>NC_140590.1:1873292075-1874657075 GCF_964204655.1 Triturus cristatus
TGCATTCCCAAGCAACCCAACTCTGAGAAGACCCAATCCTGGTGTGCCGGGGGCCACTCCTGTCCTAACCCCGTCCGCAGGGTGAGCCTGGATCAGAAGGACTTTGGGTCCCCTGAGTGAATCCGGGAGTCGGTCTTCTGTACACCACATTTCCCGTGCCCACCGCATGGCGGGGATTCGGCGCTGGACTCCTCCCTCTTCACTTTTCCTCCGCTTAGTAATATGCTTAAATTCAGCGGGTTACCACGTCTGATTCGAGGCCGCAAAGTGCTTTTGAAGTGTTGATGGTCAATGTGTCCTGCAATTCATACTAATTCTCGTAGCTAGCTGCTTTCTTCACTGATGCGTGAGCTGAGTGATCCAACACCAAGAGTCACAGGCAACTTTTCAAAAATGTTCACCTACCTGCGGGTGCAGGAGAGGTGGGAGGAAGGCAACGGCCTTCCAGCCACTGCGCGTGCGATAAGATGGCCCGGGCACCCCGTTCAAGGCTTTCCCTCTGGCAGTCAGACTGCATTGTTGGGAGAAAAAAAGAGTTACCAGGCGCTTGGCCAAGGAGTCCCCCCCACCAACCCGTGGGCAAGGGGGCTCCTGGTGCGACGGAAGCAGGCAGCCCCACTTCTGCAGGTCAATGTGGAGTAACCAGGAGAGACCGCATGAGTCTTCAAACCCCTCAGTCTGGCCACACCGGACCGGGTTAAACCGGGTACCTGGCAACGAGGGAGGGCGCTTCACCTGCACGTCAGCCGTCCATCACCGGGCGGCCCGAGCCATGTCGGCAGGCTGGTGAGTAGCCCACCGCACCCTTACATGGGTCAGAGGCACCAGAAGGGAAGAGCCAGGCGGCTCCCCATCCCGCACGCCTCCCACCAAGAGCAGCCGGGGTCCCCTCGCAGGCCCTCGGCTCCTTCTCTTCCATGCCACCCTGCCTCCTGAGAAAGGCCGCTCCTCGGTCAGCCGAGGCCCGGTCAGGCCGGGACTTGGGCGCCTGAGGGCCTGGACGTCATGGCCTTTTAGGGGGGTGGTCCCAGCCTGGGGAGGCTCTGCCATTCAGTTTCCCCCCACCACGGGGGTCGTGCTGGGTGAGCGAGGGTTCTGTCTCGAGAGGACACTCTGCAGTGCCCCTCCCATTGAGAGGGACAGGTGCCTGGGGCCGCCCCCCTTCCCCAGTCCCTCATGCGTCGGTCAGTCAGGTCCTTACCCAGCAGAGGGAGACACGCCAAGGACTGGTCCTCAACCAAGTGCCCCATGTGGCCACAGACCACTACACCGGCTGGAGCACGTGAGTGCTGGGCCCTGTGCCTAGGGTGTGTTTGCAGGAGGCAGCCGAGGGCTTCGGGCTAACACTGTCAGTCGCTCGGGCCGCAGGTTCAACTACAGAAACCTTGTTACGACTTTTACTTTCGTTAGATATTCATGTTTGATCGACTTCTCGGCGCCCCGCCAGGGTGGTTGCCAACCCCGGTGGGGCCAATCCGATAACCTCACTAAATCATCCAATCGGTAGTAGTGACGGGGGGTGTGTACAAAGGGCAGGGACTTAATCAACGCGAGCTGATGACCCACACTTACTGGGAATTTCTCGTTCATGGGAATTAATTGCAATCCCAATCCCTATAACGAACGGGGTATAGCGGGTTACCCGCACCTGTCGGCGAAGGGTAGACACACGCTGATCCGTTCAGTGTAGCACGCGTGCAGCCCCAGACATATAAGGGCATCACAGACCTGTTATTGCTCGATCTTGTGTGGCTGAATGCCACTTGTCCCTCTAAGTAGTTGGCCGCTGACCGCTGGGGATGGCATAACTAGTTAGCAGGGAGGAGTCTCATTCGTTATCGGAATTATCCAGACAAATCACTCCACCAACTAGAACGGCCATGCACCACCACCCACAGAATCGATAAATAGCTATCAATCTGTCAATCCTTTCCATGTCCGGGCTGGGTGACGTTTCCTGTGTTGAGGCAAATTAAGCCACAGGCTCCACTCCTGGTGGTGCCCTTCCGTCAATTCCTTTAAGTTTCGGCTTTTCTACCATACTCCCCCCGAAACCCAAAGACTTTGGTTTCCCAGAAGCTGCTCAGTGGGTCATGAGAATAACGCCGCCGGATCCCTAGTCGGTATCGATTATGGTCGGAACTACAACGGTATCTGATCGTCTTCGAACCTCCGACTTTCATTCTTGAGTAATGAAAACATTCTTGGAAAATGCTTTTGCTTTGGTTCGTCTTGTGCCGGTCCAAGAATTTCACCTCTAGCGGCGCAATACAAATGCCCCCGGCCGTCCCTCTTAATCATGGCCCCAGTTCCGAAAACCAACAAATCATAACCAGAGTCCTATTCCAGTATTCCTAGCTGAAGTATTCAGGCGACCGGCCTGCTTTGAACACTCTAGTTTTTTCAAAGCAAACGCTGTGGAACCCCAGGACACTCAGTCAAGAGCATCAAGGGGGCACCAGGAGGCAGGGGCTAGGACAGGCGGTAGCTCGCATCGCTGCGGACCGCCAGCTCGATCTCAAGATCCAACTAAGAGCTTTTTAACTGCAGCAATTTTAATATACGCTATTGGAGCTGGAATTACTGCGGCTTCTGGCACCAGACTTGCCCTCCAATGGATCCTCGTTAAAGGATTTAAAGTGTAGTCATTCCAATTACAGAGTCTCGAAAGTGTTGGTATTTTTCGTCACTACCTCCCCGAGTCGGGAGAGGGTAATTTGAATGCCTGCTGCCTTCCTTGGATGTGGTAGCCGTGTCTCAGGCTCCCTCTCCGGAATCGAACCCTGATTCCCTGTTACCCGTGGTTACCATGGTAGGGACATAAAGAACCATCAAAAGTTGATAGGGCAGACATCCGAATGTATTGTCACAGGGACGTGCGATCAGCCCGAGGTTATCTAGACTCACCAAAGCGGCCGGGCGAGCCCGGATTGGTCTTGATCTGATAAATGCACGCATCCTGGGAGGTCAGTGCTCGTCAGCGTGTATTAGCTCTAGAATTACCAGTTATCCAAGTAACAGATGGAGCGATCAAAGGAACCATAATTGATTTAATGAGCCATTTGCAGTTTCACCGTACCGGCCATGTGTACTTACACATGCATGGCTTAATATTAGAGACAAGCATATGCTACTGGCAGGATCAACCAGGTAGTTGCACCTGCTGACGGGGTGGGTTCGGGAGCCGTTTGCCCGTCTCCCCGACCGGCAACCTTCGCACACCCCTCCCTCTCGGGAGCCTGCTAGGGGAAGGGGCCCGCCCACCTGGGCGGGAGGGCTCGCTGGAGGGGCGGAGAGGTGCGGTCGCACGGGCACTGGCAGGCCCAGCTGTGTCCCCCGGAAGGGAGAGGTGGGCCGAGTTGCAGCCTGAGCGAGACGCAGTGGTGCCGAAGCCTGGCGGCTGCGGCACCCTTCAGAACGGTTGTTCAGAGTTTCTGCAGAAATGCGCTTGGTGGAGAGGGGTGACAGTGTGGCACGCTGGCCTAAGGGACCTGCAGGGTGGCAGCATCCAAGGGCCTGGCACTACCCAACCTCTTCTGCTCGGGACGGACCACTGGGGGGCACAAGCTGCCGGGGCTGCTCAGCCTTCGCTCTGCTGAGTAGGGTGAAGGGCCTCCCGCCAGGCGGTAAGCCCTGGAGTCAGACGGCCTATGTGGGGTTGAAGCTCTTTGCTTGAAACAACAGCCGAGGCTGGCCAAGCAGAACAGGGAACAGAGGACATTAAGAACATGGAACAGAGGACAGTAAGAACATGGAACAAAGGACAGTGAAAACATGGAACAAAGGACAATGAGAACATGGAATAGAGGACAGTGAGAACATGAAACAGAGGACAGTGAGAACATGGAACAGAGGACAGTGAGAACATGGAAGAAAGGACCTTGAGAACATGGCACAGAGGAGACTTAGAACATGGAACAGAGGACAGTGAGAACTTAGAACAGAGGACAGTGAGAACATGGAACAGAGGACCTTGAGAACACGGAACAGAGGACAGTGGGAACATGAAACAGAGGACAGTGAGAACATGGAACAGAGGACAGTGAGACATGGAAGAAAGGACAGTGAGAACATGGAACAGAGGACAGCGGGAACATGGAACAGAGGACAGTGAGAGCATGGAGCAGAGGACAGTGAGAGCATGGAACAGAGGACAGTGAGAGCATAGAACAGAGGAAAGTGAGAACATGAAACAGAGGACAGTGAGAGCATAGAACAGAGGACAGTGAGAGCATGGAGCAGAGGACAGTGAGATCATGGAACAGAGGACAGTGAGAGCACGGTTTTGTGCCTTTTCAGTGTCATCATCATCATCGTTTTGATTCAGTACAGATCATCTTTTGCTGTAAAGAGTTTCTTTCTTACTTTTGTTTCTCATGTGGGTGAAAAGAGCTGGTTTGACTCTTGATCTCTCCATGGAGCTCTTGGAAACAAATATTAGCTTCTAGGAACTCAGTCATAACCTGTGTCAATGAGGGTTCAGAGTCTGGAGAACATCCATGTCTAGAGCTTGTTCCCACAGAGCGATTGTTTGAGAGGGAAGGTTTTGTCTGTGAGATTGTAGTTTGAGCAGAGATTTGATTCTAAATGATTTAGAGATTTTGTGTTGAGAACTGGCTTTATTGAGGTGGAAATTCACTTTTTATGACTCACTGGCGGCCATAAATATGCGTCACACTGCGACATATTTACAAAGTGATGCATCTAAGCAGATGCGCCACTTTGTAAACCCCTGCGCTACATTATACCTGCGTCAGGTATGATGTATGCAGGGCGGGTGGTCCCACGTAAAGAAGGGTCATAGAAGTTGTGCAGTGAAATCTATCAGATTTCACTACACCACTTCTTGGACGCCACTGCGTCAAATCCTTACACCTGCCTCACAGCAGGAGTAAGACTGACGCAGGCCATTTCACATGACACACTCCAGCTATGCGTCAATTTTGTACCTACAGATACGTCAGGAATGCTGACGCATCTGTAAACCCTTGCAACATGGAGCACCGTACAGTAAACACAGCGCATCCATGGTGTCGAAGGATGGCGCTATGAAAAGTGTTGCATCGAAGATTACCCCCGGTGATGCGACACATTTCATAAATGAGGCCCTGAGTTTTCATGTAACGCCTCAGAATTCAGTGGAGTAAAATTTGGCAAGTTTTGCCCACCCTATGACACTACTAGTGTGACACTACCAGTGGGACACTAGGATAATATTAATGCAACGCTACCAATGAGAGACTACCAATGGGCACGACTAATGTAACACCATCATTTGTGTGATGGGACACCACCAATGAGACATACCAGTAATTATTGTCAGAGGTTAGACTTACCGCAAGCATCCGCCATCCCCTTTTGTGTGTGTGACTCACTAAACACAGTTACATGCATGCCTACATATATAAAAGCCTGCATACAAGGTGCTAATTAGCAAGGTGGGTTCGCACTTTATGGAATGAAAAATATAGTTTTCTCAAAAATAAAGAGCCAGGATGTTGTTTCTGCAAATGCGACCGCTCAGCAGAAAAGGAATCAAGACCACAGATCTCCTGATGGTGATCACACTGGAAACATCCAGCAGCTTCAGCACATCTCACCGAGGGGGAGACCTCGGACTGTGGCTGTAGTTACGGAGAAGCGCTTCTCACAACTGCACGTAGCCAACATGAGACTGACATGAGCCTCCCACGGGCTCCGGGGGACTGGCATGAGGCCAGCAAGAGGCTGACACAAGGCTGACACGAGCCTCACAAGGGCTCCAGGGCAGCTGACATGAGGTCCAGAGGCTGACATGAGCCTCACATGGGATCCAGGCCGGCTGACATGAGGCTGACATGAGCCTCACACGGGATCCAGTGCAACTGACATGAGGCAAACAAGAGTCTAACATGAGCTTCACACAGGCTGACATCAGGCCACCAATAGGCTGACACAAGGCTGACATGAGCCTCACACGGCTCCAGTTCACCAGACATGAACCCAACAAGAGGCTGACATGAGCCTCACAAGGGCTCCAGGGTGGCTGACATGAGGTCCAGAGGCTGACATGAGCCTCACACGGGATCCAGGCCGGCTGACATGAGGCTGACATGAGCCTCACATGGGCTCCAGGCTGGCTGACATGAGGCCAGCAAGAGGCTGACACAAGGCTGACATGATCCTCACAAGGGCTCCAGTGCAACTGACATGAGGCAAACAAGAGTCTGACATGAGCCTCACAAGGGCTCCAGTGCAACTGACATGAGGCAAACAAGAGTCTGACATGAGCCTCACACGGGCTCCATGGCGGCTGACATCAGGCCAGCAATAGGCTGACACAAGACTGACATTCGCCTCACACGGCTCCAGTTCACCAGACATGAAGCCAACAAGAGGCTGACATGAGCCTCACACAACCTCAGTGCCCAACTTTCTCTGTATCTTGTTGTCTGAATTTTATTTTGGCCTGGTGTCAGGCATGTCTGACAAGGCCTAGGTCTGTCTATGACAACATAAGGTCCAGGATCTGTCCTGTGACCTTGATGGCCACACCACGTGTGCATTCACAGTGGACAGACGACCATTATCACTGTCAGGGGTTCAGTACATAAAGGCGCAGCAGCATTCTAGAGTATTTTGTGATCTAATCATTGAGAAGACCATTTATTAGGGGTGAGCAGAATTGGGGGAGTTTAATTCCACGGAATTCCACAAAGGGGGAGAGTGGGCATTTGGCGCAATTTTCTTAGAGCAAAATGCACTATTGTATCTGAAAATGGATGTGAGGATGCATTTTGTACAGTGGGTACCCCTCGGTGCATGCGCCAGAGCCGTGGGACCCAGGGCAGATCATGAGAGGCAGTGGGCTTTTCTTGTCATCGTGTGTTTGAACCACACCCCCATTTTTCATGTCATAGTGTACTTAAATGACATCCCCATTTCTTTGTGTCAAAAGAGAGTGAGAAATATGAAGCAGTCTGGCGGTCGCAGTACTGGAGAGAGGACGGATTGTCTCTAATGTAATGAAAGTGTGCTCCGCCTCCTTGTCCAAGGGAGATGTTCAGGGTGATTTTTGTAGCGAGATCTCATAAAGTTTAACCAAATCAGCACTTCCTAAAACCAGTTCTCTACACTAGCAGCTTATGCCTTGAATAGATGTTAGTGTCACTGAAGCTGGGCACAGGTTGTGGTGGAGGATTTGAATATGACCAGAGGATAGGGCTCCTGCACGGGCAGTGATGTCATGAATGAGATGTCATGAGCGGGGAAGGTAGAACTGATGTGAAATGGGGGTTTCCTTCTGCTTTTCCTTTGATGGTTAAGTGAGAAGATAAGTGGACCCATGCTTTGCGTTGGTCCAGGTAACAGAGATGAGTAACAACCCAGGCCGTGCTGGAAGAGGGCAGAACTTTGAGGGTTCTTGAGTAGCAGGAGAGCTGCTTCGGGCAGGAGGGGTTTGAGTACAGTCACAAATAGCATCAAAAGTCATAACAGGCTACACACATACCAAGAGTCACATAGAGCAGACACACTTAGGGGGCTGATTCTGTACCGGCAGGGACACTTGGTGGTTGAAGCTGCAGTAGCCCATTGATGAGAGCCCTGGCACTTGTGATTTTACAAATTAAGCACTGGGCACAAAGGTTGAGTCTGAAACAGGATCCAACAGAAGTGAGACTTCGAAAATAAGACACAACCATTGTGAGAGCCCAGAAGATCAGGCACAGCGATGGAACATTCGTATCTTAGGGATTCCAGACAAGCTGGAGGTGCAGACCGAGATGCAGAACCACGCACTGGATCACTAGAGCAGCCCCAGGAATGGGGGCACGAGTTGTTTTGGAAGCACAGAAACAAAGAGCCAGAGACACAGGATTTTGGAGGTTGCTCTGTGGCAGAAAAAGGCCAAGAACCAGGTTCAGTTTGAAGGTACTTGTTTTCTGATCAGACCTTCTATCTGTTCTATAATCGTAGCAAAAATAAGAGAGTTGATAGCATCATCACCCAGATCCAAACAGAGGGCTGGGCCAGACCCACAATCACAGCCGAATAAATGATAATGAATGATGGCGTCACTAAAACACTGGCCAATGGCAAAGAGTGTCAGAGTCTACAGGCTATATTCAAAGAGTCCGCATTAAGTATGTATTGTTTGTAGCACAAACAAGCTTCATGCCGAGGAAGAGAGGGAACTGACCGATAACATCTCAATCTGTCTTCTTTGCTGATAAAATATCGGCTGCCAATAATAACTCACCTTAAATCTTTAATATAGTTTGCCAATGTCTCCACCAAGTGCCTCTTTCACAACCTTTAGCAGCATCTGTCATTGTATGTAAGGGACTGTCTTGTTTTTTTAAAGGTAAGATTCTTAAAATTGTAGCTAACATGGAGGTTAGCCCTATTATTCTAAATACAGGGAAAAGCTGGTGGATACAGACGGATCCGCCTGACGATCCTTGCCCCTCCGCATCCTTACCTCGATCTATGAGGTGATAAATCCTACTTTGAATCAATTATCTAACAGTTCTATCCACTCCGCCACTGTGCCAGCATGCTGGAAACAGGTCAGACTGGTCCCACTACTAAAATAAAATACAACAGATAGTTCCCAGCTCGCCAATTTCAGGCCTATCTCTGTATTATGACAGCTTCTAAGATGCTGGAGACACTTATTAATGCATCGGTGCGGGCAGATAAACATATCTTAGTCTGCTCCCAGCGGGCGGGTTCATTTTCAAAAGCTCCTGCCCTCTTGGAGCAGACTCAGTGTATGCTCCCATTTGGCAGGAGTTTTCAAAATGCTCCTGCCTTGTGGGAGCAAACACAGGTTTCCCTGTCCCCATCGGTGAGTGTAGGGAAACTGATGTGTCCAGGGGGTGGACTCTCCGGGACACAACAGGTCAGCTAGCCCCCAGGAGATGGGGTTGGTAGGGCCATTAAAGGCTCATGGAGGAGGTCATGCAGTCCTCCTCCCTTTCAAAACGGTAATCAGCCCTGGGGATGGGGTCCCTGGAGAGTATGAAGGCTCAAAGAGGGGGACTGTGTGACCCCTCCTCTTTTTGGGATATTTATGCCCGGGGATGTGTTCCTCTGGACTATAATGGCTCAGGGAGAGGGTCCTGTGGCCCAGTCCTTAATTAATAAAATTGCTCCTGGAGGATGTGGTCTCCGGAGCCTTTGGGGGCTCAAGGATAGGGCTGTGTGATCCCCCTCCTCTTTGTGTAGTTTTCGGCCCTGGTGAGGGCTCCCAGGGACCTATACGGCTTGGAGAGGAGGGCAGTGTTTTGGATTTAAAGTTAGTAATGTACACAAGCAGCTCAGGCTGTGAGAAATACCGAAGGGTTGAAACACAGTGCCCATAAAATATTGACTTTATTTTGACGAGTGTTGTCTCGGAGTGCGAGCAGTTTGTGTTCTGGATTCAAGACGCAATGTATGAGTAGGTGTGTGAGTGGTTCTGTGGCTGATGTTATCAGTGATGTCACTTGAGGTGTCATGAGTGATGTTATCAATGATGTCACTGACCATGTCATGAGTGATGCAAAATGTGAGGTCAGAAGTAATGCATTGCAGGGGTGTAAGTTATAGTTAGCTCAGGTAACTATAACTGCAGAATTTCACTGGTTTTGTACAAGTGAAATCTGAGCCTAACTATAACGTCCCTGTAGCCTTTGTTTTTTTGTGAATTTCGAAGGTTTTTTAAAATCTATTTGCCAATTATACCTCCCCTCTAACCTTTGATTTCTAACTGAATATTTAAGGTCTTTTTTTAATATATTTCCTAACTATTCCTTCCCTATAAATTTTGGTGTTTTAAGTGAATTTCTCTGGTTGTTTAACTAGTAGTCACGTTTGAAGAGTGGTGGACAAAGTGGGCGGGCCTCCAACCAGCTTTCAGTAATTCTGCTGTGTCGGATTACTGGAGGTAACAGTAGGGCTCAGTGAATGCATTGGTGAGTGACTGGTTGTCTAAGTAGCTGTATGGGTGTGTGAGTGGGTACATAACTGGCTATATGGGTGAGTGATTGTTTGTCTGAGTACCTGTATGGTTGTCTGAATATTTGTGTGAGTGGGTGAGGGGAGGTGTGATTGCTTGTATGGATGAGTGAGTGAGCAAGTCAGTGGCCGTATGAGTTAGTAAGTGTGTATGTGGGGGCTGTGTGGGTGATTGACTGAGTATGTATGGCTATGTATTTGAGTGCCTGGATGTATCAGTGGTATATGGGTGAGTAACTGGGTATGTGAAGGCAGTATAGGTGAGTGATGTGTTATATGAGTGATTGTGTGGTTGAGTGAGTGAATGTGAGAGTGGTGGTATGGATGAGTGTGTGCTTGCATCAGTGACAGTATAGGTGAGTGAATGCATGTTAGTATATGTATGACTGAGTGGGTGTGTTCCTATTTGTATGGGTGAGTAAGAGGCTGTGTGATTGACTGTATGGCTGAGTGACTAGGTGTGTGAGCAGCGCTATGGGTGACTGACTCAGTGCATGACTGGCTATATAGGTGTATGAATGGCTATGTCAGTACTGTATTAGTGAGTGGGTGTATGAGTGGCTGTACGGGTAAGTGAGTGGATGTGTGTAGATCTATGAATCAGTGAGTGGGTGTTTAAGTACTGGTATGGGTCTGTGAATGGTTATGTGGGAGTGGCTGTATGAAATGTTCTATGAGGTGTGAGTGGGTGCATCAGTGATTCTGTGGATGATATCATCAGTGAGGTCATCAGTGATATCATTTGAGATGTCATCAGTGATGTTGTGAGTGATGTAACTGACCATGTCATGAGTGATATAATATGTGAGGTCATAGGCAGTTCATTGTGGGGGCATGAGTTATAGTTAGCTCAGCTAATTTATAGTTAGCTCAGCTAACTATAGCTGCTGAATTTCACTGGCTTTGTATGAGTGAAACCTGAGCCTAACTATAATGTCCCTTTAACCTTTGTTATTTTCAGTCAATTTCTAAGTTTTTCAATTTCATTTCCTAACTATAACATCCTTGTAATCGTAGTTTTTTTTCAGTGTATTTCTAAGGTTTTTTTAAATGCTAATTCCTAACTATAATGTCCCTGTAACCATTGGTTTCTCAGTGAATCTCCATGTTTTTGTAACTAGTAGTCATGTTTGCAGAGTGGTAGAGAAAGGGGGCAGGACCTCTGACCAGCTCTAAGCAATCCCACTGTCTTGGACTTATAAGAGGTAACAGAAGGGATTCCTGTCCCCCAGAGACCCTTAGCATCCAAGGGTACTTCATCCTCCAACTAGCAGTGCACCAGGAGGCGTGTTTTCAGAGTGGTGGAGAAAGGGGGCGTGGCCCCTGAAGACCTCTCAGCAACCCCACAATGTGGGACTTACTGGAGATAACAGGAGAGGTAGTTGGGCCCTCAAGGATCCTCAAGAGCCAAGGGGACTTCATTTCCCAACCAGCAGTGCACCAGGAGGAGCATTTGCAGAGTGGTGGAGAAAGGGGGAGTGGCCTTGGAAGTCCTCTCAGCAATCCCGCTGTATGGGACTTACTGGAGGTATAGGAGGGCTCCTTGGCCCTCAAGGAACCTCAGCATTCAAGGGAACTTCATCTTCCAACTAGTTGGGTGTTCTGACTGTGGGCCCGATTCACAGAACTAACTTAAGACAAAATCCGAAACTTACTACCATTTTGGTATTCACAGAGGGCACTTACTCATTTCAGTATTCACAGAAGTTAGGACTCCTAACTTTAGGACTCCTAAATGCCTTCTGTGAATACCAAAAGTCTTAAAATTAGGATTGTTCTCAGTTTTTCTCATTGCAGGAGCCGTCCCTGGGGTTGACGGTCTCCAGGGCCATCTAGGGCTCCAGTAGGGAGTCGCGCTACCCCCATCCATTTGTTTGATTTAGCACCGGGGAGGTAGTAGTCCCGGGGCTGCGAGGGGTCGCATGCACCCCACCTTCTTTTTGGTTAAAGCCCCGGGGAGGTGATGGTCCTGGGGGCTGTGGGGGGGAGTCGATGAAGCCCCCCCACATGGTTTTAGAATATAGAGTGGTGGTCCCTGGGGCTGGGGGGGTCCAAGAGGCCCCCATTTAAAAACAAATAAGTCCCACGGAGGTGGTGGTCTACATGTCAGCGGGAGAGGTCATACAGGCCTCCACAGCATCAATATTTAAAGAAGCCCCAGGGAGGAGGGGGTACCAGGGGCATAATTATCCCTAGGAGGAGGGCTCATGTACCCTCTCCTGTTTTTACATAAATCCCCACCCCGGAATCTGGCCCACCCGGAGGGCGATAATTAACAAAACGTGACACCAGAGCTTCGGTTTTTTTAAAATTTGCAGCGAGAGTCGCGGATCCAGCGTGATTCCCCAAAAAATCTATTTTTCCAAAAAAGCTTATTGCCCTGTTTTGGATCCCTGTGGGACCCCCCAAGAGGCCGAGGGGGTCAGGGGGTTTCTATCCTGCCTTTTTTCTTTTTTGTTAATGTTTTTTATGTGATGGCTGGCATCACTTCCTAGTTTGAACTGTTGGCAGCCAATCAGATCTCAGCACAAGATCTCAAATGCAGATGTGCATCCTACGTGTCCCCAGTTGTATGTCTTAAAAATCATTAACTTTTCTGCAGCTACTGAATGGATTTACACAACATTTAACAAAAAGGGCACTTTCTGGACCAACAGTTACCTTTCTGCCAAATTTGGTGTAATTCCGTTCAGCAGTTCGGGCTGTAGCCTTGTCTAAAGTTTCTCATGGAAATTAACATGGAGAAAACGTGTTTTGGGACCCCCCTTTTTTCTTAGCCCCCACTTGTTATGTTATGTTATGTTATTGGCTATTTATAGAGTGCACGATCACTGAGTAGGTCTCTTGGTACTAGGTAATGAGATGTCGTAATTCTCTACTATTGATAAGCCTGTGTAAACAACACGTTTTCAGGAGTTGCCTAAATTTGGTGTATATCAAATCCTCTGCACACGTTCAAAAGTAAATCCACAAAGTTACATTAAGTCCTGCTGATTTGCACAGCGAACACGCCACTGCCTGGGGATCTGAAGGGTTCCACCTAAATATTACCGGATGGGGCAACCCTTCTAAAAGAAACTTCCTTATATTTGGAAGCATATTTAGCTCTCCGGACACAAGACTAATTGGTCTACCTCTCCAGGAGCAGTACTTATAGGAATCCCATCCGGGTCGGAATTATCACCGGAACTAAGAGGCTACCTGAAACTGACCTCAGCCCTGAAGAAGTCGGTCGGTAATCCCCTGTAACAGCGATAAAACACGTGTTGGCTAAGAAGGCTTAAAGATCTTGATTTAAAGTCATCTGAAAATATAAAGACAAGCATCATTGTGATATTTAATGTAACTTTTGAACGTTTGTATATATAGCATTAGTGGTCTGCTGGCCACAAACGTGGGGATCTGGTGGTTTTTCCCTACCTTATGCACCATGCCAGATTACCTGATTTGTACTTGTGATAGACCTTAATAATAATATCGCCATTTGTAGAGCGCGAACAGCTACCTCCAGCAGAGGTGTACCAGCGCTAAAGCAATAGATAGCGAGCCGCCAGGCCGTATCTTGCCCGAATACTGAGAACAGTTTAAATTAGACTGAAAAGCCATGTTTTTACAGCTTTCCTGAATAGTGGTTCTGACTTAATCAGACGCATGCGGTTAGGCAGGGAGTTCCATAACTTGGATGCCCCCACTGTAAAAGATCTGCCGCTGAGGCAGGCTTTCCTAACACGCGGAACACAAAGCAAATTTTGAGTGCTGGACCTCAAGGCACGATTTTGTTTGTAAATGCATAACCGTTGTTTCAAATAACGTGGGCACTTCCCATGAAATGACCGGAAGTCTAAGGTTAGAGCTTTGAATTCAATTATTTTTTTCACCAGCAGCCAGTGAAGCTCTTTAATGTGCTGAGAGATGTGATGGCGAAATGTAACACGTCTAATCAATCTCGCAGCCGCATTCTGTACCATCTGTAGTTTTTTTATAAGGTACGCTGGCAAATCCAGGTATAGACCGCTGGTATAGTCCAGCCTAGATGTCACAGTGGCATGGACTATGACCCGGAGGTAATCCTCCGGCAGCAAATGCAGAAAATTTCACAGGTGTCTCAGCTTGCTGAAACAGGAGGCGGTCACTTGTTGTATCTGCGCAGAAAAGCAGAGATCAGCCTCTCACTTTACTCCCAAATTTTTTAACGGGCGGAGTGCCCATTTCCATTGGCCACAACAGATCCGCGGCACTTGGCTGGATCTTGCCGAAAAACAACACCTCCGTTTCCTCAGCATTGATTTTAAGTTGGTTATTATTCATCCAAAGAGCGATGTCCTTCAGGCAGCCTTTAAAATTCTTGAAAGAATCTGCTGATTGGTCTGTAAAAGAAAACACCAACTGTGTGTCGTCGGCGTATGATATCGCCTTCACGCCCCAGTTTGCTATTAGTGTAAACAGTGGGGCCAGGTATGTGCTAAAAAGGAGCAGACTCAGCGCCGACCCCTGGGGAACCCCACACCATACATTTTCGGGTTCAGACAGATGAGGTTGCAGAGAGACCCTTTAAGTACGATTTTTAAGAAAGGACTTTAGCCAAGCAAGGACAACACCTCCAATACCAATGTCCTGGAGGCGCTGCACCAACCTTAAATGTTCAACCATATCAAATGCTGCCGACAGATCCAGGAGCACCAGCATAGCTGATGCCTCTGAATTTGTAGCCAACCTCACTGACTCTGCTACTTCCAGAAGCGCCGTCTCGGTACAGAAACCAGCTCGAAACCCAGATTGGGTATCATGCATGATGCCTTGTGTCTCAATGAAATTGGCCAATTGTCGCTGCACCAATTTTTCCCAAATTTTGGCCGGTGCTGGTGGCAGAGAGATCGGCCTATACTTGTTTAGATCCCCTGGATCAGCACTAGGTTTCTTCTGAAGTGGCAGGAGGATGGTGTGCTTCCAAATGTCAGGGAAGATGCCCGAGGTGAGGAAATATGAATTTTGTGATCAGTTATGTCCCCTATCGTAGACCCCAACGGCTCCATGTGCATGCTACAAGTACATGTATGTTCCCTCCAGTTCCAGTTATGAAGACGCAAATACATGTGCGTCCACCGTCAACATGTCCTCTTTCAGATCCGCCATGAATGGGTCAGATATTCCATTCCTAAGTATGAAAGGCCACCGACTTTATGTGGTTCACTTTCCACATTTTACAGTTCAGGCGAGTAGGCCCTGAATTCTGCCATCAAGCCTTTTCCTGCCTTCTGCCTCTGAAAGCTCCAGTCCGAGCCCGCATCTGTATCCATGAACTTTGTCCTACTCCCTGCGCGGCTAACGGTGCCTGATCCAGCCTGTTGCCTGCCAAAAACTGTATTTCACCTTCAAGATTATCTGCTCCGCTCCTCATCCGATGCATTCCTGTCTAGTAGTTTAGGTAAACATTCTTCCAGCTACCGAGCAAAGGGCCAGGCCTCACTGTCCTCATGCAAGTAATTCATAGCCCCTGTTACCATGGAAGATTCCTGCCCCCTCGCATCTCATGTAGACACTTAGATGCTTGTACCCGCACTAAGAGTCAGTATAGAATAGATTCCGTCCGAGAGACCTTTCCTTTTGGATAATACAGTTCTTTAAACATAAGATATTAGATATGATTTGGGATTAGGTTGACATGACCCCTCAGACTTCTGTCTCCACATGTAGAGCTAAATGTCAAGTCCCCTTCACCCTCTAGTTGCACGTCAATCACACGTCATGCGGCTGCGCGCGCATCTCTGCCAAATATTTCTGCTGACATTGCAGGATTCTCTTATGGATCCACCCACTTGTGACATCATGTTTAATGACGTTTCTAGTTACGCCTATATGTACGCCTTTTTTCATTACGTATGTGTCTTATTATCTGTATTATCAGCTGTTACGCCTCTTGCATCTGTCTTAATGTAATACTTTTCATATAAATATCTTTACTTGTCAATAATGTATTGCCTTCCCTTCCTGAACCTTCGTGGTGATGGAATTTGAAGCCTACGGTTCGAACTGTAATTCCTTTGTAGAGGAATAAAGCCTTTCAGAACCTCTAATACCACGGATTCTGCCTCTTATTTTTACTGAGTTATTCTTACTAGACTTTACCGCATAAAAAAATAGTACCGGTAATGAAATATTTACCACATAAATTGGCGCCCGAATAGGGACACTTTCTCATCTCACGCGCCGGAGGTGCGTTGCAGGCCCGGTCTCCTGCCACAGCTGAACGGACAAAAACGCGTACCTGCAGGATTTCCTGTATCTCCCTCCGGCCGAGCGGGGGTGACTGAGGCTGCGATCAACACCCAGACGAGGCGGTGAGAAGTGCGAAGTATCCCGACCAGAGCCTAGCTGAGAGAGCAAGATCCGAGGTATACAGAGGCCCACCAGGTTCCGAAGTTCCGAGTCCAGTCGAGTCGAGTCCAGTCCGGTCCAGTTCAGTTCAGTTCCGAGGCCTTCCGTTCCGCGCTACCCGGTGAGTACCATTGCCAGGGAGGCATTTAAACGTGCACATAGGTTGTGCCGGTCAAGACGGGTTTGGGTACACAAATCCGGTCTGCACTGTTTCAGCAGTGTATCTGTACTGTTTAGCAGTATATCTAGTATGTCTTGCATATAATTCAGTATTATCTAGTGTTAGTATTATGTCAGTAACTAGTTTTCTATTAGTTATCATCGTTCGTTAAACTGTTAAATGTTAAATGTTTTAATACGTTCTACATATTGTGGTGTGAATGATTGTTCATTATTGTGTTTATTGTATTAAGTGTGTTCAAGTAATAAGGTCTAAAAATGCCGCTCTTTTCAAAATTAAGACAGATCAAAACCAGAAAAGGGGTACTCGAAGAAGCTGTTCCCATTCCACCTAGGGACACTCCAGGATACTTTATGTATCATAAGCATGGCCTAGATGCCGTATTATTTCTTGATTTATGGGTGGACTACACCAAGGATTTACCAGAAAGTCAGAGGTGGCCCGCAGCTGGGACCTGGGATACAGATTGCATCATGAGAGTAGAAGAAGAATTATGGAAAAAGAAAGCCAGACAGTCACAGAAAGATGCCATTGAATTATGGCGTAAAGAATCATATAGACGTACAGAAAAAGCGCTCAGACAGGAAGAGAAAGGTAGGGAGAATTCGAATAAAACCCGAGAAAATTTATTAATTGAGGAAGGTACCCGAGTAAAAGCATAACAAGTAGACAGACAACGAAACACTCTTATGAATGGTATGTATCCTCTTCTGGCCGAAGGGTTACCTCAGGCCACCCCGGAAATACCGAAAAACTTGACACCCCCATTGCTCCCGATAAAAGCACATCCCAAAACAGCAAAAGATATTTTCCTTTCTTCCTATTTAGATGATGTAGCTCCTGAATATGCTAATGCTCCGCCACACACGCAGCCCACCAATGGTGCTCAACGCCAAGATCATCCGTCTGTGTCCCCGCAACAACAAACTCCTACGCACATTCCCACAGGTCCATCTGTTTCTACCGCTTTTCCTACATCTACAGTTTCTATCTTCCATCCAACAAATCCTTTCGTGCCTAGCACTTCAGACGGTGCAACAGGAGGTACGACAGACATTTTTGCCACGCCACCCCGAGGAAATAAATTATCCCTTAGAGATTTAGCATACGAACGTACACCCCAACTAGCAACTTCCGACATGTTTAAAGAGCATCTAGTGGATTGTAGATATGATCCTGTGCCCGGTAGACGGGACGGTATGCTGATGTCATCACTACGTATACGACGAGCTTCAAGGTATTTAGCAACGCTACCAGGAATGGTGGCACATTTAGACAATATATATCACTTTGTCCAATCAGGGCGAGGCCCTGAAAGTATTGACGAAGCCATGGAATACCAGAAAGTGGATGTACAGAGACAACTGTTACGGTTCTTCATAAATTGTGTGATCAGAAACAGAGATAGGCCTGGGGTAGATCAGGAGGAAATGCAAGTACTTACCAGATGGGGTCAGAATATATCAGAAGGGAAACATGATAAACAGACATGTATAGTAGTTATGTGCCGTAAGATTCGCAAAGAAGTAGAACGAATACATACAGAAAGATTAGAGTCAGATCAACATGAATCAGAGGGAGAGGAGGACGAAATGCCTACAGGACAAATAGAAACGATGGCTTATGTAGGTAAAGGAAGATCTTTTAATAATACCAGATGCTTTAATGATCCGATACGTCCGATACGTCCAGAATGTAATAGACATTTTCAAGCCCCTATGTTAAATACAAGGTCTCCTGAACACCTATTCCTAGCCGCTGATAAATTACTCCGAGACCGAAGGGGGTACCATATGCTCGATTCCATGGACGAACAAGAATTAGCCAGGTCAGCAGTACAATGGGCTGACAGTCCGAGCAAATACAGTGATGATGCACTAGCACACACGTTTCTGAACCTTGCCCCATACGAACAGCGTTTAGCTAGTATATACATGATTCAACACCTCCTTATATTATATAAAAGCCAACACTCCGATCCTGGACCCTTACCTGACATATTGACAGAATTACTCACGAATAAATGGAGAGGGTCAGGTACTGATTTAATTAAAGAAATTCTAGAATTTCGAAACCAGTATATAGTTTTCGTATGCCCAGAACACGTTCCAGTTCCCACTATGGGAAGAAAAATGTATCACATAGATAGACAGAATCCCTTACGCGAAGTACACCCAATCAGAGGTGAAGATAATAACTTTACACGCGTGTTTGTGTACACGCCTATAACTAAAATTGAATTATTAGAAATGAAGAAAGTAGTACCCAGCCATGACAAGGATCCAGCAGGTTTCCACCGTGAGATAAAAGACATGTTACTCATGGGAGAGTATACCTACCCCGACATTATGAAAATATTAAAAGTGTTAATGCCTGCCGGTGTTTACGAGAAACTCAAAGAAAAGGAATGGGAGGTGGGAGACCAAAAAATAGATTGGACAGCATTAGAAAACGAAGAAAAGGCCCGAGCTGCAGGATCAGGGCTTGGGGAAAAGACTACAGCACTACCAGGATTACTAGTGCAGGTACTGCCACGTTTATTAACTACGAAAAAAGAAGACTGGGGTGCAATCTCAGCCTGTAAACAAAAGCAAGATGAAAAATGTTTTGGTATTAATAGTGGCATAAAAGCAAGTAGCGAGTCATATCCACATCTGTTTGTGACAAAATTAGTTGAAAATTCCCTGCCGCAAGTTAAGAATAGAGTATTGAAATTTGAGAGTACCTGGCAAGGTAACACCCCGTCACAGATGTTACAGATGTTACAATATCACCACAATAGAATTAGAGAAGAACAAGAACATGAACAAAGACGTATGAAAGATACGAAAATGAAAATGCTTGTTGCCCAGTCAGTTCCAGCTGATGGTCATAAAAAGGGTGATTCCGCAGGTCCGGCGAAAGGGACATGCAACTATTGTAAACAACAAGGTCATTATATACACGATTGTCCAGTTCTGAAACATAATATCGCCACGGGTAGAACCCAGGAAAGACCACGTCCACCTAGACAGGATCAGAATCAACAACAAATCCCTCAGCATGCACAATCTAGGCCAGCTCCGCAACAGACAGCTCCACAACTGACTGTAGCACCACCACAAGCGCAGCCTATTGCTGCAACACAAGCAACGACACAACAGATGTACCAGTATGCACAAAATGACTATCCCGATTATCAGCGATACACATGAAATAGCCTAGAGAGGGAAGTTGGCTTACCCCTTATCAAGGTTCCTGTAGATCAAGAGGGACCTTATGTACATAGTGAACTATTAGGGGAAGACAGAAAGTTTTTACTTGATACAGGGGCAAGCAGAACAACTATACGACGCAGTGAAGTTCCAGGGGCACCCCTCTCAGGCTCACAGAATATTTCCCTTGGATTCTCAGGAAAGCCTATGATTAATGAAGTTACGCAACCCCTTCCACTTACGGTTGGTCCATTGACACGAACTACAGATTTATTGCTTACTAAATCATGTCCAGAAAACTTGTTAGGTATAAAAACATTGAAAGCTCTAGGAGCTATAATATGTTGTTCTCTGGAAGGAGTACGATTATTTTTACGTGACTTCAAAGGTCACTACGTGTCCAGAGACATGGATCACCGGCTGCAGAATTTACCTACACATCTATGGGCACAAGGCCCCACTGATGTTGGTTGCATGAACATTACACCATATCGAGTCACACTAAAAACAGGAGTGGTACTACCACGAATGCGACAATACAAGTTACCACCAGATGCTGTTGTGGCTTTGCTGCAAATCATTGACGAGCTCATTGCACAAGGAGTGGTTGTAGAAACCGACTCCAATGTATGTAATTCCCCAATAATTCTGATTCTTAAAAGAACGGATCCGAAAGCACCACCAGTATATCGATTAGTTATTGATCTGCGCGAATTAAATAAATGTATTGTACCACAATACCCTGTGGTCCCAGATATCTCTTCATTACTAACAGCTATTGATTCAGAAGCAACGTTCTTTACTGTAATTGATCTCAAGAATGCCTTCTTTAGCGTCCCAATAGATCCGGAAAGTCAATATTTGTTCGGATCCAGTTTAAATGGACGAAGTTTTAAATTCACACGCGCACCTCAAGGATTTACAGAAAGCCCCAGCATCTATAGCCAAGCACTGAAACGAGAACTTGACAGTATCCACATGCCAGTTAACACTGCCTTGCTTCAATATGTCGATGATCTGCTGATCACCGCCCGAAGCGAACCTGAATGTGAAACAGCGTCACTGACGGTTTTACAATTTCTGGCTGACAAGGGGCACAAGGTGTCCCCTTCTAAGCTGCAATTCTGTGTCCAGCAAGTTGTTTATCTTGGGCACTCGCTGTCCAAGGAGGGAAGACAGCTTACACCTGACCGCATCCAGTTAATTGCTAACATGCTACCACCCAAGACACAAAAGGAGGTGCGGGCTTTTATAGGTCTCACTTCATACTGTAGGCAGTGGATCCCTCAATATGCATTTCTAGCAAAACCACTCATCCAGTTGACAACACAGGAGGCAGCCACATCGACTGTCCTCCCTTGGACTCAAGAACATACACATGCCTTTGAAAGCTTAAAGAAAGCTTTATTCCAAGCACCTGTTTTAGCAACACCATGTTACAGTAAACAGTTTACACTCTTTGTTACAGAACGCGAAGGTACTGCCTTGTCAGTACTCACACAGGAACAAGCAGGATCACACAAACCATGTGCTTATTTCTCTAGTACATTAGATCCAGTAGCTCAGGCTCTTCCTGCGTGCCTGAAATCAGTGGCAGCAACAGCTTTAGCAATCAGACAAAGCGATGCCATAGTGTTAGGACATCAAGTGACAGTACAAGTACCACACGCAGTAGAGGTCCTCTTGAACCGCACACAAACACAACACTTGACTATAGCAAGACTCACCGGTTATGAATTGACATTGTTTCAGCCACACATAGAAATCAGACGTTGTAATACATTAAATCCTGCCACACTTTTGCCAGTAAACGGAACAGATCCATTAGCACATGATTGTATTGAAGTCATTACTATCACGACGAAACCCAGACAAGACTTGACAGATATCCCTTTATCAGATTCGGACCTGACATTGTATGTAGATGGTTCATGTATGAGAACAAGTACAGGAGAGTTAGTGGCCGCTTACGCAGTCACAACAGACACTGAAGTCATTGAAACAAATTGTATTAACACTTTGTCAGCTCAAGCAGCAGAGCTCATCGCTCTGACACAAGCCTGTATTCAAGCCAAATATAAGAAAGTCAACATATACACAGATTCACGTTATGCATTCGGAGTCGTCCATGACTTCGGCGTACTGTGGCGAGAGAGAGGTTATTTAACTTCTCACGGTGCCCACATCCAACACGGACCCCTCATTCAAGCTCTATTAGACGCGATTCATCTACCTACTGCAATATCGATTATGAAATGCAAAGCCCATACAAAAGTTACCGATATCATTTCTCAGGGTAATGACCTAGCTGACAGAACAGCTAAACAGACTGCTCAGAATCAGACTCATACAACTGACACGACAAAGACAATAGTTCCGACACCAACACATTGCATGACAGTTAAGGATCCCGCCCTTGATGTAATTGACATACAGACACATGCTACACCAGAAGAAATAAAGAAATGGACTGAATTAGGAGGGATCCAAACGGATCAAGGATGGATGACGAAGGAAAAATCTATATGGTTTCTTCCCGACTCCATGGTTCAAGTCATCATTAACACAATACATAGTCCAGCGCACCTAGGAGAAAAAGCTATGCTAGACAGCATTCAACACATTTGGTTCAACAAACACTTGCGAGCAGCAGCCAAACAGAAAGTACGTACCTGTATGATATGTTGTCAGTTTAATCCAGGTAAAAGCATCCCCGTAGAGCAGGGTGGATTTCAACCTCCCGATCATGCTTTTGAAGTCCTCCAGATGGATTATATCCAGATGGAACGATGTCGAGGATTCAAATATGTTCTCGTAGTTGTCTGTGCTCTTTCCCGTTGGACAGAAGCCTACCCGGTTTCAGATTACACTGCCCCGACTACTGCCAAACAACTAGTTCGAGAATTCTTCCCACGGTATGGTTTGCCACGTGTTGTATACTCAGATAACGGCCAACCATTCTCATCCGAACTAACGAAACACGTTTCACTTCTGTTAGGTTACCAATGGAAATTCCACTGTGTCCGACATCCCGAGGCAGCAGGTCTCGTGGAACGCCATAATCAAACTCTGAAAATTAGATTGTCCAAAATATGTAGAGAAAAAGGTGTCGACTGGATAGTAGCCTTACCAGTTGCGCTCTTTTACATGAGAATGGTAGCACATTCTCGAACAGGGCTATCCCCGTACGAGGTGATCTTCGGTAGACCACCAAATATGTGGGGGACGCCTATACCTCGTAAAATCACTGATGTTGACTGTAATATGCTGACAGATTACCTGGCTTCCTTGATGTCTGCACTACAATCTTGTCGTTCACAGGTAGCTGCAGCTTTTCCCGATAACACTGAGGTGAAGCCCCATGACGTGGTTCCAGGGGATCTGGTTCTTGTGAGGAATTTCGACCGGAAGACCCAGTTGGAGCCCAGGTGGAAGTCACCCAAACTCGTCTTGCTGACAACAAGGACAGCCGTGAAGATTGAGGGACGTAAAGGGTGGTTGCACTCGAGTCATATCAAGAACTTTTATGGACTACCGTCCGACGTGAACACTCAGCCCTGCATCCCCTCACAGACAGACTCAAAGCTCCCCTTGGTTGAACAGACAAAACACGAACTCTATAAACTGAAACTAAGGTCTAGCAAGTCAGACAATTTGATTGTTTAAGTCCTCTCCAAGGTGAATCGGTTGAATTTGTCTCTGACATGTATCCCCTAGACCGAAATAGAGAGAAAAATAGACAGATACAGCTTAGAAAACATGCGTACTGTAAATCGCTTCGTAGTCATTGCATAGTGACATTATTAATTTTGTTTTTTCTAAGTCTTCTGATCATCATTTCTAGTGTATTGCTACATATGTATTACCCTATTTCCAAACGTGCTTACAATGCTATTGCTGAACATTCTTTTAGCGAATTACCTCCGCATGAGTTGTCTTATAGATTTGCGCTGCGCAACAACACTTTTATTAGTATGTTACATCATTCCCATCAGACCAGCAATGCTACAAATTGTTGGATATGTGGCCGACTCCCTCCCTATCAGAACTATAAGGGAGTTTTGCCTCTCTTTCCGTATCCGTTCACACACAATGGCTCCTGTGGAGCATGGTTTAGTTTGATTAATTCCCTAGATTCAAATTCAGTAGTTTATCAAGACAACTGGGTATGGGGAAACCTGAACCTAGTTTTGCTTAAAGTCTGCTACCCTAACAAGGAGGGACTTCCCAAAAGAACAGGAACTGATCTAGAAAATGAAGCATATGGATTAGGTAATTTTACACTTAACCTCATGATTCTGAATGTTGAATCCGAAGCTACGCCAATCTTGCCCGCTATGTCAGTATTTCCAGTTAAAGGTGAATTATGTGTAAGAAAGAATGGTTCCATACACATGGGCCATAGTAAATGCACCACTGTAATAAAATTCAGTGATCAAGGCAAGTCTACATTTAGAGCTTCCCGTCATTCCTACTTCATATGGGGCCAGACTGCATATATACGTCTACCTCTAGATTGGGATGGTACCTGTTACATAGCATTCCTTCTGCCACCTGTCTTCCTAGCCCCTCCTGACTATCACAGAAATACCCATTTAGTACACAATAGACAGCAGAGAGATCTCCCGATTGTCGATTACACTGAAACGGCATGGGAGCAATACACGGATTTCAATAAAGGTTTCTTTCCATATATAGGTACAGTCACTAATAGTAAGCTGATACGTAGATTAACTAGAACCCTTGAAGCAGTAGTGAACGAGACTACTTCCGCCCTAGGCAACTTAACAGAGGAGCAGTCTGCGATGCGGATTGTTGTGCTTCAAAATCGTCTTGTCCTTGACGTCATCCTGGCCGATAGGGGCGGAGCTTGTAGGGTCATCGGATCAAGTTGCTGTGTTTTCATACCAGAAAATTCGCCGTCAGTCTATAAAGCCATAACTCGCCTTCATAAGATTATAAGCCAGATACACCAGAGTGCAGGCACCTGGACTTGGTCCGGTTGGTTCTGGAGCGTGTTGTCAGCCTGGGGATGGAGGATCCTATCCTTCCTAGGTATTGGCTTTCTCATACTATTCAGTTGCTGCTTATGTCTACAATGTGGGCCAGCGATTTGTGGTCTGTGTGCCACATCGTGTATCCCGCATCCAAGTTTTCGTTCAAGATCCCGGAAGAAGAAAGAAGAACAAATGATGCTATATGAACAGATCGATGGATTGATGAAGATCGATATCTCCTGAGGGTCCGTAGGGGACAAGGAGGGAATGAGGAAATATGAATTTTGTGATCAGTTATGTCCCCTATCGTAGACCCCAACGGCTCCATGTGCATGCTACAAGTACATGTATGTTCCCTCCAGTTCCAGTTATGAAGACGCAAATACATGTGCGTCCACCGTCAACATGTCCTCTTTCAGATCCGCCATGAATGGGTCAGATATTCCATTCCTAAGTATGAAAGGCCACCGACTTTATGTGGTTCACTTTCCACATTTTACAGTTCAGGCGAGTAGGCCCTGAATTCTGCCATCAAGCCTTTTCCTGCCTTCTGCCTCTGAAAGCTCCAGTCCGAGCCCGCATCTGTATCCATGAACTTTGTCCTACTCCCTGCGCGGCTAACGGTGCCTGATCCAGCCTGTTGCCTGCCAAAAACTGTATTTCACCTTCAAGATTATCTGCTCCGCTCCTCATCCGATGCATTCCTGTCTAGTAGTTTAGGTAAACATTCTTCCAGCTACCGAGCAAAGGGCCAGGCCTCACTGTCCTCATGCAAGTAATTCATAGCCCCTGTTACCATGGAAGATTCCTGCCCCCTCGCATCTCATGTAGACACTTAGACGCTTGTACCCGCACTAACAGTCAGTATAGAATAGATTCCGTCCGAGAGACCTTTCCTTTTGGATAATACAGTTCTTTAAACATAAGATATTAGATATGATTTGGGATTAGGTTGACATGACCCCTCAGACTTCTGTCTCCACATGTAGAGCTAAATGTCAAGTCCCCTTCACCCTCTAGTTGCACGTCAATCACACGTCATGCGGCTGCGCGCGCATCTCTGCCAAATATTTCTGCTGACATTGCAGGATTCTCTTATGGATCCACCCACTTGTGACATCATGTTTAATGACGTTTCTAGTTACGCCTATATGTACGCCTTTTTTCATTACGTATGTGTCTTATTATCTGTATTATCAGCTGTTACGCCTCTTGCATCTGTCTTAATGTAATACTTTTCATATAAATATCTTTACTTGTCAATAATGTATTGCCTTCCCTTCCTGAACCTTCGTGGTGATGTAATTTGAAGCCTACGGTTCGAACTGTAATTCTTTTGTAGAGGAATAAAGCCTTTCTGAACCTCTAATACCACGGATTCTGCCTCTTATTTTTACTGAGTTATTCTTACTAGACTTTACCGCATAAAAAAATAGTACCGGTAATGAAATATTTACCACAGAGGTGAGAGATGTGTTCCATGTGTGGGACAACACATGGATAACAGTGTGCGCCACTTCCTTACATATTTTTGGGGGGCAAGGGTCTTCCGGTGACCCTGACTTACACCTCTACCATGGCTTCCTGAAGAGAGATGGGAGAAAATTCCAAAAGGGAGGGCGTGGGTTCTCTGTCACCAATCAGATTTAACAGTCATTACCACCGGCGAGAAGGTGTTATAGACTTTGCAGATTTTATCGTCAAAGTAGTCAGAAATACTTGCACACAGCGAGAGAGACGGCTGTACCTCAGACTCTAATACCCGTGGTTTAAGAAAAGAATTAACAACCTTGAAGATTTCTTTTCCTGAGTTCTCAGCACTGCTGATGCACTGTGCTATGTAATCCCTCTTGGCCTTTCTCATAAGTTTATGGAGCTCGTTCAATGCGGCCTTATAGGCCACTTTGGCCAAGGTCCCATAGTCCACTCTCCACTGACGTTCCAGGCATTTACATCTACTTTTGTGTGTCCTCAGCGACTCCGAGAACTAAGGGGCCGAGGGGGATTTCCTCATCGATTTAGTAACTTTAACGGGGGACATGAATAAATCCATTTATTTAAGTAACGTGTGTCCAAGTTCGAATCATTAGAACTGGGCCTAGAAACTCCGCTGTCAACTTCTTCCAGTTTCTCTTTAAACAAACGCATGTGCGCCCTTGCTGGCTAGGTTTTTCCACTAAATGAAAATGGAATTAGGCAGTGATCTGACCAAGCCGTTTGTCTTGGAGAGTCCATTTTCAGAGGAGGAATATTTGAGAACACAAGGTCAAGAGTATTTCCAGCCTTATGAGTGGGAAGCTTCACGTGTTGAGTCAGGTTAGTACCCAAGAGGGACGAGACCACATGTGTAGCCTGAACACAGCTTGCGTCATTCGCAAGAAGATTAATCTCCTAGTGCAGTAAAATTAGAATATAAGAGAGATTTCTGGGCAATGTAATTGTACAATTCCAAGTGCCTACTTGTAGCACAATCTGGGGGTCTGTAAATCAGAAGCCCTGCAAAAGAGGTTGTTGGGCTGATCTTAATACAGAAGTTGAGCCCTTCAATCATGTCCATATTAAGTAGCAGTGAGGATGCAATATCCCAGGTTTCTTTAAAAATATTGGCTACCCCCCTCCCCTCTTTGCTCCTTTCCTATTAGCACAGCATATTTTGAACCCAAGTGGGATGGCCAACGCAACTGCGGCTGAGTCATATTCTTTCAACCATGTTTCTGTCAGGAACATAACATCCCACTCATCTCCGCAAGTAGGAGCCATATATCCTCCATGTGCCTAGCGAACGATCTACAATTGATTAGACACGCCCTAATCCCATCGGCATGCTTACTCAAACCCCGCTTGCAGCCCTTCTGGTAATCCTTGCCTGAATACCCAGCTGCGTCACATGATCAGCGAGGTGTTGCAGGGACCATCGTATGAATTGACAGAGCTTTAAGTCCCTGTTCTTCCTCTCCACAACCGAATTTCCCATGGGATGGTATGGAGAGGAGTACCGCAGTGCTACACCCAAACTTTCCATGCCTTCCTTGTAAGCCCTAGAGCTAAACGCGTATCCACAGTCAGAATGTAATGTGCCAACTGCGTATGTCCCTATAAAGACACGCAAGTCTTTTATAACAGTTTGAGAGTCAGCCGAGCGCTGAGGGCATACCCATAGGAATCTTGAGCATGAAACCACTGCCACCAAGAAATACCTGTAAGCCCCATCCGAATGTAGGGGGCCATAGGGGTCCAGATAGGCACACGCAAGTGGTTTGTCTGATATTAATAAAGGTGTCTGCGCTGGATGTGCTACGGTGGAACCCTTCATCTGCTGACAGATGTCGTACTTTAAGACAAAATCCTTTGTCTGTTTAATTAACCCTGGCCACCAATAGGGTTGTTTCAATAAAGAAACTGTTGCTGTAACTCCTGCATGTGAAGAACCTAGACCCTCGTGCGCAGCTAGAATTAAACCTAATCTGCGATCCATGTTTGGTATTACTCTATCCCCCACTCCTGGAATTTGAGCATACAGAATGTTATTTGCATCTAACTTGTAGGAGTACTTGAGTCGAAATTTTCTCGGGACTGCCGAGTAATTATGTGTAGCATTGAAAAGAACCATAATGTCTCCTTCTATTCTCATTTTTGAATGAGTAATTGCAGCTACAGAAGCCGTTCATACAGCCCCTTTCGTAGCTTCATCAGCCATTGAATTCCCTACAACATGAACGCCATCACGTTGATGACTCAACATGTGTATCACGTGAACTCTTGGTAGTTCGTTTTTCAACTCAGCTATCTGATCCGACAGCATTTTATGCTTTATTGTATAACATTTTGTGTCCTTAAACCCATTCTGATCCAGGTAGTGAAGATATTCATTGTATAACTGGACACAATAAAACAAATCGCACACAATAAGTGTGGGCAATTCCCGATCAGTATTAATTAGTGCCAGTAGTAAGGCTTTTAATTCTGGAAGCTGAGCTGTATAATCTCCTAGAGACTGTTTCTTCGTACTGCAAGGATGGAACTTGCCATCCTGCATACGATCTTTTACAATCGCACATGCGGCACTGTATTGCTGTTTACTTCCTATGGCCGGCTGAGCAGATCCGTCAGCGTAAATAATGTATTCATACTGATCTAGAGGCATTATTTCATTTGGGAGACGATATTCTTGTTCATATTTCAGAAATGCTTGTGTCTTTAAATTCGGACCATATCTATATTCTACATACGTTGCAGTGAGAGAATTAGCCCATTGAATCCATCTTGGATGTAAGGCTTTAGCATTAGGAATGCTAGCCTTTGTAACAGCCTCTATGGCTAGTACTGGAGTTACGACAATTATGCGCTTCCCCTGAGTCAGTGCTCTTTCTCTCGCTACAGCGTTCTGTACTGCTGTCAGAATGTTTTCTGTGGAAGCAAAACACATCTCTGCGTTTGTGCACAGGTGAGATTTGTGTACTATGGGTACCATTTTTCCTTCATTGAAGGATAGGTAAGTGTACCCGGATTGACCCGCTATAACACGGTCCACCAGATTGCGTATGTTTACGCGTGTCTGTAAGTGTTTTGAAGCTATCATGTCAGCCTGTAGGGAACGAAGGATGTCTGTATGTTCCTGTGTCCATTGCCTAACTGAAAAATCTGGTCTTATTAATTAGTAGAAATGTTTGACTTTTTCTGCGTAATCTAAAATCAATGTTCTGTCAAAGTTTAGGAATCCCAGGATGGATTACAAATGTTTTAGAGATTTAGGCGGTTGGAGCAGCCCACACTTTTCTAAAAAATTAGCTGCCAGACTTTTACCTTCACTTGAAAGCTTATATCCCAAAAATAGGACGTTGAGATTGGCAATTTTTGAATTTTTAAAGTTGCATTTTTAGCCCTCAGAGGCGAATCTCAGAATTATGGTGCTCACTCTGGTCAAATGTTCTTTTAAGTCATCGTCTGTCCGATAAATATCATCCACATAGGACAACGCTTCTTCATCCAAATTTTGAAGTAACTCAGTTACCCTAACTGAAAACAACCCAGGGCTATTCTTATACCTTTGTGGGTGTCAAAAGAATTAATGTGGGAGCCTAACGTGGAAAATGCGGTCAAATACCTGCTTTCAGGTGCTATAGTTTGGCAGAAGAATCCATTTGAGATGTCTAGTGTTGTTTTGTATTGTTTCCGCACAATGTTATTCATTAATGCGGCCCTATGTGCATTCTGTACTGCAAATGTTTTTGTGCATGAGTTCAGGTGTCTACAATCTAAAACTAGATTATATGAATTATCGGGTTTCATTAGGGAAAACAAAGGATTATTCATTGAAGAGGTGCAAGTTTCTATTACATCCTGATATTCAAGTTGATCTGAGATCTCTCTGACCTGTTTTTTTGCTTCCTGTTTTATTGTGTATTGTCTCTGTGGAGTTGGAGTAGTTTTAACTGGGATTACATGGTTAGGTGACTCAGCATCCCACCCAACATGGTTGCAATATAGTGTTGGAGCGTGGGCTACTGCCCACTCCTGCGCGTAAATGTGTTTTAAGTAAATCGGAACGAGGTCGGAAAAAGCTGGTAAAATTACCATTTCTCCCTTTGGGCACTCCATAAAAATTGCTGGCTGACAATCTTTTTCAGCCAATAGGATGTCATAGCCATAAGTCAGGTTCTCCCAAAAGAGACCTTTTATTTTTCTAGGTATGTCCCCCTCCATTTGGAGTGTTATTTTCTCTAACCTATGTGGGACGCTTACCCTGGTATCAGGTGTTTCCACCGTGATGTGCTGATTCAAGTCCGCTGTCACCAGAAATCCCATCAGGTTCCGACGAGCTATTGTTACTCATGCTGCGGTGTCTAGCATCGTCAGAGCCCATTACCCGTAAAGAAGTTGTGTCATCAGAATTCTGGGCATGTCTAACTTTGAGACCTTCTACTTTCTTCTTTTTAAATTGAGGTTTTGATTTTTGCTTGTCTTCTTTTTTAGAAGTGTAGCTGGAAGTGCGTTCTCTGTCTCTTAACTTTGGACGCTTTTCTTGTCTGTTTTCTGACCGTCCTTCTCTCTCACTGGTTCTTGGTGAGTCCTGAAGGGAACGAGAGGAACGTACATCAGTATCCTGATACCTGTCAGGTTTTCTAATATTATCTCTATTCCTAAAATTGTATCTCCTTTCGGTGGGCTCCATTTAAGGAGACCCACTCCTGGACTGAGATCTATTCTGTCTATGGTCTTTGTTTTTATTATTATCATACTTCCATTTCTTTTTAGAAGAATCTGGTGCTTGCTTGGTGTTATCTTTTTCAGGACCACTCATGGGTTGAGGTTTTAATGCTCTAGCTCCCAAACTATCTCTCCCTAATTCAGCATAGGTATCTTCAATAATTTTAGGTAATTCACGTTCCTGTTGTAAAGGAGTGAAATCCCTAAGGCATTGGCGTATTACCACTGCTGCTGCCTCTCATTTGATATTTGATCATATTATAGCTGAAACCCTGGCAAGATTGCCTAGCAATTTTATCCCTAAGTTCAGAGTAGGTTCTGCTCCATACTTAGTCTGTATTTGTCCTAATACGCCTGGTATTACTGCTAATGATGGGATAGCATGAGTTCTGGTATGTATTGCTGCGAAAACTGTATCCCATGTCGTACAATCCTCTATCTGGGGAGCTATCCCCATTGGCAAGCAGATTGTAAGCATTCGGGGGCAGATCTACAAGAAACTAATGCAGCACGATGCAGCAGGTCATTTTGCTGCGCTGCGCTGCATTCGTTTTGAAGCACAGGGATGCAGCATATTTACAACAATATGTCACATCTCTGTGCTTCCTCCTGTGCTGGCGCACAAACTGCAGCCATGTGTCGGCGCAGGCAGCTTTGCACCATGGCGCAATTATGCTTGAGTCATGGGGAGATTGTTTTTGTGCAATCAGTTGAGGTGATTTCCTCTTCCAATACGTGCTGTGGAATGCAGCACGCATAGAAAGAGGAAAACGACGAGGAGAAACATTTTTATGTTTTGGTTTTTAAAACAGATAAATAAAAGGCATTGTCATTTACAATGCCAATAGCTTAAACTCGTGTAAATGCGAGACCTATTGCATTGCAAATGCTTGTTAAACTGAGCAACTGTTTTGTCTTTGTTTCAGGGAGAAGGAAAGATAAAAACAGTGTGTGCGCCAGAGAAAGACAAAGAGAGAGAAGTAACGTTGTGGAGACGAAAACGAAAGAGAGGGCCATGGAAGAGTGGCAAGGGAGATAACAGAGGAGAAAAAAAGAGGATAAGTAAGAAAGAGAAAAGGAAAGGAGGAAAAAATAACAGAGAGAAAGAGAGAGTGAGATAGAGAGAGAAAGAAAGAAGATTGTCAGAGATGTGGCAAGTGTAATTGTTATGCAGCCAGTCAGTGTATATATGTCATTGTAAAAAGAGAGGAGAGAGTTTTACATACATGTTGGCGCTGTAACCGAAACTACACACTTTTACTTTCGTGCTCATGGTAAACAAGGCCCAGATTTTCTATTTTTTAACACAGTGCAGCATCCAAATTAATTTACTGTGCTGATTTGTGCAAGGAAAAAAATACAGTGCATCCCCTGCGCTGTCACACAAACAGGGCTGCCCTGTGAGACAGGCAGCTTCACACCAGGGTGCACAGGAGAGTGTAAGCTTCTTGCATAGGATTGTACTTGGGGCACACATTTCCACCGCAAATTTATATGCGTAGACAAACTCAAAAGGTTGCCACACATTGGGTGTGTGCTGTGCACTGTAGCACACATGCAGTGTGCTATTTTTGGGAGAAATTAACATATGCCCCGTTGTTTGCTCTTGCTTAAATAGACACTACTATTTTAATGTAAAGCCTGGTCTGGCTATTTTCGTAGTCGGGCCTTGAGTCAAACTCTATGACTCTTTGCCCCGTGACACAAACCAGGGCCTTCCATTTTTTACGCTGTGTAATGTGCGTCTTTCCAATGCAAAACAGCGGGATAGTAAATAGAATGCCATGCTGTGCATCAAGCTACCACTGGCACCAGTGCTTAATTTGTAAAGCAATATGTGCCAGGGCTCTCTTAATGAGGCTACCACAGCCCGCACTACCCGTTGCCCCTGCCAGAGCCTACAACAACAGCAGCAGCACAACTTCTAGCAATCACACTCCTTCAAGTGCGACAATTCACACTCTTGCATGCCCCAAAGCTGCAAGAACAGCGGGGACGCACGGTATTAGTCATTTATAATGTCTTTTCAATTAATAAACAATTGTTGTTGTGCTAATCTCTGAATCACACAAAGAGTGCCATCATGTAGCAGACAGCTATTATCAGAACTAAGGCGGGGTGCTGAGCACCGGAAACCTAACCGGCACAAATTAAGCACTGACTGGCGCACTACAACTGGGCTCAAGTGTACTTTTCTGCAGATTGCTGTTGTTTTAAAACGTGATAAACCACACATTTTACGGTGTGAGCGAACTTGTCTCCTCTGAGGGTTTCAGCGAGGAACGGGCTGGGGTTTATATGTCCCGGTGCAGCTGCTCCTTTCATTTGTCAGCGTTAAGCATTAGACCTATTCGAAAGGCTTCTTTAGTTACTTTGTTCCTTTTCCCATGTAAAATGCTTTTTAAAGTTCAATAACATTATCACCTTGAAAGAGTGCAGAATAAAAGCGCTGGCTCAGGCGAGACCTAATGAGAATAAGAAAACAGTGACTAATTGACCGGTGCTTTGGAAGTGTCCTTCAACCGGAGACAATAAACAAACGATTTAAAGGGAAACTGGGAACCACACACTGAGTGTAACTTTACACATCTCCCTCTCTATGGTATTTGCGTTTCAAGAGTGACAAGCCGATGCTCGAGCGAGATAAGCTTATCGGCAACAGCTTATCAACACAGCTGCCGCGGGTCTCGTTTTCACATCCTGTTTGAAAGTGTCACATGGGAGATGGGACGAACAAAAACCAGAGTTAGTCCCACGGCCGGGGCAGCTGCGAGGACCTTGTCAATCCTCTATGAAGGGATTTAACTGCATTACACCCGTGCACTTCAAGTGGTGCACTATAGAACCAGGGACTGTGAGAAGTTGGCCTGATGTATGATGTCACTAGTTCTAGTGTACACCTTATATCAGTCCAAATACCCTTATGGTGATTGGTTGTAAAGTCAACCTTATAGACCAGCTATCCTAGTGGTAGCATGGACAAGAGCAGTCTTAGGCTAAACTCTGAATGGCATGTGAAGCCAGCTGTGATACCATATATAATCCCTTGAATACCAAATGAAAGGACACCACAACAGATATATATATAAAATAAAGTGTATTTATTCTAAGCAAACCCTCAGCACTCTTTATGAGATTAGAGGTAAGTACAACACAGTCTTATTAATGCATACAGTAAGTCACACAGGTAAGTAATACAGTTAGGCCCTAGGGGCCACGCAAACCATATACTAAGTAAGTGGTATAAGAACCACTGTCACGGAAATAGAATAGGCCTAGGCCTAGGGAATCGCTGGGGCTACACTACACTAGCGTTAGTTAGGAAGTGGGAGGCCCACGGGATTCGTGTGCAGAGTGGAAACACTCACGCGTAATGCGTAAAAGTCAATAGCAATAGTACAGTTTAGAAAACGGTAGATTTAGGACACTTCCGGAGTAGCTAGGAAGTTGAGACTTGAAAACTAGACACTAGGATAGTCACTATCCTGATGAGCACCGGAGTACCCAAGTTACCTAGCCCACAGGCTGCGGGTGCATAGGGGTGAAGATGCGTCGTTTTCGTCGTCGACTCCTATGGATGCCTGAAGAAAGATGCTGACAGGCAGTCAGGGAAGAGTGTCCGGTGGATCCCAAGGCTGGGATCAAGAAGAGAAGAAACCTGCAAGCAGAAGGGACAGAGTCAAGGTCACTAGCCAGTGACCACGTGGAACCAGGAAGGAACCAGGCGATGTCGTGAAGATTGCAGGTGAAGGTGAAGCTTGTCGCTGCAGCCAGGAGGACCAGGAAGCGTCGAGGACGACCAGGACCAGGAGGCGAGCTGTCCCACGAAGGCTCTTGCTGTCGGCGGCGTCGAAGTTGGACTAGGACTCACCAAGCCTTGGCAAGCGGAACCCACGAAGAACAAAGGACTTGCTTCTGGTGCAGACCAGGAAGGTCTGGGGTGCTTCTTCTTTGCAGAGAAGCGGGAGCCAGTCTGGAGGAGCCAAACCAGCGCAGAAGATTTCAGGGTGCGTCATCACAAAGGCCACTAGCCAGCGGGCAAGCAACCGGACAGACGCGGCAAGCAGGTAAATGCTGAAGGGCCCCACGCGGGACTCGTGGAGTGTGGGGGGCTGATCTTCGGTGCAGATGGTGCTTGGGGTTGGGGCTTCTCAATCCCCGGTGCACAACTTCGAGGGTACCTCAGAAGCTGCGCTGTAAGTTACTAGCCACTTTTCCCAGGTAGCCGGTCCCACGTCGCTCGTCGCCTCCACGGATCTCAGCTCTGCTGCAGATGTGGATGAGGGTCGGAGAAGTCTGGAAGTCAAGGCTCTGGTCGGGCTCTGCAGTCGGTTCCTCGTAGAACGGTCGCAAAGCAAAGGGTAGTCTCTTGATGGTGCCTGTTTGCACAGGGTAGCCACTCCTTGGCTACAAGGGAGATTCTTCAGTCTTCTTCTTTCGTCGAATGTCGAAGGTCCAGAGTTTCTGTTCAGTTTTGCAGGTTCAGGATAATCTAAAGTCTTGAGGCCCAACTCCCACTCTTATACTAATCTGGGGGGGGGCTGGGATACCTGCTAGGTCACGCCTTATGGGTGGGACCTGGGAGGGGGTGGTTACACCCACTTCCCTTTGTCCAGTTTCGCGCCAGAGCTGGGGCTGGAGTGCCCCAGCGCCGGTTTGAACTGGACTATGCAAGGAACACCTTGTGTGCCCCAGGCATGTCTCATTCCTTTCAGCCCTCCCTGCCCCAATACACTAAAGTCTGTCTGGGGAGGTGCTAGCACCTCCCCAAGCAGGAAACCTATTGTCCAAGCCTCCCTTGCCAGGATCACTCCCAGCAGCAGGGGGTCAGACTCGTGTCTGTGGCAGCAGCATCCATTTTGTGATGCTGAGGCTTTGGTTAGGGTTAAACAGCAAAGTAGGATTTTAACATGTCTCTCCCTCTAGAAGGGAGGAATAATATCCTCATCACCAGAAATGGCATGGGGGTATTATTCCAAAGTGTTAGACACCTTACACAACATGTTTTGATAAAGCCAAACCATAGTTACCATAACCGTTTAAGATTATAAGGCACTTTAAGAGTATATGGTAGGCTATATCATAGAACAGCTATAAGGACATGGTTCCGAAAGCTGCAGACAGGCTCAGCTCATGCTAGAGCACCATCTCACATGTTACCAAGCACTCTGCCTCCAGGATTGTTAAGGCCTGCCATAGGAGTGACTGATAGGTACACATGTGTCTACATGTAAGTTAGGTATAGGAATACTACACCTAAGCAAGGGGTGATTACACGACCTTGCCCCAGCTGAGTGATCAGCCAGTTGTGTCAAAATGGAAGGCCAGGCCAGGGGTGGCATAATACATGCTGCAGCCCCTGGGAGGCCTAGGGTACACCTATGCCCTGGGTACCTAGGGTACACTGTACAGGGTCCAATAAGGTGATCCTTACCAATTGGTTATGTACCTAGGGTACATGGAGTCCATTTTAAAGAGAGAGCAGACAGCCTGAGACCCTGAATGGCAGGATCTCAGGCCAACTAAGTCGAAAAACCAGCTAGACACTAGGCAAAAAGTTGGGGGTAACCATAGTCAGATATCCACCTTCCTACAGGGACCCAAGTACAAGCTCACCCCGGCATCCCACATTTAGGCTGCACAGTTTTATGTAATTCACCAAACCCGCACTGTGGTTTAGCACATACTTTATAAACGCCGGCGCTCCCCCCCCCCCACTTCCCCGCTGTGCCTGCCTACTCTCTTTAATGTTAGGCCTGTGTCTAACTGTAATGCAGTTAATGCTGATTGAAAGCACTCTGATACCTGCGGGTAAAGTTTGCCCTATATAAAAGTGCAAATAAATAAATAAATAAAGCCTACCTGTAGCACGTCCGTTCTTATTCTGCGATGCCACATGCCTTTAGGCCCCTGTAATGATTAACTGCACCCGGCTGTGGGAAACTGCCATGGTAGGAACAACGTGTTGTGGGGCAGATTCGGAGAATGTAGCAACTGTCCTGGGGCTGCAGCACGAGGTAACAGTGCGGGGGCAGGAAGGCACGCAGTCGGTAGGGCCTTGCTCACTTTGCCACTGGATTCAAGCTAGCCTGGCTGATGACGGCTGATTAGCCAGAAACCAGTCCCAGGAAGCTTGTTTCCGGTCCAGGGAAGACATGGCTTGGAGGTTCGGCCTGGACTGTTCCCATGAGGCACAGGGTCAGACTGATTTGCATATGGCCATGTCTGAACTGGGGTGGCGGAGTGGGCTAAAGAACGGTGATGAATTAAACCCAGATCAGTTGACTGGGGGTGAGCGCTTGCAATGTTCAACACTCCGTCCATCATTCCCTTTGGTTTTGCTTTAGTCTGTAGGGCTGTGCCAAGGCAGTGTAGCTCTCTGTGCATGCCGGGAATGGGAATTGCTGTTGTCTGACGGGAAGTGGTGACGAGGTGCCGGTTTGGTATGCCTGCTTCCTGATCTTGGGCAGGCGGCAGTTTAAAAAAAAAAACACGAGTTGGGCAACCCGCTGCAAGGAGATGTGCGGTCACCATTAGTGAATGTTTTATCAAAATAAAAAAAACGATTTGGGCGAGCTGCGCACAAGAAGGTGCGCGGCCATCATTTAATGTAAATAAAAGAAGCCTCTCAAGTGGAGGAATAGAACAAAATTAAAAGACGCACAAACTCGACCCAAACGTATCAGCCCGCTTTACATGAGCGCCAATTGCATTACAGAGCATTTTTCAGCACATGATTTGTCTACAATCACAGAATGTTCGAACCCCAGCCACACTCAAACCTGGTTCCCAGCTTCAAAGACGGCCGCCGTTGTAAATGCAACCTCGGCTCTACATATAAAAAATACTTGCGGAATGCGGCAGCGCCCATGTTACAAATATGAAAGGGCGCCGTGGTAACATGTAAGTGCAGCGGGCATGTAAAAATTATGCGCGTGGTTGCTCCTGGAAGTAATAATCATTAAGACGCAGCGCCTGTGCATACTGGTCCTGCTGCTGAGCCCCGTGATGGAGGAGGTCGGACCTGCTGCGTGGCGGCTGCAGGCCATCACAATAGGTGCTGCTGTTCATGTCAATATGCGGCGGGACAGTTCCTTACCGTACGGCACTCTTTGCTGGAGGCGGAGAGCCGAGCTACTAATCCTCGCAGAGGGAAAGGGAGCACGTGAGGCGTTCGTAGTCTAATCTGGATAGTGCCGTTCTCATGGCAGTAGTGAACAGCAGAGATAGTCGGAAAGGAGGCGTGCTGTACTAATATAAAGCCAGAGACACTTTGAACATATCTTTAGCTTTAATGAATAGCGAAGGGCTCCTTCTGCATAATGTAGGTCCGTTTAATAGCGATTATACCGAGCATGTTATGTAAAGAACTGCCTGAAGGACGTCATTTTAAAAGCGAACGTCTGAGCTGGAGTCAAGTGTTATAAGAACCACAGCAGCGCATGCGTATAATGTAAGGTAGTGCGCGCATGTTAATGCGCACTATTAAGCTGCGTAAGCGTAATGAGACTGTAGTTAGGCAGTGCTGCTTTCGGTAGAAACAGAAGTTACGTATGGGATCGAGATCCAATAAGAAGCTCGCTAACAAACAAAATGCCGAGGTCCACAAATGGCAAGCGGCGAGAAATTACCCTGCAATAGGTGGAGTTTCACCACCCATATAGAATACTAGATGTCTCGTAGAGACGGAGCATGCGCGCTGCCTAGGCGAGACCTAAAAAGCAGCTACCCACCTTTTGCGAATAGGAATCATATTTTGCGAACCAACTTATGCATTAATAGATAGGTTGAGGAAATAACTCATTGCTGGTGGTCGCAGAATGAGCTGCATAATTCATGTTGGGAAGGAAGCAGTCACACCTATCGTGGCATCGGAGCACCACCCCTGTGTTAGGATTCCAAACGACAAATGTTGGGCCCGGCCTCGTGGCGTGGTCCTGACTTCCCGGGGATTGGGCCCGTTCCCCGCCCTAGCCTCCACGAGCTACCCGTTCGGGCCGCACGAGGTCACCTACGCCTCGAGGCTCCGCCATTTTGTCACCTGCCACGTGATCCTGCACACCAGTTCTCATGACTCCGCTCAACCCGGCCTCTGCCCCAGCAAGGCCCAGACATTGAGGCACCAAGAACTGGCCAGGGGGTGTCACGTGAACACCTCATCGCCCTGGCGGAGGGCGGTATCGATGGGACCCCCAACCGTCCCCACACACCGAGGTGCGATCGGCCTCCATCTCTCCTGGGCCGGGCGCCTCTCCTGCTGGGCGTCTGGCCGCTCTCAACCCGGCCTCTCCGCCCCCCCCCGGGCGCAAGGGTCCGGACATCAAAGGGCTTCAGACCTATATCTGGGGCGACCCCGCCACAGACCGGCAGTTGTATCCCGGAGTCGAGAGCCCTGCTGATTGAATCGCGGCCGACCCTACGGAGAAGAACTCTTGCTTGAAACCACCACGAGCCCTGCAGACTGCGTCGCGGCTCCTTCTTGCTGAGACCTTGAAGCCCCCCCCCCCGGAACATCAGGGCCCTGCTGACGCTGTCGCGGCCCAACCTCGCTGAAACCTCCCTCGGAGCCCTGCTGACGACGTCGCGGCTCGAGCTGAGCAGAAACCATCTTGAGAGCCCCGCTGACCTGGTCGCGGCTCTCCACGAACTGAACGCCAGAGCCCTGCTGACGCCGTCGCGGCTCGACCCCTCCGAGACCCGGAGGTCCTCCAGCTTGAGGATAAGAACTGGGCCCCAGGTACCCTCGTACCAAGCTCCTGCCTAAGACTGTCCCGCTACCCCTTCCCTCCTGAAAGAGACACTGAGACTTTTGCGGATCCCTCGATCCCCTTTTTGTGTAATATTGAACCCGTAACCTTTTATCGTGCTGATAAAGAATTGCTCATCTTGAGACAACCTCCTTGAGTCCGGTGTGGTGGTGTTACTGTGCTAGTACATAATAGGAGAAGGATCTCCCAGGAGGCTTCTCTACAGCGCTCGGCTACTTCGTACAGTATGGGGGCCCCCCCCTGAGTGGTCTCGCCGACTCCTCGGGGTCCGCCTTCCAACATTTGGTGGCCAGCGACGGGATCCGAGCCGAACGCAGTACGTACCAGCCAGTAACCCACTAGCTACCCATCCAGACAAACAGAAGTCATGAGCAACCAAGAAAATAACGCGACCACGGAGTTCCAGCCCGAACGGTTGGAGGAATATACGCACAAAGAATTGAAACCGTTCTGCAAGGACAAAGGCATTGCAACCACCGGCCTAGGTACCAAAGAGGAGATGCAGAAAGCCCTGAAGACCTGGCTGGAGGCCGAGGCAGGCCACTCCCAGGAAGAAGGTCCCCTGCCCCTGACTGAGGTCACATCAACCGCACTGACTCCGGCAACCGGAGGAAGAAAGAGCCTAGAAACCGGCCTCTCCGAAGAGGAGATACGAGAGCGGGAGAAGGTCCGGAACCACGAACTAGAGCTCGCACGACTGCGGCTGGACGGCGAACTCCAGCTGGCGGAAAAGAAACTGGCCCTAGAGCAGCTACGGCTACAAGAGGAGATAGAAGAGAAGAGACGGCACCGAGAGTTGGAGGAAAAAAGACTGACCCTTGAGCACGAGCGAAGTCTCAAAGAGCTCGAAATCAAGGCAAGGAACGGGGGGACCGACACCCCCAGTAATAGAGACACCCTACCGCCTGCCAAGGCCAAGGTACATATCCCGAAAGATGTCGTCAAGGAGTACTATAAGAATGACGACATCCAACAATGGTTCAAGGCATACGAGGTGGCCATGACCTCCCATCGGGTGCCCCGAAAGGACTGGGGCGCCGGCCTGTGGGGTCGGTTCCTGAGTGAAGGTCGAGACACACTGCTCCAGCTGCCGGAGGAGGTGATGACCTCCTACGACCACATGAAGGAGGCCCTGCTCACCCGCTACGGGCTAACCGCGGAAATGTACCGCCAGCGGTTCAGAGACTGCAAAAAGATCCCGGGTACTACCTGGGTGGAATATGTGGACTTTTTCAGCCGGGCCCTAGAAGGATGGATCAAGGGTAGCAAAGTCACCACCTACAGGCAGCTGGTCAACCTCATTGTTTGGGAACATCTCTCCAACAATTGCTTCGTGGAGCTAAGGCAACACCTCCTCGACAGCAAGATGACCGACCCACGAAAACTCGCCGTCGAGGCCGATCGATGGGTCAACACCCGAGTCCCCCGGAACTCGATGGGGGAGTACCAGAGGAACCCCACCGGACCCCCCCGCCAACGCGGTGGAGGGGGAGGGCCGAACAGGAACCGGGACCCCCCCGCCGGGGCCCCCAGGAGCCCACCTCGAGGGCCACCGCAGCAACCCCTCTCCCCGAGCCTAGCCCGAAGAGTGGCGACCCCGGCCAGAACCGGACCACGGCCCCCAGTAACATGCTACGGCTGCCAACAAACCGGACACTATGCCAGCGACCCGGTCTGCCCCCTGAACCGAAGAAGCGGGGCCGGCGGGCCCCCGCCCCGACAGCTGGCGGCCGCCGCCCTGGGGGAAGGAGAAGAAGAAGAAGAAACTCGACCAAGGAACCACCGAATGGGAGCCGGCAGCCATGTCCCTGGTCTGCCTGGGCAGCCGAGAAATGGTGCCCCGCACCCCCATCCCAAGCAACACCCAGAAGTACAGGCAGCAGGTCACCGTCAATGGACAACGGGCCGAAGCCCTTCGTGACACCGGCGCCAGCGTCACCGCTGTCCGCTGCCACCTGGTGACCCCCGAACAGATCCTACCCAATGTGCTGTGCCCCGTCCGGACGGCCGACAACAGCGAAAGCCTGTGCCAGATGGCCCTGGTCCCCTTCGAGTGGGGAGGGGTGACAGGCCTACTAAAGGTGACTGTCCGCGACGACGCACCAGTAGACTGCCTCCTGGGGAACGACCTGGAGAGTTCCCCCTGGGCCCAAGTGGAGCGACGAGAGCACCTCCGAATGCTGGGACTATCCGAATGAGCCTGCGCCATCACCCGGTCCATGACCGCCCGGGCCCCCCGCTCGTCCTCGGCCCCCGGTGCCGCCCAGCCCGAGGGGCTCGCACCACCCCCCGCCTGCAGCGAGGGAGAGGCGGACACCGACACTGGACCTACTGAATCCTCCCCCGAGGAGATTGCTTGCCTCGGCGCCCTACCAGAACTTGCACAATGGCGCCACGAAGGGGGCCCCACCCATGAGCAGTTCCAGCAAGAACAGCAGTCCTGTCCCTCTCTCGAAGGGGTCCGACAACAAGCGTCCGCACAAGCCAACGGGGACCAGACCGGCACCCACTGGGTCTACTGGGCCGAGGGCCTGTTGTACAGTGAGCAGAAAGTGGCAGAACTCGGGGCCAGCCGCGTGTTGGTGGTCCCCCTCCGCTTCCGGGAGTTCCTTCTCAACCTGGCGCATGACGTGCCCCTCGCCGGACACTTAGGGCAAGACAAAACTTACAGCCGTCTGGTGACCCACTTCTACTGGCCCCGGATGCGGAGAGACGTGGACAACCACTGCCGGTCCTGCCAGACCTGCCAAGCCAGCGGGAAGACGGGGGGTCGGGTCAAGGCCCCCCTCCAGCCCTTTCCAGCCGTCAGCACCCCGTTCGAACGGGTCGGAATGACATCGTGGGGCCCCCGGACCCCCAGACCGCCCTGGGCCACCGCTTCATCCTGGTCCTCGTGGACCACGCCACCAGGTACCCGGAGGCGGTCCCGCTAAGAACTGTAACGGCCCCCTTGGTAGGCCGGGCCTTGATGGGGATCTTCTCCCGAGTGGGATTTCCCCGCGAAGTGGTGAGCGACAGGGGCACGAACTTCATCTCCAAGTACATGCGGTCCCTGTGGCAGCAGTGCGGGGTCACGTACAAATTCACAACCCCCTATCACCCTCAGGGGAACGGGCTGGTCGAGCGCTTTAACAGAACCCTGAAGGGGATGATTCAGGGCTTGGAAGAGCCCCTCCGGCGGAGATGGGATGTCCTACTACCATGCCTCCTGTTCGCCTATCGGGAGGTCCCGCAGAAGTCCCTGGGGTTCAGCCCGTTTGAACTGTTATATGGGCATCCGGTCCGTGGACCCCTCAGCCTGGTCAAGGAGGGCTGGGAGACGAAGCTCCCAGGCGCCCCTCCTGACGTCTACCGATACCTCCTGACCCTACGAAACCAGACCCGCAAGTTCCGAGCCATGGCCGAAGCCAACCTCGAGGCCAGCCAGGAGGACATGAAGCGGTGGTACGATCGGAACTCCTCTACCATCGAGTTCGAGCCAGGCCAGAGAGTCTGGGTCATGGCCCCGGTTGAGCCCTGCGCCCTCCAGGACAAGTGGACCGGGCCCTTCAAGGTGGTGGAGAAGAAAAGCCCCGTCACCTACCTAGTCGACCTGGAGTCCCCCCGGAACCCCCTCCGGGTTCTACATTGTTAGACGGCGACCTCAGAGGAGCCCGGAAAGGGGTCCTGACTTCCCTGAGTCCCACCCGTGTAGTATTGTAGCCGGGCACTGGCGAGAGATTCCCCAGGGGGAGGAATCTCGCAACTAGGATCGTACTTCTGGCACCACACGACACAGAGAGACCACACTGGGTATTCTCAGAAACAAGCTTTATCAAATAGGTATCACTGCAAATATGTACAAGGTGAGCACGGGCTCAAGAGTCTCGGAAAGGTAGGGGGTAGCGGGCCTGTCTCTGGTAACGGTTCCAAGCAGGGACGTATCCGGCGCACAGCTCACAATCCTCGAGCTGGGGGATACGTGGTCGGAGTCGGGGTCCGGCGGGACCGTGAGAGTCTGGGGGAGCCGCGAGTCACTCAGCGGGCGCAGGTACAGGTTCGGAGGTCTTTACGATCTTCAAGGAGCCGCGAGTCACTCAGCAGGGCTCAGGTACAAGTTCGGAGGTCTTACGATCTTCAGGGAGCCGCGAGTCACTCAGCAGGGCTCAGGTACAAGTTCGGAGGTCTTACGATCTTCAGGGAGCCGCGAGTCACTCAGCAGGGCTCAGGTGGGTTCAAGTTCCAGGAGCCGCGACCATGTCAGCAGGCTCTCGTTGTTCCAGCGTTGAATCTGCCGGACAGTCTCAGAGCACCCCTTGTTATAGGTCGACCCCGCTTTGATGTCCGGAGTCTGCGCAGGCAGGGGTCTTGTCACCTGGGGGCCGCTTGTCGGGATTTCCTGCTATTGTCTTTTGATCCTTTCAGGGCCGGGTCGGGAGGAGTCCCAGACACCCAGCAGGCACGGAGCCAGCCCGCAGGGAGGCCGGAGGGCCGATCGAAACCCATCGTCCCAGGGGAGTTCAGAGGTGCGATAGAAACTGCTCCTCCCTCTCTCATCCCCTGGAAGCGTGATGTCCTCCAGCCGGAGTGGCGCCTCGAGGCCCGGGTCGCGCTGGAGCCGGGCGGCCATCTTGTTGCAGGGAGTGGGCACGCGGGCCCGGGGTGGCCGAAAGGAGAGAGGCCATGGACGGGGATGTCCGGTGTTGGTGCGGGTGTCCTGGTGGGAAAGGTCGCTGGGCCGCGTGCTTGGGCTGCAGGCACCAGGTTGCGGTGGTGCGGGGGCACGGAGGGCCATTCTACGAGGCCGGGTCCAACACGCGTCCCCCCCAGCTGAAAGCCGGAGAGAACTGCCCATCACCTTGGGGGGTTCTCTTCGCTGAGGCGGAAGAACCGGGAGAGGCCGTCAGCGTTGGCGTGGTCCGTACCAGGGCGGTGTTCTACGGTGAAGTCCATTCCCTGGAGGGAGATTGACCACCGCAGTAGCTTGGGGTTTTCTCCTCGCATCTGCATGAGCAATCGCAAGGGCCGATGGTCAGTTTGGACCCTGAAATGAGTGCCGAACAGGTAGGGTCGTAGTTTTTTGAGTGCCCAGACCACGGCAAAGGCTTCGCGCTCTATGGTGCTCCACTTCTGTTCTCGGGGTAGCAGCCGCCGACTGAGGAAGGCGACGGGCTGGTCTAGGCCTTGATCATTCACTTGGGACAGGACGGCCCCAATGCCATGCTCGGAGGCATCGGTCTGGACTATGAACTCCTTGGTGTAGTCGGGAGCCTGGAGGACGGGGGCAGTGCACATGGCCTTTTTTAGAGCATCGAAAGCTTCCTGGCAGGCAGCCGTCCATTGCACCTTCTTTGGCTGTTTTTTAGACGTGAGTTCAGTGAGAGGGCCGACCAGGCTGCCATACCCCCGAATGAATCGGCGGTAGTAGCCCGTGAGTCCCAGAAAGGCTCGGACTTCCGTTTGGGTGATGGGTGGGTCCCAGGCCAGGATGGCGTCGATCTTTGGCTGTAGAGGGGCGACCTGGCCACTCCCGACTTGGTGCCCCAGGTAGACTACGGATCCTTGCCCGATCTGGCACTTGCTGGCTTTTACGGTGAGGCCTGCCTGGCGCAGGGCGGTTAGCACTCTCCGGAGGTGCTGGAGGTGCTCACTCCACTCTGAACTGAAGACAGCGATGTCGTCCAGATAGGCCGCGCTGAACTGTTCTAGCCCGGCCAGGACCCTATTTACCAGTCTCTGGAAAGTGGCCGGGGCATTTTTCATCCCGAAGGGCATCACGCAGAAGCGGTAGTGCCCATCGGGGGTGGAGAAAGCAGACCTCTCGTTGGCCCCTTCGGTGAGCGCAATCTGCCAGTAGCCGCAGGTGAGGTCGAAAGTGCTGAGGAACCGGGCGGCCCCTAGTCGGTCAATGAGCTCGTCGGCTCGTGGAATGGGGTGGGCATCGGCTCGGGTAACGTCATTGAGCCCCCGGTAATCCACGCAGAACCGGAGCTCGGGGGCGACACCGGGGGCTGCTGCCTTCGGAACCAGGACCACGGGGCTGGCCCAGGGACTGTCAGAGGGCTCGATCACCCCCAGGGTCAACATCTTCGAGACTTCAGCTTGAATGCAGGACCGGACCCGGTCAGGAACCCGGTAGGCTCGGTGTCTCACCGGCGGGCTGTCCCCGGTGTCCACATCGTGAACACACCAGTTGGTGACCCGGGGGGTCAGGGAGAAGAGGTCGGAAAATTGTCTGAGGAGCTGGCGGCAGTCCGCTTGTTGCTGGGCATTGAGGGCTGGGGAGAGGTTCACTCCCTCCACGGAGCCATCCTGCTCCTTGACACACAGGAGGTCCGGGAGGGGATCCGACTCATCTTCGGCCCCATCATCGGTGGCCAGCAGGAGGCTCAGTTCTGTCCGCACGAAGTGAGGCTTGAGGCGGTTCACGTGCAGGACCCGGAGGGGATCCCGAGGCGACTGGACGTCCACCAAGTAGGTGACTTGACTCTTCCTCTCAACCACTTTGTAGGGCCCAGTCCATCGGTCCTGGAGAGCGCCAGGCTTCACGGGGGCCATGACCCACACCTGCTGGCCCGGCTGGAACTCGACCAGAGTAGCATTCTGGTCGTACCAGCGCTTCATTTCTTCTTGACTCGCCTCCAGGTTGGCCTCGGCCAGTTCTCGGAACCTCCTGGTCTGGTTCCGGAGGGCCAGGACATATTGGAACACATCTCGGGGGGTGGTCTGGGGTGCTGCCTCCCACCCTTCCTTAACCAAACTGAGGGGACCTCGGACGGGGTGCCCATAGAGTAATTCAAACGGGCTGAACCCTAAGGACTTCTGGGGGACCTCCCGGTAAGCGAACAAGAGGCAGGGGAGCAGGACGTCCCACTTACACCGGAGGGGCTCTTCTAGGCCAGCGATCATCCCTTTCAAAGTCCTATTAAACCTCTCTACTAGGCCGTTCCCTTGGGGATGGTACGGGGTGGTGAACTTATAGGACACCCCACATTGTTGCCACAGGGACGTCATATACCTTGATATAAAATTAGTGCCGCGGTCTCTCACGACCTCGCGGGGTAAACCCACCCTGGAAAAGATCCCCATCAGGGCCCGGCCCACCACGGGGGCCGTAATGGTGCGCAGGGAAATAGCCTCTGGATAGCGGGTGGCGTGGTCTACTAGGACCAAGATGAAACGGTGACCTTGGGAGGTGGGGGGGTCCAGTGGCCCCACGATGTCGATTCCGACTCGTTCGAAGGGGGTACTGACGACCCGGAAGGGTTGGAGGGGAGCCTTGCGCTTCCCCCCACTCTTCCCACTGGCTTGGCACGTGGGGCAGGACTTGCAGTGTGCCTCTACCGCTGCTTTCATCTTAGGCCAATAAAAATGGGTCACGAGACGGCTGTAGGTCTTGTCCTGACCCAGGTGACCGGCGAGGGGGACATCGTGGGCTAAGCCCAGGAGGAAATCCCGGAAGCGGAGGGGTACCACCAGTACCCGTCCGGATCCCAGCTCCACTGATTTCTGCTCACTATACAGGATGTTATTCTCCCAATAGATTCGGTGCGTTCCGGTCTGGTCACCTGCGGCTTGGCCCTCGGCCTGGCGCCGCAGCCCGACCAGGGAAGGACAGGTGGCTTGCTCCCGGCAAAATTCTTCCCGGGTGGGCCCGCCCTCGTGGCGCCAATGGGCCAACTCGGGTAGATCCCCCAACTCGGGGACCGGGGCGGGGTCGGATGGTGCGGGTTCGTCGCTGGCGACGGACCCTTCCGATGGGGGAATGGGGGGACCCTCGGCGGGGACGGTACGGGCTTCTTCGACCAGGGTGCCCTCGACTTCTCTCCGGGGAGTGAGTCGGGCTGTCATAGATCGGGTGGTGGCACACACCCACTCGGGGAGTCCCATCATTCCTAGGTGGGCTTTGCGCTCTACGTGCTTCCAGGGAGAACTCTCCAGGTCGTTCCCTAAGAGGCAGTCGACCGGCTGGGAGGTTCTTACGGCCACCTTGAGTTTACCTATCACCCCTCCCCACTCAAATGGCACCAGGGCTACCTGACACATACTTTCCCTATTGTCTGCAGATATTACGGGGCAAAAGACATTGGGGAGGATCTGCTCCTCGGGAACTAGGTGCCTGAGGACACCGGTGATACTGGCCCCGGTGTCCCGCAGGGCCTCTACCTGGTGGCCATTGATCTTGACGAGCTGCCCATATTTCTGTGTGTTGGACGGTAGGAGGCTACCAGGGATCATTTCCCTATCTCCCAGGGATACTAGGGCCATAGCGGCGGGTTCCCACTCCTCGGCTTCCTCAACCTCCTCCCCCAGGGCTACGTTGGCTATCTGTCTCGCAGGGGTGACTTGGGTGGCCATGGGGCACTCTGGGTCATTGGCGTAGTGCCCGGGTTTCTGGCAACGAAAACATGTGACGGTCACCCGGTGTCCTCGTCTCCCAGGGGGCCCTGTTACTGGTGGGGGGGGCGCCGGGAAAGGTGGAGGTGGTGTCTTCGGGGGGCTAGGCTGGGACTCTCTCGGCCCTCCCTGATTCCCTCCCCCTCTCTGGCGGGGTGGTCCCTGACTGGTTCGGGGGTACTCTCCTACCATGCCCCGGGAGACCCGGGTGTTGGTCCAGCGGTCGGCCTCCACAGCCAGCTTCCGGGGATCTGTGAGCTTGCTATCCAGCAGATGTTGACGTAGCTCTACGAAGCAGTTCGCAGCCAGATGTTCCCATAACATGAGATCAGTGAGTTCGGCAAGGGTGGTGACCTTGCTGCCCTTGACCCACCCATCGAAGGCCCGACTAAAAAAGTTTACATACTCCACCCAGGTGGTGCCCGGGATCTTCCTGCAGTCCCGGAACCGTTGGCGGTACATTTCTGGGGTGAGGCCGTATCTTGTGAGGAGAGCCTCTTTCATGTGGCTGTAGGAGGTCTGCAGGGAGAGGGGTAGGTCGAGCAGGGTGTCCCTTCCTTCGCTCAGAAACCGCCCCCACAACCCCGCCCCCCAGTCCTTCTGTGGAATCCGATGAGAGGTCATGGCGACCTCGTAGGCCCGAAACCATTGCTGAATGTCATCGTTTTTATAATATTCTTTGACCACATCCTTGGGGATGTGGACCTTCTGTTCCGCTGGGGGGGCCGTCTCTCGGTTCCCCGAGGGCCTCCCGTCCTCATTTCGGGCCTTGAGCTCGAGTTCTTTTAAGCTGCGTTCGTGCTCTAGTTGGAGCTTTCTTCCTTCGTGCTCCCGTTGGAGCTTCTTTTCTTCCAGTTCGCCTTGTACGCGCATTTGCTCTACCGCTAGCTTTTTCTCCGCTAACTTCAATTCGCCCTCGATTTTGAGTTTGGCTAACTCGAGTTCATGACTGCGGCTTCTCTCTCTGTCCGCGAGTTCTCCCGGGGATAGGCCCCCGTCTGCTACAATGCCTCGCACCTGATTGTCGCTGCTTTCACTTGGAGGGGGTTCGGCTTCGTCGGGGCGCTCCCCCGTGCCTTCCGGGCGGGATGCCCCAGTCTCCACCCAAGTTTTCAGTGCTTTCTGCAAGTCTTCCTTAGTGTTGAGGCCAGTGGTAGCGATTTTAAGTTCTTTGCAAAATTGTTTTAGCTCTTTGTGTGTGTATTCTTCCAGATGCTCCACCTGGAACACTCTGTTGGCGTTGGTTTCTGCGGAGCTCATGGCGCTTCCTTCTGCCATCTTTGTTGGTCGTGCGTCCGTTGTTCACTGTACGATCTCTAGGTGATGGGCCCGAATCCCGTCGCTTGCCACCAATGTTAGACGGCGACCTCAGAGGAGCCCGGAAAGGGGTCCTGACTTCCCTGAGTCCCACCCGTGTAGTATTGTAGCCGGGCACTGGCGAGAGATTCCCCAGGGGGAGGAATCTCGCAACTAGGATCGTACTTCTGGCACCACACGACACAGAGAGACCACACTGGGTATTCTCAGAAACAAGCTTTATCAAATAGGTATCACTGCAAATATGTACAAGGTGAGCACGGGCTCAAGAGTCTCGGAAAGGTAGGGGGTAGCGGGCCTGTCTCTGGTAACGGTTCCAAGCAGGGACGTATCCGGCGCACAGCTCACAATCCTCGAGCTGGGGGATACGTGGTCGGAGTCGGGGTCCGGCGGGACCGTGAGAGTCTGGGGGAGCCGCGAGTCACTCAGCGGGCGCAGGTACAGGTTCGGAGGTCTTTACGATCTTCAAGGAGCCGCGAGTCACTCAGCAGGGCTCAGGTACAAGTTCGGAGGTCTTACGATCTTCAGGGAGCCGCGAGTCACTCAGCAGGGCTCAGGTACAAGTTCGGAGGTCTTACGATCTTCAGGGAGCCGCGAGTCACTCAGCAGGGCTCAGGTGGGTTCAAGTTCCAGGAGCCGCGACCACGTCAGCAGGCTCTCGTTGTTCCAGCGTCGAATCTGCCGGACAGTCTCAGAGCACCCCTTGTTATAGGTCGACCCCGCTTTGATGTCCGGAGTCTGCGCAGGCAGGGGTCTTGTCACCTGGGGGCCGCTTGTCGGGATTTCCTGCTATTGTCTTTTGATCCTTTCAGGGCCGGGTCGGGAGGAGTCCCAGACACCCAGCAGGCACGGAGCCAGCCCGCAGGGAGGCCGGAGGGCCGATCGAAACCCATCGTCCCAGGGAAGTTCAGAGGTGCGATAGAAACTGCTCCTCCCTCTCTCATCCCCTGGAAGCGTGATGTCCTCCAGCTGGAGTGGCGCCTCGAGGCCCGGGTCGCGCTGGAGCCGGGCGGCCATCTTGTTGCAGGGAGTGGGCACGCGGGCCCGGGGTGGCCGAAAGGAGAGAGGCCATGGACGGGGATGTCCGGGGTTGGTGCGGGTGTCCTGGTGGGAAAGGTCGGCTGGGCCGCGTGCTTGGGCTGCAGGCACCAGGTTGCGGTGGTGCGGGGGCACGGAGGGCCATTCTACGAGGCCGGGTCCAACATACATGCTAACAGGCTCAAACCCCACTTTGCCCGGACCGAACTGAGCCTGCTGCTGGCGACCGACGAGGGGGGCGAGGACTAGGCCTGGGCGGTAAATTCCGTTCCGCTCACGGAATTTGCGGAATTTCGGTAATTTTGAGTTCCGCGGAGAACGCGAAATTACCCAAAATTCTGCTTTCCGCGACTTCGCGAAATTTTTTCTTGTTCGCGTTCTCAAAATGCGTGTTCGCGAGATATTTCTCCCCGAGCACGCAAACAGCAACTGTGAACAGGAAAAAAGCATCGCGAACAAGCAATTCCGCGTGTTCGCGGAATTTCTGCATGTTCGCGGAGATTTTTTACCGTTTCGCGGGGATTTGCGTAACGCGATTACGCAAATTCCACCCACCCCTAGCGAGGACGACTCCGAGCCCCTACCCGACCTCTTGCAGTCCAACGTCCACGACGGATCCATAAAAGGTGTCCAACTCGCCTCTTCCCTGACCCCGGAACAGCGTAACGACTGTCAACAACTGCTGCAGGACTACGCAGCCCTCTTCTCCCTCACCCCGGGGGTGACCCACTGGTGCGTCCACGACGTCGACACCGGGGAGAGCCCCCCATGCGACACCGAGCCTACAGGGTACCCGACCGAGTGCGGGCATGCATCCAGGCCGAAGTAGCGAAGATGTTGGCCCTGGGGGTCATCGAGCCCTCCGACAGCCCGTGGGCCAGCCCTGTCGTCCTGGTACCAAAGGCCGCAGCCCCCGGCCACCCCCCGGAGTTACGAGTTTGTGTAGACTACCGAGCCCTGAATGCTGTGACCAAGACGGACGCCCATCCTATGCCCCGGGCCGACGAACTCATCGACCGCTTGGGGGCCGCCCGCTACCTGAGCACGCTGGACCTCACCGCCGGGTACTGGCAGATCCAGCTCACCCCCGGCGCCCGAGAAAGATCCGCCTTTTCTACCCCTGATGGGCATTACCACTTTCGGGTGATGCCCTTCGGCATGAAGAACGCCCCGGACACTTTTCAGAGACTTGTAAACAAGGTTCTGGCCGGGCTCGAGGCCTTCAGCGCGGCCTATTTAGATGACATTGCCGTGTACAGCAACCACTGGGCTGAGCACCTCATTCACCTCAAAGCCGTCCTGGCCGCCCTCCAACGGGCCGGGCTCACGATCAAGGCCAGCAAATGCCAGATCGGCCAAGGATCAGTGACCTACCTGGGCCATCAAGTGGGAAGCGGTCAGGTGGCCCCTCTCCAGCCAAAAGTCGATGCCATCCAGGCATGGGAACCCCCCACTACCCAGACCGCTGTGCGGGCCTTCCTGGGCCTCACTGGATACTACCGGCGGTTCATCCGGGACTATGGGAGCATTGTTGGGCCTCTCACAGAGCTCACCTCGAAGAAACAACCCAAGAAGGTGCACTGGACTCCTCGCTGCCAGTCAGCTTTCGAAACTCTCAAGGCAGCGATGTGCACTGCCCCTGTACTCCAGGCCCCTGACTACAGTAAGGAGTTCATCGTGCAGACAGACGCCTCCGAATATGGGATCGGGGCCGTCCTGTCTCAGGTTGATGAGAAGGGACTCGACCGCCCGGTGGCCTTCATCAGCCGACGGCTGCTGCCCCGGGAGCAACGATGGAGCACCATAGAGCGCGAGGCCTTCGCCGTAGTGTGGGCCCTTAAGAAGCTCCGGCCCTATCTCTTCGGTACCCACTTTCGGGTCCAGACCGACCACCGGCCCTTGCGGTGGTTAATGCAAATGAGAGGCGAGAATCCCAAGCTGCTGCGGTGGTCCATTGCCCTGCAAGGGATGGACTTTTCGGTTGAACACCGACCCGGCAATGACCACGCCAACGCGGACGGCCTGTCCCGCTTCTTCCGCCTTGAGGAGGAGAATCCCCAAGGAGATGGGTGACTCTCTCCGCCTTCGGCTGGGGGGGACGCCTGTTGGGCCCGGCCTCGTGGCGTGGTCCTGACTTCCCGGGGATTGGGCCCGTTCCCCGCCCTAGCCTCCACGAGCTACCCGTTCGGGCCGCACGAGGTCACCTACGCCTCGAGGCTCCGCCATTTTGTCACCTGCCACGTGATCCTGCACACCAGTCCTCATGACTCCGCTCAACCCGGCCTCTGCCCCAGCAAGGCCCAGACATTGAGGCACCAAGAACTGGCCAGGGGGTGTCACGTGAACACCTCATCGCCCTGGCGGAGGGCGGTATCGATGGGACCCCCAACCGTCCCCACACACCGAGGTGCGATCGGCCTCCATCTCTCCTGGGCCGGGCGCCTCTCCTGCTGGGCGTCTGGCCGCTCTCAACCTGGCCTCTCCGCCCCCCCCGGGCGCAAGGGTCCGGACATCAAAGGGCTTCAGACCTATATCTGGGGCGACCCCGCCACAGACCGGCAGTTGTATCCCGGAGTCGAGAGCCCTGCTGATTGAATCGCGGCCGACCCTACGGAGAAGAACTCTTGCTTGAAACCACCACGAGCCCTGCAGACTGCGTCGCGGCTCCTTCTTGCTGAGACCTTGAAGCCCCCCCCCCGGAACATCAGGGCCCTGCTGACGCTGTCGCGGCCCAACCTCGCTGAAACCTCCCTCGGAGCCCTGCTGACGACGTCGCGGCTCGAGCTGAGCAGAAACCATCTTGAGAGCCCCGCTGACCTGGTCGCGGCTCTCCACGAACTGAACGCCAGAGCCCTGCTGACGCCGTCGTGGCTCGACCCCTCCGAGACCCGGAGGTCCTCCAGCTTGAGGATAAGAACTGGGCCCCAGGTACCCTCGTACCAAGCTCCTGCCTAAGACTGTCCCGCTACCCCTTCCCTCCTGAAAGAGACACTGAGACTTTTGCGGATCCCTCGATCCCCTTTTTGTGTAATATTGAACCCGTAACCTTTTATCGTGCTGATAAAGAATTGCTCATCTTGAGACAACCTCCTTGAGTCCGGTGTGGTGGTGTTACTGTGCTAGTACATAATAGGAGAAGGATCTCCCAGGAGGCTTCTCTACAGCGCTCGGCTACTTCGTACAGTGTAGGGCCCCCCCCCGAGTGGTCTCGCCGACTCCTCGGGGTCCGCCTTCCAACAACAAACGTAAGCAGCAGCGTTACATAAAGATACTTGGTATGCTTTTGGAATACTTCAGGAGGAGCAGACAGTGGTCTCTGCCTACTTGCTTTATGTCTCCCACCCGGACTAGCAAAGGGTAGGGATGGGCTAGAGGACTCTTTCCCCTTTGCAAATCAGTCACCATCTCCTATGAGGTACATGACAAATGTGCCTTATGTGGTCGCAAACCGTGTGAAATTGCGGAGTTTGTGAAAGCCAAAGGGCTAAGTACATCTGTTCCCACATAAGCTAAAATAATAAATTCAAATGTCTGTGTTGTGTGTTCCGCAACAAACACACTCCCCAACTGAGCTGTCCTGCTTAGAATAGAACCCCTGTGAGCTAGACACAATGCGCTGCAGGAGGCTCATTAACCATCTAAGTTATTGTTTGATCAAAATTGTGACCACACATTGAATACTTTTGTGCAACAAGTGTAAATTTACCTCTGAGGCTTATTGCCAGTTTTATGCTCTGTGATAGGCTGGGTTTACATATTTTCACAGCTGGCGCAATAACTGTTTTAGCCATTTGAAAATACGATATATTTGTGACCAGAGCAGCGTTCGATAATTTTGGCGATAATAATGGCCGAGTAGTTGGCCTGGTATATGCTGTCCACTAGTTCTAGTGGGCACCTTATATTAGTACAAACAACCCCTTATGGTGATAGGTTAAAGACAACCTTTATTGAAAGCTATCCTAGTGGTAGCTATGGAGAGCAGCCTTCAGGCTAAGTCTTGGAGGAATGTAAAGCAGCTTGTTTTACCAGTCTTTAATCTCATGAATAATCAAATGAAAGAGATCCACACCAGGTATATATATCAAATATAAGTATTTATTTCGAAACACACCCCCTAGTCTCTTTATGAGGCTAGAATTTGAAGTACATAAGTTTCAAGTCAGTTATCTACAGTTAAAGCACAAATACACGCCTGTGCCCTAGGGGCGTACCAGACCATATACCAATAAAGTGATATAAGAACCACGACTGATCTAGACACAAGGCCTAGAGCCTGTAGAATCGCTGGGATCCCAAGGAACCACCCAAGGTAGTGACGCAGGGGACCCACGGGGGATGCGCGCAGTGTTGGAACACAGGCGTGTATCGCCATTAACTTCTATGGAGAAAATCGCGGTTGGAAATTAAGAGGTTAAGGAAACTTAGAGGATGACTACAAGCAAACCCTTTTGGGCTTAGAGGTGTCTAGGGCTAGCACCCACGGGAGTACCAGAGCACTTGTGTTACCTCACCCAGGGAAGCCGGGTGCATAGGTGTCTTTTGGTGTCGGGTCGCGGCGTTGTTTTCAATGGGAGCTGGCGAAGAAGTGCAGCTGCCGTGAAGCGGAGAAGTGTCCGAAGAGATCCAAGCCTGGATCAGAGATGGAAGGAACCTGAAAGCAAAGGGGACAGAGTCTGGGTCACTAGCCAGTGACCAGAGGCACGATCGCCGAATGCCCACAGATGTCGGGTGCTTCAGGTGAGTTGTCGGATGGCTTGACTCGTCAGTCACGAGGTCCAGGAGGCGTCAACGACAACCAGGAGCTGGAATCGAGCTGTCCCACAAAGTCTGTCGAGTGCTGCGGTGTCGGCGACCGGGTTAGCCTCAACAAGCCTTGGCAACGGCAAGTCACTTGGAATCAGAGTTTTGCTGACGGGTCAGACCAGCAAGGACTGGGGGACTCACCCAGCAAGGGTAAGTCAGGGCACATCTGGAGCAACCAGGAAAGCCCAAGCAGAAGAGTAGTTGCCTTCGTGGAGACCCACTAACCAACGGACTAGGGATCGCAAAGGAGCCTCGAGTGGTGGCACTGGAACCTGACCCACGGGGCACTCTAAGAGTGGAGGCCAGAGATCTTCGGTGCTGTTGGTGCTCAAGGCTAGGGCTACTCAGAGCCCAAAGCACAACTTCGAGGAAGACCAGAAAGGTGATGTACCGGCAAAAGTACGTGTTGCCCAGGGGTCACCGTCCCACATCACCCACAATAGCCACAGGCCTCAGCTTTGCTGTGGACTCAGGGTAGCCTCTGGGAAGTCTGGAAATCCACTCCTGGTGATGCAAAGACTTCAGAGTCCAGGGGGAGCTTCAGCGATGCAGACCTGACTGTTGCTTCTTTGGTGCCTGCCAAGCAGTGGAGTCACTCCTTGACCCCAAGGGAGATTCTTCAGTCTTCTAGTCGGGATAGAAAGTCGAAGGTTCAGGATATATGTTGCAGAGTTTCTTCCAGGGTAATCTAAAGTCTCAAGGACTGGGTTCCAATACTTATAGTAAGATAAGGGGTTGGACATACTCTGGGGACCCACCTATGGGAGGGTTCGGAAAGATGGGTGGCTACACCCATTTCCTTTGTCCAGTTTTGTGCCAGAGCAGGGGCAGGTGGGTGCCGTTACAATTCATGAAATATGGGGTGCAACTCACAAGGAGGGGGCAGCATTGAGTGCACATTGGCTGCAATCGAACTCTTAAGATGATGGGCTGTGTGTATCCATTATCAGCACTCAGTCTTCGGTAAGTGATCTTGTTTGTTTTGTTGTTGTGTTAATGCTTTGCTGCGCCGGTTTGACTTACAACGTGCTTTATCTCCAATCACACACAAACAACCACACACACACAACCACAACCACACACACAACCACAACCACACGCACAACCACACACACACACAACCACAACCACACAACCAAACCCACAACCACACACACACACAACCACAACCAACCACACAACCACACACACAAACACAACCACACACACAACCAAACACACACAACCACACACACAACCACACACACAACCACACACAACCACATGCACAACACACACAACTACACACAACACACACAACCACACACACAACACACACAACCACACACACACAACCACAACCACACACAACCACTCACACATACAACCCCACACACAACCACACATACAACCACACACACAACCACACACACAACCACTCACACATACAACCACACACACAACCACACACACAACCACACACACAACCACACACCAAACCACACACACAACCACACACACAACCACACACACAACCACACACAACACACACAACCACACACAACCACAACACACACAACCACACACAACCATAACCACACACACAACCACACACACATACAACCACACACACACAACCACACACACACAACCACACACACACCCACACACACAATCACACACACAACCACACACACAACCACACACGCAACCACACACCCAACTACACACAAACACACAACCACACACAACCACCCACAACCACACACACACAACCACAACCACACACATAACCACACACACATACAACCACACAACCACACACACAACCACACACACAACCACACACAACCACAACCGCACACACAACCACACACACACAACCACAATCACACACACAACCACAACCACACACACACACAACCACACACACACACAACCACACACACACAACCACAACCACACACACACAACCACACACACAATCACACACACAACCACACACAACCACACACAACCACACACACAACCACAACCACACACACAACCACACATACAACCACACACACACAACCACACACACACACAACCACACATGCAAAACCATACACACACACAACCACAACCACACACAAAATCGCACACACACAAACACACACAACCACAACCACACACACAACCACAACACACATACAACCACACACGCAACCACACACACAACCACGCAAACACAACTACACACACACAATCGCACACATAACCACACACACAACCACACACAACCATATACACATAACCACACACACAATCACACCCAACCACACACACACAACCACACACAACCATACACACAACTACACACACACAACCACACACAACCGCACACACACAACCACACACACAACCACACACAACACACACAACCACAACCATACACACAACCACACACACAACCACACACACAAGCACACACAACCACAATCACACACAACCACAACCACACACACAACCACACACACACAACCACACACACACCACTCACACACAACCACACACACACAACCACACACACAACCACAACCACACACACACAACCACACATTAAACCACACACACACACAACCACAACCACACACACACACAACCACACATGCACAACCACACACACAAACACAACCAAACACACAACCACACACACAACCACAAACAACCACAACCATACAAACACAACCACACACACAACCACACACACAACCACACACACAACCACAACCACACACATATACCCCCACACACAACCACACACACACACAACCACACACACATACACACACAACCACACACACAACCACACACAACCACACACCCAACCACACACAACCACACACCTACACATCCACACACACTGACGACCACACCTGCACCCACAGCCGCACCCACACACACAACCACAACCACACACACAACCACACACACAACACACAACACACACAACCATACACACAACACAACCAAACACAACCACACCCATACACACAACCACACACACACAACCACACACAACCGCACACACACAACTGCACACACACAACCACACACACACAACACACACACAACCACACACACACACAACCACACACACAAGCACAGCCACACAGACAAGCACACCCAACCACACCCAACCACACAGCCACACACACACCCACAACCACACCCACAACTGCAACCACACACACAACCACAACCACACACACAACCACAACCACAACCACACACACAACCACAACCACAACCACACACACAACCACACAGAACCACAACCATACACACAACCACACAACCACACCCAACCGCACACACAAGTACACACACAACCATACACACCCACGCACAACACACACAACCACAACCACACACATCCACACACACACAACCACACACACAACCACACCCAACCACACATCCACACATCCACACACACACCCACAACCGCACCCGCACCCACAACTGCACCTGCACCCACAACCGCACCCGCACACACACCCACCCACACAACCACATACAACACACACAACCACACACACACCGCACACAACCACACACACAACCACAACCACACACACAACCACTCACACATACAACCCCACACACAACCACACACACAACCACACACACAACCACACACACACAACCACACACACACAACCACACACAACCACACACATGCACACAACCTCTCACACACACACACAACCACACACACACAACAGCACACACACACACAACACCACACACACACGCACACACAACCACATACACAACCACACACACAACCACACCAAGCATTGGCATAGACTATAGGTCTCGTCTTTGGGACCTTATAAGTGCTTAGCCACGCAACAGTTGATGCGGTTGCACCAAGGATATTGTGCTGCATAACTAAATACTTAGAAGGTCCCAAAAGCGAGACCTATTGGCTATGTGTTGGATTTGGCCCTTTTTGCAGGGTCATCCCTAAAGTTTTTGCCTTCCTCCTGCATTTTTTCTGACCTGTTGGCTGTTTTATGACTCTGGGCACTTTACCACTGCTGTTCAGTGCTAAAGTGCATATGCTCTTCCCATTGTACATGTATATGTTGGTTGGATTCCATGATTGACTTATTTGGTTTACTATCCGACCCCAGTAAAGTGCACCAGGAGTGCCAGGGCGTGTAAATACAAATACCGCTGGTGGGCTTGCAGCACTGGTTGTGCCACCCACAGAAGCGGCCTGGTAAAATGTGTCTAGGTCTACCATTGCAGAACCTGCGTGCAGTCTGGTACTGACATGCTGACTGGGCAAGTGCACACACTTGCCAGTCCCTAAACCTTCCCTTAACTTCATGTTAGTCACCCCTATGGTAGGCCCAAGGGCAGTGTGCATTGTAGGAACACGTACCTACCTGTGTCAACCAGAGAACCTGGATTCTAACAGGGCACAGACCCCTTTGATTGCTAAATCCTGGTGAACACTTTAATGGTGTCAAATCTGGACTGAAACAATACATGTATTGTGCCCACTCTTGGCGACACCTAACCATTACGTGTAGTGACAACTTACGCAGCGCACCCCGCTTGCTTAACTGCTGTCGCATCACAGATGCACAGTACCTGCTATCCATCTCTGACCCTGGAGGCTTAAACCTGCAAAAGTGTCGGGATTCCAGATTCCCAGTTTCATGTTGTTGGAGCCGGCCTCGTGGCAAGGTCCTGTTCCCCCTCGCTAAGCCGCACGAGGTCCCATGCACCTCGGGGCTCCTCCATTTTGGATTGTACGTGACTCTACGTAACCACCTACGTGACCCCGCTCCACCCGGCCTCGGTCCCAGCGACGCCCGACATCGAGGTGCCGACCCCTGGCCCGGGGGATATCACGTGAACCCTTCCCACACCCGGCGGAGGGCAGGATCGACGGGACCCCCCACCGTCCTTCCACACCTAGGTGCTATCGCCCCACAGCTCTCTGGGGCCTGGCGCCTCTCCTGCTGGGCGTCTGGCCACTCCCTTCCCGGCCTCTCCGCCCCCCCCGGGCGCAAGGGTCCGGACATCAAAGGGTTCCAGACCTATATCTGGGGCGACCCGGCAACAAGACGACAGTTGTATCCCGGAGTCAAGAGCCCTGCTGATCGGATCGCGGCTGACCCTCTGGAGAAAGACTCATCCTGAAACCAACCTCTGAGCCCTGCTGACGACGTCGCGGCTCCGTCGTGCTTAAAAGACCTTCACGAACCTTTGGGGCCCTGCTGACGCTGTCGCGGCCCGACCTTGTTGAACTTACCATCAGAGCCCAGCTGACCTCGTCGCGGCTCGACCAAAGCGGACCTACCACCCGAGCCCTGCAGACACCGTCGCGGCTCCCCACGTCCGAGCTGCTTTGAGACCAGCCCGCAAGGTCTGGCGCAGACCCTCCCCGTACCAGGCTGGTACTAAGACTGTCCCGCTACCCTACCCCCACAAAGACATTGAGACTCTTCTGGATCACTCGATCCCTCTGTAAATATATTGAATGTGCTACCCTTGATAAAGTTCCAAGATAAGCAACTGATACGGAGTCCTGTGTAGTGGTGTTACTGGGCCTAGTCCGATCACAGGAGAAGGACCTCTCCCAGGAGGCTTCTCGGCGGCGCTCGGCTGTAACTTTGCGGTAGGAAGGTGCCCCGGAGTAGTCTCCTCGACTCCCCGGTGGTCCTCCCTCCAACATTTGGTGGCCAGCGACGGGATCCGAGCCAGACGCAATCGTACAGGCAAGTAACACAACCACTACCTAACCTGACGGAAAGAAGGGAACCATGAACGGCCAAGAAGCAACCGTCGCCGCAGCCTTCCAGCTGGAAAAGCTGGAAGAATACACCCACAAAGAACTGAAACAATTCTGCAAGGACAAAGGGATCCCAACCACAGGATTGGGCACCAAGGAAGAAATGCAGAGAGCCCTGAAAGCCTGGGCAGAATCCGAGACCACTCCACCCCGAGCCGGAGGAACCTCGGCCCGGGGCGGAAACCTGCCACCGACCATAACCCCGACCGATGGGGGACGAAGCATCCCGGAAGCCGGCCTGTCCCACGAGGAGATGCAAGAACGGGAGAGGGACCGGACACACGAAATGGACCTCGCACGACTCCGGCTGGACGGTGAACTCCTGCTGGTGGAGAAGAAACTAGCCTTGGAGCAACTACGGCTGCAGGAGGAAATCGAAGAAAAGAAACGGCAGCGAGAACTAGAAGAGAAACGGCTAACCCTCGAGCACAAGAGGGGCCTCAAGGAACTCGAACTGAAATCCAAAACGGGGGAGACCAGCACCCCCGGGGCCCGGGACACTCTGCCACTAACCGAGCCAAAGGTTCATATCCCCAAGGATGTCGTCAAGGAATACTACAAAAACGACGACATCCAGCAGTGGTTCCGAGCCTACGAGGTAGCCATGACCTCCCATCGGGTACCCCGGAAGGATTGGGGTGCCGGCCTATGGGGGAGGTTCCTCAGCGAGGGCCGGGATACCCTGCTGCAGCTCCCCGACGCGGTGATGACATCATACGACCACATGAAAGAAGCCCTACTCACACGCTACGGACTATCAGCCGAGATGTACCGGCAGCGCTTCCGGGACTGTAAGAAGCTCCCCGGTACCACATGGGTCGAATACGTGGACTTCTTCAGCCGGGCCTTTGAAGGGTGGATAAAAGGGAGCAAGGTTACCTCGTACAACGAACTGTTCGACCTCATTGTCTGGGATCACCTCGCCAACAACTGCTTTGTGGAACTAAGGCAACACCTCCTGGACAGTAAGCTGACCGAGCCCCGGAAGCTCGCCGCCGAAGCCGACCGATGGGTCAACACCCGGGTCACCCGGAACCCCGTGGGGGACTACCAACGGAGTACCCCGGTGTAGGAGAGTAGGGTCTGCTTTCTATGTTCACCCCCACTTTTTGCTTTTGCTTTACTGGTTTTCGACTTAGATGTGGCTGTGGGCCTGCTAATCAGACCCACAGCCCTGCTGTTCTCTCTCTAAATTACTACTATGTACTTTAGGTGCATAACCCATTTGGATAGGATCACCTTATTGGGCCCTGTACAGTGTACCCTAGGTACCCAGGGCATAGGTGTACCCTAGGCCTACCAGGGGCTGCAGCATGTATTGTGCCACCCCTGGCCTGGCCTTCCATTTTGACACAACTGGCTGATCACTCAGCTGGGGCAAGGTCGTGTAATCACCCCTTGCTTAGGTGTAGTATTCCTATACCTAACTTCCATATAGACACATGTGTACCTATCAGTCACTCCTATGGCAGGCCTTGACAATCCTGGAGGCAGAGTGCTTGGTAACATGTGAGATGGTGCTCTAGCATGAGCTGAGCCTGTCTGCAGCTTTCGGAACCATGTCCTTATAGCTGTTCTATGATATAGCCTACCATATACTCTTAAAGTACCTTATAATCTTAGACGGTTATGGTAACTATGGTTTGGCTTTATCAAAACATGTCGTGTAAGGTGTCTAACACTCGGGAATAATACCCCCATGCCATTTCTGGACATGAGAATATTATTCCCCCCTTCTAGAGGGAAAGACATGTTAAAATCATACTTCAACTGTTAGCCTCTGACCAAAGCCTCAGCATCACAAAATGGATGCTGCTGCCACGACACAAGTCTGACCTCCTGCAGCTGGGGGTGATCCCAGCCAGGGAGGCCTGGACAATAGGTTTCCTGCTTGGGGAGGTGCTAGCACCTCCCCAGACAGCCTTTAGTGTATTGGGGCAGGGTGGGCTGAAAGGAATGAGACATGCCTGGGGCACACAAGGTGTTCCTTGCATAGTCCAGTTCAAACCGGCGCTGGGGCACTCCAGCCCCAGCTCTGGGGCGAAACTGGACAAAGGGAAGTGGGTGTAACCACCCCCTCCCAGGTCCCACCCATAAGGCGTGACCTAGCAGGTATCCCAGCCCCCCAGATTAGTATAAGAGTGGGAGTTGGGCCTCAAGACTTTAGATTATCCTGAACCTGCAAAACTGAACAGAAACTCTGGACCTTCGACATTCGACGAAAGAAGAAGACTGAAGAATCTCCCTTGTAGCCAAGGAGTGGCTACCCTGTGCAAACAGGCACCATCAAGTGACTACCCTTTGCTTTGTGAAACGTTCGACGAGGAACCGATTGCAGAGCCCGACCAGAGCCTTGATTTCCAGACTTCTCCGACCCTCATCCACATCTGCAGCAGAGCTGAGATCCGTGGAGGCGACGAGCGACGTGGGACCGGCTACCTGGGAAAAGTGGCTAGTAACTTACAGCGCAGCTTCTGAGGTACCCTCGAAGTTGTGCACCGGGGATTGAGAAGCCCCAACCCCAAGCACCATCTGCACCGAAGACCAGCCCCCCACACTCCACGAGTCCTGCGTGGGGCCCTTCAGCATTTTCCTGCTTGCCGCGTCTGTCCGGTTGCTTGCCCGCTGGCTAGTGGCCTTTGTGACGACGCTCCCTGAAATCTTCTGCGCTGGTTTGGCTCCTCCAGACTGGCTCCCGCTTCTCTGCAAAGAAGGAGCACCCCAGACCTTCCTGGTCTGCACCAGAAGCAAGTCCCTTGTTCTTCGTGGGTTCCGCTTGCCAAGGCTTGGTGAGTCCTAGTCCAACTTCGACGCCGCCGACAGCAAGAGCCTTCGTGGGACAGCTCGCCTCCTGGTCCTGGTTGTCCTCGACGCTTCCTGGTCCTCCTGGCTGCAGCGACAAGCTTCACCTTCACCTGCAACTCTTCTCGACATCGCCTGGTTCCTTCCTGGTTCCACGTGGTCACTGGCTAGTGACCTTGACTCTGTCCCTTCTGCTTGCAGGTTTCTTCTCTTCTTGATCCCAGGCTTGGGATCCACCGGACACTCTCTCCTGACTGCCTGTCAGCATCTTTCTTCAGGCATCCATAGGAGTCGACGACGAAAACGACGCATCTTCACCCCTATGCACCCGCAGCCTGTGGGCTAGGTAACTTGGGTACTCCGGTGCTCATCAGGATAGTGACTATCCTAGTGTCTAGTTTTCAAGTCTCAACTTCCTAGCTACTCCGGAAGTGTCCTAAATCTATCTATTTCTAAACTGTAACATTGCTATTGACTTTTACGCATTACGCGTGAGTGTTTCCACTCTGCACACGAATCCCGTGGGCCTCCCACTTCCTAACTAACGCTAGTGTAGTGTAGCCCCAGCGATTCCCTAGGCCTAGGCCTATTCTATTTCCGTGACAGTGGTTCTTATACCACTTCTTTAGTATATGGTTTGCGTGGCCCCTAGGGCCTAACTGTATTACTTACCTGTGTGACTTACTGTATGCATTAATAAGACTGTGTTGTACTTACCTCTAAACTCATAAAGAGTGCTGAGGGTTTGCTTAGAATAAATACACTTTATTTTATATATATATCTGTTGTGGTGTCCTTTCATTTGGTATTCAAGGGATTATATATGGTATCACAGCTGGCTTCAAATGCCATTCAGAGTTTAGCCTAAGACTGCTCTTGTCCATGCTACCACTAGGATAGCTGGTCTATAAGGTTGACTTTACAACCAATCACCATAAGGGTATTTGGACTGATATAAGGTGTACAATATAACTAGTGACATCATACATCAGGCCAACTTCTCACATTGGTGAGCAGCGGTTGGGATCTGAGCTTGCTGTTGTAATACCATTGTAATCTTGAGATACTAAATTGAAAGATCACACAGATATTGTCTAGGTACATATAACATAGATTATTATACTTAAGTCCTACTGGACTTTGTAGTTGTAGGTTGAAGGGAATAACACACCCTGACTACAACTACTAGAAAGGTTTAGTAGATACAACTAGTGTAGGTAGGTGCACACATCACACCCTCACTAGATCATGCCTCTGGGAGGAGATCAAGTAGATGCTCTCTCAGGAGGGGCAGGTCTGCAGAAGACCCCCTCTAGGTATGATACCTTAACATTCCAGGAGATGAGACAATTGTGTACCTCCAGAGGAATAAAACAGGGTGCAAACCCTACCCTCCTTCAGTTAAGACAACTCCTAGAGGAGTATGATGCTCAGAGGGCATCTCAGGAGGGTGCCCTAGGCACAGAGGAGGGTCTACCCACCACAGAGGAGTCAGATGGGGCTTCAGATGGAGAGGTAGACAGCCAGAGCCAAGTAAGGAGACTTAGCCAGGCTAACTTAAGTTTACATGGGAGTTTGCATGGGGTCCCCCCATACAGACCCACAAGTAGACATTCACAGAGAAACAGGAAGGACAGATCCTCTTCAGGGGAATCCATCCACTCCCATGTCTCTAACATCTCTAATGCTTCCTCTCACAGGGGAATGACTTCACCTGAGAGAAAGGAGCATGCAGCCAGAATGAGGGAGGCTAATCTGAGGATTCAGAGGGAAGAACTTGCCCTTGCCAAAGAGAAGCTTGCTCTGGCTAGAGAACAAAAGTTAAGTGGGTTAGAACCCACTGGTGGCAGCAACATTCCTAGAGATAGAGACAGGCACTATGATAATAGAAACCTGAGCAAGATTGTCCCTCCCTACAAGTGTGGGGATGACATCCACAAATGGATAACTGCTTTGGAGAGAGCTTGCAAAGTACAGCAGGTACCCCAAAGTCAGTGGGCAGCTATCTTGTGGCTCTCCTTCTCTGAGAAAGGAAGAGACAAGCTCCTCACAGTTAGTGATGAGGATGCAGATAATTACACTGTCCTGAAGAGTGCTCTGATTGATGGGTTTGGCCTAACCACTGAACAATACAGGTTGTTGTTCAGGGATACCCAGAAGACACAGACTCAGGACTGGACTGACTTTGTAGATTGTGCCACTAAGGCTCTGGAAGGCTGGCTATTGGGAAGTAAGGTTAAGGACTATACAGGATTGTATAATTTGATCATGAGAGAACAAATACTTAACAACTGTCAAAACCAGCTATTGCATCAACACCTGATTGATTCTGATCTGACTTCTCCCCAAGAATTGGGAAAGAAGGCAGATAGATGGGTCAGGACTAGAGTTAAGCAGAAAAACCAGAACCAGGGCGGTGATCAGAAAAAGGCAGACCAGAAGGGTAATGATCAGAAACAAAAAGACCAGAAGTCTTCACCAGGCCCCCAAAAGGCTCAGGGGGAGGGTGGTTCCAAAAAGGATAAGAAGAAAGAAGGCCAAAAGAAACCATGGTGCAACTATTGTAAGTCTACCTCACATTGGTTTAGTGAGTGCACCAAAAAGGATAAGCCCCCAGCCACCATTGCCCCTAAGGCAACTGTACCCCCTAGTTCAGCTGTAAGTGGTGGTTCCCAGCAAAAGGGTGTAGTAGGGTTAACCCTGGGAACTGAGGAGGATTCTGGCCTAGTCAGAGTACCTACTCAGGCTGTCCTGATCTGTGATGGGGACTTAGCTTTGTCCTCTACTGTAGGCCCCAGTAACCTGGGCAAGTACAGACAGACACCTTTTATCAACCAAAGAATGGCTCAGGCCTACAGGGACACTGGGGCTAGTGTCACAATGGTGACACCTGCTTTTGTGGACCCTGGACAGATCATACTAGGTGAGAATTACCTAGTGACCAACGCTAGCAATGCCACTACCTCCCATAGTGTGGCTATTGTTAACTTCTCCTGGGGAGGGGTAACTGGCCTCAAGAAAGTTGTTGTTAGTTCAGACCTTCCTGTAGAGTGTTTACTGGGCAATGATCTTGAAACTTCAGTTTGGTCTGAAGTGGAGTATAGGACCCATGCAGAAATGCTGGGGATAGATGCACATGTCCTTGCTGTGACCAGGTCACAGGCCAAAAAGTGCAACACTGAGCAAGTGCTGGATCCTGAAATTATGGACCAGTCACAATCCAAGAGAAAGAGCAGTAGGGTTAAGGCTGTGCCTTCCCCCCTGCCTCAGGTGGTGGATCAGCCCTCCCAGGAGGATGATTCTGAGAGCCCTGAAGGAACTGTCCTAGAAGAACTTGAACCTGATCAGGTTGAGTTTCTTGGGACAGGGGGACCTTCCAGGGCAGATCTGAGGCAGGCTCAATTAGACTGCCCCTCTCTTGAACCCCTCAGACAGCTGGCTGCTGCTGAGGCTGCAGGGAATGCTCAAGGTACCCATAGAGTGTATTGGGATGAAGGGCTACTGTACTCAGAGGCTAGAGACCCCAAGCCTGGTGCATCCAGGAGGTTGGTCATACCACTGAAGTTCAGAGGCTTCCTTCTAACCTTGGCCCATGATATTCCCCTTGCAGGACATTTAGGCCAGAACAAGACTTGGGACAGGCTTGTCCCTCACTTTCACTGGCCCCATATGTCAGAAGATACTAAGGAGTTTTGTCGCTCCTGTGTCACCTGCCAAGCCAGTGGCAAATCAGGTGGCACCACAAAGGCCCCCCTCATACCACTACCTGTGGTGGGGGTCCCCTTTGAAAGAGTGGGCATAGATATTGTAGGACCAATGGACCCACAAACAGCATCTGGGCACAGATTCATACTGGTGATAGTGGACCATGCCACCAGGTACCCAGAAGCAATTCCCCTGAGGACCACAACAGCTCCTGTTGTGGCAAGGGCCCTGCTTGGAGTATTCTCCAGAGTGGGCTTTCCAAAGGAGGTCATTTCTGACAGAGGTGCCAACTTTATGTCAGGATACTTGACTGCAATGTGGAAGGAGTGTGGTGTTAACTATAAGTTCACCACACCCTATCACCCACAGTGCAATGGGCTTGTTGAGAGATTCAACAAGACCCTAAAGGGAATGATAAAAGGATTACCAGACAAGCTTAGGCGAAGATGGGACATCCTTTTACCCTGCCTTCTGTTTGCTTACAGAGAGGTCCCACAAAAGGGGGTTGGCTACAGCCCTTTTGAGCTTTTGTTTGGACATCCTGTAAGAGGACCCCTGTGTTTGGTGAAGGAAGGATGGGAGAGACCTCTCAGACAACCCAAACTAGACATAGTGGATTATGTACTTGGTCTCCGCTCCAGGATGGCAGAGTATATGAAGAAGGCTTCTAAAAACCTTGAGGCAAGCCAAGAACTCCAAAAAGCTTGGCATGACCAAAAGGCTGTACTGACTGTTTACCAGCCAGGGCAGAAAGTGTGGGTGTTGGAGCCAGTGGCCCCAGCAGCACTCCAAGACAAATGGTCTGGACCCCACACCATTGTTGAGAAAAAGGGAGAAGTCACCTACTTGGTGGACCTTGGGACTCCCAGAAGCCCCCACAGGGTGCTTCATGTCAACAGATTGAAGGCATATGTTGACAGGGCAGACATGGGGCTACTCATGGCTACAGATGAGGGGCAGGAGGAAGAGAGTGACCCTCTCCCAGACCTGTTGACTCAGAACCCTGATGATGGCTCAGTTGATGGTGTGGTCTTTTCTGACAGCCTCACTGTCCATCAGCAACAGGACTGCAGACAAGTTCTGCAGGCCTACAGACATATGTTCTCTCTGACCCCAAGTCAGACAAACTGGTGCACCCATGAGGTGGACACTGGTGACAGTCTGCCTGTGAAGAGTAAAATCTACAGGCAACCTGACCATGTCAGGGACTGCATAAAAGTTGAGGTACAAAAGATGTTGGAGCTGGGAGTCATTGAACCTTCAGAGAGCCCTTGGGCTAGTCCTGTAGTCCTTGTGCCAAAACCTCACACCCAAGATGGTAAGAGAGAGATGAGGTTTTGCGTGGATTACAGAGGTCTCAATGCTGTCACTAGGACAGATGCCCACCCAATACCTAGGGCAGATGAGCTCATTGACAGACTGGCAGCTGCTAAGTTTTTGAGCACATTTGACCTAACAGCAGGCTACTGGCAAATCAGACTAGCTGAGAGTGCAAAGGCCAAAACTGCTTTCTCGACCCCAGGAGGACATTATCAATTTGTGGTAATGCCCTTTGGTTTGAAGAATGCACCTGCCACTTTCCAAAGGCTGGTGAATCAAGTCCTTACTGGGTTGGATGATTATTGTGCAGCTTATCTTGATGATATTGCTGTCTTTAGCTCCACCTGGGAGGATCACCTGGTCCACCTGAGGAATGTTTTAGAGGCCCTGCAAAAGGCAGGCCTCACTATCAAGGCCACTAAGTGCCAGATAGGGCAGAGCAAGGTTGTATACCTGGGCCACCTAGTTGGTGGGGGTCAGGTTCAACCACTGGAGAGCAAGATCCAGACCATAAAGGACTGGGCTCCTCCAACTACCCAGACTCAGGTCAGAGCTTTCTTGGGCCTGTCTGGGTACTACAGAAAGTTTGTTAAGAACTATGGGTCCATAGTGACACCACTTAATGACTTGACCTCCAAGAAGATGCCAAAGAAAGTTCAGTGGACAGCAAGCTGTCAAAAAGCATTTGATGACCTGAAGCAGGCCATGTGCAGTGCACCTATTCTGAAAAGTCCAGACTACTCCAAAGAGTTCATTGTCCAGACAGATGCTTCTGAGTTAGGTGTGGGAGCTGTTCTTTCACAACTGAATGTAGATGGTCAAGACCAGCCAATTGCTTTTATAAGTAGAAGGCTGACCCCTAGAGAGAAACGTTGGTCAGCTATTGAGAGGGAGGCCTTTGCTGTGGTTTGGGCCCTAAAGAAGCTGAGGCCATACTTGTTTGGCACTCACTTCAAGATTCAGACAGACCATAAGCCCCTCTTGTGGCTAAATCAGATGAAGGGTGAAAATCCCAAACTTCTTAGGTGGTCCATTTCCCTACAGGGGATGGACTTCACAGTGGAACATAGACCTGGGACTGACCATGCCAATGCAGATGGACTCTCCAGATATTTCCACTTAGAACATGAAGACTCAACTGGTCAAGGTTAGTTTAATGTCCCTAAGTTTGGGGGGGGTTGTGTAGGAGAGTAGGGTCTGCTTTCTATGTTCACCCCCACTTTTTGCTTTTGCTTTACTGGTTTTCGACTTAGATGTGGCTGTGGGCCTGCTAATCAGACCCACAGCCCTGCTGTTCTCTCTCTAAATTACTACTATGTACTTTAGGTGCATAACCCATTTGGATAGGATCACCTTATTGGGCCCTGTACAGTGTACCCTAGGTACCCAGGGCATAGGTGTACCCTAGGCCTACCAGGGGCTGCAGCATGTATTGTGCCACCCCTGGCCTGGCCTTCCATTTTGACACAACTGGCTGATCACTCAGCTGGGGCAAGGTCGTGTAATCACCCCTTGCTTAGGTGTAGTATTCCTATACCTAACTTCCATATAGACACATGTGTACCTATCAGTCACTCCTATGGCAGGCCTTGACAATCCTGGAGGCAGAGTGCTTGGTAACATGTGAGATGGTGCTCTAGCATGAGCTGAGCCTGTCTGCAGCTTTCGGAACCATGTCCTTATAGCTGTTCTATGATATAGCCTACCATATACTCTTAAAGTACCTTATAATCTTAGACGGTTATGGTAACTATGGTTTGGCTTTATCAAAACATGTCGTGTAAGGTGTCTAACACTCGGGAATAATACCCCCATGCCATTTCTGGACATGAGAATATTATTCCCCCCTTCTAGAGGGAAAGACATGTTAAAATCATACTTCAACTGTTAGCCTCTGACCAAAGCCTCAGCATCACAAAATGGATGCTGCTGCCACGACACAAGTCTGACCTCCTGCAGCTGGGGGTGATCCCAGCCAGGGAGGCCTGGACAATAGGTTTCCTGCTTGGGGAGGTGCTAGCACCTCCCCAGACAGCCTTTAGTGTATTGGGGCAGGGTGGGCTGAAAGGAATGAGACATGCCTGGGGCACACAAGGTGTTCCTTGCATAGTCCAGTTCAAACCGGCGCTGGGGCACTCCAGCCCCAGCTCTGGCGCGAAACTGGACAAAGGGAAGTGGGTGTAACCACCCCCTCCCAGGTCCCACCCATAAGGCGTGACCTAGCAGGTATCCCAGCCCCCCAGATTAGTATAAGAGTGGGAGTTGGGCCTCAAGACTTTAGATTATCCTGAACCTGCAAAACTGAACAGAAACTCTGGACCTTCGACATTCGACGAAAGAAGAAGACTGAAGAATCTCCCTTGTAGCCAAGGAGTGGCTACCCTGTGCAAACAGGCACCATCAAGTGACTACCCTTTGCTTTGTGAAACGTTCGACGAGGAACCGATTGCAGAGCCCGACCAGAGCCTTGATTTCCAGACTTCTCCGACCCTCATCCACATCTGCAGCAGAGCTGAGATCCGTGGAGGCGACGAGCGACGTGGGACCGGCTACCTGGGAAAAGTGGCTAGTAACTTACAGCGCAGCTTCTGAGGTACCCTCGAAGTTGTGCACCGGGGATTGAGAAGCCCCAACCCCAAGCACCATCTGCACCGAAGACCAGCCCCCCACACTCCACGAGTCCTGCGTGGGGCCCTTCAGCATTTTCCTGCTTGCCGCGTCTGTCCGGTTGCTTGCCCGCTGGCTAGTGGCCTTTGTGACGACGCTCCCTGAAATCTTCTGCGCTGGTTTGGCTCCTCCAGACTGGCTCCCGCTTCTCTGCAAAGAAGGAGCACCCCAGACCTTCCTGGTCTGCACCAGAAGCAAGTCCCTTGTTCTTCGTGGGTTCCGCTTGCCAAGGCTTGGTGAGTCCTAGTCCAACTTCGACGCCGCCGACAGCAAGAGCCTTCGTGGGACAGCTCGCCTCCTGGTCCTGGTCGTCCTCGACGCTTCCTGGTCCTCCTGGCTGCAGCGACAAGCTTCACCTTCACCTGCAACTCTTCTCGACATCGCCTGGTTCCTTCCTGGTTCCACGTGGTCACTGGCTAGTGACCTTGACTCTGTCCCTTCTGCTTGCAGGTTTCTTCTCTTCTTGATCCCAGGCTTGGGATCCACCGGACACTCTCTCCTGACTGCCTGTCAGCATCTTTCTTCAGGCATCCATAGGAGTCGACGACGAAAACGACGCATCTTCACCCCTATGCACCCGCAGCCTGTGGGCTAGGTAACTTGGGTACTCCGGTGCTCATCAGGATAGTGACTATCCTAGTGTCTAGTTTTCAAGTCTCAACTTCCTAGCTACTCCGGAAGTGTCCTAAATCTATCTATTTCTAAACTGTAACATTGCTATTGACTTTTACGCATTACGCGTGAGTGTTTCCACTCTGCACACGAATCCCGTGGGCCTCCCACTTCCTAACTAACGCTAGTGTAGTGTAGCCCCAGCGATTCCCTAGGCCTAGGCCTATTCTATTTCCGTGACAGTGGTTCTTATACCACTTCTTTAGTATATGGTTTGCGTGGCCCCTAGGGCCTAACTGTATTACTTACCTGTGTGACTTACTGTATGCATTAATAAGACTGTGTTGTACTTACCTCTAAACTCATAAAGAGTGCTGAGGGTTTGCTTAGAATAAATACACTTTATTTTATATATATATCTGTTGTGGTGTCCTTTCATTTGGTATTCAAGGGATTATATATGGTATCACAGCTGGCTTCACATGCCATTCAGAGTTTAGCCTAAGACTGCTCTTGTCCATGCTACCACTAGGATAGCTGGTCTATAAGGTTGACTTTACAACCAATCACCATAAGGGTATTTGGACTGATATAAGGTGTACACTATAACTAGTGACATCATACATCAGGCCAACTTCTCACACCCGGGACCTCCTCGCCAGCGGGGCGGAGGAGGGGGGCCCCACCGCAGTCGAGAATTCCCGACCGGGCCGCCCAGAAGCCCGCCACGAGGCCCAGCCGCCAACCACACGTCCCCGACCCTGGTCCTAAGGGGGACCCCCATCGCCAGGCCTGGACCCCGACCAACAGTGACCTGCTTTGGCTGCCAACAGACCGGCCACTATGCGAGCGACCCGGCCTGCCCCGTGAACCGACGGAGCGGGACCGCTGGGCCCCCTCCCCGACAAATAGCCGCCACAGCCCTGGGGGAAGGAGAGGAAGAGGAGGAAAACCGCGAGGACGGGTCCCCCGAGTGGGAACCCGCTGCCATGTCACTCGTATGCCTGGGCTCCTGAGAAATGGTGCCCCGAGCTGCCATCCCAAGCAACACCCAGAAGTACCAGCAGTGGGTCACCATCAGTGGACGACGGGCCGAAGCCCTCCGGGACACTGGGGCCAGTGTGACCGCTGTCCGCTGCCACCTGGTGACCCCCGAACAAATCCTGCCGCATGTCCTATGCCCTGTCCGGACCGCGGACAACACCGAAAGCATGTGCCGGATGGCCAGGATCCCCTTCGAGTGGCGAGGAGTGTCAGGCACCCTCAAAGTAACTGTCCGCGATGACGGCCCAGTGGACTGCCTCCTGGGGAATGACCTAGAGAGCTCCCCCTGGGCCCAGGTGGAGCGCCGAGAGCATCTGGGGATGCTAGGGCTGCCCGAGTGGGCCTGCGCCACCACCCGGTCCATGACCGCCCAACCAGCCGCTGCCCCCGACAAGCCTACGGGCCCAGAACTACCACCCTCCTCCGGCATGGAGAAACCTGACGATGAGGCCGGGCCATCCGAACTTTCTCCCGACGAGGCCGCCTCCCTCAGCGAGATCCCCGAGCTGGCCCAGTGGCGCCACGACGGGGGCCCCACCCGCGAACAATTCCAGCAAGAGCAGAAGGCCTGCCCGTCCCTCGAGGGGGCCCGACAGCAAGCGGCCGCCCAGGCCTCGGGGGACCCCACGGGAACCCACTGGATCTATTGGGACAATGACTTATTGTATAGCGAGCAGAAAGTCGCCAAACTGGGAGCCGGCCGGGTGTTGGTGGTTCCCCTCCGATTCCGAGAGTTCCTCCTGAACCTGGCGCATGACGTACCCCTCGCCGGACACCTCGGGCGAGACAAAACTTACAGCCGCCTAGTGACCCATTTCTATTGGCCCCGAATGCGGAGAGACGTGGACCATCACTGCCGGTCCTGCCGGACCTGCCAGGCTAGCGGAAAGACTGGGGGTCGAGTTAAGGCCCCCCTCCAACCATTTCCAGCCGTCCACACCCCGTTCAAACGAGTAGGGATCGACATCGTGGGGCCCCTCGACCCCCGAACACCGCTTCATCCTGGTACTGGTCGACCACGCCACCCGATACCCCGAGGCCATCCCACTCCGCACTGTGACAGCTCCAGTGGTGGGCCGGGCCCTGATGGGCATCTTCTCCAGGGTGGGGTTCCCCCGAGAAGTGGTGAGCGACAGGGGTACGAACTTTATTTCGAAGTACATGAGATCCCTCTGGCAACAATGTGGGGTCACCTACAAATTCACCACCCCTTACCACCCCCAGGGGAACGGACTGGTCGAGCGGTTCAACAGAACCCTGAAGGGGATGATCAAGGGCCTGGAAGAGCCCCTGAGGAGGAGATGGGACGTCCTGTTGCCCTGCCTCCTGTTCGCCTATCGAGAGGTACCACAGAAATCCCTGGGCTTCAGCCCCTTCGAACTGTTGTATGGGCACCCCGTCCGAGGGCCCCTCAGCCTGGTCAAGGAGGGCTGGGAGGCGAACGTCCAAGATGCCCCCCCCGACGTCTACCGGTACCTCCTGACCCTGCGGAACCAGACTCGGAAGTTCCGGGCCCTGGCAGAAGCCAACCTCGAAGCCAGCCAAGAAGACATGAAACGCTGGTATGACGAAAATGCCTCGACCATCGAGTTCGAGCCGGGCCAGCAAGTTTGGGTCATGTCACCCATGGACCCCTGCGCCCTGCAGGACAAGTGGACCGGGCCCTTCAAGGTGGTTGAGAGGAAGAGCCCCGTCACCTACCTGGTCGACATGGAATCCCCGAGGAACCCCCTCCGGGTCCTACACGTCAACCGGCTCAAGCCCCACTTTGCCCGAACTGAACTAAGCCTGCTGCTGGCTACCGACGATGGGGGCGAAAGCGACTCCGAGCCCCTACCAGACCTCCTGGGGTCCTCGGGCCAAGACGGCTCCTTGGAGGGCGTCCACCTCTCCGCCACCCTGACCCCAGAACAGCGCCATGACTGCCGGAAGCTGCTGCAACCCTTCGCTGTCCTCTTCTCTCTCACGCCCGGGGTGACCCCCAGGTGCGTCCACGACATGGACACCGGGGACAGCCCCCCTGTGCGGCACCGCGCGTACAGAGTACCCGACCGAGTCAGAGCCTGCATACAGACCGAGGTCTCCAAGATGCTCGCCCTCGGAGTCATCGAGCCATCAGACAGCCCGTGGGCCAGCCCGGTGGTCATGGTGCCGAAGGCCGCCGCCCCCGGCACCCCCCCCGGAACTCAGATTTTGTGTAGACTACCGGGGCCTGAACGCAGTCACCAAGACCGATGCCCACCCCCTGCCACGGGCAGACGAGCTGATCGATCGCTTAGGGGCCACCCGCTACCTAAGCACCTTTGATCTCACCGCTGGGTACTGGCAGATCAAGCTCACTCCCGGCGCCCAGGAACGATCCGCCTTTTCCACCCCCGATGGGCACTACCACTTCCGGGTGATGCCCTTCGGTATGAAGAACGCCCCAGCGACCTTCCAGAGGCTGGTGAACAAGGTCCTGGCAGGGCTAGAAGCTTTCAGCGCGGCCTACCTCGACGACATTGCCGTCTTCAGCAACCACTGGGCCGCGCACCTAGGACACCTCGGAGAAGTCCTGGCCGCTCTCCAAAGGGCCGGGCTCACAATTAAGGCCAGCAAATGCCAGATCGGTCAAGGATCTGTGACCTATCTGGGCCACCAGGTGGGGAGTGGCCAGGTGGCGCCCCTCCGGTTAAGGGTCGATGCCATCCAGGCGTGGGAGCCCCCCGCAACCCAAACCGCTGTCCGGGCCTTCTTAGGCCTCACAGGCTACTACCGGCGATTTATTAAGGATTATGGCAGCATTGTGGGGCCCCTCACGGAGCTCACTTCCAAGAAACAGCCCAAGGCGGTGCACTGGACGCCCCGCTGTCAGACCGCTTTTGAAGCCCTCAAGGCGGCCATGTGTGCTGCCCCTGTGCTACAGGCCCCTGACTAGAGCAAGGAATTTGTGGTTCAGACCGATGCCTCGGAGTACGGGGTCGGGGCGGTCCTCTCCCAGATGGACGCCGAGGGCCTCGACCGACCTGTGGCCTTTATCAGCCGCCGACTGCTGCCACGAGAACAGAGGTGGAGCACCATCGAGCGGGAAGCCTTCGCTGTGGTATGGGCTCTCAAAAAGCTCCGGCCCTACCTTTTCGGCACCCACTTCAGAGTCCAAACTGACCACCGGCCCTTGCGGTGGCTAATGCAGATGCGGGGCGAGAACGCCAAGTTGTTGCGATGGTCCATCTCGCTGCAAGGGATGGACTTCACCGTAGAGCACCTGCCCGGCAACGACCACGCCAATGCCGACGGCCTATCCAGATTCTTCCGCCTCGGCGAGGAGAACCCCCAAGGAGATGGGTGACTCTCCCTGCCTTCAGCTGGGGGGGACGCGTGTTGGAGCCGGCCTCGTGGCGTGGTCCTGTTCCCCCTCGCTAAGCCGCACGAGGTCCCATGCACCTCGGGGCTCCTCCATTTTGGATTGTACATGACTCTACGTAACCACCTACGTGACCCCGCTCCACCTGGCCTCGGTCCCAGCGAAGCCCGACATCGAGGCGCCGACCCCTGGCCCGGGGGATACCACGTGAACCCTTCCCACTCCCGGCGGAGGGCAGGATCGACGGGACCCCCCACCGTCCTTTCACACCTAGGTGCTATCGCCCCACAGCTCTCTGGGGCCTGGCGCCTCTTCTGCTGGACGTCTGGCCGCTCCCTACCCGGCCTCTCCGCCCCCCCCGGGCGCAAGGGTCCGGACATCAAAGGGTTCCAGACCTATATCTGGGGCAACCCGGCAACAAGACGACAGTTGTATCCCGGAGTCAAGAGCCCTGCTGATCGGATCGCGGCTGACCCTCTGGAGAAAGACTAATCCTGAAACCAACCTCTGAGCCCTGCTGACGACTTCGCGGCTCTGTTGTGCTTAAAAGACCTTCACGAACCTTTGGGGCCCTGCTGACGCTGTCGCGGCCCGACCTTGTTGAACTTACCATCAGAGCCCAGCTGACCTCGTCGCGGCTCGACCAAAGCGGACCTACCACCCGAGCCCTGCAGACACCGTCACGGCTCCCCACGTCCGAGCTGCTTTGAGACCAGCCCGCAAGGTCTGGCGCAGACCCTCCCCGTACCAGGCTGGTACTAAGACTGTCCCGCTACCCTACCCCCACAAAGACATTGAGACTCTTCTGGATCACTCGATTCCTCTGTAAATATATTGAATGTGCTACCCTTGATAAAGTACCAAGATAAGCAACTGATACGGAGTCCTGTGTAGTGGTGTTACTGGGCCTAGTCCGATCACAGGAGAAGGACCTCTCCCAGGAGGCTTCTCGGCGGCGCTCGGCTGTAACTTTGCGGTAGGAAGGTGCCCCGGAGTAGTCTCCCCGACTCCCCGGTGGTCCTCCCTCCAACACATGTTTAGCTGCAGTACACCTTCAGAGGATCCGCTGGGAGATACCACAAACAGCATTGGTCAGGCGAACCTTAAGAAGCACACAATTCCCACCTGGGCGTACCTCAAAATGAGATTGGCTCCACACAGCTGTAAGGCCAGAGACACACATATATTAAACCTATTTACTGGTTTTTGCCACATGGCACCCTTCTGGTTGGTGATGTGGAACCTCCTACCCGGCATAAGCTGACCGTCTAGCGTTGTCACCACACCACCTGAGTCCCTTGAATCACTCTCAATCTCCCTGTGCAATAGTCATATTGCTAAGTGGGCAATCGATTCAACTTCCCTCCTTTCCTGCCGGACTGTTGGGTGTTCAGTTTGATCTGTGGTGACTGCACCCTGATTTCCCAGGCAGCTTTATTGCTGATAATGTGACCAGTTGACCTTGGGGGAATCTCACGCTTGCAACTTGCAACTACAGAGATTGTTTAAATTGAAATGATACTGTTTATTTGAATGAATTATGCACAGGTAATTGGACTCCCACATGCGCAGTTGTTGTGAACAGCAAAGTGGATGGCCAGGATGTGCTGGGGGGCCTCCCCCCACCAGTCTCTGCTGTAGTTTGCCCCAACGGAACAGCCCGCTGTGGCTCAGCGGACAGGTGAAATTGCATCCCAAGCCTTCTAATGTGGTGTTCTCGTGGTGAAAAGTGGGGATACTTTTAATACCACTGGTGGGGGAGACTGGTGGCGTGCTCTGACCTACTGCCAGCATCTCCCATACTCCGTCAAGGGATCCTAAGCACCAGTCCGTACCCTCTCAGTCCCCGCTAGGATTTAACAGAGTTGACCCCCCAACCTGGGGTGTGATGGCCCGGTAGCCACTGGACCAGTATGTGGGGACTATCAGGGGCCTAAAGCTATCATCCATCTCAAGCCAGGAATGGCCACCCGCAGCGCTCAATTGCTCCCCAATAAAATCATCTTCACAGGCAGTTTTCAGAGCTCAATTATTACTTGATGTCCTGTATGGGTCCAACCCAGCACCCAAAGAAATGCTTGCTTCCCAGGTGAGGTGACGCAGCCTGCACATACTATGCTAAGAGCAGAGTGCACCCGCTCTGTAAACCCTCAGCTGCTTGTCTGGCCTTCCTATATGCCCAGGGATACCTACGGCAATACTTCAATTCCAAACTGGTGTGACTGTGCAAGAAGTGTAATGAGCCTTCATCTGCGCAAGTCGCCCAAAGGACAAGTTGGCCCCAACTAACCTTGTGTTCTGGTGCCAGGTTTGGGAAGGCGTTGCCCATGTTCTATCAACTGTTGTACTGTTGGAATGCTGACTGCAAGGTCGGGATGCTAACCTGCCCCAAACTCTGCGGACACCACAGCCTGCGCAAGCTTGTGAGATACTAGAACATTTCTAGATGTGACATATTGGACTTGTCCCTCAAACTTAAGCCAGGCCTTATATATTTACAGAATAGCAACCCTCACCGCTGCAAATGCCTCGGTGCGTGAAAGTCCGCTATAGCGATTATTTTAATTAATACTGTGCATATGAATAAAACTATGCACAGGCTGCTGAAAAATTTAACACATTCGTAAATGTGAAACATTTTTGGATGTCTGTGAGAAGTTGACCTGATATGTAGTGCTCACTATTCTAGTGATCACTGTGTATCATTCCAAACGACCCTTATTGATGATTGGTTGTAAGTCAACCTTATAGACCAGCTATCCTAGTAGCATGGACAAGAGCAGTCTTTAGGCTAAACTCTAGAGGGCGTGTTAAGCCAGCTGTTTTACCACCACATTTACCCCTTGAACACCACGTGAAAGGACACCACACAAGTTGTTATGAAAATAAAGGATATTTATTTATACAAGACTACCCTGGCTCTTTATGAGTCAGGGAGCTATGCACACTACAAAACTCTTATGAAAATACTTCAAGTTGCACAATTTACACAAATGCCCGAGGGGCACGAAAAACCATATACACTAAAAGTGGAATGTGAATGCTTAGAGAGTCTAAAGTTACTGATTCCGGAGAAATCCGATCAGTGGGACTAAACGAAAAAGGAGCTGGACACTTGTAGAGCGAACCTGCGATGGAGCACCGAAATGCTCGAGTTACCTAGCCCGGAGGCTGCGGCCGCGTGGGTTCGGCAAGATGTCGGGAGTCCTCGTTGTAGTCTCAGGAGCCTGAAAGAAGAAGTTGCTGGCAGGCGACCAGTGTCGATATTTGGAGGGATCCAAGCCTGGATCGATGATGGAGATGACCTGAAAGCAGAGGGGACTCAGTTCTTAATAGCCAGTGATTGAGTTGGCACCAGGATGGCACCGGAGGTAGTCACCGCGATCAGGTGAGTGGGTGACGCTGGACTCTGCTGTCCCTCGGTGCAGGAGGCGTTGTCGGCGACCAGGCAGAAGGGGCGAGCTGTCCCACGAAGGTGTCTGCTGTCGGCGATGCTGGACCCAGGACTGGGGCAACAACCCTTGGCAAAGCAAGCCCACGCGGTGGGGTCAAGATGGCGTCTGGAGTGGACCAGGAGGGTCCGGGGTGCTCCTCTGTTGGAGGGGAGCCAGGGCCAGTCTGGAGCAACCAGACCAGCGGCGGAAATGTTGTGGTGCGTCGTTAGGATGGCCACTAGCCAACGGGCAAGTGACCGAACAACGCGGTGAGCGGCAAAGAGCAGAAGGGCCCCCACGCAGATCTCGGGGATGCTGGGAGGCTGGTCTTCGGTGCTGGAGCTGCTCAGGGTTGGGGCTTCTCAAACCCCAGGAGCACTCACTCGAGGGTCCCTCGGTGGTTGTGCTAGGCAAGCGTCATGCAGGTTTTGATGATGGCCGGTCCCGCAGGTCTCGTCACACCCACGAATCTCAGCTGGGCTGATGATGCAGGTAGAGGTCAGAGATGGCAGGGAATCCGGGTCTCGTCGAGCTGTTTAGTCTGGATCCGGAGGATGGACGTGCAGCAAACCGCAAGCGCTTAGGTGGTGCCTGCTGGTGCAGGGTGGCTACTCCTTAGCCACAAGGGAGAGTCTTCAGAAAAAGTCAAGAGTTCCTTTTGTGGAAAGTAGTTCAAGATTCAGAATTATCCAATTTGGGAAGGGGGCCCGCTCCTACCTTTATTCTAAGAAAAGGGGCTGGCCTGTGACTAGGTCCTGCCTATGGGTGGGACCAGGGGGGGGTGGTTACACCCCTCTCCTTTGTCCGGTCTCTCCCCAGCTCAGAGGCTGGGGTGCCCCTGGAACTGGTTCGAGCCGGCCTATGCACAGTGAGCACCGGGGTGCCACTTGCAGTCACCTTCCTCTCAGCCTTGCCTACCTGGGATACACAAAACCCTGTCTGGGATGGCGCGGGCATCGCCCCCGACAGGAAACCCTTTGTCCAAGCTCTCCCCGCTGGAAGGACTCCCAGCAGCAGGAGGTCAGACTTGTGTCTGTGGTGGCAGCATCCATTTTGTGATGCTGAGGCTCGAGTCAACTTTAACCGGGGTTCACAGTTACATGCATGTCGTGTCCCTCTAGAAGGGTGGAATGCTAACCCCGTCGCTGGAATCGGCGAGGGGTTAGTATCCCAATTCGTATGACACCTTACTCGACATGCTTTGATAATGCGATACCAAAGTTAGCAAATAACCGCGAGGATTATACTGCACTTTAAGAGTATATGGTACGCGTTATCCTGGAACTGCTATTAGGACTTGGTTCCGCAAGCTGCAGACGGCTCGGCTCATGCCAGAGCACCATCTCACATAATTCCAAGCACTCTGCCTTCAGGATTGATAAGGCCTGCCATAGGAGTGACTGATAGGAATACATGTGTCCAGTGTAGGGTTAGATATAGGAATACTATATCTACAGCAAAGGGTGTTTACACCACCTTGCCCCAGCCGTCGTGCGGCCAGTTGTGTCAGATTTGGGTGGCCAGCCAGGGTGGTGTTGGAAGGCGGACCCCGAGGAGTCGGCGAGACCACCAAGGGGGGGGCCCTCACACTGCACGAAGTAGCCGAGCGCTGCCGAGAAGTCTCCTGAGAGATCCTTCTCCTATCACGTACTAGCACAGTAACACCACCACACAGGACTCAAGGAGGTTGTCTCAAGACGAGCAATTCTTTATCAGTATTAAAAGGTTACGAGATCAATATTTACACGAAGGGATCGAGGGATCCACCAAAAGTCTCAGTGTCTCTTTGGAAGGGTAGGGGTAGCGGGACAGTCTTTGGCAGGAGCTCGGTACGAGGGTACCTGGGGCCCAGTTCTTATCCTCAAGCTGGAGGACCTCCGGATCTCGGAGGGGTCGAGCCGCGACAGCGTCAGCAGGGCTCTGGCGTACAGTTCGTGGAGAGCCGCGATCAGATCAGCAGGGCTCTCAAGATGGTTTCTGCTCAGCTCGAGCCGCGACGTCGTCAGCAGGGCTCCGAGGGAGGTTTCAGCGAGGTTGGGCCGCGACAGCGTCAGCAGGGCCCCGATGTTCCGGGGGGGGGGCTTCAAAGTGTTCACAAGAAGGAGCCGCGACGCAGTCTGCAGGGCTCGTGATAGTTCCGACAAGAGTTCTTCTCCGTAGGGTCAGCCGCGATTCAATCAGCAGGGCTCTCGACTCCGGGATACAACTCCCGATCTGTGGCGGGGTCGCCCCAGATATAGGTCTGGAGCCCTTTGATGTCCGGACCCTGGCGCCCGGGGGAGGCGGAGAGGCCGGGTGGAGGTGGCCAGACGCCCAGCAGGAGAGGCGCCAGGCCAAAGAGAGTTGCAGGGCGATCACACCTAGGGATGGGAGGACAGTTGGGGGTCTCATCGATACTGTCCTCCGCCGGGGGCGGTGAATGGTTCCTGCGGCACCCCCTGGCCAGTTCTTGGTGCCTCGATGTCGGGGCTTCGCTGGGGCCGAGGCCGGGTTGAGCGGGGTCGCGCCGGCTGGTGCACAGAGTCACGTGGATGCCAACAAGATGGCGGAGCCACGAGGGGTATGCGACCTCGTGCGGCTCGGGATGAGGGGTCTCGGTGCAGTTCGAAAGGGTGGCCCGTGAAGGCCGGGGCGGGGAACGGGCACAATCCACGGGGGTAAGGACCACGCCACAAGGCCGGGTCCAACAGGTGGCATAATACATGCTGCAGCCCCTGGTAGGCCCTGGGTACACCTAGGCCCTGGATACCTAAGGTATGCTGATACAGGGACTAATAAGGTGGCCCAGTTCCAATTAGTAAATGCACCTAAGGTACATGTGTCACTTTAGAGAGAGAACAGCTAGGCTGTGGGTCTGATTAGCAGGCTCACAGCCAGGAAAAGTCGTAAACCAATGAAGCAAAAAGCAAAAATCTGGGGTGATCATAGGATTTCAGACCCTACTCTCCTACATGACCACCCCCCAAACTTTGGGACAAGAAGCTAACCTTGACCAGGTGAGTCTTCTTGCTCTATGTGGAAGTACCTGGAGAGCCCATCTGCATTGCCATGATCAGTGCCAGGTCTATGCTCCACTGCAAAGTCCATCCCCTGTAGGGAAATGGACCACCTAAGTAGTTTGGGGTTTTCACCCTTCATCTGATTTAGCCACAAGAGGGGCTTATGGTCGGTCTGAATCTTGAAGTGAGTGCCAAACAAGTATGGCCTCAACTTCTTCAGGGCCCAAACCACAGCAAAGGCCTCCCTCTCAATGGCTGACCAATTCTTCTCTCTGGGGGTCAGCCTTCTGCTAATAAAAGCAATGGGCTGGTCATGACCATCAAAATTCAGCTGAGATAGAACCGCTCCCACACCCAACTCAGAAGCATCTGTTTGGACAATGAATGTTTTGGAGTAGTCTGGACTCTTTAGGATAGGTGCTGTGCACATGGCCCGCTTTAGGTCATCGAATGCCTTTTGACAGCTTGCTGTCCACTGAACTTTCTTTGGCATTTTCTTACTTGTCAGGTCATTAAGTGGGGTCACAATGGATCCATAATTTCTGACAAATTTCCTGTAATATCCAGTCAGGCCCAAGAAAGCTCGAACCTGAGTCTGGGTGGTTGGAGGAGCCCAGTCCTGGATGGCCTGTATCTTGCTCTCCAATGGCTGAACCTGGCCTCCACCTACAAGGTGGCCCAGGTATAAAACCTGTGTCTGCCCTATCTGGCACTTAGTGGCCTTGTTAGTGAGACCTGCCTTCTGCAGCGCCTGTAACATTTTCCTCAGGTGGACCAGGTGATCCTCCCAGGTGGAGCTAAAGACAGCTATATCGTCAAGGTATGCTGCACAGAAGTCGTCCAACCCAGTGAGAACTTGATGCACCAGCCTTTGGAAGGTGGCAGGTGCATTCTTCAAACCAAAGGGCATCACCACAAACTGATAATGCCCACCAGGGGTAGAAAATACTGTTTTGGGCTTGGCATCCTCAGCTAACCTGATTTGCCAATACCCAGCTGTCAGGTCAAATGTACTTAAGTAATTGGCAGAAGCCAACCTGTCTATAAGTTCATCTGCTCTTGGTATTGGGTGGGCATCAGTCTTAGTGACTGCATTGAGGCCTCTGTAGTCCACGCAAAACCTCATCTCTTTCTTACCGCCCTGGGTGTGAGGTTTTGGCACGAGAACTACGGGACTAGCCCAGGGGCTGTCCGAGGGCTCAATGACTCCCAGCTCCAACATTTTCTGCACCTCTGTCTTGATGCAGTCTCTGACATGATCAGGCTGTCGATAGATTTTACTCTTTACGGGCAGACTGTCCCCAGTGTCGACCTCATGGGTACACCAATTGGTCTGACTGGGTGTCAGAGAGAACATATGTCGGAAGGATTGAAGAACCTGTTTACAATCCTTTTGTTGATGTCCAGAGAGGCTGCCACAAAAGACAACACCATCTACTGACCCATCGTCAGGCTTCTGAGAGAGCTGGTCCGGGAGAGGGTCACTCTCCTCCTCCTGCCCCTCATCTGTGGCCATGAGCAAGCCCATGCCCTCCCTGTCGACATATGCCTTGAGCCTGTTTACATGAAGCACCCTGTGGGGGCTCCGGGGAGTTCCCAGGTCTACCAAGTAGGTGACCTCTCCCTTTTGCTCAATGATCGTGTGGGGCCCAGACCATTTGTCTTTGAGTGCTGCTAGGGCCACTGGCTCCAGCACCCACACCTTCTGTCCAGGCTGATACACAGTCAGGACAGCCTTTTGGTCATGCCAAGCTTTTTGTAATTCTTGGCTCGCTCAAGGTTTTTAGATGCCTTTTCCATGTACTCAGCCATCCGCGAGCGGAGACCGAGCACATAGTCCACAACGTTTGATGCCGGTTTTCTGAGAGGTCTCTCCCATCCTTCCTTTACCAAACAAAGGGGTCCCCTTACAGGATGCCCGAACAGAAGCTCAAAAGGGCTGTAGCCAACCCCCTTCTGCGGGACCTCTCTGTAGGCGAACAAGAGGCAGGGTATCAGGACATCCCATCTCCGCCGAAGCTTTTCAGGTAGTCCATGAATCATCCCTTTTAGGGTCCTGTTGAATCTCTCAACAAGCCCATTGCATTGTGGGTGATAGGGTGTGGTGAACTTGTAGTTGACACCACACTCCTTCCACATTGCAGTCAGATATCCCGACATAAAGTTTGCACCTCTGTCAGAGACAACCTCCTTAGGGAAGCCCACTCTGGAGAACACTCCAACTAGGGCTCGTGCCACTACAGGTGCTGTAGTGGTCCTAAGGGGAATAGCTTCAGGATATCTGGTGGCGTGGTCCACCACCACCAGTATAAACTTGTGCCCTGATGCTGTCTGGGGTTCCATTGGTCCGACAATGTCGATCCCCACTCGTTCAAAGGGTACCCCCACCACCGGCAGTGGTATGAGGGGGCCTTTGTCGTGCCACCTGACTTACCACTGGCTTGGCAAGTGACACAGGAGCGGCAAAACTCCTTCGTATCTTCGGACATGTGGGGCCAGTGAAAGTGTGGAACAATTCTGTCCCAAGTCTTATTCTGGCCTAAGTGACCTGCAAGGGGAATCTCGTGGGCCAAGGTAAGAAGGAAACCTCTCAGAGACAAGGGGACGACCAGCCTCCTGGTCGCGCCAGGTTTGGGGTCTCTTGCCTCGGAGTACAGGAGTCCATCGTCCCAGTACACCTTGTGGGTACCTGTGGCGTTCCCTGCAGCCTCAGCAGCCGCCTGCTGTCTGAGGGGTTCAAGTGAGGGGCAGTCTAACTGTGCCTTCCCCAGGTTTTCCCTGGAGGGTCCCCCTGAGCCCAGAAACTCAACCTGACCAGGTTCAAGCTCTTTTGGCTCAGTTTCCCTCAGTTCTTTAAGGTCAGCCTCCTCAGAGACTTGATCCACGACCTGGGGCAAGGGGGAAGGTGAGGCCTTACCCTTACTGCTCCTTTTCTTGGAAGGTATCTGGTCCGTTCTTCCAGGATCCAGCACCTGTTCAGTGGGGCATCTTTTGGCCTGTGACCTGGTCACAGCAAGGACATGTGCTGGCAAGCCTAACATTTCCATGTGAGTCCTCTGCTCCACTCCAGACCATTGTGACGTTTCCAAATCATTGCCCAACAGACATTCTACGGGGAGGTCGGAACTAACCACAACTTTCTTTGGGCCACTTACCCCTCCCCAGGAGAAATCAACAACTGCCATACTGTGATGGGTAGTGACATTGCTGGCATTGGTCACTAGGTAATCGGTACCTAGCATGATCTGTCCAGGGTCCACAAAGTTAGGTGTCACCATTGTGACACTGGCACAAGTGTCCCTGTAGGCCTGAGCCACTTTTCCATTAATCAAAGGCGTCTGCCTGTATTTGCCCAAAGTATTGGGACTGGCATCAGGGGACATATCCATATCCCCTGTACAGACAAGGACGGCCTGAGTGAGCGTGCCGACTAAGTCGTCACCCACCTCGGTTCCCAAGGTTAACCCAACTAATGCCTTGGGAGGCGCACTACCACTGCTGACTGTACTAGGGGGTGCAGGTGCCTTAGGGGCTGCAGTGGCAGGAGTTTGCCCTCCTTTCTTGGTGCACTCACTAAACCAGTGAGTATTACTTTTACAGTATTGGCACCACCTTTTTGACTGGCCTTCTTGAGTCTTCTTCTTCTGTGAAGCCTGACCCCCACCCTCTTTGGTTTGTTGGGGACCTGTCGAAGACTTCTGGTCATTTTGTTCGTTCTTGTTACTACCCTTTTGGTCTGCTTTCTTCTGACCACCCTGGTTCTGAGTCTGGTTCTGCTTGACCCTTGTTCTGACCCATCTGTCTGCCTTCTTTCCCAATTCTTGGGGAGAGGTCAGATCCGAGTCGACAAGGTGCTGATGCAACAATTGGTTCTGACAGTTGTTTAAAATCTGTTCTCTCATGATAAGATTGTACAATCCTGTGTAATCAGTAACCTTGCTACCCAGCAACCAGCCTTCCAAAGCCTTAGTGGCACAATCGACAAAGTCAGCCCAATCCTGAGACTGAATCTTCTGGGTGTCCCTGAACAGCACCCGGTACTGCTCAGTTGTTAAGCAAAACCCATCAATCAGTGTATTCTTCAGGACTTGGTAGTTGTTAGCATCCTCAGCTCTAGTAGTGAGGAGCTTGTCTCGCCCTTTACCTTCAAAGGAGAGCCACAGTATAGCTGCCCACTGACTTGGGGGGACGCACTGGACAGTGCAGGCCCTCTCCAAAGCAGTTATCCACTTGTGGATGTCATCCCCTTGTTTAAAGGGGGGCACTACTTTACTCAGGTGTCTAGTGTCTATACCCCTGTCTTTCTCTCTAATGATAATGCTGCCACCAGTGGGGTCTGACCCACTCAATTTCTGCTCTCGGGCAAAGGCAAGTCTTTCTTCGGCGAGGGCAAGTTCTTCCCGCTCGATCCTCAGATTGACTTCCCTCATCTTCGCTTCATGCTCCCTTCTCTGAGGGGACGTCATTCCTCTCTGAGAAGATGCCTGAGAGACATGTGTTCGAACAGATCTGTTAGAGCCTCTGGAGAGAGACCTAGCTTGTCCGTTCCCAAGGTTAGGCCTGCTTGAGCGTGGGCCCGGGGCTCCCCCAGTTCCATTCTCATGCCTGCTTAAGTTGGTCCTCGTGAGCCTGCCGACTACTACTGAACCTTTGTCTGCCTCGTCTCCTGATAATTCCTCCTCCTCTTCCTCCTCTGTATGGAGGCCGAGGTCTGGGTCACCAAGGGTTCCCTCTAAGGGGGGCATGTTCCCTTCAGCATTAGGGGGGCCTGTGTTAGAGGCCCTCCTCGCATCATAAGTCTCTAAGAGACCTATCAGAAATGTGATGGTAGGGTTAGAACCCTGGTTTAGCTTCCTGGAGGCACACAGTTGTCTCATCTCCGTGAAGCTAAGAGCTGCATATCTTGACGTGACCTGTGGAGGGTCCACGACCACAAGGGGAGTCTCTGAAGACTCTCCATGGTTAGACATGCTTTCTAGTGAGGTGTAAGTGATGCACCTACCTACACTATGTGTTTACCTACTGATCCCTTGCTAAGAGCTGTAGTCAGGGTGTGCTAATCCCTGTTACACTACAACAGCTGGTTCAGTAGAACTCAGAGTATTCTAAGTTAAGTTATATGTACCTGGGTACTTATGTGATCTTTCAACCGATGTTCTTAGGATACGTGGGTGGTAAAACACAGCAAGCTCAAATCCCAACCGCTGCTCACCAATGTGAGAAGTTGGCCTGATATGTAGTGCTCACTATTCTAGTGATCACTGTGTATCATTCCAAACGACCCTTATTGATGATTGGTTGTAAGTCAACCTTATAGACCAGCTATCCTAGTAGCATGGACAAGAGCAGTCTTTAGGCTAAACTCTAGAGGGCGTGTTAAGCCAGCTGTTTTACCACCACATTTACCCCTTGAACACCACGTGAAAGGACACCACACAAGTTGTTATGAAAATAAAGGATATTTATTTATACAAGACTACCGTGACTCTTTATGAGTCAGGGAGCTAAGCACACTACAAAACTCTTATGAAAATACTTCAAGTTGCACAATTTACACAAATGCCCGAGGGGCACGAAAAACCATATACACTAAAAGTGGAATGTGAATGGTTAGAGAGTCTAAAGTTACTGATTCCGGAGAAATCCGATCAATGGGACTAAACGAAAAAGGAGCTGGACACTTGTAGAGCGAACCTGCGATGGAGCACCGAAATGCTCGAGTTACCTAGCCCGGAGGCTGCGGCCGCGTGGGTTCGGCAAGATGTCGGGAGTCCTCGTTGTAGTCTCAGGAGCCTGAAAGAAGAAGTTGCTGGCAGGCGACCAGTGTCGATATTTGGAGGGATCCAAGCCTGGATCGATGATGGAGATGACCTGAAAGCAGAGGGGACTCAGTTCTTAATCACTAGCCAGTGATTGAGTTGGCACCAGGATGGCACCGGAGGTAGTCACCGCGATCAGGTGAGTGGGTGACGCTGGACTCTGCTGTCCCTCGGTGCAGGAGGCGTTGTCGGCGACCAGGCAGAAGGGGCGAGCTGTCCCACGAAGGTGTCTGCTGTCGGCGATGCTGGACCCAGGACTGGGGCAACAACCCTTGGCAAAGGCAAGCCCACGCGGTGGGGTCAAGATGGCGTCTGGAGTGGACCAGGAGGGTCCGGGGTGCTCCTCTGTTGGAGGGGAGCCAGGACCAGTCTGGAGCAACCAGACCAGCGGCGGAAATGTCGTGGTGCATCGTTAGGAGGGCCACTAGCCAACGGGCAAGTGACCGAACAACGCGGTGAGCGGCAAAGAGCAGAAGGGCCCCCACGCAGATCTCGGGGATGCTGGGAGGCTGGTCTTCGGTGCTGGAGCTGCTCAGGGTTGGGGCTTCTCAAACCCCAGGAGCACTCACTCGAGGGTCCCTCGGTGGTTGTGCTAGGCAAGCGTCGTGCAGGTTTTGATGATGGCCGGTCCCGCAGGTCTCGTCACACCCACGAATCTCAGCTGGGCTGATGATGCAGGTAGAGGTCAGAGATGGCAGGGAATCCGGGTCTCGTCGAGCTGTTTAGTCTGGATCTGGAGGATGGACGTGCAGCAAACCGCAAGCGCTTAGGTGGTGCCTGCTGGTGCAGGGTGGCTACTCCTTAGCCACAAGGGAGAGTCTTCAGAAAAAGTCAAGAGTTCCTTTCGTGGAAAGTAGTTCAAGATTCAGAATTATCCAATTTGGGAAGGGGGCCCCCTCCTACCTTTATTCTAAGAAAAGGGGCTGGCCTGTGACTAGGTCCTGCCTATGGGTGGGACCAGGGGGGGGGGGGTGGTTACACCCCTCTCCTTTGTCCGGTCTCTCCCCAGCTCAGAGGCTGGGGTGCCCCTGGAACTGGTTCGATCCGGCCTATGCACAGTGAGCACCGGGGTGCCACTTGCAGTCACCTTCCTCTCAGCCTTGCCTACCTGGGATACACAAAACCCTGCCCTGTCTGGGATGGCGCGGGCACCGCCCCCGACAGGAAACCCTTTGTCCAAGCTCTCCCCGCTGGAAGGACTGCCAGCAGCAGGAGGTCAGACTTGTGTCTGTGGTGGCAGCATCCATTTTGTGATGCTGAGGCTCGAGTCAACTTTAACCGGGGTTCACAGTTACATGCATGTCGTGTCCCTCTGGAAGGGTGGAATGCTAACCCCGTCGCCGGAATCGGCGAGGGGTTAGTATCCCAATTCGTATGACACCTTACTCGACATGCTTTGATCATGCGATACCAAAGTTAGCAAATAACCGCGAGGATTATACTGCACTTTAAGAGTATATGGTACGCGTTATCCTGGAACAGCTATTAGGACTTGGTTCCGCAAGCTGCAGACGGCTCGGCTCATGCCAGAGCACCATCTCACATAATTCCAAGCACTCTGCCTTCAGGATTGATAAGGCCTGCCATAGGAGTGACTGATAGGAATACATGTGTCCAGTTTAGGGTTAGATATAGGAATACTATATCTACAGCAAAGGGTGTTTACACCACCTTGCCCCAGCTGTCGTGCGGCCAGTTGTGTCAGATTTGGGTGGCCAGCCAGGGGTGGCATAATACATGCTGCAGCCCCTGGTAGGCCCTGGGTACACCTAGGCCCTGGATACCTAAGGTATGCTGATACAGGGACTGATAAGGTGGCCCAGTTCCAATTAGTAAATGCACCTAAGGTACATGTGTCACTTTAGAGAGAGAACAGCTAGGCTGTGGGTCTGATTAGCAGGCCCACAGCCAGGAAAAGTCGTAAACCAATGAAGCAAAAAGCAAAAATCTGGGGTGATCATAGGATTGCAGACCCTACTCTCCTACAATGTCCATCGAATGAAGCAAGTCACCCCCTTAGGTGAAGTCTTGCCCTCCCAAACTTCTGCTAGTATACCAGGGAGCCGACAAGACAGCGGGAACAGGAAGGGAACAATATGTATCAATACCAGCCCTTTCTTGCATACCGTGAATGACCAATGTTCTTTAATACATTGTAGCTATTTGGGCTTTAACTTTAACTTACAGCTCCAGCCCAGTTTGACACCAAAACTTTGGGACAACTTTAGTAGTAACCTGCTCTTTAGTAGTAACCATGCCCCTAATGGTACGTGACATTCTAAAAGCGCTGCGAAGAAAATCCCCATTTGACCTGCTCGAGCATGTAGCCATTCTGCTGAAAGCCCTGTGGGCCTGGGGGGGGGGGGGGGGGGAGTGCTACTAACCCTCAAGTCCTAGGCACTCAGGAAGCATCCCTCACTGCTGCATGTATCTTGTCTCGCCCTCCAGAAATACTTCCCTCTCATCCTTGATTGGTGCGACGTGGTCTTTACTTTGTGTTAAGTGCACCTTATTCTCGATAACAGGTCTCAAACAGGTAATGCGTGAGCTACTTGTAGCTCATGAACGCCCCTGAAGTGGCTCTCAAATTGAATCTCAACCCTGTTCATCATCCAAAGGATTTCTGCATATTGAAGAAGACCTCACTGTCCCCATTCAGACCCTACAAGTAGAACCAGCTGACCCAATCGCAGGCCCTCCTGCTAAGACAGACACACACTGCATGGCCAGTAACGTGCCAATATGTGTCCCAATGAGATTATACAAGTAAAAGGCTTTAATGTTTCAGCCAAACCAACGTTGGAGTGAGAGCAGAAGGTCTTAGTGTGGGTCAGAATGGAAGGGTATATGAGTGGCTAATGCAGGCCCAAAGATCTGTGAAAACTGCTGCTGCATCTCCATATTGCCAATGGCCCAGAGTATAAGAAAATTGGTGATGTTGTGATACAACTAATGTAAATGTGGGCAGTGTTAACGTCCGTCCTTTCATTGTTCAAGCACATGTATAAGTGTGTATCACTGTGACTTTTACTGGCAGGGTGAAGATAGTTTGAGTTCCTCCCCCTGCAGTATCCTAAACCGATTGTATAACACTTATACTGACCTGTTAGATAAGTGCATGACATAGTCCTCGGTCGTCGTGCTGGCAATGTCTACCCAGCGGCCATGGGTGGCAGTAAGCAGCGCGCCGGGGTGCCGCCTGCCGGGCTTATTTCCTCCCCCACGAGGGGCGATGACACGCAGATCAGTCGGCATACGGGGTCAGATACCCGCCTCGTCGCCAGTGTAAAGTTGGGCCCCAGGCCCACATGGTGGGGAATAACGGACACAGATACTGGATAGTCCGGTGCAGTAACTGGCCATGAGCACGTGCACTAGGGCCTTTTTCTTGGTGGGGTCACGTCACTCGTGACACCCGTGATGGATGCATGTGGGGGTGCAAGTGTGTCCAGCCCTCAAGGGAGTGGCTGGGAGTACAGCTTCCTGCCAGACACTAGAACCTTTCCCGCAGGACACTTCAGCCCCTGGCCTGTCAGAGACAACAGCTGAGTCTGGCTGCAGCTGACCGAGCCCGGCAGTCCCCGATATGCCAGCGCCCCCTACATAGGTGCTCAGGGGGGCAGGAGCTCATGTTTCGGACTCAGGAAGCACTGTTAAGCTCCAAACACCAGGCACTGCTGAGATCCGAACTCAGGATCTCCTGTTTGCCAGACAGGAACTATAACCAACTAAGCTATTTAGTTGCAGAAGTCCCACTGTACCTTCTAAGCTCATGGTGCGGAGCGCTGAATCGCTGTTAGACCTGGCACCTTGGCGTGAGTTTCCCTTCCACTTTTTTGATGGTGTGCCTCGATTGTTTTGCTGGTGTTGTCCGCTCAGGGCGCTGCGCCACGGCTAATCCGTGCCGCAGCGCAAGTGCTCCCTAGATAAAGTGTTCATAATTGGTATACATGATTGGTTTATTGGATTCACTGTCAGTCCCCAGTAAAGTGCACCCGGAGTGCCAGGGCTTGTGAATGCCAATGCCGCCAGTGGGCTGCAGCGCTGGTTGCGCCACCCACAACAGCGGTCATGTAAAATGTGTCCTGGGTCTGCCACTGCAGACCCCGCGTGCAGTCCCGTACTGTCCCGCCGGCTGGGCAAGTGCCCACACTTGCCAGCCCCCGAACCTTCCATTAGCCTCATGTTAGTCACCCCTATGGTAGGCCCACGGGCAGGGTGCGTTGCAGGTGTAAGGTAGGACAGGCCCTGGTTTTGTGGCCTGTCCTAGTAGTGAATTACCACCATATTCGTGGCTCACTATTGCAAGGCTCCCCGCTCCCCTTAGGCCAGATGAGCTGCTGGAATTATTACATCCTATAATCCCAGCAGGCTCGGGGAACATGGTAGAGCGATATGTTTAGTATGCCTGAACTCGGAATGCTAAAATACTTCTTGTAGCCAAGTTTATTTTACGATCCTGGGTTTGTAAATACGACTTTTAGAAAGTCAGTATTTACTCGCTTAATCATTCAGCCGCCTCTGCTGTGCGTGTATCTGACTGTCTGGGCATGTGAGTGACAGGGCTGGGGGGATGGCAGGTAGCGAATGGCAGGAGAGCACCTTGGTGGGAGGTGGGAGTGCCCCTTGGACTCTGAATAGGGCAGTGCTCCACGACCACAATGCTGGCTCCGCCCCCTGGGGAGCGACTGATGACTCAGCCTGCACCTGGCCAGGACGGGCGAAGCGCTGTCCACAAGGTGCTCCTGAGAGTACTTGTCCCCTGAATGCCGGCTCCACCTCCTGTGGAGCGGCTGATGTGCCTGCCCCTCACACTGAAAGCAGAAGTCAGAGTACCCCCAACAAAGTGCTCAGGACTGAGAACGGTTATGCGAAGGCCCCCCTGGCCTGAAAGAACAAAAGAAATGTGGTATAAAAGTAGGAGCCTAGCTCCTAAGAAATCAGAATCCTGTTTTACCACAAAGAACCTCTGCCCGACTAGAAGGAGAAGAAGACGCTGGAAGGACTGGCCTGCTGCTTGCCTTGCTGAGAAAGGAGAGGAAGAGACTTGCTGAAAAGACTTTGCTGCTTTTTGCTTTAAACATTCTCCAAGGGCTTGATCTGAGCTTGCCCCCTGAACAGAACCCCAGGACCAGTGGGTTCTTTGTGCCTTTGCTCGCCCTGAAACTCGAGCCGTGTGTGTATCCCACTTGAGGAAGACTGCGCCCCTCATCGCCCCTCCTAGGGCCGTGACACTCGGGAGCCTGCCTGCCTTTGCCCCCCTTGAGAGTCTCGCTCCGACCGGAGTCGCTCTCTACCCCGGGCTAGGCCGCCGGCACCTCTGCCACCGCCTGCTATTGGAGCGCGCTGAAGCGCTATTGCCCCTCCCGCCGGAATTCTTGTCCGACGATCGTGATCCCCGCCGGGTCCTCAGCTGCACGGACCGTGCCCTGTGACCCCGCTTCGCGATCTCGACCTGAGATCAGGCCGCGCCGCCCCCGCTGAGGAGACCCCCGCACTGCCGTGCTGAGGGTCGTGGGCCGCGCCTGCCTGACTACACGCACCCGCTCAAGAGGATCCAAATGTGCCCCCATCACTGGTGCGTCGCACCCTCCCGTGCCGACTCCCAAAAGCAACTACCCGTTCTTAAGAATTCCAGTATCGGGCTCGGGGCCCGCAACGCCTTATTTCGCCGTTCGCAGGAGCCGATTTCTGTAAGTACTGGAACCACAAGTAACATTTGCGAGAGACTACAAAGTATCTAATTGGAAAATGCAAACAAAGAACATTTGCCTGCTTTACAATCTGGTGGCCTAGCGAAAACGTTATTGGTCTTGTGATAAGTCTGCTGAGATATATATACCTATTTTTACATAAAGAAGCGTATTTTTCTACATATCCAAGTCTGGTGTCCGTTTCTGGGGGGATTGATGTATTTACTGTGTGTGTAATTGTAAGTGCTTAACCAACAACGCCTGAGGAATCGCCTTGGCTGCTCACGCCACGCACCTAGAGGGTGAGCAAGGGTCATTCACGAGGGGTTATCCTGCGCCCTGACGTGGAGGAGAGGGTTCCTGCTTGACACAAGGGCAACCTTGCGCCAACCAGAGACCCCCAAGTCTAACAATCGCCAAGCAGCAACTCCGTACCCTCCTGCACACGCTGCCGGCTGCGTGAGAATCTGGCCCAGATACATATAGAGGACGTGCAAGAGACAGCACACCTGTCCCTCGCGAAAGCAATCCTCTCCCCCAGCAAGCATGCAAGTCTGCGCCAAAGCAGAGACTGGCAGCACAGGGCAATGGAAAGCCCTGTGTGCTCCGGAGAGGGAAGAGCGGCCCAGCAGAGAATGAGGTAGCCTGGGCTCAAAACAACAAAGCGTCCAGCGGAGGTAGAGGACAACCCCAGGACAGCTGACTTCCAATGGTAGTAAGCAAGCAACAGTACACCACATGGAGCGTTGAGTCCGTAATATTGAAGACTCCCAAACCAATCTTACGCCCCTCGTCTGGGCCCAGGCCCTCCGCATGCGCCGCTCTCCTTGCCCCCGCTATCGGACAATGCAGACCAACATGCAGTGGCCGCAGCTACCCGCTCGGCCTGAAAATGTTTTCCCTGACACAATCATGGGGAGGGCTGTGCTGTTAGCTCAGACACTGACACACCAGTATGTGTGGGGACGCATCCTAGAGCCACCGGCACGCCTCACACACCATCTGCCCGTGCACCAATGACGCATCCCTAATGGAGGCTAAGGCCGGAGCTGGAGGCAGCATGTGTAGTAGGGGGCCTGAGCGGTGGTGCACTCTGGTCATCCACATGGCACTCGTTCGAACGGGCAACACAGCAGGCCACCCGCGGAGGGCCATGCAACAGGCCTACCCCCAAGCGACATGGCAAGGGCTCTCAGGAGAATGTGGGCAGAGGAGTAAGCCCACCAGGAGACAGCCCCCAGAGCACGTTTTGTCTCCACTGGGAGGCTCGGATTCCGAACCCTGTCTCCTTGTTCTACAGGTTCCAATGAACCCACTAGGCCACCAGCAGGGGTGCCAGCAGACCCTCGGGTGCCCAACTGGAGCCCCTGCTGGGTCCCCAACCCGTGATGTGCCGCTAGGCCCCTGGCATGCGGCTAAATTTCAAAAATGTGTCGCGTGCGGTGGAGGGGGGCGACCCCCGCGCTACCGGGTCATGTGCCGCTTGGTGACCACAACCCTGCAACCTCGGCATCCAGGCCACAAAAGTTAGTAAACCACTTCCACGCCCGCACAAGAAATCGCCCGGCGGCAATGACTCAAAGACTCCAGCAAGGAAGCCAGGGCACCGCAACAGGCCCAAGACCACGTATTGCGGGGATCGGAGCAAGGAGCCCTCAGCCCCCACAGGAACCCTCCTCGGGTGGCACTAGCTGACCCTTTGGCAGCGCTCTGCCCGCGCAGATGATAGGCTGATGCCCTCTTGCTGCTCTAGCGCCAAGAAGCCCTGTGACCCGAGCGCTGCCCGGTGCGGTACCGCTCTGCTGGCAGATGAGGCAGGTCTGCAGCCCCTACTGGTCCAAGTGGGGGTCCGCTCGGTGCGCCCCAGGCACTGCAGGGGGGAAATGCCACTGAAAATAAGGCGGACACGCGGCCCCCTCGGGGCAACGCCCAGAGGCCTAGGACCTGAGAGGCCGTTCAATGTCCTACCGTGCCAAGCCGGGCTAATCCCACAGCCACTTCGGCCAAAAGGCAGCCCCCAGCTTCATATCCGAGGCCGTTTTGTTCTATGCAGCCGCCGGGTGAGCCACCCTGCAGCTGAGGGCAACGGCAGGCCCAACCCAGGACCAGTGCCCCCCACCCCCAACGGGCTGCCAGCGAGTTCAAGCGTGACAACTCCCTGTGCCCGGGTGAAGCAGCTGGCCGAATATGGCCGGGGGGTGAGGGGGGGTTGTCCTTCACAGGGACAATGGTGCATGGGGCCAAGCTCACGGTCAACTAAGTTGAGAGCGGCTCCGAGCTCGCACAACACATCCGGACGGCGTGACCCGGGGGGGTGTGGGGGGAGCAGACGAGGGAATCAACTGAATATGGTGGAGCGTAAATGTCGGTTGCAGGGTCCAAGCTAGTTGCCTAAAAAGTGGGGGCTCCGAACATGGACTAGCTCACCTAACTTAGATAGACCCCCCTGCTCCTCTGCTCGGCCTGCTGTGGACTCGAAGTCCCATTCCCCTGCGTGTCCAGATGGCGTGCAACCCTCTTGGGGTGACCCCTCCAGACGGCGTGTCTAGCGCAAAAGAGGACCCAAGATGGACGGAGGAGGCTTAAATGAATCTCCGCGGGCAGCCTAATTTAACATGACACTTGGCTTTGTAGATCGCCTATTATCAGCATTCTTGTATTCTTGCTACAATCCTTTAAACCGTTTCCTCGCAATGGATTTTTTTAGTTTTTTTGCTGCTAGTGACCCTGTTTCATTTTTGTTTTATTTAAGTGGCAGTTCATTAAGCGAAGATACACTTGTCAATCTTAATCTGCCAGGTAGAATAGTATTCATCACATCCAAGTGCAACCGAAAACTTACACGAGCCTTATGTATTTCCAAACCTGAAAATGTAGTTGCACCACCCACTTCTAACCTCTCCCCACATACAGATTCCATCCACACTCCACTTGCCCTGCAAGGCCGAAAGATTTGTAGAAATGTTAGATGGGTGGAAAGATTGGCACTCACATGAGGGCACACTCCCATCTTTAGGTACTCTGAGAACAAAGCCCTGCCCCTTCATTCAATGACAATCTTTAGAGTTTTGGTGGTATGAATGCAGTGGCATGCAAGCTGGGGTCCATTAAATGCCTCTGAAATTATCTGTGAATATTGGCCTTCTCAGATATAGTTCACCATTTTTTTAGGTCAAGCCTATAGCGGCAGCGCGCATGCGCCGGTCGCTTTGCTAGGCATGCAGTATTGAGTAAATAGTGAAAGCTCCGTGGAAGCTCCGCTCACTCTCCGCCCATTGACTTGTGTCTTTGTTCTCTGTAAATGCTGTCTTCTGATTCATTTCGAGGCTTGTTAGTCCCTCCTTATGACAGCTATATCGTCATTTGTCACCGAAAAGAATGGATCACTTGTACCTGCAACCAGGGCCCCGATGCGTTCTATCCGTCAGTACTCGTAGGAATACTTTAAAACCCTCATTCACGTAGACAGGTCGTGGGGTGGCTTATCTTGATTCTCCGCCTTTGTTAGGTACGTGACAGCATCATCATCGGGTCTCTTTCTGTATGCTTCCTCCGCCTGGAGGGAAGCACTGGTTGTTACAGCAGTGATCAGAAATTGATAGCAAGGGATGGGTGCTCAGGGTGAGGTGTGGTTTAAAAAGTGATCCTCAAACTACCTGCAAATAACATTTTTATTCCGTTTGGTGTATGGGGAGACTACCTAAAAAAGTGATGTGTGCAGCGACGGATTGATTACGAATCCACCGTACTGTCTTTGCTCAATACAATGGTCGACAAGTTTCAGCCCCTTTTCGTGCCTAAGCTGGCAGCTTAGTACCAGGGACCCGGGACCCTGGAAGCAGCGCCAGCACAAGTCGTGCAACCTGCATACGAGCAGGTACTAAGCTGCCGCCGTCCCGTTGAAGCCCGACTTGGGACAGCAGGAGGTACTACCGACCTTGCATTTAGAGTATTCACTCTGAACTAAATCACTCAGAATTGGACACACATCCAATCCACTTACTAGTATGCACCTCGATATCTTAAAGGCTAGCAGTCTGGGGTCTTCACCTACGTGCAGCAGCAAGAATCCATGTTTATCAGTTTCAGTTTTTCAGTTTTTAACGTCTTTATTTCGAATATTCTTCATAAAAGACAAAATATTTACATACATATAAATAATAACAATATTACATAATCAATGATATTATATGAAAATTAAGCGTAAAGAACAATAGAGCAAAAAGAATTAAGAATTGATTAAAACCTCAATAAAATTAAATATGTGCATAAAGACGACAAGAGAAGATTATTATTGAACAAATGCATATTAAAAGACACAACATCAATACTGGTCGGAGACACAATCTAGTAAAGTAACGTACTATATGGGTTTTTCATGACGGTATGTTACAAACTGTCTTAGACCTTAATAACCAAGCCCATCCAAGGAATTTGGCCAATCCAATGGAAAGACATTCAGAGGTGTTAGTTCTTAGAATGAGCAAGGCTTCACTGCTCGACCGGGTCTTTAATCTATAGCATATAGGCTTTAGCCACTTGTGGCGTGGTTCACAGTAAGCATTACAAACAAACAAGAAATGACCTATTGTTTCTTTATGGTCAGTACAACATGGACAAAGTGAAGTCGCCGGCTTCTGCCAACCACTGGTGAAGGCCCGTAATGGCAATGTACCTAGACGGAACTGAAAGTAAAGTTTCCTATCTAAGGTTTTGACAATTACATCCCAAAAGCACTCGGTATGAGGGACTATTTTATGTAGCAGGAACAGACCGGTCAGGTTCGGTTTCTCTGAAAGAGCAACATGTTCATCTTTAACCATAGACCAGAAGAGAGATTTAAAATCTTTCTTAGAGGGAAAGATGTGAGAGCCCGGCTCAAACCACAACTGGGGGAGGCCCATTCCGATAAGAGTGTTTCTAATTGACTTAAACCATGGAATTTCACCTGCCCCCTGTTGTGATCTAACATCCTGAAGCTCTTGGGCAAACATGGCGAGTTCCGGTGTGGACCATATTCGTCTCCATAACGCCACCATCCTGTACTGGGCTTGATGTTTAATTGAATGGAACCCCATATCCATCAATAGTGGTAGAGCGGGTGTTGATGGAGGAAGACTGACTAGGTTTCGGAAAAATTTGTTCTGTATCCTATCAAGGACAGCCAGGTCCACACAACCCCATATATCAGCCCCGTATAATATGGCAGAGCTGATTTTTGCACTATATATTTTAAGAGCGGGCAATACCCTTTTGGTCAGAGAACTCCGCTGCTCCTTCACCAGACAACCGGACAGACGCGTAAATTTCAAGCTAAGCGCCGCTATTTGCTCTTTCCAGCGTAATCTATAGTCCATTGTCACACCAAGATAGGTCATAACTTCAACCTGTTCCAGACTAGACCCGTTCATCGTAACATTGCCCCTCTGTGGCTTTTTCTTTGTGAAGACCATAAATTTGGTTTTGTTGATGTTAATTTCTAAATCGTTCTCATTGCAGAAATCCACAAATTTGTCTATAGCTACCTGCAGACCCTTCTGTGTTTTAGCCAATATGAGCGTGTCATCAGCAAAAATTAAAAGGGGGAATTTAGTCCCACCCAGTGATGGGGCATCGGTAGGGGTTTCTGAGAGAAACTTAACCACTTGATTAATAAAAAGTATGAAAAGGGTAGGGGCCAGGACGCAGCCCTGTCTCACTCCACGAGTCACAGGGAAGGGTTCTGTGACCTGGCCCTGGCGGCCCCACCTAACTCTAGCAAAATTTCCCTCGTGCATCCTGATGGTAAATTCTAGGAGCGCAGAAGGAACTCCCATCTTTCTTAATGCAGCCCACATCTTTCCTCTGGGGACCAAATCAAACGCTGATTTGAGGTCCACAAATGCAGCGTATATCGTGCCACCTCTCAAAAACACAGTTTTCCAGTAGATCATAACAAATCTTAAGATCTGATCTACAGTACTAATGTAAGCCCTAAAGCCAGCTTGTAATGGAGAGAGAATGTCAGCTTCGGTCATCCAGGTGTCGATTTTTCCTAAAAGCATTCTAGCCACTACCTTTTGTAGGGCATCAATAAGACTGATGGGTCGGTAGTTTCCTGCATCAGTTTTGTCCCCTTTTTTATACACGGGCAGGATCTCTGCCCCTTTCCATGAATTTGGGATCCTGGTCCCTCTAGCTATCGCATTTGCTAGGGTAGTTATGTACGGAACCCAATGCACCTGGTCATACTTAAAAAGGTCCGCTGGGACACAGTCCATACCGGGGGCCTTACCGTTCTGGACTCGTTTAAGAGCAACTACAGTTTCTGTTTCTGTGAAGACAATGTGGTCAAGTATGGGCACCGCAGTCTGTACACTGGCATCTTCCCAAGTGTTGGAATTACTTTGTGACATTGCATAACATCTCCACCCCATCCGTGGGGGGTGGGGTCTAGTACCACCACTCCCATGTATGCACATCATCTTGCCCCCAATGCAATTAGTTGAACATCACCTGGAGCGAGGGCCCTGCGCACTGGCACCATCCCAGTAGTGACCCACCCCATTACCTCAACAAGCATTACAAATGGGTACACCTGCCTTGGTGACACATAACCCTGACTGAGCCTCTCCTACTGACCATAAAGTATGCACCTCGTTATCTTAAAGGCTAGCAGTCTGGGGTCTTCACCTACGTGCAGCAGCAAGAATCCATGTTTATGCACACTTTAGAATGATAGTACTGATAACATTTGGGGATCATTAAAATGCATTGCAATTACAGCCCCTAAAGGCATCACAGATGATCACAGGATTATGCATATACAGCCAGACACCCTAGCAGGAATGTCTGACAACATAACCCCACTTTGCTTATGACATCACTTTTACACTAGTACTTCACATTACACATGTGACCTTCAGTCCCTCTAAAAGTAATAACATTAGTAAAAGCATTTCCGGTGCAATTACACCTCTTTGTAGGAGAGTAGAATCTGCTTCACATGGGTACCCCCACTTTTTGCTGATGTTTCACTGTTTTTCGACTTTAGTCTGGCTGGGGCCCTGCTAACCAGGCCCCTAGCCTAGCTGCTTCCTCTCTAAAATGGTTTCCATGTACATTAGGTACATCTCTGATTGGTTCTGGAGTGCCCTTATAAGTCCCGAGTATATGGTATACTATGTACCAAGGGCATAGGTACCCCAGAGGCCTACCAGGGGCTGCAGCATCTATTATGCCACCCCTGGGAAGCACTCCAAAATGGCACCACAGGTCTGCTACTGCAGCCTGGGTAAGGTGGTGCATGCACCCCTTACTGTGGTATAGGCTACCTATATCACTACCATTGCACACACATATAAAACCTATAAGTAACTCCTATGGCAGACCTTAACAATCCTGAAGGCATAGTGCTTGGTTTTTATGTGAGAGGGTGCCCAGACATGAGCTGAGCCCCTCTGCAGCCTTCGGAGACCCTTCTCTGATGCTGTTTGTAGTGCAGCCTGGTCACATGGTCTAACCCGGTAAAGACTTTCTACAGCCCTGGCATCACAAAATGGATGTCACTGCCACAGACACTGGTCTGGCCTCCTGCTGCTGACTGAAACTCCGGCAGGGGAGGCCTGGACAATAGGTTTACTGACGAAGGGAGGTGTAACCACCTCCCCAGACAGGCAGATGTGTATTGGGGCTGGGCGGGAGCACTCTCTAGTACTTTGAAGTACTGCACTGGGGTCACATTTGGTGTCCCTGTACATTGTCCAGTTCAAACCGGTTGCAGGGGCTACCAGCCCCTGCTCTGGTGTGAAACTGGACAAAGGAAATGGGTGTAACCACCCCTCTTTCCAAATCCTCCCATAGGTGTGTCCCCAGAGTATGCTCAAACCCCTATCTTAGTATAAGTATAGGGACCCTGTCCTTAGGACTTTAGATCATCCTGGACGAAACTCAGCAACATATATCATGAACCTTCGACTTTCTATTTCGACTAGAAGACTGAAGAAATCTCCCTTGGGGTCAAGGAGTGACTCCCCTGCTTGGCAGGCACCAAAGAAGCAACTGTCCGGTCAGCATCGGTGAAGCTCCCGCTGGACGCCGAAGTCTTTGCATCACCAGAGGTGGATTTCCAGACTTCCCCGAGGCTACCCTGAGTCCACAGCAAAGCTGAGGCCCGTGGCTATCGTGGGTGGCGTGGAACCGTGACCCCTGGACACTGCATACTTTCGCTGGTACATCACCTTCCTGGTCTTCCTCAAAGTTGTGCTTTGGGCTCCGAGTAGCCCTAGCCTTGAGCACCGAAGATCTCTGGCATCCGCTCCACGAGTGACCCGTGGGCCAGGTTCCAGTGCGACCGCTTGAGGCCCCTTCGCGATCCCTAGTCCGTTGGCTTGTGTGTCCCCATGAAAGCAGCTCCTTTTCTTCTTGGGCTTCCCTGGTTGCTACAGACGTGCCCTGACTTACCCTTGTTGGGTGAGTTCCCCAGACCTGGCTGGTCTGCACTGTCATCAAAACTCTGATTCCAAGTGACTTGCCGTTGCCAAGGCTTGTTGGGGCCAATCTGGTCGCCGACACCGCAGCACTCGACAGACATCGTGAGACAGCTCGATTCCAGCTCCTGGTTGTCGTCGACGCCTCCTGGACCTCGTGGCTGAAGAGTCAAGACACCCGTCAACTCACCAGAAGCACCCGACATCGGTGGGTAGTCGACTATCGTGCCCCTGGTCACAGGCTAGTGACCCAGACTCTGTCCCCTCTGCTTTCAGGTTCCTTCCATCCTCGATCCAGGCTTGGATCTCTTCGGACACTTCTCCTCTTCACGGCAGCAGCACTTCTGCGCCAGCTCCCATTGAAAACAACGCCGCGACCCGACACCAAAAGACACCTATGCACCCGGCTTCCCTGGGTGAGGTAACACGAGTGCTCCTGTACTCCCGTGGGTGTGGGCCCTAGACACCTCTAAGTCCAATAGGGTTTGCTTGTAGTCATCTTCTAAGTGTCCTTAAACTCTTAATATCCAACCGCGACTTTCTCCATAGAAGTAAGTGGTGATTCGCGCCCGTGTTCTAACACTGCACTCGTCCCCCGTGGGTCCCCTGTGCCACTACCTTGGGTGGTTCCTTGGGGTCCTAGCGATTCTACAGGCTCTAGACCTTGTGTCTAGCTCAGTCGTGGTTATTATACCACTTTATTGGTATATGGTCTGGTACGCCCCTAGGGCTCAGAGGTGTATTTGTGCTTTTACTGTAGATAACTGACTTGAAACTTATGTACTTCGAACTCTAGCCTCATAAAGAGACTAGGGGGGGTGTGTTTAGAAATAAATACCTATATTTTATATATATACCTGGTGTGGATCTCTTTCAATTGGTCATTCACGAGATTATAGACTGATAAATCAAGCTGCTTTACATTCCTTCAAGACTTAGCCTGAAGGCTGCTCTCCATAGCTACCACTAGGATAGCTTTCAATAAAGGTAGTCTTTAACCTATTCACCATAAGGGGTTGTTTGGACTGGTACAGGGTGCCCACTAGAACTAGTGGACAGCATATATCAGGCCACCTTCTCACATTGGTGTGCAGCGGTGGTATTCCAGCTTGCTATTGTTTTACCAGATAATCTCAATTGAATTGATCAACTGAAAACCACTAAAGGTACCTTAGGTACATATAATACAAGCTTAAAATACAGTAAGTTCTACTGAACTTAGAGTTGTGTGTTAAGGGCTTAGCACACCCTTTCTACAACTCAAGAGAGTTTTAGTAGGCCACACTAGTGTAGGTAGTGCATACACCACACCACACTAGTAATGTCTTTTATACCAGGAACCATTGAGTTCCTGCCAGAAGCCCATGGGCTTCTCCCCTCCAACTATGAGGATCTCCCCTTTACAGAGTTGAAGGCCTTATGTAACTTGAGGAAGTTAAAGACAGACAAAAGTCCAGCCACCCAGCATCTCCTAATTAGTGGACAGCATATACCAGGACAACTTCTCACACTCTTCACCTCCAGGGGATGCCCTTCTCCAGACATTCCCAACTCGGCCCTTCACTCCTGGATGCACTCCTCAATACACCCTCATCTGTAGAACAAAAGTTCCAGCCCAGAAGGTGTTAAATGCAGACTGAGCCCTTGAGGGGTTATTCCTTTCAAATCCCCAGGAAACTCAGGGGGGACATATCTTTGTGGCGGGGGGGGGAGACTGCTCTTCTCCAGCAGCTCCCCCTAAAACCTTTTCAGAATTGAGGGTGACCCCCTCCTCTGGGGGCCACCAGGCACCAAAACGACAGACTTCCAAATGCCTGGCAAGGCATTATGGGGCGCTTCGTGCTCCTGCCTATTAATATTTTATTAGCGGCTCTCCCGCTGTGCCGGGGAGAGCCGCGATGTGGGCCTCCGGACGCTTCTTGGGCCTCGGTGGGGGCCCCGGCCCCACCCAGACCCCCAGGGGATGGTAACGGAACGGGGATCCCACCCCCAGCCTATCGGCGGCTTTTTCGAGGGCCCGGTCCCACCCGGGCCCCCACTCTTCTTCCGGGGTCCCGGTCCCACCCAGGAACCCCGTCTTTCTCCTTGGTTGGAGGGCAGCCTAGGGAGCCCACCCCCAGCTGCCCCCGCTGGCTCCCCGCGTGGCCAGCACCCTTGTGTGCTGCCACGGGAGCCGGCACAGCATTTCTCGTCTGCCCGCTCTGGCGGGCAGACGCAAGTACTCCTGCGGTCCCATCCGGACCTGGGGGGAGTGCGGAGGTATGGGATCCTGGGCCCCCGGACATCATCGGGGGGGCGGGACGGCGCTCCCCCGCAACCAGCATCGGCGGGGGCCAGGGTGGGCTCCTGGCGTCCCCTTGGGGCCATTTTCACGGGGAGCGCAACGTCACTCCCCGACTTTGCTTCGGGGCCCGGAGTTGGGGTCCCGAGCCCCAGGGCACATTTTCGCGGGGGAACGTGACGGCGCTCCCCCGCCCCACTCCTTCATATCACCGGGGGCCAGGGTGGGCTCCTGGCCCCCTTCTGGCAACTTCACGGTGGACGCGATGGTGCCCCCCGACTTTGCTTCCTCCTGGGGCAGCCCCCGGGATATGACCCACCCTGGGGGCATCTCTGAGATCAGCAGCGGAGCCCCACGCTCTTTGTCGTCAGTCTTCTTAGGGGTCAAAGGTCGCCTACCTTCCGGAGGCCATATCTCAGCCCCTGTGGGTCCGATCTGCCCCATGTTCGCGTCTTCTTGCTCCTGGTGGTGCCTCCCAGACACTGGGAGCACTCTCCTTAGCCCTCCCTCTGGGTCACCAAAAGGGTGCATTCTGCAGGGATGGCCTTCACTGGCTCCCTGCACCAGCCTTTCACCTGGCACTCCTCCTGGGCTCCTGGCACTTTTAGGGCCCTGGGGGGGCAGTCAGGGGTCTCTCCTTCCAACTGCCCATTGCCAGGCTCCAGCACCTTCCGCCTCAGCAGACCGCAGCAGACCGCACCCCAGAGAGAGCTTCTCTTCCTGTGCAAGTTCTTTTTAAGAATTTGGGGAGGGGGCTGGCAGGAAGTCTCTTTTGGTCCTATCAAACAGCGACACATCACTTCCCTGACCCTGCTCCCTCCTTCTTGTCCAGTCTCTGGGTTTGTTCAAAATGGCATCGTCCAGGGTCTCTGGCCACATGGTCTCTGAAACCCAACTCCTTCCCCCCTCGCTCCCTTCCCTCCTTGGTGCAGCCTGGTGCCTGGCACCCAGTGACAGCTGCTAACGGATGAGCCAGTAGCCCCACCCATCTTTTCTTCATGGAGAGGAGGCCTTAGCTTGTGGAAGAAAGGTTATCAATCCATCCAGCTGAGGTCAGCCCTCAGCCTGGGTCTGGTCATGGCTGACTCAGAGAAATATGACAGTTCTGTATGACCCAAAAGCAGTACAAATATGACTTTGAACTCGGCAGAATACTTCGTTTCACATCCGCTACAGTGGACTTTAGTGCGTGTTTGGAATCTGTAGTCCTTATGGAAGTTACCCTATCCCATGGGCTCCACCTCCCCATAAGGGAATAATGAAGTGAAAAACACAGTAAAACACACTGACTTTCCCTGGCATGTTTCTATCCAGTGTATAAAGCCTATTCCATGTCACCACCCTATTCTGCATAAGTCCTGCCACACCAGTCTATCTCCACCTGCTCCTTGGCTGCGCACGCTAGGAATCTCCCCTGCGCAGCCCCTACACGTGTGCACACGCAGGTACACATATGTCTGCATGTAACCAGCCCGGTGTCCCTTACTCCAGCTGCTGCGCAGTGGCCTGGTCAAGCCAGGGAGACACCAGTAAAATCCCCATGCATTCTCTTACATCCGGAGTTCTCTGTGGGTGAGTCCCAACTTATGAGGCTCCCCCACAGTAAAAGCTCAACAATTAGGTGCTCGAAAAGCGAAACATCCGGGCGGCCCATTGTGTCAGAACCACCTTCGAACAATGAGGATCACTTTTTAAACCACACCTCACCCGGAGCACCCATCACTTGCTATCAATTTCTGATTGCTACGGTAAAAATCAGTGGTTCCCTCCAGGTGGAGGGAGCATACAGAAAGAGACCCGATGATGATGCTATCACGTATTTAAAAAAGGCAGAGAATCAAGATAAACCGCCATACGACCTGCCTACGTGAATGAGGGTTTTTTAAGTATTCCTACAAGTATTGACGGATGGAACGCATCGGACCCTGGTTGCAGGTACAAGTGATCCATTCTTTTTGATTTTGACTGACTAACAGGAAGCTGAATGGACCACAGCTCCTTCTAACTCCCCCCTTCCCTGATTTAAATGAAGTCATTTGTCACCGCCCATGGCGACTTGCCCCTTTACTTAAAGTGTTACACCGTCGGTGGACTGTGAGCACTCCTTTGTGTCCCCCTGACCCCCTCGGCACTCCTGTTGTTCGTGATGCAATATGCAATAGGTCTCGCTAAATGCGAGTCCTCTTGCATTGCAAAGGCTTGGTAGACGAGTTGCATCAGACGACCCCACTCAGCGAAGAGGGGTAAAGCCATCAGGGACCCTCTTCTGTTGCTCCCCCTCAGCCCGTGTCTGTGTCAGACGAAACATGATGCCCGTCGCCTCCCCCGTGGCTCCTAAGATGGCATTAATAGCCGCGGCTCGGGGTCCCAATGAGCCCTTTGTGGTGTGCATGTGGACTGTTCACGGCCCCCGAGTCTGTAGCAGGCGAACAGCCCATGCGCTGCACATCTAACAGATCCTTCCCTTGTCCGGGAAATCGATTCGTCATCATCTCAAATTGATAAGTCATGATTGGAAGAATGAAAAAGCCCAGTCCAGGCCTATTAATCAGCTCCTGAAGGATGAGAGGGCGGCAGGTCTTTTCAAACAACACCCAGGCTGGCGACGTGTCACATTTATTTATATGTATGTATTCTGTAGGAAGGTGGAATCTGACTATATTGTTGCCCCCACTTTTTTCCTGGTGTTTTGCTGGTTTATGACTTAGTTGGACTGGGATCCTGCTATTCAGGGCCAGAGTCTATTTGCTTTCTCTGTAAAATGGTTTCCATGTCCATTAGGTACATTACAGATTGGATTCTGGAGTGCCATTATACGTCCCTAGTATATGGTATACTATGTACCCAGGGCATAGGTACCCCAGAGGCATACCAGGGGCTGAAGCATGTCTTATGCCACCCCTGGACAGCCTTCCAAAATGACACCACAGGTCTGTTACTGCAGCCTGGGTAAGGGTTTGCTTGCACCCCTTACTGTGATATAGGTTACCTGTGTCACTAACCATACACACACATATAAACCTATAAGTCCCTCCTATGGCAGGCCTTATCAATCCTGAAGGCAGAGTGCTTTGTTTTCATGTGAGAAGGTGCTCCTGCATGAGCAGAGCCCCTCTGCAGCATTCGGAGTCTATTCTCCCATGCTGTTTGTGGTGCAGCCTGACCATATACTCTTAAGTGCATTATAACCTTGCGGTAAATGCTAACTTTGGAATGGCTGCACAGAAACATGTTGTGTTTGGTGTCAAACACCTTGGAATACTACCCCCCCACCAGTCCTGGCGGTGGGGGTAGTATTCCACCTTCTAGAGGGAGAGACATGTACCCACCGGTATGCCCGTGGGTGACGTGGAACCGTGACCCCTGGCCACCGAGCACATTTGCAAGTGCATCAACTTCCTGACATCTCTCGAAGCTGTGCTTTGGGTTCCAAGTAGCCCTAACCCCGAGTACCAACTGCAGCGAATATCACTGGCCTACACGCCACGAGTGTTCCATGGGCCAGCTCTAAGTGTGACCGCTTGAGGCTCCTTCGCGATCTCTAGTCCGTTGGCTAGTGGGTACCCACGAACGCAACTCTTCCTTTCCTTGGGCATTTCTGGTTGATCTAGAGGTGCCCTGACTCACTCTCGCTGGGCGAGTCCCTCGGACCTCGCTGGTCTACACCGCAGCCTTTTCTTTGTTTCCACATGACTTGCCGTTGCCAAGGCTTGTTGGGTCCAATCTGGTCGCCAACACCGCAGCACTCGACAGACTTTGTGGGACAGCTCGCATCCAGCGCCTGGACATCGTTGACGCCTCATGGACCTCGTGGCTGAAGAGTCAAGGCACCCGTCAACTCACCTGAAGCACCCGACATTCAGATGTTGACTATCGTGCCCCTGGTCACTGGCTAGTGACCCAGACTCTGTCCCCTCTGCTTTCAGGTCTTCCTCTTCCAGGCTTGGATCGCACCGGACACTCTTCCTCTTCACGGCAGCAGCACTTTCCAGCAGATCGCCATTGAAAACGACGATAATGCCGGTGAGGCCCACTTCTACAAATTGGTGCCCAACGTAGGGCAAAGGGTTATTCCACCAGTTCAAATTCAAGTGAAGAAGGGCGCTCCTTTGCCCCGACTGCCTCAATATAAAATATCTCGAGAAGGTGAAGAGGTGCCAGTATGTCTTGTTCAAGATCTGATTGTAGTAGGAGTAGTGGAAGAAGTCCCTTACAACATTTGTAATAGTCCTATCCTTCCCATTTTGAAGAAAGATACTAAAATAAACAAGTTTATCATTGATTTGCGAGAGGTTAAAAAGATCGTAGTGCCCCAATACCCGGTAGTCTCTGACATCACGACACTCTTTACCATGGTTCCTCCAACCACAACTACATTTACTGTGATCTATTTGAAGAAAGCTTTCTTCTCGATCCCTATTCATCCTGACAGCCGTAGGTCCTAGCATTTACAGTCAAGCGTTGAAAAGACAACTTGATTCTTTCCCTGTGTCACCAAGGGTGGCTCTCATACAATATGCTGACGACATCTTGTTGGCAGCTGATACCCCTGAGCAGTGTGAAGAAGGAAGACTGTCATTGCTTTCCTTTCTTGCATCACATCATCACAAGGTTTCCAGGAAGAAATTGCAATATTGTAGACAGCAGGTTACCTACCTAGGTCACCTCCTGTCTAAGGAGGGATGTGCACTTACATCAGACCGCATTCAAGCTATTTTAGACACACCTGTGCCCTGCACTCAGAGGGAATGTCCTTGCATTCATTGGTCTTACTTCTTTCTGTAGGTAGTGGATCCCTAGCTTTTCGCATATTGTTAAACCCTTGTTGGCCCTTTTGACCAAAGACACCCCAATGCCCCTCCCATGGACTAATGAATGTCAGAATGCTTTCCAACAGTTGCGTCAAGCTCTATGTTCTGCACCAGTATTAGGCGCTCTAGACTACACTAAAGTCTTCACACTCTATGTACACGAAAGGGATGGTTGTGCTCTCTCAGTTTTAGTGCAGACACACGGTGATAAACAGCGTCCTTGTGCATATTTTTCAGCTATCCTCGATCCAGTCGCTCATGCGTTGCCTGGGTGTTTTCCTTCTGTGGCAGCGGCAGCTGTGTCCATACGTCAGAGTGAGGGGATAGTTTTGTCACATAGGTTGATGCAGTTGATGCCCTTTTGAACCAAACCAAAACGCAGCATCTAACTAGTGCTCCTTTGACAGGGTATGAATTGACACTTTTGGCTCCTCATATCACCTTGAAAAGATGTTCAACCCTTAATCCGGCTACTGTGTTACCGTATCCAGCTACTCAATCTCAGTCACAAGAGTCTCATGATTGTATATTCCTTACTGAAGAACAGACAAAGGGTCGCGTTGACCTGCAAGATACGCCCCTTTCGAGTGCTGATGGGGAATTGTGGGTTCATGGTCCAGTTTGAAGCTTCCAGATGGCACGACATCAGCTGCATATGCAATTACAACACTTCAGACGATAGTTGAGACAGCCCGCATTCCACAAAAGTCCGCCCATGCAGCTGAGTTAATAGCGCTAACACGAGCATGTGAGCTTAGCACTGACTTGCTTGTTAACATCTACACCGACAGCCGCTATGCCTTTGGGGTAGCTCACGATTTTGGGTTACTCTGGAAGGAAAGAGGCTTTCTTTCATCACATGGAACACAAATAGTGCACGGAGAATAAGGGGAACATTCTCCTGACTGCCTTGGCATACCCTAAGAAAATAGCGATTGTTAAGTGTAGCGCACACAAGAAAGTGACAGATAAAATAGGGCAGGGCAATGCTTTCGCAGATCACGTAGCTCGCAAAACCACAATGCATCTATGTACGTGGTGAAATCACAGGCTGAACGATGGCATGATGCCAGGCAGGAAGTGCTCGATATGCAGCGATCTGCCTCTGCAGAAGAACTTGAGCAATGGCGGGGGGAAGTGGAAGAAAAAGAGAGACAGCCTCGCATATTGGTTAGTAGTCAATCACACTACTGGGTCAGCCGAGCTTGAGCTTGAGTTGCCTTGTATGCTGTGCCTGCATAGGACGAAATAAGCCAATAAACATGCAATACTACATGGTTAAATAGTTTATATTATATATGCATATACATCAATTACCCTGTTAACCCTAGGCTATTGCTTCTCTCTTCCTACGGAGTTGTTATGGGATGTTGTATCTCAGCACCTGTATAAGGAGACAAAACTATGAACCAGTTTTCTACTTCACCTCTTCTTCTGTTTTATTCGCATTCTCTCTACTGATATTCACCCCTGATATGACTGAATACTTTTGTCCGTGTAAACTCTGCCACTGTATTTCAATCTATTTTCTGTAAATACTTGCTCTCTGTTTTCATTATAATTGAGCGAACAATCAAGGTTTTTGTCACTGACTTGCATGAAATAAATATCCTTATCAAAAGAAATTATTATATCATTGGGTAGTACACTGGTGTCAATCGACACAGCTTACCACCGCTACTACCGAATCTTATTCTCCTCAAAACTGGCAAATGAATTCTCTAGTGAAACCTGGACTCGACCTGTCCCACCCCTGCACCTAAGATCAGAAATCTGGGAGTCATCTTTGACTGCAAATTAACTTTTTCTGCCCAAGTTAATAGTCTCACCTCTTCTTGTTTCTTTTTAATTAAAACTTTGAAGAAGATTTTTCCCTTCATTAGGAAGGAACTACAGAAGACAGTGGTAGTAGCCCTTTTGCTTTCCAAGTTAGACTACTGTAATGGCCTACTACTGGGAATAAATAAGTTCCAAAGGAGCAGGCTTCAATCACTACAAAACGCTGCTGCCAGATTACTCCTAGATATACCCAGGGGAAAATCTACCTCTGCTGGTATTCGAACCTTGCATTGGCTTCCAATTCAGCGTCGAGTTGAATTTAAGGCCTTATGTTTGGTCCATAAAGCTTTTTATGGAGGAGGCGCTAAGGCCATGCACATATTGTTTAGACCTTATATCCCCGCTTGATCACTAAGGTCTAGTACTTTGGGTCTTCTCCATCTGGACAGGAAGAGGCAAGATGGGGTGGTAGAGCTTTCTCCCATTGTGCAGCAAAGTTATGGAACTCACTGCCTACAGCCACGCGTCTCCAACCTAACAGACTAGTTTTCAGGAGAGTTTGCTACAACATAGGCGACTGCTATGGGCATTAACACAGGTACTCACCTTAGCGCCAAGACGCCACGGCATACGAGCGCTCTATAAACACATATCCTATCCTTTCCTTCCTATCCTCTTTTCCTTTCTTCTCTCCCTCAATTCTTTCTCCCTCTTTCCTCTCTGCTTGGCTCTACTCTCAGTCTCTCACTTTTCTTTTTTCTTTCCCTCTGTTGCTTATCTCGCCTCTGCTTTCACTTCTCCTTTTGCTCCAATATATAAAGTAAATGAGTTTTTTACTGCAAAATTGTATTTTACCTGTTTCTTGTCGTATTTCTTAAAATGTAAAGATATTTCAGTTCCTGGTGTTTTCTAACGAAGTTCCATACTGTAGAGTCGTGCACAGCACCCTCACCATTCCATAAGTGGATGGAATTTCACAAGAATTCAAAACTAATCCTGTAGCTGGTATGTCAATGCATCATTTTTAACACAGAAGGATGACACTAGGTACCCGCAGCTTTTATAGCCAACCGTTGTGACCCATGCCCCTCCCGGATTGATAGGTGTACTGCCCACAAGCAGCTACCCCCTGAGGCTTGGACCTGGTGGAGATGCCCCACATGTGTGTCTCCTCCTCGGCTGGCCCACATTCTGTCTCTTGCTCAGTCGCACTCACCTAAGCTGCAACAGTCTTTCGAGTTGTGCACCAGAAGTGAAGTCAGCTCAGGTATGTGCACCTGCTTTTCATTTTCTGAATGGCCTTGGGTGGGCCAGGATCTTTCTTGGGTGGGCCTGGCCCACCTGGCCCACCCTCTAGAACCACGCCTGGTTGTCTTTAACCTATCATCAATAAGGGTTGTTTGGGCTGGTACAGGATGCCCACTAGAACTAGTGGACAGCATATACCAGGCCACCTTCTCACATATTCCTGCAGTTTTATATGGTGAAAACATGGCCCAGGGGCATTAGAGGGATTTTTAATGGACACGGCCAGCGTCCATAGATCATACATAGCGAGTAAACACAAAAACAAATTACGTGGGGAAGTAGGCACCACGAATTGAAGCAGATGAGAGAAAATGAAAGCGCAGAGGAGGTGGGAATCACAGAAAGGGGAAGAACACCAGATATGTTGTGTCAGATGCACAGGGAAAAGGGTAGAAAGAGAAATGAGAGAGGGAGGGTGGGACAGAGGACTTGCAACCGGAAGTGAGCTCCAAAGGCGTGGCCCGTGAAGGTTCACGCCCACTACACCCAACTAAAGGACAAGAAAATGGGAGCTTTTCTGTCTTGTTGTTGGGTGTATCTGTGCGCCAAAGTTCGTGGCTGATGCACAATTATTTGCAGTGTGCTCTCGGACCAATAGGCAGCTGTTGGGGTATTATGAACACAGGAGTCAGTGATGTCATCACATTTATTGGCTTCCAGACACGAAGCAAGCTCTGGCGTATGACATTTCCCCATATGGTGCATTCAAAACATGATGTACTGGCAAAGTGTGATGCGTACATGCCTCACGCGCAGAAGACAGACATGCACACACTCAGACCAAGCAGACATGCAAAGAGGTGCAGACACACGCACATTGTACGTCCACAACAGACAAACACAGTGGAAGGGCACACACACGCGTCCATCTTGCTGGCGATGCTTATTTCCTGTTCCGGGTCGAATGACGTGTTCGCGATCACAAACTCTCACGGGATAGCGCGACCGGCTCCCAACAATCCAACATTTCGTGGTGCACGCGAACGGATAGGAAAACTCGTCGGCGGACGCAATGACCCGGTAAGTCGTTAACACTCGCGCGAGAACGCATTTGTAAAGCGCAAACAAGAAAATACTTCCGTTTCACGGCGGATTGCAGAAGTTTCGACATTTCCGCGTTCTCCGCGGAACTCGGAAATGTCAAAATATCGCAAATTCTGCGAGCGGAATGAAATTTACGCCCAGGCCTACAGTGCAGTCGCAGGCTGCGGAGCAGCATTTCGCTTACGCTGTAACGGGAGACCCTGAATGCCCGAGAATCTTTGGGTATGGCGCAGCATGCGTCACAATGCACAGACTCACGCCCTGACATTTATACTCTAAATATATGAAGTAGACCGCTGCGAGGGGCAGCTCTACACACGGACATAAAGTTCACTCCCAGCGACATCCAACACTGCACCAGACTCAGGTGGAAAACGATGAACAAGTGAAAGAGAAAGTTAAACTGTAAAATCCTTCTTAATAAATCCAGGACTCAGGCATGTAGATATAAGATGTTTATTCCACAGAAAGGATCCCATCCATCAACCAGCAGCCATATCTGTAACTGAACATTTACAGAACTACTGCATATACAACGATCCATGACATAGATGGGATTCTAACATGACTCAGACTCTGCATCCAGCACCTAGCAACATGCTCCAGTGTGGAATACCACACATCTCCCTTCCTCAAAAGAAAACATATTTGTACAAGTAAAATCAAACAATAACATCAACAAAATCAGCAAGATAACTTGGTCTTTTAACCACTCTGGAAGATGACCTGGGACAGTTCAAATCCTTTTCCTCATCGCCCTTAGTTTGATGAGAAGAAGAATTCTCTTTAGCAGAAACCATCTCCTTGCCTTGTGTCTCAGCGCACCACTACACACAATTGCTCTATTCAAATTCCAAATACGATGGTCCTGCGTTTGAATTGCATTATTGAACGTTTTGATTACCTTAATGGGTTTCATGAATTTGAATGAAGAACTTCCCAACAAACCAGGACTTTTGATCCTGACCCAATCACCTACATTTACTTTAATTTTATTTACAGCATGTTTAACATCAAAGTATGCTTTTCTCAATTTTGCCTTTTCTTCCTCCACTCTTAGCATCTGTTCCCCATCACACACTCTCTCCTTTCCTTTTGATAATTCATACTTATTAACCCAAAATGGATCAACACTAGTATTGGGCACTCTACCACGAAACAACAAGATCGGAGTCGTTCCAGTTGTTGCATGTGGAGTTAATCTATACTCTTCAATCTTCCCAATAACCTCTTTCCTCCAATCTGTTCCCACTCCTTTAGCCAATGCAATGGTCTCTTTAATAACTTTGTTGAATCTCTCCACCATCCCATTGGCCTCCGGATGATAAAGAGCAGAGGTCTTGTGAATAATTCCTCTAGTAGACAAAAATCGCTCCATTTCCTTGGAAACCAGTTGAACACCATTATCAGATAAAATTGACATTGGCAGCCCCTCTCTTGCAAACAAACTCTTCAAACACTCAATCACCTTACCAGTATTAATCGTTGATAAAAAGAAATCCTCGGGCCACCTTGAGAACATGTCTATGACCACCAGTATGTACATTTGTGATTCTTTTCCTTGAATAGGACCAACAGTATCCAAAGCAATCTCTTCCCACGGAGCATTTGGACGTTTTCTCAAAACCATAGGTTGCACATGAGTAATCTTATTCTTATCACTGATGGCACAAGAAACACAGTCTCTTATTATTAGCTCAATCATTCTGTCCATTCCAGGCCACCAATAAGACATGCAAAGTCTTTCTTTACTCTTGGACAAATCTGAGTGAGCCACATGCACCAAATCAATTAACTCCTTTCTAAGGCTGGTGGGAGGAATCAATCTAGTCCCTCGAAACAACAAGTCACTATCAACAGACAACTCATTTCGTATCGCCCCAAAACATTTTGTACCTTCTGACCCATCTTTACTAGAGCTCCACCCCTTTTTTAACAAGGATTTCACTTCACCCAAAGTCACATCACTCTCTAGTTCCTTCAGCCATCTTTCCTCGGAAATGATGTCATGATCTACTAAACAAACCATTTCATCATCCTCATCATCTTCCACACTGTCATCCTGCACACAACAATCAGGAACCAGGCGTGAAAGAACATCTGCAACTCCATTTTCTAACTCAGGAATATATTTTATCCCAAAACTATATTCCTGTAATCCAATTATCCATTTGGTTATTCTTCCAGAAACAAGATCTAAACCTTTCTTGCTAAATATTTCAATCAGAGGTTTATGATCCGTGTGAACCTCAAAATCCAAACCGCACAAGAATTTCTTTAATTTTTTTATAGCCCAAAATACTGCTAACGCTTCCCTTTCTACAACTGAATACCGTGTTTCTGGATCCCTGAGACTTCTAGACAAAAGCATGATGGTTCGCATACCATTAGGGCCACACTGCTTCAAAACTGCCCCAAGCCCTTTCTCACTCGCATCAGTCACTAGAATTGATTTACTCGCGGGATTAAAACTTTTCAACGAAGGAGCTTGACTAAGCTTCTTCTTAATAGCCACAAACTCGTCTTCACACCGATCAGACCATACAAACTCTTCCCCTTTACGCAATAACTGCCTCATATTTACTGTTGCTTCTGCAAAACCCATCACAAACTTAGCGTAATATTCAATCATACCTAAGAATTCCATCAATTCAGTTTTGTCTGTAGGGGAACACATCTTCGTAATGGTTTCAATCAACTCCAGTTTTGGTTTCACCCCATCTCCAGAAATGTTATTAATAGTATTGGATTTAAACTTGCACTTCTCCACCTTAACTGTAAGATTGTGTTTACACAAACTCCTCAGAACTGATCTCAATCTAATGTCATGTTCCATATCATCTTTTGCGAACACCAAAATGTCATCCTGGTATACACATACCCCTGGAAGATCTTTTAACACCTTTTCCATCACACGTTGGAAAACTGAAGAAGTGGACACCAATCCAAAAGGCATTCTCCGAAATCTAAAAGTGCCAAAGGGCGTGATGAAGGATGTGTAATCCCGGGATGACTCTTCTAGCTCTATTTGATGATATGCCGAAGTAAGGTCTATTGTGCTGAAAACCTTTGCCCCATCAAGTAGTGTCAACAATTCAGTAATGTTCGGCAATGGATACCTATCCACCACTACACACTTATTAAGTTGTCTCAAGTCGATGCATAGGCGCAAATTCCCATTGGGTTTGCGTGCTGCGACGACAGGAGCCAACCATTCAGATCCCTCAATTTCCTCAATGATCCCACAACTACTTAACATTTGTATTTCTTTTTTCATGTCTTCTCTCACAGAAAGTAGGACACTTCTTACTTTACAACTCACGGGAACCGCATCCCCTTTTAGTTGAATCTTGTGTTGATACCCCTTTAGACAGCCTAAAGTTTCCTTAAATACATTTGGAAACTCCGTCTTTAGATTGTGTATATACTTATCATCTACATCTTTATCCACAGATTGAATCCTGTCTCTTAACTCTATGGATGGACTAGCATTGGGATCTAGAAAAACTCCCAAATCGCCCTGATGAATCCGCTAATGATACTATCTCCACGCTTTGACACGTACATTTTCCCAGATATCAATCTATCCTTATATTCTACTAAACCAGAAAAATATCCATGTAGCTTAATCGGTTCCCCTCCATATGCCAAAGGAATGATATCAGGTTTCATTAACGTAATCTTGCCCTTAAGCTTAGAGTTATAAAATTCATTCGAGATGATGGTTATTTTTGCACCAGAATCAAACAGGACTCTAGTTTGTTCTCCTTCCACCAAGATATTATCAGAAGGACAGGATTTGTTACTACATTTGTTTTCAACCTGCACTACAATCTGCCCACAGACATGATCTTCGGAATTGGATTCACCAAACTCCCCTTGATAAATCTCAATTTCTTTCACCTTGGGTTTACGTTTCGTTTTGCATAAGGCTGTAAAATGCCCCTTTAACTTACACTTGGAACATGTTTGATTGAGAGCTGGACATCTTTTGTCATTAGCCAGATGTCCAGCCTTGCCACATCTATAGCATTTTCTTTCAGACCACATCTTTTCAGAATTACTTGTTCCCGCTATATCACTATTTTCTGATTTTACTTTAATTATTTCAACCTTAGTCCCCTTTTCCGAATACTTTTTTTATAACAGCAACACATTTAAAGAGTGCTCAATACGTTTGGCCACCGTAAGTACTTCTTCAAGAGTTGGTTCGTCTCTTAACCACAGTTCTTCCCTAATTTTTTCGATAGTACAGCCAAACATGAACTGATCTCTAATACGTTCATCAGTTAACCCTTCAAATTTACACGAGGAAGCAAGTTTCCTTAATTGAGTTATGTAGTCCTCAATTGTTTCATCAGCAGCTTGCATCCTTTTTTGCAAACTGATATCTTTCAAGGATAGTGCTGACTTTGGGAAGATAATGCTTGTCAAGTTTTTTAATGCAAACCTCATAGTCATTTAGCCTACCAGTTTCCGCTGCTGAAAGCTCTGGCAAATGATCAAATACATCTTGACCGTCAGATCCTAAACAGTGCAGTAATAAGGATGACTTTCTTTCAGCACTTAAAGAGGGTCCGCAGACTCTAGCATACCTCTCGAACACAACTTTCCCCTTTTTCCATTTTATGGGAGGCGAACCAGGACACGATAAAAAAAAGGGAGCAGCTGTAACGTTTTGCATGCTTGCAAATTTGCACCCAATTAATGTAGACTAATTATACGTATGATACACAATTTTCAAAATAGATATCTTTTAAACTGTGTATCTACAATATTTTACAATAAATTTCGTCCTTAAAGTAATGTAACAGCAAAGTTAACAGGACACTACTTTCTGAAGTAACTCGTAGGTGTCTCTGTTATCATACCATAAATAACTATTAATGACTGTCAGTTTTGTTCTGGACAATATAACACATATAGTATAAAGTCTCACAACTATGGAAATAGTTTATTCCAAAATCTTCATGTCTGCCTCGTGATGAAAGCGCTATTCCACTCTCACGCTTGTTATTCACCAAGAGCGCGTTTCTTTATCTCTTTTTTTCTGATGCGCGTATCGTTTCTCTGTTGCTAAGTAACTGTACACAAGATGGCCACCACGCCCCCACACGGGTCAGCGTGAACGTGATGACGAGACCCAGTGAGGCGTGATAGCGATGAGATGAATGACGCCAACAATGTCGAACGAGGGCGATGCGGAACGTCGATCTCGAGGTAAGCTGGTGGCACCTTACTACCATGGCAACGAATGTTTATTTTCCAATGTCTTTTGAACGTAAACCAACCCGAGGCAAAATTTACGTTGTCGAGACGCACCAAATTAACTCACAGCCTCTCACTCCCTTGAAACGATGGTGTCAAATAGGCGGAGTCAAACATTCACATCAAACGTGAGCAATAAACCAAAATCAATGTAGCAGACGCATCCGATCAATGGAGAGAGTTTTAGCTCATGGGTAGAGATGAGTAACAACCATCCCGATATACTCACAGTAGCACCAACAGCTGAGCGTGTTGCTCACTAATAAGATGAAGTTCTCAGCATAGAACGATGTATGGGTCAGTTCACATGTAGATTTTTCCGAGTATTCAGATTGCGATAGTTGCGTAGACATAATTTCCATTCAAGATTCAAAAGAAGTAACACGCTGGTAACACAGCATAAGGTTCTCCAAATATACAATCAGCTAAATCAGAAGCTTCCACGATCTTCATGAACAGCAGAAATAAATCTGGTTCCTCCCTCTTGAATGAAAAGTAAGTCCTCAACAATCCTGAAATTTTCTTTTGTTGAGATCCTCTCTTGTAGATTTCTGAGCCGACTACGCCAGCGTAAAATCCTTCTCAATAAATCCAGGACTCAGGCATGTAGATATAAGATGTTTATTCCACAGAAAGGATCCCATCCATCAACCAGCAGCCATATCTGTAACTGAACATTTACAGAACTACTGCATATACAACGATCCATGACATCGATGGGATTCTAACATGACACAGACTCTGCATCCAGCACCTAGCAACATGCTCCAGTGTGGAATACCACATGAACATATAGAGTGTAAGTGAAAACTCTGCACAGCAGTATGTGTTACACGCCAAGACCACTCCTACTACAACTTACAAGACAGATGCTCATTGGTTGCTATTGTGAGGCTTTTTTTGTCGTCTTTGCAAAGTCGGTGCATTTAAAATATCAAATAAATTGTACTGCAACGACACTGAGAGAAACTGTAATCACAAACTATAAGTTGAAGGAGAGGAAAGCGCAAAGTAAGTTTCCTAAATCTACTACAGTGCACATGCATTTTATTTAAATAACTTCAGATAAGACATACATGTTGTGCTGCTATTATTTTTATTACACTGTGGTGCCAGCACTTTTAGAAACTCAGTGCCCTTTCCATGTGTTCTGGGATTCTCTTCGACGGGAACAGTGATGCATGATGAAACTTTACACACATGTTTCTGCTTCAGATATACAAGCACACCACTTGTGGTGTATCCATATTAGTATGTTACAGTACAGGCATTTGTCTAGCCCAAAGTGCCATCAGTGCAGCCTCACAGTGCTGTCTGCTGGCCATGGGTCCCTTCCCACACTGCCCAGGGGATGTCGTTGCTGGCCATCCAGTGACGGGATGATCCAGGTATTGTGGGTTCGCCCCTGTTAAGTCAGTGCAGCACTGCAGTGTCCAGCATGTACAGGCGAGCATATCGCATCCAGATTTTCACGATATCCATATACTGTAACACAAATTGATGCCCCCACCCCCACAGAATATGATTGGGGAGCCCTAAGACTCCTATATGTCACCTATGTTCATTGTCCTTGGGCTGAATGGAGGACCCCATAAGGGTTGGGGTCCCTCTGAAAGACTGGGCACCCTGCTGTACCACAGGAATTGCGTGAGCCTCAGCTACGCCTCTAATGATAACCTTGATAGCAGGACCACTGAAATTACGCAGAAGGGAAGGGCCAAATTATGCAGTAACGTTGACTAAATTATGTGGCAAGAAAAGGCTAATTATGAGGCATATTAAGACACATTTTGTGACTGTTTTAACTTATTGTTTTGACATTTTTACTCCAGGTAACACTGTGTGGGCAAAGAATTTGCTTCATTAGTACCAGTTTAACGACCAAATACAGCAATAAGCGACTGAAAGAAGACTAGTCATTTTTAGGTCAAGCATTCGAGACCTCTTGTGTATACTTTAGTATAAATTTATAGATTAGTATATACTTGTATATGTATGTACTTTGTGGGCTCTGGCGATCGGCCCTAGGACTTGTCTGCTTCTGCTTAGAGACTTTTTTTTCTGTTCAACTGCCTCTATATATCTGTCTTAATGAAAAAGGACCAGTAGAGATCAGTAAAATACCAGAATTGCTTTCTGCTGAGGGACTTTCTTTTTTTAATTTTTCCAGCAACGGCCTCTATTTAACTATCTTGATAGAAAACGACCAGCAGAGGTCAGTACAATACGAGAATCACTTTAGCATTCTATAGATTACAGTCCATAGAAATTGTCTCCCACGAGCACCCGTAGACAATAATATTTTTTCCAATTCTTGTATTTTCAGTGATATGACCACCGAAGGCCCTGCTTTTATATTAAAAACAGAGCTTTGGATTAAACCATTTTCCGCTGAAAGTCAATATTTCTCTCCATGTGTTCCCATACCTGGCGTGTCACGCAGTTTGGTGCTTACTTTCCACCATGTTGAAGAACAGTAGCTGTTTCAGCTCCCAGGCTAATGTGCTGCACTGCTAAATACATATAAGGTCCCAAAGGCGAGACCGATTGCATTGCAAATGCTTGTTCTAAAGGCACATTCAAAATTGGTAGACTGTGCTGTTCCCCCTCACTGGGCATATCTTTTAGCACCAAAAAACATCACTGTATTAGTAATGCGGCAGCATTCTTCCAATGCTAGCTTGGGTGTCAGTTTTTGGGTCGAGCCTAGCGGCAGCGCGCATACGCTGCTCGCTCTGCGGGGCGAGCTGTGGTAGGGTATGCTGTGCAAGCCTCGTCCACTCTCCGCCCATATTTGTCATTGGCTTTGTGTTATAGTCCTTCTTAAATGCTGGCTTCTGGTTGGTAAATAATCTTTTTAGTCCCTCCTTGGCACCGCCTTGTCTCCATTTGTTAACGCCGATAAGGACTGGACCTTTCACTGGTCATGCTACACGGTCTGCTTTATCATGGCTAAGAGCAGTATTTTGTTTATTTTTCTTTATTTGTAGCCCGGTCCGCTTTCACTTTAGAGGCTGCGCTTGTTTATTTAATTAATTTACAGCGCGGTCCGCTCACTTTAGCGGCTGTACTTGGTTATTTAATTAATTCGCTGTTTTCTTCTGCGTGAGGGGCCCAGGCAGGGCTAGAGCCAGGCGCCTCAGGCGAGGCTTGGTCACGCCCTGCCCTTCAGCACAAGAACTGCTGTACAGTAACCAGGTTGTAATTTGGGGCGGGAAAGCTTTGGTGTTCGACAGATAAATCAATAGGCAATGACGTGGCAGAGATGAGACACTTGCAGGCTGAGGGCATCAATAATTAATCTGAGTAGCACTGCATGTGTGCACTTGGGCGGAAACAGCCCAGCGGATACCAAGAACTCACATTACACACAGGAGGGGCCTGACTTCAAAGAGATATTGGGATCACCCTATTAAGACCACATTAGCATAAGAACAAAGCAGTTTCATGTGCAGAGAATTTAAAACCGCAGCACCCAAAGTGTTAACAAATACCCCGTTTACAGTTACATTATGAAACGAGTTACAAGCCGTGTTACTTAATGAGTAACCTCAGCTCCCGGCTTCTGCTTTGGGACTGTGGTCAAAGGTGTTCGGTGCCTTGGGTGGGGTTGGAGGGCTTTTATCCACCCCTTGTGGTTAAAAGTAGGCGCCCTCGGTGTGCTGGACTCTACTCACAGAGGGAAACTTGTATGTAAAGTCTTTAGGGAATACACAGTCCGCACAGTTGCTTGAGCTCGGAGCCCCCACACTACTCGTGGAAGGAGCTATGGAGCGCGGCCACAATCCACAGCTCTCAGATCTGCTTGGGCCATGTGTTAGCAGCTCATCTGCTCCAAGGTGTGCTGTGCACTTTGGGACCTGTGGTCTTGATTCTGTAGGGGGCTCACCAGGACTACAACCCCCAGAATTCAAAGAACACAAGCATTTGCAATGCAATAGGTCTCACATTTTCCTGAGTTTAATCTCTTGGCATTGTAAATGACAATGCCTTTTATTTATGTTTTAAAAACGAAAACAAAAATAAAAGGCATTGTCATTTGCAAAGTCAATAGCTCAAACTCGCGTAAATGCGAGACCTATTACATTGCAAATACTTGCTTTTATTAGGTGTTAAAATGTGTAGTTTAAGTTCAAGTTCATTGCTTCAGATTAATTACATTTCAAATGCATTCAAGGTTGCACTAAAGATGGCCAGCTTACACCACAGTGTCATCATCACAAATAATGCATGTATATCACAGAATGTAACAACTCTGACACCTGCCCCTACACCCCCCCCCCTAGCATTGATTGATACAGTACTCCACAGACCCAGAGACAGCGCCATCTTTGCGTGGTCTACCCATGAACCGTTCCCCCTTACCATAGCACATGCAGATATCCCTTATAGGTTTTAGATGTGTGTGCGCAATGGTAGTGATATAGGTAGCCTATACCACTGTAAGGGGTGCAAGCACACCCTTACCCAGGCTGCAGTAGCAGACCTGTGGTGCCATTTTGGAGTGCTTCCCAGGGGTGGCATAATACATGCTGCAGCCCCTGGTAGGCCTCTGAGGTACCTATGCCCTAGGTACATGGTATACCATATACTAGGGGCTTATAAGGCACTCCAGAATCCAATTAGATATGTACCTAATGTACATGGAAACCATTTTAGAGAGGAAGCAGCTAGGCTGTGGTGCTGATTAGCAGGGCCACAGCCAGACTAAGGTCGAAAAACAGTGAAACACCAGCAGAAAGTGGGGGTACCCATGTGAAGCAGATCCTACTCTCCTACAAAGTAGAGTCTTTCTTCCACTGTAAATTCAGTCAAATACTTTCTTAGCAGTCCTATCTCTATTTTTCTTACCAGGCAGAGTGTGTATTGTGGCAGTCCTATCTCTATGCTGATTGCCCTCCTCTCTTCACGAAACCGGTGGTGCCAGCAGGAGAAATGAGTTTACTCAATAGTCTCTGCCCCCTGCGCAGAGCAGGTGGACGCTCGTCACCAAAACCTGTAGTAATCAGGTACACAAATGTAGATTTCTTCAACGGTCTTCTTTATTAAGTATGCATCTTCACATCTTCATAACCTCCAGCATAAAGACCCACTAATAGTATTTCCTAGAACATAGATAAACATCCCATTCTAATGACATCACAAAGTCCAGCTACCATCCTGCACCACAGTGCATTCCCACAGATTGCCCCATCTAGCACCATTGGGATCTTGTATTTTGAGGTCCTGAAGAATTCCGACGACATATCCAGGTGCAAGTAGGCTGAAACATGTTGACCATATTGAAATATGTGAAGGACATATATCCCCTCTCCAACACATCTCACTGTTTTTTAACCTTACACCACCCGAGTTTTAATAAATTGCATCGCTATGGGATAGGAGGTAATTTTATTTCACTGCCCTTTTTACAGACCCCACCACGTCTCTACACCTAGAGACTCTTCCTCCTGGTGGAAGCAAGACTCAAAGTGAAAGCTAACGGCTACTAGTGCATCAATGGAGATAACATACCATTGATGGAAACTAGCTGCTGAGGGTCTCAATACAATTTGCTAAGAAACTCCGGTCCCGAGAATGGTGTGGCTTCACTCCCCTTGATATTCTCGGTATGTCTTAATGAATTTCGCCGTTAGCCCTTCTGAATTGGGGGCTTCCTCTACTGGAAAACTCTTTGCAGCCTTACTTACCTCCTCACCACTCAATATTGCAATCAGCTGTTCTCTCCGTTCATTCCCTCGCCACGTCAAAGTGACATCTTCTGAATATATTCAGAGATGTTCTTTGGCCTCCAGATCATCGTCAAAACATATAATCAATGTTTGGCCTGGACCCTCCCTGCAAGGTCGCACCCAAACCTTTTGCCTTCACTCCTTCTGTTTTTTTAGAATTTGTTTTTGCTGGCATTAGGACTCTATTTACTTTACCACTGCTAACCAGCGATAAAATGCTTGTGCCCACTCCCTAAAACATGTCAAAATTGGTTTAAACCTGTTTGGCACATTTAATTTACTCATACTTCCCTAGTATATGGTAGTATATGTACCCAGGGCCTGTAAATTAAATGCGACTAGCGGGCGTGCAGCACTCAATGTACCACATTCTGAAGTAGCACTTCAAATCATGTCTCAGGTCTGCCATTGCAGTCTGTTATGCAGTTTTAAGCTTCAATTTCGACAAAATAAACCTTTTGCCAAGCCAAAACCTTCCTTTTCAAAACATATAAGTTTCCTCTAGGCCAGGCCCTGATAGCTCATAGAGAAAAGAACGTGGTATTTAAAACATAGGGCACGCCATTTTGCGTTTTACATGTCCTGGTAGTGGAAAAATCCTAAAGTTGTTTTTCAGATAGAATAAACTTGGTTTACCTTATTACATTTATTAAGTGCTACCTTTGGACTCAAATACATTGTGACTCTACCATTAAATCCCTATTTAATGGTAAAGTCAGATTTTAAGTCACAATTCTGAAAATGCCACTTTAGGGAGTTCACATTTTCTTGTCCTAACCGTTTGTGCCTTCTGCCACAATTCTGGGTCACGTGACTGTGAATGTCTCTGCTGTTGGGGTTTGTGTATTCCTCCCAGAGAATGAGACAAAGAGAACTAGGTTTGGGCAGAATGAGCTATTCTGCCAGGATGACTGGGGGCAGAGCTGTTCCCTGCCCCACTTACACTTCAAAGGGCTTGCCTCCAGCACACAGAAAGGAACCTGACACTAACTTTTGTCAGTCCAGACTATTTGGGCCCTGGCAGGGAAAGAGAAGAACTTTTCAGAACCATATGTGGAGGTAGGACAGGGTGTTCCCACACATACACAAAGGCTACATCCTAGGTCCTGGAATGACAGCAGCCAGTGATCTGGAATCTGCCTTCCCTCTGGGCAGCTCGGGGACAAGGACCTATCTACCTGAATAGTCAAAGCTCAGTGTTTATACAATAAACCGACCACTGCATAATCTAACTGATTAGAGATGACAAGCAGGGCAGAAACGCGGTGGAAATAGCCAGCCAGATCCAGAATTCTTTAGATGTGTCACCTCTGTGCACACATGATTGTCATATCTTACATATGTACCGGATGACCCTGAAACGTATATATTCTAGGGTACCCTGGCCAGATTTATGTCCCACAGGCTGCTGATAAATTAAGAGGAAAGCGCTTTACGCTGAATGTGCCCTTGTGTCATGAAAACTTGTACAATAACTCATAAATATCGCCAAATGGAAATCAATAAAGCCAGGTTTATACTAAGTAACTCTCAAAAATGGAGTCTGGTGCATAAATCTATATCAGGAAGTCCGTGACCGACCGGTCAGCCGTACCGCCTGCACACCTGTCAGACTGACCTACCGGCCAGCCAATCCACCTGTCAGTCTGACTTACCGGCCAGCCGATCTGCCCGAGATGCGCGCTTGTCGGCCTGACTCTGAAGAAGCTCCAGTAACGTTCTTCTCTGCAGCAGCAAATCCTGCTCAGAGGGACATTGAGGGAAAGGTATCCGGCCTCGTTCAGCCTTCTTCAGCTACAGACTGCAGCTTCATCTGGGTGCGGATTTTCAACTCTGAAAAAGTTGTCTTATTCTAAAGGTAAAAATCTTCACTGAGACCTTGTTCAGCTGTGTTCCGACGATGACGACTCCTCCTCGGACACAGTCTGCTGCCTTGCCCCCCTGGACTATACCTTCTTTTCAGGTCCCCATCATGGTCGACCTTAACTTTAGACTTTGCCCTGGTCTTGCACCACCAGATACCTGTGACAGGGGCTTTGTGCTTTAGCAGTGCTGATTGGATGTTTGGCCTTCTGGTATCATTTTATTTATTGAAAGGTACTTTTTTTTAAAAAAAATTCTTTTGTTGTATTGTGTTTTCACTTTATTACTGTTTGTGTGCTGCATACATACTTCACACTTTGACTCTAAGCTAAGCCTAATTGCTTTTTTGCCAAACTACCAGAGGGTGAAGCACAAGTTAATGTAGTGACTTTTGTGGTTCCCCCTGCCAAGGATTGTAGTTGTTGTTGGAGTGCGGCTCCCACCCCCCTCAACCAATAACCACATTTTTTACAGTCGAGTCCAGAAGAAGACAAATGCCAGAATAATCTCCTCCCTAGTGAAAAGCCGGTCTCATCCTGTGTTAGAATATTGGTAACTGTGGAGGCTTTTGTCAAGTGGTCCTAGGTACTCCAGCTAGCATTGCACCCGGGAGTTTACCCTCCCCATATCTACACACCGCTTCAAATGTCCCCAAGTACGTAACTTCCCATTCAGTCAGTTCTTTATATTCAGACAATGGTTTGTGGCAGCCCAGATTAGGGTTAGATAGATGTTGACTTTCTAGGACTGCTAATTCCCCTTCTCGCTTGGCTATTTGTGTATTGTGGAGGCTAAAGACGCCTGTCTGTTTTGACATCACCATTCCATGAATATAGACCTAAAAAGGCCTCCCATACTTTGGAATGCAGCTTGACTGAGCCAAAGTCTTTATCAAAATATTCCGTAATCTTGTCACAAAGTCCCTCATTAAACAGTCTGTCTTGTAATGTCAGTGATGGAAATCGCCAGCTAGCAGAATCGCGAAGTGTAGTGGGGGTTTCAAGCTCTACGATCACTGGTGAGTGATTCGATAAGGGGCGTGGCCTGTACTTAATGTCCACTATCCAGTGTGCCAGGCGGGCGCTAATCCGCCAGTAATCCACCCATGCGTGGCTGTCATGTGCAGTGGAGTAATAAGAGTATACCCTGTCCTAGCCATGTTTGTGTCTCGATGCATCAACTGCGTTGAAATCTTCTTGCACATGAAGAAGTGACGTACCTATCTAGCGTGATACACGGATACCAGGTCTCTTCCTTCCAGACAGGCATGAACAGCAAAACTGACAGCCCTCTCACACAAAGTGGACGAGGACCCATATCGCTCCTTAAACACTGCTAGGTCTAGAAAGACCTGTTGAGTTTTCACAAGTGGGGTATATATGTTAATTATTGTACAAAGCTACTCACACACTGTCCTGGTGAGCAGCAAGATCCTACCTTGGAGGTCTGAATATGTGCCTTTCAGAGAGAAGTCTCAGATTTTTATAATAGAATTGCCCCTCCCCCCATATGACCTGAATAAAGCAGAATATCTAACTGGATCCAGCACCTTGAGACCCTCGCGGGTGAGTAGCTGCGCTTTATAAGCCCCTGATTGATTGATTGATTCCATTTAGCTGCAGAGGAGGGTTGTCGTTTACTGTCTAGGTGGGTCTCCTGCAACAAGGCCATGTCTGCTTTCATTCCCTGTAGATAGGCCAGCACTAGTCTTACTTTTTTCCAAAATTTAGCCCACGGACACTGAAACTGATATTTTGTGTTGTGTCTTGTCACCTACCAGTAACCTGCAATAACTTTCATGTCTGACAATCGTGATTTTCTGTGCCTTTTCCGACAAGTGGATTGAGTTTGATTGCCTTTGTTTGACAAGCAGCTCAGCGAGGCTTCCGACAGGAACAGGGGGGCAGATTTACAAAGCAGTTTTCCATTTGCAAATGGCCCATCAGTCCGTTTGCGACAACAAAAATGCTTTTTACCCTGTACCAAAGGCAAAATGCAACTTGGTAACTTGCTACCGAATCACATTTTACTTTTGCGATTTGGTTTTAGGAAGGGGCATGTATAGGGCATCCCTTCCTAATACCAAATCACACTGAACAGACCACCACTGTGTACACTTCGGCATCGACAAACTCACCGCCCCAAACCTGCACCCTGCCTGCCATGAAAGAACTGGATCAAGGTCACGGAGGAGCACCTCAAGTCCACCCTCAACCGCAATGCCCCTCACCTCGACCGATGCCAACCTCGCAGCCAAAGAACTTCACAGATGGATCACCAACTGCGCAGACGAGCTCGCTCCCCTCTGCAACCCCGGCAGACAGTGACCCAGGAAGGCCACCGGGTTCACCGCCGACCTCCAAAAATCTAGACGCACCTGCAGAAGTCTTGAGAAGAATTGGAGAAAAAGAAAAACTACGGAAGACCGCACCACATACAGGAACGCAATGACAGAATACCACCATCTCATCAGACCCACAAAAAGGACCTTCATCTAGAACAGGGGTACTCACAAACTTTCTCTCGGGGGCCAAATTTACAGTGTGGTTTGTGGCTGATGGCCGCACCGGTGGGGGCGGGGTCAGTGGGGGAGGGGGCGGGGCTAGAGCAAAAATAAAACTGTGACCATGAGGTTGAAAACAGGCCCCTGCAGCAGACGCCTTCGTCCACTGAGCCACCAGACCCGGCATTCACACATATCTATCTATCTATCTATCTATCTATCTATCTATCTATCTATCTATCTATCTATCTATCTATCTAACTATGACTCCCTCCCACCCTCTATCACTCTCCCTCTATCACTCTCCCTCTCCCTGTCTCCCTCCCTCTCACTCTCTCTCTTCCTCTATCTCTCTCTCTCTCCCTCTGCCTCACTCACTGCGTTTGTCTACCTCCCTCTCTGTCTCCCTCCCTGTCTCCCTCCCTCCCCCTGTCAAGGGGGCAAAAGTGAGCTGTAGAAGTGCGTCTTCTTCAAGTAAGCGTCAGACATCAAATAAAGGTAGAATAAATTGAGGTTTATTAGGTATACCAATATGATGAGACCCCATCCAGCAGCAGGCTAAAGACAACTGCCAAACATTCAAAGATTGCTTGGCAGCCCACGTTCTGAACACCCAACATTCCAGAATGAAGGTTCAGTCAGATAGACTAAGAACACCACATCACCTCCCCCTTTACACCAAAAACTTAAAAATCACATCAGTTAAAATAAAACAAATATAATAAACAATTTAAAGAGATAAAAAATCAAACAAGACAATCTTGCAACCTTAGAGGAACTCTCTTTACACGAAGAGGTCTGGACTCCCTTTCTCCAGCTCCAGACTCATGAATCCTCGTGCATGTAGGAGACACCATACCTCCTTCTATAGAAGTGACAGGGTGTAATTTTGCAACTCTGCTTAGATTCCAAATCTTGTGATCATTTGTTTTTATAGCATTTTTAAATACTTTGATAACCTGACATGGCTTACTAAACTTAGAAACACCTCCCGTTTTCCTTGGAGACCTGATTTTGACCCAATCTCCAAGACTTACAACCGTACTCTTTACAGCCTTTCTCTCATCATAACGAACTTTGCATTCATTCATCAACCTTTTCTCCTTTTCTCTCCAACCATCCGTGCTCCCCACATTGTCACATACCAATGACCTCTTTTCACACACCCACAGAGGGACAGCTTCAGTACTACCAATCCTACCTTTAAACAAGCGAAAAGGAGCCACCCCAGTGGATGAGTGGGGAGTAAACCTATACTCCCTGACCTTTTTCTTTAACGCCTCCTCCCAATTAACACCACAACACCTCGCTTGCTGCATAGATTACTTCAGAACTTTGATAAACCTTTCTACTACTCCATTGCATTGAGGATGATACAGAGAAGACCGTTTGTGTTTAATTCCTCTCAAAGATAAAAATTCTTGCATCAACTTAGAAGTAAATTGGCCGCCGTTGTCTGATAAAAGCGTTTGTGGAAGACCCTCATTTCCAAATAACTCATCCAAAAATTCTATCACTACAACAGCCTCAACTGAGTTTACCACCTTTATCTCAGGCCACCGAGAAAACAAATCCATGCAGACAATGACATATTTATCTTGAGAACCGTACTTCACTGGCCCCAAAATATCTATTTAAATGTCTGACCAAGGACGGGCTGCTTGTTCCCTAACAATCATAGGTTGAATCCTGCATTTAAGTAGTTTGTCGCAATTTGCACACTCCACACAGTCACGAACAATCCTCTCTATAAAAACATCCATACCCGGCCACCAATATGCTTCTCTAATCCTCTCCTTGGTTTTGGCAATCCCCATATGAGATGCATGAGCACTATTGATCAATCTACCTCTCAAACAAGAGGGAGGAACAAGTTTAGTTCCACGCAAAAGAATTCCATCTACCACAGACATTTCATCTTTCACGTTCCAGAAACCTTTTATATCTTCACCACAATCTGCTTTTTCACACCACCCATCTTTCACCATAGTAACAATCTTTTCTAAAACCTCATCATCCACAAGAGCTTGCTTCCACTCACTTTCGGATAGTATCCCCTCAGTGATCAAACATACATTAAGTTCCTCTTCAAAGCACTCTCCTCCGAACCATTCTACATCATCGACATCATCATTCTCAGTCGAACCAAGTCCAGAAAGACAATCAGCAATAAGATTATTTGCCCCTGGCAAATACGACACATCAAACATAAACTCTTGAAGAGCCACAACCCACTTACGAATCCGATGAGAAACAAAGTCAATGCCCTTTTTAGTAAAAACCTCCTTCAGAGGTTTGTGATCAGACCACACTTTGAATTCCTTTCCCCACAAAAACTTTCTTAATTTCCTAATAGCCCAGAACACAGCAAGGGCTTCTTTCTCAATAACCGAATAATGACATTCAGCACCCCTCAAAGGCCTTGAGACGAACAAAATCGTTCTTTCTTGCCCATCAATCTTCTGCAATAAAACTGCTCCTAGTCCAGTCGAACTCGCATCAGTCAGGAGATAGGAAGGTCTAGCAGGATCGAAACTACTTAGACAAGGGGCTTTGCCAAGATCCTTTTTTAGACCAACAAATTCCTCTTCACATTTCTTCGACCAAATAAACTCACAACCCTTCTTTAAAAGAAGTCTCAAAGATTCAGTTTTCCCTGCAAAATTCTGAACAAATTTGTGGTAAAATTCTGCCATACCCAAAAACTTTATCAACTCCTCCTTTGTCGACAGTGAACGTAAACCAATAATAGAATCAACCAATGCACTTTTTGGCTTAATCCCTCCTGCTGAAACAACATGACCAAGATAGTCTATTTCTGCAACATCAAACTTGCACTTATCAGCACCTAGCGTAAGACCAGCATCTTGTAGAAGACTAAGAACAGACCTCAATCTCATATTATGTTGACTATGATCTGCCCCAAAAACAAGAACATCATCTTGATAAACTTTAACCCCTTCTAGACCTCCTAATATGCCCTCCATTACTCTCTGAAAAACAGAGGCTGCTGAGACCAAACCAAAGGGCATCCTTAAATACTTAAAAGTCCCAAAGGGAGTTACAAAGGTAGTAAGTTCTTGTGAAGAGGAGTCAAGTTTAACCTGGTGGTAAGCAGAGGTTAGATCCAACGAAGAGAAATGTTTTGCCCCTTCAAGAGAGCACCACATCTCAGCAATATTCGGCAAAGGATAATGATCCACAACCACGGCCCTATTGAGCTCTCTCAAGTCCACACAAAGCCGAGCCTCTCCATTGGCCTTTCGTGCCATAACCACTGGAGAAACCCACTCAGTACCCTCAACTTCTTGAATAATTCCTTTTTTCAAGAGCTTGTCCAACTCACATTTCATGCTGTCCCTGACTTGAAGCGGTACATTTCTCAATTTTGCAACTCTCTGCACCACATCCTTTTTAAATAAAATGCGATGTACATATTTCTTCAAACAGCCTAACTCACTCCTAAAAACATCGGGAAAAGCTTTAATCCAATCTTGATTACAGTCTCCAACAACACTCACCGGAGTCACCTCTTTCAAACAGACGGAGGGTTTTTCATTCGGGTCAAGATAGACATGAAGATCTCTCTGGTGAAACCAGCTGATAAGTGAATCACCCTTCATAGAGACATACATCTTCGCAGGAATTATTCTTCCCTTGAAATCAATGGTTCCCCAAAAATAACCCAACAATTCTATGGCAACACCACCATACCCTTTGGGCCATATGTCAGGTTTTACAAGAGATACTTTACCCATCAAACTTTTTTCATAAAAAACTTTAGGTACTAAAGTTATTTTAGCTCCAGAATAAAATAGCATGTTAACTGGAACATCATTAACTAATACAGTTTCATATGGATCGTCAGATGACCCTGCTAAAATTTGAGAAACTATAATTTCTCCCTCATCATCTTCATCTTCTATAAAGAGGTCAACTTCACTGACTTTCTTCTGACCCTTCACAGATCTGCAGCATTTAGAGGCATGACCCCTCTTGTTGCAAATTTTACAAATAGTCTTCCATCCAGGACAATCTTTGAAATTAGCCAAATGACCAGAGTCGCCGCACCTGAAACACTTTCCTTGAAAACCTTTAGAATGTGTCGTTTTCTGTAAAAAACTGTTTTTCACCTTAGGTTTCACAACTTTTTCTTCAGATTTGTCTACTACTACCTTTACTTCAGTTCCTTCTTTCTTTTCACCTGAAGAATCCTTCTTTATGACGGGAACACAAGCTTTAGAATGCTCATGACTCTTGGCTATTGTTATAACCTCAAGGAGTGTTGGATCATCCTTTTGCCATAGCGCATCCCTAGTTTTGTCCTGGACACAACCCAACATGAATTGATCCCTCAACCGTTCTTCCAAAGTAGGGCCAAAATTACAAGTTGATGCCAATTTCCGCAGAACTGCAATGTATTGTTGGACAGATTCATCCTCCCGCTGCATTCTCCTCCCAAAGTGATAACGTTCAAGAATCGTACTTATCTTAGGCAAAAAGTGCAGATCAAGTTTTTTTATACAAATCTCATATTCATTAAGTGAAGCTGCGTCACTACTTGATAAATCCGGAAGATGCTCGAACACCTCTTGCCCTTCAGAGCCCAGGCAGTGCATGAGCAGAGATGTCCTCCTTTCTGCACTCAATGAGGTGCCACATACTCGTGCATAATGCACAAATACTTTTTTCCACTTTTGCCAAGAGAGAGGAGGATCACCAGGAATAGTTTGAAAAAACGGGGGTGACGTGACATTCTGCATCTTGAATTTGAAATACGAACAGCCTGTATTAACACTCTATTAAATGGGAAGTAAAATTTAAACAAATAAAAGAAAACCTGTGCACATAAGAAAATGAGTGACAAAGCAGAATAATTTTATGCACTATACGTTTCTAGGTCCTAGAAGAATCTTCTAAGCTGTAATACATATTATGCGATAAAATGAAGTACTAAAAAAAACATCACAATTTATACCAAAGCTGCGCGGATAAGCGCCATAAGCATTAACATGCACACAATCAATATTCCAACAGTGCACATTGCCATGCCTTCCCTGGACCGGAGACAAGCTTCCTAGGACCGGTTTCTGGCATTTCAGCCGTCTTCAGCCAGGCTTAGTTGAATCCAGTGGCAAAGTGAGCAAGGGACTCACGTCTGAGCATACCCTGCCAACTTATGGCGAACAAAGCGGTACAAAAGGGGGTGGTGATGGACGGAGCATCAGAACCAATCAAACACTCTCACCCAGTCAACAGATCTGGGGTTGATCCATCACCGTTCTTTAGCCCACTCTGCCACCCCAGTTCAGACATGGCCGTATGCAAATCAGTCTGACCCTGTGCCTCATGGGAACAGTCCAGCCCGAACTGCCAAGCCATGCCTTCCCTGGATCGGAAACAAGCTTCCTAGGACTGGTCTCTGGCATTTTATCAACACCCGCCCCCTGTCCGTCACCTCACCCCGCGCTGAGTCAGCTTCCCTGGAACGCACACAGCCGCCGCTCCCAAGTACTTCACAGGTCTTTTAAAGACCATTCACTTGTTAATGAGGCTTTGTTTTATTTCATCTCTTCTTAGAGCCCCTGCATCTCCACTCATTCAGAGGGGAGATGCAGGGGCGCTAAGAAGAGGTGAAATACAACAAAGCCTTATGAACAAGTGAATGGCTTTTAAAAGAATCACCCGGCACGGCCCCCATAGCTCCACGCTGCTGCAACCGGCGGTGCTTGCACAGGTACGATGTCTGCAAGGTCCGTGGGCCGCCAAGGAAGGCTTGCCGGGCCGCTGGCGGCCCGCAGGCCGTACTATGAGTATCCCTGATCTAGAACAAGATCCTTGCCAACTCAAGAAACTCGAAGGAACTCTTCAGCATCATCCAGCAATTCACCAAACCCCCCAGCGAAACCTCGGACATCACTCTATTCCAGGACGTCTGCAAGAAACTAGTCTTCTACTTCCATCTCAAAATCAAGTCCCTCTAAGACAACTTCAACGAACAGACACCTGACTCCGAAACCACTCCCTCCTCCAGCAACACCAGACAGTCCACCATGTCCTCCTGGACCCCAGTCACCACCCAAGACACCACATGAACCATGAAAGGCATTCACTCAGCAGTCCCCACGGACACCTGTTCTCCACACATCTCCCACAGAGCGGTCGGCGCCATCGCACTGGAGCTACAATGCACCATCAACGCCACTTTTGAAACCGGCACATTCCTTGACAACTGGAAACGCTCAGAAGTCAAGCCCCTACTCAAGAAGCCCTTAGCAGATCCAAACTACCTCAAGAACTACCGACCCATCTCTTTCCTCCCTTTTGCGTCCAAAGTCATTGATAAAACCGTCAACGTCCAACTAACAAAATTCATCGAAGAGGACTCCATCCTCGATCCCTCCCAATCCGGATTCTGTAGCAACCACAGCACCGAGACCGCTCTACTCGCCTCTACAGACGACATCCGCACACTCCTCGACCAAGGCCACACCACAGTCCTGATCCTACTCAACCTCTCTGCAGCCTTCAACACCGTCTTCCACCGCCCACTCACCACCAGACTCCACAACGCCGGCATACAGGGAACCGTCCTCGACTGGCTCCGCTCCTTCCTCACCGGCAGAACCAAAACATTCAGACTCCCACCCTTCCTCTCCGAACCCACAGAGCTCAACTGCGGAGTACCCCAAGGATCGTCGCTCAGCCCTATGCTCTTCAACATTTACATGGCCCCCCTCGCTGCCATCGTCAGACAGCACGGACTCAGCATAGTATCCTACTCCAACAACACCTTGCTCATCCTCTCCCTCACCAAAGACCCCATCACCACCAGACTCTGCTTCCAGTAAGGAATGATGGACGTTGCATCCTGGATGAGCAGCAGCTGAACAAAGCTCAACTCGGAGAAGACAGAAGTCCTCGTCCTTGGACCCTCCCCTCTGCATGGGGCAACACCTGCTGGCCCATCGGCCTTGGCAGCCATCCGCCCCTTGGAACACGCACAGAACCTCAGCATCATACTTGACTCCTCCCTTTCCATGACCCGATAGATCAACGCCATCACCTCCACCTGTTCAAACACCCTCTGCAGGACCTTCTAATGGGTCCCTCTGAATCAAGAAAGACTGGCACCCACACACTCATAACCAACAGACTGGACTATGGAAACGCCCTCTATGCCGGGATCAACAAATCTCTGCTCTGCAAACTCCAGACCATACAGAACAACGCAGCCAAACTCATCCTCGGCATCCCTCGACACGAACACATCACCCATCACCTGCGAGACCTCCACTGGCTCCCTGTTAAGAAGAGAGTGAATTTCAATATACTCACCCACACCTACAAATGCCTCTACAACACCAGACCCCAATATCTCAATGAAAGAATCTCCTTCTATATACCCAAGAGAAACCTCCGATCCGCCGACCTCACCTTTGCCGAAACCCTGAGCATCCACAGAGCAACAGGAGGAAGAGCCTTCTCCTACATCACGGCTAAGACCTAGGACAAGCTCCCAATCGACATCAGACGTGCCCCCACTCTGCACATCTTCAGGAAGACCCTCAAGACCTGGCTCTTTGACTGACTGAAGCTGCTCCCCCTCCTCCCCCGCCAGCGCCTTGGGACCCTCAAGTGTGAGTAGCGCGCATCTCAATTACTGATTGATTGATTGTATGTCTGAATGTTTTGCGACTGAAATGCAGTAAAAAAACATTCACACTTTACCAACTCCTTGAAGGAGGTGGTAACTCATTCACAAACGGGACCCCTTCCCTTTTGTGAATGATAGCAAAAATGTTTTTTAGAGCATAAACACTATATTCACTCTTAGGTGAGGCACTAAGAGCTAAATCTGACCGATAATGGACTTAGTGCTCCATGGCCCCTCGATACCTAAAAGAAGATCACGCTTGGTCAAGCTCCTCCCCTTCTGGGAGCAAGACCATCTCATGTTCTCTTCTGCACATGGCACAGCCCAACTCTGTGGGTAAATCCGGCTCGGTTTATTTCCTTAGCATGATGTTTTGTTACTTTAAAAGCACTCACTCTCTCCCTCCCCTTCCCCTGATTTCCCCCTTAACCTTCACCTTATTTTGCTTGGTTTTTGGTTGGTGTTCTTGTAAGCTTATTTTACACATGCAGTTAATGCCCGGTTACTCACCAGTAATCTTCATTACTCCGGGTCCAGGTGTTCTAGTTCCATTTCTCACACATGCAGTTTATGCTGGTTACTCACTGGTAATCTTCATTAATCCGGGTCCAGGTATTTCCGTTCCATTCCTTACACATGAGTAGTTGAAGCCCGGTTGCTTACCGGCAATCTTTATTACTCCAAGTCCATGTCTTCCCATTCCATTCCTTACATATGAGCATTTAAACCTCGGTTACTTACCAGTTATCTTCATTACTCCGAGTCCAGGTGTTCCTGTTCCATTCCTCACACATGCAGTTAATGCTCGGCTATTTACCGGTAATCTTCATTACTGAGTCCAAGTCTTCCCATTCCATTCCTTATACATGAACAGTTTGCCTGCTCCACAGAACCCATCACCTAGCTGACGTCAAAATACTTCCCCCAATATGGTGCTGCCTACCCAGTATGCATATGGGGGAAGCACGTCACCAGGACAGTCTGAGAATACGAAAGAAAACACAGAACAATCACCATAAACAGAAACCTGGGAGGGCGGGACGGGCTCAGGAATGGAACTTAGCCATGGAGTAATCAATCAATCAATCAATCAATCAATTAGTTAATTTGTAAAGTTCACTACTTACCCGCAAGGGTTTCAAGGCGCTGTGGGAGGGGGGGGGGGTTGCTGCTGCTACTGGACGAAAAGCCAGGTCTTGAGTCGTCTACTGAAGGACAACAGGTCTTCGGTTTGTCGTAGGTTGAGGTGGAGGGTGTTCCAAGTCTTGGCAGCGCAGTGGGAGAAGGACCTGCCTCTGGATGTGGTTCTACGGATGCGCGGGACCGTGGCCAGGGCGTGGTCGGCGGAGCGCAGTTTCCTGTTGGGTACGTTGAAGTGGAGTCGACTGTTGAGATAGGCTGGGCCGGTTTTGTGGAGTGCCTTGTGTGCGTGGATCAGGAGCTTGATTCTTCTGTTGACGGGGAGCCAGTGCAGGTTCCTCAGGTGGGGGGCGATGTGGTTGCGGCGTGGAACGTCGAGGATCAGGCATGCAGAGGTGTTCTGGATTCTTTGCAGTCTGTTGATGAGCTTGGTCGGGGCTCCGGCGTAGAGGGCGTTTCCGTAGTCGAGTCTGCTGCTGACTAGGGCCTGGGTGACTGTTTTCCTCATGTCTGTCGGGATCCATCTGTAGATCTTGCGGAGCATGCGGAGGGTGTTGAAGCAGGTAGAGGAGACTGCGTTGACTTCTTTGGTCATGGTGAGTTTCGAATCGAGGATGACTCCCAGGTTGCGTGCGTGGTTGGTAGGAGCCGGGGGGTGTCCCCAGTGATGCGGGCCACCAGGAGTCATCCCATGCTGAGGGGTTGGGCCCGAGGATGAGGATCTCCGTCTTGTCTGTGTTCAGCTTAAGTCGGCTTTCCTCCATCCAGTCGGCGACAGCCTTCATTCCCTGGTGGAGGTTAGATTTGGTGGTGAGGGGGTCCTTGGTGAGGGAGAGGATCAGCTGCGTGTCGTCGGCGTAGGAGATTATGTTGAGGTTGTGCTGTCGGGCGATGCGTGCGAGTGGTGCCATGCAGACGTTGAACAGCGTCGGGCTGAGGGAGGATCCCTGCGGGACGCCGCAGATGATCTCGGAGGCTTCGGACTGGAACGGGGGGAGGCGGACTCTCTGAGTTCTGCCGGAGAGGAAGGAGGTGGTCCAGTCCAGGGCCTTGTCTCGGAACCCTGCATCGTGGAGGCGCGTGCGTAGTGTGCGGTGGCAGACGGTGTCGAAGGCGGCGGAGAGGTCCAGGGAGATGAAGGCCGCCGTCTCTCCATTGTCTAGCAGGATCCTGATGTCTTCTGTGGCAGCGATGAGGGCGGTCTCGGTGCTGTGGTTGCTGCGGAATCCTGATTGGGAGCGGTCCAGGATGCTGTTGTCTTCGAGGTGACGGGTAAGCTGGATGTTAACTATCTTCTTGATGACCTTTGCTGGGAACGGAAGCAGGGAGATGGGCCAGAAGTTCTTGAGGTCTTGAGGTCTCTCGGATCCGCCTTGGTTTCTTCAGTAGGGCGTTGATCTCGGCGTGCTTCCAGCTCTCAGGGAAGGTAGCGGTCTCGAAGGAGAGGTTGATGACGTTGCGCAGGTGGGGTGCGATGGAGCTGCCGGCTTTGTTGAAGATGTGGTGTGGAAGAGGGTCAGACGGGGAGCTGGAGTGGATTGTGCTCATGGTCTTGATTGTGTCCTCGATGCTCACGTTGGCCCAGGTTGTCAGGGAGTCGTGGTCGATGGGGTGCGGTGGGTCCGGCGTGTCGAGGCCTGTAGGGGTCGTCCAGGGGTTGAAGCTGTCATGGATGTCGGTTATTTTGCGGTGAAAGAAGGGGGCGAGGGAGTCGCACAGGGCCTGTGATGGCGGAATGTCGTTGGCGCTGGAGCTGGGGTTGGAGAGTTCCTTCACGATGTTGAAGAGCTCCTTGCTGTTGTGTGCGTTGTTGTCGAGGTGGTCTTTGAAGGAGGTCCTTTTGGTGGTCCTGATGAGGTGGTGGTGGTTGCGGATGGCTTCTTTGTGGGCAGCACGGCTGTCCGGCGTCTTCTCGCTGTGCCATTTGTTCTCCAATTTCCGGCAGGTGCGCTTTGATGCTAGGATAGGAGTTCCGGGGTGAACCAGCTGGCTCTCTTGCTGGTGTCTCTGTTGGTTGGCTTTTTCAGTGGGGCTAAGGTGTTGGCGCAGTCACCCATCCAATGTCTGAGGATGCGTGCACCATCGTCGGAGTTGGTGGGGTTGGTCGGTGGGTTGAGTGCGAGGTTTGTCTGTAGTTGTTCTTCAGTGACTTTGCCCCCGTAGCGGCGGGGTTATCTGTAGGGTGCGGTGGTGTGTGAGGGGTTTTCAGAAGGTGAAGTGGATGTAATGGTGGTCTGTCCAGGTGAGTTCGGAGGCGTGGCTGAAGGCGACATGGGGGCTGAGGAGAAGATGGCATCGAGGGTGTGACCGGCGATATGGGTCGGCGTCGTGACGAGCTGTTTTAGTCTGAGGTTGGCGAGGTTGTCGATCAGGGTGGAGGAGTTGCTGTCGTTGTTGTTCTCCAGATGATATTTCAGGTCTCCGAGGAGGATGTAGTCGGTGGAGGTCAGCGCGTGCGTGCTGATGAAGTCGGCGATGGAGTTGCAGAATTGTGGTCGGGGTCCGGGCGGTCTGTAGACAAGGGTGCCTCGAGGATTACCAGTGAGTAACTGAGCATTACCTCCTCGCCCGTCTTCCTGTCCCATTCCTTCCACAGGAGCAGTTAATGCCCCTTACTCACCAGTAATCTTCATTTCTCCAAGGTTAGGTCCTCCCACCCCATTCCTTACACGTGAGCCCATACCCAAGCGCATGGTGATTGATCCACACAGAAACCAAGGATGATGCAACCTTCTTGAAATATTTAATCCAAAACAACAGCACAAATCACAGATTTTGTACGGGTGATGATGCATGAGCAACAAACTCTGCAGACGAAGCCATCCCTAACTGTAATCAGTAGTGGGAAACAAAAGTGTTGGGAGGGGCCCATGTAGCAGCATTACAAATGTCACGCAGTGATGCACCAATAAACATGGTCCAGGACAAGGAAATACCCCGAGTTGACCGCTCTTGGATAGAAGAGGAAAGAGGACGGTGGCCGCCTCGTAAGACAAGACAATAGCACACTTCACCCATCGAGTCAGAGTGGACAAAGAAGGCTTCAGACCCTTCCCAGAGAGACCAAAGGTGACAAAGAAGGAATCCACCTGCCTCAAAGCACTAGTGCGGTCCAGGTAGATGTGAAGGGCTCTCAACACATCCACAGAATGGAGTATATCCTCCTGCGGAGAAGACGGGTCAGGACAAATACCGGAAGGACAATATCTTCATGACAGTGAAACTTGGGCAGGAAAAACAGACCAGGATGCAAGATCGCATGGTCCGCCCAGAAACATAAAAAAGTGGGAGAAGCCACCAAATCCCCAATCTCATCAACCCTGTGACCAGAAGAAACCACCACCAAAAATAGAACCTTAGCTGAAAGAAACCCAAGGTCAACTGAAATAAGGATTTCACATGGAGGACCAGTCAATGCCAGATGCACTAACGGGCCATCCCAGGGGGACCGGAGAGCAGGAGACAGGATGCTGAAGAATAAAACTCTGCAAGAGGCCACTAAGGGAGAGACAGGGGAGATATCTGAGCCTCTAAAAACCAAAATAGCGGCCCATTGGACAAGACGAGTCAAGACCCAACACAAAACCATCCCTTAAAAAGTCTAAAGCCCTGACAGGCTCACAGAAAGCAGGAGACAGACACTTCCCCTTGCACCAAGATTCAAAGGGCCATATTATCAAGAACGGCAATAACATTATCGCCGTTTTAGCGGCAGGAAACTGCCGCTAAAGCGGCGATAAGGGGCTCGATAATATGCCCTAGAGAATTCCAATAGAAGCCCAGGTTTGATGTCCGTCACAACAGAACCTGGGCTTCTATTGGAATCCTCTAGGGCATACCCCTTTGCCAGTTCACATAGGTATGAAGGACCTAGTTGTCGGACTGAACACAGACAGCACAGTGCTGAAGGAGAGGAGCGAACCAAAGAAGTGCCTGTCAAACCGCCATCAATTCCCTCCATTTCAAGGACTGGAGAGCCTCGAAATGGGACCATCTGCACTGGCCTTGGAATCCCCCAGAACCGCCCCCACCCTTTGGTGCCTGCTTCGGTCATCAAGACCGCAGAGGGAGGAGGATTGAGATTGAAACCCCTGGAGAAATTGAGAGGTGACAACCACCACTAGAGAGACTCCCTAATCTCTGGGGCAGGAATGAGGGCCTCGTATTCTTGAGAAGCTGGATCCTAGTGACGTAGGAGGTGATGCATGAGTAGACACAAATGGACACAGGCCCAGGGGAGTACTTGCAGTGTGGAGGCCATCTCCCCTGACTCCGTAGCCAGAGACGGGCAGACACCTGTGGTTGAGACAGAACCCAGGAGAGATGCTGGAACATAGTCATTTTTATTTCGGGAGACAGGAACACCCTTTCCAGATCAATCCTGAAGAGGGCCCCAATGAATTTTAGAGACTGAGAGGGGTATAGGGAGGACTTTCTGTGGTTGATGAGGAATCCAAAAGTTTCCAGAAGATGGCAGACCTGTCGCACCTCTTGTGTTGCCTTAGAGAAAGAAGGAGAGACAATCAGCCAATCATCAAGATAAGGGTAGACTTGACTACCTTGAGAATGGAGAATACCTACTAGGGAGGCCAAGAGTTCCGCAAAAACCCTTGATGCCGATGAAAGGCCAAAAGAAAGCACCTGGAACTGATAGTGGCTTGAGCCCACAGCAAAACAAAGAAATGTCCGATCCGCCAGATGGATGGGAACATGCAGGCAGGCGTCCATCAGGCCGAGGGATGCGAGGAAGCCCCCCGATGAACCAGCTGAAGGATCGACTGCAAGGTCACCATTTTGAAGGGACGATGAAGAATGTACAAATTAACCCCTTTGAGATCCAAGACTGGACTTTATTTACCAGAGGAATTCTGCACAAGAAACAGGATGGAATAATATCTCAGCCCCTTTCCTGGGGCAGAACGTCGATGATCGCTGTGAGAAGGTGGCCTGATATATGCTGTCCACTAGTTCTAGTGGGCATCTTGTATCAGTCCAAACAACCCCTTATGGTGAATGGTTAAAGACAACCTTTATTGAAAGCTATCCTAGTGGTAGCTGTGGAGAGCAGCCTTCAGGCTAAGTCTTGGAGGAATGTAAAGCAGCTTGTTTTACCAGTCTATAATCTCTTGAATGATCAAATGAAAAGACAACCACACCAGGTATATATTCAAAATATATGTATTTAAAGTTAAACGCACCTCTCTAGTCTCTTTAGGAGTCTGGAGTTCGAAGTACCAAAGTTACAAGTGATTAAGCATCAGTAAAAGCACAAATACACTTTTGAGCCCTTGGGGCGTACCAAACCATATACTAAAAAACTGGTATAAGAACCACGACTGTAATAGGCACTAGGCCTATTGCCTCTAGAATCGCTGGGACCCCAAGGAACCACCCAAGGTAGGAACAAAGGGGACCCACGGGAACTGTATGCAGTGTGGAAACTCAACTGCGGGTTCCTATTACTTTCTTTGGGGAATGTCGCGGTTGGAATTTTAAAGATTACAGGCACTTCTAATCGAACAAGGACCAAACCCTCTTGGACTTAGGAAGTTCTAGGGCTAGCACCCATGAGAGTACCGGAGTACTCGAGTTACCTCACCCAGGGAAGCTGGGTGCATAGGTGTCTTTTGGTGTCCGGTCACGTCGTCGATTTCTATAGAAGCCTGCAAAGAACTACTGCTGCCGTGAAGAGGGGAAGTGTCCGGAGAGATCCAAGACTGGATCTAGGATGTAAGGAACCTGAAAGGAGAGGGGACAGAGTCTGGGTCACTTGCCAGTGACCTAGGGCAGGATGGACCAATGCCCACAGATGTCAGGTGCTTCAGGTGAGTTGATGGGTGCCTTGACTCTTCAGCCACGAGGTCCAGGAGGTGTCAACGAAGGCCACGAGCTGGATTTGAGCTGAACCACAAAGTCTGTCAAGTGCTGTGGTGTCAACGACCAGAAAGGACCCAACAAGCCTTGGCAACGGCAAGTCTTAGGAAATCAGAGAAAGGACTGCGGTGCAGAACAGCAAGGTCTGATGGACTCACACATCGAGGGTAAGTAAGAGCAAGTCTGGAGCAACCAGAAAAGCCCAAGGAGAAGTGGAGTTGCCTTCGTGGGGACCTGCTAGCTAACGGGCTAGTGATCGCGAAGGAGCCTCAAGTGGTCGCACTTGGAGCTGGCCCACAGGTCACTTGTAGAATGGAGGCCAAATATCTTTGGTGCAGGAGGTGCTCAAGGCTGGGGCTACTAGGAGCCCAAAGCTCAACTTCGAGGATGACCAGGAAGGTGTTGTTGCTGCAAAAGTTTACGGTGTCCAGGGGTCACGGGTCCACGTTACCCACGATAGCCATGGGCCTCAGCTTTGCTGTGGACTCAGGGTAGCCTCGGGAAAGTCTGAAAATCCACCTCTGGGGATGCAGAGACTTCGGCGTCCGGTGGGAGCTTCAGTAATGCAGACCGGTCAGTTGCTTCTTTGGTGCCAGTCAAGCAGGGGAGTCACTCCTTGACCCCAAGGGAGATTTCTTCCATCTTCTAGTCGTGATAGAAAGTCGAAGAACCAGGATATATGTTTCAGAGTTTTGTCCAGGGTAATCTAAAGTCCTAGGGACTGGATTCCTATACTTATACTAAGTTTAGGGGATGGACTAACTCTAAGGCTCCACCTATAGGTGGGCCTGGGGTGGGGGTGGTTACACCCCTTCCCCTTTGTACAGTTTCACGCCAGAGCAGGGGCTGAGTGCCCCTGCAACCGCTTGGAACTGGGCTATGCACAGGGACACCTTGTGTGCCTCAGGCAGTGTCTCAAAAACATTCTCTGAATGCACCCACCCTGCCCCAATACACATTTGCCTGTCTGGGGAGGTGGTTACACCTCCCTGTGACAGGAAAACTATTTTCCAGGCCTCCCCTGCCGGAGTTTCCCCCAGCAGCAGGAGGCCAGACCTGTGTCTGTGGCAGCAGCATCCATTTTGTGATGCCAGGGCTTTGAAAGGATTTAACCGGGTTTAGCCAGTGTGAACATGTCTTTCCCTCTAGAAGGGTGAAATGCTACCCCCGCCGCCAGAACTGGCGGGGGGGGGGGGGTAGTATTCCAAAGCGTTTGACACCAAACACGACACGTTTTTATGCAGTCATTCCAAAGTTAGCATTTACCTCGAGGTTATAATGCACTTAAGAGTATATGACATGACTGTATCACAGAAAAGCCATAAGGAAGTATTACCGAAAGCTGCAGAGGGGCTCAGCTTATGCTTGGGCACCCTCTCACATAAAACCAAGCACTCTGCTTTCAGGATTGTCAAGGCCCTACCATAGGAGTGGCTTATAGGTTTATATGTGTCTGTATAAGGTAGTGATATAGGTAGCCTATACCACAGTAAGGGGTGCAAGCACACCCTTACCCAGGTTGCAGTAGCAGACATGTGGTGTCATTTTGGAGTGCTTCCCAGGGGTGGCATAATACAGACTGCAGCCCCTGGTAGGCATCTGAGGTACCTATGCCCTAGGTACATAGTATACCATATACTAGGGGCTTATAAGGCATTCCAGAATCCAATTAGATATGTAACTAATGTACATGGAAACCATTTTAGGGAGGAAGCAGCAAGGCTGTTGGCCTGATTAGCAGGGCCACAGCAAGACTAAGGTCTAAAAACAGTGAAACATCAGCAAAAAGTGGGGGTACCCATGTGAAGCAGATCCTAATCTCCTACACAACCCCCCCAAACACAGAGACATTAAACTAACCATGACCAGTTGAGTCTTCATGTTCTAAGTGGAAATACCTAGAGAGTCCATCTGCATTGGCATGGTTACTCCCAGGTCTATGTTCCACTGTAAAGTCCATCCCCTGTAGGGAAATGGACCACCTAAGCAGTTTGGGATTTTCACCCTTCATGTGTTTTAGCCATAAGAGGGGCTTATGGTCTGTCCGAACAAGGAAGTGAGTACCAAACAAGTATGGCCTCAACTTCTTCAGAGACCAAACCACAGCAAAGGCCTCCCTCTCAATGGCTGACCAGCGTTTCTCTGTAGGGGTCAACCTTCTGCTTTTGAAAGCTAGTGGCTGATCCTGACCTTCTTCATTCAATTGTGACAGTACAGCCCCAACCCCCAATTCAGATGCATCAGTTTGAACAATGAACTTTTTGGAGTAGTCAGGACTCTGCAGAATGGGGCATGTGAAGAACAAAGATGGCGGATTGAAGCCGCCACGGAGAGCAGCCGAATGAGGTTCTCCCCGCACCTGTGATCGCACCCGGAGAGAGACGGAGATGAGCGCTTAATGCTTAAATGCCTTAGCATCTGAAAAACATCTACAGCGGCTCCTGTATTTACCGCTAAAATCAACAGCCCTGGTGCTTCTTACCAGGAACACAAACAAATGTGGCAGTTTCTACGGCGAGGATCGGGCGGCTGCTGTGGGCGTCTCAGCTGTTCCTCTGGAGATCGTCATTATTACTACTGACATACTCTCAGCGGCGCTCAGAGCCAAAAGCAGTGATAATATGTTCAATATGGATGGCGGAGATGGGTCAGGAGGCTGTATAACAGAGACCTCAATGCTAACTCAGTCTATGTGTACACCTGAGAGGTTCGACAAGAGCCCATCCAATGCAACCAATTTTGTCAACTCGCTTGATGCATCTAGTAACCGAAGCCAGTCAACTCAAGGAGAGTATCGTATTGATATATCGGCTAACGTGGTAGCGGAATTAGGTGCAAAGGTTTGCGCTGCTATAGATGGCATTTCAGAGGAAGGTGAAGGCAACGAGTCGGGCTCATTTGACGATGTAGAAGAGCTAACGGAACTCTCCGCACAGGCTATGGGTAAATTACTTTTGGGTAAGAAAGGGAAAGGGAAGGCTAAAAATAGGACAAAAAAAGAATCTGGCGGGCAGAACGTGGCACCTCCACGTGGGAAAGTCATCTCCTATAATAGCCCTCTTCGGAAATGGGTGCAAGCGAAGGGAGGCGTGAAGACCATGGCATTACGAGTTTCGGGTACTAGCCCAACCGAGGGCAACGTAACGAAGGCCCACCCCTAACCCATAGTAGTGGAGGCTAGCTCCAAGCTGGGGGTCCCGGATGAGATGCAATCTATACTCCCAGTCTCTGGAAATGTGCATGCTACAGAAGGAACTCATGCCACCCAGGGGATGGCCCAACTAGAGGAAGGAGCAACAGGTAGCCAAGAAGTGCTGACACCATCACTTTGTCTGATACTACAGTCCTTAATTGAGCAAAGGCAGGAGGCGCAACAACATTACATGCAGGTCCGAGAAGATAACAGTAGAATGCGACAGTCTCTGCAGTAAATGGCGGACAAATTTGGAGGGTTAACCGAAGATATCTCAGAGCTGCAGCAGAGAGTTATGGTCACTGAAGAACTGTCAGCACTTACAGACTTTCTTGCAAAGAAGCATGAGGATCAGATCTCAGGCATACAGATTAAGCTGGAGGACATGCAAAATCATCAGCGCCGGCAAAATCTTAGGCTTTTTGGTATCCCAGAAGGGGCAGAGGGTGCGGACCCAATGGGTTATATGGTCCGATTATTCCAAAGGGCCTTTCCTGATCTCTCTGACTGGGACTGGGACTCTCAACTGCAAAGGGTTCACAGACTACCACTAGTCCAGAGGAATAAGGGGGGCCAATACCCTCGTCCATTTCTGATCTTTTTAGGACATTTTTTACTGAGACAGGCAGTGGCAATGAAAGCACGACCTAATTCTCCAGTCTCAGCTGAATCAGTTACTTTTTTTGTAAGATCTGACCTAAGTAAGGCTACAATGGACAGACGCTGGAGACTACGCCAATTTATAGATCCCATAAAAGCCCTTGGAGCTCAGGCTTTTCTACAAGAACCCGCACGCTTAAAAGTTCTTAAAGACAGCCACACTTATTTATTTTTTGAAGAAAAAGGAACAAGTGAGGCAGTGGCCAAGTGGCAAGCAGAAGCTGCGGAGAAGAGATAGAATAGGGTCCTAGGGTGTTATGGTATCTATAGATATGACCTAAGAGTCTAATTAGCCTGTGGGGGTTTCTCTTTTTTTTTCCCCTTAAATTAATCTGCCATTGTCTCCTTTCTTCTCTTAATGTTGGTTTCAAGCCCTGTTTTTTACGAATTATTTTCTTTTCCTTTTCTTTTTAGCAAAAGGCTAAATTAAGCGCTATCTTTAAAAAAAAAAAAAAAAAAGAGGAATCTATTGATATAGAACGAAAGGGTGTGGGAATGGCCACTTGTGGGACACCCCCGCGCCGCACGGCCACCAGCTGCTGTGCCCTGCCTAACTGCCTCGCTGACTGTCGTACTGCCGCTGACGGCGCCCCCTCCTCCGAGAGGCGCGGTCCGTGCCTGCCTGCCGGTCACTCGCATTGCTGTTTAGCATTTCCCTTGTGCTCCTCCGTTTTTCCTTTTGTATTTGTGCCAGTGCTTCTGTTTTAATTATTTTGTAAATTGTGCCCGTGTTTGGCTGTCTCCTTCCTGTCTGCCCGCCTACCTCGCCGAGCCCCGCTCTCCCTTCCCGCCACCGCCGCTAAGCCCCGCCCCTTTTGCCTTCTGTATCCCTCCCCGCTCCCGCCTCCCAGCTGCCCCGCCCACCCGCGCACTTGGCCTCATATGGCGACCGTGCGACGCAGGTGAGTGTGACCCACTTGTGGGACACCCCCGCGCCGCACGGCCACCAGCTGCTGTGCCCTGCCTAACTGCCTCGCTGACTGTCGTACTGCCGCTGACGGCGCCCCCTCCTCCGAGAGGCGCGGTCCGTGCCTGCCTGCCGGTCACTCGCATTGCTGTTTAGCATTTCCCTTGTGCTCCTCCGTTTTTCCTTTTGTATTTGTGCCAGTGCTTCTGTTTTAATTATTTTGTAAATTGTGCCCGTGTTTGGCTGTCTCCTTCCTGTCTGCCCGCCTACCTCGCCGAGCCCCGCTCTCCCTTCCCGCCACCGCCGCTAAGCCCCGCCCCTTTTGCCTTCTGTATCCCTCCCCGCTCCCGCCTCCCAGATGCCCCGCCCACCCGCGCACTTGGCCTCATATGGCGACCGTGCGACGCAGGTGAGTGTGACCCACTTGTGGGATACCCCCGCGCCGCACGGCCACCAGCTGCTGTGCCCTGCCTAACTGCCTCGCTGACTGTCGTACTGCCGCTGACGGCGCCCCCTCCTCCGAGAGGCGCGGTCCGTGCCTGCCTGCCTGCCGGTCACTCGCATTGCTGTTTAGCATTTCCCTTGTGCTCCTCCGTTTTTCCTTTTGTATTTGTGCCAGTGCTTCTGTTTTAATTATTTTGTAAATTGTGCCCGTGTTTGGCTGTCTCCTTCCTGTCTGCCCGCCTACCTCGCCGAGCCCCGCTCTCCCTTCCCGCCACCGCCGCTAAGCCCCGCCCCTTTTGCCTTCTGTATCCCTCCCCGCTCCCGCCTCCCGCCTCCCAGCTGCCCCGCCCACCCGCGCACTTCGCCTCATATGGCGACCGTGCGAACGCGCAGTGGGCGCGCCGATTGTGCGCCGAAGGCGCGCCAAAGGTAAGCCCGTCTGCGCCCGTCCGCGACCGGATCGCGACCAGCGCCAGGACCCCTGGACCTCGAAGACCTCGACCTACCCGCCTGACGTACTCAGCCGCCACCCTCATCGCTCTCAACACCGGCCGACTCCCAGAATGCCACCAAGCCACTCCAAGACGCACCCACGGACCTTTCAGCTGCCACGCCTGCAAGTTCTCCTGCATCCGGACCAGCCCCGCACCAGCACCCGCCAAGTCGAACACCAGCAGCACCCACCTCAAGTGCATCCTGCTCAACACCCGCTCCGTCCACAGACACGCCATCGAACTCTGGAACCTCCTAGACGCCACAGCCCCTGACGTTGCCTTCCTCACGGAGACCTGGATGAACGCCTCTTCAGCTCCCGACATCGCCATCGCTATCCCAGAGGGCTACAAGATCGTCCGGAGGGACCGAAACGCCAACCAGATGGGAGGAGGCATCGCCATCATCCACAGGAACACCATCCGGCTCACGACCAGCACTGACAACACCCTGACCAGCGCCGAACACCTGCATTTCCAGATCCACACCAACCCGAACACCACCCTCAGAGGCACCCTGATCTACCGACCCCCTGGACCACGCACGCAATTCAGCGAGGACATCGCCGACTTCATCCGCCCGCATGCCCTCCCCTCCGCTGACTACATCCTCCTGGGAGACCTCAACTTCCATCTGGAGAACAACAACGACCACAACACCAGCACCCTGCTCGACCACCTCGCCAACCTGGGACTCAAGCAACTGGTGTCCACCCCCACCCACCTCGCCGGACACACACTCGACGCCGTCTTCTCATCCAGCACAGACATCGACTTCAGCCACGCCACAGAGCTTCAATGGACGGACCACAGCTGCGTCCACTTCACCTTCAAGAGAACGACGACCCACCAACACCAGCAACAGACCGCCCGCAGAAGCTGGAACAAGATCACAGCAGACCAGCTCGCCACCTCCCTGAGCCATCACCCTCCTGCCAGCTCAGCGAACCCCAGCCAGGCCGCCGACAACCTCACGAAGTGGATCAGCAGCTGCGCGGACGAACTCGCCCCGCTGAGGACCCCGCCTAGCAGACCCGGCAGCAAGAAGGCCCCATGGTTCACCGACGAACTCAAGAGCTCCAAGAAGAACTGCCGAGCCCTCGAGAAAGTCTGGAAAAGGGAACCGACACCGGACAACAGGACCTCCTACAAACTTGCCACCCGGAAACACCACCAGCTGATCCGCGCCGCCAAGAAAACAGCATTCAAGGACCGGTTGGACAACAACGCACACAACTGCAAGGAACTCTTCAACATCGTGAAAGAGCTTTCCAACCCCAGCGCAGGAAACAACGACATCACCCCATCGCAAGACCTCTGCAACTCCCTCGCCTCATACTTCCACAACAAGATCACAGACATACACAGCAGCTTCAACAACCAACCAACGCACACCACGACCGACCAGCCACCCCCCCCCACCACCACCCTCCACGCCTGGACCCCGATCAGCACCGAAGACACCATCCGCATGATGAACTCCATCCACTCCGGATCACCGACCGACCCCTGCCCTCACCACGTCTTCAACAAGGCCGACGCTGTCATCGCACCCCACCTGCGAGACATCATCAACACCTCCTTCGACACCGCCATCTTCCCTGAAAGCTGGAAACACGCCGAACTCAGCGCTCTACTCAAGAAACCAACAGCGGACCCCACCGACCTCAAGAATTACCGCCCCATCTCGCTTCTCCCGTTTCCAGCCAAAGTCATCGAGAAGACCGTCAACAAGCAGATGGCCGCCTTCCTCGAGACGAACGGATCCCTCGACCCCTCACAGTCCGGCTTCCGAGCCAAACACAGCACCGAGACCGCCCTCATCGCCGCCACCGATGACATCCGAGCCCTGATGGACAATGGAGAAACAGCGGCCCTCATCCTCCTAGACCTCTCCGCGGCATTCGACACGGTCTGCCACCGCACCCTAGTACGGCGCCTCAGCAACATCGGAATCCAGGACAAGGCGCTGGAATGGATCATCTCCTTCCTCGACGGTAGAACACAGAGAGTCCGCCTACCACCGTACAAGTCAGAGGCCTCCGAAGTCATCTGCGGCGTCCCCCAAGGATCATCCCTGAGCCCCACCCTCTTCAACGTCTACATGAGCCCCCTCGCGGCCATCGTACGCAAACACCACCTCAGCATAATCTCCTACGCCGACGACACCCAGCTGATCCTCTCCCTGACCAACGACCCCGCCGCCGCCAGAGCCAACCTGCACGAAGGGATGAAAGAGGTAGCCGAGTGGATGACGACCAGCCGCCTGAAACTGAACTCGGACAAGACGGAGGTCCTCATCCTGGGCTCCTCACCCTCCGCCTGGGACGACTCCTGGTGGCCTCCCGCCCTGGGCACCGCACCCAAACCGACAGACCATGCACGAAACCTGGGCTTCATCCTGGACTCCTCCCTCTCCATGACCAGGCAAGTCAACAGCGTCTCCTCGGCGTGCTTCAACATCCTACGCATGCTACGGAAGATCTTCTGGTGGATCCCCACAGAGACCAGGAAGACCGTCACCCAGGCCCTCGTCACCAGCCGACTGGACTACGGCAACGCCCTCTACGCCGGGACCACCGCCAAGCTCCAGAAGAGACTCCAGCGGATCCAAATGCCTCAGCCAGACTCATCCTCGACATCCCACGATCCAGCCACATCTCCGGACATCTGAGAGACCTTCACTGGCTCCCCGTCAGCAAGAGAATCACCTTCCGCCTCCTCACCCACGCACACAAAGCCCTACACGACCAAGGCCCGAGCTACCTCAACAGCCGAGTCAACTTCTACGCTCCCAAACGCCACCTCCGATCAGCCAACCACGCCCTCGCCGCCGTCCCCCGCATCCGAAGAGCGACTACAGGAGGAAGGTCCTTCTCCTACCTGGCCGCCAAGACCTGGAACTCCCTCCCGTCCGACCTGCGCCTGACCCAAGACCACCTCTCCTTCAGGAAGAAGCTGAAGACCTGGCTGTTCGAGCAGTAGCGGCACCCCCCCCCCCCAGCGCCTTGAGACCCTACGGGTATGTAGCGCGCTTTATAAGTGTCACTGATTGATTGATTGATTGATCTAGGCTGTGGCTCTGTAGGGCTGCCTCATCAGCGGCAGCTGTTAAAAGGGGGGAGTGTTCTTCTAAGGGACAGGGTGGTGGGTGGTTATCAGAGTTTGATGGGGGGTGGAAAGGGTAAGGGTGGGAAAATGGGGCAAAAAAAATCCTCATCACTAGGGCACTTCGGATTTAGGGTAAAGGGAAGGTTTCTGGTCTTCTTTTGCTGGATTAGCAGGCGGCATCATAGCAAACATTATTCTTTAGGGGACATTGGAGGCAGCAGAAGGGGGCTTACTCAAAAGCCAGAAATTACATCATGAATTGAATTAATTGTATGGCCTGTAACGTGGCTGGTCTCAATAGCGCAACTAAGCGACAGCTAGTCCGCGAAGAGCTGAGAATGTATCAGCCTCAATTGTTTTTTTTTAACAGAAACACATCTTGCTTACAAAGATCGAAACATGCTGAAGCACTTAGGGTACGATACTATTATTTCTACCACTCAATCAGTATCTATAAAAGGAGTGGCTATTTTAAAAGATAAGAGGTTTAACTGCAGAGTGATCAAAAGTCAGTCCGATCAATGGGGATGCTGGGCATTGGCTCAGCTTGAGCTGTGGGGTAAAAAATATGTGGCCTGCGCAATATATGCTTCTAATGTGGACGATCCCACTATTTTTGAATATCTTAATTTAGAGTTGTTAAATTGGGAGGGTGAAAAATTGATTATCGGGGATTTTAATTGCGTCATAGATTATGGTATAGACTCTACTGGAAAAAGCCTTAACTCTAGAATGCGTAAGACCCGTGTTGCGATATTACAAATGGCAAGGCTTCAGTCTGTTTTATTCGGCCCCTCATGAATCGTATTCTAGGATAGATATGACCTTGGTTTCTGACGGCTTAATTACAACATCAAAGATGGAAATATGCCCCCGGGTGACTTCGGACCACAATCCCATAGTTTTTTCTTTTCGGGCTAAAGTCGAGAAAAAGGAACTTAGGCCATTTTCCTTCCCTAGATATCTGTTGACAGACAGCGAATATTTGGTTAATATTGCTCAGCAACTGGAGGAGTTCTTCAGAGTAAATACAGGGTCAGCATCCCCATTAATTGTATGGGACACAATGAAAGCGTATGTCCGAGGTATCACACAAAAATATCTTTTTTTACAGAATAAAAAGCGTAAAAATGAAATGGAGATACTGGTGCATACTTTACGTAACATTGAGAAACAACATGCGGAGTTAGTAAAGAAAAACTCAATGGCTCAAAATACTATGTTTCTTTCATTAAACGACGCAAGAACCATAGTGAAAAAGTTTTTAAGGGATAAAATGGCAGCCAGCTATAGTAAACATCGCTTAGAAAAATATGAATACGGGGAGCACATAGGACACATATTGGCTTATCAGACTGCTGAGACAAAGGCGAAAATTAGGATAAATTCTATCAAGGGAGCAGATGGGCTTCTGCATACCGAATCTTTAGACATCTTAGAACAATTTCTGTTGTTTTATCAACAGCTTTATTCTCTCACTTGGGCCCCAAATCGAGATGAGATACTATGTTATATTGACAACAGCGGTCTCCCAGTAGCAGATGTTGAGAGAACTGCTACTTTAGATGGGATAGTCTCGATAGAAGAAGTGGAGTTGGCATTATCAACATTGCCTATGGGGAAAGCGGCTGGAGACGACTCATTGCCATTAGAATTTTATAAATCTTTTAAAAAGACTTTGCTTTTGCCCCTTACCAGGGCAATACAATTCGTGGTCACTAGTGGGGAGGTACCGGAATCGTGGAATACGAGACAGATTGTGTTCTTCTTAAAAAAGGGTAAACCACCAACAGAATGTGGATCATACCGGCCAATCTCTCTTATTAATACGGACGCCAAGATATTTTCAAAGATCTTGGCGACTCGTCTAGCTCCGCTTATGCCGGGATTAGTTTCCGAAAGACAGCATGGGTTCATTTTGGGGAGGGACACTACTGCCCACGTCAACATGGCTATTGGAGCATTCGACTTTGCAGAGAAAAAGAAAATTGACTTAGGAATGGTCCTTCTAGACGCCGAAAAGGCGTTTGACCGCGTTAGGTGGGAATTTGTATGGGCTGTATTGGCTAAGATTGGTTTAGGCACACAGTTCCAGTCCTGTGTACAGGCTCTATACTGTAATCCTCAGGCCAAGCTGTCTTATATGGGGTCCCGATCAATACCATTTCGGATCTTATGTGGGACTAGGCAGGGATGCCCCCTGTCTCCGTTACTTTTTGTCCTATATATAGAGCCATTTCTATGCACTTTACAATTCTGCATGCATATTAAGCCATTGGAATCTGGGATTTTCAAACTTAAGCTCATGGCATGCGCTGATGACATAGCGGTCTATGCAACTAACCCAAGCGAGGCCGTGACAAGGATTAAGGAAGAAGCTGAGAAATATGGCAATGTCTCAGGCTATATATTGAATGCTAACAAAACTCAATTGCTTACTACGGCCGGGATCCAAAAATCTATTCCCGGGGCTTGTACAACTGTGACTTACTTGGGCGTAAAGATAATAGCCAAAGTTAATCAGATCATTGACTTAAATTATGTGCCACTCCTAAATGCAACTATCAAACTGTTCAAAATTTGGCATAGGCTTCCTCTAGGACTGCTTGGCAGATGTAACCTAATTAAAATGAAAATACTCCCTAAATTTTTATACTTGTTTCGTTCGATTCCCTTAAACGTTCCTAACATATTTTTTAAAAAAACTTGAGGGGATCTGTAGCAGCTTCATTTGGGGTTATAAAAAATCTAGGAGAGCAATTGAGCTGCTTAAATCACCATTTGAACAAGGCGGACTTGGCTTTCCGGATTTTAAAATCTATTTCTGGGCTTCATTTACAGGTCGTTTCCGTTGTTTGCTGGGTCTGGATCAGACAGACTCAGTGTTTGAGTTTATTTTAGGAAACCAGAGGGACATGTTCTTATATGGAATAAGTGACCCAAACTCCTTCAAGCGAGTGAAGTTTGAGACTGTGAGAGATAATGTATATATTTGGAGAGATATGTCTGCTAGGTGTAAACTACCAATATTTAACAAATCATTCGAAAATTTGCGCCTAGTGTATAAACTCCCTGCTCATTTCTTCCTTAAATATATACAGATTAGAGATTATTTAGTCTCTAATCTGGTCGTAGCTGAGATTATGCAGTCAAACATTTGGGATTGTATATATGGAGGGAAAACCATATCTTTGATAGGGCTGATGCACGTACATCTACATAGTTTTAGATTAGATGGTAGTGAGAAATTAGCTGAACACTGGAGTGAAACCCTGGGTATGGCGGTTTCATCTAGAATGATCAAACAAGCTTTAGGTAACGTTAAGGATTCGGTCCACTCTGTTAGTTTGCAACTCCAGCAATTACGTACTACCTGTATGTTGTACTATACCCCGGCTAAAATAGCCAAATGGGCTCAAGGTAATACGATGGGGGATAAAAATAACTGCCCCAAATGTGGACTCTATGCTGCTAATCTATTGCATATGTTTATTGCATGCCCAGCACTGACGGGTTATTGGCAGAAAATTGAACAGTTACTCCAGTCTAAACTTGGGCTGGATCATCCACTCACTGATCTCGAAATCATGCTGGGGTATAAGGAGGATAACCCCGCCATCACACGCCTCTTCTCAATCTTGATGGCTTCTGCTACACTGGCTATTGCCAGGGTATGGGTCTCCTCCACACCTCCTTCGGTTGAGAAATGTTGGGTTATTATTAGAGAAACTTATGGTTTAGAGGCAGCCTTGGCAAAGGCAAGGGGAATTCGCTCCTTAGTCAAATTAGAAGCGCTATGGAGACTGATGGCTTTTGATGGAATAATTTAGTATTTGGTAGTATTATATGAAATAATTTGTGTCCCCTATGACTTTTTCTCTTTTGCAAATTTATTTTTTATGGTTTCTGCCTGATGTATAAATCCTAAAACCCCAGTTTAGGTTTTACTGTATAAATGTGCCCTTTTTGATGATGAAAATAAAAAAGTTATAAAAAATATAAAAAAAGACTCCGCACAATGGGAGCAGTACACATGGCCTGCTTCAGGTCATCAAATGCCTTTTGACATCTAGCTGTCCACTGAACCTTTTTGGGCATTTTCTTAGAAGTTAAGTCATTCAAGGGTGTCACTATTGATCCATACCCCTTTGACAAATCTCCTATTGTACCCAATCAGGCTTAAGAGGACTCTCACCTGAGTCTGGGTAGTTGGAGCAACCCAGTCCTTTATGGTCTGGATCTTGCTCTGCAATGGTTGAACCTGGCCTCCACCTACAAGGTGGCCCAGGTACACAACCTGACTCTGCCCTATCTGGCACTTAGTAGCCTTGATAGTTAGGCCTGCTTCTTGCAGGGCCTCCAAAACATTCCTTAGGTGGACCAGGTGATCCTCCCAGGTGGAGCTAAAGACAGCAATATCATCTAGATAGGCTGCACTAAAGGCTTCCAGACCTGTGAGAACTGTATTCACCAACCTTTGGAAAGTGGCAGGTGCATTCTTCAACCCAAAGGGCATTACCACAAATTGATAGTGCCCAGTAGGGGTAGAAAATGCTGTTTTTGGCTTTGCATCATCAGCTAGTCTGATCTGCCCGTAGCCAGCTGTCAAGTCAAATGTGCTAAGGTACTTGGCTGAGGCCAAAGTATCTATAAGCTCATCTGCCCTTGGTATTGGATGGGCATCAGTCCTGGTGACTGCATTGAGGCCTCTGTTGTCCACACAAAACCTCATCTCTCTTTTTCCACCACTGGTGTGAGGTTTTGGCACAAGGACCACTGGACTAGCCCAAGGGCTAACTGAGGGTTCAATCATACCTAAATCCAACATTTTCTGGACTTCTGTCCTGATGCAGTCCCTGACATGGTCAGGTTGCCTATAAATCTTATTTTTAATAGGTAGACTGTCCCCAGTGTCCACTTCATGAGTGCACCCGGTAGTCTGACTTGGAGTCTGTGAGAACATATATCTGTACTGATTGAGAACCTGTCTGCAATCAGTTTGCTGCTGGACAGTGAGGCTGCCTGCCAAGGCTACACCATCGACTGACCCATCATCAGGGTTCTGTGAGAGGAGGTCAGGGAGTGGGTCACTCTCTTCCTCCTGTCCCTCATCAGTTGCCATGACCAAGCCCATGTCAGCCCTGTCCACATATGGCTTCAGCCTGTTGACATGGAGAACCCTATGGGGACTCCTAGGGGTTCCAAGGTCTACCAAGTAGGTAACCTCCCCTTTCTGTTCAACAATAGTGTGGGATCCACTCCACTTGTCCTGGAGAGCTGCTGGGGCCACAGGCTCCAACACCCACACTTTCTACCCTGACTGATAAACAGTCAGTACAGCCTTTTGGTCATGCCAGGCTTTTTGCAGTTCCTGGCTAGCCTCAAGGTTTTTGTTTGCCTTTTTCATGTACTCAGCCATCTGGGAGCGGAGACCAAGTACATAATCCACTATGTCTTGCTTTGGGGGCTTGAGAGGTGTAGGAGAGTAGGGTCTGCTATCCTATGGTCACCCCAAATTTTTGCTTTTTGCTTCACTGGTTTTTGACGTATTGAGGCTGTGGATCTGCTAATCAGACCCCCAGCCTGCTGTTCTCTCTACTAAATTGACACTATGCACTCTAGGTGCATAACCCATTGGAATTGGATCACCCTGTGAGCCCCTGTACCAGTGTACACTAGGTACCCAGGGCATTGGTGTATCTGAGGCCTACCAGGGGCTGAAGCATGTATTGTGCCACCCCTGGCCTGGCCTAGAAATTTGACACAACTGGCTGATCACTCAGCTGGGGTAAGTTGGTGTATCCACCTCTTACTTAGGTGTAGTATACCTATACCTAACCTTAAATGGAACACATGTTAACCTATAAGTCACTCCTATGGCAGGCCTTAACAATCCTGAAGGCAGAGTGTTTGGTTTGATGTGAGATGGTGCTCTGGCAGGAGCTGAGCCCGTCTGCAGTGGTCGGAACAACTTCCTTCTGCCGTTTCCAGATATCGTCATACCATATACTCTTAAGTGCATTATGAACCTCGCGGTTAAATGCTAACTTTGGTTTGGCTTTATCAAAACATGTCGAGTAAGGTGTCATACGAATTGGAATACTAACCCCTCGCCAATTCTGGCGACGGGGTTAGCATTCCACCCTTCTAGAGGGACACGACATGTACAGATCCTGAAACCCGGGTAAAATCAGACATAGCCTCAGCTCCACAAAATGGATGCTGCCACCACAGACACAAGTCTGCCCTCCTGCTGCTGGGAGTCCTTCCAGCTTGGGAGACGTGGACAAAGGGTTTCCTGCCAGGGGAGGTGCGAGCACCACCCCAGACAGGATTTTGTGTCAGGTAGGGCTTGAAAGAAACCAGACATGCCTGAGGCTCACAAGGAGCCTCGGTGCATATGCCAGTTCAATCCGGTCCTGGGGCACACCAGCCCCAGACCTGGGGCGAGCTGGACAAAGGATTGGGGGTGTAACCACCCCCCTTCCTGGTCCCACCCTTAGGGAGGGACCTAGCAGGTAGTCCGGCCCCTAGAATCCGTTTAAAGGTAGGAGCTGTGTCCTAAGACTTCAGACATCCTGGAATCAACTTGAAACTAAGAAGAAGACGGGAACTTCGACATTCTGCTGCACAGAAGACTGAAGGAAAATCTCCCCTATGGTCAGGGAGTGACCATCTTGCTAACGCAAGCACCAACCAGCGAATCGACGTCTGCTTTGCCACCGCCTCCCGCCGGAGCCCAAGCCCAGAGCCCAACAAGAACTGGACCTCCAGACCTCTCACAGCCCGATCCACAGTCCCTGCAAAGAAGGAACCAGTGGAGGCACCGAGACATGTGGAGCCAGCCATCTTGAAAGACACTCGACAAGCTGCAAGCGCGACAACAGAGGCTCCCTCCAAGTTGTGCTTTGGGTCCTGAGAAGCCCCAAACCCGAGCAGCATCTGCACCAAAGGTGAGCTCTCCAGCATCTCCACGATCTGCGTGGGGCCCTTCTGCACTTTGCAACTTGACGTGCCTGCCCGGTCCCTGGCCCGTTGGCTAGTGGCCATTTTGGCGACCTACTTTGAAAACTACGATGCTGGTCTGGTTGCTCCAGACTGGCCCTTGCTCCCCTCCATAGGAGCAGCCCCTCTGACCTTGCTGGTCAGAGTTACAAGCTTACTTCCACTTCCTGCGACTCCTGCTTTTGCCAAGGCTTGTTTGCTTCTTTCGAGTCGCCAACACCGCCGACAGCGAGAGCCTGCGTGGGACAGCTCGTGACTCGACTCCTGGACGTCGTCGACCTTCAGGGACCACGTGGCTCCGGAGACAAGCTTCCTCTCCTCACCTGTTTGCACCCGACATCGCCTGGTACCTACCTGGTGCCACGCCGGTCACTGGCTAGTGACTGTGAACACTGTCCCCTCTGCTTACAGGTCTTCAACACTTCTGATCCACCCTTGGATCCACCTCATCTCTTCTGGACCGGCCGCCTGCAGCAACTTTGTCGTCAGGCTCCATTGAACAGATAGACGAAACCCGACGCACTTTGAGCCCTATGCACCCGCTTCCTGTGGGTGAGATAAAGCTGGCACTCCGGTGCACAAGTGTAGAGTAACATCTCTAATGTCTATGTTTTAAGTCTTGAGTTCGTAGGTCATTCAGAAGACCCTTCTAGCAGTAACTTTTTGAACTTTACGCACCCATTGAAAACCTATGGGAGCCCGCGTGTAACTTTACTCACTGCACAAGCGACCCGTGGACCTCCTGGTCACTAACTAAAGTTAGCTCCTTGTAGGCCCAGCGATTCTAGAGGCCCTAGGCCTTCTACCTTTCCTGTTCGTGGTACTTATACCACTATTTTAGTATATGGTTCGAGTGGCCACCAGGGCCTATCCATATAAAGTGCAACTTCTGTATATTGTGATGCTTCTTGTTTAACGATTTGTGCTCCTGTGCTCATAAAGAGTCTAGGGGATACTTTGAGTAATAAATACATATATATTTTGAATATATATCTGTGTGGTGTCCTTTCATTGGTATAAAGGGGGGTTACATATGGTAAAACAGCTTGCTTAACATGCCAAAACGAGTTTAGCCTGAAAGACTGCTTAGCCTACGCTACCACTAGGGCAGCTGGTCCAAAAAGGTTGACTTACAACCACACCATAAGGGTTGCTTGGCATGGTACGAGGTGGTCACTTTAACTAGTGAACATCATATACCAGGCCAACTTCCCACAAGAGGTAACTCCCATCCTTCCTTCACCAAACACAATGGACCCCTGACAGGGTGACCAAACAGAAGTTCAAATGGGCTATAGCCAACCCTCTTCTGAGGCACCTACATGTATGCAAATAAAAGGCAGGGCAAGAGAAGTTCCCATTTTCGCCTAAACTTCTCTGGGAGTCTTTTGATCATGCTCTTTAAGGTTTTGTTGAACCTTTCAACTAAACTATTGCATTGTGGGTGATAGGGTGTGGGGCATTTGTAATTCACTCCACACTCCTTCCACATTGCAGTTAAGTAACTTGACATACAGTTTGCAACTCTGTCAGATACTACCTCCTTAGGAAAGCCTACTCCTGAGAACACACTCAGGAGAGTTCTTGCCACTACAGGTGCTGTAGTGGTCCTTAGGGGAATTGCTTCTGGATACCTGGTGGCATGATCCACTGCCACCAGTATAAACCTGTGCCCAGATGCAGTTTGAGGATCCATGGGACCAACAATGTCAATCCCAACCCTCTCAAAGGGAACCCCCACCACAGGTAGTGGTATCAGGGGGGCCTTTGTAGTGCCACCTGCTTTACAACTGGCTGGGCAGGTTACACAGGAGCGACAACACTCCATTGTGTCTTCAGACATGTGTGGCTAGTGAAAGTGAGGAACAATTCTGTCCCAAGTCTTGTTCTGGCCTAAGTGTCCTGCTAGGGGAATATCATGGGCTAGTATCAATAGGAAACCCCTAAACTTCAGAGGTATAACCAACCTCCTGGATGTACCAGGCTTGGGGTCTCTACTCTCTGAGTATTGGAGTCCATCATCCCAAGAAACTTTATGGGCGCCACTAGCATTCCCAGCAGCCTCATCAGTAGCTTGCTTTCTGAGGAGTTCAAGAGAGGGGCAGTTTTTCTGCTCCTGGCTCAGATCAGACCTGGAAGGGCCCCCTGTCCCCAAGAACTCAACCTGGTCAGGTTCAAGCTCCTCTGGGACAGTTCCTTCTTCAGGCTCAAGATCATCTCCCTGCGGAGACTGATCAGCATCCCGAGACAGGTGGGAAGGCTCTGCTTTAACCCTACTGTTCCTCCTCCTGTGAGGCACCTGGTCCATTATTCCAGAATCCAGGGCCTGATCAGCTTTTGACATTTTAGCCTGTGACCTGGTCACAGCAAAGACATGTGCAGGGATCCCTAACATTTCTGCCTGTGTCCTGAGCTCCACTTCATCCCAAGCTGAAGTTTCCAGATCATTGCCAAGCAAGCATTGTACCGGTAAGTCTGCACTTACCACAACCTTCTTAAGGCCATTTACCCCTTCCCAGGAGAAGTTAACAACTGCCAGAGAATGGTCTGTTCTGACATTGCTAGCATTAGTCACTTGGTACATTTCACCAAGTATAATCTGCCCAGGATCCACAAGATCTTTTGTCACCATGGTGACACTTGCTCCTGTGTCCCTGAATGCCCAAGCTTCTACTCCATTAATTAAAGGCTGCAGTCTGTATTTGCCCAGGTTACTGGGGCTCACAAAGGGGGACATATCCATGCCCCCATCACTGACAAGCACAGCCTGAGTTGGTACTCTGACTAGGCCAGAGTCCATCTCATAAACCAGGGTCAACCCTACTACACCCTTATTCTGTGTATTTCCACAATTTCCCTTTCCTGACTGGGAATCAACCCCTGAAGAAGATTTTTGGGGCCTTTGTGTAGACTTCTGGTCTTTACCCTTGTCCCCACCCTTATAAGAGTTTTTAGAATCTTGCTTCTTAGGGTGACCACTTTGGTTCTGTACCTTCTGCCTCACTCTGGTCCTGACCCATTTGTCTGCCTTCTTTCCCAATTCTTGGGGAGAGGTCAGATCCGAGTCTACCAGGTTCTGGTGCAACAGCTGATTTTGACAGTTATTAAGAATCTGCTCCCTCATTATCAGATTATACAATCCTTTGAAGTCACACACTTTACTGCCCAATAACCAACCTTCCAGAGCCTTAGCAGCACAGTCAACAAAGTCAACACAGTCCTGATTCTGTGCCTTTTGGGTATCTCTGAAGTTTAACCTGTATTGTTCAGTGGTTAGGCCAAACCCATCTATCAGAGCACTTTTCAAGACTTTGTAATCATCAGCATCCTCTTCTCTTACAGTGAGGAGCTTGTCTCTACCTTTGTCTGCAAAGGAGAGCCATAAGATTGCTGACCACTGACCTTGAGGGATCTTCTGTACTTTACAGGCCCTCTCCAAGTTAGTTATCCATTTGTGGAAGTCATCCCCACTCTGGTAGGGAGGGACAATCTTACTTAGGTTTCTATGGTCATAAGACCTCTCCCTACCTCTAGGGAAATTGCTGTCACCAAGGAACTCTAGTCCCTCCTTTTTACTAGTTCTGTAGAGCTCCAGGGCTTCCCTATCCAAGGCCATCTGCTGCTTTCTGAGCTTGAACTTGTCTTGCTCATACTTCAGCAGTCTCTCTCTCCTCTCCTGGGAGGTTTCCGTCCCTCTATGAGAAGAAATAGAGGTTCCAATAGAGGAGTTAGACTGAAGAGATCCCCTTGACAGAGACCTATCCCTTCTAGCCCTGTGTTCAGGCCTACCAGGAGGAACGAAGGAAGGAGCATTATTGTCCTCATCCTCATCCTGATGTTCTGTGTCCACCAGAGTCTGGTCATTGTCACCAGTCTGGTCAGTATCAGAGTTAGGGTCAGGGGAGTTTCCACCCCTGGACCCAGTCTCAAGTGCTGCCCCACCCACACTGTCTCCATCTACAGGCCCACTAGGGCTTGTGATGTCATCCAGTTTCAGTATCTGTATAAGATGCTGTGTGGATGGACTTTTGCCTGTCTTCAGCTTCCTAATAGTGCATAAGGCCCTAAGTCTAGCAAAGGAGAGATCCTCATACTTGTAGGGATGGAGCTCACTGGTTCCTGGTAGGGAATCAGTGGTTCCTGGCTGGTTAGACATTATTAATGTGATGTGGTATATTGCACTACCTACACTAGTGTAGCCTACTAAACTCTCTTGGGTTGTAGAAAGGGTGTGCTATCCCTTAACACACAACTCTAAGTTCAGTAGAACTTACTTTAGCTAAACTTGATATTATATGTACCTCAGGTACCTTTAGTGGTTTTCAGTTGATCAATTCAATTGAGATTATCTGGTAAAACAATAGCGAGCTGGAACCCCACACGCTGCACACCAATGTGAGAAGGTGGCCTGATATATGCTGTCCACTAGTTCTAGTGGGCACCTTGTATCAGTTCAAACAACCCCTTATGGTGAATGGTTAAAGACAACCTTATGTGAAAGCTATCCTAGTGGTAGCTATGGAGAGCAGCCATCAGGCTAAGTCTTGAAGGAATGTAAAGCAGCTTGTTTTACCATTCTAAAATCTCTTGAATTATGAAATGAAAAAACAACCACACCAGGTATATATTCAAATTATATGTATTTAAAGTTAAACACACCACTCTAATCTCTTTATGAGTCTGGAGTTCGAAGTACCAAAGTTACAAGTGATTAAGCATCAGTAAAAGCAGAAATACACGTTTGAGCCCTAGGGGCGTACCAAACCATATACTAAAAAAGTGGTATAAGAACTACGACTGTAATAGGCACTAGGCCTATTGCCTCTAGAATCGCTGGGACCCCACGGAACCACCCAAGGTAGGAACACAGGGGACCTACGGGAACTGTATGCAGTGTGGAAACATAACCGCGGGTTCCTATTACTTTCTAAGGGGATTGTCGCGGTTGGAATTTTAAAGATTAGGGGCACTTCTAATCGAACTAGGACCAAACCCTCTTGGACTTAGGAAGTTCTAGGGATAGCACCCACGAGAATACCGGAGTACTCGAGTTACCTCACACAGGGAAGCCGGGTGCATAAGTGTCTTTTGGTGTTGGGTCGCGTCGTCGATTTCTATGGAAGTCTGCAAAGAACTACTGCTGCCGTGAAGAGGAGAAGTGTCCGGAGAGATCCAAGCCTGGATCTAGGATGTAAGGAACCTGAAAGCAGAGGGGACAGAGTCTGGGTCACTTGCCAGTGACCTAGGGCAGGATGGACCAATGCCCACAGATGTCGGGTGCTTCAGGTGAGTTGACGGGTGCCTTGACTCTTCAGCCACGAGGTCTAGAAGGTGTTGACGAAGTCTACGAGCCAGATTCGAGCTGTTCCACAAAGTCTGTCGAGTGCTGCAGTGTCAGCGACCAGAAAGGACCCAACAAGCTGCGGTGCAGACCAGTAAGGTCTGATGGACTCACCCAGAAAGGGTGCGTAAGAGCAAGTCTGGTGCAACCAGAAAAGCACAAGTAGAAGTGGAGTTGCCTTCGTGGGGACCTGCTAGCCAACGGGCTACTGATTGCGAAGGAGCTTCAAGCGGTCGCACTTGGAGCTGGCCTTCGGATTCCCTGGCTTGAAAAGCAGCCTCAGCCAATTCATTAATCAGCAGGCGTAGCGCTGCGAAAGTTGACAACCCCACAGAGCTGTCAAACGTGGACCCCATTGCCGGCATGAAAATCCACAATATGGTTGCTTCCTGCATCTCTCCCGTTTCTAGGCAACCAACTCTTGTGGGCCCCCGAAACCTTGTGGGAGCCATGAGATGCAGGAAGCATCCTTGAGCATAAAACACTGCCTCTGAACACGGGCTGTTTTTGTAAGAAGAGAAAACAAGAAGCCAAAGTGGACGCTCAGCGCCTCCGAAGAGCCGTCATGTAACCACGGGCCACGTGAGGCCAAAAGCGATGAACATGCAAAGCGGCAGCCGTGCGGGGCAAAAATACATGTGAGAGAGATTGCTCTGTCCCATTTCTGGACCAACGCCCTCTGAGCAGAGCCGTAAGGTCCCCTAAGAGATAACAAAACTGCTTGTGCAAGTCCGTTAAGGAAAACAACAGTAACACATAATGCGTGCAAAACTTACCTCTGACTTCAATCATTCAATCAATCAGAGTACTTGTAAAGTGCGCTACTTACCCGTGAGGGTCTCAAGGCGCTGAGGGGAGTAGGGGGACTGCTACTGTTCGAAGAGCCAAGTCTTGAGGAGTCTTCTGTTGGTGAGTAGGTATTGGGTCTTCCGTATGTGGGTAGGGAGGGTGTTCCAGGTCTTGGCGGTAAGGTAGGAGAAGGATCTGCCGCCGGAGGTCGTATGTTGGATGCGGGGCACAGCGGCGAGGGCGAGGATGGCGGAGCGTAGCTGGCAGATAGGGGTGTGGAAGCTGAGTCTTCTGTTCAGGTAGGCTGGTCCGGTGTTGTGGAGTGCCTTGTGTGTATGGGTGAGGAGGTTGAAGATGATCCTCTTGTCGACGGGGAGCCAGTGTAGGTCTCTCAGGTGGGGGGTGATGTGGCTGCAGCGGGGGACGTTGACGATCAGTCGGGTGGAGGCGTTTTGGATGCGTTGTAGTCGTCGTAGGTGATTGGCTGGGATTCCTGCGTAGAGTGCGTTGCCGTAGTCCAGTCTGCTGCTGACGAGGGCATGTGTCACCGTTCTTCTTATTTCGGTCGGGATCCACTTGTAGATCCTGCGGAGCATGCGGAGGGAGTTGTAGCAGGAGGAGGAGATGGCGTTGACCTGTTTAGCCATGGAGAGGGAGGAGTCAAGGATGGATCCTAGGTTGCGTGCATGGTCGGTGGGTGTTGGTGCTGTTCCCATTGTGGTCGGCCACCAAGAGTCGTCCCAGGCTGAGTGGGTGGGTCCGAGGATGAAGACTTCCGTCTTGTCCGAGTCCAGCTTCAGATGGCTGCTCCTCATCCAGTCGGCGACGGCCTTTATTCCCTCGTGGAGGTTGGTTTTGGCGGTCTGTGGGTCCTTTGTGAGGGAGAGGATGAGCTGGGTGTCGTCGGCGTAGGAGATGATGTTGAGGTCGTGATGGCGGGCCACTCGTGCGAGGGGGGCCATGTAGACATTGAACAGTGTCGGGCGGAGGGATGAGCCCTGGGGGACGCCGCAGATTCCGGCTTCTAGGAGGCATGTTGTTGGACTTGGCCCTTTTTGCAGGGTCATCCCTAAACTTTTTGCCTTCCTCCTGTATTTTCTCTAACCTGTTGTTGGCTGTTTTATGACTCTGGGCACCTTACCACTGCTGATCAGTGCTAAGGTGCATATGCTGTCCCTATGGTAAAATTTTGATGTTGATTGGTTTCCATGTTTGGCTTATTTGGTTTACTATCAGCCCCTAGTAAAGTGCACCAGGAGTGCCAGGGCTTGTAAAGACAAATGCTGCTGGTGGGCTTGCAGCACTGGTTGTGCCACCCACAGAAGCGGCCTAGTAAAATGTGTCCAAGGTCTGCCATTGCAGCACCTGCGTGCAGTCTGGTACTGTCATGCTGACTGGGCAAGTGCACCTACTTGCCAGTCCCTAAACCTTCCCTTAACTACATATTAGTCACCCCTATGGTAGGCCCAAGGGCAGGGTGCGTTGTAAGCATAAGGTAGGACATGCCCTGATGTGTGTGGCATGTCCTAATAGTGAATTACAGCCATTTTCGTTTTTCACTATTGAAAGGCTACCTGCTCTCCATAGGCCAGAATGGGCTGCTGGAATTATTACACTCTATAATCCCAGCGGACTCAGAGAGCATGGTAGAAAGTCAAGTTTAGTATGCCTGAACTCAGAATAATAAAATACTTCTTTTAGTAAAGTTTATTTTAATATCCTGTGTTTGTAAATACTACTTTTAGAAAGCTAGTATTTACTCGCCTAACCATTTCAGTCCGCCTCTGCTGTGTGTGTGTGTGCTGCCTAGTATCAGTGAGGGGCAGGGCTGGGGAATTCCAGGAGACAGGCTGGCTGCCAGGTGGCGAGTAGGGAGATTACACCAGGATGGGTGGGAGGAGTACACCTTGACTCTGAATAGGGCTGTGCTCTGCCATTACAATGCTGGCTCCGCCCCCTGTGGAGCAGCTGATGTCTCTGCCCTGTGCACTGAAAGGAAAGAGCAGAGTCACCACAACAAAGTGCTCCAAAACCGGACTGAGCCAAGCGCAGGCCCCCTGGCCACAAAGAACAAAAGAAACTGTGTATAAAAGAAGGAGCCCTGCTCCTAAGAAATCAGATCCTGTTGACGCCAAGAAGAAACTCTGCCTGAAGAGAAGGACCTGGGAAAGCTACAAGGAGGAGTACTGTCTCTAAGCCTGAGAGACTGGCCTGTGGTGGGTGCCTTGCTGCAAGAAGAAGAGAAGAAGAAAAGACTGAAAGACTTTTATTTTCACTTGTGCATCTTAAAACCATCTCCAAGGGCTTGCTTGTGAACTTGCCTCCTGAACTGCGCCCCAGGAACAGTGGGTGCTACCCCTCCCTGGAAGAAGGGAACTGCTGCTGGTGAATGCCCCCTTCAGCGCTGACTCAGATACCTGAGTGCGACTGTGAACCTGTCCCGCACTCTGAGAACCTGTGTGCCCTCATCCCGCCGAGCAACGTGATCCCTGGATGACTGTGCCACAGTGAGCACCGTAACGGCCTGCCCCGCCTGGCCTGAGCATCGCAAACTGCTGCCCCCTCGAGCCGGAGCTCGCAACGCAAGAAAGGACCGTCCGGTCCAAGCAACGAGGCTCTGTGGTCCCCGAGCCGTAGAGCCCACCGCAAAGACCACCCGCACCTGAGTTTGCCTCTCCTGGACGATACCCTGTTGGCAGTGCCTCGCCGCTGAATTCACCCCAAGCCGCCGCCCGCCTTCCTCAATGTCGTGATGGATGCCAGAGTCAAGAGACGCCCCAAAACGCATCGTTGCCCGCTACGAAGCAGGACCGCACCGCGACGTGGGACGCCCCCTCTACGACTACTGAAGTCGCCTCGCACCCCCTGAAGAAACAAGGTACTGTGCGCTTCGAACGCCTCAGCGTACTTGCAGCGTACAGCTGCAGCATAGGGAATTGTGCGTGCTCTGACCCCCAGCGTACAGGCAGCGTACGGCTGCAGCATAGAGACTTGTGCACGTTCTGACCCCCAGCGTACAGGCAGCACACAGCGGCATTACAGAGAACTGTACGTGTTATCGCAGGCCAACCGTACGGCCCGCACTGCCTTCAAGATCATTGGCCCCATATGCTTACTCACGCGGGAAGCGTGAGCTATCGTGGGGAACGTCCCGAAGAGCAGTGCGAAGCGTACCAAGAGCGGTACGATGCGTACCCAGAGCGGTACGGCACGTACGAAGAGCACTGCGACGCGCACAGACCCCAAAGAGGTGCAGTCAGCACCCAGCCTTGAATTAATAAGAACTGTGGCATCATAAATCATAACAAGTAACTGGAACCCCTTTCAAAGCCTAAAGACTGTATTTAAAAACCTGCTTGAGGAGTTTATATAAAGAGCTATATTTTTACAAATACCGTCTCGTGCCTCTGTGTGGTGGGTTGGTGATTACTGTGGGACATTGTAAGTGCTTAACCACATGTGCTCTAGAGATTAGCCTGACTGCTTGCGCCACACTACCTAGAGGGTGAGCAGGGGTTGTCTGCTGAGAGCGATCCTAGGCCCTGACTTAGAGGAGAGGGTCCCTGCTTGTCGCAAGTGCATACCTGCGCCAACCAGAGACCCCCGATTCTAACATTGGTGGCAGCGGTGAGGATCACGGATTTGTATTTGTGGTGTCTGAGCAGTGATTATTAGCCATTGCACAGTGAGGACAGTCCAGTAGCTTGAGCCACAGACTTTTAATTTTTGCTTGCCAAGAAAGAAGATCACTTGTGTTTGGAGTTATGCCGGGCCCAAACAGCATAGAGAAAACGACATCTGAAGCCTCTGAAGTAGGAGAGGTTGAATGGGATGAGTCAAAACTGGACAGCTACAAGAAATCCGAACTCAAGTACTTCTGCAGGAAGTTCAAGGTTCCACATGTAGGATGCAGGATCAAAGCAGATCTCTACAAGGCGCTGAAAGCCTGGTTTGAATCAAGGGGTGCAACTTAGGAGGTTGTACCAGTGGAACCAGCGGAGAGCGTTCATAGTTTTGGCAGAGGCCTGTTGCCAGAGGAGCTGGCAGACAGACAGGCCACCAGGGATCATGAAATGAAGTTGGCAGAGCTTAAATTAAAGGGCCAATTGGAGCTAGAAAGCAAGAAGCTGGCTCTGGAAGAAAAGAAAATGCAAATGGAGCACGACTTGATAATGAGGAAGTTCGATATGGAGCTCGAGAGGCTTGAGGCCATGAGTGTCTCATCCCAGCAACAAGAAAGGTGTGTAGCTCAGAGATTGAGCTTTGCTGAGTGGGAAGAGGAATCCAGCTCAGATGGTGGCAGCAATATTGAATTTTCTAGTGCTGAGAGAGTAGTACATACACTCAGAGATGTGGCGCCTGACTTGAAGGAGGGGGTTAACATACACCAGGAGGTTCAAGGACATGAGGTAGCTCCAGTAGTGCGCAGTGTCCCTGAGAGGAATAGGGTAACTGGCGCAGGGGTTCATGGTCCTAGTGGTGGGAGGGACACTCTACTGACTCTAGATGAGAGGTGCAGGGAGAGGGGTTCCCCCAAAATTGAAGTCCTGGTATGTGAGTGTGAAGACCGCCCAGAAGAGTGTGGGATGTGTGACAGAGACAGTCAGATACTGTTTTGCCAGTCTCAGGAGAGTGGTGTGGAGTATGTGTGTGAGGCACTGGATGGTGAGGTGAAGGATAGTTTGGTTAACCCTGCTAGGGGGCTGTGTGATCCAATTGTAGGAGAGCATATTGTAAGTCCCTGTTTTCCAGAGCTATGCCAACACCTGTGGGAGAGTGAGTTCTCTGACCGCAGGGAGCTCACATGGGAGGCAGACCTTTTGGTGGAGTCCAGAGGGTCTGGAAAGGCATCGGGAGTGATCCCAAGAGGAGTGGTCCACGTATCTTCAAACCCAGTGTGGTGGAAGTGGCTCAGAGTAGCCCAACTAGGTCCTGTAGTAGTGAGAGGGGTGTAGGGGCCTCACGTCCTGCCGTTGAGGGGGAGGAGTGAGAACGGGTTATGTCCCGGTAGCGCCCAGCATCAGTCCCAGAGCTTGGATGGTTCTTTAAGGGAACACCAGGTGGGGAGCCTAGTCTGTCCTGAGGGGCTGCCCGTTGGGCGGGATCCCCTAGTGTCTGGTGAACGGGGAGTGTCTGTAGGCAGGCCTCCCTCAGTTCTGGTGTCTGGCAGTACCGCTCCAGTTGGGAGGGTGCAGAAGTCCAGATTGAGGGGTGAGAGGGAGAAAGAGTCCCCAGTGGAAAAACCAGTGGTTCAGGGGCCAGCCAGAAGGGCTGCGTCACCAGTGAATGACCATGGTGACACCACTTCTGTCCTGGGGGATCTTCGTGCACTGTCAGATGGACAGGGGTCGGGAGATCAGCGCCAGGCAGACTGTCACACGACACATCAGTTATGTGTCACCCTCAGGGGGGGCATGCGTGCTCCCCGGGAAGTCCTGGTGCACCAGGCGAGCGTTCAACCGCATGGGTTGGTCCCAGGGTTGGGAAGCCAGGTTCAGGTGTTGTCTGACCTGGAGGGTGGGGCAACTGTAATCAGTGTCCTGACCCATGTTGCTTCTAGGGGCACCACTCCAGTTGGGAGTGTGCAGTACTCTGGAAGGGGGTGCAGAGGGAGGGAGTCCTCACCTCTGACCCCGGCTCAACTGAAGGGTTTAGACCCTAGGTTGGAGGGCCAGGTTCAGGGTGTCCCCCCTGACCTGGACGCCCAGTTGCAGGATAGAACCCCTGAACTGGCGGGCGAATTGCGCAGGACACCTGCCTAAGGTGCCCTTGCAATTCCTGAAGGGGGTACCACTCCAAGTGGGAGGGTACAGAGCCCCAAGGAGGAGGACCGGGTGTGGGAGAGGCCACCCCAGTCTTTGGTCCAGCTGCCGGATACAGGCCTGGGGCTGGTGGGTCAGTGCCAGGATGTCATACCTGACCTGACCGGAGGGAGAATGGACAAAGGGTGCCAAGCACCTGGGGCTACTGCCCCCCGCTCCCTGGTGCCACAGAGGTTTGAGAGCCCTGAGAGGCATACGGCCTGGGTCTCATCCCTGACCACTGTCAGTGGCCACTGTAGCATTTTGCTGTCTGTCTGATGGGACACACCTGTGGGCCAGTTAAGGTTAGGTGCTGCACAGGTGGTGTCCACAGGTGAGGAGAAGGGTTCCCCATGGATTGGCTTGGTGGGCCCTGAGAGTATGGACAGAGGGAGTCCGATAGGTTCAGATTGGCGTAGAAATGGAGTCTGCCCCTGCAGTTGCGGGCCAGGTCCTTGTTCTATCGCCCCAAGCAGGGAAGACCATCACGGTGGTGATTGGTCTGCCCTGCGTTTTGGCTGGAAGGGGGTTGTGATGGACTTGGCCCTTTTTGCAGGGTCATCCCTAAACCTTTTGCCTTTCTCCTGTATTTTTTCTGAGCTGTTGTTGGCTGTTTTATGACTCTGGGCACCTCACCACTGCTGATCAGTGCTAAGGTGCATATGCTCTCCCTATGGTAAAATGTTGATGTTGATTGGTTTCCATGTTTGGCTTATTTGCTTTACTATCAGCCCCTAGTAAAGTGCACCAGGAGTGCCAGGGCTTGTAAATACAAATGCTGCTGGTGGGCTTGCAGCACTGGTTGTGCCACCCACAGAAGCGGCCTAGTAAAATGTGTCTAGGGTCTGCCACTGCAGAACCTGCGTGCAGTCTGGTACTGTCGCGCTGACTGCGCAAGTGCACCCACTTGCCAGTCCCTAAACCTTCCCTTAGCTACATATGAGTCACCCTTATGGTAGGCCCAAGGGCAGGGTGCATTGTAAGCATACGGTAGGATATGCCCTGATGTGTGTGGCATGTCCTAATAGTGAATTACAGCCATTTTCGTTTTTCACTATTGAAAGGCTACCTGCTCTCCATAGGCCAGAATGGGCTGCTGGAATTATTACACTCTATAATCCCAGCGGACTCAGAGAGCATGGTAGAAAGTCAAGTTTAGTATGCCTGAACTCAGATTAATAAAATACTTCTTTTAGTAAAGTTTATTTTAATATCCTGTGTTTGTAAATACTACTTTTAGAAAGCTAGTATTTACTCGCCTAACCATTTCAGTCCGCCTCTGCTGTGTGTGTGTGCTGCCGAGTTTCAGTGAGGGCCAGGGCTGGGGAATTCCAGGAGACAGGCTGGCTGCCAGGGGGCAAGTAGAGAGATTACACCAGGATGGGTGGGAGGAGTACACCTTGACTCTGAATAGGGCTGTACTCTGCCGCCACAATGCTGGCTCCGCCCCCTGTGGAGCGGCTGAAGTCTCTGCCCTGTGCACTGAAAGGAAAGAGCAGAGTCACCACAACAAAGTGCTCAAAACCGGTCTGAGCCAGGTGCAGGCCCCCTGGCCACAAAGAACAAAAGAAACTGTGTATAAAAGAAGTAGCCCTGCTCCTAAGAAATCAGATCCTGTTGACGCCAAGAAGAAACTCTGCCTGAAGAGAAGGACCTGGGAAAGCTACAAGGAGGAGTACTGTCTCTAAGCCTGAGAGACTGGCCTGTGGTGGGTGCCTTGCTGCAAGAAGGAGAGAAGAAGAAAAGACTGAAAGACTGTTATTTTCATTTGTGCATCTTAAAACCATCTCCAAGGGCTTGCTTGTGAACTTGCCTCCTGAACTGCGCCCCAGGAACAGTGGGTGCTACCCCTCCCTGGAAGAAGGGAACTGCTGCTGGTGAATGCCCCCTTCAGCGCTGACTCCAGAGACCTGAGTACGACTGGGAACCTGTCCCGCACTCTGAGAACCTGTGTGCCCTCATCCCGCCGAGTAACGTGATCCCTGGACGACTGTGCCACAGTGAGCACTGTAACGGCCTGCCCCGCCTGGCCTGAGCATCGCAAACTACTGCTCCCTCGAGCCGCTGCTCGCAATGCAAGAAAGGACCTTTCGGTCCAAGCAACGAGGCTCTGTGGTCCCCGAGCCGTAGAGCCCACCGCAAAGACCTCCCGCACCTGAGTTCGCCTCTCCTGGACGATACCCTGTTGGCAGCACCTCGCCGCTGAATTCACCCCAAGCCACCGCCCGCCTTCCTCAACATCGCGACGGATGCCAGAGTCAAGAGACACCCCACAACGTATCGCTGCCCGCTACGAAGCAGGACCTGAATCTGGACTGGGATGTCAGGCGCTGAGCATGGAAGCCTACCGGGACTCTGGAAGGACAAGAAACTACAGTCCCCAGAACACCCGGCTGCTGGAAAGGCGGGCCCATGCCTTAAATCCCGGTGATGCGACCAAGCAGGTGCACGTTATACTGTTTGTTGAAGTTGGAAGCCGTGAGGATGCTCGGCTTCCATTGAGAACTCTTCGCGGTTCCCACGACTGGTGAGACCGCTTCGGGGCGCTGACGTAAGCGCCACCGAACTTGGCCTGGTTTGTTCCACGCGGCTGCGAGAACACAGAGAAGCCCTTTTGCACCACCTGGATGTGGCGGAACGACTCCCAAGGCGGTGGATTGAGGTTAGTTCTTCAGCGCTACTCAGGCTCGAGCTGCGCTACGGAGAGGACGGAAACCCACCCAGGCGGACTGCCAGGCAGGTACTGTGTGAGCTTCTTTGTTCGAGACTCTTTGCTTCTTTGTTTCAAGGGGAGCAGGACTTCAGGATGCCCATGGAATAATCCTTATGTTTTGTTTGCGACTTTGGGGGAAAGGAAAAACTTCAGGTTTTTTTGAGCCGCCCTTAATTGAACCACGTCCTGATGTGGCTGCAAGTCAAGGGCTTACAAGGAACGTTGACTTTCTGGCAACCTTTTTGTTCTGTTACGAATGAAGGGAGCAACCGGGTAGGCAGTGGCGTCTGTGCTTACTTTTGGCCAGATAGGGGGAAATGAATGGATAGTCTGATTTGATTTTGCTTTCTTGTACAGGGTACACTGTGCCATTCATGGGGAGACGCATCTCTATGTGGACATATTGAAACACAGTGGAGTGCTAAGAGAGAAACACAGGTATTAGGCGGATGTAGTGAGACCTTATGAGAGTAGCAGTCTTGTTGTGCTGTTTATAATCTTGCATTCTTTCGTTACAGGTATTTTCCTCCCCGCTGTCCCCTCCCTAATACCTTTCCCTCGCCTGATTGCCCTAGTACTCTGTGTTGGTTTAATCCAGAGTCGGGGACATCTGGAGGTGGACCCCTTTGTGCATCGCTCGGATCTTAAGGAGTCGCAGTGGAACCTAACATGGGATGGGTCTAAGATGTTGTTGTCTTCCAGGTATCGGGCCAATTGCATGTTGACGATTTTCTCGATGACCTTAGCCGGGAACGGGAGCAGGGAGATGGGCTGGAAGTTCTTGAGGTCCTTGCGGTCCGCTTTGGGCTTTTTGAGGAGGGCGTTGAGTTCGGCGTGCTTCCAGCTTTCCAGGAATATCGCTGCTTCGAAGGAGATGTTGATGACCTTCCGTAGTTGTGGTGCGATGGCTGCGTCTGCTTTGTTGAATATGTGGTGTGGGCACGGGTCTGACGGAGATCCTGAGTGGATGGAGTTCAAGACCTTGCATGTCTCGTCGTCATTGACGTTGGACCAGGAGGTCAGGCGGTTGGCGCTGGTGGTGTTCACAGGGGAGGTGGCGTCTGGCGTGGTCGGGGCGGTCGTGGTGTTGAAGCTGTCGTGGATGTCAGCGATCTTGCGGTGGAAGAAGATGGCTAGTGATTCGCACAGTTCTTGTGAGGGCGGGATGTCGTTTGTGTTGGCGCTGGAGTTGAAGAGTTCCTTTACGATGCTGAAGAGCTCTTTGCTGTTGTGTGCGTTGTTGTCCAAGCGGGTTTTGAAGGAGGATCTCTTGGCTAATCTGATGAAATGGTGATGTCTGCGGGTGGCGTCCTTGTGGGCTGCGTGGTTGTCCGGTGTGCGTTTGTGGAGCCAAGTCTTCTCCAATTTTCGGCATGCATGTTTGGAGGTCTGGAGCTCGTCAGTGAACCAGGTGGCTCTCTTGCTGGCGTGGCTGTTGGAGGGTTTCTTGAGTGGGGCGAGAGTGTTGGCGCAGTCGTCGATCCACTGTCTGAGGTTGCGGGCTGCGGTGTCTGGGTTGGTGGGGATGGTGGGTGGGTTCTGGGCGAGAGTGGTGATCAGCTGGTCGTCGGTGACTTTGCTCCAGCAGCGGCGAGGTAGCTGTTGGGTGCGGTGGGGTGTAGTTGGTCCCCTCCCTAATTCCTTTCCCTCGCCTGATTGCCCTAGTACTCTGTGTTGGTTTAATCCAGAGTCGGGGACATCTCGAGGTGGACCCCTTTGTGCATCGCTCGGATCTTAAGGAGTCGCAGTGGAACCTAACAGAATAGCGCGCCCACGAAAATAACTCCTTAAGGTTTGGGCGAAACACAAACATGGCGTCATTAGACGATGTATTGCAGGCTCCACTGTTAGTGCAGCAGGAATTGTCTGCCTCTAAAGCAGAAACAGCTGCCCTCAGGGAGAGGGTGGATCGACAGGGCAGGAACCCGTTTGATGCAACTCAGTCAACGTCGCCAATACAGGTGAACGTATCTCCTCCCATTCCATTGGCTAGTCCTGAGAGGTTTTCTGGGGATCCCCACAAGATTCAAACGTTCATAACACAGATCATGTTACACTTTTCGTGTAAACCTGCATTCTTTCCCACTAATCATTCTCGGGTGGCCTTTTCTATCTCGTACATGACTGGAGACGCTGCCAACTGGGCTGTAACCTTAGTCAAATATGATGACTCCTGCTGACTGATTGGAACTCGTTTCGCAGGGAGTTCGAACGGGTGTTTGACCGTAGAGCCACCACCTTCTCGGCAGACTGAGTGCTGTTGGAGCTCAGGCAGGGAAGACAGGATTTAGTGACATACTTCACCCAGTTCAATCGCCTGATAGGGGAGACGGCGTGGCCGGAAGAGAAGAGAATGTCTCTATACTACCAGGGACTAAGGGACGATATGAAGGACGTGATTGCCCAAATCGATCCTCAACCCACCACGTACACAGATTTAATGAATCTCACGTTACGTTTAGATCATAGGCTGGCCGAAAGGAAGGGTGAGCGGGCGTACGCTCACGTCGAGAAAACAGAGAGGGGTATCAGAACAACGGGCTCCTCCCCTGATTCCCAGGCTGAACCCATGGAGGTGGGTGCTATCAGAGCTCCGTTTCCAGAGCAGAAAGAGAGACTCGTATGGTATCCGGCTTATGCATGTATTGCGGGAAGAAAGGCCATTATGTGAGAGACTGTCCCACTAAACCCAAGAAACAGGGTGGGTATTACTCAAGTAAGAAGGTGGCGGTCACTACGGTAAATATCCCCCTTCCCGACTAGTCGAAGCCCGGAGAGGGGTCTGACCAACCCCGACCACGGGTCTTGCAGCTGTCCTCATTGGCTGCAATGGAGTTGGTTGCCTCTGAATCCCATATTGTGCTGTCCATGCTTCTGTCTGTTGGTTCACACACCTATGAGGTGGGGGTAATGGTTGATTCAGGAGCCACTGGGAACTTTATTGATAGCGGGTTGGTGCAGCACTTGGGACTTCTACGCATCCCTTGGGAGATACCGGAAAGAGTGTTAGCAGTAGATGGGAAGCCATTGAAATCAGGGCCCATCACCGAAGTCACAGAGCAGCCAACCCTGATCAAAAAAGGGAATAACCAGGATCACGTAGAGGAGATAGCGTTGAACATAATCGAGGCACCTCAGTACAAAATCATACTGGGTATGCCCTGGTTAGGGAATCACAATCCCACGATTGATTGGAAATGGAAGACAGTGGAGTTTGGATCAGAGGAGCGTAGATTGAACTGTGTACAGGACCACCATTCCCACCTACTGGCTCTCACACAGGGGTACCACATTGCTACCACCGCAGAGGAGACGATCCTTCCCTCGGTGTATGCAGGGTATAGGGACGTGTTTAGTGAACTCAAGGCTGAGCATCTGCCGCCACACCGTGTCTATGATTGCCAGATCGACTTGATTCCCGCGGCACTCATGCCTTCATGTAGAGTGTATGCCTTATCAGAACCAGAGACCACTCATCTGCGTAACTACCTGGACCATTATGTAGACATAGGGTTCATTAGGCCCTCTCGTTCACCTGCCGCTTCGCCTCTTTTTTTTATCAAGAAAGCCAACGGCGAATTAAGGACATGCATAGACTACCGCGTGTTGAACAAAAATACAGTCCGCAACCGATACCCTCTTCCGCTCATCCCTGTCTTGCTGGATCAGGTGAGGGAGGCAGCCATCTACACTAGACTGGATTTGAGGGGGGACTTTCACCTGGTCCGGATAAGGGAGGGAGATCAGTGGAAGACGGCGTTTAAAACACGCTATGGCTTATTTGAGTATTTGGTTATGCCGTTCGGGCTTTGCAACGCCCCGGCGGCATTCTAATACTTCCTCAATGATGTCCTAAAGGAGTACGTAGATAAGATCGCGGTTGTTTACATAGACGACATACTGATTTATTCCAACGATCAGGGAGCACACATCAAACACGTGTCACAGATATTACACAAGTTGAGGGAGCACAGTTTGTTTTGTAAGCTGAGCAAATGTGAGTTCCACGTGGAGAGGGTTGAATTCTTGGGGGTGGTCTCAAGTCCCTCAGGGTTGTGCATGGCGGAGAGAAAGGTGGTGGCAGTGCAGGAATGGCCGATTCCGAAGACTGTGAGAGATGTGCAGTGTTTCTTGGGTTTTTCCAACTACTATCGGAGATTCATCTCGCATTTCTCGCAGCTAGTCTCTCCTCTCACTCGTTTGTTACGAAAGGGAAACCCTTTTTGTTGGACCTCAGAGGCCATGGAAGCCTTTGTCTACCTAAAGAAGCCATTCACCACCGCCCCTATTCTGCAGCATCCACAATCAGACGTTCATCGTCGAAGCAGACGCCTCAGACATAGCTGTGGGAGCCGTTTTGTGGTAACGTGAGAGGCTCTCGGGACAACTGCACCCCATTGCCTTCCTGTCACGGAAGCTAACTGCAGCCGAAATGAACTACACGATAGCAGAAAAGGAGTTGTTGGCTATAAAAAAGGCATTCCAAGAGTGGAGGCATTATCTGTGGGGGGCTAAACATCCGGTCACGGTGTACACTGACTACCGGAATCTTCAGTACCTGAAAACGGACCGGCAACTCACACAAAGACAGATGCGGTGGATGCTGTTTTTTGCAGACTTTGACTTTATAATCACCTTTCGTCCAGGTTCAGAAAACAGAAAGGCAGATTCACTATCCCGACAAGAAGAAGGGCCTGGGTCCAGACAAGGCGTTACCGAAGCCATTATCCCTCCGGAGAAAGTGGTATGTTCGATCACGTTGGACACATTCTTGGACACAATAAAATCACATCACACGCTGGCTCAATGGCAGAGATGGGCGGATCAGGAGCCGCATCGAAGGGTCAAAGAGGGATTGCCTTTCTTTCGGGACAAATTGTTCTTGCATTCGCTGGTTCTCCGGCACAAGGCTTTCAAATGGTGTCATGACTCAATGTTAACCGGTCATCCGGGTTGTACTAAGACCCTACAACTACTGCGACGACAGTTCTGGTGGGAACGCATGGACAAGGACGTCGGTCTATGGGTAAAACGTTGTGACACCTGTGCCCGTGCCAAAGGAGACCGCTCTAAAGCCAAAGGCAAACTGGTCACCATGCCTACTACCGCTAGGCCCTTGCAAAACATAAGCATAGATTTCGTATTGGGACTGCTTGCTTGACCAGGGATGCAATGCTATCATGGTGGTGGTGGACAGCCTCACTAAAATTGGACATTTCATTCCGTGCAAAAGCCTACCCACCGCAAGTCAAACCGCTCAGTTATTGCTATCTCATGTGGTGAGGTTGCATGGATTTCCGGGAGTGATCGTGTCTGACAGAGGCCCGCAGTTCATTGCACGTTTCTGGAAAACATGGTGTAAGGCCTTGCAAGTGGAGGTTGCCACGTCCACTAGCTTCCACCCGCAGACGGATGGCCAAACAGAGAGGCTGAATCAAACCCTCAAATCCTATCTGCGGTGTTACTCGAAAGAAGCAAGCACCTCATGGGTGTCACTGCTGTGGTTGGCAGAACTGTCCTATAATAATGCGTGGCACAGCTCCATAAAGGAATCCCCCTTTCGGGCCAACCACGGGTTCCATGCCAAAGTCCTTCCGTTATCAGTCTCCGGCGAGGTGATAAACCAACCTACAATTGCCTCTCAGATGAGGGTCCTTCGAGCAATGCATGGTAAAGTACAGAAGAACCTGGAACGGGCGAAGCAGCTCTACAAATCCTGGGCTGACCATCACCGTCAGGATGGGCCCTCCTATCGTCCAGGTGATCGGGTGTGGCTGTCCACGAAGTACATCCACTTCAGACTACGCAGCATCTTCCATCCCAGATTCATCGGTCCTTATGTCGTGGTGCGCCGCATTGGGCCAGTTGCGTATCGGCTGAAGTTACCCGCCTCTCTGCGCATCCATCCTGTGTTTCACTGCAGTTTGTTGAAGCTGGCGGTCGGGGCCCGGAGGGTGGCGGTCCTGCCTGTGTGCTGCAACAGCCAGCTGGAATACGAGGTTCGGAAGGTGTTGGATTCGAAGTACCGACAGGGCCGCCTGTGGTATCTCATTGCTTGGAAGGGTTATGCTGCGGAGGATGACTCCTGGGAACCGTCGTCGAATGTTCACACTCCTGCTGCGGTGCACTTGTACCACACCCGCTTTCCGGGCAAGCTTGGTTCTAGGAGGCGCACAAGAGGGGGGCATAATGTCAGGCGCTGAGCATGGGCGCCTACCGGGACTCTGGAAGGACAAGAAGCTACAGTCCCCAGAACACCTGGCTGCTGGAAAGGCGGGGCCAATGCCTTAAATCCCGGCGACGCGACCAAGCAGGTGAGCGTTATACTGTTTGTTGAAGTTGGAAGCCGTGAGGATGCTCAGCTTCCACTGAGAACTCTTCGCGGTTCCCGCGACTGGTGACACCGCTTCGGGGCGCTGACGTAAGCGCCGCCGAACTTCACCCTGGTTTGTTCCGCGCGGCTGCGAGAACACAGAGGAGCCCTTTTGCACCACCTGGATGTGGCAGAACGACTCGCAAGGCGGTGGATTGCGGTTTCGAGGTGGCGTTGAAGGAAGCGCCATCGGTGTTTGCCGAGTCCCGCGTTTGCGGGAGAAGTAGACTCCCGCTCCTCATAGAGGTTAGTTCTTCAGCGCTACTCAGGCTCGAGCTGCGCTACGGAGAGGACGGAAACCCACGCAGGCGGACTGCCAGGCAGGTACTGTGTGAGCTTCTTTGTTCGAGACTCTTTGCTTCTTTGTTTCAAGGGGAGCAGGACTTCAGGATGCCCATGGAATAATCCTTATGTTTTGTTTGCGACTTTGGGGGAAAGGAAAAACTTCAGTTTTTTTTGAGCCGCCCTTAATTGAACCACGTCCTGATATAGCTGCAAGTCAAGGGCTTACAAGGAACGTTGACTTTCTGGCAACCTTTTTGTTCTGTTACGAATGAAGGGAGCAACCGGGTAGGTAGTGGTGTCTGTGCTTACTTTTGGCCAGATAGGGGGAAATGAATGGATAGTCTGATTTGATTTTGCTTTCTTGTACAGGGTACGCTGTGCCATTCATGGGGAGACGCATCTCTATGTGGACATATTGAAACACAGTGGAGTGCTAAGAGAGAAACACAGGTATTAGGCGGTTGTAGTGAGACCTTATGAGAGTAGCAGTCTTTTTGTGCTGTTTATAATATTGCATTCTTTCGTTACAGGTATCCTCCTCCCCGCTGTCCCCTCCCTAATTCCTTTCCCTCGCCTGATTGCCCTAGTACTCTGTGTTGGTTTAATCCAGAGTCGGGGACATCTGGAGGTGGACCCCTTTGTGCATCGCTCGGATCTTAAGGAGTCGCAGTGGAACCTAACATGGGATGGGTCTAAGATGTTGTTGTCTTCCAGGTATCGGGCCAATTGCATGTTGACGATTTTCTCGATGACCTTAGCCGGGAACGGGAGCAGGGAGATGGGCTGGAAGTTCTTGAGGTCCTTGGGGTCCGCTTTGGGCTTTTTGAGGAGGGCGTTGAGTTCGGCGTGCTTCCAGCTTTCCAGGAATATCGCTGCTTCGAAGGAGATGTTGATGACCTTCCGTAGTTGTGGTGTGATGGCTGCGTCTGCTTTGTTGAATATGTGGTGTGGGCACGGGTCTGACGGAGATCCTGAGTGGATGGAGTTCAAGACCTTGTGTGTCTCGTCGTCATTGACGTTGGACCAGGAGGTCAGGCGGTTGGCGCTGGTGGTGTTCACAGGGGAGGTGGCGTCTGGCGTGGTCGGGGCGGTCGTGGTGTTGAAGCTGTCGTGGATGTCAGCGATCTTGCGGTGGAAGAAGATGGCTAGTGATTCGCACAGTTCTTGTGAGGGCGGGATGTCGTTTGTGTTGGCGCTGGGGTTGAAGAGTTCCTTTACGATGCAGAAGAGCTCTTTGCTGTTGTGTGCGTTGTTGTCCAAGCGGTTTTTGAAGGAGGATCTCTTGGCTAATCTGATGAAATGGTGATGTCTGCGGGTGGCGTCCTTGTGGGCTGCGTGGTTGTCCGGTGTGCGTTCGTGGAGCCATGTCTTCTCCAATTTTCGGCATGCATGTTTGGAGGTCTGGAGCTCGTCGGTGAACCAGGTGGCTCTCTTGCTGGCGTGGCTTTTGGAGGGTTTCTTGAGTGGGGCGAGAGTGTTGGCGCAGTCGTCGATCCACTGTCTGAGGTTGCGGGCTGCGGTGTCTGGGTTGGTGGGTACGGTGGGTGGGTTCTCGGCGAGGGTGGTGATCAGCTGGTCGTCGGTGACTTTGCTCCAGCAGCAGCGAGGTAGCTGTTGGGTGCGGTGGTGTGTAGTTGGTTTCTTGAAGGTGAAATGGATGCAGCGGTGGTCGGTCCAGTGGAGTTCAGTGGTGTGGTCGAAGGTGACGTGGGAGTCTGTGGAGAAGATGGGGTCCAGCGTGTGGCCGGTGGCGTGGGTGGGTGCGGTGACGAGTTGTCTGAGGCCGAGGTTGGAGAGGTTGTCGATCAAAGGTGGCGGAGTTGGCGTCGTTGTTGTTCTCGAGGTGGAAGTTCAGGTCCCCGAGGAGGATGTAGTCCGTGGAGGTGAGTGCGTGGGTGCTGGCGAGGTCAGCGATGGAGTCGCTGAACTGAGCCCGGGGTCCGGGGGGGTCTGTAGATGAGTGTGCCTCTGAAGGTGGTGTTGGGGTCGGTGAGGATCCGGAAGTGCAGGTGTTTGGCGATGTTGAGGGTGTCGTCTGCGTGGGTGGCGACCTTGAGTGTGGACTTGTGGACGCTGGCTATTCCTCCTCCGGCTCCGTTGGCGCAATCCCTGCGGGTGATCTTGTAGCCGTCTGGGATGGCTATGGCGATGTCGGGCACCGAGGAGTCGTTCCACCAGGTCTCGGTCAGGAAGGCCACGTCTGGGGCGGAGGTGTCGATCAGGTCCCAGAGCTCGACGGCGTGTTTGCGTGCAGAGCGGGTTTTGAGGAGTATGCAGTGAAGGTGGTTGGGTCCGGACCTTGGAGGTTTGGTGGTTCTGTTGCAGGTGAAGTTGCAGGTGTGGCAGGAGAAGGGTCCGTGTGTGCGTTTCGGGGCAGCCTGGAAGCAGCAGTGGTTTCGGCCAGCGTTGAGAGCGTGCAGGGTGCTGGCATCGTAGCGGAGTCTGGTGTCGTGGAGGTTACGGGGTCCAGGGGTTCTGGCACTGGGTGCGGTCCAGGCGTGGACGGGCGCAGACAGGCTTGCCTCTGGCGCGCCTCCCAGCGGCGTGTCCGCTGGGCGGATGTGCAGCGGCCGCCATTTAAGGCTGTGAGGGAGGGAGGAGCAGTTGGGAGGCGGGAGCGGGGCGCGAAGAGGGCGGGGCCGCAGGAGAGCAGCGGCGGGAAAATTAAATGGCGGAGGGTACAGAAAAAAAGGGGGGAGGGGGACGCACAGGGAGCAGTAAACAAACACTTACACTGACACTTACCCACAGATTGGGGGGAGCACACAATACAAACAGTGGAGGCAAAAGTAAAATCTGCAACAGTCAACAGCTCGGGGGCACAGCGGGATCGAACTCCCGATTGGCAGCGGCAGCGAAGGAGGCAGTGGCGCACTGGTGGAGCTGTGCGGCAGCAGGGGAGCGGCCCGGCCTTCAGCAAGGTCAGGGGTCGCTCCTACTGCCGCTCAGCGGCTGCCATTTAAGGCTGTGAGGGAGGGAGGAGCAGCTGGGAGGCGGGAGCGGGACGGCGAGGGGGGCGGGGCCGCAGGAGAGCAGGGGCGGGAAAATTAAATGGTCGAGGGTACCGAAAAAAAGGGGGGGGGGAGGGGGGAACACACAGGGAGCAGTAAACAAATCGCAAAACACACAATACAAACAGTGGAGGCAAAAGTAAAATCTGCAACTGTCAACAGCTCGGGGGCACAGCGGGATCGAACTCCCGATTGGCAGCGAAGGAGGCAGTGGCGCACTGGTAGAGCTGTGCGGCAGCAGGGGAGCGGCCCGGCCTTCAGCAAGGTAAGGTATCCTTCTGCAGCACAGAATAACAAGCATTTGCTATGCAATAGGTCTCGCATTATAAAAGTGTGAGCAGTTGGCATTGCTAATAATAATGCAACACTAGCTTGTTTCAGTACTGCAGCCTTTTTTAAAGTTTTAGTCAGTACTCAAAATGAAATCCATTTTATCAGCGTTGCTAGTGCGCCTTTATGTTTAATGCCCTAAATGAAACAGAATGTTCTAAGCAGATTGCTAAATAGCATCTCCAGCCCCGATCACAATTTCTCACTTCATGCTGGACAGTGGGCACCCTGTTTTCATGCAGCGCCTAGACGGGGTGAACTAATGCACAGACTGAGGTCTGTCAGCCTCCGAGGCTCATAGCATTCCTTGCAACAGTCCGCTGTGTCAAGGTATTGCCATGGGTACAGCATACACTCTGCAAGAGCAAGTGGTTTCAAAGTTGGGGGTGACTTCCCAAACTTTCCCGAGGTGTTCATAGTGTTTGGTGACAGTGTATTTATGCTGACAGCCTAAAAAACTGTTTGTGGTTGTGTGTGTGTGTGTTGTGTGTGTGTGTGTGTGTGGTTGTGTGTGTGTGTGTGTGTGTGTGTGTGTGTGTGCGTTAGACCTGACACCATTGGCGTGGGTCTCCCTTCCATTTTTTGCTGTTGCCTCATGTGTTTTTGCTGGTGTTAGATGCTTTGGGCACTGTGCCACTGCTGTCCAGTGCCACAGTGCAAGTGTTGCCTATTGTAAATTGCTGTATGGATTAGTGATTCCATGATTGGCTTGTTTGGTTTACTTGTCAGACCTTAGTACAGTGCACTGAGTGTGCCCAGGGCTTGTAAATCCAAATGCTGCTGGTGGGCTTGCAGCACCGGTTGTGCCACCCACAGAAGCAGCCTAAATGTGTCTAAGGCCTGCCATTGCAGAGCCTGTGTGCAGTCTGCTACTGCCATGTTGACTGGGCAAGTGCACCCACTTGCCAGTCCCTAAACCTTCCCTTTTCTTCATATCAGACACCCCTATGGTAGGCCCAAGGGCAGGGTGCATTGTAAGTATAAGGTGGACATGCCCTGGTGTGTGTGGCATGTCCTAATAGTGAATTACAGACATTTTCGTTTTTCACTATTGCAAGGCTACCTGTTCTCCATAGGCCAGAATGGGCAGTTAGATTATTACATTTTATAATCCTAATTTACTCAGGGAACATGGTAGAAATACGAGTTTAGTATGCCTGAACTCACAGTGATAAAATACATCTTTTAGTGAAGTTGGTTTTAACAATCTCTGTTTGAAAATACCACTTTTAGAAAGTAGGTATTTTCTTGTCTAACTATCCAGGACTGCCTTTGCTAGGCTGTGTATTCCTTGTCTGGAGTTTGAGTGACAGGGGCTGTGGAATTTCAGGGGGCTGGGGAATACCCAGAGACAGGGTGAGTCAGCACAGGGCTGAATAGAGAGATCTGCATCTAGATGGGAGGGAGGAGTTGCACCTGGGACCTGAATAGGACAGTGCCTGCCCCATCAGTGCTGGCTCCACCCCCTGTGGTGCTCCTGATGTCTCTGCCCTGCACTGTGAAAGGAGAGAAGGAATCATGTCAACAGAGTGCTCCAGAACTGGTTTGGACTGGGCAAAGGCCCCTCTGCCCTCAGAGGACAAAGGATTTTGGGGTATAAATATTGGGACCCTGATCCCAAGAAATTATATCACTTTTGGACTACAAGAAGAAACCTTTGCTGAGGAGAGGAACCAGAAGAAACTGAGGAGAGACTATCCCTAAGCTGAAGTGCTGCTTGTGGTATTGGCCTGCAGGGGTTGCCTGACTGCCAAGGGAAGAAGAAAGGAACTTTGTGTGCTTTATTTCAACTTGTGAAGGGCTTGGAAAAGGGCTTGCCCCTGACCGCAGTCTCAGGACCAGTAGACTTCACCAGCCTTTGTGGATTGCTGCTGGAAACGCTGTTTCAGTGGCTATAGAGGCAGGGAGCTGTGGCCGACTCTCACAACCGGCCCGGTGTCCTGTAGGCACCGCATCGAACAACGTCTGCATCGAACAACGCAAGCTCTGAGCTCACCGACTCCGTCCTGACGCCGTCACCAAGCCGTTGCCTGCACCGTGACTTGTGGACACTGCAACGTGCAACGCCTCGCTACACCAAATTGAACTGGTCTGACCAACACGATCACTGTTGCTGATTTCAAGTCCTGTGAACGCATCGGAGTTGGGCAGTGCTCGCACCCTTCGCGAAGCACCGCCTGACTCGTACCGCTGTCCAGACTGATCGACGCCAGCTCGGCCATCCGGCTCTGTCACCGCACCTCAAGCTGCAAGCACCGCATCGAAGCACCGTTTCGCCCTGCAACGTACGTCTCGGACCCACCGACTCCGTCAACGGGCCATTACCTGCACCGCATCAAGGTACAACGCGTCCTGCAACGCTTTCTTTTCTGCACCGCGACGAACACCTCAAGTAAAAGGTACTGTGACCGAGTCTGTCGACATTTGAGTGGGCCCGGTCCGCTGGATTTGTTAGACTCTGTGTTATTTCAGCAACGCTGTCGATGGACAGGGCTACCGATTCACACAGAACTTTGATTTAAGCCTTTTTAACAAGAACTCTTGATTTATAATAGTATTGTGGATTATTTCTGTTGTTTATGGTCTTGTGGTAACTCTATATAAAAGATACTTATTTTTATAAATATACAACCTGTGTGGTGTCCATTTGTAGTGTTGTCACTTGATTACTGTATGTGTTCACAAATGCTTTACACACTGCCTCTGAGATAAGCCTGTCTACTCATGCAAAGCTACCAAGGGGGTGAGCAGGGGTTATTTTAGGAGTGTACCCCCTTACCCTGACTAGAGGAGAGGGTCCCTATTTGTCACAAGTACCTACCTGTGCCAACTAGAGACCCCCAATTCTAACATTGGTGGCAGCAGTGGGATTCTGGACTTGCATTTGTGACTCATATACAGTGATTGGTGAACACTACTTAGTGAGTGCAGACCATAACGCAGCCACGTGCTCCTGATACTTGTTTCTGCCAGGGATCTCTATTTCTGCAAAGTAATGCCTGGTTCAACCACCATGGAAACGGCAGCATCCATTGCATCTGTTGACTGTGAGTGGGAGGAAGAGAAAATAGAAAGCTACGCCAACAAGCAGCTCAGGAGCTTCTGCAAAAAGTTTACAATTTCCATGACCGGACTCTCCAGAAAGGAGCAGTTCCAAAAGGCGCTGAGGGCCTGGGTCGAGGCAAGGAAAGCCCCTGGAAATGAGGATGAGGATGAGGATGCAGAGCGGCAGCTTGAAGGACCACTGGGTCCAGAAGGGAGGGGTGCAACCTCCCCGTTGGGTAGCAGTGTTTCTGCGCGAGACCTGTCCCCAGAAGAGTTGGCAGACAGGAAGGAAAACAGGATGCATGAGCTGGAGCTGGCCAAGCTCAAACTGAATGGGCAACTGGAGTTAGAAAGTAAGAAATTGTCTCTAGAGGAAAAGAGATTGCAGTTTGAACATGACAAGGTTTTGAGGGAGTTGGATTTAAAGACCAGGAGCTTAGAGATTACTCCCTCTGGTGGCAGCACACCGTCAGTGCCTGTGGAAGCTAGAGTGTATATCCCCAAGGATGTGGTAAAGGAATGTTATAAGAATGATGATATTGGGCTATGGTTCAGAGCCTATGAGGTAGCCATGTCTTCCCACCGGGTCCCTGAGAGACATTGGGGAGCGGGGTTGTGGGGGCGGTTCCTTAGTGAGGGGCGGGACACACTGTTAGACTTGCCTTCTGAAGTCCATAGTTCTTATAACCACATGAAGGGTGCATTAATGACTAAGTATTGTTTGACCCCTGAACCCTATAGGCAGAGGTTCAGGAATTGCAAGAAGATAGAAAACAGTACCTGGGTAGAATATGTCACTTTCTTTTGCAGAGCATTGGATGGTTGGGTGAAGGGCAGCAAAGTTAATGATTTTCAAGGTCTCTTTGATTTGATTGCATGGGAGCACTTGTCCAATAATTGTTTTCCAGAGCTGCGCAAGCACCTGATTGATAACAAGCTGACTAACCTTAAGAAGCTTGCTGAGGAGGCGGACCGCTGGGTGAGCTCCCGGGTCCACAAGGGTCACATGGGAGACTCAGCCAAAGGTGGGCAGGGTCCCCATCAGAAGAGTGGGGGGGACAAGGGTAAACAGAAGGAGTTCCGTAAACGGCCCCAAAGTAATTCCCAAGGGAACCAAGGGGAAGGTTCCCAGCCTCCCCCTGAGAGAAAGCAAGGGGTCCCGACAGGTAATCCTGTTCAACAGGGACCCCTGAAATGTTACAAATGTGGGGACCTGGGTCATAGGGTGAATGACCCCAGGTGCCGCCTATTTGGAAAAGCAGCACCCCCTGGTGCTCCACTCCGGCAGATGGCGAGTGTAGCCCTGGGGAAGGAGATTGGTGTTCAAGGTGGATGGGGTCCAGCAGAGATGTCCCTTGTCTCTTTAGGAGACTGTGAGGTGGTCCCAGGGACCCAGTTGCCCAATAACACAAAGAAATATGGGCAGTGGGTGACCATCAATGGCCATAAGGTGGAGGCTCTTAGAGATACCGGAGCCAGTGTGACAGCTGTAAAGTGTCACCGGTGTCTCAAGAGCAGATTGTCCCTCATGCATTTTGCCGAGTTGTTGCCACCGATGACACAGAGAGCCATTGTCCAATGGCTCAGGTTTCCTTTGAGTGGGGGGGGGTCTCTGGTGCTCTTCAGGTAGCTGTGAGGCCCGCCATGCCTGTTGACTGTTTTTTGTGGAACGATTTGGAGAGCTCACCTTGGGGAAAGGTGGAGAAGAGTACTCACTCGGAGATGGTGGGTCTGCGTGACTGGGCGTGTGTGACCACCCGGTCAATGGCAGCCCGTAGTGGTGCTCAAGAGGACCTGGAGCCTGAGAGGGAGGCCCAGGAGCCTGCCTTAGAGGAGAGGCAGGGGGTGCGGGAAACCGGCCCCCGAAGTGCCCACGGCCCAGGAGCAGGTAGACCCTGAGGGAGATGCCCTGGAGCCTACCGGGGAACAGGTAGCTGAACTGGGGGACTTGCCTGAGCTGACCCATTGGCAGCAGGAAGGAGGCCCCTCCAGGGAAGAATTCTGTTAGGAGCGGAGAGAATGCCCTTCTCTTGAGGGCTTGCATCAACAGGCTGCAAGAAAGGCAGCAGGTGATCAGTCTGGATCACATTAGATCTACTGGGAGAACGGTCTCCTGTATAGTGAGCCTAAGGTTGTTGAGCCTGGGTCAGCCCGTGTGCTGGTGGTACCCCAGACTTTCAGAGCCTTCCTACTGGGGCTGGCTCATGATGTGCCATTGGCAGGACATTTGGGGCTGGACAAGACCTTTGAGAGGCTTGTCACCCACTTTCATTGGCCCCAAATGCGCAAGAGTTCAGACACTCATTGCATAACATGTCCGACTTGCCAGGCAAGTGGAAAGAGTGGGAGGAAGCAGAAGGCTCCTCTCCAGCCATTCCCTGTGGTCAGTACCCCCTTTGAGCGGGTGGGGATTGACATTGTGGGGCCACTGGACCCCAAGACAGCCATGGGCAACAGGTTCATCCTGGTCTTGGTGGACCATGCCACCCGTTACCCGGAAGCTATACCTCTGAGGACAGTGACGGACCCCGTGGTGGCACGAGCACTGATGGGAATTTTCTCTCGAGTGGGATTCCCTCGCGAGGTAGTGTCTGACCAGGAAACCAACTTAATTTCCAAGTATATGAAGTCCCTGTAGCAGGAGTGTGGGGTAACTTACAAGTTCACCACTTCTTACCACCCCCAAGGAAATGGGTTGGTTGAAAGATTCAACCGAACCCTAAAGGGCATGATTATGGGTCTTGAGGAACCTTTGAGGAGTAGTTGGGACGTCCTCTTACCATGCCTGTTGTTTGCATACAGTGAGGTGCCACAGAAATCTCTAGGCTTCAGTCCCTTTGAGCTTCTCTCTGAACACTCAGTCAGAGGACCTCTGAGTCTGGTCAAGGAAGGCTGGGAGCAATCTTCCAGAAAACCTCCCCAGGATGTATATAGCTACATGCTGGCCTTCAGGAACCAGACTTGGCGTTTCAGACAACTCACTGAGGCGAATCTGGAAGCCAGCCAGGAGGAGATGAAGCGATGGTATGACCAAAATGCCACTCTGGTAGAGCTTCAGCCTGGTCAGAAAGTGTGGGTCATGGCCCCAGTGGAGCCCTGCGCGCTCCAAGATAAGTGGATCGGACCATTTGAGGTTGTGGAGCGCAAGAGTCCAGTTACCTTCTTGGTGGACTTGTGGTCTCCCAGGAACCCCATGCGGGTCCTGCATGTCAACCGCCTTAAGCTCCACTTGGAGAGGTCCGACGTGGGCATGCTTCTAGCGACAGATGCTGGAATGGAGTAGGGGACCGAGCCTCTTCCTGACCTCCTGTCTGCAACAGAGCAAGATGGGTCAGTTGATGGTGTAAACCTCTCTTCCACCCTGAGCAACAGAATGACTGCCGCCAGTTGCTGGGACAGTTTTCTGATCTGTTCTCCCTGGTTCCTGGTATCACAGATTGGTGTGTCCATGATGTGGACACAGGAGACAACTTACCTGTGAAGCATAAAAATTACAGGGTAACTGACAGGGTGAGGACTTGCATCAAAGAGGAGGTTTCAAAGATGCTTGCGCTAGAAGTGATTGAGGCCTCTAGCCGTCCTTGGGCCAGCCCAGTGGTCTTGGTCCCAAAGGCTGCAGCGCCGGGTGCCACACCCGAACTCCGGTTCTGCGTGGACATCCGAGTGCTCAATTCTGTCACGAAGACTGACGCGCACCCCATCCCCAGAGCTGATGAGCTCATTGATCGGCTAGGGGCTGCACAGTACCTCAGCACTTTTGACTTGACGTCAGGGTACTGGCAGATTGCCTTAACTGATGGGGCAAAGGAGAGGTCAGCATTCTCCAAACCAGATGGGCATTTCCAGTTCTGGGTTGTGCCCTTTGGAATGAAGAATGCCCCAGCCATCTTTCAGAGGTTGGTCAACCAGGTGTTGGTTGGACTGGATGAGTTCAGTGCCGCCTACCTGGATGACATCGCAGTGTTCAGCACCAGTTGGGAAGAACACCTGTGCCACCTCTGGGAAGTGTTGTTGGCGCTACGAAAGACAGGCCTCACGATCAAGGAGAGTAAGTGCCAGATCGGGCAGGGTTCTGTGGTGTACTTGGGACACCAGGTGGGGAGCGGCCAGGTGGCGCCCCTACAACCCAAGATTGAAACCATCCTGGCTTGGGAGCCCCCCAAAACCCACACAGAGGTGAGACCCTTTTTAGGACTCACTGGGTACTGCAGGAGGTTTGTCAAGGGGTATGGCAACATTGTTGCACCCTTGACAGAGCTGACTTCCAGGAAGCAGCCCAAGAAAGTGATTTGGACTGACACCTGTCAGAAAGCTTTTGAGGCCCTGAAAGCTGTCATGTGCACGGCGCCCGTGCTTCTTGCACCCAACTTCTCCAGAGAGTTTATCGTTCAGACAGACGCCTCAGAGCATGGTGTGGGGGCTGTTCTGGCACAGATGAATGAGAAGGGCCTAGATCAACCCGTAGCCTTCATCAGCAGGAGGTTACTTCCACGGGAACAGAGGTGGAGTGCTATTAAACGTGAGGCATTTGCTGTGGTCTGGGCACTAAAGAAGCTGAGGCCATACTTATTTGGGACTCACTTCCGGATTCAGACAGACCACAGGCCCCTCAGATGGTTGATGCAGATGAGGGGTGACAATCCAAAGCTGTTGAGGTGGTCCATTTCCCTACAGGGTATGGACTTTGCGGTGGAACACCGCCCTGGTACAGAACACGCCAACGCTGATGGTCTGTCCAGATTTTTCTGCCTTAGTGATGAGAATTCCCAGGAGGTAGGGTGGTTCTCCCCACATTTCAGCTGGAGGGGACACGTGTTAGACCTAGCACCATTGGCGTGGGTCTCCCTTCCATTTTTTGCTGTTGCCTCATGTGTTTTTGCTGGTGTTAGATGCTTTGGGCACTGTGCCACTGCTGTCCAGTGCCACAGTGCAAGTGCTCCTTATTGTAAATTGATGTAGTGATTAGTGATTCCATGATTGGCTTGTTTGGTTTACTTGTCAGACCCTAGTACAGTGCTTTGAGTGTGCCCAGGGCTTGTAAATCCAAATGCTGCTGGTGGGCTTGCAGCACCAGTTGTGCCACCCACAGAAGCAGCCTTTTCAAATGTGTCGAAGGCCTGCCATTGCAGAGCCTGTGTGCAGTCTGCTACTGCCATGTTGACTGGGCAAGTACACCCACTTGCCAGTCCCTAAACCTTCCCTTTTCTTCATATCAGACACCCCCATGGTAGGCCCAAGGGCAGGGTACATTGTAAGTATAAGGTAGGCCATGCCTTGGTGTGTGTGGCATGTCCTAACAGTGAATTACAGCCATTTTCGTTTTTCACTATTGCAAGCCTACCTATTCTCCATAGGCCAGAATGGGCAGTTAGATTATTACATTTTATAATCCGAAATGACTCAGGGAACATGATAGAAATTCGAGTTTAGTATGCCTAAACTCAGAATGATAAGATACATCTTTTAGTGAAGTTGGTTTTAACATTCTTGTCTAACTATCCAGGCCTGCCTTTGCTAGGCTGCGTATTCCTTGTTTAGAGTTTAAGTGACAGGGGCTGGGGAATTCCAGGAGGCTGGGGAATTCCCGGAGACAGGGTGAGTCAGCACAGGGCTGAATAGAGAGATCTGCATCTAGATGGGAGGGAGGAGTTGCACCTGGGACCTGAATAGGACAGTGCCTGCCCCCATCAGTGCTGGCTCCACCCCCTGTGGTGCGTCTGATGTCTCTGGCCTGCACTGTGAAAGGAGAGAAGGAATCATGTCAACAGAATGCTCCAGAACTGGTTTGGACTGGGCAAAGGCCCCTCTGCCCTCAGAGGACAAAGGATTTTGGGGTATAAATATTGGGACCCTGATCCCAAGAAATTAGATCACTTTTGGACTACAAGAAGAAACCTTTGCTGAGGTGAGGAACGTGAAGAAACGGAGGAGAGACTATCCCTAAGCTGAAGTGCTGCTTGGGGGATTGGCCTGCAGTGGTTACCTGACTGCCAAAGGAAGGAGAAATGAACTTTGTGTGCTTTATTTCAACTTGTGAAGGATCTCCAAGAGCTTGGAAAAGAGCTTCCCCCCTGACCGATGTATCAGGATCAGTAGACTTCACCAGCCTTTGTGGATTGCTGCTGGAAATGCTGTTTCAGTGGCTACAGAGGCAGGGAGCTGTGGCTGACTCTCACAACCGGCCCGGTGTCCTGTAGGCGCTGCATCAGACAGCGTCCACATCGAACAACGCAAGCTCTGAGCTCACCGACTCCGTCCTGACGCCATCACCGAGCTATTGCGTGCACCGTGACTTGTGGACACCGCAACGTGCAACGCCTCGCTATTCCAAATCGAACTGGTCTGACCGACACGATCACTGTTGCTGATTTCGAGTCCTGTGAATGCATTGGAGTTGGGCACCGCTCGCACCCTTCGCGACGCACCGCCTGACTCATACTGCTGCCCAGACTGATCGACGCCAGCTCCCGCCATCCGGCTCTGTCGCCGCACCGCAAGCTGCAAGCACCTCATCAATGCACCGTTTAGCCCTGCAAAGTACGCCTCGGACCCACTGACTCCGTCAACGGGCCGTTGCCTGCACCGCATCGAGGGACAACGCGTCCTGCAGCACTTTCTTTTCTGCACCGCGATGAACGCCTCAAGTAAAAGGTACTATGACCGAGTCTGTCGACATTTGAGTTGGCCCGGACCGACGCTGTAGCCGGACAGGGCTACTGACTCGCACAGAACTTTGATTTAAGCCTTTTTAACAAGAACTCTTGATTTCTAATAAGATTGTGGAATATTTCTGTTGTGTATGGTCTTGTGGTAACTCTATATAAAAGATACTTATTTTTATAAATATACAACCTGTGTGGTGTCCATTTGTAGTGTTGTCACTTGATTACTGTATGTGTTCACAAATGCTTTACACACTGCCTCTGAGATAATCCTGTCTGCTCATGCCAAGCTACCAAGGGGGTGAGCAGGGGTTATTTTAGGAGTGTACCCCCTTACCCTGACTAGAGGAGAGGGTCCCTATTTGTCACAAGTACCTACCTGTGCCAACTAGAGACCCCCAATTCTAACAGTGTGGTTTTGTGCATGTGGGGTTGTGTGGTTGTGTGTGTGTGTGGTTGTGTGCGTGTGGTTGTGGTTGTTTGTGTGGTTGGTTGTGTGTGTGTTTGTGGTTGTGTGTGTGGGTGTGTGTGGTTGTGTGTGTGGTTGTGTGTGTGTGTGGGTGTGTGTGTGGGTGTGGTTGTATGTGTTGTTGTGGTTGTGTGTGTTTGTGTGTTGTGGTTGTGTATGTAGTTGTGGTTGTGTGTGGTTGTGTGTGTGGATGTGTGTTTGTGTTATTGTGTGTGTGTGGTTGTGTGTGTGTGTGTGGGTGTGTGTGGGTGTGGTTCTGTGTGTGTGTGTGTGTGTGTGTTGTTGTGGTTGTGTGTGCGGTTGTGAGTGTGGTTGTGGTTGTGTGTGGTTGTGGGTTTGTGTTATTGTGTGTGTGTGGTTGTGTGTTTGTGTGTGTGTTGTTGTGTGTGTGTGGTTGTGTGTGGTTATGTGTGTGGCTGTGTGTGCTTGTGGTTGCGTGTGTGCGTGATTGTGGGTGTGTGTGTGATTGTCTGTGTGTGTTTGTGCATGTGGTTGTGTGTGTGTGGTTGTGTGTGTGGTTGTATGTGTGTGGTTGTGGCTGTGTGTGTGGTTGTGTGTGGTTGTGGCTGTGTGTGTGGTTGTGTGTGGTTGTAGTTGTGTGTGTGTGGTTGTGTGTGTGTGATTGTGTGAGTGGTTGTGTGCTTGTGTGTGTGATTGTGGGTGTGGTTGTGGGTTGTTGTGGTTGTGTGGGTAGTTGTGGTTGTCTGTGTGGTTGTGTGTTTGTGTGTGTGGTTGTGGTTGTTTGTGTGGTTGTGTGTGGGGGGGTGATTGTGTGTGTGGTTGTGTGTGCTTGTGGTTGTGTGTGTGGTTGTGGGTGTGGCTGTGTGTTGTTGTGGTTGTGAAAGTGGTTGTGTGTTTGTGTTAGTGTGTGTGTGTGGTTGTGTGTGTGTGTGGTTGTGCGTTTGTGTGTGGTTGTGTGTGTGGGTGTGGGTGTGTGGTTGTGTATGTGGTTGTGTGTGTGGTTGTGTGTGCTTGTGGTTGTGGGTGTGTGTTGTTGTGTGTGTGTAGTTGTGGTTGTGTGTGGTTGTGTGTTTATGTTATTGTGTGTCTGGTTGTGTGTGTGTGGTTGTGGGTTTGTGGGTGTGTGTGTGTGTGTGTGGTTGTGGTTGTGTGTGGTTGTGGTTCTGTGTGATTGTGGTTACATTCATTTTGATGAGAGTTAAGCAGAGATGTCTGCATTCAAACCACTAGCCAGTAATTGTAACTCTGAGGCTACACATATCCCTTGTAATAGATACAAGAGGAACATTTCCGAGGCTGGTAAATAAGATATACTTCCAACAGTAAGGTACTGTCATTTCTTTCCCAGTTAAATAAAAGGTGAGTACAAATATGTGCATGTTATAAGGCAAAAGTTAAAGGCCAGAGACAATTGGGAAGCAATCTGGTATATTTTGGGAACCAACGGAATTGTCAGAGTATTCCCCTCTTCCTTGAATGGACAAAATAGATGCACCATTTTTCTCACGATTGGATTTAAAAACCATTACGCTTGCGACTTTGAATCTAGATGACCGTTGTTTTTTTTCTTAATTGCAACAAATTGTAAGATGTCATTAAGGAAGCTTTTACGCAGAGGTCAGGGGTTCGAGAGTAAACCACATGCAAACAAGCATTGGCCATGCGGCTCACTGAGAACATCAAAGCGGCCGAAAGGGGAGAGAGGAGGGGTGAGTGCAAGCCGAGGTGACAAGAAGGGCTGGACGAGAAGGGAGGGGGGAATGCCAGCAGCAGAGGAGCCTGATTAAAGCTGACGAAAAGGGAGGGGGAGAAGGGAGGAGGGAGTGCGAGCAGCAGCTGTGCACGTGCACGCCATCGTGCACTCAAGCTTTAAGCCTGGGTGGCACTTTGAAAACCTGTATACTAAATGCTCTCCAAGCAGCGCATGCACGCTGGCTCAGCGAGACCTAAAAAGCACTGGCATAGCCAATAGGTCTCACCTTTGGGACCTTCTAAGTAAAAAAACTAACACTGAAGATATAAGAGTTTACATTTACCACTCGTATGATAGTGTTCGGATGCAATTGGCATGAAAAGGGAGGCAAACTGGTCAGTGTGGAAAGGAACCTCTAAAGAGGTTTAGATGACAGTGTGCGGTGCAACTGAATAATTTATAACAGATTTGATTAAAGCCTGCATGTGAGGTGAGATGGTATTGTTACTTTTAGTCCCGAATGTTTCTTTTTGTTAACTGCTGTTGACGGCTGCCCTGACGGTGCTCTGTGGATGACTCAGGCTTCCTGCACTCAGCAGATAATTACTTAGGAAGCTCCCGGCTCTGCCGGAGGCCCGGTGATTAGAGCTACCTCAAAAACTTTCCTGAGGCAGACCGGCTGGCTGATAACCGAGTCCGTTTCATTCTGCAACATTTCTTTTGTCAGCCTGTTAATTCTTAAATGCATTTATGAATTAACAGGCTGACAGAAGAAATGTTGCAAAATGAAAGGGACTCGCTGAGTAACCAAGAGTGTCTCAGCCAGCCAGTCTGCCCCTGAAGCCTCTGGAAAGAAAATGAAGGGATTAGGAGATACAGCGACCCCGGCTCCACCCCTGCCCCCTCCTCCAATGGCCACGCCACAGAGCCCGAGAGGCAGCAACGAAGTAGCAGGAACTTAGTGCCAATATCTGCAACACTCCCCATCCCCCCAAAGCAATATCCTGGAGAAATAAACAGACCAGACACCTTTTTTGTGGAGAGATTTCTGAAGGTTTATTTGCAAAGCAAATATGCCAACATGGTGGGTTATCTTACAAGCGATCCCAGGGCAGGCAGCCCCTCACCGCCTGTCACCTGATGAGCCAAATTACACCATGGCCAATCCAATCAGTGTTTGTCAGATTTGGGGGAGGGGCTAACCCCTCCCACCAGTGGACCACCAGTCCACACCATTACTTACGCCCCCCAGAAGGGGGGGGGGGGGGGGTGGAGCGTTGCAGGCAACCCCCGGTTGCTCAGGGCCACAACCGCCCGTAGGACTAACGGGGCGCCACCGCTCCTCCAGGGTACGACGCAAGGACCTCCCTGGACATATTTGGCTTTAGCACCCTTACTGTGCTCCTGCACCCCTCTGTACCTTACAGCCTCTGGATCGCCCTGTAACTCTGACACAGCACTGGGTGCGGCCACCATCACCCCAGGTTTTTTCTTAATTGCAACAAATTGTAAGATGTCATTAAGGAAGCTTTTACGCAGAGGTCAGGGGTTCGAGAGTAAACCACATGCAAACAAGCATTGGCCATGCGGCTCACTGAGAACATCAAAGCGGCCGAAAGGGGAGAAAGGAGGGGTGAGTGCAAGCCGAGGTGACAAGAAGGGCTGGGCGAGAAGGGAGGGGGGAATGCCAGCAGCAGAGGAGCCTGATTAAAGCTGACGAAAAGGGAGGGGGAGAAGGGAGGAGGGAGTGCGAGCAGCAGCTGTGCACGTGCACGTCATCGTGCACTCAAGCTTTAGGCCTGGGTGGCACTTTGAAAACCTGTATACTAAATGCTCTCCAAGCAGCGCATGCACGCTGGCTCAGCGAGACCTAAAAAGCACTGGCATAGCCAATAGGTCTCACCTTTGGGACCTTCTAAGTAAAAAAACTAACACTGAAGATATAAGAGTTTACATTTACCACTCGTATGATAGTGTTCGGATGCAATTGGCAGGAAAAGGGAGGCAAACTGGTCAGTGTGGAAAGGAACCTCTAAAGAGGTTTAGAAGACAGTGTGCGGTGCAACTGAATAATTTATAACAGATTTGATTAAAGCCTGCATGTGAGGTGAGATGGTATTGTTACTTTTAGTCCCGAATGTTTCTTTTTGTTAACTGCTGTTGACGGCTGCCCTGACGGTGCTCTGTGGATGACTCAGGCTTCCTGCACTCAGCAGATAATTACTTAGGAAGTTCCCGGCTCTGCCGGAGGCCCGGTGATTAGAGCTACCTCAAAAACTTTCCTGAGGCAGACCGGCTGGCTGATAACCGAGTCCGTTTCATTCTGCAACATTTCTTTTGTCAGCCTGTTAATTCTTAAATGCATTTATGAATTAACAGGCTGACAGAAGAAATGTGGCAAAATGAAAGGGACTCGCTGAGTAACCAAGAGTGTCTCAGCCAGCCAGTCTGCCCCTGAAGCCTCTGGAAAGAAAATGAAGGGATTAGGAGATACAGCGACCCCGGCTCCACCCCTGCCCCCTCCTCCAATGGCCACGCCACAGAGCCCGAGAGGCAGCAACGAAGTAGCAGGAACTTAGTGCCAATATCTGCAACACTCCCCATCCCCCCAAAGCAATATCCTGGAGAAATAAACAGACCAGACACCTTTTTTGTGGAGAAATTTCTGAAGGTTTATTTGCAAAGCAAATATGCCAACATGGTGGGTTATCTTACAAGCGATCCCAGGGCAGGCAGCCCCTCACCGCCTGTCACCTGATGAGCCAAATTACACCATGGCCAATCCAATCAGTGTTTGTCAGATTTGGGGGAGGGGCTAACCCCTCCCACCGGTGGACCACCAGTCCACACCATTACTTACGCCCCCCAGAAGGGGGGGGGGGGGGGGGGGGGGTGGAGCGTTGCAGGCAACCCCCGGTTGCTCAGGGCCACAACCGCCCGTAGGACTAACGGGGCGCCACCGCTCCTCCAGGGTACGACGCAAGGACCTCCCTGGACATATTTGGCTTTAGCACCCTTACTGTGCTCCTGCACCCCTCTGTACCTTACAGCCTCTGGATCGCCCTGTAACTCTGACACAGCACTGGGTGCGGCCACCATCACCCCAGGTCCCCCACCATGATAGGCCTAGTTACATACACCCTGCTGATTCCAAGGCCCCCCCAGATCAAGCAAGAACAGGTCCATTCCCACTCTGGATAGGTGTACCCCATCTTCATCAAACACCCTATGGACTTTGCATGCAGCGAACCATGCCTGATGAAGCCAAATCCCCCTTGCTCGGGGTATTTACGCTTGGCGCTGTTAACCCTCCTGGGAGAGGCTTCTACGGCCTCCCCTGACCGGAGGCCTCTAAACGTGGGGTTATCTCCGATCACCATATCTCACCTGCCCCCAATTGGTTGCTTATCTTCCACATGGAGATTTCATTTTTAGCAGCAGTGCCTTCCTACCCATGAAAGTCAAATCATTGCCTCCCAGGTGTATGATCAAAATGTAGGGAGAGGAGAAACACCACCCCCCCTAGTCTATGCTGCAGCTTCTTAAAGTAAAGCAATGCAAGGACGCTAAACACAATTGTAGAGCACTGCACACCCTTCTATACAACTAACCAAGCTAGTACATAAACCACCATAACACTGCACCCCACCAAACATCCGGTGCCACACCTGGGTGCCTTCGGTATACTCTCAATTCGCCTGTACCTAATACGTTTAACCTGTCTTCCGGCCACTCCCCTGGGTGGCTTACGGTCGGATGTACCTCTTAAAACCATGGGATTCCCATCGTCCCATCTGTAAGCTGTGATCCGCTGACAAGCCAGCCCTGACCGCTGTGGTTGCTGTCCCTATCCTAACCGAGTGACTGCACCAGCGCTTGCCTGGACACGCATTGCCTGACATATTTAAGCATGCCTGCGTTACCTGTACAACCTGAAAATCGGAAAGGGACATGCCAAGTATTCTTAATCCATTGTAGCCCCTCTGTGCTTTTACCGCTTGTTACCAGCGCGCCGGGGGAGGAAGCAAATGCTGTGGATTTGAGGATGGAGAACATAAAGCAAATGTACTCGCCCCATCTAACTATGACGGCAAATGTGTTCTGCTAGTAGTGTTCTTGGTGCTTCAAACACATATTTTCAACACTTGCAGCAACGGCACCGATCTTTGGCGTGACAATTTAAATCAACCCCCTTGGATGACAGGGTGGATCTAACAACTGTAGCCCATAAGCCAGCGTTCGCTAGAGGTATACAAGTGTGTCCCACAGGGCCAGTGTTCTTGGCTAGTGGAGCCCTGGAGTAAATCATACGCATTACTTGCCTGCCCTATTTGTTTGATTGCCTGCAAGTCTATCACCGCCTGAAAGCGATGTAAAGATGCGAAGTCACCTTGCTACTGTCCCCACCCTGGCGTGAGTAGTCCTGTGCCAAACTTCTGGTAATGTAAACCAGGAAACAGACAAGTGGATGGTGAGAAAGGGAGGACAGTCTGCCCCGAATCCAAACCCAATCTGACTGCGGACTTTGACGGATGTTGTGTAGCCGTGCAGGTGCACCCACCCTGGTGTGGATTACCCAGCCCCGGGTTGTACTATCGCTGGGATGCAGGAGAGGACATGTAGGATCTTTAATACACTTAGTCAGCCAGAGTCCTCCAACAAGTGCACCCCATACCTTGTGGCCCCCCCAAAGAAGAGCAACCATTCCTACCCTCCTGGCTGGGCCAGCTTTGGGGCAGGCAGTCACATAACCATAAGTGAAGTGTCCTGTGGTACCCACGGCTTATGCTGAGGGACATCCCCGTTACTGGCCACTTCATAACATGGCCATTGCACGCTAGCGCCACACCTTCTGCCTGCGAATATAAGTGCTGGGATTCCAGGCTGCTGTCTCCACCTAGCGCAAGTCATTCACATAAAAAAACCTCTGCCAGAGTTAAACCATGGCGCAGGCAAGTGGATGGGGGAGGGGCACAATAAGACAGCTAGACTAATGGGCATGCCAACGTTTCTTAATCCCTTGAAGCCTTTTAAAGCTCTACTGCCCTGGTTCTCCAAGAATAATAACTGTGCATGGCACACCCCGTACAATTGTAATTATTTCTTGATATTTAGTAAAGCTGTTAATTGCAATGCAACTTACTGTTACTAATTTTATCACACTCAAAGAGTGAAAGAATGAGCTAGCTACTCATGCACTGCACATTACAGATGGGGTTAGCAGCAGGCACATACCCTAGTGAGCTATCTTGTTTAGAAAGGATCTTTGACCTGGGGATTACACCTCGATCTCTCTGCCAAATGCAAAAACACCCTAAGAAATGTACTTGTATTCAAATCTGAGACCTATAGATGTATATACCTATAGACCTGCTACATAACATGGCCATAATGCGTGCTACCCCTCTCCTTCTGCCTGCAAATATAACTGCTGTGATTACAGGCTGATATCCCTTCCTCGTGCAAGTCATGCACTTTAAAACTTCTGCGAGAACCCTGTCGCGGACCAGCAGCTGGGGACAGGGGGCACTATAATTCCAGCTACCTAACTTTGCTGGAATAATGGCCATGCCACCATTTCTTCAACATTGTAGCCATTAGTGCTTTAAACACATGGTTTCTCCCACTGGGGGCAGAAGCCCCCCTGCACAGCCCATCCTGCTTACTTGCTGTAGTCCTATCACAGTAACCCTACCTGCTGACCAACAGTGACTCTTGGTGCTGAACCATCAATAGCCCTGGTTCGATTTGTATCCCCCGGCATTGCTAGCCCTCCACAGGAAGTGTTCCGAATAGCCCTGCCCTTTCCGATGATCCGTGGCCATATCTTTCTCTGAACCTAAACCTCCCTAGTATGCCAATTCATGATTATTCGTGAATACCTTATATGAACCTACCTCTTGTAGAGTTAACTATGATGTTAAATCCAACCTCACTCATGGAAGGGCAACCCACTTTCAACAATCCTTCCGTTAGCCACAAGCAAGGACTTTTCCAGATGTTTAAAACTTCCCTCGCATCCGTGATTGGTGCGACTTGGTCCTCACATTGTGTGAAGAGCACATTATTCTCAATAACAAATCCCAAACAGGTAACTCGTGAGCTACTTGTGGCTCCTGAACGCCCCTGAAGTGGCTCTCAAATGAATTTTAAACCTGTCCCGCTTACAAAAGATTTATGTATATTGAAGAAGACCGCACTGTCCACATCCGGACCCTTTAAGTAGAAACAAAACGGACCCATCGCCAGCCCTCATGCTAAGACAGAAACACTACATAGCCATGAACGTGCCACCAAGTGGTCCTGCGAGTTGACATAGGTGGGCCATTACGTCACTTTTGGAAGTCCAGGGTTTACTTTCTCACCTTAGGGATTTCAACTAAACAGGCTGGACTAAGACCGAAAAACACATGCCCATAAACGTGCCACCATGTGTCCTTTGAGATTAAACAAATAAAAGGCTTTATTGCGTCAGCCAGACCAAAAGTGGAGTCAGAGCAGAATGGTCTTAGCGTCGGCCAGAATGTAGGAGGTATATGTGTGGCTAATGCAGGCTCAAAGGTCTGAGCAGATTGGTGTCTTTAAGAAAAGAAAACAATAACTGGCCGGCAATGAACCAAGAACTGATAGTGACTTGTGTTGTCCACTTAGGAACACAGCAGCAGCTCACTAACATTACTGCAAATAATATCTGTGACACCCACCAATTCTAATTCTTGAGGTCCTGTTTTGATCTAAGAGATACTTTATATGGATGTTGCGTGGAACCAACACAAACATTTCTGCAAATTAACTAATATTTCTCACACACCGCCCGCGTTAAAATTGCACTTGAGGCAAACGGTAATTAACACAATCCGCTAAAAGTATATAAGCTATCAGGGGGCCCCTTCGGAGGCTGGGTCCCTGGGCCATGGTCCACTTTGCCCAAGCCCAATGGCTCTGACCCACCGCTTCCTGAGATGCAGGTGGTCACCCTTGGCACTGATGCCTCGGAAGGTGCCAGCAAGGCTTGGGTAGGTTTAGTCATGCGCAAGTTCGACACTTCTCTAAACCAGGCCCCCAAAGCTGTAAGAATGGCTTGGGCAGCAGGCACTGCAACGCAGAAGATAACCGATGGTGAACTGAATGACGCCTGTGCGGTTAAGCCACGTGATTGATTCCCCGCCTGACACCAACCCCAGAGCTGCTCGAGAATGTAAATGTAAATGTAAATGTTGTATACTTGTAAAGCGCACAGCTGCCCCAGCAACGGGGCGTCCCGGCGCTGTATACCACTGGGGAACCCATCCTGGCTTTCCCTGTGAGATGGTCCCTACTGGGCATCTCCAAGGTGAAGACAAGCATCCCCGGCGCTGATGGGGCCGTAAGTGGAGATTAATCAAGCTATTGCCCAGAGTTGCTGAGTGGGATCCATGGTTAGAGTAGGCACCGAGGCGAGAATTATCGAGTCCGCTGACCTTGGCCCAAGACCCTGCCGCGTCGGGAATCGAACCCTGGTCCCGGGCCGACCTCTGCTTCCGGGTCTGCCGCCTCTAACCAGTGAGCCACACCACACCACTCCAGAACAGCCCACCACACCGTTGGGGTTGTGCCCCAAAATCCCTACAGCCCAATACACTGAGGGTCATTGCACAATGCAAGGCTATGCAGACACCCTGAGACGCAGGTTCTCTGATTCATCAATTCAAAGGCTAGAACATGCAAATGCCATTCTTCCACCCCAGATGTGCCGTGATGTCATAACCCCTAGCCACGGGAGGCCAGTGTCTGACCCATTAGGCCTCTGGGATCACATATGAAACTCCTCTCTAATGGCATCCAATTGGCATGGAGTACCCTCGGTAACACATGCAATGCACCTTTTAGAAATGATTTACATTTATAATCCACTTTCCAACAAAAACAAAACAAGGGACATCCCTTCAAACGCTGGGGCACAGTTTGCAAGCAGGCCGCTAAACATACGATGCCACTGCTGCTGAAAACCTGAGCAGTGAAACCCGAACGCCTACCACACATGCACCTCAACTGTTCTGGGCCATGAGTTTTCAAGCCTGTGTGGGCTCAGGTTTTCCCAGACGCTTTGTGGGCTGACCGACGACGTCCCTGCGGGGGGCCCTCATAAGAGGGCTGCCCCTTTAGTGCCACAGGATGGCACACTGGACAGCCTAGTGTCCGGAGACCCCTTCGGGGTCACACTCGTTACTTCCGGCCGAGGTGGGGGTAGGGGAGTGGTATGAGTTCCTCCCCTGCCCACCTGGTGGCCACTTTGTCCCTCACCCTGACGCCAATACTATGTTCGGCAGGGATCAATCGAAAAGAACTATGAAATTGTCTGGTCAATGTGGCGAAGTAATGCACCCTGGAATAAGACCACAAGGTGCCTATTAGCAATCAGTCGGGGACAGGTGAACTTTAGTGGTCTGAATTCACCCCCCGGCTCCCGGGGCATGGAGCTCGGCTGGGGGAGGCGATGAAGCCTGCGCACAAAAGGTATATCTGCACTATGCGTAAAATCACTGAGCAGAGGGGATTTGGCTTCATTAGACATGGGTGCTACACGCCAAATTCACAGGGTGCTTTGAGGACGATGGGGTACATTTGTCCAGTATAAGCATGGACCTGTTATTGCTGGATAGGGGAGAGGCCCGAGAAATAGCAGGATGTAAGTAGGAATGCCGGCCTTGGTGGGGGTCCCTGGCTGCGACAGTCGCCACACCCCGGGCTGTGGCGGAGTTACAGGGTAATCCAGAGGTGGAAAGGTACTCAGGGGTACCCTCTTCAGGAGCACTAAGGGTGCTGAGGCCGAATATCGCCAGGAAGTCTTTGCGGTGGACTCTGAGGTGCGACGGCCCCCCATCTGTCCTACGGCCGGATGGAAACCTGTACAACCGGGGGTCGCTTGAATGCTCCGCCCCTTGCAGGGGGGGCGTGAGTAAGGAGGTAGGCCGACAGTTCACTGGAAGTGGGAGGGGCTATCCCCTCACCACAACCGCTAAGCACCGATTGGCTAAGGCCACGATGCAAGTTGGCCCATCAGGTGGTAGGCCGCGAGGGCCGGCTTGCCTTTGGATCGCCTGTAAGATAACCCACCATGTTGGCATATTTGGTATGCTAATAAACCTGCAGAAATTTTCAATGTCTTGTCTGTCTATTTATGTTACCTGTATGTTGCTGCGTGAGGGCTGGTGAGTGTGGCCGATATTGGCACTAACCCGGTGGCCATAGCCACCAGCTCGGCCCCACTCGACGGGATGACCGGCCCGCGGTGAAGAAATGCCACAGACACACCCCCTCACAACCAAGTCAGGACCTGGTACAGCCTGAGCCCCCAGGCTTGGATCAAGCAGGAGGTTGGAGCCACCGGTTTCCTTTATTAAAAATAAGGGAAAGAGGAGGGGTGTCGGGGGGGCTGAAAATGGCCAGCACTCACCGCAACAAGAGCGACGCAAGCTGTATCCCCAGACCAAGGGACGCAACACACCTGGTAAGGGGGGGCGCACCCAGCACTCCCGCCCCCTCCCCCGTGTATTTACCATGGCCTGCTCTAAAACCTGCCTGCGTACAGTGCGGCCAAGAGCTGTCCTTGAGTGCGTGGGAACGCCGCACCACACACTTGCATCACTAGGCAGCAACAGGCCCCCGCAGGCGAAGGCCCAGGCCATTATCTGGACAGAAGAAGGCCGGGGGGGCCTCGTGGCACTCACCCCCCCTTATCCCCCATGCTGCAACTGGCGAGCGAGGGCTGGGCCACCGGAGTCGGGTAAGCCGCATTAGACTGCCTGGAGCCTCCGACCCCCATACACCCCTCTCCGGTCTGCAGAAAGCGAAACGCCCAGGGGAAGGGGCCGCTGACCAAAGCCCTCCTGGAGCTGTTGTGCCCCCCCCCCCCCAAGGCGGCCGCAGCGACGGCAATGGCCGGACTTAGCAGCCTTGTCCCCGAAAGGGTGGGGAGGTGAAAGACACTCACCGCATTACACAGAACAGCTCCAGGAGATCCCATATCCCACGTCCCAAACGGCGTCAGGGCAGCAAGAGAAAATCCTTAATTTACTATTTTTGGTATTCACACAAGGCATTTAGTAGAAGTGAAGTTAGAAATCCTAACATTACTACGACTAAATGCCTTCTGTGAATACCAAAAGTAGTAAGTTCAGGATTTTATCTCGGATTAGTTCTGTGAATCGGCCCCAATGTAAACAAGCATTGGCATAGCCAATAGGTCTCGCTTTTAGGACCTTATAAGTATTTAGTTATGCAACTGTTGCATGGCTAAACACTTATAAGGTCCCAAATGCGAGCCCTATTGGCTATGCCAATGCTTGTTTTTAATCTAACTAACCTTTCAGCCTCATGCCCTGAAGTGTTGAGGTTTCAGATGATGGGTTGGAAACCAGTTGTGCTCGTTTGGCATGCTGAGCTAGCTCTTGTTGTTTTCCGCTGCATTTTGTTTTTAAACCTGAACGTTTCTGCAGCAAGCTCCCTGCTGTTGCAGTGTCAGTGTGTGAGTCCCCATGAGACTCACTCGGGTCATGCAGCTCTACAGTCTATGGATGTAGAAGAATTTTAGTAAATGCTGCTCATTTTTAGGTCTCGCCTGAGCCAGCGCTTTAGCGCTGCACTCGCGAGAGCTTTTGTAAAAGGGGGATCTGGAAGTGCAAACTAGTGCTTTTCAGGCCTCCAAATACAGTGCATGTGCGCAGGGCGCGCGCACCATTTGGCAGCCTGAAAAGCACTGCCTGATCAGTTTCGCGGCCGCTTTGATGTCCTCAGTGAGCCGCGCGGCCACTGAGGACATCAAAGCGGCCGCAAAAGTGCACACCATTTGCCACCCACTTCCTGCTTGTTTACTCTGTTTCCTAAGCAAGGAACTGATTTAGCAAACCTAATCCTCCCTCAAAGGCAGACTGATCGCTCCCACTTAAAAATACAGAACGCATTTGGTTTACTCCGTTCCATAGTACATATGAGTCAAAAATAGAGCAAACTAGTTTGCTCTGCATTTTTACCAGCGTGCAAAATGTTTAAGTAACGGCCCTGGTTTATTTTTGGAGAAAAGCCCGCTCGCTTCTTTTCGCTTTATGAAAGACGAAGCAATAATGCACAATTGATTTGCTTTATTTCTATGTTGCAAAACATTTTTTTCTTTTTTTAACATATTAATGTCCCTGCGTCAATGCCGGATATACTGCGTGGAGGGGCCCTGACGGTGCGTCGTAGGTGAAGAGCAGGAGAAGGGACTTGCTGTTTCCGCCATGAAGGACCGTCTCCGTGCACTCTGCCGCTGCGCATAATTTAAGACTACCCTTGAGCCGCTGGCACCAGTCGAAGGTCTCTGCGCTCATTGACCCAGTACAGAAAACAATTCCCCGGGCATCACGAGAAAGGCGGCAGTAAACTTCTCAACAAGCATTTGCAATGCAATAGGTCTCGCAGTTACACGAGTTAAAGCTATTGGCATTGTAAATGACAATGCCAATAAGCATTGTTATTTGCAATGTCAATAGCTCAAACTCGCGTAAATGCGAGACCTAATGCATTGCAAATGCTTGTTATTTTCTGCAAACGTAAGCGCGGTCAGTACCGACAAATGAATGCGCTTGCGTTATTCAAAGTATTGAAAAGTAATGAGTCGGAATGGAGTCAAATAAGCAAAAATGTCCCCTGCTGTCTGTTTAAAGCTCAGGTTTAGAGAGTGGGGTCCGCCTGGTAACTGTATTCAGAGTTGGTGCGGCGTCAGCGCGGCTGTACAAATATTAGGTGGGTAACAGCAGAGAAACCCCTTAACGCTGCACGTGTTTTACTAAAGAAACACAAAACAAATGAGCTATGCAACATGTATTGTAATGCCTAGGAGGACACAATGAAAGGTACCAATACAATGTTGAACATACAGGCGCCTCTCCCAAGGCCGGTAGGGTTGGGACGGTGTCACTAAAACCAAACCTTGTTTGTCTGCCTGCCTCGAGCGTCCGACTGACTCATTTGCAGGCACGCATGTAATGCAGTTGGAGGAAGTCTGATCACGGAGGATCGGGAACGCCAAAACAAGAAGGGGGAAATGTTTTATGATTATGCAGCAGCTGTTCGGTTGTTGCAGTATTTTCGGTTTTATTGAAACTTTTTCCGAGATATTTGAACCCTGCGTTTTGGAACGGCAATTTAGTGTGTTCGTGTTTAGTTTAAAAGGGAATATTGTATCTCGCTAACATTGCTTCTAACAAAGTTGTGTATTTAAAAATAGGTTTCCTTATTGCAAAATAACTCTTTCGCCGTAGGTTCCATAGCTGGTGTTGTTGACCAGTATTTACAAAGTCTTGCAGACATTTTGAACGGCGTAGGGAATAGATTTTTAGGTGAATTGACGACTATGGAACAAAGAGGGTTGCGTTCTGGTCCCGGCACTTCCACTTGGCCATAGTGTGTGATCCTGGGCATCGCACGTCACTGTTTTGCATTTTATCACGTACACTTACCAGCGTTGGTACAAGATGTTTCAAATAACACCACAGGCTGACCCACTTGCAGCCCTGCCAGTAATGTAGCCGGAGGAAGACTGTCACGACGGATCGGGGAAAACCATAAAATGAAGTGGCAATGTGCGCTAATTACGAAGCAGCTTTTCAGTGGCAAGCGGTGGTCACTGCCAGGCACACGATTTTAAAATAATACAAACCGCCGCCCAACGTTGTTAATTGCAACAGCCTCCTAATATGTTAGGGGACAAGTCACCCTGTTTAAAAAATAATTAATGAGTCCTGAATCAATTAATAGAAATAGCTTCAGAGGTTTATCGTAGTTGGACTGTGCACTCGGGGAGGGCAAAATACCGGAAAGGGCATGAAGTATGCATGTACTTCATGTTAGACCTGTCAGCCCTTTGGGTGGTCCCTCCTCATCATTATTTATTTTGTCCCACTTTTGCCTCAAACCCTGTTTGAATTTTTCCTTTTTGGGAACCACCAGACTTTTTAGTGTTGCTGCAGATTCAGGGAGCCATTTTACCTACCCCTGAAACTTCTGTCTGAGGGCCTGGAGCACAAAATGGTGGCCACCTGTGACATCACCAGCATCCACTGGAACCTACCAGCACCTTCCAGAACATTCCAGAACCCTGTGACAGTTGGAGGCGGTTTAGAATGTTGGGAAGCTAAGACAGAGAGTTGGCAGTTGGAGCTGGCAGTTGGCACCTGACTGGTGAAGGAAGAGCAGCAGAAACCTGAAGGAGGAAGGAGTGAGGCAGCAGGGGTGGAAACTTGTGCCTGGAGTGGGGTCCATAAACCCACCCTTGATACTAGTCCCTACTGACTGAGCCCAGCCTGGAGCCCTGTGTGGGAAGAAGCAAGAAAAACCATCCTAAGGACCTGGACAGCAGGAACAGGCCTTAGAAACAGAGAACAGCAAGATCCTGACCTGGAAACTGGTTTCCCTGGAGTCCGACGTCGAGTAGCCTGAGACCTGGAGCCCGAGGTGGAGAAGCGGCGCCGACTGGAAAGCGGACGTCGTACCCGGAGCCGCCAGAGGTCGAGAGAGGGCGCCGTCAGAGGTCGTGAGGAATACCAGAGGTCGAGGAGGAAGTCACCCGAGGTCGAGTGAGCGGCGTCATCGGAGGAGTGAAGTCCGCCCTCCGGAGTCGTCGGAGACCGAGGTGAGGTGTACCGGAGGTCGGGAGTGAGGATCGCACTCCGGAGTCGCCGGAACCTGAGAGAATCGTGTCGGAGGTCGGGAGTGGAGGTCGCACTCCGGAGTCGCCGGAAACCTAAGGAGAGGAGCACCGGAGGTCGGGAGTGAGGATCGCACTCCGGAGCCGCCGGAAGTCGACATCGAGTCAAGGCCGGCCGACGTCATCGAATCCGAGGTCGCCATCGGACCGGAGCCGCCCGAAGTCGACATCGAGTAAAGACTGCCCGACGCCATCGAATCAGAGGTCGAGATCGAGCCGAGGCCGCCGACATCGATCCGGAACCGCCTACCGGCGTCGTCAGGAACTGACATTGTGCCGAGGCCGCCGACATCGAACCGGAACCGCCTCACGGCGTCGACACGACTCCAGCGGTGTCGGAGCATCAGAAAAAGAGCAGTAAGTGGAGTAGAGGGCGCCTAAGGCCCTGTGGAGACCTGAGAGACTGCTCTAAGGGGCTAGGGAGGTGCTGGAACCAACCTGACTGTGCCAGGGGTGAGCTGGGACTAATCTAGAGAGGTTGTGTGGAGGGAGAGAGCCAGGTCTCTGGTATTCCCCCCTTGATCTACCTCAGTTTAGGCCTCAGCCTTGTCCAAGCCAGGGAGTAGACACCCTCAAGCCTTCCACGTCCCCACAAGCTGTGCCTGGGCCAAATCAGCCCTTAGGAATTCAAAAGTGATCTGATTCTATGAGTGTCACTGTCAGCTTTTAAGTATTTATTAGGGGCACTGTATTTATTGTATTTAACCTATTTATTGCTTCACTGTATTTATTGGTCCACAGTATTTATTGATGCACAATATTTATTGGTTTACAGTATTTATTGCCTCAGAATATTTAATTGCCTGTATGTATTGCACTTATATTTATGCCTTCATTATTTATGATCACCCCTATTTATTGAATCATTAAGCCAGTATTTATTTGACCTGCACTATTTAAAAGGTTTGTATATTGTGATTGTTATTTATTTATCCAATCAGCAACTAAGAGAAAAAGAAGATAAAGACAGATATTTTCCTAATTTTTACGGTGTAGAGTCGTTTTTGGAATGGATGCACGCATGGTTATTGTTTGGGTATGTTGTATGCTTAGCACGGAGCCTGATTCCTGACCACTCGAGCCAAGCTACCACAGTGTGTCCGGAAGACCACCACCACCCTTTCAGAGTGGGAGTGTGGTTTTCCAACATTAATTGGTGGCAGCGGTGGGATAGAGCTGTGCCTACGTATACTCAACAATAACTGTGGGTATTCCATAGGCCTACACCGGGAGTTTTCTCAAAGCGGCCTTCCTAATTGTGGGTTTTTGTTTTTTCCAAATTTACTCTGGTGGTGGGAGGAGGTATTATTAAAGGTACCCCCCTGCATAGTTACTGCACAAAACCTGTCCTCTAACCTGAGTGGGCGAGATGGAGTTTGTACTAGAAAATCTAGAAACGTACACTGTGGCCCAACTCAGGGAGTTTTGCCAGCGGGAGGGGGTGTACTGTCCCCCAGGAGCAAAGAAGGGTGCACTCCAAACCAGCTTAAGGGCTTGGGGGGAGGCACGACGGGAAAGCAAGGCTGAGGAGGAAGACAGGGATGGAGAGCCTGACCCCGAGGGGGCTGAGATGTACCAACCTGAGGTGGGGAACCTGTCAGCGGGGCCCAGAACCATTTCCAGGAAGGGCAGCAGTGCCTCTAGCGGTGGCTTGTCTGAAGTGGAGTTAACAGACCGGAGGGAGAAAAGACAGCTCGCATGGGACTTAGCAAGGCTGGAGAAAGAGAAGGAGGAGCAGAGGATGGCCCATGAATTACGACTGAAAGAAATAGATCTTCAGATCCTGAGAATCGGGGCACAACCTGTTCCTAATGGTGGCAGCCAAACCCAAGAGATCACCAGGGAACCTAAACCATACCTGCCAAAGGACATAGTAGCTAGCTATGGAGTGGGCGACGATATCGCCAAGTGGCTAGCGGCCTATGAGGTCTCGTTGAGGGCCCATGGGGTTCCAGAGAAGTACTGGGGAGGGGGATTGTACAAGTACATGCCTCCAGCTGGTAGGGATGCTTTATTGGCCCTCGAGGAGGATGAGCAGACCCACTACCCCACCATGAAACTGGCGCTCATCAGAAAGTTTGGACTAACACCCGAAAAGTACAGACAGAAGTTCAGGGGTAGTCACAAACTGGGCACACAGAATTGGGTGGACTTCCTGGACTATGCAAAGAAGGCACTGGAAGGTTGGATTCAGGGCAGTGAAGTGAGGAACTACGAGGGGTTGTTTGACCTAGTACTGAAGGAACACCTGCTCGAGAAATGTTTCCCTGAACTGCGGCAACACCTGGTGGATAGCAAGCTGACCAGTCCCCGGAAGCTTGCTGAGGAGGCGGACATTTGGGCTAGTACCCGGGTGTCCACAAGGGGGACTGGAGGGGATACTCAAAAGGCCGGACAGGGCGCCCCCCAGAAGAAAGAGGGAGGGGAAAAGAAAAAGGAGTTCTCCAAAGGCCCCCAAAATAACTTCCAAGGGAAGGGAATAGGATTCACCCCTAGGGCTAACCCACCCAGAAACCCTAATCCTGGCCAGAGTCAGCAGCCAAGGGTTGTCCATTGCTATGAGTGTGGTGGCGTTGGACAGTATAAAGGAGATCCGAAGTGCTTGAAACGACCACCCCCTCCCATTGGAGGAAAGACCCCCGGAGTAGCTAGTGTAGTGCTCGGGGAGGAGATGCCCTTAACTAAGGGAAGGGAGTGGGCGGGTGTCACTTTAGTGTCCCTGGGAGAACGGGAGATGGTTCCTAAGATCCAGGTGCCCGCAAATACCGCAAAGTATGGGCAGTGGGTCACCATCAACGGCCAAAGAGGGGAGGCTCTGAGAGACACAGGAGCCAGTATGACTATGGTGCGTAGCCAACTGGTGTCTCCAGAGCAGGTAATTCCCGATGTACTCCACCCAGCCGCGATGGCTGACGGCAGAACAGGCCACTATCCAGTGGCCGAGATTCCCTTTGAATGGGGGGGGGGTTGCAGGTTCACTTCGAGTTGCCGTAAGCCCTGCCGTGCCAGTCGATTGTCTGCTGGGGAATGACATGGAGCACAACGCTTGGAAGGAGGTGGAATACCGGACTCACACCGAGATGCTGGGTACACCTGATTGGGCCTGTGTTAGCACAAGGTCCGCGACTACCCGAAGAGGGAGTTCGTTTCGGCTGGAGCCTGGAACAAAGGCCCAGCCAGCTGCCAGTCAAGGGAAGAACCGAGGACGGGAGGAGCCTGCCTCGGCGTCCCCACCCCGTAGGACGGATAGGCCACCGGAGGTGGTGGACCAGGAGTCTGCGGTGGGGGACGTTACCAAACTGGAGGACCTACCCATCCCGGCCGAGTGGCACGTGGAGGGAGGCCCGTCCAGGGAGGAATTCTGCCAGGGCCAGAGGGAGTGCCCTACCCTTGAGGGGCTGAGGCGACAGGCCGAAGCCCAGGCAGCAGGGAACGTTGAAGGGAACTACAGTGTTTACTGGGAGGATGGCCTCCTCTACAGTGAACCCAAGGCACCCCTACATGGATCGTCACGAGCCTTGGTAGTTCCTCAACGTTATCGAGCCTTCCTTCTGGAGTTGGCTCACGAGATACCATTGGCAGGACACCTGGGGCAAGACAAGACCTTCGCCCGTCTTGTCCCACACTTTTATTGGCCTCAGATGAAAGTGTTGTCCGATACCTACTGCCGGACATGTGTGTCTTGCCAAGCCAGTGGGAAAACAGGGGTGAAGCTGAAAGCTCCCCTGGAACCACTTCCTGTCGTTAGCACCCCCTTTGAAAGGGTGGGCATCGACATTGTGGGTCCGTTAGATCCGCCAACGTCAGCTGGTCACAGGTTTATCCTGGTTCTGGTGGATCATGCCACACGGTACCCAGAGGCAATACCTCTGAGGACCATAACAGCACCTGTTGTGGCTAGGGCCCTGATGGGAATCTTTACCCGAGTGGGTTTTCCCAAGGAAGTTGTGTCCGACAGGGGGACCAACTTCATGTCAGCGTACATGCGGGCGATGTGGAAGGAGTGTGGAGTGACCTACCGGTTCACAACTCCTTACCACCCCCAGACCAATGGTCTGGTGGAGAGGTTTAACAAAACCTTGAAGGGCATGATGAGAAGTCTGCCTGAAAGCCTGCGGAGGAAATGGGACGTCCTCCTACCCTGTTTACTTTTTTCCTACAGGGAAGTGCCACAGAAGGGAGTGGGCTTCAGCCCCTTCGAGCTTCTGTATGGGCACCCTGTACGTGGACCTCTCAACCTGGTGAGAGACGGATGGGAAAGAACTCCCAGAAAGCTTCCCCAGGATGTGGTGAGCTACATGCTGGCCTTCCGGAGCCAAATGGCTAAGTTGTGGAAGCAAGCTTCTGACAACTTGGAAGCCAGCCAAGCAGTGATGAAGGCGTGGTATGACCACAATGCTCACCCGGTGGAGTTGGAGCCTGGCCAGAAGGTGTGGGTGATCGAACCCGGAGAGCTTAGTGCCCTCCAGGATCGCTGGTCAGGACCCTTTGAGGTGTTGGAGAAGAAGGGTAAGGCTACCTACTTGGTGGACCTGAAGACCCCTCGTCAGCCCCTGCGGGTGCTGCATGCCAACCGCCTCAAACCCCACCACGAGAGGCCCGAAGTCATCTTGATGATGGTGACTGACGGAGGAGAGGACGTGGAAAGCGAGCCTCTCCCTGATTTGTTTGCGTCTCAAGAGAAGGATGGGTCGGTGGAGGGAGTGATTCTCTCCCCATCTCTAACTCCTGAACAGCAGGAGGACTGTCGCCAGGTCCTGGGGCAGTACTCTTCGTTGTTCTCCCTTGTCCCGGGTAGGACTCACCTGTGCGTCCATGACGTGGACACAGGAGACAGCCCACCTGTGAAGTCCAAGATCTACCGGATGTCAGACAAGGTGAAGGCCAGCATTCACAGTGAAGTCACTAAGATGCTGGAGCTAGGAGTGATCGAACCTTCTAGCAGCCCCTGGTCCAGTCCGGTGGTGTTAGTACCAAAAGCTGCACCACCGGGTGCCCAACCGGAACTGAGGTTCTGTGTGGACTACCGGGGACTGAATTCAGTGACCAAAACTGATGCTCATCCGATCCCTAGGGCGGATGAATTGATTGACCGGCTGGGAGCTGCCCAATATCTAAGTACCTTTGACCTTACTTCTGGGTACTGGCAGATCTCTTTGACTGATGGAGCAAGGGAAAGGTCAGCCTTCTCCACGCCCAACGGCCACTACCAGTTCTGTGTGATGCCCTTTGGGCTCAAGAACGCACCTGCCACGTTTCAGCGCCTGGTAAACCAGATCCTCACCGGAATGGAGAGTTTCTCTGCTGCTTATCTGGATGACATAGCCGTCTTCAGTAACAGCTGGGAGGATCACTTGCGTCACCTGCAAGCTGTTCTCCAGGCCCTGAGACAAGCTGGATTGACGATCAAGGCCAGCAAGTGCCAGATCGGGCAGGGGTCGGTAGTTTACCTTGGACACTTGGTGGGTAGGGGAGCGGTGCAACCCCTCCAGGCGAAGATCGAGGCCATCATGGCCTGGGAACCCCCCAAGACACAGACTGAGGTCCGAGCATTTTTGGGCCTCACGGGATACTACCGCCGCTTCGTGAAGGGGTACGGTACCATCGTAGCCCCCCTCACGGAGCTCACGTCCAAGAAACAACCTCGACGGGTAGTCTGGACGGAGGCTTGTCAGCAAGCCTTTGAGAGATTGAAGAAAGCCATGTGCGAGGCCCCGGTCTTAAGGGCCCCAGACTTTTCCAAGGAGTTCATTGTCCAGACAGATGCATCAGAACATGGCATTGGGGCAGTGTTATCGCAACTCAACGAAGAGGGTCTGGATCAACCCGTGGTCTTCCTATCCCGGAGACTACTTCCCAGGGAACAGAAGTGGAGTGCAATAGAGCGTGAAGCCTTTGCAGTGGTATGGGCTCTGAAGAAGTTGCGGCCATACCTGTTTGGCTCGCACTTCCTGGTTCAGACCGACCACAGACCCCTTCGTTGGCTGATGCAAATGAAGGGGGAGAATCCCAAGTTGTTGAGGTGGTCTATTTCCCTACAGGGAATGGACTTTCAGGTGGAACATCGGCCTGGAGTGGACCACGCCAATGCAGACGGTCTCTCAAGGTATTTCCGCCTTAGTGATGAGAACTCCCAAGGGGTTGGGTAGCTCTCCCCACTTTCAGCTGGGGGGGACGCGTGTTAGACCTGTCAGCCCTTTGGGTGGTCCCTCCTCATCATTATTTATTTTGTCCCACGTTTGCCTCAAACCCTGTTTGAATTTTTCCTTTTTGGGAACCACCAGACTTTTTAGTGTTGCTGCAGATTCAGGGAGCCATTTTACCTACCCCTGAAACTTCTGTCTGAGGGCCTGGAGCACAAAATGGTGGCCACCTGTGACATCACCAGCATCCACTGGAACCTACCAGCACCTTCCAGAACATTCCAGAACCCTGTGACAGTTGGAGGCGGTTTAGAATGTTGGGAAGCTAAGACAGAGAGTTGGCAGTTGGAGCTGGCAGTTGGCACCTGACTGGTGAAGGAAGAGCAGCAGAAACCTGAAGGAGGAAGGAGTGAGGCAGCAGGGGTGGAAACTTGTGCCTGGAGTGGGGTCCATAAACCCACCCTTGATACTAGTCCCTACTGACTGAGCCCAGCCTGGAGCCCTGTGTGGGAAGAAGCAAGAAAAACCATCCTAAGGACCTGGACAGCAGGAACAGGCCTTAGAAACAGAGAACAGCAAGATCCTGACCTGGAAACTGGTTTCCCTGGAGTCCGACGTCGAGTAGCCTGAGACCTGGAGCCCGAGGTGGAGAAGCGGCGCCGACTGGAAAGCGGACGTCGTACCCGGAGCCGCCAGAGGTCGAGAGAGGGCGCCGTCAGAGGTCGTGAGGAATACCAGGGGTCGAGGAGGAAGTCACCCGAGGTCGAGTGAGCGGCGTCATCGGAGGAGTGAAGTCCGCCCTCCGGAGTCGTCGGAGACCGAGGTGAGGTGTACCGGAGGTCGGGAGTGAGGATCGCACTCCGGAGTCGCCGGAACCTGAGAGAATCGTGCCGGAGGTCGGGAGTGGAGGTCGCACTCCGGAGTCGCCGGAAACCTAAGGAGAGGAGCACCGGAGGTCGGGAGTGAGGATCGCACTCCGGAGCCGCCGGAAGTCGACATCGAGTCAAGGCCGGCCGACGTCATCGAATCCGAGGTCGCCATCGGACCGGAGCCGCCCGAAGTCGACATCGAGTAAAGACTGCCCGACGCCATCGAATCGGAGGTCGAGATCGAGCCGAGGCCGCCGACATCGATCCGGAACCGCCTACCGGCGTCGTCAGGAACTGACATTGTGCCGAGGCCGCCGACATCGAACCGGAACCGCCTCACGGCGTCGACACGACTCCAGCGGTGTCGGAGCATCAGAAAAAGGGCAGTAAGTGGAGTAGAGGGCGCCTAAGGCCCTGTGGAGACCTGAGAGACTGCTCTAAGGGGCTAGGGAGGTGCTGGAACCAACCTTACTGTGCCAGGGGTGAGCTGGGACTAATCTAGAGAGGTTGTGTGGAGGGAGAGAGCCAGGTCTCTGGTATTCCCCCCTTGATCTACCTCAGTTTAGGCCTCAGCCTTGTCCAAGCCAGGGAGTAGACACCCTCAAGCCTTCCACATCCCCACAAGCTGTGCCTGGGCCAAATCAGCCCTTAGGAATTCAAAAGTGATCTGATTCTATGAGTGTCACTGTCAGCTTTTAAGTATTTATTAGGGGCACTGTATTTATTGTATTTAACCTATTTATTGCTTCACTGTATTTATTGGTCCACAGTATTTATTGATGCACAATATTTATTGGTTTACAGTATTTATTGCCTCAGAATATTTAATTGCCTGTCTGTATTGCACTTATATTTATGCCTTCAGTATTTATGATCACCCCTATTTATTGAATCATTAAGCCAGTATTTATTTGACCTGCACTATTTAAAAAGTTTGTATATTGTGATTGTTATTTATTTATCCAATCAGCAACTAAGAGAAAAAGAAGATAAAGACAGATATTTTCCTAATTTTTACGGTGTAGAGTCGTTTTTGGAACGGATGCACGCATGGTTATTGTTTGGGTATGTCGTATGCTTAGCACGGAGCCTGATTCCTGACCACTCGAGCCAAGCTACCACAGTGTGTCCGGAAGACCACCACCACCCTTTCAGAGTGGGAGTGTGGTTTTCCAACACTTCACATATGTGGAGAGGGGAAAAAAGTCCAGATTTAGATACTGCATGTCTCGGTTCAAGACAGCGCATGAGCGCCGTCTAGACCAGAGACCTAAGAAGCATTGGCCGCACGGCAGTAAAAGTAACGCCGCGCGGCCGTAAAAGCGAAAGTCATCGCGATCGCTCTGAAAGCGAAAGTCATCGCGATCACGATGACGCGCTAAAGCACGAGTTTTCAAAGTGCTGCTGAAGGCTAGTGGTTCGCGCGTGCACGCTCTCGTGAACGCAAGCGCTAGGCCAGCCAGCAGCATTTTGAAAACTCACCTCCAAAATGTCTCTCCGAGCCAGCGCATGCCCTGGGCTCAGTGAGACCTAATAAACGGCTCATCCTGAATACAAATTACCACCCGTGTGGCCTGTTCAACAAAGCACTGGAGACCAGTGTTGGACACTCAGAGAAGAACTGGGCACAGTGGCCAGTCACTGCTGTGAGCCGCTGCACTCTGCAGGTGTGAGGGCAAAGACTGACTCTGCGAGAGGAGCCATAGAAGGTGGTGCAACGTCCTGAGCTTGTACAAATGTCCAGTCATGATTCATGTGAGTGACACGTGTGCTCCTTGAATGAGATATTCACACCTCACCTGCACATGCAGGAGTAAGTGTTGCCCCTAAGCTCCCACTGACCCATGAAGTTCTTAGCTTTAAAAGGAACCCCTTGGCATTTCAGCGAGCTTGCAGCAGTATCTGGGCTCTGTATCGCCAGGGACAGCTGCAGTACTTGTACCAGGACACTTGACTTGTGCCGGCCCCGGAGGACCAGCTCAATGGTTTCCCTTTCACAAACCACTGGTTTCAGGTGCGATAGTCCTGATGGTTCAGCTGTAATGGACAGGACTACAACTCCCAGAATGCATTATATTGTTAAAGAAAAGCCAGGGGTGACACATGGTACCACTGATGGCATGGATTTATCTGGTATACTGGGTGTTACGTAGGTACAAAGTGCACTTGCTGTGATGTTTACATGCTGTGTGCAGTGTCTGGATTGCACATTGCCTTGCAGGTTGGTATTTGTGTGTATTTAACAGGAGGTTGTGGGCCGTGTTTGTGATGTGAAGCTTTGTGTGGTCTCTGTTACTGTATCCTGCCAGGGCACTGTGTCCTTTCCTTGTACCTACAGACCACAGTCACTGCCCTCTGATAGTCCTTCTTGTATGTCTAAGATTGGCACCAGAGTTTGGCTTTACAAGTCTGGAAGAGGTGTGGTGCAGCGGCTAGGGTGCCTGACTCCGGACCACAGGGTTCAAGGTTCGATCCCAGACGCCAGCGGCAGGTTAGCCCAGCACCATGTGACTCTGGGCAATAGCTCACTTAATCTTACCGATGGACCCCAGCGACGAACCACCTCTCCGCAGGTAGCTGTGTGCTTTACAAATGTTGGTATATCATTTCACGGTCCCCATGGGCTGGTGATGGTAGAATGCAGGGCTGCCCCGGGTCCACGCAGGGGGCCCTCCTAAGAGGGCGGCCCCCCTTAGTGCCACAGGATGGCACACGAGTCCACCTCCCAGGGTTTGGGACCCTCGCGGGTCCCCAATGCCCACGTCACTTCCGGGCAAGAGGGGTTGGGGGGGGAGAGGTACATATACCTCTCCCGCCCACTGGTCACCCTCTTTTCCCGCTGCCCTGACGCCGTTTCTGTCGTGCTGCGGTAGAGGCCGACCTTCCTTGCACGAGGTTAGTCCATCACCCCAGCCACCCCTCCACCCAAGGGCCCCGCCACGCGGGACCTTGCCCCATGTACAGATGCCCCGGCCCCCGAGATGTCCGCTATCTGCCGACACCAGTGTGGCAGGGGTCAGGGGTGCGACGGGGGTTTGGGTGATGGGGTGTTTGGCATAGGAGGCGGCAGCAGGGAAGGCCTGCTGGCATCCGCTGTTGCTTGGCCTCGGATGCGGGGACAATACTTCCCGGCTACTAGGCACCAATTAGCTTCAGACGTGATTTAAGGCGTATGGGAGCCCCCGGTGGGTAGCCCATGGGGGAAGAGAGCAGCCGACTCCGGCATCAGCGCCGAGGGTCGGGAATTTCCTTATCGGAGCCAGGCCAGGGGGGCAGTCGGCGAGTTGTGAGGTAGGGGGGGCGGAGAGTCACGTTTGCCCCCCCCACTTTATGTACAGACGAGCCCCCAGCAACTGCGCCGAGTGGCGGGGAGTGCAACTTTGCGGGGGAGGGGGCCAGATCGACGAGTCTCGCTTGACCGCCTCCCCTTGAGAGTGGACTGCCTATCCTTGATAGCGTTGGGCCAGGCCTCGCCATGCAGGGCCCTGTGAGCGGGTAGACCCGGGGCTCGATCCCAACTACTAGAAGCATGGAGCGCAATGGCAGGCAGAGTGAGAGGGGGATGCAAGAGTTGTACACCGGCCTGGCAGGTTGCGGTCAGTGCATACACCCCCCCCCCCTCCCCGTCAGCCCGCGCTGAAACAGCTTCCGGGCACACACACAGCCGCCGCCCCCACCTCCCAGTACTTCACAGACCTATCGAATGTTAATGAGGCTTTGTCGTTTTTTTCACCCCGTCTAGAGCCCTTGCATCGCCACTCTGACTACTGCTGTTAGAATTGGCACGTTACACAATACCAAGCCCTGGCTGCTGAAACCCCGAGGAATCGGGTTTTTGCTTGCGGTAATCTGGAGGCGGGAGACTAGCCTTTAAATCAGTAGTCTCCCGCATGAATCGGGAGTGTCGGAATGTCTGCCTACTATCTGTTAATTGCATTGTGTCTCCACTTTGAAAAATAAAATGTTAGTTATGCCCTTACCTGAGTTAGCGACCGCTCTGGTGTCCCTCAGACGCGCTGCTGTGCCCTCTATCTGTGCAACAAACACTATTTACAGCAAGTTCAGGCCGTTTCTCTACTGAGAGCCTCCACCGCTCTCTGCAACTTTCTGGTCGGTCCCCGTGACCTCCGCTACGGAGTCAGTCTTCGCCGGACTTTCTGCTGCCACTTGAAGCACTCCCTCATCCCAGCGGCAGGGGTGGGGTGCAGGTTACAGTGGGTCCGAGCCGGTCGGCCAGTGGTCCACGGGATCTCATACTGCCGCGATACAGGCAGCGATCTCCTCACGCGGTGAGGGGGGGTTGCGTCAGGAGCCACGCTGCATGCGTCGCTTTTGTGGTAGCCTGTGGGCATTTGGTGGCGAGTCAACCCCCCTCCCTTTTAGGGTGCCACGGTGCCTGCCGCTCTACCAGGAATTATAGAAAAATAGCAGCTAAGTATGCACTCGTTTTAACAAAATAATCAATTACTCAATAGGCTTTATTACAAAAGCAAGACAAGCCACCAGGACCTAATCGTGAAGTATTTGTATCGACTTTTTCTACTAACTCTGATTCAGTTAAAAAAAGCATTTTACAAAGATGGGATTTGTTTCAGACAGAATCTGATTTTAAAGGAATCTTTTCTGAGTGACCTTTGCTTGCATATAAAATATCTAGCAATCTTAAAGAAATTTTGAGTCGCACCACAGTCAGTTCTGACATTGCCTTTAGAGGTATGACGAAATGTATGAATTGCTCACATTGCAACAATGTTATCATGGGCAGGTATGTTACCCATCCGTGGACTGGTAAAAAGATTATGTTGAATTTTGATGCGAATTGCAACAGTCGTCATGTGATTTATTTGATCAAATGTCCGTGTGATTTGTATTATGTTGGCAAAACTGAGAGGGTGCTACGTATTCGTATAACTGAGCATAAGAGTAGAATACGTACTAAAACCATAAGTTCACCGCTAGCATTGCACTGGTTAGAGAAGAAGCACTCCATTGCTCAATTGAGATTCTGCGTTCTAGAGAAAGTTTCACCACGTTTAGACAGGGACATGACGAAACTTTTGTCACAACGCGAATCCTATTGGATTTGGTTTTTGCAAACTTTACTCCCAAAGGGGTTAAATGATAAATTTGAACTGGCATGTTTCCTTTAAAACAATTCTTTCCTAGTTGGTTCCTGGTGTGCATTATGTACATTACTAAGTGAGTAGCTGTTATTTGCTCACTTTATGTTGACATTGTATTGTTCTCATATTCTGTAACAAAACTGAGATTGTTATGATGACACATTTTGTAACAAAGTTGAAACTGTGATATTGTTCTATGTTAAATTTTATGTTTATTGCTTTCTTATTAGGTATTTCCATTTGCCCTAAGGTCTCTTAATTTTATTTCTTTTTATTCCTTTCATTTTAACTTTATTGTTCCTGTTGAACGTAGTCTCTCGACATTTCTCATTTTTTATTCATTTTTTTAATTCATTTTTACTTGGTGATGGGCTTCACGTTTCAATATGGCGGCTGTTTTTACAGCCTGTTCTCGAGGTCAACTGTTGCACAGCATGATATTCAGCATGGGCGGGTGGCCCGCTAGATGAACTACTAACTGAGTCCTGTTTCTATGTTAGTTTCGCAGTTTTTTTTTAAAAACGTGATCACGCAATGTTTCTCGAGCCAGAAACTTGGCGTGTCTGGTCGTGGAGTTGACGCTGTATTCAAAGCTTGTTGGTAAGCGCGTAATCTTTAGCGTTATATCTAGTTGGTCCGAGGATGGATATTTTGTTCATAAGGCAAGCATTTTATTTCTATTTTATGTATTTCCTGCTACAGATACCCGTGTTGAAAATTCGCATTGGTACAAAGATGGGTGTTGGACTTTTACTGTTGAGGCGACGTTAGGCTGTTGGTTGGTAAGCGGATCCTGTTGGTCATCGATACGTATAGTCTTGATTACAGGCACCCCATATTGATGCAGTCTCTTTTGGATTACAGATATTTTACGACAACAACAGTCTTGATATAACCCCATTTATTGTGGACTGATTGATTCAGCGTATTGATATTAGAATCCACGTACTGCAGTACTTTAAGGTACGCTTCCCAGTCGCTGTTGATCTAGATTAGCACAAATTTATATACACAGGTGTACCTTTATTAATTTTCAATATTCATTTTCAGTCTTTGTGGCAGTGGGACGTTAGGTACGCTTCCCAGTAGCTGGTGATCAATATTAGTACGGACTTGCCATATTTCCACGGGTGTTGACTTTTATGATTTTTTTGTCTCTTTTTGGCTGCGGGACTTTACTTGCACTTCTCATGGTTGATTCTTTCTTTGCCTGTCGCAACATCATAACACACAAACCCCTGGCTCCTGTTGAGTCCACTAACTAGTAAAGTATATCATTGTAGGCAATTTTTTCATCTGTAAATCATATTTTATTATTGTTTATACTTGTAGATCCCCCTGACGAAGGGCTCATTTGATAGCCCGAAATGCATTGGGATTTTCTGTTAACAGGCGAAACTTAAATAATGTATTACTGCTGACTACAAGCAACGTTCTGTTGATTTCACATAAGAAGCTATCTGCATTCACCAAGAATAAAGGCAGAAGACTTCATTTGTTATCCTGAAGTTTATTTTTGGAACTATTTCTACTATTGTGTTTTCATCCTATTGTGATTCACTGGTCAAAGAATTGGGTTTGAATTTTATATTATACTGTTTATAAATGTTTTGAAAACCTGCTGCTGTTAATTCCGAATACGTGAGTACGCCCCATTGGGGCATTTAGTAGTGCACTAGCTATTTCTAGACATTGGTCTAGAATTACTAATCCTTTTGATCTACCAGGAATGCCACCCATTGTCTACCCCATGGATTTCGATGCGACCAAGGGATTGCGTTGGCTGGCGATCGGGTATTGGGGGTGAGAGGATTGTTTCAGGTTTTCCTTGTTAGTGATTACACCGCGTTAGGCAGGCGGCGTGGTGCGGTGGGAATTACCTACTTTGTGTCTGCCCAGGCTTAAACAGCCGACTTGTTCTCCATGTCCGCTCATCCCCCAACTTATAGTTTTGACCCTCCGGGTCACAGTGGAGGGTTGCTCACCTTAGGCGCCGGGCATGCTTTCATCCGCCTGTGGTCATTAATTTGGACTCTGGGTGGGCGGGGCTTTTAAGTGAGAGGAGCCTTCTCACACACACCGGATGGGTGGTTGGCGTTGTTGTGGTCTCCCTTGCACCCGTGGTACACGCTGAGTTGGCAGCGCGCCTCGGGTGTTGTGTACATGGTACTAGACGGGCGTCGTGCGCGGTGAGTCCCTCGGGCAGGGAGGTCCTTGGGGGTCCTTTTTCATTCTAATTTCTCTTGCACATTTCAATATTACATAAGGCAAATTTGGAATAGGGAGGCAGTAGTATACACTGGTAATTGTCTAATCACTCTGCTGGATTCTAAACACCTCCGGCAGCAGGCTCTCCCGGTATAGCGGTACCGACGGATAGAGCGGTGCTGCCTTCCTGAGCGGTTGCCAGGCGAGAGGTGAGATCCTGTACCCAGCTTTTGCGGGTGCATGCAGGTTCATATATAGGCCGCTGACATTGCATTGGCCTGATATCCTTTTTTGTATAGTTTATTCACTTCATTTATGTGCAGTAGCGTTTTCCTAACAGGTCCTGACGAAAGCCCGATTCACCTTTGGTCTTCGTGGGCTGAAACATGTTGACCATCTAAAACCCACACCATAGCAGTTTTAAATCCATACTGCAGGTGTACTGCCTTTTAAATTCTGACAGTAGGCACCTTTTGATTAAAGTTGGCTTTGGTGCCTCCTAGCCAGTTTTAACTCATCACCGTTTTTCACACATTCACTAATTTTTTTTTTTTTTTGCGCCGCACCCTTGCTCACACCTTCTTGCTCATCATACTTGGACTTAGTCAGTCCTAAATACTAGAGATAAAACATCCCTGAGCTCCTCCCTCTCAGCGAGGGGGTTGTAGCCCTCAAGGGAACTAGGTTTTTCCCTTGGGAGGAGCGTCCCTATGATGAAGCATGTCACCATTGGTGAGTGGGGGATTTCGTCCTGAAAGGGATCTGCCCTTATACATATTATATCCATTATCTTTTCACCAGTTAGGTTCCCTACCACATAGGTTCGAATAATACTTAGAGGTAGTCTTTAGACCCTAGGATTTCTGTGTTTTGTGGATCCTAAACATCCCCAATATACCCCTTTCATTGCGCTGTTGGTATTGGCCTCTCTATGGACCAAGATGAACTATGATATTGCGTGGCTCACGTGCACATCCCTAGGGAGCCCTAGGAGTGGTCACGATGGGCAGCAGGTGAGGCCACCCCGCCTTGTGGAACCTCCACCGTACTGCGGGGTAGGTGGCCAGGCGGGAGTGGTCACGGGCGTCTTGGTGCTCCGTAGGTTAGGCCACCTCTCACATGATGTCTTTTAGGTGTAATATTGTGGCGCTTGGGGGAAGGGTCGAACATAAGCAAAGGGTTATGATGTCCGGGGCGCAGATTTTATTGATAGCACCTAATTTGTGCCCTATATTCCAGTAGTTATGTTCCATGTTTTCTTTTATCCTTCAACGGATGTGCTCGTTCACAGTAAAGGTGCTCGCCTCGCACGGGAGGTTCATTTATGGGGATTAGGACGCGGCGCTCTGTGGCAACCCAAGCAAAGGTGTATGGCGTTGCGGTTGATAGTTTAATAGGAACGCTGTGATTTTACAGCTCATCTGTGTGCGGGTGGATCCGCTCGGCGCGTCTGTCTTTTCCAAACTGCAACACGGCATCAATAAGGGCCCTTCCGTTTCTGGTGCTTTGCATCAGGGGTACGATCTTTTGGGGTTTTGTTGCTCGAACTGGTGCAATTTCTTATATTTATGTCTCCTTGGCTTGATCATGCTCGCGATAAGTGTCACTCATAGTTGGGTAACTATCACTCTTTACACTGTTCGCGAAAACGTCACACATAGCAATCTAAACCTTTGGCAGTATTGTTCAATGTGTTTTGACCCCAGTCTGGTGCCATCCATTTTCGAACCAGATCCTCTATGGGTATGTTGAGAAACGTCAGTCACATCATGCAGAGAGTCTGGTGATTTGGGTCCCGGCCGCGTGCATGCGGTTATCCCATAGGGCCTAATCTTCGCCTACTGGTCAGACAGATGAATATTTGTCCACTCAGCAGCGGTCTGTTGGGAATGTCTGAGAATCTTTCCGACATGGTGAGGGAGGCCAGGTTCGGGAACTGAACCCCTGGATATGGTCTTGAGCTTAATTGAATCAACGTTTTCTTATTTCCGGGTATATTTCTACCTTGGGTACTGTTGCTACACATGTCTCTGCGTTACAGCTCTTTTATTAAAGCACAATTAGTATGTGGTGTGCAGTTGATAGGCGGGATATATTAGTTTTATAAGGAAAGGTTGTTTCTGATGTCCCCTTCCCTTCATAAGAGCTTGGCTGCGTGTGTGACATACCGTCCAATTTCCGTGACTGTATAAGTATTTTCCAATCAAGAGTAGAATTATAGAGCAGGGATGAGCGTGCAAAGGGATTTTTGCGGGTGTTATTTGGTCACCTGCATGCTAGCTGTAGGAAGGTGGATATCTGACTATGGTTACCCCCAATTTTTTTGCCTAGTGTCTAGCTGGTTTTTCGACTTAGTTGGCCTGAGATCCTTCCATTCAGGGTCTCAGGCTGTCTGCTCTCTCTTTAAAATGGATTCCATGTACCCTAGGTACATACCCAATTGGTAAGGATCACCTTATTGGACCCTGTACAGTGTACCCTAGGTACCCAGGGTATAGGTGTACCCTAGGCCTCCCAGGGGCTGCAGCATGTATTATGCCACCCCTGGTCTGGCCTTCCAATCAGACACAACTGGCTGATCACTCAGCTGGGGCAAGGTCGTGTAATCACCCTTTGCTTCGGTGTAGTATTCCTATACCTACCTTATATATAGACACATGTGTACCTATCAGCCACTCCTATGGCAGGCCTTAACAATCCTGGAGGCAGAGTGCTTGGTAACATGTGAGATGGTGCTCTAGCATGAGCTGAGCCTGTCTGCAGCTTTCGGAACCATGTCCTTATAGCTGTTCTATGATATAGCCTACCATATACTCTTAAAGTACCTTATAATCTTAAACGGTTATGGTAACTATGGTTTGGCTTTATCAAAACATGTTGTGTAAGGTGTCTAACACTTTGGAATAATACCCCCATACCATTTCTGGTGATGAGGATATTATTCCCCCCTTCTAGAGGGAGAGACATGTTAAAATCCTACTTTGCTGTTTAACTCTGACCAAAGCCTCAGCATCACAAAATGGATGCTGCTGCCACAGACACGAGTCTGACCTCCTGCAGCTGGGAGCCCTCAGAGCCAGGGAGGCCTGGACAATAGGTTTCCTGCTTGGGGAGGTGCTAGCACCACCACAGACCGGAGTTAGTGTATTGGGGCAGGGAGGGATGAATGAAACTAGACATTGCCTGGGGCACACAAGGTGTCCCATGCATAGTCCAGTTCAAACCGGCGCTGGGGCACTCCAGCCCCAGCTCTGGCACGAAACTGGACAAAGGAAAGGGGGTGTAGCCACTCCCCTTCCTGGTCCCACCCATAGGAGGGACCTTGCAGGTAGCCCAGCCCACTAGCCCAGTATATCAGTAGGTAGCTGAGCCCTGCTAAATTAGTTTAACCTGAATATGCAACTTGTACAGAAACTCTGGACCTTCGAAATTCGACCTCAGGAAGAAGACTGAAGAAATCTCCCTTGTGGCCAAGGAGTGACCACCCTGGGCAACCAGGCACCATCCAGCGACTGCTGCTTGCTTTGCGACTGATCCTACGAGGGACGACTGCTGAGACCGACCAGCGCCAAGACTTCCAGACACCTCTGACCCAGATCCACATCTACAGTGAAGCTGAGACCCGTGGAGGCGACGAGGGATGTGGGACCGGCGACTTGGGAAAAGTGGCTAGTACCTGACTAGCGCGACTTCCGAGGCTCCCTCGAGGCTGTGCTTGGGGAATTGAGAAGCCCCCATCCCGAGCACCATCTGCAAAGAAGACCAGCTCCCCACACTTCACGTGTTCTGCGTGGGGCCCTTCTGCACCTGAGTTGCTCGATGTGTTGTCCGGTTGCTGGCCCGTTGGCTAGTGACCTCTGCGACGACGAACCTTTGTTTTCATCTTGCTGGTCCGGCTTCTCCAGACTGGCAACCGCTCCTCTGTGAAAGAGAAGCACCCCAGACCTTCCTGGTCTGCACCAGGAGCAAGTCCTCCATCCTGCGTGGGTTCCGCTTGCCAAGGCTTGTTGGGTCCTGACTCGACTTCGACGCCGCCGTCAGTATGAGCCTTCGTGGGACAGCTCACCTCCTGGACCTGGTCGTCCTTGACGCCTCCTGGTACCCGTGGCTGCTGCGACAAGCTTCACCTCTTCACCTGCATCTGCACGACATCGCCTGGTTCCTTCCTGGTTCCTTCCCGGCTCCTGGCTGGTGACCTAGACTCTGTCCCTTCTGCTTGCAGGTATCCTTCCTTCTTGATCCCATCCTTGGGATCCACCGGACACTCTTCACTGACCGCCGTCAGCAACTTTCCTTCAGGCATCCATAGGAGTCAACGACGAAACCCGACGCAAGTTCACACCTATGCACCCGCAGCCCGTGGGCTAGGTAACTTGGGTACTCCGGTGCTCATCAGGGTAGTGACTATCCTAGTGTCTAGTTTCCGAGTCTCGACTTCCTAGCTACTCCGGAAGTGTCCTAAAACTGTTAATTTCTAACAACTACTATTTCTATCGACTTTTACGCATTACGCGTGAGTGTTTCCACTCTGCACCTGAATCCCGTGGGCCTCCCACTTCCTAACCTTTGGTAGTATAGTGTAGCCCCAACGATTCCCTAGGCCTAGGCCTATCCTGTGTTCGTGACAGTGGTCCTTATACCACTTACTTAGTATATGGTTTGCGTGGCACCTAGGGCCTAACTGTATTACTTACCTGTGTGACTTAATGTATGCTTAATTAAGACTGTGTTGTACTTACCTCGAATCTCATAAAGAGTGCTGAGGGTTTGACTAGAATAAATACATTCTATTTTTATATATCTGTTGTGGTGTCCTTTCATTTGATATTCAAGGGCTTACAAATGGTATAACAGCTGGCCTCACATGCCATTCAGAGTTTAGCCTAAGACTGCTCTTGTCCATGCTACCACTAAGATAGCTGGTCTATAAGGTTGACTTTACAACCAATCACCATAAGGGTTGTTTGGACTGATACAAGGTGTACACTAGAATTAGTGACATCATATATCAGGCCAACTTCTCACACTAGCGTCATATCAAATTACATCCATGAATCGTGAGGTGTTGCTAGTTTTGATGACATCAGTAGGATTGATGAAAGGGAAGCCAGGCAAGTAAATAAAATGTAAGAAGGGGGCACGTCAGCGCTGGAATGCGAGGGGCGGTGTTGGAACTGGGCAGGCGATGCAGAGCGATTATTGGAGCGTGCAGGGACGATCACGCCGTCAACCAGGTCCCGGGGTCACCACGTCGCAGTGTTGAACGCGCAACAGGGGTGATGAGCGAGGCTTGCCAGTCATTGTTTTCTTTTGAGCGGTAGCTGACTTCACGTTATCGGGGCATTATGTTATACAAATTGCAGGAACAATCGTTGTTTGCTTGATTTTCTTGTCCCTTACATGTCTGCAAGAGGCACATCGCGGCAACATGGCTCAAGACAGGTTGAGGACTGGTGCCAGCAGGCTTGGTGGTGGCGTTCTGTGACAGTACGGTAACTAGGTGAGAGGTGTAGGCAGTCTCCGCTGTGGGGTGCCTAGTTTGCTAGTATGGGTGTGCGGTTTGAATAGTATATTTACACTGCCTCTTGGATAAGCCCTGAGGCTCTGACTAGCTACCTAGGGGGTGAGTAGGAGTTAGCTGTAAGGTGTACTATCTTCTCCTGACTAGTGGAGGGTTCGGCCAGGCTCAGGTGCAGACCTTAGCCAACCAGAACTCCACTTTTTACATTGGTAGAGAATGCCTAGGAGTTGTTCGCAGTCCATTTGCAACCGCCCCACAGGGTGATTGTTTTAGGCCACATGGCTTGTGAAGGGCTCTTGTGGTGGAGCCTGGTTCTAGAGTTGACGTCGTACCAGTGGGTCTTGTGCTCTCATCGCACGGTTAAGTCCCGCTCATGAGCTGATTTTATCAGGGTGAGCTGGCTGGGAGTGCCGATGCATCAGAAGCACTGAGCAGCTTTCAGCCAAGAGGGTATGGTTGATATCTGATGCAAGGGGCAGCTGTTAGATCAGAGCTGTACTCCATTGTTCCGCCTCCAGTGCTTTGAGGTCTGTTGCCACCGCCGTTTCAATGGAAGCCATTGGCTAGCGGGTTGCTCTGAGTGGAGTATTTGCAGGCTTTATCAACGCTATCCGGTACCAGTTCAAACGTGCATCTTTTACTAATTTATACAATGCAGAGCACAAGCACCAATTTCCAGGCTCCTGCAGTAGGTGCGTGTTAGAAATGGGGGTCTCTGGTTGGCAATGGCTGGCCACTGTCCAAGTAGGGACCCTTCTTCCTAAGTCAGAGTAAGCAGCCTACACCCTTTGACAACCCCTGCTCAACCCTGTGGTAACGTAGCACGAGCAGCTAGGCTTATCTCAGAGGCAGTGTGTGAAGCATTTATGACCATACACAGTAATATAATGAGGAACATTACAAATGGACACCACTCAAGTAGTTATGAAAAATAGGTATTTTTATAGAGACTTAATCACAAGACCAATAACAGTAGAAACCCACAATACTATAAAAATATAATTACTTTAGAAATGCTGCAAGGAAAAAATAGTTCAGGGTGCACAAAATGAGGTTCAGTTCAATGCAGTGGTCTCTGCGACCCTTTTTCTCACAAAGTATCTGGTTCCTGGAGCAAAGCAACAAAAATGTCGCTAGGGAGTTGTAGCGATAAATTTCCTCACGCTAACCAGCGATGCGCTGAATCCTTACCGCGAGGGAGGATGATGCGCTGGGTTGCGGGCAGGACAAAGCGACAAACTTCTCCATGCTAGGCCGGTGATGAAATCCTTTCCGCGAGGGAGGAAGATGCACCGAGCCTGGTGCGTGTGCGACTTCGCTGCGATGAAAGGCAAATGGCGCTCCGCGAGGGAGCGACGATCTGGATGCGATGCGGTGAAAATGGCGAACGCACTGCGTCCGCGCTGCGATGATCCTGTGGCGATGATGTGGGGTGTTAGCGAGCATTTTGGGGCCCGCCAACAAGCGATGCGACGATCTTCGGATAGCAGGCGTTTTCTGACCCGCCGACAAATGATGCGATCTTCTTCGGGTTAGCGAGCGCTCGGCGACAGCTGAGCGACGATTTTTCTCACGCTCACCGGCTGCAGCGGCTCGCTAACGGAGGTTAGCGACGATTTCCAGCGCTCTCTTCTCAGCAGTAGAACTAGAGGCCCTGGAACACACAGTAGCCTCACCTGCAGATAGTAATCCTCGCTGGGAGGAAACAGGAGGCTGATGGTGGAGTCTGATGGGCCTGAGACTCCAGCAGGAGGCTAGCTCTCTTCTAGCCCTTGGGTAATTGCTGTAGCAAAAAAAGTTATTTTCCTCTTCTTGAAGTCCAGTGGTAACAGCTGCAGGCCAGTCCCAGAAACAGCACACAAGCACAAGGACAGTCCTTCTCCTGCAGACTCTTGTAGTCACACGGACAGAGGTTCTTCTTGTTATCCAGGAGCAGTACAAATTGTAGGGGTTTGGGCACAAATATTTATACCCTCAAAATCTTTGTTCTTAGGGGTCCCAAGTCTCTGAACCCAGCCAGAACCAGTTCTGCCCAGCCCTGGAGCACTTTGTTGATCAGGCTGCATCCTTCCTTTCAGAAAGAGGGGGTCTGCCTCAGACGCACAGTGGGAGGTGGAGCCAGCATTCACCTTGCCAGGCACAGCCCTATTCAAGTGCAGGAGCTACCCATCCCCTCACACCAAGGTAGGACGCTCTATTCAACCCAGGTCTGACTCAGCCTGCCCTGTCCCTCCAAAACCAGACAGCCAATACACATAATAGCAGAGCAAACTGGAAGGCTTAGGCAAGAAAGTACCTATACTCTAAAAGTGGTAGTTTCAAACACAGGATATAAAAATAACCTTCACTAAAAGATGTATTTTAATATTCTGAGCTCAGGCATACTAAATTCGTTTTTCTACCATGTTCTGTGGGTCAGTTAGGACTATAGAATGTAATAGCCCAGACCTCCCATTCTGGCCTATGGAGAACAGGTAGCCTTACAGTAGTGAAAAACGAAATTGGGTGTAATTCACTACTAGGACATGCTACACACATCAGGGCATGTCCTACCTTACACATACCATGCGCCCTATCATAAAGGGGACTTACAGGATGCCAAGGGAAGGTTTAGGGGCTGGGAAGTGGGTGCACTTCTCAGCCAAGATGGCAGTTCTGGACTGCACGCAGACACTGCAGTGGCAGGTCTGAGACACACTTTACAAGCCGCTTCTGTGGGTGGCACAAACCAGTGCTGCAGGCCCTCTGTTGTAAATTGAAACAACGATGTGATTAAGCATTTACTAAAGACATTAATTCCTCTGTTATAGATCGTGTTTTCTCTGTTATGTTGACCGAAGCTTGGACTCCATCTTGTATTGTCATGCTTCCACGTGTTCCCCACGAGAAGAGTCCAACCTCTGTGTTAGTTGCTCTTGTAATCTGCCTAGTAACAGTCTATAAATAGCTCCTTTGTCTATCTGGCGCATGCCCAGACTTGACCACATCTGTTATCAGTTAGCCTTGCTTGACCATGTTTTCGCGGGCTCAAGGAGTGCGTTAGCTCCGCCCACATATTGATTCAGTATCGAGAATGACCATAAATGGTAATGTTCTTCGGTCTCATGTTGTATCCACCCACTTATGAGCCCCTCTACTGTGTATAAAAGGGGACCATGTACGAAAGTTCTTTGTGCTACTCTATGCAATACTGAAGAGTGTTGTGTGGATTGTAGGACCACCCTTAAGGGTTAATAAATGCTGTCTTTGTACTTTGCAGTTTCCGTGCCAACTTCCTTATAGATTCCATTACAGGAGAGCGAACCCTTGTGTCCTGCGGGCCTAGCTGGGGCCTGTATTCATCAATTGGCGCCCGTCACGTGGGGCTCATCGGCGACTCGGATGCTCGAAGGACTGGTCACGACGAAGGTGAGGAATTGGGCCGGGGACGTGATCACTGCCAGCGGCGTCTTAGCCCTGGCATCCCAAGGTTTTTCTTCCTTCCCTTCCGAGCTGACCGTCTGGGTGGCGCCGGTCCTCGACTGAGACCTCTTCTGTCGGTCTTGCCGTGAAAGCCGTTTGGGCGATTGTGGAGCTTGGCAGTTGGAATCTGGACTCTTGATTGGTAAGAACCGGTGTACGGTACTTGCTCCGAGTTTTTGAAGCCTGATCTGGCTATTTGAGTTTGATTTGTGATGACTAGTCATATTTGGAATTTGTCTTTGTGAATATATATGCGTTGCAACACATATAGGCAGGTAATGTGGAGAGATTTCTCCAGAGCTGTGTAACTTTGAACGGCGCAACGATTAAGTGCCATTTTTTCTATAATATTGCATATTTTGCATTATTTCTGAGCATGCCTGCTTTCAGCGCACTCCGTAAGTGGTGCTGCTGTTTCGGAAACCGGTTGAACCTCGAGGAATCTGCTCCAGTTCCCCCAGAGGGGACTCCTAATAGGGATATGTATGTGAAGCATGGTCTTTCTTCCATAATGTACAGCACAGTATGGAGGAAATATACAAAAAAAGATCCTGAGTTGCGATGGCCTTTGTATGGATCGTTTGATATACGTAAGATTGAGTATGTGGAACAGTGTATGTGTAAGCGGCGTGCTCGTCAGGATATGTTTGAGTGTGTGCGGTTGTGGGTGAAGGAGGTGCGTGAGCGAGAGAAACGTGAGAAAGCGCTGTTTGATAAAGAGCAACGGAAGAATGATCATGTGCGAGCACAGGAAGCGAAGCGACGGGAGGATAGAGAGCAGACGGACAGGCAAGAGAAGGAGCGTAGGCTACAAGTTTCGGGTCAATACGTCGTTCGGCAGCCACTTTATCCTGTCCTTAATAATCTTGATGATGATTTTTCTTTACTAGATCGCCCTCCGCCCCCTTATGTCGGCGCATCTGCTCCGAGGCCGCAAGATTCTGGCCCGGGTCCGGGTAAGGTAGATACGCGGTCCATGTTATCAGCCGACCAAATGGCTGAGCTTCGGCAAATTTCCTTCCGTGCACTTAACGGCAAGATATCCATGGAGGACTTATTCCATATTTGGGGGCCGTGGCAGGAGAGAGATAAATTGTATTTTCTGGGTCATTTCGCGGATGAAGTGATTGATGCTTTCCGGAAACGTTCTGGTGTTTTTGAGCCCGACGAAATATCATCGGATGCTAAAGCATTGCGTAATGGTGTTTTCTCTTTTTCTAAGGCTCCAGATACGGTTCGGCGGCTGTTCGCCTTGCGGGACGAGGTGCTGGTCTATAAAGAGAAAGCGCGCCAGCGAGCAGGGAAGGAGAAGCAGTCGGATTCGTGCACAACAGAGGGCCACTCATCCACCTCCCAGTCAGATAAGGATGACATAGTGCATGTTAAACCAATGCGAGAGGCAGCGCCTTTGTATGTTCCTCCTAAAGGAGCGGGGACTAGCTCGGACATTACCTCCGCCGATGCTAAGGGATATTTCGTGTATAATTGGGTTTACACTCCGTGGCATAGGGCTGATGTTATGGCATTGAAGAATGCGCTGCCCGACCCCCGTAAGAATCCAGCGGCCTTCTATGAAGAAGTCGAGGGGGCCTTGAATTCTTGCGTCATGACTTTAGCAGACATAGATTTGTTCTTTGGGCTTATTCTACCACCAGACATGTGGCGATCTGTGCGGAAGGTAGATGATGTTACCACTTTTAAGGCTCGATGGTCTGAACTGGAGGATGAGGATAGGGAGAGGAAGCCTGCGCAGAAACCGCCCCAGAATATTTTAGATCTCCCTGCTGCTATTGTGACTAAGTTGAAGACAATTATCCCCCCTAAAAAGATTGACTGGAATATGTTAGCTGCATGTAAACAGAAAGTTGATGAGTCAGTTGCGGACTTCTTTACGCGCTTTGAGGAGACGTTTCATGATTTTAGTGGCCAGTCGCTTACCGACGATACGGGACGCCACCTTTTTGCGGATAAATATGTAGCTAATCTGCTGCCGGCAGTTGCGGCCCGTCTAAAAGCGAGTGAAAGTTCTTGGTCCTCCGCTACACCGACGGCCCTCCTGACTATCGCCCAGTATTATGAGCGTCGGGAGCAAGAAGCAAAGGGCCAGGAGGAAAAGAAATCGAAAGATTTGAAAACAAAGGTGATGTTGGCGCAAGTCTATGGCCCGCCTCGACGGGGTAGTAGTAGAGGTAGGGGAGGATCTTATGGTCCTCCCTCGGGCCGGTCTGATTTGAATAGGAATCAATGTGCGTATTGTAAGCAATCGGGTCATTGGGCTAGGGACTGCCCGGTGTTGCATGCATCGCGCCAGGGACATACCCACGGTGGCCCGCGAGGTAGAGGGGGTTTCTCGAACTTTCGAGGGAATTCTAACGAACAGGCTCGTCTTGAGTCTGCTGGGCAGCACCGAGATAGATCAAATGTTTTCGATCGCCAGCATCAGTACCAAGCATCAGGAATTGACCGGTCGGGGTACCATGATTCTCAGCATGCATAGGATTGCGTTGGATGGGGGTTAGAATCAGTTGAGGTGCCGGTCGATCAGAAGGGCCCTTATGTATCGGCTGAGGTTTTGGGCTCTACTGATCAGTTTCTAGTGGATACTGGAGCGACACGTAGTGCGCTATCTAAGCAATTGGTTCCGGGGGCTCCCCCATCCGGCTTAATGGTCACATCGGTAGGGTTTGACGGTACACTCTCCCGAAGCCCTCTTTCACAGCCCCTCATGTTTAAGGTTGATTCTTTTTCTGCACCCTGTCCGTTTCTGCTTGCCCCGTACACACCAGACAATATTATGGGTCTTGATATGTTAAAACACTTTAGGGCTACTATCCGCTGTTCCCCTGCTGGTGTGCGAGTAATATTGAATGACAATTACCCTCGATCTGAACGGATGTGTACGATGTCGGAGGATGCGCTGTTAGCTACCCTCCCTCATGCTTTGTGGGCAACTTCGGATACTGATGTGGGACAAATGGTGATTCCGCCGGTCCACATTAGCGTCCAGGAGGGGGCGGTGTTACCACGCCTCCCACAGTACCGTATTTCCCAGGAGGGCGAGGAGGCTCTCATACAGATAGTGCAGGATTTGATAACGGTTGGGGTAGTTGAGGAAGTCCCCTACAACATTTGTAACAGTCCGATTCTTCCCATACTGAAAAAGGATACGGATGCCAGAGTTTATCGGTTTATAATTGATTTGAGAGAAGTGAACAAGATCGTGATACCTCAATACCCAGTGGTTTCCGATATCACGACGTTGCTTACCTTGGTCCCGCCTACGGCGACCATGTTCTCAGTGATTGATTTGAAAAATGCCTTCTTTTCCATTCCCATTCACCCTGATAGCCGATATCTTTTTGGGTTTACATTGAATAATAGATCTTATCGTTTCTGTAGGATTCCCCAGGGCTATACAGAAAGCCCTAGCATTTATAGTCAGGCTTTGAAACGACAATTGGATTCCTTTGTCCTGCTCGAGGGTGTCGCCCTCATTCAATATGTCGATGATATCTTACTGGCGGCTGACACCCTGGAGTTATGTGAAAAAAGTACGTTATCCTTACTTTCCTTTCTAGCGTCCCGCAATCATAAGGTATCTAGGAAGAAATTGCAATTCTGTAGACCAAAGGTGACTTATCTGGGTCACCTTTTGTCTAAGGAGGGACGTGCACTCACACCGGATCGTATCCAAGTAATTTTGGATACACCGAGACCGTCCACACAGAAGGATGGTCGTGCATTTTTGGGCCTTGTTTCTTTTTGTAGACAGTGGATATTGGGGTTTTCGCACATAGCTAAGCCATTGTTAGCCCTCTTGACAAAGGACACGCCTATCCCAATCCCTTGGTCAGATGAGTGCGATACTGCTTTTCAGCAACTACGACAGGCCCTTTGTTCAGCACCAGTGTTAGGTACCCCTGATTATGCAAAACCCTTTTCGTTGTATGTGCATGAGAAAGATGGATGTGCATTGTCAGTTTTAGTGCAGATGCACGGTGATAAGCAGCGCCCTTGTGCATATTTTTCGGCTGTACTTGATCCTGTCGCCCGAGCATTACCAGGGTGTTTTCGCTCGGTTGCGGCGACAGCTGTGTCAATACGCCAAAGCGAGGGAATTGTGTTATCTCATAAGCTGTTGGTATTAGTTCCCCATGCTGTTGATGCCTTGCTTAATCAAACAAAGACGCAGCATTTGACCAGTGCCCGTTTAACGGGATATGAGTTGACGCTTTTGGCTCCTCATATTACGTTGAAAAGGTGTGTAACGTTGAACCCGGCAACATTGTTGCCATACCCCGAAACCCAGCCGGAGGCGCGGAAAGCGCATGATTGTATTCTTGTGACTGAGGAACAAACAAAGGGTCGTATTGACCTCCAGGATACGCCCTTTCCAGATGTAGATGGAGAACTGTGGGTGGATGGATCCTGTCTGAAGCTACCAGATGGTACGGCTTCAGCAGCATATGCAATTACCACATTACAAACGATAGTGGAGACAGCACGCATACCACAGAAATCAGCCCAAGCAGCGGAACTGATAGCATTAACACGAGCATGTGAGCTCAGTACAGGACTATGTGTGAATGTTTATACAGATAGCCGCTATGCCTTCGGAGTAGCGCATGACTTCGGCCTACTCTGGAAGGAGAGAGGGTTTTTAACGTCACATGGAATGCAGATAATGCATGGAGAGTTAGTTCATAACCTTTTAACTGCATTGACATACCCAAAGAAAATTGCCATCGTTAAGTGTAGCGCCCATAGGAAAGTGGTTGATAAAGTTGGAGAAGGGAATGCGTTAGCGGATCGAGTAGCACGGGAGACTGCGATGCAGCCCGGTACTACCGCCATGTATGTAGTGAAGTCACAGGTGGAGAGATGGCATGATGCGAAGGAGGAAGTGCGAGAAATGCAAAGGACCGCTTCTGACAAAGAGCGGGAACAATGGGCTAGCGAGGGAGAACTGGATGACGAGGGTTGCTGGAGAAATAAGCAGATGGATAGATGGAAATTACCCACGGCCTTTGTACAACCTATGGTTCAGATGGCACATGGGCTAGCACATGTTGGAGCTTCCGCAATTGTGAAATTGCTTACCCAAGTCTGGGAGCATCCAGAGATTGCTAGCACAGCAAAGAGGGTGGTGCAGACCTGTATGATCTGCCTGAGGTATAACCCAGGAAAGGGTACTCGAACTCCAGCAGGAGGATTTGTGACACCCACTGCACCCTTTGAGGTTCTGCAGATGGATTACATCCAGCTGGAGCACTGTAACAATCTGAAGTATGTTCTAGTAGTGGTTTGCGCCTTCAGCAAATGGGTTGAAGCGTACCCTACGAAAGACAATACTGCGATGACTACTGCGAAGCTGCTGCTGAAGGAGTTTTTCCCCCGATATGGCGTTTGTAGACTTCTGTGGAGTGATAATGGCCCTCACTTTGTAGCGGATGTTATAAAGTATGTCTTGAAGGGTCTAGGCATCACTCAGAAGTTCCACGCCGTGTTTCACCCTCAGTCTGCAGGCCTAGTTGAGAAGTATAATGGTACACTGAAGCTTAAGATCGCCAAAATTCAAGCTTCGACGTCTTTGACTTGGCCAGACGCTCTGCCACTGGCGTTATTGTCAATCAGATCAGTACCGCATTCTCGAACTGGCCTTACGCCATACGAGGTCGTCTTTGGACGCCCAATGAATATTTGGGGTCCACCAAGACCTAAGGCTGTGTATGATGTACCTTGTGTAATGATGAGCGATTATCTGGCACAGTTAACGGATAACTTGGTTTCTATCCATCAACAGGTCCGAGAGGCGCTCCCTGATCGGTCTACCGGTGAAGGACATGGTCTCCGGCCCGGTGACCATGTCATGGTGAAAGTCTTCGACAGAACGGACAGTTTGGAGCCGAGATGGGTGGGCCCTGAGCAGGTCCTCCTCGCAACGAGGACGGCTGTGCGAGTCTCCAACAGAAAGAATTGGATCCACTCCCTGCACTGTAGGAAGGTGCCGCCCGGATTGGTGGAACCTGCCGTGCTGACCGATCAACGAGAAATTTTGGCTGCAGAGACAGGCCGTGCTGCGGAGCCAAACGCCACTGAGGAGCTCTTTCCGGACCACGCGACTCCTGGAGGAAGGCGATATCATCTTCGACCAAGGAAGTGAGTTTTCCAGTACCGGGACATACTGTCAGAACGGCCCTTGGGTTAGTGAAACGGAGAGCCGATGAGGCAAGGGGGGGGATCAGCCCTGCATTAGTGTAGCGACACCCGTCTTGGCCCGCTGGTGAAGAAATCAACCGCTGCCCAAGGGGAAGAGTTCTGACAGACTTGTAGTTTCAGGAAGATATTGGGTTTTATTTTTACTTTGATATGGAGAAAAAGAAAATCCTTTGTGCATTAGGGTTCATGTTGACAGTAGCCATTGTTGGGATAACCACATGGTTCGTGGAGGATGTAACTCCCGCTCGGAAGATTCTTGTGTTGACAACTCCGGTGCCTGAGGAGCACTACTTTTATACATTACCGTATCAAGAGTTGAAGCATCGACAATCTTACTTGAATAACACTTTCATCCAGATGCTGCATCATACCCACGTTGCTACGAATGCTACGAACTGTTGGATATGTGGGATGATGCCAGCTCATCAGAAGAGAGGAGGAACGCCATTTATACCACTTCCTTTCTCTCATAATGGCTCTTGTAGAGCATGGTATACTTTGCTTTTTGCCACTCGGAAACCGACAGTGGGACGATTGCTGTTTAGACTTAATAAAGAATGCCATCAAGACAAGAATGGGTATCCACAAGCGAATGGGACAATTTGGGAGTGGGAAGAGTACCGACCTGACAATGAATCCATTCCCTACATCTTTACGAACACAAGAGACACTGTGGGAAAAGATAAATTTGTGATTCAAGTAGCACAAGCTCAAGCGGATCTGTGTGTTCAGAGTGTGGGTTTCATCCCTGTTGGTGTCAGTGATTGCATCACTGTTTTGAATATTGATGGGTTGAACAATAGTACCTTCTTAGCCTCCCATAATACGTACTTTGTGTGTGGAAATAAAGGTTATTACCGTCTGCCGTCTGGGTGGTCTGGGGTATGCTATGTATCATTTCTATTACCTCCTGTATTCCTAGCTCCCGCATCTTATCATAAGGATTTGAAATTATTAAATAATGTGACTGTAAATAGGTATAAACGTACTTTATCGATTGATGATATAGATCAGACTGACACCAGTCTGCAACAGTATATTGATTTTAACTTAGGACTGTTTTCCTTTGTTGGAGCTGCCCTGAACAGTAGGAAAATCCGAAGATTAACAAGAGTGGTAGAAGCTGTGACAAATCCGACTGCTGCTGCTCTTGGGAATCTTACGGAGGAATTGCAGATCACTAGAATTGTTACATTGCAGAATCGCATGGTATTAGACGTTATGCTAGCTGACAGAGGAGGAGCATGTAAAATTATTGGAAGTAGCTGTTGTGTGTTTATTCCTGATCATACGCCGTCAGTTTATAATGCCATCAATAAACTGCATAAAATTGCAGCTGAGATCCATACAGAAAACGGCACTTGGTCTTTTTCTGGATGGTTTTGGGCGTTAATTACCACCTGGGGATGGAAGGTTCTAACTGGTCTCTGCATTATTGTAGCGGTTCTGTTTTCATGCTGTATTTGTATCCAATGTGGTCCCTTGCTCTGCTCATTATGTGTATCATTCTGTATCCCTGATAAGAAAGTTATTGCTGATGTTGCCCACCAAAAACGTTTAGCTAAAGAAGTTGAAGAAATGATGACAATTGACATATATGATGATTATCCTAACAAACCGGATGTCTTCAGTAAATGCTGAAAGGGTCGTCTGTTGTAAATTGAAACAACGATGTGATTAAGCATTTACTAAAGACATTAATTCCTCTGTTATAGATCGTGTTTTCTCTGTTATGTTGACCGAAGCTTGGACTCCATCTTGTATTGTCATGCTTCCACGTGTTCCCCACGAGAAGAGTCCAGCCTCTGTGTTAGTTGCTCTTGCAATCTGCCTAGTAACAGTCTATAAATAGCTCCTTTGTCTATCTGGCGCATGCCCAGACTTGACCACATCTGTTATCAGTTAGCCTTGCTTGACCATGTTTTCGCGGGCTCAAGGAGTGCGTTAGCTCCGCCCACATATTGATTCAGTATCGAGAATGACCATAAATGGTAATGTTCTTCGTCTTCATGTTGTAACCACCCACTTATGAGCCCCTCTACTGTGTATAAAAGGGGACCATGTACGAAAGTTCTTTGTGCTACTCTATGCAATACTGAAGAGTGTTGTGTGGATTGTAGGACCACCCTTAAGGGTTAATAAATGCTGTCTTTGTACTTTGCAGTTTCCGTGCCAACTTCCTTATAGATTCCATTACAGGAGAGCGAACCCTTGTGTCCTGCGGGCCTAGCTGGGGCCTGTATTCATCACCACCAGCAGCATTCGGTTTACCAGCCCTGGGCACACACGGGCCACGCTACTAGGGACTAACAGGTAAACCAAATAAGCCAATCATGGAGGTACCAATTCACATGTCATCTTTACAAAGGGAGCATTCGCGCTGTGGCACTGAATGGCAGTGGTACGGCGCCCAGAGCATCTATAACCAGCAAAAACAGAGGAGACACAGCGAGAAAATGGAAGGGAGACTCGCGCCAATGGTGCCAGGTCTAACACACGTCCCCTCCAGCTGAAATGTGGGGAGAACTACCCATCCCCTGGGAAGTTCTCTTCACTAAGGCGGAAAAATCTGGACAGACCATCAGCATTGGCGTGCTCTGTACCAGGGCGATGTTCCACCGTAAATTCCTTACCCGTAGGGAAATGGACCACCTTAACAACTTACGATTCTCACCCCTCATCTGCATCAACCACCTGAGGGGCCTGTGGTCTGTCTGAACCCGGAAGTGAGTCCCAAACAGGTATGGTCTCAGCTTCTTCAGTGCCCAGACCACAGCAAAGGCCTCTCGCTCGATCGCACTTCACCTCTGTTCCCGTGGAAGTAACCTCCTACTGATGAAGGCTACAGGTTGGTCTAGTCCCCCTTCATTTATCTGTGACAAAACAGCCCCCACCCCATGCTCTGAAGCATCTGTCTGGACAATAAATTCCTTAGCAAAGTTGGGCGCCTGGAGTACGGGTGCTGTACACATAGCAGTCTTGAGGGCATCAAAAGCTTTCTGACAGGTGTCAGTCCAGTTCACAATCTTTGGCTGCTTCTTGGAAGTCAGCTCAGTCAAGGGGGCAACGATGCTGCCATACCCCTTGACAAACCTCCTGTAATAACCCGTGAGTCCTAAAAAGGCCCTCACCTGGGTCTGGGTCCTTGGGGGCTCCCAAGCCAGGATGGTTTCAATCGTGGGCTGTAGGGGGGCCACCTGGCCACTCCCTACTTGGTGTCCTAAGTACACCACAGAACCCTGCCCAATCTGGCACTTACTGGCCTTGATTGTGAGGCCTGCTCTGTGCAGCGCCATCAACACTTCCCAGAGGTGGTGTAAGTGGTCCTCCCATGAGGAACTAAAGACCGCAATGTCATCCAGGTAGGCGGCACTGAAATCCTCCAGCCCAGCCAACACCTGGTTGACCAACCTCTGAAAGGTGGCAGGGGCATTCTTCATTCCAAAGGGCATCACACGGAACTGGTAGTGCCCATCTGGGGTGGAGATTGCTGACCTCTCCTTGGCCCCATCAGTTAAGGCGATCTGCCAGTACCCAGACGTTAGATCAAACGTACTGAGGTACCGGGCAGCCCCTAACCGATCTATGAGCTCATCAGCTCTGGGGATGGGGTGCGCGTCGGTCCTCGTGACCGAATTGAGACCTCGGTAGTCCACACAGAACCTAAGTTCTGGAGTGTCACCAGGCGCTGCAGCCTTTTGTACCAAGACCACGGGGCTGGACCAAGGGCTGCTAGAGGACTCAATCACCCCCAGGGCAAACATTTTGGAGACCTCCTCCTTAATGCAGGCCCTTACGCTGTCAGTCACTCTGTAAGCCTTGTGCTTGACAGGAGGACTGTCCCGGGTGTCTACCTGATGGACGCACCAATCAGTGACACCAGGTACCAGGGAAAATAAATCCAGAAATTGCCCCAACAGCTGGTGGCAATCTCTCTGCTGCTCTGGGGTCAGTGTGGTGGAGAGGACCACACCCTCCACTGACCCATCCTTCCCTCCTGCACACAGGAGGTCAGGAAGAGGCTCACTCTCCTCCTCCATACCAGCATCCGTGGCAAGAAGCATGCCTACTTCAGACCTCTCAAAGTGGGGCTTTAGGCGATTCACATGCAGGACCAGCAGGAGGTTCCAGGGAGATTTGAAGTCCACCACATAGGTAACCTGACTTTTTCTCTCCACCACCTCAAATGGGCCGGTCCACTTATCTTGGAGCGCACAAGGCTCCACTGGGGCCAGTACCCAAACCTTCTGACCAGGTAGAAACTCGACCAGAGTGGCATTCTGGTCGTGCCAACGTTTCATCTCCTCCTGGCTGGCTTCCAGATTTGCCTCAGCAAATTTTCTGAAACGCCGAGTCTGGTTCCTGAAGGCCAGGACATAGCTAAATACGTCCTGGGGAGGTTTCCTGGGAGATTGCTCCCAGCCTTCCTTGACCAGACTCAGAGGCCCTCGTACCGGATGGCCATAGAGCAGTTCAAAGGGACTGAACCCTAAGGACTTCTGTGGCACCTCACGGTATGCAAACAACAGGCATGGCAAGAGGACGTCCCACTTACGCCTCAGGGGCTCTTCTAGGCCCATGATCATGCCCTTCAAGGTCCGGTTGAACCTCTCAACCAGACCGTTCCCCTGGGGGTGGTAAGGAGTGGTGAACTTGTAAGTCACCCCACACTCCTTCCACGGAGACTTCATATACTGGGAGATGAAGTTGGTCCCCCTGTCGCTCACCACCTCTCTAGGGAACCCCACACGGGAGAAGATCCCCATCAGTGCCCGTCCCACCACGGGGGCCGTCACTGTCCTGAGTGGGATGGCTTCAGGGTACCGGGTGGCATGGTCCACCAAGACCAGGATGTACCTGTTGCCCATGGCTGTCTTGGGGTCCAGAGGCCCCACAATGTCAATGCCCACTCGCTCGAATGGGGTACTCACAACTGCAAAGGGCTGGAGTGGGGCTTTGATCTTCCCCCCACTCTTCCCACTTGCCTGGCAAGTCTCACAGGTCCTACAATACGTATCTGAACTCTTGCGCATCTGGGGCCAATAAAAGTGGGTGACCAGCCTCTCAAAGGTCTTGGTCTGCCCCAGATGCCCTGCCAATGGAATGTCATGAGCCAACCCCAGTAGGAAGGCTCTGAAGCACTCGGGTACCACCAGTACACGGGCTGACCCCGGCTCAGCAGCCTTAGGCTCGCTATACAGGAGATTGTTCTCCCAATAAATCAGATGTGAACCGGACATATCACCTGCTGCTTGGGCTGCAGCCTGTTGCCGCATACCCTCAAGAGAGGGGCAAATTCTCTGCTGGTCACAAAATTCCTCCCTGGTGGGCCCCCCTGCCTGCTGCCACTGGGTCAGCTCAGGCAAGTCCCTCAGGTCGGTGCTCTGCTCCCCGGTAGGCTCCAGGGCATCCTCCTCAGGGTCTGCTCCCTCCTGGGCCGTGGGAACCAAGGGGGCCGGTTTCCCGTGCCCCCTGCCCCTCCTCTCTAAGGCAGGGACCTGGGTCATACTCTCAGGCTCCAGGTCTGTCTCAATACCCTCTTTGGCCGCCATGGACCAAGTGGTAGCACACCCCCACTCAGGCAGACCCAACATTTGCAAGTGAGCTCTCCTCTCCACCGTAGCCCACGGTGAGTTCTCTAAATCATTGCCCAACAGACAGTCCACCGGCATGGCGGGCCTCACAGCCACCTGAAGAGTTCCTGAGACCCCCCCCCCCCACTCAAAGGGAACCTGAGCCACCTCACATTGGCTCTCTGTGTTGTCTGCGGACACTACTGGGTAGAATGCATGGGGCACAACCTGCTCTTTGGACACCAACCGGGAGCTGACAGCAGCTACATTGGCTCCTGTGTCCCTCAGAGCCTCCACTCTATGGCCATTGATGGTTACCCACTGCCTGTACTTTTTAGTGTTATCAGGCAGTGCAGGCTTAGGAACCATTTCAAAGTCTCCTAGGGAGACAAGGGTCAACTCTACGGGGTCCCACCCACCTGGGGCACTCATCTCCTCCTCCCCCAGGGCTACACTAGCAAGCTGGCGGGGCGGTGCACGGGGTGGTGCAGGAGTATCCTTTTGGGGACACTGGGGGTCAAAGTATCTGTGGCCCACCTGGCCACACTTAAAACAAGTAGGGGGCCTCCTTGGAACAGGATTACCTGTTGGAGGCATTGGCTTCTTATCTGGGGGAGGCTGGGATACCACTGCCTGGTTCCCTTGGGAATTATCTTGGGGCCCTCGGTGGAACTCCCTTGTTTTACCCCGGTCCCCCCCACCTCTCTGCTGGGGACCCTGCCCACCTTTGGCAAAGTCTCCCACTGGACCCTTGTGAACCCGGGTGCTCACCCAGCGGTCCGCCTCCTCAGCAAGCTTCCTAGGGTTAGTCAGCTTGGAATCTATCAGGTGCTGGCGTAGCTCAGGAAAACAGTTACTAGAAAAATGCTCCCATGCAATCAAGTCATACAGTTGCTCAAAAGTTTCTACTTTGCTGCCTTTTACCCAGCGCTCCATTGCTCTGCCAAAAAAAGACACATATTCAACCCACGTGGTACCCTCTATCTTCTTGCAGGTTCTAAATCTCTGCCTATACATTTCAGGGGTCAAACCATAGTGGGTAATCAAAGCTTCCTTCATGTGGGCATAAATCATCCTACTTTCGGGGGGTAGGTCCAACAAGGTATCCCTCCCCTCACTCACAAAGCGTCCCCACAACCCCGCTCCCCAATCCTTCTCAGGGACCCGGTGGGACACCATAGCTAATTCATACGCGGCAAACCATTGCCCAATATCTTCACTTTTATGAAAATCCTTAATCACCTCTTTAGGGATATACACTCTACTCTCAGTATGCACTACTGGTATGCTGCCACCAGAGGGGGAGATCTCAATACTCTTGACCTTAATCTCCAACTCCCTCAAAATTCTCTCATGTTCAAATTTCATCTTCATTATCTCAACTTCTAACTTCTTATTCTCTAGGTCTTTCTGACCATCCAATTTGAGCTTAGCCATCTCCATATTATGCCGCCTATCTCTCTTCCTTTCCTCCATCTCTTCTGGAGCCAGGCCCCTTGAGGACACACTAGTGCCCGGGCTGGAAACTGCTTTATCCCCTACCAAATCTACAATTTCTTCCTGCCGCTCTCCTGCATTCTCTCCCCCCTCCACAGGCTCTTCCACATTCCTAGGGGCATCCCTGGCTTCTAGCCAGGCCTTCAGCGCCTTGTAATACTCTTCCCTTTTAGTGAGACCTGTGATAGGGACTGTGAAGCGTTTGCAAAAATATTTGAGCTGCTTGGCATTGTAGGTGTCTAATTTCTCTTCTTCCCAGGAGAGATCCTCAGAGGCATTGGATCTGGGCTTGCCCATTGTAGTAATAACTGGCAATAACGATCAAAATAGAATCAAAAATCTCAAAAACGTACGTGGTTATGTTATGGTCTGCACTCACTAGTAGTGTACACTATAATTACTGTATGCAATCATAAATGCAAGTCCAGATCCTCACCGCTGACCACCAATGTTAGAAATGGGGGTCTCTAGTTGGCAATGGCTGGCCACTGTCCAAGTAGGGACCCTTCTTCCTAAGTCAGAGTAAGCAGCCTACACCCTTTGACAAGCCCTGCTCAACCCTGTGGTAACGTAGCACGAGCAGCTAGGCTTATCTCAGAGGCAGTGTGTGAAGCATTTATGACCATACACAGTAATATAATGAGGAACACTACAAATGGACACCACTCAAGTAGTTATGAAAAATAGGTATTTTTATATAGACTTAATCACAAGACCAATAACAGTAGAAATCCACAATACTATAAAAATATAATTACTTTAGAAATGCTGCAAGGAAAAAAATAGTTCAGGGTGCACAAAATGAGGTTCAGTTCAATGCAGTGGTCTCTGCGACCCTTTTACTCACAAAGTATCGGGTTCCTGGAGCAAAGCAACAAAAATGTCGCTAGGGAGTTGTAGCGATAAATTTCCTCACGCTAACCAGCGATGCGTTGAATCCTTACCGCGAGGGAGGATGATGTGCTGGGTTGCGGGCAGGACAAAGCGACAAACTTCTCCACGCTAGGCCGGTGATGCGACGAAATCCTTGCCGCGAGGGAGGAAGATGCACCGAGCCTGGTGCGTGTGCGACTTCGCTGCGATGAAAGGCAAATGGCGCTCCGCGAGGGAGCGACGATCTGGATGCGATGCGGGGAAAATGGCGAATGCACTGCGTCCGCGCTGATCCTGTGGCGATGATGTGGGGTGTTAGCGAGCGTTTTGGGGCCCGCCAACAAGCGATGCGACGATCTTCGGATAACCGGCGTTTTCAGACCCACCGACAAATGATGCGATCTTCTTCGGGTTAGCGAGCGCTCGGCGACAGCTGAGCGACGATTTTTCTCATGCTCACCAGCTGCAGCGGCTCGCTAACGGAGGTTAGCGACGATTTCCAGCGCTCTCTTCTCAGCAGTAGAACTAGAGACCCTGGAACACACAGGAGCCTCACCTGCAGATAGTAATCCTCGCTGGGAGGAAACAGGAGGCTGATGGTGGAGTCTGATGGGCCTGAGACTCCAGCAGGAGGCTAGCTCTCTTCTAGCCCTTGGGTAATTGCTGTAGCAAAAAAATAAAAGTCCAATAAAAGTTATTTTCCTCTTCTTGAAGTCCAGTGGTAACAGCTGCAGGCCAGTCCCAGAAACAGCACACAAGCACAAGGACAGTCCTTCTCCTGCAGACTCTTGTAGTCACACGGACAGAGGTTGTTCTTGTTATCCAGGAGCAATACAAATTGTAGGGGTTTGGGCACAAATATTTATACCCCCAAAATCTTTGTTCTTAGGGGTCCCAAGTCTCTGAACCCAGCCAGAACCAGTTCTGCCCAGCCCTGGAGCACTTTGTTGATCAGGCTGCATTCTTCCTTTCAGAAAGAGGGGGTCTGCCTCAGACGCACAGTGGGAGGTGGAGCCAGTATTCACCTTGCCAGGCACAGCCCTATTCAAGTGCAGGAGCTACCCCTCCCCTCACACCAAGGTAGGACGCTCTATTCAACCCAGGTCTGACTCAGTCTACCCTGTCCCTCCAAAACCAGACAGCCAATACACATAATAGCAGAGCAAACTGGAAGGCTTAGGCAAGAAAGTACCTATACTCTAAAAGTGGTAGTTTCAAACACAGGATATAAAAATACCCTTCACTAAAAGATGTATTTTGATATTCTGAGCTCAGGCATACTAAATTCGTTTTTCTACCATGTTCTGTGGGTCAGTTAGGACTATAGAATGTAATAGCCCAGACCTCCCATTCTGGCCTATGGAGAACAGGTAGCCTTACAGTAGTGAAAAACGAAATTGGGTGTAATTCACTACTAGGACATGCTACACACATCAGGGCATGTCCTACCTTACACATACCATGCGCCCTATCATAAAGGGGACTTACAGGATGCCAAGGGAAGGTTTAGGGGCTGGGAAGTGGGTGCACTTCTCAGCCAAGATGGCAGTTCTGGACTGCACGCAGACACTGCAGTGGCAGGTCAGAGACACACTTTACAAGCCGCTTCTGTGGGTGGCACAAACCAGTGCTGCAGGCCCACCAGCAGCATTCGGTTTACCAGCCCTGGGCACACACGGGCCACGCTACTAGGGACTAACAGGTAAACCAAATAAGACAATCATGGAGGTACCAATTCACATGTCATCTTTACAAAGGGAGCATTCGCGCTGTGGCACTGAATGGCAGTGACACGGCGCCCAGAGCATCTATAACCAGCAAAAACAGAGGAGACACAGCGAAAAAATGGAAGGGAGACTCGCGCCAATGGTGCCAGGTCTAACAGTGCGTAATAAGGTCGTAGCAACCTGGCAAGGGGACTGTGCCACGTGTGGTGGGTAGCTTGTTGTTTGGTTTGGGCATGAGCGTGGCCTGTCTTTTCGCTGAGGGGCGGCGAAGTTGGTGGCCTGTGTTCCCAGCAGTACTGTTTCCTGAAATCGGGTTGACCATATTGGCAATTTGTAGTTGTTTGTGGCAATTCACCTTATTTGGGGTTAGAGGTCCGCTGGTCTATGGGCCGGCCAGTGTATCTTCCTGCACTCAGGTTGGTGAGCAATAACTTTGGGTGTTGTGGTGTCTATGGTAAGTTCTGGGCAGGGAGACTCGGGTCTGTCCACACCCTTTGGTCGACCAGGACAGCCCGCACAATCTCTTTCAGCTAGGATCTTTTCAGGGATGGGTCATAGGAGTAAAAATGTGTCAGCAGGGACAATGCAACCCCTAGTCACCCTGGCACGGGTATTCTAGCTTCCGGCAAGTTGAATTTAGGGTTATGATATAGAATGTATCATTAAGAGGGGCCTAGTGCGGGCACGCCATGGTCTATTATTCCGTGGCTGTAATTTCGGCCACATCAGGGTGGGCTAGTGCATAACAGCTACATATAACATGTAAGTCTCTGTGGCGGGGCGAATAAAGGATGCTTGGGCTGCACTCAGGGGCAGGCGATTTCTTTGGGGGCTTAGCCCTGCAGGATACCTGGCGCCCTGGTTTTTGACAGATTACGATACGCAGTGATATGTGTGGCAGGCATGCACCTAGAGATGGATCTTCCGATACATCTATACCTGGTTTCGTTCCGAGCTACTGAGTGGTGGCGTAACACTCTGGAGTGGGAGGTGGTCAGTCGGTTGGCAGGCCTTCTAGATGTAGGTTTTTATCTCGGGCATGTCCAAGTAAGGGTTAGGTGCCAGAAGTCGGCCCAGGGCTACAATTTCAGGCCTGTGGAGCAGCAGAAAAGTAAGGAGCTTGGGTTCGACCTCTTGTTTAGAAAGGGTAGGCGGCACCCACCAGTGCCTTGTTTTGGGCACCGAGGTCTGCCCTTAGAGTGAGAAGTGGTTTAGGGCCCGCACCTAAGCCCGTGCAGAATGGGTTAGGTTCAGAGACAGACATGGCCACTGATTATCAGAAAGTGGCAGGGCTACTCGGAACCAAGGTAAAGGGACACAGAGTTCTGGCAGGACTTCTTGTCTGGGTTATGCAGGTGGATCTGCTAACAGCTTGGGCTTTACATGTGTCCAGTCGTTGTCTGTGCACACCCATAAGTTTCCAGGCTGGGGACGCACCACACATTTCCAGGTAATAGGAGCAGTTAGTACCGGTGCATCTAAGCTCAAGAATGATTTGGCTTTTATCTCTGTATTGGACTTGCTGCGCTTCTATGACGGGGGTTTGAATGTGAGGCTATGTCCCTGGATCAGTCTGCTTGCATTTTAGTTTTAACAACGTGATTGGTCTTCCAATCTCTGGACGTTTTGCAGTTAAGTCCACTGGGAGTTTCTAGAGGATGCAACAGCGAGGTGAAGAGGCCTACCTTGGTGGGGGGCCCTGGTTGTGACGGTGGCCACACCCAGTGCTGTGGCGGAGTTACAGGGTGATCCAGAGACTGTAAGTGTTAGACCTGTCAGCCCTTTGGGTGGTCCCTCCTCATCATTATTTATTTTGTCCCACTTTTGCCTCAAACCCTGTTTGAATTTTTCCTTTTTGGGAACCACCAGACTTTTTAGTGTTGCTGCAGATTCAGGGAGCCATTTTAGCTACCCCTGAAACTTTTGTCTGAGGGCCTGAAGCACAAAATGGTGGCCACCTGTGACATCACCAGCATCCACTGGAACCTACCAGCACCTTCCAGAACATTCCAGAACCCTGTGACAGTTGGAGGCGGTTTGGAATGTTGGGGAGTTAAGACAGAGTGTTGGCAGTTGGAGCTGGCAGTTGGCACCTGACTGGTGAAGAGAGAGCAGCACAACAGTGAAGGAGGAAGGAGTGAAGCAGCAGGGGTGGAAACTTGTGCCTGGAGCGGGGTCCATAAACCCACCCTTGATACTTGTCCCTACTGATGGATCCCAGCCTATAGCCCTGTGTGGGAAGAAGACAGAAAAACTCATCCTAAGGACCTGGACAGCAGGAACAGGCCTTAGAAGCAGAAAGCAGCAAGATCCTGACCTGGAAACTGGTTTCCCTGGAGTCCGGCGTCGAGTAGCCTGAGACCTGGAGCCCGAGGTGGAGAAGCGGCGCTGACTGAAGTAGCAGACGTCGTACCCGGAGCCGCCTGAGGTCGTGAGAGGGCGCCGACGGGGGTCGTGAGGAATACCAGAGGTCGAGGAGGAAGTGAACCGAGGTCGAGTGAGCGGCGTCATCGGAGGAGTGAAGTCCGCCCTCCGGAGTCGTCGGAGACCGAGGTAGAGGTGAACCGGAGGTCGGGAGTGAGGATCGCACTCCGGAGTCGCCCGGAACCTGAGAGGAGGAGCACCGGAGGTCGGGGGTGAGGATCGCACCCCGGAGTCGCCGGAAGTCGACATCGAGGCCAGGCCGGCCGACGTCATCGGAGCCGAGAGCGCCATCGGACCGGAGCCGCCCGAAGTCGACACCGAGTAGAGACTGCCCGACGCCGTCGAATCGGAGGTCGAGATCGAACCGAGGCCGCCGACATCGGACCGGAACCGCCTACTGGCGCCGTCAAAGAACTGACATTGTGCCGAGGCCGCCGAGACCGAGCCGGAACCGCCTCACGGCGTCGACACGACTCCAGCGGCGTCGGAACATCAGAAAAAGGGCAGTAAGTGGAGTAGAGGGCGCCTAAGGCCCTGTGGAGACCTGAGAGACTGCTCTAAGGGGCTAGGGAGGTGCTGAAACCAACCTGACTGTGCCAGGGGTGAATTGGGACTAACCTAGAGAGGTTGTGTGGAGAGAGAAAGCCAGGGCACTGGTATTCCCCCCTTTGATCTACCTCAGTTTAGGCCTCAGCCTTGTCCCAGCCAGGGAGTAGCCCCCCTCAAGCCTTCCACAACCCTACAAGCTGTGCCTGGGCCAAATCAGCCCTTAGGAATTGAAAAGTCATCTGATTACATGAGTGTTGCTGTATACTTTTAATTATTTATTGGGGGCACTGTATTTATTGAGTTTTTACCTATTTATTGCTTCACTATATTTATAGGTCCACAGGACTTGATGGTGTACAATATTTATTGGTACAGTATTTATTGCCTCAAAATATTTAATTGCCTGTATTACCTGCCCTGATATTTATGTCCCTTGTATTTATGATCACCCCTATTTATTGAATCTTCAGATGATATTTATTTGACCTGCACTATTTAAAATTTGTATATTGTGATTGACTTATTTATTTTCCCAATCAGCAACTAAGAGAAAAAGATAAAGAAAGAATATTTTCATAATTTTTACGGTGTAGAGTCGTTTTTGGAACGGATGCACGCATGGTTATTGTATGGGTATATTGTATGCTTAGCACTGAGCCTGTTTCCTGACCACTCGAGCCAAGCTACCACAGTGTGTTCGAGGAGTCCACCACCACCCTGCGGAGTGGGAGTGGGCTGTTTCCAACATAAATTGGTGTTCAGCGGTGGGATAGAGCTGTGCCTACGTATACTCAACAATAACTGTGGGTAGTCCATAGGCCTACACCGGGAGTTTTCTCAAAGCGGCCTTCCTAATTGTGGGTTTTTGTTTTTTCCAAATTTACTCTGGTGGTGGGAGGAGGTATTATTAAAGGTACCCCCCTGCATTGTTACTGCACAAAACCTGTCCTCTAACCTGAGTGGGCAAGATGGAGTTTGTACTAGAAAATCTAGAAACGTACACTGTGGCCCAACTCAGGGAGTTTTGCCAGCGGGAGGGGGTGTACTGTCCCCCAGGAGCAAAGAAGGGTGCACTCCAAACCAGCTTAAGGGCTTGGGGGGAGGCACGCAGGGAAAGCAAGGCTGAGGAGGAAGACAGGGATGGAGAGCCTGACCCCGAGGGGGCTGAGATGTACCAACCTGAGGTGGGGAACCTGTCAGCAGGGCCCAGAACCATTTCTAGGAAGGGCAGCAGTGCCTCTAGCGGTGGCTTGTCTGAGGTGGATTTAACAGACCGGAGGGAGAAAAGACAGCTCACATGGGACTTAGCAAGGCTGGAAAAGGAGAAGGAGGAGCAGAGGATGGCCCATGAATTACGACTGAAAGAAATAGATCTTCAGATCTTGAGAATCGGGGCACAACCTGTTCCTAATGGTGGCAGCCAAACCCAAGAGATCACCAGGGAACCTAAACCATACCTGCCAAAGGACATAGTAGCTAGCTATGGAGTGGGCGACGATATCGCCAAGTGGCTAGCGGCCTATGAGGTCTCACTGAGGGCCCATGGGGTTCCAGAGAAGTACTGGGGAGGGGGATTGTACAAGTACATGCCTCCAGCTGGTAGGGATGCTTTATTAGCCCTCGAAGAGGATGAGCAAACCCACTACCCCACCATGAAACTGGCGCTCATCAGAAAGTTTGGACTAACACCTGAAAAGTACAGACAGAAGTTCAGGGGTAGTCACAAACTGGGCACACAGAATTGGGTGGACTTCCTGGACTATGCGAAGAAGGCAATGGAAGGTTGGATTCAGGGCAGTGAAGTGAGGAACTACGAGGAGTTGTTTGACCTAGTACTGAAGGAACACCTGCTCGAGAAATGTTTCCCTGAACTGCGGCAACACCTGGTGGATAGCAAGCTGACCAGTCCCCGGAAGCTTGCTGAGGAGGTGGACATTTGGGCTAGTACCCGGGTGTCCACAAGGGGGACTGGAGGGGATACTCAAAAGGCCGGACAGGGCGCCCCCCAGAAGAAAGAGGGAGGGGAAAAGAAAAAGGAGTTCTCCAAAGGCCCCCAAAATAACTTCCAAGGGAAGGGAACAGGATTCACCCCTAAGGCTAACCCGCCCAGAAACCCTAATCCTGGCCAGAGTCAGCAGCCAAGGGTTGTCCATTGCTACGAGTGCGGTGGCGTTGGACACTATAAAGGAGATCCGAAGTGTCAGAAACGACCACCCCCTCCCACTGGAGGAAAGACCCCCGGAGTAGCTAGTGCAGTGCTCGGGGAGGAGATGCCCTTAAATAAGGGAAGGGAGTGGGCGGGTGTCACTTTAGTGTCCCTGGGAGAACGGGAGATGGTTCCTAAGATCCAGGTGCCCGCGAATACCGCAAAGTATGGGCAGTGGGTCACCATCAACGGCCAAAGAGGGGAGGCTCTGAGAGACACAGGAGCCAGTATGACTATGGTGCGTAGTCAACTGGTGTCTCCAGAGCAGGTAATTCCCGATGTACTCCACCCAGCCGCGATGGCTGACGGCAGAACAGGTCACTATCCCGTGGCCGAGGTTCCCTTTGAATGGGGGGGGGTTGCAGGTTCACTTCGAGTTGCCGTAAGCCCTGCCGTGCCAGTCGATTGTCTGCTGGGGAATGATATGGAGCACAACGCTTGGAAGGAGGTGGAATACCGGACTCACACCGAGATGCTGGGTACACCTGACTGGGCCTGTGTTAGCACAAGGTCCGCGACTACCCGAAGAGGGAGTTCATTTCGGCTGGAGCCTGGAACAAAGGCCCAGCCAGCTGCCAGTCAAGGGAAGAACCGAGGACAGGAGGAGCCTGCCTCGGCGTCTCCACCCCATAGGACGGATAGGCCACCGGAGGTGGTGGACCAGGAGTCTGCGGAGGGGGACGTTACCAACCTGGAGGACCTACCCATCCCAGCCGAGTGGCACGTGGAGGGAGGCCCGTCCAGGGAGGAATTCTGCCAGGGCCAGAGGGAGTGCCCTACCCTTGAGGGGCTGAGGCGACAGGCCGAAGCCCAGGCAGCAGGGAACGTTGAAGGGAACTACAGTGTTTACTGGGAGGATGGCCTCCTCTACAGTGAACCCAAGGCACCCCTACACGGATCGTCACGAGCCTTGTTAGTTCCTCAACGTTATCGAGCCTTCCTTCTGGAGTTGGCTCACGAGATACCATTGGCAGGACACCTGGGGCAAGACAAGACCTTCGCTCGTCTTGTCCCACACTTTTATTGGCCTCAGATGAAAGTGTCGTCCGATACCTACTGCCGGACATGTGTGTCTTGCCAAGCTAGTGGGAAAACAGGGGTGAAGCTGAAAGCTCCCCTGGAACCACTTCCTGTCGTTAGCACCCCCTTTGAAAGGGTGGGCATCGACATTGTGGGTCCGTTAGATCCGCCAACATCAGCTGGTCACAGGTTTATCCTGGTCCTGGTGGATCATGCCACACGGTACCCAGAGGCAATACCTCTGAGGACCATAACAGCACCTGTTGTGGCTAGGGCCCTGATGGGAATCTTTACCCGAGTGGGTTTTCCCAAGGAAGTTGTGTCCGACAGGGGGACCAACTTCATGTCAGCGTACATGCGGGCGATGTGGAAGGAGTGTGGAGTGACCTACCGGTTCACAACTCCTTACCACCCCCAGACAAATGGTCTGGTGGAGAGGTTTAACAAAACCTTGAAGGGCATGATCAGAAGTCTGCCTGAAAGCCTGCGGAGGAAATGGGACGTCCTCCTACCCTGTTTACTTTTTTCCTACAGGGAAGTGCCACAGAAGGGAGTGGGCTTCAGCCCCTTCGAGCTTCTGTATGGGCACCCTGTACGTGGACCTCTCAACCTGGTGAGAGACGGATGGGAAAGAACTCCCAGAAAGCTTCCCCAGGATGTGGTGAGCTACATGCTGGCCTTCCGGAGCCAAATGGCTAAGTTGTGGAAGCAAGCTTCTGACAACTTGGAAGCCAGCCAAGCAGTGATGAAGGCGTGGTATGACCACAATGCTCACCCGGTGGAGTTGGAGCCTGGCCAGAAGGTGTGGGTGATCGAACCCGGAGAGCTTAGTGCCCTCCAGGATCGCTGGTCAGGACCCTTTGAGGTGTTGGAGAAGAAGGGTAAGGCTACCTACTTGGTGGACCTGAAGACCCCTCGTCAGCCCCTGCGGGTGCTGCATGCCAACCGCCTCAAACCCCACCACGAGAGGCCCGAAGTCATCTTGATGATGGTGACTGACGGAGGAGAGGACGTGGAAAGCGAGCCTCTCCCTGATCTGTTTGCGTCTCAAGAAAAGGATGGGTCGGTGGAGGGAGTGATTCTCTCCCCATCTCTAACTCCGGAACAGCAGGAGGACTGTCGCCAGGTCCTGGGGCAGTACTCTTCGTTGTTCTCCCTTGTCCCGGGTAGGACTCACCTGTGCGTCCATGACGTGGACACAGGAGACAGCCCACCTGTGAAGTCCAAGATCTACCGGATGTCAGACAAGGTGAAGGCCAGCATTCATAGTGAAGTCACTAAGATGCTGGAGCTAGGAGTGATTGAACCTTCTAGCAGCCCCTGGTCTAGTCCGGTGGTGTTAGTACCGAAAGCTGCACCACCGGGTGCCCAACCAGAACTGAGGTTCTGTGTGGACTACCGGGGACTGAATTCAGTGACAAAAACTGATGCTCATCCGATCCCTAGGGCGGATGAATTGATTGACCGGCTGGGAGCTGCCCAATATCTAAGTACCTTTGACCTTACTTCAGGGTACTGGCAGATCTCTTTGACTGATGGAGCAAGGGAAAGGTCAGCCTTCTCCACGCCCAATGGCCACTACCAGTTCTGTGTGATGCCCTTTGGGCTCAAGAACGCACCTGCCACGTTTCAGCGCCTGGTAAACCAGATCCTCACCGGAATGGAGAGTTTCTCTGCTGCTTATCTGGATGACATAGCCGTCTTCAGTAACAGCTGGGAGGATCACTTGCGTCACCTGCAAGCTGTTCTCCAGGCCCTGAGACAAGCTGGATTGACGATCAAGGCCAGCAAGTGCCAGATCGGGCAGGGGTCGGTAGTGTACCTTGGACACTTGGTGGGTAGGGGAGCGGTGCAACCCCTCCAGGCGAAGATCGAGGCCATCATGGCCTGGGAACCCCCCAAGACTCAGACTGAGGTCCGAGCATTTTTGGGCCTCACGGGATATTACCGCCGCTTCGTGAAGGGGTACGGTACCATCGTAGCCCCCCTCACGGAGCTCACGTCCAAGAAACAACCTCGACGGGTAGTCTGGACGGAGGCCTGTCAGCAGGCCTTTGTGAGATTGAAGAAAGCCATGTGCGAGGCCCCGGTCTTAAGGGCCCCAGACTTTTCCAAGAAGTTCATTGTCCAGACAGATGCATCAGAACATGGCATTGGGGCAGTGTTATCGCAACTCAACGAAGAGGGTCTGGATCAACCCGTGGTCTTCCTATCCCGGAGACTACTTCCCAGGGAACAGAAGTGGAGTGCAATAGAGCGTGAAGCCTTTGCAGTGGTATGGGCTCTGAAGAAGTTGCGGCCATACCTGTTTGGCTCGCACTTCCTGGTTCAGACCGACCACAGACCCCTTCGTTGGCTGATGCAAATGAAGGGGAAGAATCCCAAGTTGTTGAGGTGGTCTATTTCCCTACAGGGGATGGACTTTCAGGTGGAACATCGGCCTGGAGTGGACCACGCCAATGCAGACGGTCTCTCAAGGTATTTCCGCCTTAGTGATGAGAACTCCCAAGGGGTTGGGTAGCTCTCCCCACTTTCAGCTGGGGGGGACGCGTGTTAGACCTGTCAGCCCTTTGGGTGGTCCCTCCTCATCATTATTTATTTTGTCCCACTTTTGCCTCAAACCCTGTTTGAATTTTTCCTTTTTGGGAACCACCAGACTTTTTAGTGTTGCTGCAGATTCAGGGAGCCATTTTAGCTACCCCTGAAACTTCTGTCTGAGGGCCTGAAGCACAAAATGGTGGCCACCTGTGACATCACCAGCATCCACTGGAACCTACCAGCACCTTCCAGAACATTCCAGAACCCTGTTACAGTTGGAGGCGGTTTGGAATGTTGGGGAGTTAAGACAGAGTGTTGGCAGTTGGAGCTGGCAGTTGGCACCTGACTGGTGAAGAGAGAGCAGCACAACAGTGAAGGAGGAAGGAGTGAAGCAGCAGGGGTGGAAACTTGTGCCTGGAGTGGGGTCCATAAACCCACCCTTGATACTTGTCCCTACTGATGGATCCCAGCCTATAGCCCTGTGTGGGAAGAAGACAGAAAAACTCATCCTAAGGACCTGGACAGCAGGAACAGGCCTTAGAAGCAGAAAGCAGCAAGATCCTGACCTGGAAACTGGTTTCCCTGGAGTCCGGCGTCGAGTAGCCTGAGACCTGGAGCCCGAGGTGGAGAAGCGGCGCTGACTGAAGTAGCAGACGTCGTACCCGGAGCCGCCTGAGGTCGTGAGAGGGCGCCGACGGGGGTCGTGAGGAATACCAGAGGTCGAGGAGGAAGTGAACCGAGGTCGAGTGAGCGGCGTCATCGGAGGAGTGAAGTCCGCCCTCCGGAGTCGTCGGAGACCGAGGTAGAGGTGAACCGGAGGTCGGGAGTGAGGATCGCACTCCGGAGTCGCCCGGAACCTGAGAGGAGGAGCACCGGAGGTCGGGGGTGAGGATCGCACCCCGGAGTCGCCGGAAGTCGACATCGAGGCCAGGCCGGCCGACGTCATCGGAGCCGAGAGCGCCATCGGACCGGAGCCGCCCGAAGTCGACACCGAGTAGAGACTGCCCGACGCCGTCGAATCGGAGGTCGAGATCGAACCGAGGCCGCCGACATCGGACCGGAACCGCCTACCGGCGCCGTCAAAGAACTGACATTGTGCCGAGGCCGCCGAGACCGAGCCGGAACCGCCTCACGGCGTCGACACGACTCCAGCGGCGTCGGAACATCAGAAAAAGGGCAGTAAGTGGAGTAGAGGGCGCCTAAGGCCCTGTGGAGACCTGAGAGACTGCTCTAAGGGGCTAGGGAGGTGCTGAAACCAACCTGACTGTGCCAGGGGTGAATTGGGACTAACCTAGAGAGGTTGTGTGGAGAGAGAAAGCCAGGGCACTGGTATTCCCCCCTTTGATCTACCTCAGTTTAGGCCTCAGCCTTGTCCCAGCCAGGGAGTAGCCCCCCTCAAGCCTTCCACAACCCTACAAGCTGTGCCTGGGCCAAATCAGCCCTTAGGAATTGAAAAGTCATCTGATTACATGAGTGTTGCTGTATACTTTTAATTATTTATTGGGGGCACTGTATTTATTGAGTTTTTACCTATTTATTGCTTCACTATATTTATAGGTCCACAGGACTTGATGGTGTACAATATTTATTGGTACAGTATTTATTGCCTCAAAATATTTAATTGCCTGTATTACCTGCCCTGATATTTATGTCCCTTGTATTTATGATCACCCCTATTTATTGAATCTTCAGATGATATTTATTTGACCTGCACTATTTAAAATTTGTATATTGTGATTGACTTATTTATTTTCCCAATCAGCAACTAAGAGAAAAAGATAAAGAAAGAATATTTTCATAATTTTTACGGTGTAGAGTCGTTTTTGGAACGGATGCACGCATGGTTATTGTATGGGTATATTGTATGCTTAGCACTGAGCCTGTTTCCTGACCACTCGAGCCAAGCTACCACAGTGTGTTCGAGGAGTCCACCACCACCCTGCGGAGTGGGAGTGGGCTGTTTCCAACAGTAAGGTACAGAAGCGTACTCTCTGCACGAGCACAGTAAGGGTGCTAAAGCCAAATATCCCCAGGGAGGTCCTCGCGTTGGACCCTGGAGGAGCGACGGCGCCCCATTAGTCCTACGGGCGGTTGTGGACCTGAGCAACCGGGGGTTGCCTCAACGCTCCGCCCCTCTTAGGGGGGGGGTGAGTAAGGGGGTGGGCTGGTGGTCCACCGGTGGGAGGGGCTATCCCCTCCCACAAATCTAACAAACACCGGTTGGCTAGGGCCACGGTGAATTTTGGCTCATCAGGTGGGCAGGCGGCGAGGGGCTGCCTGCCCTGGGATCGCCCGTAAGATAACCCACCATGTTGGCATATATGTTATGCAAATAAACCTGCAGCAATTTTCTCCACTAAGAATGTGTCTTGTCTGATTATTTCTCTAAGATATTGCTGTGGGAGGGATGGGGAGTGTTGCCGATATTGGCACTAAGGCCTCGGGGTGAGATGAAAGGTCTGGCCCATCTGTCCCCATGTGGGTCTGTCCTTTGACTCTACCTGGGGGTGCAGCAGGGGGCGCAGCTCAGTGTGAAGAACTTTACTTTATTCACCTGTGACTGTAAGGAGAGGGCAGCAGACGTCACTGACATGAGGCCACCAATGACGAGGCTAGAATCTGGCCACATGTGACAGAGATCACAAACCTATCTGCAACAGAGTACAGCGCTATGAAGGTGAGGCTCAGCAACACAGCGCTAAGAAGGTGAGGCGCAGCAACACAGCGCTAAGCAAAATATCAGCAAGACCTAATACTTGGGCTTTTGTTGAGCCTGCATTATTGGTGAAACGCATGACAGCATCCGCGGCCTCTTGGCGCTAGACACACGCCCGCATGCACACACACACGCCCGCATGCACCCCCACACACGCACACCCATCACATTTATTTGTATTCTGACCCCTCTGTGCTGGTTTTCTCATCACCCCCCCACCCCATTGACCCCCCTCATGTCAGGACGTCACAGCTCCCCGCAGAAAGGTAAGGGTTACGTTTCCAAGTCCCAGATCACATGATTCAGCCGAGCTGCACCCCAAACCATCCAGGATGCCCCCCAAATGAACTCACCACACCGCCCACCACCCACCCACTCTGCGCTAAAGAGCCTCCCACCCTTCCTACGGTCCCACCCCTCCATGCCAAGATCAGGTCGGGGTCTCGCTGATGCTGAAGTAAGGGGGTGCAGCCTGTTATGGGGGGCTGGGGCTGCAGCTTCCACTTGTAGAATGCACGTGAGGCAGCAATAAAGAGACAACACAGTGAGTTCAATGAATAATTCAGCTTCATAGTGCATTTTATTCACAGACTGAGGTCCTCGGGACATCTCCCGCCTCCCTCCCTCCCTCAAAGACATCTCCGGCTCCCCCAACCCTGGGGACATCTCCCCCTCCCCCTCCCTCGGGGACATCTCCCTCTCCACACTCCCTCTTTGGAGACATCTCTGCTCCCCCTCCCCGGGGACATCTCCCGTTCCCCCCTCCCCCTGGCACTTCTCCCGCTCCCCCCTCTCTCAAGGACATCTCCCTCTCCCCCTTTCTCAAGGACATCTCTCACTCCCCCCTCCCTTGCTAATATCTCCTGCTTCCCCCTCCCTTAGGGACATCTCCCACACACCATTCGCTTGAGGACATTTCCTGCTCCCACATCCCTCTTGGACATCTCCCGCTCCTCACTTCCTGGGGGACATCTCCCTCTCCCTCAGGGACAACTCCTGCTCCCCCCTCCCTCGGGGACATCTCCCGCTCCCCCTCCCTCAGGGACAACTCCCGCTCCTCCCTCCCTCGGGGACATCTCCCGCTCCCCCCTTTCTCAAGGACATCTCCCGCTCCCCCGTCTCTCAGGGACATCTCCTGCTCCCCCCTCCCTCAGGGACATCTCCCGCTCCTCACATCCTGGGGGACATCTCCCTCTCCCCCTCCCCCAGACACATCTCCTGCTCCCCCTCTCTCCTCAGGGTCATCTCCTGAAACCCCCTCCCTGGGGGACATCTCCCGCCCCCTTCCTGGAGGACATCTCCCGCACATCCTCCCTCCTCAGGGACATCTCCCGCTCCCCCTCCCTCTGGGACATCTGCCGCTCCCCCCTCCCTCTGGGAAATCTGTTGCTCCCCCATCCTTGGAGACATCTACCATTCCCCCACTCCCTCAGGGCCATCTCCCGCTCCCCCTCCCTCAGGGACAACTCCCGCTCCTCCCTCCCTCAGGGACATCTCCAACTCCTCCCTCTCTCTGGGACATCTCCAGTTCCCACCTCCCTCTGGGACTTCCCCCCTCCCCCTGGCAACCGAGACATCTCACGCTCACCCATCCATCCTTGGGACAACTTTCCCTCTGTTGTAGTGTAACTTACCTGTGTATTCTGGTTTTTGGAGTTCTCCTACCTGTTCTGGAGTACTCAGTCGTGTAGATTCTTAGAGTGTAAGGCTGACGGCACTCGATAGATGACAGTTGCTGCTGGATCGTCGAGGTGGTCGGATGCCAGGTTGCGTTCTTGAATAAATCTTATATATCTTCATCTGTTCCTGAGATTTATTCCAAGCAAGCATCTCAACAATTTTGGCGACGATATCCTCGTTGTCCTCGACGTTCTTCAACGCGACCTGGTGATCCACTTGGTTGTTTCGCCCTCTGCTGTATTTGGATTTCCAGTTGTGCTGTCATCGTTTGGAAAGTGTGACCGGAACCAGTTTATTGAAAGGAGTTTACGTGCCTCAAGGTACTGTTTTCTGATATTTTGGCACACTTTCACTAGTTTCCCGGTGAAGTGGGATTGCGGAGCTCGCTCGAGACTCAGCGCACGCTCAACGGCAAAGTGTTTTCCTACGTCACATTGGGTGAAACGCACAACCTACGGAGGACGCGCGTTTGAATGCGTGCGTGAGTAACGCTGTGCGCAACGTATGACAAAAGCTACGTGCCGCCATCTTGGTTTTCTTTCAGTTCATTAACTCTTTCGCGTTACCTCAAGAGGTCAGCCGTAATCTCCACCACCAAAAGTAGCGGAACTGTTATTTCTCAGCGGTGACCTTTAGTATTGCTTGGTGAGTTGAGAACTGCTACGGACTTCGTTTTCTTTGTTGGGCGATAGTGAAATGTGACTTTACGTGATGTGCACGTTCTAATTCTTCCGAGTGACGACTGGGAGAATACAGTCTACTTTCGTTTTTAGGCAACTAGGGAAAGCCTTATTTGTGTGTGAATTCATCTTGATCAACCTACGTTTTTTTTAGTGCATAATTAATTTAGATATTGCTGAGTCACACTCAAATGTCATTATGCCTCCTTCATTTTTACCTACCCCAGGTTCACCCAGTATTATATGGGAAGATTGGGTGGGAATGCTAGAGAATTACATCATAGCCCTTGATGGTGTTAATTTCTCTCCACAGAGAAAGAAAGCTTTACTACTTCGTGCCTTAGGGAGTGAGGATCAACGTGTTTTTAAATACTTGCCGGTTGCCATGTGTAGGAAGGTGGATATCTGACTATGGTTACCCCCAACTTTTTTGCCTAGTGTCTAGCTGGTTTTTCGACTTAGTTGGCCTGAGATCCTGCCATTCAGGGTCTCAGGCTGTCTGCTCTCTCTTTAAAATGGACTCCATGTACCCTAGGTACATAACCAATTGGTAAGGATCACCTTATTGGACCCTGTACAGTGTACCCTAGGTACCCAGGGCATAGGTGTACCCTAGGCCTCCCAGGGGCTGCAGCATGTATTATGCCACCCCTGGTCTGGCCTTCCAATCAGACACAACTGGCTGATCACTCAGCTGGGGCAAGGCCGTGTAATCACCCCTTGCTTAGATATAGTATGCCTATATCTACCCTTATATATAGACACAGGTGTACCTATCAGTCACTCCTATGGCAGGCCTTAACAATCCTGGAGGCAGAGTGCTTGGTAACATGTGAGATGGTGCTCTAGCATGAGCTGAGCCTGTCTGCAGCTTTCGGAACCATGTCCTTATAGCTGTTCTATGATATAGCCTACCATATACTCTTAAAGTGCCTTATAATCTTAAACGGTTATGGTAACTATGGTTTGGCTTTATCAAAACATGTCGTGTAAGGTGTCTAACACTTTGGAATAATACCCTCATACCATTTCTGGTGATGAGGATATTATTCCTCCCTTCTAGAGGGAGAGACATGTTAAAATCCTACTTTGCTGTTTAACTCTAACCAAAGCCTCAGCATCACAAAATGGATGCTGCTGCCACAGACACAAGTCTGACCTCCTGCTGCTGGGAGTGATCCCAGCCAGGGAGGCCTGGACAATAAGTTTCCTGCTTGGGGAGGTGCTAGCACCTCCCCAGACAGCCTTTAGTGTATTGGGGCAGGGTGGGCTGAAAGGAATGAGACATGCCTGGGGCACACAAGGTGTTCCTTGCATAGTCCAGTTCAAACCGGCGCTGGGGCACTCCAGCCCCAGCTCTGGCACGAAACTGGACAAAGGGAAGTGGGTGTAACCACCCCCTCCCAGGTCCCACCCATAAGGCGTGACCTAGCAGGTATCCCAGCCCCCCAGATTAGAATAAGAGTGGGAGTTGGGCCTCAAGACTTGAGATTATCCTGAACCTGCAAAACTGAATAGAAACTCTGGACCTTCGACATTCGACGAAAGAAGAAGACTGAAGAATCTCCCTTGTAGCCAAGGAGTGGCTACCCTGTGCAAACAGGCACCATCAAGAGACTACCCTTTGCTTTGCCCACGTTCTACGAGGAACCGACTGCAGAGCCTGACCAGAGCCTTGACTTCCAGACTTCTCCGACCCTGATCCACATCTACAGCAGAGCTGAGATCCGTGGAGGCGACGAGCGACGTGGGACCGGCTACCTGGAAAAAGTGGCTAGTAACTTAAAGCGCAGCTTCTGAGGTACCCTCGAAGTTGTGCACCGGGGATTGAGAAGCCCCAACCCCAAGCACCATCTGCACCGAAGATCAGCCCCCCACACTCCACGAGTCCTGCGTGGGGCCCTTCAGCATTTTCCTGCTTGCCGCGTCTGTCCGGTTGCTTGCCCGCTGGCTAGTGGCCTTGGTGACGACGCACCCTGAAATCTTCTGCGCTGGTTTGGCTCCTCCAGACTGGCTCCCGCTTCTCTGCAAGGAAGAAGCACCCCAGACCTTCCTGGTCTGCACCAGAAGCAAGTCCTTCGTTCTTCGTGGGTTCCGCTTGCCAAGGCTTGGTGAGTCCTAGTCCAACTTCGACGCCGCCGACAGCAAGATCCTTCGTGGGACAGCTCGCCTCCTGGTCCTGGTCGTCCTCGACGCTTCCTGGTCCTCCTGGCTGCAGCGACAAGCTTCACCTTCACCTGCAATCTTCACGACATCGCCTGGTTCCTTCCTGGTTCCACGTGGTCACTGGCTAGTGACCTTGACTCTGTCCCTTCTGCTTGCAGGTTTCTTCTCTTCTTGATCCCAGCCTTGGGATCCACCGGACACTCTTCACTGACTGCCTGTCAGCATCTTTCTTCAGGCATCCATAGGAGTCGACGACGAAAACGAGGCATCTTCACCCCTATGCACCCGCAGCCTGTGGGCTAGGTAACTTGGGTACTCCGGTGCTCATCAGGATAGTGACTATCCTAGTGTCTAGTTTTCAAGTCTCAACTTCCTAGCTTTCCGGAAGTGTCCTAAATCTACCGTTTTCTAAACTGTACTATTGCTATTGACTTTTACGCATTACGCGTGAGTGTTTCCACTCTGCACACGAATCCCGTGGGCCTCCCACTTCCTAACTAACGCTAGTGTAGTGTAGCCCCAGCGATTCCCTAGGCCTAGGCCTATTCTATTTCCGTGACAGTGGTTCTTATACCACTTACTTAGTATATGGTTTGCGTGGCCCCTAGGGCCTAACTGTATTACTTACCTGTGTGACTTAATGTATGCTTAAATAAGACTGTGTTGTACTTACCTCTAATCTCATAAAGAGTGCTGAGGGTTTGACTAGAATAAATACACTTTATTTTATATATATATCTGTTGTGGTGTCCTTTCATTTGGTATTCAAGGGATTATATATGGTATCACAGCTGGCTTCACATGCCATTCAGAGTTTAGCCTAAGACTGCTCTTGTCCATGCTACCACTAGGATAGCTGGTCTATAAGTTTGACTTTACAACCAATCACCATAAGGGTATTTGGACTGATATAAGGTGTACACTAGAACTAGTGACATCATACATCAGGCCAACTTCTCACATTGGTGAGCAGCTGTTGGGATCTGAGCTTGCTGTTGTAATACCATTGTAATCTTGAGATACTAAATTGAAAGATCACACAGATATGGTCTAGGAACATATAACATAGATTATAATACTTAAGTCCTACTGGACTTTGTAGTTGTAGGTTGAAGGGAGTAACACACCCTGACTACAACTACTAGAGAGGTTTAGTAGATACAACTAGTGTAGGTAGGTGCACACACCACACCCTCACTAGATCATGTCTCTGAGAGGAGATCAAGTGGATGCTCCCTCAGGAGGATCAGGTCTGCAAAAGACCCCCTCTAGATATGATACCTTAACATTCCAGGAGATGAGACACTTGTGTACCTCCAGAGGAATAAAACAGGGTGCAAACCCTACCCTCCTTCAGTTAAGACAACTCCTAGAGGAGTATGACATTATTAGGGCATCTCAGGCAGGTACCCTAGGTACAGAGGAGGGTCTACCCACCACAGTGGAGTCAGAGGAGACTACAGATGAAGAGGTAGACAGCCAGGGCCAAGTAGGAAGACTTAGCCAGGCTAACCTAAGCTTACATGGGAGTTTGAATGGGGTCCCCCCTTACAGACCCCCAAGTAGGCTTACACAGAGAAGCAGGAGGGACAGATCCCCTTCAAGGGAATCCATCCACTCCCATGTCTCTAACATCTCTAATGCTTCCTCTCACAGGGGAATGACTTCCCCTGAGAGAAAGGAGCATGAAGCCAGAATGAGGGAAGCTAATCTGAGGATTCAGAGGGAAGAACTTGCCCTTGCCAAAGAGAAGCTTGCTCTGGCTAGAGAACAAAAGTTAAGTGGGTTAGAACCCACTGGTGGCAGCAACATTCCTAGAGATAGGGATAGGTCTTATGACCATAGAAACCTAAGCAAGATAGTCCCCCCATATCAGAATGGGGATGACATCCACAAGTGGATGACTGCTTTGGAGAGGGCCTGCAAAGTACAGCAGGTTCCCCAGAGTCAGTGGGCAGCTATCTTGTGGCTCTCCTTTTCTGACAAAGGCAGAGACAAGCTCCTCACAGTCAGTGATGAGGATGCAAACAATTACAAAGTCCTGAAGAGTGCTCTGATAGATGGGTTTGGCTTAACCACTGAGCAATATAGGTTGTTGTTCAGAGACACCCAGAAGACACAGACACAGGACTGGTCTGATTTTGTGGATTGTGCCACTAAGGCTTTGGAAGGTTGGTTAAATGGCAGCAAGGTGCAGGACTATACAGGATTGTACAACTTGATTATGAGGGAGCAGATCCTTAGTAATTGTCAGAACCAGCTTCTCCATCAACACCTGGTAGACTCAGATTTGACCTCTCCCCAAGAATTGGGAAGGAGGGCAGATAAATGGGTCAGGACCAGGATTAGGCCTAAAAATCAGGGTGGTGACAAAAAGAAAGATACCACCAAGCCTCAAGAGAAGGGTGGGGATAAAAAAAAAGAGAAATCTTCCTCAGGGCCCCAAAACTCCACACAGGGTGGTGGGTCCCAAGCTCCCTCCTCTACCACAGTTAAAAAGCCTTACTGCCATGTGTGTAAAACACCTGGGCATTGGAAAACTGACAGCAGTTGCCCACAGGCTAAAAACAAAACTGTTCCTCCAACTACTCCTGTCACACCACCTATTACTGTCAGCAGTAATCCCCCAGGTGGTGGGAGTGCCTCCAAAAATTTGGTTGGGTTTTCTTGGGGAACACAGGGGGACTCTGGCTTAGCCAATTCCCCTACAGCAGCTACTCTTGTCTGTGATGGTGGCATGGGGTTTGCCAACTTCACTGCCTGTCCCAACACATTGGGTAGGTACAGACAGGAACCCTACATCAATGGTAGAAAAGCTGAGGCCTACAGAGACACTGGAGCTAGCATCACTATGGTGGCCCATAGGCTAGTTCCCTCTGAGCAGCTTTTGCCTGGTTTCTCATACCAGGTCACTAACATTGATGGCAAACAGAACAGTCATCCCATGGCAGAGGTATGTCTCAGCTGGGGAGGGGTCACTGGCCCTAAAAGGGTGGCAGTGTCTCCAACCTTGCCTGTGGACTGCTTACTGGGAAATGACTTAGAACTCTCAGCTTGGGCTGAAGTTGAACAAGACACCCATTCTAAAATGGTAGGCCTTTCAAAAAAGGGTAGTGGGGTTGTGCCAGCCACAACCCCTGTCCAAGTAGATTTCCTCCCTGAAAAGGTTGGAAGGGCAGTGGTAGCCACAGCCCAGGCAAAGACAGACTTCCCTGTAGAGATTGGCAGAGCTGTGACAGTCACAGCTCAAACACAAACTGAGTGCCTCCCTGAAAAGGTTGGCAAGGCTGTAATGGTCTCAGCCCATACTCAGACTGACATAGGTGTAGTGAAGCCTGAAACTATGGATCACTCCACACAAACAGAGAGTAGTGGGGAGGAAGAAAAGTATCCCTCTCCCCAGACATTAGGAAAAGGTCAGCCTCCTCAGGGATCTGACCTCACCCCTTGAGAAGGAACTGCCCCAGAGGTAGCCAGGCCTGGCCTGGCAGAGCCTCTGATGTCAGTGGCCCCTTCCAAGGTGGGACCCAGTCTGGTGCAGGTAGCCTGCCTCTCTCTACCCTGCCTCAGTCAGCCTAGGGCTGCAGAGGTCAGGGAGGCCAGTGGACCCCAAGAGGGCCCCTGTCCACAAGAACCCCCCCATCAAAAGAATGAGGATTGCCTGGCTAGTAGCCCTAGCCAGGTGATGGGTAAAAACATTCCTGAGGGATCCCCTTTACAGGTAGTTAGGGACCTCCCCCAGAGGGATTCTGTTGGGCACAGGCAAACCTGGGACCTTAGGGCCCCAAACCTGACCTGTCCCTCCAGTAAGCCCACAAAAGGGACCCAGCCTACAGCTTTAGGTAGCCAGAGGCTGACCCTGAGAGCACAGTGCAACTCAGTTAAGGAAAGAAAGGCCTCCATGGTGGAGGATGATTGGAGGAAGCTGAGGCCTCACTTTGAGGACACTCACTTCAGTACTCCATCTCAACACCAGCCTTTTACTTTGCAAGGACACACCCAAGGTAGAGATTCCCTATGGTGGAGACCCTATGATACCTTTAGGATGAGGGATTGCTTAGTGGACCATGAGACAGGGGGTAACCATGCCAGTGCTGGTTCTTCCTTATATGGCCACTTAGGCAATAGAGGCTTACCTTGTCAAGGCCAGCCTTATCTCCTTTCGTTTGGGGGGGGGGGGTTGTGTAGGAAGGTGGATATCTGACTATGGTTACCCCCAACTTTTTTGCCTAGTGTCTAGCTGGTTTTTCGACTTAGTTGGCCTGAGATCCTGCCATTCAGGGTCTCAGGCTGTCTGCTCTCTCTTTAAAATGGACTCCATGTACCCTAGGTACATAACCAATTGGTAAGGATCACCTTATTGGACCCTGTACAGTGTACCCTAGGTACCCAGGGCATAGGTGTACCCTAGGCCTCCCAGGGGCTGCAGCATGTATTATGCCACCCCTGGTCTGGCCTTCCAATCAGACACAACTGGCTGATCACTCAGCTGGGGCAAGGCCGTGTAATCACCCCTTGCTTAGATATAGTATGCCTATATCTACCCTTATATATAGACACAGGTGTACCTATCAGTCACTCCTATGGCAGGCCTTAACAATCCTGGAGGCAGAGTGCTTGGTAACATGTGAGATGGTGCTCTAGCATGAGCTGAGCCTGTCTGCAGCTTTCGGAACCATGTCCTTATAGCTGTTCTATGATATAGCCTACCATATACTCTTAAAGTGCCTTATAATCTTAAACGGTTATGGTAACTATGGTTTGGCTTTATCAAAACATGTCGTGTAAGGTGTCTAACACTTTGGAATAATACCCCCATACCATTTCTGGTGATGAGGATATTATTCCTCCCTTCTAGAGAGAGAGACATGTTAAAATCCTACTTTGCTGTTTAACTCTAACCAAAGCCTCAGCATCACAAAATGGATGCTGCTGCCACAGACACAAGTCTGACCTCCTGCTGCTGGGAGTGATCCCAGCCAGGGAGGCCTGGACAATAGGTTTCCTGCTTGGGGAGGTGCTAGCACCTCCCCAGACAGCCTTTAGTGTATTGGGGCAGGGTGGGCTGAAAGGAATGAGACATGCCTGGGGCACACAAGGTGTTCCTTGCATAGTCCAGTTCAAACCGGCGCTGGGGCACTCCAGCCCCAGCTCTGGCGCGAAACTGGACAAAGGGAAGTGGGTGTAACCACCCCCTCCCAGGTCCCACCCATAAGGCGTGACCTAGCAGGTATCCCAGCCCCCCAGATTAGTATAAGAGTGGGAGTTGGGCCTCAAGACTTGAGATTATCCTGAACCTGCAAAACTGAACAGAAACTCTGGACCTTCGACATTCGACGAAAGAAGAAGACTGAAGAATCTCCCTTGTAGCCAAGGAGTGGCTACCCTGTGCAAACAGGCACCATCAAGAGACTACCCTTTGCTTTGCCCACGTTCTACGAGGAACCGACTGCAGAGCCTGACCAGAGCCTTGACTTCCAGACTTCTCCGACCCTGATCCACATCTAGAGCAGAGCTGAGATCCGTGGAGGCGACGAGCGACGTGGGACCGGCTACCTGGAAAAAGTGGCTAGTAACTTAAAGCGCAGCTTCTGAGGTACCCTCGAAGTTGTGCACCGGGGATTGAGAAGCCCCAACCCCAAGCACCATCAGCACCAAAGATCAGCCCCCACACTCCACGAGTCCTGCGTGGGGCCCTTCAGCATTTTCCTGCTTGCCGCGTCTGTCGGGTTGCTTGCCCGCTGGCTAGTGGCCTTGGTGATGACGCACCCTGAAATCTTCTGCGCTGGTTTGGCTCCTCCAGACTGGCTCCCGCTTCTCTGCAAGGAAGAAGCACCCCAGACCTTCCTGGTCTGCACCAGAAGCAAGTCCTTCGTTCTTCGTGGGTTCCGCTTGCCAAGGCTTGGTGAGTCCTAGTCCAACTTCGACGCCGCCGACAGCAAGAGCCTTCGTGGGACAGCTCGCCTCCTGGTCATGGTCGTCCTCGACGCTTCCTGGTCCTCCTGGCTGCAGCGACAAGCTTCACCTTCACCTGCAATCTTCACAACATCGCCTGGTTCCTTCCTGGTTCCACGTGGTCACTGGCTAGTGACCTTGACTCTGTCCCTTCTGCTTGCAGGTTTCTTCTCTTCTTGATCCCAGCCTTGGGATCCACCGGACACTCTTCACTGACTGCCTGTCAGCATCTTTCTTCAGGCATCCATAGGAGTCGACGACGAAAACGACGCATCTTCACCCCTATGCACCCGCAGCCTGTGGGCTAGGTAACTTGGGTACTCCGGTGCTCATCAGGATAGTGACTATCCTAGTGTCTAGTTTTCAAGTCTCAACTTCCTAGCTACTCCGGAAGTGTCCTAAATCTACCGTTTTCTAAACTGTACTATTGCTATTGACTTTTACGCATTACGCGTGAGTGTTTCCACTCTGCACACGAATCCCGTGGGCCTCCCACTTCCTAACTAACGCTAGTGTAGTGTAGCCCCAGCGATTCCCTAGGCCTAGGCCTATTTTATTTCCGTGACAGTGGTTCTTATACCACTTACTTAGTATATGGTTTGCGTGGCCCCTAGGGCCTAACTGTATTACTTACCTGTGTGACTTAATGTATGCTTAAATAAGACTGTGTTGTACTTACCTCTAATATCATAAAGAGTGCTGAGGGTTTGACTAGAATAAATACACTTTATTTTATATATATATCTGTTGTGGTGTCCTTTCATTTGGTATTCAAGGGATTATATATGGTATCACAGCTGGCTTCACATGCCATTCAGAGTTTAGCCTAAGACTGCTCTTGTCCATGCTACCACTAGGATAGCTGGTCTATAAGGTTGACTTTACAACCAATCACCATAAGGGTATTTGGACTGATATAAGGTGTACACTAGAACTAGTGACATCATACATCAGGCCAACTTCTCACACCATGGGTGCTAATGGGCAACCCATGGATGATGAATACAAGGAGGCGATTAAACGGCTTGAGACTAGATTTGCCAAGTCTATAAATCTTGTCATGACGAGGTATAAATTTTATACGCAACCTCAAGTAGAAGGTGAAAGCATTGACAACTTCGTGGCCAGGTTACGTGAACTATCAGTAAAATGTCGGTTTGGTACTATGGCAGAAGAAATGATTCGTGACCAGCTCATCGTGCAATGTCGAGAGAGGAAAATTCAAGAGAGATTATGGGCTGCTAAAGATCCATCACTAAATGAAGTAATTGATTTGGCTAAGGTGATTGAAGATTCACAAAAATGGATAAAAGAGTTAAACAAGAGAGACAGACCTAACAATGATATTGCTAATATTGATAATACCAAAGATGTCGAAGTGGAGGTTGGGGCGGTCTCGAAAAGTAGCGTGAAAAATGTGCATGCCTCCACTTCTAGAACAAGGAATAGAGAATGCTTAAGGTGTGGTAGTCAATATCATTTGGCTGACTATAAGAAGTGTTATGCACTGGATCAGGTGTGTAAAAAGTGTGGCCGCAAAGGTCATTATGCACGCATGTGTAAGTCGTCAGATACGTTAGAAAAATCCAAGTATAAAGTAAATGTAGTTCAACCAGGTGCAGGGGTGAAACAATCTATTAATCGTGTGTTAGTTTTGGAAGAGGAGACCAACAGTGTGCGTGAGGAGTTATGTCACTAGACCAACTGCAGAGTTTAATGTGTGTGGAGTGAATGTTACTCTTATGGTGGACTCTGGTTCCATGTTCACGATTATTCCTGAATCTCTTTTCCTCATGTTGTGGAAGGGTGTCACTTTATTGGATAAAGACATCAGTCCAGTAAGTTATCAAGGGGAATTGATCGACATTTTAGGTTATATGTTTGGTGAAATTAAATTTGGTACAAGGAGTACTCCAGGTAAAGTGTACATAGCTAAAGATGGTCCACCAATTCTTGGTTGTATGCATCAGTATGATTTGCACATTATAATCAATCCGAGGGCTCCAAATCAAATAATGGTGGTTGATGATGACGTGCAAATTGATCACATCTTGCAAGGTGCACACAAGGTTTTTGAAGACAGATTGGGCTGTGTAGAAGGGTATCTCCATAAGATCATCCTTAAATCGAATGCTAGTCCAGTGCAACACAAATTGAGAAAGGTGCCCTTGTCTGTGAGACAGGGGTTGAAAGATCTTTTGGAAGATCTATTAAAATCAGGAGTTATTGAACCTGTAGAGGCATCCCCATGGATTTCACCTGTAGTCTTGACGCTCAAATCTGATGGCCGTCTCAGGTTCTGCATTGACTTGAGGTCTCTCAATAAAGACATAGTTATGGATACGTTTCCTCTACCTAACATCAATGAATTGTTACAATCTGTGGGAGGGGGAAAGTATTTTTCAAAAATAGATTTGAGAAGCGCGTACCATCAGATTAAGTTACACCCTGATTCCATGCCACTCACAGCGTTTATTACCACGGAGGGAACGTTTCAATTCACCCGCATGCCGTTTGGTTTAGCCTCGGCTGCGAGTGTTTTTCAAAGGATGATGTCCAATATGTTGAAGGGTTTGATGGGAGTAGTATATTTCCAGGATGACATATTGGTTTCGGGAAAGACTGTGAGAGAACATAATGCTCTTTTGAGACAGGTACTGTGGAAATTGGAAAATGCAGGGCTTACAGTCAACAGGGACAAATGTAAGTTTTTGACGGAGCAGGTTGAATATCTGGGGTATACCATTTCGGACAAGGGATTAGCCCCTAAACGTGACTTGTTGGAGGCTATAAAGGATGCGCCTCCTCCCAAAGACAGGGACCAACTTAGGTCATTTTTGGGCCTTGTCGAGTACTATTCCAAGTTTGTCCGGGGTTTTGCGGATTTGTCCGAGCCACTAAGATGCCTTCTCCGTAAGGGTGCCAAGTTTTTTAGGGTGGTGAACAGCAAGAAGCTTTAGTAAACATCAAGCATGGAGTTTGTAATGCTGGAATTCTAGCTCCCTTTATGCCCAAGAGTAGATCTTTTCTCACTGTGGATGCAAGCCTCACGGGGATTGGTGTGGTTTTTTCACAAAACCAACGTGGGGTGGAGAGAACCATAGCATTCGCATCTAGAACCTTAACTCCAGCTGAAAGGAATTATTCAGTAATTGAGCGTGAGGCACTTGCAGCGGCATGGGGAGTTGAGCACTTCAGGGTGTATTTGTGGGGTGCAAGATTCGTTCTCAGGACGGATCATAAGCCGCTCTTGAAAATTCTGTCGGCAGGAGGAGCTGGTAAAGGATCTGCTCGCTTAGCGAGATTGGCTGAAGGTTGCAAGAGTACTTGTATGAAGTTGAATTCATACAGGGGTGGAGGAATTTGCAAGCGGATTTATTATCTCGGATGTCCTTAGATTGGGAGTTGGTAGACAAGGATTTGGTGAAGAAATCTGGGTCTGAAGAAGCAGTAGCCTTGGTTTGTGAGGTAGGTGAATGTAGTTTAGGAACGTTTTCCAAAGTTCAGTGGACGCAAGAAATGGAGAATGATAAAACATTATTAGAAGTTATAGCTTTAATCAAGAAAGGTGCTCCTCGTGAGAACATGGTTTCGGTTGGGGTTAGACCTTTTTGGAAACTTCTAGATGAACTTTCAGTGAGTAGCTCCAATGTAGTGATGAGAGGGGATAGATTTGTGCCTCCGGATGGATTGCGTTTGCACATTTTTAAACTGGCTCATGAGGGTCATATTGGTCAGGGGATGACGATTAGGAGAGTAAAACAAGAATATTGGTGGCCAGGAATGGACGATCAAATTCGCAGATGGGTTGAAAGTTGCACACTCTGCAAGGAGAGTGAAAAAAGACTAAAAGTTGGGAATCAGAAAGTCATGGGACACATTACTGACCCAGGGAAAGCATGGCATACTATTTGCTTGGACTTTAGCGGTCTCATGTCTGAACTAGCATTGGACATGCGTTTTGCTGTGGTGATTATTGATGTTCATTCAAGATGGTTGGTGGTGAAGTTTTTGAAGAATATTACTACTCAGTCGACAATTGGTGTGTTGGGAAAATTGTTTGTGGATGAAGGGGTACCTCACGTGATGTTGACGGATAATGGTACGCAATTAACTTCTGGGGAAATGCGTTGTTTCTTGGAGAAGAGTGGTGTCAAACATGCGTGCACTTCCTTATACAATCCCATGGGTAATGGGATGGTTGAGCGTGCAAACAGGTTAGTGAAAGGGACCATCCAACTTGCTTTGGCAAATGGACAGTCTCCTAGACGTCTGGTGGATGAGATGCTGTGGGCATATCGGGTTCACCACACATAGTGTGACCCAGGTTTCTCCGTTCCAAAGCATGAGAGGACGTGTTCCAGGCTCTCGGTTAGTTCCAGGCTGGCTCAGGGAATGGATAGTTTCGGGTGGTGAACATCCTGAAGTGTTTGTTGGCTCAAAGTTTAATGTGGGAGATTGGGTAAAATTGAAGCTTGGTAGAGTCAAAGCGGGGTTAAACACATTTTCTAGTCCTTGCAAGGTGATTGCTGTGGGGAAACATTGTGTGGTGGTTGAAGGAGGACATAAGTGGAATTTGCGCAAGGTAGCTTTATATCAGAGAGGCGGTTCTGTTGTGGAACGAGTTCGTGGTGATGACGGGTGTTCAGGTATGATGTTTATCCCTGATAAGGCGTCTGATAAGGCGTCTTATCTGGAACAAGAGGAAAGGGAGAGGGGTTCTCTTCCAGAGGTGCGTACAGATGCTCAGGGGGTGGAAGATGAAGTAGAAGGGTCCCAATTAAGGTGCAGTGTTAGAACACGCAGGCCACCTTCACATTTGCAAGATTTTGTCACCTGTTAACTTGCATGTTCTGTGTGTGTTTCATGAAGTTATAATTGGGGTTTCTTTTGTTATTTTATTAAGGAGGAGGATGTGTTGTAGTGTAATTTACCTGTGTATTCTGGTTTCTGGAGTTCTCCTACCTGTTCTGGAGTACTCAGTCGTGTAGATTCTTAGAGTGTAAGGCTGACGGCACTCGATAGATGACAGTTGCTGCTGGATCGTCGAGGTGGTCGGATGCCAGGTTGCGTTCTTGAACAAATCTTATATATCTTCATCTGTTCCTGAGATTTATTCCAAGCAAGCATCTCAACACCCTCCCCCTCTCTCAGAACATCTCCTGCTCCCCCCTCCCTTAGGCACATCTCCCCCTCCCCCCTCCATTGGGACATCTCCTGCCTCCCCTCCTTAAGGACATTATCCGCCCCCCCCCTTCCTCAGGTACATCTCCAGCTCCCTCCTCCCTTGGGACATCTCCCATTCCCCCCTCCCTCTGGAACATCTCCTGCACTCCCCTCCTTAGGGACATCTCCCGCTCCCCCTTCCATCCTTAGGGACATCTTCCGCTCCCCCTTCACTCCTCGGGGACATCTCCTGCTCCCTCCTCCGTCCTCAGGGAGATCTCCCATACCCCCCTCCCTTAGGGACATCTCCCACTCATGCCTCCCTCCATCAAGGACATCTCCCACTTCTCCCTCTCTCTGGGAAATGTCCCGCTGCTACCTCCCTCAGGGGCATCTTCCGCATACCCTTCGCTTTAGAACATCTCCCGCTCCTCACTTCCTGGGAGACATTGACTGTTTCCCCTCCCTCCTGAGGGACATCTTCAGCTACCCCCTCCTATGGGTACATCTCCCTCTCCCCCTCCCCCAGACACATCTCCTGCTCCCCCTCTCTCCTCAGGGACATCTCCCGCTAGTCCCTCCCATGGGGGCATCTCCCGCTCCCCCCTACCTGGGGGACATCTCCCGCTCCCCCCTTCCTGGAGGACATCTCCCGCACACCCTCCCTCTTCAGGGACATCTCTCGCTCCTCCCTCCCTCAGGAACTTTTGCCGCTCCCCACCTCCCTTGGCGACATCTGCTGCTCCCCCACTCCGTCTGGGACTTCTCCCGCTTCCCCTCCCTCAGGGACATTTCCCACTCCTCCCTCACTCTGGGCCATCTCCAGCTACCACCTCCCTCAGGGACATCTCCCACCCCCCTCCCCCTGGGACTTCTGCCGCTCCGCCTGCCTCAGAGACATCTCCCGCCCCCCCCCTCCCAGGGGCCATCTACCTCTCCACCTCTCCATTCCCTCTTCTCCCTCACTGGGGTGGGGGGCATGTCCCCACATAGTGTGTGATCCTGGGCATCGCACGTCACTGTTTTGCATTTTATCATGTACACTTACCAGCATTGGTACAAGATGTTTCAAATAACACCACAGGCTGACCCACTTGCAGCCCCGCCTGTAATGTAGCCGGAGGAAGTCTGTCACGACGGATCGGGGAAAAGCATAAAGTGAATTGGCAATGTGCGCTAATTACGAAGCAGCTTTTCAGTGGCAAGCGGTGGTCACTGCCAGGCACACGATTTTAAAATAATACAAATCGACCAGAGACCTAATAAGCATTGGCCGCACTTTGACCTCCTGAGGCGGAAGCCGGGAGAGTCGATCCTAGACCTTTATAATTATTGACTGTAATACTGTGATTTTAAGACAGTTTTTTAAAACTATTTGAGTGTATTATTGTGATTTTACAACAAGACCTACCTCTCCCCCCTGGGCCCTCCCGCGCAGCTGTTTGGAACGCTGCCGCGGGATACTTCCTTGTGTTGCCGCCAACCCGCTGGGACACACAGGCCACGCCCACCACCATTCTGGCCACGCCCCTGTCCCCACCTATTATTTAATATGTGCTTCCACCGGACGCGCAGCGGACGAGCGCAGCGGTCGCGCCGTTTGCGCGCCTAAGACGTGCCTAAGGCAAGCCCGTCTGCGCCCGTCCGCGACCAGACAGTGGCCGGGGCCAGGCATGCTGCCAGTAAGTGGGCGCGCAGGGGAAGGATCGTGTGGTCAAGGGATGACCTATGGGCTCTCAATACTACATCTGAGTGCTGCATTCATGGGTTAGATTTTCAGACTTTCGCTCCTCCTCAGATTTGTGGGACTTGTGGGCTATCACTGGCACCAAGAGACACTGTGAGGCTTTCCAAACCTAAGCCGCTGATTAACAAAGGTCTTAGAGCAGGCCTTCTGAACTGCAGATCCCTTGTTAAACATACAGATGATATCTGGCTACTACTAGAAGAGCACGAGTGGGACGTTCTGTTTTTAACAGAAACATGGATCAATGAGGATAATATGACCGCCATTGCGCTGGCAGTACCCCTGGGATATAAAATATGTTGCTCGAACCGCACAGGCACTAAAAGAGGTGGAGGCGTGGCTATCATATTTAAAGAACAGCTTGTATTAACATCCTTGTCCCCTACCACGATTCAGGGAATCGAGGGGCTACACTTTTGTTTTCGGGTGAGTCCTCAGCTATCTTTAGCGGGATTAGTGATCTGCCGCCCACCTGGCAGTGAGGATCCCAATTTGTTAACTCTGCTGCAGACGATTGTCCAGAGCTCCCTCCTCCACCCTCAATTCATCGTGGTCGTGGATTTTAACATTCATATGGACAAAGAAGACTGCGCTCCTGCAGAGCTGCTGAGACCCACGCTAAATACTGCCAAGCTGAGACAGATTAATGACGGCCCCACGCACAGAGCGGGTCACACGCTCGATCTAATTTTCTCTAATATTAAGGATGGGAAGGCGGAGGCTGAATAGAACAAAGAACTCCTCGTGGACCTATATTGCTTTTTTCCAAGAATTAATCTAGGCATGGGTTAATCACTTCTATTGGTTCATATATATAGTTAAATACACAAATGCATAGTCTTTACTTTATTAAAAAATCTTCCTTTTATTTTGTAAATTGATCATAGATTATACTTTTAACATGATCATTGAGCATTAGTCTTCATAATTTTCCTCACAACTAATACAAATCATTTCACTTTAACAGACATATATATTTTTTAGAGGATTATATTTTTTTAAACAATTTATATATAAAAAACAGAACAGCTACAACCTACTCGGCATGACACAATCAATTCTCAGACATACTAACCACTCTTACTTATGCACACTCATACATAACACATGTACTTAGAGGGTACAAGGTTTATAGATGGTAACAATCTAAACAGATCCGGGTGCACGTGGTCTACGCGCGTTTCGGTGGATTTGGACAAACAGGGACCACCTTCATCAAGACCTCGCCCAATAAGGATACAGTGTCAACAACTAACAGAGTAGGAGTACTATTTGGCATTGAGAGGTAAGCACTCCAAAGCCAGAAATCAGCAGGCTTTATTTACAATATTCGTGATACGCAGATGTAAAGTTAAATTCTAATATGAAAAAGAGACGTCTATTCAGTTTGTATGGCTCTAGTTTGCAGAATCCTGCACATCGACGTGTTATTTTTTTGAATGTCTGATAAATACTCAGGCGTGCAGTTAGGTATTCATCCCCATACTTAGAATTGTTAGAAAGGAAATGGAGGGGTTGGAACCTTGACATTGTTCAAAGGTGCATGTCTTCCTCTTGATTTAAATAGTCTATTTTTCCTCAGCGTATCCAGCAGTGTGTACAGCGACTTCTCCGGGCGTACATGTGAAGGCGGAGGCACCACTACCGTTAACCTGGTCAGACCACGCATTGATCCCATTTAAATTAAATATAGCTACGGATAGTCCTGCTTCAAGCAAATGCTCTTTTTTGAAGAGACAGTGGAAAAAACTAGTCCCTGATATCATGGGCCCTATTCTGGCTCAAAATATCCCATCTCTCACCTCAAATGCTAACATGGACGCACAGCTACTCAATGATTGGATCGGGAATATGGTTTCCTCCATTGCACCAGCCTCACGCGCAATATCTAAACGGGACTCCCCCTCCGCTCCCTGGTTCTCTCTGGACCTCAGGGCGGGAAAAGCAGCCTGTAAGAGGCTGGAGAGACTGTGGAGGGTAAATTATGGGCCCTCAGAAAAAACCAGATATAAGGAAGCATCCAAAAAACTACAGAAGGCTATTAGAAAGGCAAAAAAACAGTTTTACGCGGATTCTATCCAGCACGCAGAGCAGTCGAGCAAACAGATCTTTAAGGTGGTACAGTCCTTTTTCAAACCTAAATGTATTGAGAGGGAGGTCCCCCCGTCAACTACTCTGTGCGAAAACATCTCTGAGTTCTTTGATCAAAAAATCAAACAAGTCTATGAGTCCTTTGGGCCAGAGAAAAAAACGGTGAAAACGGATCTAGCTATCAAAGATGTGAGGGGTGAAACCTTAGCTCAATTCCAGGCGATACCCCTGAGTGCGGTTAGACAAGAACTAAACCACTGCAAATCTGGTTCACCGGACGACCCATGTCCATCTAAACTCTGGTGCACCATAGCTGATTTTGTGGCCGCCACATTACAACAGATCTGGAATACGTCCATTGTTTCGGGGATATTCCCGAACATCTGGAAACATGCAACCCTCCTCCCGCTTAAAAAAAAACCTAATGGAGATCCAAAAGACCTCAGCAATCTACGCCCGATCTCTCTGCTAGCAGCACCAGGAAAAATGGTCGAGAAAATAATACAGCGCCAATTGAGCAAATTCATTGAAGATAACAAGATACTGCACGAGACGCAATCAGGCTTTCGTCCTGGCTTTAATACGGAGACAGCACTAATTGAGGTGGCAGAGTCAGTAAGGTGGTCGATGGATTCGGGAAGCTCAGCGATGCTGGTACTCCTGGATCTGTCGGCCGCCTTCGACACGGTTGATCATGCTAGACTCTTGATGCGACAGGCTGAGATAGGCATCCGTGACCAGGCTCTGGGGTGGATACACTCGTATCTGTCCCAGAGAACACAGAAGGTGGCACTTGGGACTGTATCCTCAAAACCCAAAGTCCTCAATTGTGGCGTCCCGCAAGGGTCGGCACTCAGCCCCCTCTTGTTCAACATCTACCTCGCTCCACTTTTTACGCTGATTGCCAATTGGGGAGTCAAGGCAATCTCATACGCCGATGACACCCAATTGGTATTTCCGTATTCAGAGGTGTCGAGCTTCAAGGGCTGTCTCCAAGATGTGGCCTGTTGGATGAATACGAATAAATTAAAACTAAATGCTAATAAAACGGAAGTGATCTTTTTTGGTAAAGGCCCCCCTCCACCCTCAGAGCTATGGTGGCCAGCGGAGATGGGACAAGCCCCCTCACCCAGCTAACGGCAAAAAATCTGGGAGTGCAGTGGGATGACAGTCTGTCCTTTACCTCGCATATTCAACAAGTAGTCGGCTGCTGCTTGAGTAAGCTGAGGAATCTCCGCAAGATTCTGAGACTTCTCCCTGATAGTTGTCGGAAAACAGTAATCCATGCTACAGTGACATCTAGGCTGGATTATGCCAACGGCCTCTATCTGGGCTTACCTAAATACCTTATTCAAAAACTTCAGCTGGTCCAAAATGCGGCTGCGAGACTGCTAATGCGGATTCCTTTTAAGCACTCAGTCTCTCCGTATCTTCGATCACTGCACTGGCTATCAGTTGATAGCAGAATCAAATTTAAGGCACTCACGTTGGCCTTTAGATCTCTGTTTGGCACCTGCCCTAGGTATTTGAAATCCCGGCTCCCGAGATACTCCCAGGCCCGTGCGCTTCGCTCCAATTGCCGTGTTCGACTTGCCGTCCCACAAGCAAAAAGGGTTTGGTTGGGGGGTCGTACTTTTTCAGCTAATGTTGCGACATTGTGGAACACCCTGCCCCCAGCAATTCAGCAAGCCCCCTCTGAATACTGCTTCAAGCGGTTGCTAAAGACCTGGCTCTTTACCCAACCACGCTAAGCTCCCCCACTTCAGTCCTCTGGGTTAACTGTATTTTTTCCTAGCGCCGGGACACCTCCGTGTGAGGTAGCTGTTCGCACTTTACAAAATGCCGTATTATTATTATTATTATTAAAAGTAACGCCGCGCTGCCGTAAAAGCGGAAGTCATCGCGATCGCTCTGAAAGCAAAAGTGATCGCGATGACGCGCTAAAGCACGAGTTTTCAAAGTGCTGCTGAAGTGTAGTGGTTTGCGCGTGCACGCTCGCGTGAACGCAAGCGCTAGGCCAGCCAGCAGCATTTTGAAAACTCACCTCCAAAATGTCTCTCCGAGCCAGCGCATGCGCTGGGCTCAGCGAGACCTAATAAACGGCTCATCCTGAATACAAATTACCACCCGTGTGGCCTGTTCAACAATGCGCTGGAGACCAGTGTTGGACACTCCGAGAAGAACTGGGCACAGTGGCCAGTCACCGCTGTGAGCCGCTGCACTCTGCAGGTGTGAGGGCAAAGTCTGACTCTGCGAGAGGAGCCATAGAAGGTGGTGCAACGTCCTGAGCTTGTACAAATGTGCACATGCAGGAGTAAGTGTTGCCCCTAAGCTCCCGCTGACCCATGAAGTTCTTAGCTTTAAAAGGAACCCCTTGGCTGTTCAGCGAGCTCGCAGCAGTATCTGGGCTCAGTATCTCCAGGGACAGCTGCAGAACTTGTACCAGGACACTTGACTTGTGCCGCCCCGGAAGACCAGCTCAATGATTTTCCTTTCACAAACCACTGGTTTCAGGTGCGATAATCCTGATGGTTCAGCTGTAATGGACAAGACTACAACTCCCAGAATGCTTTATATTGTTAAAGTAAAGCCAGGGGTGGCACATGGTATCACTGATGACATGGATTTATCTGGTATACTGGGTGTTACGTAGGTACAAAGTGCACTTGCTGTGATGTTTACATGCTGTGTGCAGTGTCTGGATTGCACATTGCCTTGCAGGTGTGTATTTAACAGGAGGTTGTGGGCGGTGTTTGTGATGTGAAGCTTTGTGTGGTCTGTGTTACTGTATCCTGCCAGGGCACTGTGTCCTTTCCTTGTACCTACAGACCACAGACACTGCCCTGTGATAGTCCTTCTTCTATGTCTAAGATTGGCACCAGAGTTTGGCTTTACATGTCTGGAAGAGGTGTGGTGCAGCGGCTAGGTTGCCTGACTCCGGACCACAGGGTTCATGGTTTGATCCCAGACGCCAGGTACATGTCCAGCTCCCATCTCCCTCATGGGCATTTCCCACTCCCCTGTCCCTCTGGGACTTCTCCCGCTCCTCCTGCCTTGTGAACATCTCCCGCCTCCCCTCTCTTGGGGCCATCTCCCACTCCTCCCCTCCCTCCTTGGGACATATCGTGCCCCCCTCCCTCCTCGAGGACATCTCTATCACCCCCTCCCTCTGGGTCATCTCCCCCTCCCTCGGGACATCTCCAGCTCCCCCCTTCCTCGGGACATCTCCTGCTCCCCCTCCCTCCTCGAGGACATCTCCCTCTCCCCCTTCCCTAGGGGTCATCTCCCCCTCCCTCCTCCCTCTGGGACATCTCCAGCTCCCCCCTCCCTCGGGACGTCTCCAGCTCCCCCCTCCCTCGGGACATCTCCTGCTCCCCCTCCTTCCTCGGGACATCTCCTGCCCCCCCTCCCCAGGACATCTCTATCACCCCCCTCCCTCTGGGTCATCTCCCCCCTCCCTCGGGACATCTCCTGCTCCCCCTCCCCCCTCCCTCGGGACATCTCCCTCTCCCCCTTCCCTCGGGGTCATCTACCCCTCCCCCCTCCCTCGGGACATCTCCAGCTCCCCCTCCTTCCTCGGGACATCTCCTGCCCCCCCTCCCCAGGACATCTCTATCACCCCCCTCCCTCTGGGTCATCTCCCCCCTCCCTCGGGACATCTCCCTCTCCCCCCTCCCTCGGGACATCTCCCTCTCCCCCTTCCCTCGGGGTCATCTACCCCTCCCCCCTCCCTCGGGACATCTCCAGCTCCCCCCTCCCTCCCTCCCTGGGGATCAGAGGCGCAACTAGAGCCAGATTTCGGGGGGCTAAGAAAACATTTCGGGGGGGGGGGGGCTGAATTTTTTAAGCCATAGGCAGAGTGGAGCTGCAGGGGCTCTTGGAAGGGGTGAAACAACAGCGAGGCCTCATTAACAAGCAAATAGTCTTTTAAAGACCTGTGAAGTGCTCGGGTGCGGCTCTGTGTGTGCCCGGGAAGCCGTCTCAGCCCGGGCTGCCACACACGGCGGGGAGGGGGGGGGGGGGCTGAAGCCCTGTGAGTCCAATGGGTGTTGCGCGCCTGCTGGGGTCGTCTTCCACTTCCCCCTCCTTCGTGTGTCACTGTCCGCATGGTATTGCGGAATAACAGGGCAGCGCTGCACCCCCCAGGTGAATGTAGTTGTGGAACCCCCAAGGGGGGGGGTCTGTCCCGGGGCAGTGGAAGAAATAGGTGGGCTGCCCCCAGTTAAGGGGAGTTAATACCAGGAGAAGCAGGAAATCAAAAAGGGCTCCTGTCAGCCTCTGCCCTGTTACTGAGGGGGTGTGTGGGGGGGGGGGGGGTAGTCTGAGGGGGGCGAGGGGGGCTCTGTTACACCAGGCGCAGCTCTGTCTGAGCCCCGAGCTCGAAGTAGGGGTGCAGCCCCCCGGTGAAGGTGGCCTTCAAAGTGCAGAGATGCTCCCAGGTGTCTGCGTTGTACAAGGAGACCCGCCCCCCCTCGTAGTCCAGGTAGAGCCCCAGCTTCTGGGGGAGCGGACGGGGGCACAGGGGGGAGGGAGAGAAGGTGAGATACCAGTTCCGACCATTATAAGGCACAGCCCCGAACTCGCAATGAGGGAACGGAAAAGTTACCCTCACCACTCTCAGAGCCTCTCTTGCGACCCCCACATCCACCCACCCCTGCAGCTGCTGCACCTCCCAGTAATGCCTCCCTGAGGTGAACCCCTCCCGCCCCCACACACAGCGACCGCAAGTGACTCTCTTGGGATTCTCCGGTTGGGGCTGCCGTCTGTCTGTCCATGTCATGCGTCTCCCGTCCTCAGACAGGATCAGAGCTTCATGAGCCGTGTCTGGAATGGATCCAGACTCACCAGCGCTGCAGAGAGAGAAGAGAGGGTTAATGACACACTGTGTGACCTCAGGCAAATCACTGTCCCACCCAGAGACCCAGCACTGCAGAGAGAGGAGAGAGTTAATGACACACTGTGTGACCTCAGACAAGTCACTGTCCCACCCTCAGAGACCCCAGCACTGCAGAGAGAGAAGAGAGAGGGTTAATGACACACTGTGTGACCTCAGACAAGTCACTGTCCCACCCAGAGACCCCAGCACTGCAGAGAGAGAAGAGAGAGTTAATGACGCACTGTGTGACCTCAGACAAGTCACTGCCCCACCCAGAGACCCCAGCACTGCAGAGAGAGAAGAGAGAGTTAATGACGCACTGTGTGACCTCAGACAAGTCACTGTCCCACCCAGACACCCCAGCACTGCAGAGAGATGAGAGAGTTAATGACACACTGTGTGACCTCAGACAAGTCACTGCCCCACCCAGAGACCCCAGCACTGCAGAGAGAGAAGAGAGAGTTAATGACGCACTGTGTGACCTTAGACATGTCACTGTCCAGCCCAGAGTCACCAGCGCTGCAGAGAGAAGAGAGAGGGTTAATGACACACTGTGTGACCTCAGACAAGTCACTGTCCCACCCAGAGAACCCAACACTGCAGAGAGAGGAGAGAGAGTTATTGACACACTGAGTGACCTCATGTGAGTATGTGGCCTGATATATGCTGTCCACTAGTTCTAGTGGGCACCTTGTATCAGTCCAAAGAACCCCTTATTTTGATAGGTTAAAGACAACCTTTATTGAAAGCTATCCTAGTGGCAGCTATGGAGAGCAGCCTTCAGACTAAGTCTTGAAGGAATGTAAAGCAGCTTGTTTTACCAGTCTATAATCCCTTGAATAACCAAATGAAAAGACAATCACACCAGGTATATATTTAAAATATATGTATTTAGGTTAAAACACACCCCTCTAGTCTCTTTATGAGACTAGAGTTCGAAGTACTTTGTTTACAAGTTAGCAAGTATCAGTAATGGTACAAATACATGTTTGGGCCCTAGGGGCGTACCAAACCATATACCAAAAAAGTGGCCTAGAGCCTGTAGAATCGCTGGGACCCCAAGGAACCACCCAAGGTAGTAACACAGGGGACCCACGGGGACTGTATGCAGTGTGTAAAAACAACCCCGGATTCCCGTTTGCTTCTATGGGCAATGTCGCGGTTGGAAATTTAAAGATTAGGGACACTTAGAATCGAGTCAGGTCCAACCCCTTTTAGATTTAAGAAGTTCTAGGGCTAGCACCCACGGGAGCACTGTAGAACTCAAGTTACCTCACCAGTGGAAGCCGGGTGCATAGGTCTCTTTTGGTGTAGGGTCGCGTCGTCGATTTCAATGGGAGCCTGCAAAGAACTGCTGCTGCCTTGAAGAGGAGAAGTGTCCGAAGAGATCCAAGCCTGGATCTAGGATGGAAGGAACCTGAAAGCAGAGGGGACAGAGTCTGGGTCACTAGCCAGTGACCAAGGGCAGGATGGACCAATGCCCACAGATGTCGGGTGCTTCAGGTGAGTTGATTGATGTCTTGACTCTTCAGCCACGAGGTCCAGGAGGCGTCAACGGAGTCCACGAGCCGGATTTGAGCTGTCCCACGAAGTCTGTCAAGTGCTGCGGTGTCGGCGACCAGATTGGACACTACAAGCCTTGGGTACGGCAAGTCACTGGAATTCAGAGAAAGGACTGCGGTGCAGACCAGCAAGGTCTGAGGGACTTATCCAGCAAGGGTAAGTCAGGGCACGTCTGGTGCAACCAGGAAAGCCCAAGTAGAAGAGGAGTTGCCTTCGTGGGGACCAGCTAGCCAACGGGCTAGTGATCGCGAAGGAGCCTCGAGCGGTCGTGCTTGAAACTGGCCCACGGGTCACTCGTGGAGTGGAGGCCAGCAATCTTCGGTGCAGGAGGTGCTCAAGGTTGGGGCTACTGGGAGCCCAAAGCACAACTTTGAGGAGGACCAGGAAGATGCTGTTGCTGCAAAAGATCATGGTGTCCAAGGGTCACGGTTCCACGTCACCCATGATAGCCACGGGCCTCAGCTTTGCTGTGGACTCAGGGTAGCCTTGGGGAAGTCTGGAAATCCACCTCTGGTGATGCAAAGACTTCGGCGTCCAGCGGGAGCTTCAGCAATGCAGACCGGTCAGTTGCTTCATTGATGCCTGCCAAGCAGGGGAGTCACTCCTTGACCCCAAGGGAGATTTCTTCTTCTAGTCAGGATAGAACGTCGAAGGTCCAGGATATATGTTGCAGAGTTTCGTCCAGGGTAATCTAAAGTCCTAGGGACTGGATTCCTATACTTATACTAAGTTTAAGGGATGGACAAACTCTAAGGCCCCACCTATGGGTGGGCTTAGAAAGAGGGGTGATTACACCCATTTCCTTTGTCCAGTTTTGTGCCAGAGCAGGGGCAGGTAGCCCCTGCAACCGGTTTGAACTGGACTATGCACAGGGACAGCAAACGTGCCCCCAGTGCAGCACTTCAAAGCACCAGAGAGTGCTCCCGCCGAGCCCCAGTACACATCTGTCTGTCTGGGGAGGTGGTTACACCTCCCTTCGACAGGAAACCTATTGTGCAGGCCTCCCCTGCGGAGTTTCGGTCAGCAGCAGGAGGCCAGACCCGTGTCTGTGGCAGAGGCATCCATTTTGTGATGCCAGGGCTCAGGAAAGTCCTACCGGGTTTGACCAGTGTGAACATGTCTTTCCCTCTAGAAGGGTGGAATGCTACCACCCCCGCCAGAACTGGTAGGGGGGTAGTATTCCAAAGCGTATGACACCAAACACGACATGTTTTAAAGCAGCCATCCCAAAGTTAGCATTTACCGTGATCTTATAATGCACTTAAGAGTATATGGTATGGTTGTATCTCAAAACAGCTATAAGGAAGTATTTCTGAAAGCTGCAGAGGGGTTCAACTCATGCTTGGGCACCCTCTCACATAAAAAAACACTCTGCCTTCAGGATTGTCAAGGCCTGCCATAGGAGTGGCTTATAGGTTTATATGTGTCTGCATATATATTTGGATATAGGTAGCCTATACCACTGTAAGAGGTGCAAGCACACCCTTACCCAGGTTGCTGTAGCAGACTTGTGGTGTCATTTTGGAGTGCTTCCCAGGGGTGGCATAATACATGCTTCAGCCCCTGGTAGGCCTCTGAGGTACCTATGCCCTAGGTACATAGTATACCGTATACTAGGGGCTTATAAGGCACTCCAGAATCCAATTAGATATGTACCTAAAGTACATGCAAACCATTTTAGAGGGGAAGCAGCTAGGCTGGGAACCTAATTAGAGGGCCACAGCCAGACTAAGGTCGAAAAACAGAGAAACACCAGCAAAAAGTGGGGGTACCCATATGAAGCAGATCCTACTCTCCTACAGCCACGAGTACACAAGCATGTATGTTGGTGTATAGCCAAGAATCCCCCTAGGAAAGTCCCAACCCAGTACCTGATGTGAGAGAATGAAGGACCCTATATTGGGTCTCTAGTTGGACACCCCGCGAGGAATGTCAGCCCACTGCGAGCTGGAGTGTCTGCGTGCAGGGACTTCAGCGTCCTCTGTCAGCATGGATGTTTTCTCCTCTGGCTTGCCCAGCGAAGATGTGGTATTTATATACTCGAAAGGTACCCTTAGGAGTGCCACCTAGATGTGTCATGGTACTGTGGGCATGTCAGCCAAGGATGACGGTAGTTGTGACCCTTGTACAGAGTTATTATGCAGAAATTGGTAATCCTGCTGGTATACTTAAATCCTCATGCATAATAAATAAAGCTTGTTGTTGGACTTGGCCCTTTTTGCAGGGTCATGCCTAAACTTTTTGCCTCCCTCCTGCATTTTTTCTGACCTGTTGTTGGCTGTTTTATGACTCTGGGCACTTTACCACTGCTGATCAGTGCTAAAGTGCATATGCTCTCCCTACTGTAAAATGTATATGTTGGTTGGATTCCATGATTGGCTTATTTGGTTTACTGTCAGACCCCAGTAAAGTGCACCAGGAGTGCCAGGGCTTGTAAATGCAAATGCTGCTGGTGGGCTTGCAGCACTGGTTGTGCCACCCACAGAAGCGGCCTGGTAAAATGTGTCTAGGGTCTGCCACTGCAGAACCTGCGTGCAGTCTGGTACTGTCGCGGTGACTGCGCAAGTGCCCCCACTTGCCAGTCCCTAAACCTTCCCTTAACTACATATTAGTCACCCCTCTGGTAGGCACAAGGGCAGGGTGCATTGTAAGCATAAGGTAGGACAAGCCCTGATGTGTGTGGCATATCCTACTAGTGAATTACAGCCATTTTCGTTTTTCACTATTGCAAGGCTACCTGTTCCCACAGGCCAGAATGGGCGGTTAGAAGTGTTACATCCTATGATCCTAACAGACCCAGGGAACATGGTAGAAATTCGAGTTTAGTATGCCTGAACTCAGAATAATAAAACACATCTTTTAGTAAAGTTTATTTTAATATTCTGTGTTTGCAAATACCACTTTTAGAAAGTTGGTATTTTCTTGCCTAACCATTTCAGCCCGCCTCTGCTATGATGTGTATCTGCTGTCTGGTTTCTGTGAGTGACAGGGCTGGGGGATCCCAGAGGGCAGGGCTAGGTAGCCTGGTGGTGAATAGAGAGATTTACCTCCAGATGGGTGGGAGGAGTGCACCTGGACTCTGAATAGGGCTGTGCTCTGCCACCACAATGCTGGCTCCACCTCCTGTGGAGCGTCTGATGTCTCTGCCCTGCACCCTGAATAAAAAGGCAGAGTCATGTCAACAAAGTGTTTGGACTGGGCAAAGGCCCCTCTACCCCAGAGGAACAAAGGAATTAGGGGTATAAGTATTGGGACCCTGTTCCCAAGAAATTAGATCCTGCTTGACAAGAAGAACCTCTGCCTGAGGAGAAGGAACCCGGAAAGCTGTAAGGAGGAGCACTGTCCCTGACCTGGGGGATTGGCCTGCAGTGGTTGCCTTGCTGCTGAAAGGAGAGGAGAAAGACTACAAAAGACTTTATTTCAACTTTTGCTTAAAAGATCTCCAAGGGCTTGTGCTGAGCTTGCCCCCTGAAAGAAGTCCCAGGACCAGTGGACTTCACCCCCCAGCTCCCCAGAGTTCTATGGAAGTGCCTGCTGCTGTTGTTGGGCCTTCTGAGGGACTGCGTGTCGCAAGGAGCTGGAAGCGCGACTCAAGAAGAAGCGTGCCGCCGTCGGAACTGCTGTCATCCCATCACGTAAAGGGTGTCGCCGCTGCAGCATCGCATCGAGTGGAAGCGTCTCGCATCATCCAAGAAGTGTCTCACAACGCCGAAGAAGCGTGTCGCCATCACAGCCATCGTAGCTGACGCATCGCACCGCATCAAGAGAAGAGTCTCGCATCGAGGAAGAAGCGTGTCGCCATCGCAGCCATCGTAGCTGTCGCATTGCACCGCATCAAGAAAAGCGCCTCGCATCCACGGAGAAGCGTGCCGCCGTCGGAGCTGCTGTCGTCGCATCGCGTAAAGGGGTGTCGCCGCTGCAACATCGCATCGAGCGAAGCGTCTCGCAAACGTCAGAGAAGAGTGCCGCTGCCAAGGCCGCTGTCGTCGCATCGCGTAAAGGGTGACGCCGCTGTAGCTGACGCATCGAGTCGAGTCTTCTCGCAACATCGGAGAAGCGTAACGCATCTGGAAGATCTTCAAGTCTTTATTTCTTTGCACCAAAAACTTAATCGCATCAGCATCGTTGCAACACTTTTGTTGCCCTGCGTGTCACATATAAAAGGTACATTTACTTAAAGTGTCGCATTTAAGAACTAAAGAGAACTAAGCAAACTTCTAACATCTAAAGTAACAGTATTGTGTATTTTTGTGGTTTAATGGTCTTGTGGTCACTCTATATAAAGAATCCTTATTTTTAATATAAAAACCTGTGTGGTGTCCATTTGTAGTGTTGTCACTTGGTTACTGTATGTGTTCACAAATGCTTAACCTATAACGCTCTGTCTGCTCGCGCCAAGCTACCTAGAGGGTGAGCAGGGGTTATTTTAGGAGTGTACCCCCTTACCCTGACTAGAGGAAAGGTTCCCTGCTTGTCCCAGGTACCTAACTGTGCTAACCAGAGAACCCGGATTCTAACACTTGTTTTCGAAGAAAAACAACACAACATTTTTTCAGCACCTAACTAGGTAAAAGGTCAGCACCAGAACTGTTATGTAGAACAATGGTTGGACAAATGTAGGTAAAATGCTGCGCAATCTACATCGGCCTATATTGGGGTACATTGGGGTTTATAACACTTCCCTTGTACTGCAGGACCGCACCGTCACTACAAAAATTCAGGAGAGAACTCAAGACCTGGAAGTTCGAATGAACAACCCACCGCACAGCAGCCAACATCTTCAGAACCTCGAAAGCATCACTGGTGATTTGCTACACTCTATAAATGTTTGATTGATTGATCCCGCACTGCAATGTGCATCACTCCAGTCCACCCACTATACGCTATCGCACTCTATACCAATCCAATCTACGCCACTTCACTGTATGCCACTTCACTCTATGCTACTACACTATACGCACCTCCATTCTACACCACTACAATGTATGTTATTCCAGTATAGCCCACTACGCTGCACTCCACTCCAGTCTACCCCTCTCTACATTATTCCACACAGTGAGCTACTCCACTGTCGCCACTTCACTGTATTCCACTACACTCTACTCGATTCCACGGTATGCTACTTCACTGTCCCACCCAGAGACCCCAGCACTACAGAGAGATGAAAGAGGGTTAATGACACACTGTGTGACCTCAGACAAGTCACTATCCCACCCAGAGACCCCAGCACTGCAGAGAGATGAGAGCGGGTTAATGACACACTGTGTGACCTCAGACAAGTCACTGTCCCACCCAGAGACCCCAGCACTGCAGAGAGATGAAAGAGGGTTAACGCCACACTGTGTGACCTCAGACAAGTCACTGTCCCACCCTTAGAGGCCCCAGCACTGCAAAGAGATGAGAGAGGGTTAATGACACACTGTGTGACCTCAGACAAGTCACTGTCCCACCCTCAGAGGCCCCAGCACTGCAGAGAGATGAGAGAGGGTTAATGACACACTGTGTGACCTCAGACAAGTTACTGTACCACCCTAAGAGACCCCAGCACTGCAGAGAGATGAAAGAGGGTTAATGACACACTGTGTGACATCAGACATGTCACTGTCCCACTCAGAGACCCCAGCACTGCAGAGAGATGAGAGAGGGTTAATGACACACTGTGTGACCTCAGACAAGTTACTGTCCCACCCTAAGAGACCCCAGCACTGCAGAGAGATGAAAGGGGGTTAATGACACACTGTGTGACCTCAGACAAGTCACTGTCCCACCATCAGAGACCCCAGCACTGCAGAGATATAAGAGAGGGTTAATGACACACTGTGTGACCTCAGACAAGTCACTGTCCAACCCTCAGAGGCCCCAGCACTGCAGAGAGATGAGAGAGGGTTAATGACACACTGTGTGACCTCAGACAAGTCACTGTCCCACCCTCAGAGACCCCAGAACTGCAGGGAGATGAGAGAGGGTCAATGACACACTGTGTGACCTCAGACAAGTCACTGTCCCACCCAGAGACCCCAGCACTGCAGAGAGATGAAAGAGGGTTAATGGCACACTGTGTGACATCAGACAAGTCACTGTCCCACCCAGAGACCCCAGCACTGCAGAGAGATGAGAGCGGGTTAATGACACACTGTGTGACCTCAGAAGAGTGAATGTCCCACCCAGAGACCCCAGCACTGCAGAGAGATGAAAGAGGGTTAATGACGCACTGTGTGACCTCAGACAAGTCACTGCCCCACCAAGAGACCAAGCACTGCAGAGAGATGAGAGAGGGTTAATGACACACTGTGTGACCTCAGACAAGTTACTGTCCCACCCTCAGAGACCCCGGCACTGCAGAGATATAAGAGAGGGTTAATGACACACTGTGTGACCTCAGACAAGTCACTGTCCCACCCTCAGAGGCCCCAGCACTGCAGAGAGATGAGAAAGGGTTAATGACACACTGTGTGACCTCAGACAAGTCACTGTCCCACCCTCAGAGACCCCAGAACTGCAGGGAGATGAGAGAGGGTCAATGACACACTGTGTGACCTCAGACAAGTCACTGTCCCACCCAGAGACCCCAGCACTGCAGCGAGATGAAAGAGGGTTAATGGCACACTGTGTGACCTCAGACAAGTCACTGTCCCACCCAGAGACCCCAGCACTGCAGAGAGATGAGAGCGGGTTAATGACACACTGTGTGACCTCAGAAGAGTGACTGTCCCACCCAGAGACCCCAGCACTGCAGAGAGATGAAAGAGGGTTAATGACGCACTGTGTGACCTCAGACAAGTCACTGCCCCACCAAGAGACCAAGCACTGCAGAGAGATGAGAGAGGGTTAATGACACACTGTGGGACCTCAGACAAGTTACTGTCCCACCCTCAGAGACCCCGGCACTGCAGAGATATAAGAGAGGGTTAATGACACACTGTGTGACCTCAGACAAGTCACTGTCCCACCCTCAGAGACCACAGCACTGTAGAGAGATGAGAGAGGGTTAATGACACACCGTGTGACCTCAGACAAGTCACTGTCCCACCATCAGAGACCCCAGCACTGCAGAGATATAAGAGAGGGTTAATGACACACTGTGTGACCTCAGACAAGTCACTGTCCCACCCTCAGAGGCCCCAGCACTGCAGAGAGATGAGAGAGGGTTAATGACACACTGTGTGACCTCAGACAAGTCACTGTCCCACCCTCAGAGACCCCAGAACTGCAGGGAGATGAGAGAGGGTCAATGACACACTGTGTGACCTCAGACAAGTCACTGTCCCGACCAAGGACCCCGGCACTGCAGAGAGATGAGAGAGAGCTAGTGGCACACTGAGTGACGTCTGACAAGTCACTGTCCCACCCAGAGACCCCCGCACTGCAGAGAGATGAGAGAGGGTCAATGACACACTGTGTGACCTCAGACAAGTGACTGTCCACCCTCAGAGACCCCAGCACTGCAGAGAGATGTGTGAGGGTCAATGACACACTGTGTGACCTCAGACAAGTCACTGTCCCACCCAGACACCCCAACACTGCAGAGAGATGAGAGAGGGTTATTGACACACTGTGTGACCTCAGACAAGTCACTGTCCCACCCAGAGACCCCAGCACTGCAGAGAGATGAAAGAGGGTTAATGACACACCGTGTGACCTCAGACAAGTCACTGTCCCACCCAGAGACCCCAGGACTGCTGAGGGGAGAAAGAGTTACTGACACACTGTGTGACCTCAGACAAGTCACTGTCCCACCCAGAGAACCCAGCACTGCAGAGAGAGGTAATCACTCTGGGGCCCATTCACAGAACTAACTTAAGACAAAATCCTAAACTTACTACTTTTGGTATTCACAGAAGTTAGGATTTTGTCTTAAGTTTGTCTTAAGACAAACTTAAGACAGACTTAAGACAGTCTTAAGACAGACTTAAGACAGTCTTAAGACAAACTTAAGACAAACTTAAGACAGACTTAAGACAGACTTAAGACAGACTTAAGACAGACTTAAGACAAAATCCTAACTTAAGTCTGTCTTAAGTCTGTCTTAAGTCTGTCTTAAGTTTGTCTTAAGTCTGTCTTAAGACAAACTTAAGACAAAATCCTAACTTCCGTGAATACCAAAAGTAGTAAGTTTAGGATTTTGTCTTAAGTTAATTCTGTGAATCGGGCCCTCCATATGTGACCTCAGACAAGTCACTGTTCCTCGCAGGGTCAAGACTGATTTGCATATGGCTAGGTCTAAACTGGAATGGCATGTTGAGCTAAAAAATGATGGATTTAGGCCCAGATCTCTGTACTGGGGTGAATGTATGACATTGCTCTGCATTCTGTCCATCAATTGTTCTTTTTGCATTTGTCACCCAGAGACCCCAGCACTGCAGAGAGAGTTACTGACAACCTGTGTGACCTCAGACAAGCCACTGTCCCACCCAAAGTCCCACCTATGCACTGCTCTGCACTTAATACACAGTGCTCCAACCCTTCCACTGGTTCACCCTTCATCACTGGTAATGATGTGCTCTTCTGTCCTGGTGCTAATGTTCCCTCCACCCCATGTCTTGATCTCTGCAGGACCGGACTGGGAACTAAAACCCTTCGACAGGAAACCTATTGTCCAGGCCTCCCCTGCCGGAGTTTCGGTCAGCAGCAGGAGACCAGACCCATGTCTGTGGCAGAGGCATACATTTTGTGATGCCAGGGCTCAAGAAGGTCCTACTGGGTTATACCAGTGTGAACATGTTTCTCCCTCTAGAAAAGTGGAAAGCTACCCCTGCCGCCAGAACTGGCAGGGGGGGGGGAGTATTCCAAGATGTTTGACACCAAACACAACATGTTTTGATGCAGCCATTCCAAAGTTAGCATTTACCGCGAGGTTACAATGCACTTAAGAGTATATGGTATGGCTGTATCAAAGAACATCAGTGAGGTAGTGAGATGCACACCGGCGTACTCAAAACTTTAAAGTCATGTACTCTTTTAAATTGTTTTGGCGTGCAAACATGATTCGCGCTCCGCCCGTTGCGCGACACAACATAACAGAACACTTTTAACACCTCCTTCGGTGCTACTTCAAGATGCACAGCCACATTCTGGAATGAATCCAATCAATCAAATACTCTTATTCTTTACTTTTCAGTTTGTCCATAATTTACTCCTTGTCTTTTTTTCTTCGCTTTTCATTCAATCCATTTTACTCATTCCAAAGGAACATAGGAGGCGTTCTGGTTTCCAAATGCCACTTATTTATTAAAATCACCCAATGCATTTCGGGAATAAAATCCCTTCGTCAGGGGTATCGTGACACTTGAATAATCTCATATTTAAAATGCTGCAAGCTCATTCGAAAAGCCAAGCTTCTCAACATGTTTCAAAAACGCGCCGCAGCGTCGATTTCCTTCATTGTTAGACCAACATGTCTAACAATGAAGGAAATCGACGCTGCGGCAGTTGCAGACACTCCAGCATGTGCCGAAGCCATGCCTTCGTGTGCAGCTGTTATCAGTGAAGGTCTACGGTCCACGTCGGGAATCAACCTGTCACCAACGTCGTTAATTCTCACATAAGGAACTTTATCGGGACTTGATAAGAGCATTTGGAAGGGAAACCCTGCGGGTTATTATCACCCTTTGCAGTAGCAGCTATTGCTGCAAAAATGTCATTATCAATCTTATTCATGGATCTTGTAACTGCTGCAACTGAACACGTGGCTACTGCTGATTTGGCAGCTTCATCTGCCAAACTGTTGCCAACTGCGTGTACTCCTACACGCTGGTGACCATGAGTATGAATTACCTGTGTGACAGGCAGACGGTCTTTAAGATCTGTGACTCACACCCAAAGCATTTTATGTTTAATTGCACCGCCTTTAGAATCACAATAGTCTGGTTTGAATAACTTTATTCGATGTAGAAAAAAACATCATAAAAGTATAAAACGGGTTAAAAGACAAGAACACTGGAAAGATTACATTAGAATTCATTTTTTTTTTCACAATAGTCATTCGGAGACCAAAAGAATAAGCTGTAATTGAAAGAATGAACACAGTAGTAAGAATCGCTTATAATTAAAGTAGTCACCTTTGGATCTGCAAACTCCAGTGCTAGTACCAAGCCGCGCAGCTCCGCTAATTGGGCAGTACAGTCACCTAGTGCCTGCGTATGGACAATATTGGATTTGAACTCTCCGTTCAGAATGGTACCAGCCACTATAGCACAGGCCACCGAGTAAGAATGCTTTGACCTGGTCGTTGGTTGCGCTGAACCGTTGGTGTAAATGATACATTGGTACTGCTCAAGGGGGCGCATTGACAGAGGAGGAGGATGTACAAATTCATGCTGCAAGAACTCCTGTGTATGCTATGACGAGTCAAAAATAAACGTGACATCCGGAGAGGTCAACGATGTGGCCCATTGTATCCAACCGGGATGCAAAGCCATTGAGTTTGGTACACTCGACTTTGTTACTGCTTTAAGAGCGGGGCATGTTGTTACAACCAAAATTTGTTTCCCCTGCGCCAGTGTGATTTCCTTTAGGATAGCCATCTGGACAGCTGTTAAGACCTTTTCAATAGAGGAAAACCGCAATTCTGTTGAAGTATACAAATGTGATTTGTAAGCAATAGGTACTGTGTCACCTTCATTAAACGTCTAGTAAGTGAAACACTACATGGCCTGGGACGATTCGTATCAGCAGGTTTGTATGGTTATCACGGGTCAACAAAAATTTAGATTCAATAAGATCAGACTGCAAAGATTGCAGAATAGTAGAATGTTCCGGAAGCCAGCAGGCTTTTGAAAAAGTAGGTTGTATCAAAGCATACAAAGGCTTGATACGCTGAGCATAATCTGGAATATAAGTTTGACCGAAATTCAAAAAACCCATCAAAGACTGTAATTTTTTCAGTGTAGTCGGAGGGCACAAAAGTGCGCATTTTTCCAAGAAGTGAGTCGCCAAGCCTCTACCTTCATTGTTGAGCTCATAGCCCCAAAACAACACTGTATACTTTGCAATGTGTGATTTTGCAAAGTTAAATTTGTAACGATAGTCCGCAAACAATACTATGATGGGATCCACGCGACAAAGATGCGGCCATAACTCGTAGTCAGTTAGATAGATATCATCAACGTACGAGTATGCATCTTCGTCTATGTTGTCTAACAAAGAGATAACATGGGTGGCGAGAACACCCGGGCTATTTTTGTAGCCCATTGCCAAACGCGTAATTGAAATGTCAGTAATCCAAAACTAAGCGGTACGACCCATCGGATTTTGCTACTGTAAAAAGAGGGTTATTCATCGGTGACACACACGACTAAATTACTCCTTGATATTCTAGTTGCTCCAGAATTTCAGAAACTGGAGCTTTTGCCTCCCGCCGGAGGGGATATTGGGGTTGTGGCTGTGGCATAGACCGTAATGGTATCTCATACAGAGGAGAATCTTTATCCTAGCCCACCTGATTTTGGTACAAAGCCAGTGCATGCACCAAAGCCCACTCTTCAGCAAAAGCCTTTGCCTGCTCCTTGGAGACGTTCTGTGAAAAACTTGGTAGTATAACCTCCTCTCCCAGGAGAGCAGCTAGAACAAAAGGCGGGGGCCAATCTGCCTCTGCCAACAGTATGTCATAAGAAGAAGTCAAATTTTCCCCCAAAATCCCTTTTATTACACGTTGAATGTCACCTTCAATTTGAAGAACTATGTCATATAGTCTAACATGCGGAGCCACTCGGGTATCAGGCGTTTCAACTGTGATAAAAGTTTCAGTTGCTGTCGCCTCCAGAAATGGACGCAGTGCTTGCCGCACTATTGTAACCTCTGCTGAGCTATCTAGCAGAGTTACTGCCCATGTTAGGTTCCGGAGCCGGGTTCTCACCGTCTGTGGCATATCTCGCTGTTAAAGCAGCAACCTTCATTTTCTGAAACTGTGGACGCTGATGAGGAAAATCGTCTTGTTTCCCTTTGCCGTCAGTCTGTCAAGGCTGCTCTCGTCCTTGTGGGACACCTCAACCTCTGGCGTTCCCCTCCACTGGCTTGTGAACCTGATGTTTCCTGTGAAGAAAGAGGAGAATGACGATCAGGAACCTGAAACCTGTCAGGATACCTAATTCTCGAGCGGTAGCACAAATCATAAGTTTGCAGAGAAGACTTGGGTACCGGTGACGCTGCACGCTGCTCCTGTTTCTGTTACTGTTTCCCCTGTTTCTTATTTTTCCAATTCTTTTTTTGAAAGAGTGGATGGTCGTCTTTAACAGACAGCGCCGTCGGTGTTTGCTGTTGTGCTGGTATTCTAGCAAAAGGCTTAACACCAAAACTATTGTGCCCAATTGTCCTATAAGCTTCTGCAATAATGTTTGGTAAATCGCGGGGCTTCTCTTCATCCCGGACAAGGCGCAAAGCATTAGACACTTGAAAGTTAACCGCATCTCCATTGACATTGGCAAGGATCAGATCACCAAGTACGTCGAACAGTCCAACTAACCTCATCCCTAACTCTACAGCCACCTCCAGTCCGTGTTCATCCTAAACATGTTTAGTCACGGAGGGGAGAACAGTCATAGATGGTGTTCCAAAGCATTTCGCATACACCGCCGTGAACACTTTTCCCCAATTTTCACACTCAGTTACTTCGGGTATTAAGTGTTTCTGAAAACTAATAGTAAGAATCCTGTGTTTCTCCACAGGAGTTGTATTCGGAAATACTGCTTCCAGCTGGTCAAATTTCTCAGCAACCCAGTAAGGTAAATCTTCCTTATTCTGGGAAAGCTTGCACATAACCGAATTAACCATAACAGGAGTTATAATCAGTCCTATAGCGGCAGCTGGTTGCGCAGCAACCTCAGGTGCTCCCACCTTGAGATTACGTGAGACGTATTGTACTAGAACCCTGTGTGCCTCAATCATGGAGGGTGTGTAAGACGCGTAACTTGTCTACAGTCACTGCTAGATAACGTGGATGTGGTGTGTACCCGGCCAAAACTGGCCAAGGGGCCCCTGGAATTGATAAAGGGCCTAACCAGACCAGAGTCACGGTGTGGGGTAGGGCACCATCAAACCAAATACGGTGTTGCCATGCCGAAATTGGAACTTCAAGAGTTGTATATGGCCGATACGCTATAGGTGTTGGAGTGGGAGTGTACACATGGAATAAGTTATCATCTCCATTCAGTGCTAGAAAGGTAACCCAAGAATAAAACAGCTCGAAGTGGTGTGCTGGGCTTGCTACAACCACAAAAATAAGTGCGATACCTGAATTGTGCACCCCATACGCAGTCAAATGACGACGAAGTGGAGCACGGCTATGCGCTGCAATATCGACTTCAGCCATAAGGACTAAGAAAGAAGAACAACTAAATGTGTGGCAGTGCAATAAGGTAGTAATTCAAAAGAACTATTAAACCATTTAATGTATCAAGCTTGAAAAGAAACCTATAAAAACATCAATATAGGTAGGTTATGCCGTCACAGCTGTTTACCGGAAAACAGAAGCAAGGGTATCGTGGACAATCACAAGTACTACTAAAGTGCCTCGTAATTAAGAAGCAGACCAAACGTTAGGTGCGCCATGTTGCAGGGATTCTGCATATACACAGAACTATGCAGAGGAAACCAGGACCTCAGTGTGTAGTGGTGTACCAAAATGCCCACCTCTGTGCCCAGAACCCAAATCCGACTAGCTATAGTGTCTCATTCGTTCTCTGTGCTACAGCAAAGCTACCAGTGATTAGACAGCCTAGAACAGGTTACTCCGTTCCTCTCAGGATACGTGGGAACAAGAACACTCTTTCGTTCAAACTCTCGTACTTGTCCACAACATGAGTAAAAAGAGACAAAGTGTAGTTTAAAATGTTCATTTTAACTAACGTGCTCTATAATGCAGCACACGAGCCAATACTAGCAGCAAAATGCATAAGATCAAACAAATCAGCATTGTTACAATTCCATATAGAACAAAAGGAGAAATCATATTATAATGATAGGGTAAACAGGACTATAGCGCCTTGCCACCCTCCCTGTGCTAGAAGCTAGTTTATTATTATTGTTATAGAAGGCCTCCAGGCTTTGTCAGGGGGACCCCATTTCTCCGAGTTCAGATGCAGGAATTTACATCTTTGGACGAGCACAGCTCTTCTATCCTGGAAAGCGTTTCTCCAAGTGTGTTTAACATGCATGCCATGCAATTTTACAAGCACCAGATTTCCAGGTTTGCAGCTGTGTTCTATGTTATGGCTATGGACGTGAGACTGACCAAAACAATTCAACAGAGCTCATTGTTCTTTTACCTTGAACACGCTGTGCAGACTAAGAGCACAGTGTACAGATAGATATGTGAAAGGCGGACAGTTCTCATGTGAAAGCGAGCAAGCAAAGTGTTTACGAGAAATGTGCCATGTAGTAACATGAGCAAAAGCGGCAAAATGGCGACCAAGCATATACTAGCTTATGCTAACTTAGTTATGTCCGCAGGTGAGTCCATATCCTCAGTACACTACAGCGTGTGGCATTCCACTCTACCCTACTCCACTGTGCGCCAATAGACTGTACACCACTCCACTGTATGCCATTCAACTGCACCACACTGCACTGTGCTCTATTCCACTCTATGCCACTTTACTGTACTGCACTATTCGCTACTACGCTTTTTGCCATTGCACTCTACGGCACTCAACTCCTAAATATTACACTGTTTGCAACTACACTCTATGCCACTCCACTATATGGTATTCAACACGACAGTACTCCACTGAATGCCTCTCCACTCTGCGCCACCACAATATACGCCACTCTACTGTGTGCTGCTCTACTATACAGTATTCCACTTCACGCGACTCCATTGCACACCACTATACTGAACAATATTCCACTGTATGTGACAACACTCTACGACACTCCCCTCTATGCTATTCCATTGTTTTCCACTCCACTGTACGCTACTCAATTCTGAGCCATTCGAGTGTACCCCACTCCACCCTACAACCCTCCATTCTACACTATTCCATTGGACGCCACTCTGCGAAACACCATTGTATGTTATTCCACTCTAGCCCTCTCCACTGTACCCCACTGCAGTGTACCCCACTCCACTGTACGCTACTGAACTCAACACTTTTTCACGGTATGCCACTCCTTTTTACTCCACTCTATGCTATTCAAGTCTATGACACGTCACTCTACCCAAATCCACTCCATGAACCTCAAATCTACTTCATTCAGCGACAATCTCCGCCCCTCCTATGTACCAATCAATAATCCATTCTATAGCACTCCACTTTACAACTTTTACTCTACTCTATGCAAATGGACAACACTCTTGTTTACTCTTTGCTTCTATATGTAGGAGAGTAGGATCTGCTTCACATGGGTACCCCCACTTTTTTGCTGGTGTTTTACAGTTTTTCGACCTTAGTCTGGCTGTGGCCCTGCTAATCAGGACCACAGCCTAGCTGATTCCTCTCTAAAATGGTTTCCATGTACATTAGGTACATATCTAATTGGATTCTGGAGTGCCTTATAAGCCCATAGTATATGGTATACTATGTACCTAGGGCATAGGTACCTCAGAGGCTTACCAGGGGCTGCAGCATATCCTATGCCACCCCTGGGAAGCACTCCAAAATGACACCGCAGGTCTGCTACTGCCGCCTGGGTAAGGGTGTGCTTGCACCCCTTACTGTGGTATAGGCTACCTATATCACTACCTTATACAGACAGATATAAACCTATAAGCCACTGCTATGGCAGGCCTTGACAATCCTGAAGGAAGAGTGCTTGGTTTTGTGTGAGAGGGTGCCCAAACATGAGCTGAGCCCCTCTGCAGCTTTCGGAAATACTTCCTTATGGCTGTTCTGTGATACAGCCATACCATATACTCTTAAGTGCATTATAACCTCGCCGTAAATGCTAACTTTGGAATGGCTGCATCAAAACATGTCGTGTTTGGTGTCAAACGGTTTGGAATACTACCCCCCGCCAGTCCTGGCGGCGGGGGTTGCACCACCCTTCTAGAGGGAGAGACATGTTCACACTGGCTGAACCCGGTTAAAACTTTCCAAAACCCTGGCATCACAAAACGTATGCCACTGCCACAGACACGTCTCTGGCCTCCTGCTGCTGACCGAAACTCCAGCAGGGGAGGCCTGGACAATAGGTTTCCTGTCACCCAGACAGGCAGATGTGTATTGGGGCAGGGTGGGAAAGGTAAAGGAAAGGGCAGGGTGGGTGCATTCAGAGAATGCTTCTGAGACACTGCCTGGGGCACACAAGGTGTCCCTGTGCATAGCCCAGTTCAAACCAGTTGCAGGGGCACTCAGCCCCTGCTCTGGTGTGAAAGTGGACAAAGGGGAAGGGGTGTAACAACCCCCACCCCAGGTCCACCCATAGGTGGGGCCTTAGAGTTAGTCCATCCCCTAAACTTAGTATAAGTATAAGAATCCAGTCCCTAGGACTTTAGATTACCCTGGACAAACCTCTGAAACATATATCCTGGACCTTCGACTTTCTATCAGGACTAGAAGATGGAAGAAATCTCCCTTGGGGTCAAGGAGTGACTCCCCTGCTTGGCAGGCACCAAAGAAGCAACTGACCGGTGTGCAATTCTGAAGCTCCTGCCAGATGCCAATGTCTCTGCATCCCCAGAGGTAGATTTTCAGACTTCGCCGAGGCTACCCTGAGTCCACTGCAAAGCTGAGGCCCGTGGCTATCGTGGGTGACGTGGAACCATTAACCCTGGACATCATGAACTTTTGCAGCAACACTATATTACTGGTCCTCCTAAAAGTTGTGCTTTGGAATCTGAGTAGCCCCAGGCTAGAGCACCTCCTGCACCAAATATTGTTGGCCTCCACTCCACGAGTGACCCGTGGGCCAGCTTCAAGTGCGACCGCTTGAGGCTCCTTTGAGATCACTAGCCTGTTGGCTAGCAGGTCCCCACGAAGGCAACTCCTCTTCTGCTTGCATTTTCCTGGTTGCTCCAGACATGCCCTTACTTACCCTTGCTGGGTGAGTCCATCAGACCTTACTGGTATGCACCGCAGTCCTTTCTCTGATTTCCAGTGACTTGCTGCTGCCAAGGCTTGTTTGGTCAAATCTGGTCGCCGACACTGCAGCACTCGACAGACTTCGTGGGACAGCTCGAGTCCAGCTTGTGGACCTTGTTGACACCTCCTGGACCTCGTGGCTGAAGAGTAAAGACACCCATCAACTCACCTGAAGCACCCAACATCTGTGGGCATTGGTCCATCCTGCCCTAGGTCACTGGCAAGTGACCCAGACTCTGTCTCCTCTGCTTTCAGGTTCCTTACATCCTAGATCCAGGCTTGGATCTCTCCGGACACTTCACCTCTTCACGGCAGCAGCAGTTCTTTGCAGGCTTCCATTGAAATCGACGACGCAACCCGTCACCAAAAGACGCCTATGCACCCGGCTTCCCTGGGTGAGGTAACTTGAGTACTCCGGTGGTCTCGTGGGTGCTAGCCCTAGAACTGCCTAAGTCCAAAAGGGTTTGGTCCTGACTCGATTGGAAGTGTCCCTAATCTTTAAAATTCCAACCGTGACATTCCCCATAGAAGATAATAGGAACCCGCGGTTGTGTTTCCACTCTGCATACGGCTCCTGTGGGTCCCCTGTGTCACTACCTTGAGTGGTTCCTTGGGGTCCCAGCCATTCTAGAGGCAATAGGCCTAGTGCCTATTCCAGTCATGGTTCTTATACCACTTTTTTAGTATATGGTTTGGTACGCCCCTAGGGCCCAAGCGTGTATTTGTGCTTTTACTGATGCTTAAACACTTGTAACTAAAGTACTTCGAACTCCAGTCTCATAAAGAGACTAGAGGGGTGTGATTAATCTTAAATATATAAATTTTGAATATATACTTGGCGTGGTTGTCTTTTAATTTGATCATTCAAGAGATTATAGACTGGTAAAACAAGCTGCTTTACATTCCTTCAAGACTTAGCCTGAAGGCTGCTCTCCATAGCTACCACTAGGATAGCTTTCAATCAAGGTTGTCTTTAACCATTCACCATAAGGGGTTGTTTGGACTGATACAAGGTGCCCACTAGAACTAGTGGACAGCATATATCAGGCCACCTTCTCACACTATACAACCGTCTGCTACATTCTACCACACTCTACGCAACTCCCTCTATGCCACTCCACCCCACTTTACTCCACCCAACTCTATCAAGTACTACTCCACTCTCTACTCTACTGTACTCCACTACTCCACTTTATACCACTTCACTCTACCAAACTCTAAGACAATCAACTCTACGACACTCAATGCCACTCCTGTCTCCCACACTGTACTTTACTCAACTCCCCTGCACTCTGCAGCATTCTAATCCACTGTATGCCACTACAATGTACTCTACTGCACAACACTTTCCAACAGTTTGACAAACGGCCGTTCACTTCACTGTATGCTACACTGCTCCTCTCTTTGACACTTTACCACGCTGTATGCTACAACAGCCCAATCTACTCCACGCCACTCTACAACATAACACTACACTCTGACTCTTTAATCCGATTTATCCTACATGACTCCACATGACTACGCATCACTACACTTCACATACTCTGCACCACTGTTCAACGCTTCTCTCTACACCGCTCAACTCTACTGCACTCTTTTCAACTATAATCTACAAAACTCTACTACACTCTATGCCGCTCTACGACACTGTACTCCAATTCACCCGCGCAAATTTCACTTTACAACCCTATACTGAACTCTATCCTGCAACACTCCACTGTACAACACTCTACTCCACTCTACAAGATTTTCCAAGCACACTCCACCGTACTGTATGACAACACACTTCAATTTTGTGACACTTTACTCAACTGCATGCTACACCACTGAACTGTTATACACGAGTCTACTGTACGAGACGCCACTCCACTCTATCACACTTCACTTCACTGTACACTACCACACTCTACTCTATTCTCCTCCTCTGTTTTTCACTTTGCAAAACCGTACTCTACAACAATGCACTGTACGACACAGTCCTCCACTGTACTGTAGAACCCTCTACATATCAACACTCTTATCAACTACACTGAACTCAATGACTTGAAACACATTTTTGTTAATAATTTTTAAAAATCCTTAAAATAAAAAAAAATCTTTAAAGCTTAGTTAAAGTTAGGGAAGCTTTATTTTTCTCTATAAAAAAAGAAAATTAAAATACACAAACATTAGAATTGATAGCGTTATAGTTATAACCTTCAATTACAATTTCTCCACCACCTTCAAAATATTGCAAGTAGCACACCTCCAGACACACTCCTTTCAGCTCGCTTGCCAGACAATCCTAACTATAGGGTGATCGTTTGTTTTATAGTTTACATCGTGGTAGAGAACTTCCATATTACTTCTCTACCTAATTGTGTACAGCTTGTGTCTAGCGAAGGGTGCAAGGGTTTAGAAAATGCATGTGCTGCTTAATGCGTCAGGGGTGTGCAGAGATATTGAATAAGTTATACATCTTTGTATTGAAGAGCAGCTCTGTGTGCAGGTGATAGTTGACAACTTATAACGGAATGTTCCACACAAATGTTTTGGTTCTGCAGAAAGTTTCCAACAGGTTAAAGAAAGATCCTATATACTAAAAACTAAGGGCCTCATTTGCAAGCCCTTGTGTGCTGCCGGAATGTCACTCTTATTGACTCTTACTGATGTTCCTGCAGCATGCAGTGCAGTGCCATATCTACAAGGCCACGTGAAGTCACCCTGCGTGGCTCTTCACAGCTTTGTAGATATGGTGTGAGGCAATGCAGCGCTGCGTTGTCTCACACTGCGATGGGGAGGCGTACCAGGGGCGTTACAGTGGGGGTTCCCATTTTACATCCATGGCATTTGCCACAGTCCCAGATTTACAATGTTATGTAAATCTGGGAATGCGTCAAAAGCCTACGCCTCCCAAGGGGAGGCGTCGGGGAGGAGCAACGAGGAGAAATACATTTATTTCATCTCATTTTTTTTTTCCTCTTTCTGTGTGTGCTACATTCACCAGCTCACATAGAAGGAGCAAACTGCCTCCAGTGATTGTTCTCGTCCAGGAAACTGTTCCTTTCTGCACAAAAACAATCATTTTCACAACACAGAAATCCTTGCACCATGGTGCAAGGGTGCCTGCGTTGGCGCATGGCAGCCAATTGTGCGTCAGCGCTGGAGACAAGGAGAGGAATGTGCCATATCTCAGAGATACGACTCATTTCTGCCCTTTTCTTTTGACATAGGACAGCGCTGCAAGAATACTTGTAGCGCTGCCCGACGACAAAAGCTTGTAAATGAGGCCCTAAGTATTGTAGGCAGCCTTGAGTTATTGAAGAGAATCGCCTCAGCATGACAATGTCTACATAACATAGAAGACCGTGTGCCCCAGTTAGTGACCTATGTACATGTGCTTGATTTGCTTCAGAAGATGGCACCGGTAGAGTTTTCCCCACAGTATGAAGCCTGCTGGTGGCATGATCTTTAGCACCTTCAGACTTTGGTTATTTTAATGAATACTCTCTCTTTGGACACGTTTTGCGTTGAGTGTTCACTGTTCTTAGTAGATACTTTTTAATACTCTGTGCTGTATTTCTCATGAGATTTTCCCTGTCTGAAAACAGTGTGGTACAGAGAAAACTGTGTCCGTGATGTAAACACTGTTTACAGTGCCCACGTTTCTACTGATATCCACTTCATGTCTCCCTGTAGGTTCAGTGGCTGTCAGGGGTTTGAGACAGGTAAAGAGTGTCCGTAGTACGGCATTAGTTATGTAAAAGGGCTTGAGTATCTGCGGGAACTTGGTTGTTCGACAGATTGAACACAGTTTACAGTAGAGGTTACCCTTTTATCTGTGGCTCATAGTCAACATGAACTCGGCTACCCATGGAGTGTATGGTGTAGGGTCAATGACGCACATAACAGAAGCTTCACCTCTCGGGATTGTCGTGTGATGCATTAATGATGCGTTATATTATTCTGAGCTATTTTGCACTTACTTTCCTAGATATAATGCCAAACTTGTTTTTGTCATTTAAGTTGTCATTAGTGATGTCATAAATGATGTCATAAAACATGTCATGAGTGATTTCATATGTGAGGCCATAAGCAGTGGATGGCGGGGCGTAAGTAATAGTTAGTGGTGCTAACTATAACTGGTGAATTTCTGTGTTTTTGTTGAGATCAAAACGTTAATGTTGTCACCTAGATATTCACCTAATGATAACGTCAATTAACCTTTGGGTTTTTCAGTGAATTGCTACGTTTTTGTAAAAAAACTAAATAGATCTTTTTTATCACACCTAACTATAATGTTACTTTAACCTTTAGTGTTTTCCGTGAATTTCTAGCTTTTTTTAATGTAAAGTAATATTTTATTACCATGCGTAAAGTCAACCCCTGCTGTGCACGTCCTTAAGCCATGCGTAGCAGGGGATTGCAACATCCCTGGTGACAACCCATCCGGAGGCAGCCAACACTCCTGCAGGTAATGAAGCCCACATCATGCACAGCCTTAGGCATGAGCAGAGTAGGGTTGCCCTTCAGGCCCCAGGGACCCCATCCTCCAGGGCCCAAAAATATATTTTAAAGGGAAGTGGGCATGCACCCACCCTTCTCAGAGCCTTAAAATGCCATGGTGACCCATCCCCTGGGGTCAAATACGATTAAAAAGGATAGGGGGCAGAGCAGCCTCCTCCTCGAACCTACTTGGTGACCCCATTTCCCCATTTCCCAGTGCCAAAATCTAATGGGAGGAGGCATGCAGCTCCCTTCCTCTAGCCTTAATCGGTCCACGGGACACCATCAGTGGCACCCATTGCACTTAAAATTGGGAGGTGCCCATGCGACCCTCCTCCCGAGTCTACTTAGACCCTAGGATGCCCATCTCCTGGGATAAAATCTAAGGGGTGGGTGGTGTGCAACCTCGCTCCATGAGCCATAATAAGCCCAGTGCCAAAAACAATTTAAAAAGGGAAGGGGGCCATGTGACCCCCTCTCCGAGCCATAGTAAGCCCCAGGGACATCATCCCTGGGACCAAATATAACAAAGGGGAGGGGATGTGGTATCCCCTTTCTGAGCCATAGTAGGCCCAGGCGGCCATTCCCCTTAAGCCGGTCTTTTTTTTTAAAAGAAGAGGGGGCCTCCGCGGCCCCCATCTAAAACCTATTTTTATCTAGGGGACCCCATCCCTGGGGCCTGCGCTACAAATAGGTAGGTGTCCAGATTCCCACCAAGGGCACCCACCAAGCACATATTTGGGTCTGCGGGGGGAGCCCCTGTGGCAGCAGCCAGCTCCCTGAATGGTGTGGGAACCGGCATTGCTCCTGCCCTGGGGGAGTAGCTGCTTTTTACATGATCTCTCTGGATGGGGGCAATATGCTTTTTGTTTCCCTGCCCGCAACAATGTAGGCAGGAAACAGAACACAAGTCTGCTTCCAGCGGTGGGAGCATTTTTAAATCTGCCGCTGGCTGTGAGCAGACATAGGGTTTGCTCCAGTTTGATGGGTTTTTTAAAATGATCACGTCAGATAGCAGCAAACACGGTAGTGTAGGCAGGGAAACTATTGTGCCACAGTGGTGGGCTCTCTGAGATCAGTAAGTGAGCCAGCACCAGGAGATGGGCCCCCAGGTCGATTAAAGGCTCAGGGAAGTGGGCAGCGAAGCCTCCCTCTCTTTTCTGTGAAGTGACAGCCCTGGGGGGTGGGTTCCCCTGGGCTTTTTACAGGCTCTGGGAGTGGGGTCATGCATCCTCCATTGACTTCATGTTTGAATATGGCCATCCTTCACTTCATTTTTTAGTATGGCCCCGGAGATGGGGTCCCCAGGTGCCCTATTAGGCTCAGGGGGAGCCGTGTGCCCCCTACCCTTAATTAGAATATTGGGCCTGCCTCCGACAGATAAACAGAACACAAGTCTGCTCATAGCTGGCAGGAGCATTTTTAAATTTGCCGCCAACTGGCAGCAGACATCGATTTTGCTCCCGTTTGGCAGGAGATTTGAAAATTATTCCGCCAGACGGGAGCAAACACTGTAGTGCAGGCAGGTAAACTACTGTTGTTTGATTAGGTCCATTGCTACATGTATAATCCTATGTATAAGTTAGCATTCACGACACCATTTGCTTTTCTGTTGTCCATTTTGTAAGCTGATGAAACCGGCCCTTGCTTATTCCGAGAAATGTCTATTGCTAAGTTTTGTTTCAGCATCATGAGCAGTTTGTGCCAGTGCATAGCTTTCTAACTAGATAGAGGTTCTCTCCCACCTGTCTGGTACTTTGAACGTAGCACAATGTGCAACGGCCTTGGACTGGGCCGTCTTGGGTACGATAAGGGAGTAGAAACCTTTTTTTATGTGTTCTTCTTTGTTTAGCTGCAGCTGCCAGGAAAACTCCATAATGGGTCTGTTCTTTGCTGACCGTGCTATGTATAAGGTATCCATATGTGTGATTCCTCAGTTCCCTCTGTACCACTTCTAGAGACTCTACAGACGTGGCTCAGCTCTGAGCGTATATGAACAAACAATTATTGCTATATATTCTTCACTGACTCTCTGACTCTTCATTTGGTAAGGAAGGCTGAGAGGTGGTCGGTGGTGACCCAAGAACCCTAGACGGCACCCGAACAGGGACCCCTTCGGGTTGTGCCCCATCCCTTGTCCGTAACCGGATGGGAGGACGGGAGCATCATCAGGTCAGACTAAAGGCTCAGGGATCCCTGCATGAATAGTTTGGTACTGGCAGCTGCTGCGTCTGTGCCACCGAAGGGTGCTTCGCCCTTTGGTCAACCTGACTGGGGTCCTGAATGGCGAACCCATGATCTGACTGTTTGGTCCAAAGAGTCAGCAGTGGAGAACTGGTCTATCTGTGTCTTCGATATCAGGTGAGTCTGTTTTGGTTCTATGCGAATGTGGTACCACTGTAATTTGGTTTTGTTTTAGTCTGATGGCTGATTTGGTGAAAAGTGTTTGCAAATACTCTGCCATGTAAAATAACGATTTTGTTTCTTTCCTTAGCAATGCCCGGTTTCAGTAAAATTCGGGGTTTGTTTTGTGGTTGTTGATCTACGGATGTGCAGTTGGCAGAATCCCAACCTACGCCTCCAGAGGACACTCCTAACTATTATATGTATATAAAACATGGCCTTGGCCCTATTATGTTTAGTACGATATGGCACAAATATACGAGGGACCATCAGAATTACAGTGGCCTTTGATAGGCTCTTTTGATGAACAGAAGATTGGATTTCTTCAGGAACAGTTGTTCAAAAGACGTAGCAGACAGTCTATGTTTGGCTCTGTTCATACTTGGCAGAAGGAAGCTCGACAGAGGCGTTTGAAATCGAAGAGAGACGCTAGGAAAGGGAAAATGCGAAAGGCGGTAGCTTACGATAAAGAGAAGCAGGAGGCAGGAATAGAGCATGAAGGTAGTAGATTTAGGGTGCATATTGATAAGTACTATGTGGTTCAGGAAAAAGATGATGCTTTCAAGGAGGCTTTGTTAGATACCCGACCCCCACCACCATATATTCCGGAATGAATATATCCCGTTGTTCCCCATCAGCCACAACATCCTGCCCAGGGTGCTCCTGATTCTACAGTTGTTATGCCTACTGCACCAGCTAGCGTACCTCCTACCCCTTCTTCCCAACCACAGTGACAGGCACTGACTACTTCAGTGCCTGTCACTTCGACCCCAGTCATTCATCCTCCATTGTCTTCAATTGTTGGTACCCCAGTACGTGGGTCGGAAATGGAGATCTGGCCAGATGTAGGGAGCGAATAGGCCCGTTAGTGCGATCTGAGGTAGAGGATGAAGAGAAACAGGTAATAACTGATCAAGCTGTGCGGTGGGCTTGTAATGTGATTTATAGTGTTTAAGGATATTTGGCAAGTTGTGCAGGGTTTTGAACCCTTTATTCAGCGGCATGCTCTTAAATGTATGTCTGCCACATTGATTGATCTTTGGCAAACACACATTGGGACGGAAACCCCTCACATTTTGTTTGCTATTAAAGACCGTGTATATGTCACTAATTTGGAGCCAGGCTAAGTGTTTGGGAATCTTGCAACTTTAATTGCTGATAGAGGTAGATTACATGATCGGAGCCCCACTCAGATAACTCCGTTCCCAACGCGAGAGGTTCACCCTATTTACCGTCCGGAAATACCTGAAGTGAAGGATCGGGATGAGTAATTACCAGACCGGGTGTGGCTGCCCGTTTTCAGGAACAGTGGGTTTATTCTCCATGGAAAAGCAGCGAAGTGTTGGCCCTTAAGATTACTTTACCCCATCCTAGGAAAAATCCAACTGGTTACTATAAAGAATTGACAGAGGCGGCCTCTTCTACTGTGATGACTCTTGCTGACATTGAATTGTATTTTGGTCTACTAGTTCCAGTTGATATCTGGCGACAGGTGCATTCCCAAGACCATGCTGCCGAGCTGGGGGGAACTTGGGATGTGATCAGGGGTTGGGATCTGTCTACAGAGGGGGAAGCGCGTTTGTTTATTTGTTGACAGGTTTGTTATTAATCTCCTTCCTGAAATAATGTCTAGACTTCAGGCGTCTGAAAGTACTTGGTCTACATCTTCACCTTCCGTGATTTTAAATATGGCCCAGTAATATGAACATAGAGATAATGAGGAAAAGGATAAAACTGATAAGAAACATAAGGATTCGAAGTCGAAGGCAATGTTGCAACAAGCATATCGGGGTAATACCAGGGGACGGGGATCTCAGCGACAGCTCCAGCGTACTAGACAGCCTCCGAGCACACCTCTGGGCAGAATCAGTGTGCTTATTGTAAGGAGGAGGGTCATTGGCGCAGCGAGTGCCCCGTACTTCAGCAGAAAGTTTCAGCCACGCGGGGACGGGGTTCTGGCAATAGAGGTCGTGGGACATACAAATAATACAGCCTCCGCGGGCCATTCTGACAATTATTTTGATAATTACAAAGATGGGCAGTATTATAATGACGACTATGATTTTGATGATGCGACCAGTATGTTTTATTGTAGCTAGGACAGCCAGGGACAGGGTATGGGACCAGTAGACATACCTGTAGATCAGCGTGGTCCATATGTCAAGGTGGATTTGCAATGATCAATTGATGAATTTTTTGTGTATACAGGTGCTGCAAAGAGTTCTGTTTCCCGACACATGGTCCCTGGGACAGCCCTGTCTGGCCATAATAATGTTTTGGTGGGTGTTTCAGAAATACCGGTTGAAAGATCCATTTGGCGCCCCCTTGCACATACTATTGGTCCTTTTACTGTGGACTCTCCCTTTTCTTTAACTTCTGATTGTGGTGAGAACTTGATGGGTTTGGATTTATTGAAGAAATTGCATGCTAATATTTATTGTTCCTCAGTGTTTATATAACCATGGGCCCGGATGTAGGTACTAGACAATGTTTATCTAAGGATGCCCCTCATCCACCTGAATTCGATCCAATACCCTCCACTTTGTGGGCCACTGGTGCTACTGATGTTGGCCTATTGCATATATCTCCAGTTTCTAAACAAGTAAAGGATAATGCCATATTGCCTCGTATTCCTCAGTATAAAATACCACAGAAAGGAGAACGAGCCCTTCTTAAAATTGTTCAGGATTTGATTGGTAAGGGAATTGTCGAAGAAACAAAAGGTAATGTATGTAATAGTCCTATCCTTCCGGTCCTCAAACGGACAATGTTAGGTTCTACTGATGGGAATGAAGATGTATGTCGCTTTGTGATTGATTTGTGAGAAATTGATAAATTAGTGGTTCCCCAATTCTTAGTAGTTCCTGATATCCCTTCGCTTTTGACTATGATTCCTTGTACTGCTCAGTTTTTCACCATTATTAATTTGAAGAATGCATTTTTTAGTATTCACATACATACAGCTAGCAGGTATTTATTTGGATTTACACTGACCGGCAAAAGTTTCAGATTCTGTCGAGCTCCTCAGGGCTATACTGAGAGTCCTAGTATCTGTAGCCAAGCATTGAAGGGTCTGTTGGATACACTTTTTGTTGTCCGCAGGTAACGTATTGGTGCAATATGTGGATGATTTGTTAATTGCCTCGGATACGGAACAAGGTTGTAGGGACAGTACAGTGAAGTTGTTGTTACATCTGGCACACCATGGTCATAAGGTTTCCCTTTTTAAATGTCAGTACTGTCGACAGGAGGTTACCTATTTAGGTCACCTGCTGTCGAAGGAGGGTAGGAAGCACACTCCAGAACGAATTAGTACTATCACAAAAATGAACCCTCCCTCCAAGCAACAAAATGTGCATGCTTTTATAGGTATTACTTCGTATTGTCGCTAGTCGATCCCAAACTATTCGTTACTAATTAAACCTTTGCTTGCACTAATGACTAAAACAGTGCACAAGCCTTTTCCTTGGATGCCAGATTGTCAGCAATCTTTTCAACAATTAAAAGCTGCGCTTTGTTTGCTGAGCATATTACGATCAAAAGATGTGCCACTCTGAATCCAGCCACATTACTGCCCCTCCATTCAGTGGATTATACAGTTGATAAACATGACTATCTTTTCCAAACAGAGGAAGAGAAGAAAGGACGGATAGACTTGACTGATGTTCCGCTGTCTGAACCTCAAGGAGAACTATAGGTTGATGGCTCTTGTTTCAAGTTAGTGTGGTGAGGGTTTGGGGGTACCAGCGGACGTTGCAAAATTAGCATGAGTTCGTACTTTGCATCACCGCCATTGAGCCGCTTTTGCACACGACACTACATGAATTGGTTCTCATACACACTTTTGTTTTCGCTGCTTCACATGAGAACTGTCTGCATTTCAATATTCTGCTGTGCTCTGAGTTCTCGTCTGTACATTGTGTTCAAGGCCAGAAAAACAACTCTACTTGTTAACCGGCTGTGGTCCGTCCCACGCACATATAGAGATAACATGGAATACTCTTTGCTAGTGTTAGCACGTTTCCTGCAGTTAGTTGAAATAAACATTTTAAACTATACAGTGTGTCTGATTACTCACATTGTGAACATGTATGAGTGTCTAAGCGAAAGAGTGACTTGTTCCCGCGAATACTGAGAGGAACTGAGTCGCTTGTTCTAGGATATCTAATCATTGGTAGCTCTGCTGTAGACGGAAAACAAATGAGATACTATAGCTAGCCGGATAGGGGTTCTGGGCACTGAGGCGTGTTTTTGGTACACCACAATACACCAAGGTCCTGGCCATCATCATAGTCTTTATTCGAATTTGAAAAAAATTAATGTAAGACACAAACATATACAACAATAGACAACAATAAAAAATCCCCTGTACAATACATACAATCATTCAATAAATAATTAAAAATTGCCTAGTTAAAAAAGCATTAAACATGTCAATAGACTAAAGATGAGTTACAATGTGTAGAAATACTGTACAGAAATAAATAATATATCCGTTAGAACAAGGATAAAATCAACCAGCATCCCATCAGCATGAACCCTCACGGAGCTGCTCCCAAGATTTTCATAAGAGCCCTATGCCTCAAAGACCAAGCCCACCCCAAATATTTAGCTGAAGCAATAGAAACAATCGGAGAGGTACTTGTACATATGATTCTTAAAGCAACAGCACAACTCCTTGTGGCCAAAGTTTTACACATGGGAGATAACCACACTCGTCTAGGAATAGTAAATAGGGGACAGACAAACAAAAAGTGGGCAACTGTTTCGTCATAGGAACTACAAGCAGGACATGTATCTGGGCTTGTGCCTGACCACCCCCTAGTAAAAGACCTAAGTGGAAGAGAACCTGCTCTGAGTTGGAAATAAAGTTTCCTATCTCTCGGGTGAGTAATCAAATCCCAATAGGGCTCTAGGGCAGGTGTAACCTTAGCCTCGAGATACCGGCTGGTCAGCCTGGAGCAATTAATATCACTCCAGGCGCGGTGATCAACCTTTTCCCAATAGATTGTTTTCAGCAAATTCTTAGGGGGGAACAAAGCAGCCACCGGGTCATTCCAGAGCCCCTCCAATCGTAAGTTTATCAGAGACACACGGAGGTTCCTCAGCCACCCGATCTTGTGGAACGTATCAGATTTTATTACGTCCATAAGGCCCGTAGCGTAAGAAGAAAGCTCCGGAGTGGTCCAAAGCCTCTGCCAGTAAAGAACCGGACGAAGTCTGGCTAAGTCCTTAATGGCCTTCCTGCCTAGATCATACCGCAGTGGTACCAGGGGCGTGCTCTGTGGGAGACCAGTTATGCTACGGAAGAATTTATTTTCGACAACTGTTAAAGAGGTTAACGCGTCGAAACCCCATAGCTCGGCCCCATACAACACAGAGCTTAAGGCCTTGGCCTCATAAACTTGGAGCACAGGTTTAATAGGTTTACTAAAAGATTTTTTGTGCTCACTAGTCAGGGCTCCCGATATCTGTCTAAATTTCATTGTAGACATGTCTATGTGCCTCCTCCACTTGATGTCATTAGTCACATGTATTCCTAGGTAGACGAAGCTATTATCCTCTTCAAGCGGCTGCCCATTCATAAAAAACGTTCCCGCTTTATAGTTAGAGTGAGGATTAAAAACCATGAGTTTGGTCTTGGCCACGTTTACCTCTAAACCATAGTCATGACAAAAATCGTCAAACACTGTCAAAGCCTTTTGCAGACCACTCGGAGTTTTCGATACGATAAGAGTATCGTCTGCAAACATTAATATTGGGGTAAGAATCCCAGCCAGCTTTGGAGCATCAGTGTTAACACCTAGCATTCGGTCTACAACTTCGTTAATATAGAGGGAAAAGAGTGTGGGGGCCATGGTGCAACCTTGGCGCACACCACGCTTAACTGGAAACTCGGAGGTGACTTCCCCGGGTCCTCCCCATTGGATTTTAGCAAAATTAGACTCATGGAGCCGCATAACTAGAGTCAAAAGTTCCAAGGGAAGGCCCAACTTTTCAAGAACAGACCACAACCGCGGACGGGGCACAAGGTCAAAGGCAGCTCTAAGGTCCACAAAAGCGACGTAGAGACTGCCCTTACCCAAGGTTACTACCTTCCAGTATAATTGGACAAAGCAAAAAACCTGGTCCACAGTGCTGGTAAATTTGCGAAAACCAGCCTGGAAAGAAGACAAAATCCTGTTGTCTTCGATCCAGTCCATTATCACGTTTAGGACCATCCTCCCGATAATCTTCTAGATTGTGTCGATTAAGCTAATAGGTCTGTAATTCCCTGGGAGTGTCTTGTCTCCCTTTTTAAAAATGGGGACTATAACGGCGCCCCCCCATGATTTAGGTACTGGGGCGCCTTCAGCCACGGCATTAGCCACCAGTGCAATGTACTTGCTCCAACAGGTTTTATTGTGGAGAAAGAGATCAGATGGAACCCCATCTAATCCTGGTGCCCGCCCTGTGGCTACAGAGCCTAATACAGCTAAGACATCCTTAGGACTAAAAGGACCTTGCACGTAAAAAACGTGGGATGTCACCCCCAGGTGGTTAAATAAAGAGTTGCATGTATATTGGGGTTTGAAGTACCTTAACCACTCCTCTTGCGTAACGTGATTTGATGGTCTGTCCGGTAGGCCACCTCTGTTCCATTTAATAACATTCCAGAACAATCTAGAATCTCTGGCATGACATGCTTCCTTCAGATCTAGCCAGTATTGATCGTCCCAATTCTTTTTTGCCCGGACAAGACATTTCTTATAAGAGTGTCTGGCCTTTTGAATACATATCTTGTTCCCACTAGAAAGGGCTTGCGCCAGATTACCTCTGGCACGTCTGCACTCCCCGTCGTACCAACGCAAGCGCTTGGGTGGGGGCTTATTACCCCTGCACATTGGCTTAAGGAAGTACCCACGTAGTCCCTCAAAAAAGGACTCGTGTAATCTAGAGACTTGGTCTCTACCTTCTTTGGTGGGCAATACACCCTCTAGTTTCAGCGTGGCTTGGGCAAGCTCGATGTCAATGCCAGCAATAACCTTGGCATTGGTCTTGACCTGGCACCACTTGAGTCTGCGCATGTCATTAGTGGGGATACTATCAGGGGTCACTAGTTTCGGTGCCTCACCTATCTTGTGTGCATCCCCCCACCAACGGTGCATTACACAAATAGGGTTATGGTCACTCTCAGCTCTTGGTTCGACCACCATGTCATGAATGTACTACCAGAGCCTCATACAGCAGAGTACATAATCAATCCTGCTTTTAGAACGGCCATTGTCAAAAGTACTGGCACCCAACTTATCCCCTAGAGTCCTACTGTTCAAGGCCCTTAGTCCTTTCTCATAACAAAGTGCATTTACCTGCACTACGACCTCAGACTATCTTTTTATTGGGGCGAGCGACAGACCAGATACACCCCAGAGCCGGTCCTCTTCGGGATCAAGGCCCCAATCGGAGTCTGGATCAAGAAGGGGTTCAAACGTAACATTGAAGTCGCCCGCAATGATCACATCCCTGTCACTTGAGTTTGCTTCTATGAGACTAACCAGGATATCCAGTACCCGCGACCTTTTCCCCTTTGTCCCTCTAAGGTATAAATTGTAGATGTCTTTTTCGCCCGTGGGACCAACGGATAACCTGATTAGTTGTATGTCGGGAGACCCCGTGGGTATCACGCTAGCCCTGGAGAATAAATCCTGACGGGCCCAGATGGTTAATCCGCCCATAGGACGGCCTTTGGGACCCCTAATAGCTGGGGCATGGAAATTCAAATATCCCGGTAAAAATTGGGGCTCACTAGACCATGTTTCCTGAAAAAGGCAGACATCATAATTATTAATGAATTCCACCCATTCTAGAGAATCCAACTTAGCCTTCAGTCCAGCCAAATTCCAAGATATCAGCGTACCTGGCCTATGGCCCGCGCTAGTACCACGGTTGGCGGTGATCGAAATATCCTCGCATGACCTCACGTTCGCCCTGTACAGACCCGGTGATGCATCCCTGTGCGGGGTGGGCGTCCCAGGAAATACCATGGAAACAACATCAGGCTCGTCAGAGAGCTCGCTTACAGACACTGTGACATTGTTAAAAGATAATGGTTTCCACTCGCTCTTTGCTGGTCAGTACTGGGCATCAAGGTTACTTGGGTCATTACAGCGGACACCGTGATTATGAGAAAAATGGATAGGACCAGGGTACAAACCACTCATCGCCCAGTCCTGTCTAGTGGAACCCTCATAGTTAGAGGGCTGATTGTAAAAGTAGTGTAAGTCATGGGCCTCGATCCCTGATCTGGGCCCAAGGAATGCATGGTCACAGATGAACCTCGGGATACGCCTATCCACAAAATTTACAATAATAGAGTCGCCCGGTACATCTTTGGGTCTAGATCCCACCCAGTTGACTCTTCTGACAAATATGTTCCTCCCATTCATATTATCAGGGATTGGTCTGTTCTTGTTTAACCAATGGCTCACTTTGTTTTTTAGTTCCTGGAAGGATTCAGATTTGTCACCTAGTAGTTCGGGGACACCAGTTAGTACCACTACATAGGGGAGGGATTCGGGTGGAAGATGGATATGAGCCAGGGGAAGTCTAGGGGGATTTGCGGGAGTATCTAGATTAACGATTTCCCTCTCTCCCATTGCTTCCTTGTTGTAATTCCCCCTGGGTACATTACTTGTCCCTCCCACCCTCCCCGAAGACTGCCGAGTGTTCGCTGTGGATCTTGATGAGCCGGGACCTGTACCTGTGTTTTCCGTGGCAGAGGATGTGTCAACGGGTACCGATACAGAGGACATGGGCTTTTCGAGGTGTGGGCAAATAGGTTTTACGATATCTTTTGCATGACAATTTAACAACATTTTTTAATGAACAGAAATTGTCAAGAATCGTTTGCTCCAAACGGTCAATTTTATCAGTGACTAACTTAACCCTCTCTATAAGAGGGAGAATTAAGGATCGGACCATCTGTTCAATCTGAGAAAACATGTCGCCGCTCACAGACAGAGCAGGAACACTATTAATAGCGTCGCCCGTAGTCAGGCAATCATCAAGAGATACAGCGTCTGGCTTAGCCGAGTTTTTTACTGTTTTAGCCATTTTCGCCTGTCTAGCGCCTTCGACAGCCCCCCCACGTTTCCTCTTTGGGATGACTGGTCTAGATGACTTGCCACCAGCCCTAGTTAGAGGGCAGGTGGCTCTAGGGATTAATGGAACCACATCAACCACGATTGAAGCACTATTTATAGCGCCACTGGTCTCCTTAGTACTAGCTGTAGCTGGAGAAGTAATGGGGATCACTTCAATACCACCGACCAAAGGCAAATCACCGCAGGCATGACCCCCAACATATTTGGAGATTTCGCCAGAGCCAATGAGCCAATAGATGAACGCCTGGCGTACATTGGCTCTGTAGAGAGGCGCCTCTCGGTAATGGCTATCTCATGCTCAAGTACCGAGACGGCTCTGGTAATAAATTGGTCCAAGGTACCAGATACTGAAGCAGAACCCCCAATTCGCTTCCCTTTCCCTGCCATTTTCCACATACACAGGTTAACACAATATGAGCAACCTGAGGTGTTTCGCGCAACCAGAGGTGTGTGGCATAAAGTACAATCACGTCTTACTGTGTCTCTGGTCGTTAAGGGAATGGCCCAGCCCAGCCTCTGTCAGCCCCTGACGGCCACAGACGGCCTGCCCTTTGCCCGGGCTTAGCCCGGCGCAGCCCGCGCGCGAGCCCGCGACGCGGGGTGTGGAGCTGAATTTAGAGCGCCTCCGGGCGCGGGAGGTGGTGACGCTGCTTCCGGGGTTGAGGATCCGGGGAGTCTGGGTAAGGTAGTCCACTCTCGCCCTCCCTCCTCACTGCGGCCACGAAGATCTCAAACGCTGCGGCGGGAGGGAGGAGACAGCAGAAGCAGCAACAATGGCGCCACACGGGGAAGACCTCACAGTGAGTACGGGTTCCAGCGGGGGCAAACAGGGAGCCAAACAAGGTCCTGGTTTCCTGTGCATAGCTCTGTATATGTGCAGAATGCCTGCAAAATGGCGCACCTAACGTTTGGTCTGGTATTTATATACTAGGCACTTTAGTGGTACTTAGTACTTGTTCACAATCCTCTCACTTCTGTTTTCGGAAAACATTGGTGACGGTATGACCTGCCTATATTGTTGTTTTTATAGGTTATTCAAGCTTGATTTCAGAAAAAGGTTTACGTTAATTTTTTGAATTACAACCCAACATTGTCTTGCCGCCTTTTAAGTTGTTTTTTTTCCTTTCACATTTCTATATGGCTGAGGTGGACTTTGCGGCGCACAGCCGCGCGGCGCTCCGGCAACACTTGCAAGCATTTGGAGTGCCGGACGCTGGTGTCAATCTGATCTTTGTGGTCCAACCAGACCCAGTATACACATATGAAGTGTTTTATTCCTGGGTGACCTTTCCTGCAGTGGAGCGGGCGGATAATTTGTGGCATAAATATAGTCCTACCGCTCTTCCTGCTGTGTACTGGCCATATAGAACTCTTGAAGTTCCGTTGTCTGCATGGCAACATCGCATTTGGTTTGATGGTGCCCTTCCCGTACTCCTGACACCTGTCATGTTAGGCCCATTATCGATTGATGGGGCCACTTGGCCTGTGTTGGCGGGTTACACGCTGCATCCACGGTATTTAACGTGTGATGTACAGGCTCTCCGCGTCATGCACACTTCCATAGTCCGTGTGTATAGAGCGCTGGTTCAGTATGTTAACCGCAACGTCCAGGTGGGAGCACTTGGGGTTGCATAGCAACCAGCTGGGGCTGGCGGGTTTACAATTAGCCCCGTCATGGTTAATTCGGTCATGGGCAAGCCTCCCCAAAATAAGGAAGATTTACCTTATTGGCTTGCTGAGAAGTTTGGCAAGCTGGAAGCGGTGTTTCCGCATGCCACTCCTGTGGAAAAGCACCAGATTGTGATAATTAGTTTGCAGAAAGACTTAGTGCTCGAAGTCGCTGATTGTGAGAGTTGGGGTAAAATATTAGCGGCTGTTTATGCAAAGTGTTTCGGCACACCGTCAATGACAGTACTCCCCTCTGTGGTATGACGTGTTCAGGATGAATTCGGAATTCAGTTAGTTGGAACGTGTGACGTGGTTGCTGCTGATCTAATCCTTGCTAATGTTAAGGGAGATGCAGTCAACTTTCAGGTGTCTAATGCCTCGGCTCTGGTCCCAGATGCAGACAAGCCACACAAATTACCTAAGATTATAGCCCAGGCTTATTAAACAGTTGGGCGTAATAGTTTGGGTGTTAAGCATTTTGCCAGAGTTCCTGCACAACCGCAGGCTCAACGGACGTCTGAATGTAAATGTAAATGTGTTTGTACAGCGCACTGCCACCCCCAACGGGGGTATCCTGGCGCTTTTACTCATACCGCTGTAGAACCCTTCCTGGCCTTTCCCTGTGAAATGTCCACTCCTGGGCACCCCCATGGTGAAGACAGGCATCCCAGCGCTGCTGGGGCCATTGTGGAGATTAAGCAAGCTATTGCCCAGAGTTGCAGCGTGGGACCCATGATTAGAATAGGCACCGTGGCGAGAATTATCAGGTCCGAGGAAATTGAATCCAAGACCCGCCGAGGCGGGGGATTGAACTCTGGTCCCAGGCCAGAACTCTGCATCAGGGTCTGCCGCTCTAACCATTGAGCCACACTTCTCAATCTGATCAAGGAGACCGTCCGACATTCCCTAAAAAGAATTGGAAGAATAAAAAACAGAGAAAGTCACAGCAGAAGCAAGGGGGGCATGCAGCGTCCCCTGCACCTTTGGGTACTGGATGCACATATGAATTGCGTGACCGCTCCAGAATTAGATCTCCTGATAGATTTCAGGTTCCTGATACACGTTCTCCTCATTCTTCACAGGAAGCATCAGGCTCACAAGCTGGTGGAGGTGAACGCCAGGAGCGAGGCAGAGGTCGAGGTGCCCCGCAGAGACGTGATCAGGAGACGGAAAAGGAAAACAGGATTACTTTCCTTGTCAACGCCCTCCGTTTCAGAAGAAGAAGGTGGCCACTTTAACTGCGAGATATGCCACGGACGGTGAGATCCCTACTCCAGAATCTAACATGGGCAGTAACACTGCTAGACAGCGCAGCAGAGGTTACAGTAGTGCGGCAAGCGCTGCGCCATTTCTGGAGGCGAGAGCAACTGATACTTTCATTACAATTGAAACGGCTGACACACGGGTGGCTCCCCCTGACTGACTATATGACATTACTATACTCATAGAAGGTGACATAAAACGCATAATCAAGGGGGTCTTTTGGGAAAATCTGACTTCTTCGTATGAAATACTGCTAGCGGAGGCAGACTGGCCCCCGCCTTTTTTTCTGGCTACTCCAAAAGGGGAGGATGTGATCCTCCCTAGTTTTGCACACAGTGTCTTGAAAGAGCATGCGCAAATATTTGAAGAACTGTGGGCTTTAGTGCTTGCGCTGGCTTTGTACCGTACTCAAGTGGGCTGGGATAAAACGTCGCCCCTCCACGAAATACCATTGCGGTCTACGCCACAGGCACAACCACAATATCCCATCCGACGTGAGGCAAAGGCTCCCGTGGCAGAAATACTCGACCAATTAGAGTATCAGGGAGTCATTGAAATATGTGTGTCACCTATGAATAACCCTCCCTTTACCGTGACCAAGCCCGATGGTTCGTACCGCATAGTGTTGGATTACCTCATTTGAACTCACATTGTCGGACAAATGTGGTACAGAATACACATAGTTCTGCCCTACTTGACAGTCTAGTTCAGAAAAAATATAAAACAGCACGAGATATATCCAATGGCTTTTTTAGCCACAACCTGTCCCCACTTTCGAGTCAGTGGATGGCATTTACCTACGGCGGCAAACAAAAGCCTGGGTGTTTTCGTCGCGTGTGTGGTCTCATTGTTAGATACAATAGACCCAGATGCGTATTCGCACGTGGATGATATTTATCTTACGGATGACGAAATATGGGCGCATCTGTGTCGCGTGGACCGCATCATAGTATTGTTTGCGGACTACGGTTACAAATTTAACTTTGCAAAGTCACACATTGCAGAGTACACAGTGTTGTTATGGGCTACGAGCTCAATAATGAAGGAAGATGTTTGGCCCCTCACTTTCTAGAGAAGTGCACATGTTTGCGTCCTCCGACAACCCTGAAAAAGTTATAATCCTTGCTGTTTTTTTAAAACTTTGGTCGAACCTACATACCACAGTATGCCCAGCGTATGAAGCCTCTCTATGCTTTGATACAACCCACCGTTGCGAAATCATGTTGGCTTCCGGAACACACAAATATACTGCAGTCTTTGCAGTCTGACTTCTTGAATCTAAATACTTGTTGACAAGTGATAACCATACTAACCGGGTGATAAGAACAGTCCCAGGCACAGTTGGTTTCACTTACTTAACCTTTAATGAAGGTGATACAGTACCCATTGCTTATAAGTCACATTTGTACACTTCTGCTGAACTGCGGTTTTCCTCACCCAAAAAATGCTTAACGGCAGTCCAGATGGCCATTCTGAAAGAATGGGCCCTGGCACAAGTCATTGTAGTCGGGAAGCCATATCCTGCTCTAGAAGCAGTAACAAAGGCAAGTCTTCCAAATTCCAAAGCTTTACATCCTCAATGGATACAATAGGCAACATCGTTGACATCCCCGGATGTCACGTTTAGCTATTATTCTTCGTTGCGGACTCAGGAGTGTTTACAGTATGAGTTTGTTCATCCTGCTCCTCTGTCTATGCGGCCGCTCGAGGAGTACCACTGTATTATATACACTGATGGTTCGGCGCAACCAGCGATTGGGTCTAAACATTCTTATACTGCAGCCTGTGCGATTGTGACTGGTTCTAGGGTCAATGACGAATTTAAATTGAGTATAATACATACACAGGTGCTCGGCGACTGTACAGCGTAATTGGCGGAGCTGCGTGCTTTGGTGCTCGCACTTGAGTATGCAGATCACAATGTGACTACTTTGATTATAAGCGATTCTTACTACTGTGTACAGTCCTTTAATGACAACTTATTCTTTTTGTCTCAAAATTACTACAGTGATTCCAAAGGCAAGACAATTATGCATAAAATGCTATGGGTTAGAGTGGCGGAACTTAAAGACCGCCTACCGCTCACACATGTGATTCATACTCTTGGCCACCAACGTGTAGGAGTACACGCGGTTGGTAACAGCTTGGCTGATGAAGCAGTTAAGTCAGCAGTGGCGAGTGGCTTAGTGGCAGCAGTCACAAGATCCATGAGTAAGATTGATGATGACATTTTGTCAGCCATTGCTGCTACAGTGAAGGATTCCCTGCCAAATACTCTTATCATTGAAGTCCCGATAACGTTCCTTATGTGAAAATTAACAACATTGGTGAAAGGTTGATTCCCAACGCGGACCGCAGGCTTACACTGATAATAGCAGCCCACAAGGGCATGGCCTCGGCGCATGCTGGTTTGTCTGCCACAGTTACTATCTTGCAACAACATTACTGGTGGTGCAGCTAATATCAACAAACACGTACTTATTTGCTGTCTTGTGACATCTGCCAACAGATACTGTGACCCGCCCACCGCCAACACCGTTATGCATATCCAGTGGGCCATTTACTTGTGTTTATTTGGATCGCTGTGGTCCATTTTCCTCTGTTACTGCCTATAGGTTCATCTTAGTTGCAGTTGATTCGTGCACACGTTTTCTATGGGTTTGGCCACAACGCAGCACTGACGCTCGAACTGTTATCAGGGATTTGTGTGTCTTTGTGGGCACCTTACATTCAGATCAGGGTCCGGCGTTCACCTCTAAGGCGTACAAAGAATCCATGTGGTCTTTGGGGGGTGGAAGTCAAATTTTCATCTCCATACAGGCCTGAGGGCAACTCAGTTGTGGAGCGAATGAACCATGACTTAAAGCAATCCTTAACAGCCAGAGTCCTAGGCACTGGCAGGAGCTGGTTAGCCCATTTGTATAGCGTACAACGTGCACTTGATAATCTCCCGAGAAGACCTCTGGGTGGGCGTACCCCTTACAAAATGCTCTTTGGCATGAAAATGTTTGTGCCAGACCTTGATGGTCTAGACTTGATGGCTCAAGCCGTTCCATTTGATGTAGATAAACATTCTGCTGTATTACAGAATCTACAAGAAACAAGAGACTGTCTTGCAAAAGAACATTTACCCGCAGCCGCTGATGGTGCACTGCAGATTCCTGTGATCAGCTGGCTACCCAGAGTTGTTGAACTGGTCCGAGAAAAGTTGAAGAACACAAAAAAACGTGGTCCATCATATCGAGCTCCGGTTCCTGTGGTAGGCGTGCAGGAAACCCAAACTGTCATTTTACCACCACTTCCTGGTCGCAAAGACAACCAATACGTTTTCCATTGACAATGTCAAGCTACAACATCTGTATGAATCTGAATAGTTTGCCTCCAGCATCATCTTATGCATCCATTTCTGGAAATCCTGTGTTGTGCTCCTTGAACAACACTCTACCAGACATGTCCATGGAGAGGAACTCTGGTGCCAATCCTTTGCTGATCCCACAGTCGTTGACAGCCAATGATGAAACAGAATATGTGTACCCTACAAGTGAGTCGGTGCCAGGTTTGAATGCAACAACCAGGAACCTGTCACGTTTTTCCTTCGACTCACATCCCACATCTACTTTGTCCATATCACACTTTGCAATTTTTGTCTCCTGGTTTAAACACGCTTATTTGTTCCCACTTTGGATATATATTTGGCTGGTGGTCATTTTATTATTTTTGTTCATGTCCATCGGATTTGTGACAGTGTTTTTTCTTTTGATCAATGGCCACTACCTTAAAGAACTCTCTGCTGTTAAACTCGTTGATGGAACTTTGGCACCGCACTCCTCATCACACATTATGAAAAGAGACCTGACTTTTGTCAACATTACAGCCCGGCCCATTGCGGATGGCATAGTTTGGGATAAAGTATCGTTTCATATTCATTGCCCCACCGAGATTATTAATATACCGAATGTACTTCGTGTTTCAATGGGTGATGTGGTTAAATATAACATACGATCTGACGACTGGGATGTGTGGGCTATACAATCTCTATTTTCAGATTTAAAATATTATGCTGCGTTTGATGCTGAGGATTTGTATTTAAATTCTGCAAACTATGCTGACCTGTTCTGTTACCAGCATTATGGCCACCACTATTTACATAAGGCTGGTACTTTTAGGTCTGTTTTTAATTACACGCAATGGGAACATTGTCCAGCCCCACCGATAGGCAGTTCAAAAATCCTGGTGGATACATTTACATATTTTTTGAGTTTTGAAAAATCAAATCCTAATTCATTCTATTTCAGATTAAATTCTAAATCAAATGCAAAAGTTATGCTAATCCACACTAAATTAGTGTACTCTGATTCATTCAACCTTAAATTGGTAGTGGGTGGCTATGATCATTGGAGAGATACTCTCCCTCACCAAGGACCCCATCACCGCCAAAGCCAACCTCCATGAAGGAATGAAGGCCGTCGCTGACTGGATGAAGATCAGCCGTCTGAAGCTGAACTCGGACAAGATGGAGGTCCTCATCCTCAGCTTCAACCCTGGAGCCTGGGACGACTCCTGGTGGCTGACGGCACTGGGGGCAGCCCCAACACCCACCGATCACGCACGCAACCTGGGAGTCATCCTCGACTCAACGCTCTCAATGACCAAGCAAGTCAACGCCGTCTCCTCCTCCTGCTTCAACACCCTCCGCATGGTCCGCAAGATCTACAGATGGATCCCGACAGATACAAGAAAGACAGTCACCCAATCCCTCGTCAGCAGCAGACTCGACTACAGAAACGCCCTCTAGGCGGGAGCCCCAACCAAGCTCATCAAACTACTACAATGCATCCAAAACGCCTTGGCACAACTGATCCTCGACGTACCATGACACAGCCACATCACCCCCCACTTGAGAAACCTGCACTGGCTCCCCGTCAACAAGAGGATATCCTTCAAGCTCCTCATCCACGCACACAAAGCACTCAACAAGACCGGCCCAGCCGACCTCAACAGACGGCTCTCCTTCTACATCCCCAACCGCCAGCTACGCTCCGCTGACCTCTCACTCGCCACCGTCCCACGCATCCGAAGAACAACCATGGGCGGGAGATCCTTCTCCCACCACGCCGCCAAGACCTGGATCACCCTCCCACTGAGCCTACGACAGACCCAGGACCTGCTGACCTTCAGGAGGATACTCAAGACCTGGCTGTTCGATCAGTAGCGCCCCCTCCCCAGCGTCTTGAGACCCTCGCGGGTATGTAGTGCGCTTTACAAATGATTGATTGATTGACAGTTGATTTGAAAACAGTCTGGGGTTCTAAAGACTGGCAGGTGCAGGGCACAGAAGCGTTGTATCGTGCCTGTCTTATATCAACTCCAATATTATTTTTAAATGCTTCTATCTATCAAACTACATGTTTAGTTATAGCTACTGCTAACCAGCTTAATGCTCCAGCCATTCCATCCCTTGCGGAATATCCAAACTGGAATAGTACTACCAATTACACCATTGAGGAGTTGCGGTCTTTATTTGTAAATGCTACATTCAATATCTCAAATTTTGACTCTATGGGATGGTTGGTTTGGCAGGCTAGTGCAGATGCATGTCAAATGTGTTTCCATAACAGGGCTCCTGGGTACACACGGGATAGGCCTGATCCAAGATTTTCTAATGCAACTTATTCTGTTGGTAAATTCTGTCAAAATTACAAATCGAGAAATTAGACCCCTTGCCGTTCTCTGTAGCGGAAACAAATTCTGCGGATTGGCTGATTTACGGTGTGATAACACTCCCTTTTTCTTTATTTAAATTTACATCATGCATGAAGCATTTTCCCCTAGGCTGCTTTGAACCATTAGGGAATTCATTCCTTCACGAAGTTTGGTCACTACCATTTAAATTTAGATGCATGCTGGATGACACAGAGGTGTATCTAACTGGTGAATCTTTTGATTCCTCCATTGGACACTCCCTCGTGTGTAAAAACATACATTGCATGGCTCTTCCAATGTAGAGGCGTCAAATTTGGCGTGCATTTTAAAAGGTAAACCTGTCCCCTATATTAAGCCAACTTTCACACTGTTGTCAAATGGAAGTTATTTACTTCTGAATAATGAAAAATGCTGTGGAATGTTGGAAGGCAGATCGTACATTGTGACTGTCTCGCAACGTGTGGTTTGCTGCAAAACTGTGCTGTTTCCTCCTCCACATGGGAGTCTCGCTACCTCAATTTGGCCTTCATTCCGACCTTGAAGCAGAGTTTGACAAGCTTAGCAGAATAAGAGCCGTATTGTCCCAAAAAGAAGTATCTCTCACTTCTTCCCGTGAGACCTATGTCCTGCAGGTGGCTAATACAAGAGCTGAAGTTCAAGCACTTTTAAACCCTGACCTCCCACAACATTTTAGTGAGATTATTCATTCTATTTTCAATGCTTCCCATACAACAGGTTTGGCTCATTTTTTTAAAGTTGTGGGCTCTGGCCTTGTAACATCTTTTCAAACTATTTTTGGTGTGATCCCAGCTTTCATTCATTTTAATTTTTCCAGCGTCTTCGGTGGGTTGCCACTAATACTGGCCTTAGCTGCCGGGGTTTTCCTGTTCATTTGCCTGCTCAGAAATGGCTGCTCCTCTGGTGGTCGTTCACAACCCGGCCCAGCTACAGCTGCTTCGTAACCGCATGCTTCAGTGCTACGGTACCTTGCCACTGGCCACTATAAGCGTGGCTTACCATCTATCTTTCCGCTTTCCATGGTACACTTGCGTGCAACCATTTTTCTCATGCTTGGAGTGTCCTTTTCAATGGACTTTGGATCTCTGCCTCACCAACACAGCGTCTCCTGACCCGGACTTTGTCTTACTGATGAGCCCCCTAGTGTCTCATGAGCAGGAGTTTTCCGGGATTGGCTTGATGGCCTGTGCAGCTGCGCTGAGAGTGCTAGCTCAGTGGCATATCTGTGCGGCTGCGCATGATTTCCTACAGATGAGTAACATCGAGCACCACGCAAGTTGCCCAACGATGGTGCTGGAAGCACCCATCATTAACAAGCATGTGTGATCCTTTGAACTACTGAACTGGATGGCGTCTGCTTTTTCAGATGATAACAATGATTTCCTGTTGGAAGCTGTCGCAACTTATTGTGCTTACACACTGATGGATTGAAAGAACTTTCCTCTTTTTTCACGCAATTGACATTCTTCGCGTACAGATCGTTCCTATATTGGATATATACTCTTGTTGCTCAGACTTTTTGAACTCTGTGTTCTATTTCGATCGCTGTGCGTAGGACTGCCCAAGGGGAGGGTGTGGTGAGGGTTTGGGGGTACCAGCGGACGTTGCTAAGTTAGCATGAGTTCGTACCTTGCATCACTGCCATTGAGCCGCTTTTGCACACGACACTACATGACTTGGTTCTCATAAACACTTTTGTTTTCGCTGCTTCACATGAGACCTGTCTGCATTTCAATATTCTGCTGTGTTCTGAGTTCTCTTCTGTACATTGTGTTCAAGGCCAGAAAAACAACTCCACTGGTTAATAAGCTTTGGTCCGTCCCACGCACATATAGACATAACATGGAATACAGCTGCTCTTCAGAGTTTTTCAAGTGCCTTTTGATATTGCACAGGAGGCAGGTAAAGGACACTTGGAGGAAACCTTTCCAGAAGGAAGAGCTGTGCTTGTCTAGTGATGTAAATCCTATCATCTAAGACTTGAGGTAGGGGGTTCCGCTGTCCAAGCCCAGAGGTCTTCCACTAATATAATAAACATTGCTCTTAGCACGGGGATGGTGGTAGGCACTATATAGCTAAATCCACTGTCATTATACTATGCTATCCCGTTTGTATTATATGGACTTGTAACGATGCTGATTACATTGTTTTTATGCATTTCCTTGCTAGTATTAGCACGTGTCCTGCATTTCAGAGCTCGTTAGTTGAAATAAACATTTTAAACTATACAGTGTCTCTGATTACTCACATTGTGAACATGTATGAGTGTCTAAGCAAAAGAGTGACTTGTTCCCGCGAATACTGAGAGGAACTGATTCGCTTGTTCTAGGATATCTAATCATTGGTAGCTCCGCTGTAGTACGGAGCACGAATGGATACTATAGCTAGCCGGATAGGGGTTCTGGGCACTGAGGCGTGTTTTTGGTACACCAGAATACACTGAGGTCCTGGTTTCCTGTGCATAGTTCTGTGTATGTGCAGAATCCCTGAAACATTACCAGATGGCACCACTACAGCAGCTTATGCTATTACCACAGTACATACAGTAGTATAGACATCACGAGTCCCCTATCAGTCACCACAGGCCGCAGAGCTTCTTTCCCTCATTCGAGCTTGCGAATTCAGTGAAGGACTAATTGTCAATATTTATTCAGACAACCGGTATGCTTTTGGGGTTTTGCATAACTTTGGACGATTGTGGGCTGAGAGAGGGTTTTTAACATCCCATGGCATGAAAATACAACATGGGCAGCTGATTTTGTGAATGCTGTCTGCACTGACACGCCCTAAGAGGATGGCGATTGTAAAGTGTAGCGCCCACAAGAAGGTAACTGATGACTTAGGCAAAGGTAATGCATTTGCAGATCAGACAACTAAAGAGACTGCTCGAAGCAAGATCAAAAGAATGTTTGCCGTAGGTCCAGCTAGATGGGTTCCAGAGAACATCATGTTTGAAGACACAGTTGAGAGTGTAAAGGAAATACAAAGTGAGGCCACAATAGAAGAATTAGCAACCTGGCAGGAAAGCACAGCACAATTAGATGAGGAAGGGTGTTGGATTGACAAGTCTGCAGAACGGAAATGGATGTTAACCGATGAATATGTACTTCCTGTAGTTACTATGGCCCATGGTCCGGCTCATATTAGTGCAAAAGGCATTATCTAATTTTTGGCCCCTGTTTGGTGCAATGATAAAATTTCTAAGACCGCTGTGGCATGGGTGCTTTTCCTGATAACGGTTATAATAATACTATGTGGGGTATCGTGGGTTCCAGAGGATACGCAAAGTGTGCCCCTACGTAGTAAGGGTAAGGTCATTTTCCCATGACGAAATAAAAGATCTGCCCCAAGTAATATGTTTTTGGAAATGCATAAAAGGTTCTTTGGGGAAGGGACCGCTTGTTACCCCACCCGAGATGTCACTAGTTTGTGGACTGCATAGCCATTGTCACTTGTCAATTACACGAGTACAAGGCCACCTCAGTTTGCCGAGGTAAAGGGAGTGTTTGGTTTTGGTTATCCGGGACCTTGCCTATACCATAAAAAGCCACTAGGAGCGGGATACCCAGGTTATGATAACAATACATATTGTGATAACTTCTATATGGAAGAGCAGAATGTTACGTTGGTGGGTTGGCATTATAAGGAGTTGACAGTGCCTCAAGAAGCTGGTTATTACCCTGCTTGTTGTCCTATAATAAACAGCACTGACACTTCTCTATACATGAATTGTTCAGGGATAATATTATACACAAATACGGTCCCTTTGGTGAATAAAGAAGATTCGAGCACTTGTGGAATGAACTCCAGATACGCTGCAGTGACATACGAGGGGCCGATATATGCACACCCAGGGTTTTTCTTTTTGTCTAATGGGACTTATTCAAATTTGTATAATGATGTGGCTCTTGGAATGGTACTGCCTTGGGGTGTGCCATGTAAATGTGCTAAGCCTAGAACACGATGGGTAAAGAGGACCTTAACAAAAGAATTCTGTGAGGGAGTAACAGACACAGAGGTCAATAATTACAGTAATGGTATCACCTTTGGACACATCCTTTTTTTGATTTTCACATTGGGTGGTATTCCATGGCCCAGGGTGACAAAGCAAGCGAATATTTCGGATGCAAGTTGCATATTCTATCCAACCCTACAGTAGCAGCTTTGCACGACATCACTACTCAGTTAGAAAGTTTGCGAATATATTCAAAACAGACTAGATATGCAGTGGTTTTTAGTTTAGCCACGAGTGGTGGTGTTTGTGCGGTAGTTGGCGATCAGTGTGTGGTCCGAATCACAAATATTCCGAAGCATATTATGGGTGTCCTCGAGAATGTTAAGGGAATGGAAAGTGGCAATTGGAGTTGGTCCCTCTTTGGTGGCTGGGGTTGGATTCTTGGGGAAATAATTTATCTTACAGCGGTGTTGGTGCTCTGCTGTATTCCTATACAACGTCTTCCCCTATGTTGTTCATATTGTGCCACCACACGCTGCTATGAAGACCCAGTCTGATATTGATGATCGATTGAATATAGATGAAGGGATATTTGAGGAGTCATCTCTCCTTGCTCTTTCTTTGCCTGATGTTGAATTTCAAGCATGTCCATATTTACTGGATTCTAATGTTTTTGCCTCCGATGCTTTATTGATTTTTGTCTTGATTGTATCGTTATTCTCATGATTTCATATATACTCACATTGTATTGACTTTGTTTGAAAAGCAAATATTTTTAGCTCATGCTAAAAGGAGGATCTGTTAGATTAGGTCCATTGCTACGTGTTTAATCCCATGTATAAGTTAGCATTCGGTACACCATTTGCTTTTCTGTTGTTCATTTTGTAAGCTGATCGAAACTGGCCCTTGCTTATTCCGAGAAATGTCTATTGCTAAATTTTGTTTCTGCAATAATGAGCAGTTAGTGCCAGCGCATAGCTTTCTAACTAGATGGAGGTTCTCTCCCACTTGTCTGGTACCTAGACGAGTCACTTCCTTCACTGTGCCCCAGGGGAGGGCTCCCTGGGACACAGTAAGTCAGCCAGCCCAGGGGGTTGAGGTCCCAGGCCATTTAAGGCTCAGCGAGATGGGCCACTCGCCCCCTCTCTTTTCTTTGAAGTGACAGCCCTGGGAATGTGGTCCCCAGGACCTTTTTAAGGCTCATGAAGTGGGTCCATGCAGCCCCCCTTCACTTTATTTTTGACTATGGTCCTGGGGGCCTCCTTAGGCTCAGGGGGGGCTGTGCCCCTCCACTGTAATTAAAACATTGTTCCCGGGGGATGGGGTTCCCAGTGGTCGAAAATGGGTCAAGGAGGGGGGTCATGCTGCCCTCTCCACTTCAGTAATATACTTGGCCCTGGGGGATGAGCTCTCATATGCCCCCTCCCTTTTTAGATATATATAAAAATAATTCAGTCTCCATTTTATCTTTTTTTGTTGCAATCCCATGGGACTCCCATGGGTGCACAGCATAGATTGCTACTTTTTTTGTATTTTGGCCAGGGAGGGGATTCCTCTAGGTCCCCTTCACAGAGTCTAGGATGGCAGGATATCCCTACACTCTACCCTTATGTTATTTTTTTTTTAATCTTCAGGACAGGGGACTAAGTCTCTGAGTCCTGTACCGGCTGCCAGCAATATTTTTATCATGTTGCTGGCAACCAATCAAAGAGCACACTCCTGCAGGAGTGTGTCTCCAGTAGGACCGAGGTGGCCCTGGGCCAATCAGAATGCTCATTTTTTTTTAAATTGTGTCCAAGGGACTCTCGTGAGAGCCCCTCAAACCCAGACATCCAGATATACAATTTGTTTTTAACCTTCATTTAAAAAAAACAAAAAAACTACCTAACAGATTTACACCAGATCACAAAAAGCACACTCTGCAGACCAAGATCTGGCTTCCTGCTGAATTTGGTGTAATTCCGTTCAAAAGTTTTTTGCTGTAGCCCTGCCTAAAGAAGTCTACGGAAAATGTATGGGAACATTCTCTTTTTTGACCCCATCTTTTTTCTTGGCCCTGCTTGACTGATCACTCCTGCAACTTTCCAGGAAGGAGCTGAAGTGAATTTGTTTTTTCTGTGAAAAATTTGAGGAAGATTTGTCAAACAGTGCCAACATTATTAGCAAACCAAAAGCGGGCATGTTTATGGAAAAGCAGACCTAACTATAACCACTCAGTGGCGACTGCCACTAGGTAATATATATATGTGACCTAGGCCCCTAGAGGGCTGAAACGCGCAATGGCGGCGGTGCAGGGCACGGAATAAACTCTAAAAGCACTTAACTTGGGTTCGCTTCGTCCTTTCCAACATTCGGGATTGTAGGACGAGTACTGGATATATATATATATATATTTATTCACTGTAATAAACAAAGGTTATAGGGGCGTTATAGTTAGGAAATAGAACTTTAAAAAGTGTAGAAATTCACTGGGAAAAGAAAAAAGGTTACAGGGGTGTTATAGTTAGGCTCAGAGTTTACACGCACAAAACCATAGAAATTCAGCAGTTATAGTTACCTGAGCTAACTATAACATATGCTTCTGCAATGCACTGCTTATGACCTCACATATTGCAAGACTCATGACATGGTCAGTGACATCACTGATGACGTCTCAAATTACATCACAGATGGCATCACTGATGTCATCATCCATTGAGTGTTAGCATTTTGTAAACGATTTTGAGACTTAAAGATATTTACCGAACTACTACATAAGTTAAATTACTATTCTTTCTGTACTACTAATTAGTGATACTATTTGTAACATATGTCATCTGATCTATAATCCTGTAGTTAAAGCGGATGTAATATTTTTCAGGCTCTACACTGGCACAGGTCTCCTGATGATGTATGTGTATGGTAGTGCTTTGCGACAGTCTAAGCTGTTCATTGAGACGTCACTCCACAGTGATGGCTGAGTAAAGTTCTGTTTTGCCACATATTGACCAGTTTCCTTAGACTCCTGCCCTTGAACATGAATGACTGTAGTATACATTACAATAACTTCATCTGTTCACTAAGACCTTTCTCCTGGGTGATGACTCTACAACACACTGACCTCCCTGCTCATACCTTTCTCCAGGATGAAGGATGATTTTACTAGTGGCTTGTGACATAGGACCTTGTGCATCAACACATTTCCCCATAGACACAGAATGGATAATATATTTTGATACATCAGGCCCATATTGCCTTGTCCACTGTGACCTTTGTTCTGTGTGTGTGTTGTTGTGTTGTGAGTAAAACTGACATATCAATTAAAACCTCTTTCCATGCTGACGAATAGTGGTTCATGGTTTCTGATAGAGTTACCGATATGGTTTGATTGTTACTTTGGTGGTTAGTCATTAGAGCAATGAATTTCAAGAGGCACGATTATCCACAACCAGCCCTCTACTGAGCAATAGCTGAGTGTAGTAGTTGTTGAGCGTACAGCGAGCCCTGTGCTATATGTCAGTCATCCTTCTTCTTTCATTATTTTTAAAAGGATTTAATGGTATTTTATCAAATATATTGAAGTTTACATTGGTGGATTATGTTATGAGTGATGTAATTTGAGATGTCATGACTGATGTCATCAGTGATGTCACTGACCATGTCATGAGTGATGTAATATGTGAGGTCTTTATAACTGCTGACTTTCTGCATGTAAAATCTGATCCTAACCATAATGTCCCTGTAACCTTTGTTTTTTTCAGTGAATTTCTAAAGTTTTTTAAATTCTATTTCCTAAATATAACGTTACTGTAACCTTCGTTTTTTTCAGTGAATTTCTAAATTTTTAAAAATGAATTTCTAACTATAACGTGTCTGTAACCTTTTGTTTTTTAGTGAATTTCACTGTTTTTTATATATAATTTCCCAAAATTCCACCTATAAGTTTAATCTAGTAATACTATTTTTTACAACTATATAAATGCATTTTATTTTCACAATTATTATTAATATACATTTTAAAAGCAAAGAATCACAATTCAGGGTAATCTGTATATGTGTATATGAGTGTGTGTAAGAGCTTTTGTGGGTCTGTGAGTGGGTGTGTGAGTGGCTTTATGTGTCTGTGAATGGGTGTGTGAGTGTCTGTATGGGTCGGTGAATGGGTGTTTGAGTGGCTTTATGTGTCTGTGAGTGGGTGTGCAAGTGACTGTATGGGTCTGAGAGTGGGTGTGTGAGTGACTGTATGGGTCCAGTCAAGTCAAAATTCTTAATTTCTAAGAAATAAATTGTTACAGAAATATTGCACATTATCCAATACATAAATATAAGCAATCAATTCAGCCAACACATGACTTCGGCTTATGAGGATATAACAATATGAGCATTTCAAATTTCTCCACACTAAAACCCAATAGAAGGTCAACGACCAAAGTCACACATATATTAAAAACATTTTAAAAAGGGGGGGAGGAGCCAAGATGGCGACCGGAGCAGACGCCTGAGCGCCCGGCTCCGTCGGCCCTTGGCCTCGGACTATCATCCTGATTCCTATCCTCGCTGATTTTCGAGGTGCAACGTGTGCGACGACGCGCTGACCGCGCCGCCGCTTTCCCGGAGTCTGAGCCCGCCCGGATGCCGGAGTTCTTGGTGCCTTTGTTCTCCGCACGGGACCCCTGCTCTATTGTGGCCTTGGCCGGCCCCCTGGAAGCTCCGCAGTCACTGGACCCGCCGGCGCAAACCTGAGCCCCGCGGCCCCGATCCCGCCTCACACCACGGACTGTCGCCGGATGAACCGGGGGAGAGATGCCCGGACACCTCCTGCACCTTGCACCTGACGGGCTGGAGCTATAGGGTAAGCCCCGGTGTGGCGGGTCTCCTGCCCCGCTCTGTGGACCGCGCTGTGGAAGGCTGCAGACCCCCTTCTTCTATTGCCTAGTCGGCTGCAAAGAGAGTCCGAGGGAGGGGAAGCGACTGTTGGCTTTCACCTGTTGCGGCGCAGACCTGAGGGGAATTGCCTCCTTGTTACGACCCCCCCCTGGCCACTGTACCGTTCAGCGGTAAAACATGGCGTTGATTGCCTGCTCGCTGCTGGGGGGTGATGCTCCGGTCTCGCCCGCTGCCCGCTTCACCCTCCCTCTACCAGACTCCAGCTCCACAGTGCCGTCCCGGATTGCTGCCGATGTGGGGGCGCAGCTTCCGCCGACAGGCGGCTCCGTTCTGGCTGCCCTGCGGGACCTTCGTCTGCAATTGTGTGTTGGCTTGCAAACGCTGAGTGAGCGGTTCGACTCCATACTGTCGGCTGCGGGTCGTGAGCGCCCCGTTTGTTATCAACAAGACGTGGGTCTGCCAGTGCTTCTGTCCTCTTGCGGGGACGCAACGACTGTGTATAACCGTGCTACACTGGTGTCTGCATCTGGCTTTCCCGGCACCCAGGATCAATCGATCTCCTGCTCAATTGCGGATACTTTGTTTCCCTGTCCATTGCTGCCTGCTTTGTTGTTGCCTGCCTCATCGCGTCCGCGAGAGTATCCAGCTGAGCGACACCTGACGTCCTCGAGGAACCGTTCACGGTGGCCTACGGCCTCTTTTATGTGGAACTCCTGTACTTTACAGGCCAGGTCTAGATTTTATATGGTGCACAAGGGGACCTCAACAGATGATCGGCGGCCATTTTGTGACTCTACTTCTCCATCTTCTCCCAAGCGGCCATATTGTCTTTGTCTGCACGGGATGTGGGGCCTTCATGTGGGGGCTGGTCTAATCTTAAGCCCGCGATCGGGCCAGGGCTAGATTGATTTCTATCACCATGGCTTCACGGATGGGCTGAACTGGGACTGGAACTGTTTGCATATGTTGTGCGCACTCGTCGCGATTTGTCTGCCTTCATTTAAATTGTTATGACACGTTATCTCCACACGACCGCTTTTGGGTGTAGTGGGCTCTCAGTGTGTGGAGGCGTAGCTGGCCGGTGGTTTCGGGCGCTCCGAGGTTACGTGGGCTCCTCCCCGCCTTCTTCTTTGTTTTCTTATTTTCTTTACTCTATTCCTACTTTCTCTCTTGTCTATATTTCGGGTTCATTGGGCGACAGGCACTATGCTGGGGGGGGGGGCAGGCCGTAGCCTCCGCATTGGTGTAGGGTGGGGGGGTAATTTACTGTTTCTTTTAGTTCTATGGGCCTTTTTCTTTTATGTCTCTGCGCTATACTTGTTTCGATTCGGGGTCCGGGTGTGGGGTGGATTGAGTGGGGGCGGCTTTGGAGGGATGCGTATTTACTCATGTGACTATCCTGTTATATAACTGCATCGCCTCACTGTCTGCGATTTTATATGGCCGTTTTAATGATGCTGCTGCTCTCCCGTGTGGTGAAGCCATCTTGCGGACTCGAATCTCCTTGGTTCTATCCTCTACTGACTTTTTCCTTGATAAAATTATTTTGAAAACCTTAAAATTAACCTTCACTTCTCCTTCCCCTGGTGTCACGGGTCTCTCCAGTGTATAACTCCTGAATCGTTGCTAATCTTGACCATTGATGCACAGGGGATGTAATGTTTGTCTCAGTGCTTAACCGTATTGTGGCTGGCCTGGTGGTTGTAGGCCCGTATTTGTTCTTTTAATATGCACAAATAAAGGTTTTTAAAAAAAAAAAACAAAAAAAAAAAACATTTTAAAAAGAAAGAGAGTGACAGATTACTAGAAGCGTGCGACTCATTTTGCCCAAGTAAAGTATTATAAAGTGTAGTGCGCGTAGCAACTTATTGCAATCACAAGGGACTCTCTTAATATACCTTACTGGCAAGGGTGAACAACCTTTACAATGCAACTTTTACAACGCACTACCATTACAACGAAACTATTACAACGCAAAATCTGTTACAACGCATGCCATTACAACGCAAGACATTACAACGAAATGCACTAGATGGCGTGCTAACATTAGAAATAGTGTAGTTTTACTATCCAAACACCTTCCCTACTGCAACGTGGACTGGAGTTAGAATAGTAAATTATACATTTCTAATGTCAGCACGCCATCTAGTGTATGTCGTTGTAAAAGCATGCGTTGTAAAGACTTGCGTTGTAACAGATCTTGTGTTGTAAAAAATGCGTTGTAACGGCATGCGTTGTAAAAGCATGTGTTGTAACGTCATACATCCACTGGCAAGGTCAAATTTGCCATCTCCAGCCCCAACCTTGTCAGGGCATCCTCTTAATGCGGTCAGCAACTGCTTACCAGTTAGAGGCCCACCACTACCGACCTGAGGGGAGAACCAGCATTGGGGGTCATCATGATGTCGGGCAGGCTGACAGGCCGTCGGTGGAGGTCTGTCCGAGATTCTTGGAATCGGTCTGACAGCCGGATTACAATGTCGACAGTAGGGACACAGGGGTTTTGGGGGTAGGACCGTAGCCTCCAACAGAATCAAAGATCCCGTCTGGGAGGCAGTCAGATTTCTAACCCTACATTGGGGCGGCGCCTGCGCAGGCAGTGCTGTAGGGATTAGGATATCTCTTTCCGCTGCCTTTATATGGCGGTCCCACCTCCATCAACAGGCAGCTAGAAAGGGACTTTGGGGGCCCCTAGCAGGGCCCCCGTCCACTGCAGGCCACTGCTAAGGGCCTGGGGGAACATGTATTGTCTTCTGGTCAGGATAGAACGTCGAAGGTCCAGGATATATGTTGCAGAGTTTCATCCAGGGTAGTCTAAAGTCCTAGGGACTGGATTCCTATACTTATATTAAGTTTAGGGGATGGACTAACTCTAAGGCCCCACCTATGGGTGGGCTTGGAAAGAGGGGTGGTTACACCCATTTCCTTTGTCCGGTTTCACGCCAGAGCAGGGGCAAGTAGGCCCTGCAACTGGTTTGAACTGGACTATGCACAGGGACACCAAATGTGCCCCCAGTGCAGGACTTCAAAGCACCAGAGAGTGCTCCCGCCCAGCCCCAATACACATCTGCCTGTCTGGGGAGGTGGTCACACCTCCCTTTGACAGGAAACATATATTCCCTGCCGGAGTTTCAGTCAGCAGCAAGAGGCCAGACCCGTGTCTGTGGCAGAGGCATCCATTTTGTGATGCCAGGGCTCAGGAAAGTCCTACCGGGTTTGACCAGTGTGAACATCTCTCCCTCTAGAAGGGTGGAATGCTATCCTAGCTGCAGAATTGGCAGGGGAGAGGTAGTATTCCAAAGCGTTTGACACCAAACACGACATGTTTTGATGCAGCCATTCCAAGGTTAGCATTTACCGCGAGGTTATAATGCACTTAAGAGTTTATGGTATGGCTGTATCACAGAACAGCCATAAGGAAGTATTTCTGAAAGCTGCAGAGGGGCTCAGCTCATGCTTGGGCACCCTCTCACACAAAACCAATCAATCTGCCTTCAGGATTGTCAAGGCCTGCCATAGGAGTGACTTATAGGTTTATATGTGTCTGTATATATATATGTGGATATAGGTAGCCTATACCACTGTAAGGGGTGCAAGCACACCCTTACCGAGGCTGCAGTAGCACACCTGTGGTGCCATTTTGGTGTGCTTCCCAGGGGTGGCATAATACATGCTTCAGCCCCTGGTAGGCCTCTGAGGTACCTTTCCCTAGGTACATAGTATACCATATGCGAGGGGCTTATAAGGCACTCCAGAATCCAATTAGATATGTACCTAATGTACATGGAAACCATTTTAGAGAGTAAGCAGCTAGGCTGTGGTCCTGATTAGCAGGGCCACAGCCAGACTAAGGTCGAAAAACAGTGAAACACCACTAAAAAGTGGGGGTACCCATGTGAAGCAGATCCTACTCTAATACACAGAGCAGGATTCTGGAGGCAGGTTCAAGGAGGGAAAACTCCACCTCAAACTGGTTTTACCCTGGGCGTGTAGCCCTGTGGCAGCCACATCTCTGGGGTGGGCTACCAAGCAACTGATGCCGTGGAAGGGTTGTGTTATCTTGAAAGGGGCAAGAATATAGCACTCTGGAATAGCCAGATGCCAAACATCACAATGCCTTCATCACTAGGTAGAAAGGGACCCAGTAGCCCATTGGCTAGTGACCATATGATCCCCTCAGGGCACTTTCCTGGGATAAATAAGGCACCCCTGTCACTCTAACCCTCAGACCACTCTGAAATCAGAGAGAGGACCAAAGAAGGACTGCCCAGCTGCCCTTGGAACCGTACTAAGCGAGGCTGCACCGTCGGAAGGTCTGTACCTGCCTCACTTCATGATAGCAAAGTTTGGACTGTGCCTGCAGCTCCTGGCTCAGTAAAAAGTTGACTCTCAGCCCCAGCCTACAGCATTGACTCCAAAGATCAGTCCGCTGATCTCCTGGAACCAGCTCTAGGGACACAAGAACTGAAGAAACCCAAATCGACAAGTTGGTAGCCACCGCAGACGTTTTGCCGCTACCAGTCGCTGGGTACCTAAGAGGATGAATCTGGGAGAGCCAAAGGTTGCACCTGAGTCTGCCTGGTCCGGGAGTCCGATCCAAGTCTGGATTCTTTGCACCCAAGGGACACGAGCCCACACCTAATGTTTTTGCCCCAACCGCAGTGGAGACGGACCAGTAGCCCATCATCGGTTGGCCTGCTTCTTCAATGTCCTTTGAGGGACCCCGATCTCTCTGGCCAAGTTTGCCTCACTTTACCCGTTGGCGGAGAAGTACCCACAAAGACACCCCCGTCGACTGCAACACAACTGGATCATTCCTTTCCTTTTCCTGCATCAGTCAGCATCTGTTCCACTCAGTTGATTTCTATGGCCGTTGACTAGTAACATTTGGATCTTGCTTTAAACATCTTCTGGTGCCCAGGAAATTGTCTAAAGGGTTGTCTCTGGCACCCTAGACCTCTGTCCTGCCAGAAGTGGTCACCCAAACCGGGCTGTGGTTGCCAAACTAACTGTTTCAAACTTTTCAAACGTCTCTGGGCCTAATAAGGCTTCGGGAGTAGGGGCCACGCACCCACCTCCTCTTTAATTAAAAAGTAATGGCCCTGGAAAATGTGGCCCTCATGGCCTTATAAGGCTCAGGGAGGTGGGCCACACGCCCCCCCCCCCCTCTGCCTTTAATTTAAAAAAAAAAAAAAACAGCCCTGAGAATGAGGTGGTCAAGGCCTTTTTAAGCCACGCGGCCCCCATCCCCTTTCATAGAAAAAAGCCCCGGAGTATGGGGTCCCCAGGGGCTAATAAGGCTCAGGAAGGGGGCACATGGATGACTCCCCTTTAAAACACATAGAGTCCCGTGGCCAACCCACCTGCCGGGTTGACCTTACATATGGTAATAAAATATTACTTTACATTAAAAAACGAAACTCTAGAAGTTCACTGAAAAAAACAAAGGTTGAAGTAACGTTATAGTTAGGTGAATTTGTCAGTGACAGTCTTGTTTTGAACGTAAAAAATCACAGAAATGCACCAGTTACCTTAAGCCCCCGCCATGCACTGCTTATGACCTCACATATTACTTCACTCATGACATGTTCTATAGCATCATTTATGACATCACTGATGACATCATCCAAGCTTCCTTTGTACACATTGCTCTATAAACGGCTATAGCATTAGAGCTCTGAAAGTAAATGCAGAATAACTCAGAATAACACGAAGCATCTTTACAGCTGTCCTACAAACAACCCCCAGAGGTGAAGCAAGCTTGTGTTATGTGCAACATTGACCCAGTGCCAAACCCAGACACCAAGTATGTGCAATGTGCTGAGTGCAGCTGCCCACTGGAGTCAAAGGACCGGGTGCATCTGTCCTCTCTCTCCACTTCCTCTCTCAGGGCCAAATTCACAGAACTAACTTCAGACAAAATCCTAAACTTGCTACCATTTTGGTATTCACTGAAGGTACTTACTCATTTCGGTAATCACAGAAGTTAGGAGTCCCAACTTTAGGACTCCTAAATGCCTTCTGTGAATACAGAAAGTCTTAAAATTAGGATTTTTCTCAGTTTAGTAGTAGTAAAGTTAGGACTCCTAACTTTAGGACTCCTAAATGCCTTCTGTGAACACCCAAAGTCTTAAAGTTAGGATTTTTCTCAGTTTAGGAGTAGTAAAGTTAGGAGTCCTAACTTTTGTGAATACCGAAATGAGTAAGTGCCTTCTGTGAATTCCAAAATGGTAGTAAGTTTAGGATTTTGTCTTAAATTAGTTCTGTGAATCGGGCCCTCAGTCCCTCCCTGGGCTCTTACTTTGTATTTTTAGAGGCACAAGTGCAAGTTGTTCACAAGCGGTGCAGGCTCTGGCAAACCTGAGCTACTTTCAGAGTTTGTTCTGGTCTGTCCTAGAGCATTGGTGAATTTGAATATATGGAAGGTGGGGTCTGCAAAAACACATTAAAAACAAGCGCTGCTCTGTGCAAGTCTTGTAATTAAATTTAAATGTCCAGAACAATCTATATTTTAATTCAAAAATCAAATGTGTGTGAAGAAAGTTAAAAGGTAAATTTCTCTCACCTCTGTGGAGACACAGAGTCTCTCTCAGATGAGGCTGCAAATCTCTCCATGGAGAGGAATCTTCTGTTCCAGGCTCATCCCTCACCCTGGGGCAGCTCTGTCCAGGGAGACGTCCTTGTCTGTCATGAAGGTTGCACTGGGAAACTGGTACAGAGGAGGGACAAACAGTTACAGAGAGACAGAGAGAGGGGGGAAGGAGACAGAGAGAGAGAGAGACAGAGAGAGGGAGGGAGGGAGAGAGAGACAGGTACAGAGAGATGGAGAGCGGGAGGGAGAGAGAGAGATGGATGAGACAGGTACAGAGAAATGGTGGGAGGGAGGGTGAGAGAGAGAGATACAGGTACAGAGAGATGGAGGTAGAGACAGGTACAGAAAGATGGAGGGACGGGGGAGAGAGAGACAGGTCAGAGAGGAGCCAGGGAGGAGGGAGAGACAGGTACAGAGAGATAGAGAGAGGGAGAGGGAGAGACAGAAAGAGGGAGGGAGGAGGGAGAGACAAGTACAGAGAGATGAAGGGAGGGAGGAAGAAGAGACAGGAACAGAGAGAGAGAGAGTTAGGTACAGAGAGATAGAAGGACGGAGGAGGGAGAGACAAGCACTGAGAGATGGAGGAAGGGAGGAGGGAGAGACAGGTATAAAGCGAGGGAGTGACATGTACAGAGCGATGGAGGGAGGAAGGAGGGAAAGACAGGTACAGAGAGATGGAGGGAGGGAGAGACAGGTTCAGAGAGATGGAGCAAGGGAGGAGGGAGAGACAGGCACAGAGAGATGGAGAGAGGGAGGAGTGAGAGACAGGTACAGAGAGATAGAGAGAGGGGGAGGGAGAGACAGAGAGAGGGAGGGAGGAGGGAGAGACAAGTACAGAGAGATAAAGGGAGGAAGGAGAAAGAGAAATAGAAAGAGGTAGAGAAACAGAGAAAGAGGGGGATAGAGGAAGGAAAGAAAAGAGGAAGAGAGTTGGCCGAGAGACAGTGGAATATAGAGAGAATGGGTGTCCGAGAGGAAGAGAAAGAGGAAATGAGAGGAGTCGAGATCAACCTGATAAAGTGGTTCATGCAACAAAGTGTTGAAATGTTTGATGGGATCCGAGAGTGACTCCTCTTTGTGGGTCTGGCGGCAGAATATTGTGGAATAAATATTGTCTGACAAAGATACTGTGCCATAAGTATCCAGTGGCGGCTCCTCCGCTAAGGTGGAGGAGCGTCGCCCCACTACTCAAAAGGAAACTAAAATGATAACATATCATTTTTATCATTTAAGTTTTCAGAGACTCTCGGGCGGGGCTGGCCACAGCAGGGAGAGGAGTGGTTTGCACTCCCTAAGTGCGCTGGACTGGTTGGGTGGCCCTCTTGGGCCGGCCGAACAGTCATGCGCACTTTACATCTTTCCCACCAGGCTGCATTACACAGCCTGATGAGGAACATGCAAAGGCTCCCTGTCCCGGTCTGAGAGCTGATCCACGGCGCTCAGACCAATCACAACACTGCATTGCAGCTTTGTGATTGGCTCAGGGGAGCCTGGGAGCCCAGGTGCTTCCTTCTGCTTCCTGCTGCCGGACCCGGGACAGGAAGAAGAGCACGGAGGAGAGGCGGTGGCCGACCATCACAGGTAAGTGGTTTTTTAAAACTTTTTTTGTCCCCCTTCCCCCACCCTACCCACCACGTAAGTATCAAACATTAGAGTTAGAACATCAACACTCAAAGAGATTCACTTTTTGTAACTGATATTTTAGACACTATATGAAAACCAGGCATTAATTTTGCCAATGAAACTCTTATACACAACCCTCTGTGTGTTTGTGTGTCTTTGCACAGCTGGAGATAGAAGTGCTGTCTACAGTAACACAAGAGCATTAGCAGTGGTGGTGGTACCACAGACCAGGGGATGAAGGACTGTGAGGGATGTGAGCCTGACCAGTCTAGTACAACACAACATGACATGCTAGGAACAAATGCACATGTGAGGGTGTGAGGTGGAAGGGTATGATGCAGGGGCGTACCAACCAAGCGTGCAGCAGGTGCAGTGGAACTGGGGCCTGGGGCTGTGAGGGATGTGAGTTTGAACAGTCTAGTACACTACAACATGACATGTTAAGAACATATTTACATATCTGAGTGCGAGGTGGAAGGGTTTGAGGCAGGGGCGTACCTACTAAATGTCCAGCAGGTGCAGTGGCACCAGGGCCCAGGGCTGTGAGTGATGTGAGCTTGAACCGTCTAGTACAACACAGCATGACATGCTAGGAACATATTTACATGTGTGAGTGTGAGGTGGGAGGGGTGGGAGGCAGGGGCGTACCGACCAAGCGTGCAGCAGGTGCAGTGACACTGGGTTCTGGGGCTGTGAGGGATGTGAGCTTGAACAGACCAGTACACTACAACATGACATGTTAAGAACATATTTACATGTCAGAGTGTGAGGTGGAAGGGTTTGAGGCAGGGGTGTACCTACCAAGCGTGCAGCAGGTGTAGTGGCACTGGGCCCATAGCACTGAGGGGCCAAGTGTGCAGCAGGTGCAGTGACACTGGGGCCCAGGGCTGTGAGCGATGTGAGCTTGAACAGTCGAGTACAATACAACATGACATGTTAGGAACATATTTACATGTGAGAGTGTGAGGTGGAAGGCTGTGAGGCAGGGGCGTACATACCAAGCGTGCAGCAGGCGTAGTGGCGAGGGGCCCCAGGGCTGTGAGGGGCCCCAGGGCTGTGCGGGGCCCACCGCACTACAAATGTAGCTGCTTGAGAGCTCTTGGCATCCTTGCTACACCACTGGCATGAGGCAGATATGTCCTCCGAGCTGCAGTCGGTAGTAGTAAGAAGCCTGCATTTACCACCACTACCCAAGACTGAATCATCCCTGCGTCTCAACCACCGCCCTCACTTTCAGCATCTCCTGTCCCAGAGTGACGCTCACTAACATGGCTGAACCCTAACACACATGAACATATCATGTACCACAACATGCAGAAACAAGAGGCGAAAGGGTGTTTACCTGGAGGGAGGCAGAGAGAGGTTTTCAGAAGAGAGCGCGGAGGATTCTGGGAAGACCCTGGACAATCTCCGGCCTCGTCTCGGAGTCCAGCAGAGCTCTGCACCCTGGGGCTGTAGAATACTGCTCTCTCCACTGCAGGGGGGGGGGGGAGAGCCAGAAGAGAGGGAGAGGAGGGAGAGAGGGAGAGGAGGGAGAGAGAGAGAGGGAGAGGGAGAGGGAGAGAGAGAGAGAGAGAGGGAGAGGGAGACAGACAGATAGAGAGTCAGAGTCAAGAGTCAAGAGTCAAAGAATCTTTATTCGAATACAAATATCCATAAAAGCACAGATCAAATAGCAGCATAGTAATACATTGGTCAATAAAAGATGTGATCAATAAAAATACAGCGATTTAACCCCTTCCCTGTGGGGGTAATTCCCCCGTGGTGCGGGGGGGTGGGCAGGGAGGTGAGCGCGGCGCCACGGTGCTCGTGACGAGCTGGTCTCGTTACGACCCCGCTCACTGATTAATTCTCCCGCACAGGCGGGGAATCAATCGTGCATGGGCGGAGCGCAGCTGTTATGATGAGACCAGCTCGTCATGAGCACAGCTGCACCGTGACTCATGACGCGCTGGTCTCGTCATGAACACCGGAGAGGATAAAAACCTTCTCTGAATAAGACCTGGTAGGTTATATGTGTCTACTATCTTAAAAAGTTAAATAAGATACATCAATAGGCACGGATCCAAATAATTAAACGTTAGTCAAGAATACAATATCAGTAAACTAACATCAAGAGCCTCCGTCATGCGGTGCTCATTGTTCTGCGTGCACACACTGCTGCTTTTAAAAATGAGCCTACATGGAAAAGGAATTCATCCTCTTGCAATTTGAGTATGTCCGCGCAAGCTACTTTACGGCGAGTAATGGCTTTAAAAAAAATGGCATCAACAACCATTTTGTATATTTTGAATAAAAATTACAAAAAAATAGAAAGTGTAACATCGTTTGATTACTTCGATCATCACAAGGGCATAGCAATTGATCAAGGTTAGCATTATATCCCAAAGGAAAACAAAGTAACTATCTCAATGTACCGGCCCTTAGGCGAGAGAGCAATCCTCTTTCCCGCCGCCCTATGGGTTTTAAGAGATCGCTGGATGGCGAATGAGTGGCATCGTCTATGGACATACACCTGGCAACGGATGTTTCTGTGACTCCTTTTCATATCTTGCTTTGCTATACTGAGCATATAAAGCCTCCCGAAGGGCTTTTTTATTTATACCCTCTAAATCGGTGGGGTATTGGAAAATATGCTCAAGATTCACACGGTTGAGGCTCTCCCTTACAGCAACAAGCCAGGATATGTCCCTGCCCTGCCCACACTTAAGGCAATCCTTTAATATGTCTCTGGTGAGGGTCGCTGCCAGGTTTTTCCAGATTGAAAGCCAGAATATAGCCGGGCGAGCCCTAATGTAATCTTCGATATATGGCAATTTCAATTCTTTGTGACAAATATACTGTGATGAGGAGATCGGAGCTCCGAGGAGTCTCCGGCAAAATCAATTTACTTCACCCTGGATGCTGTTACACTTTGTGAAACCCCAAACTTCTGCGCCATGTGTGGCAGTCGGGATACACTGAGATTTAAAAATGTTATTAATAGCCAAAACCACCTCGATCTTTTTGGGTTGCGGGAGGCCAAGTATCGAATTAATGGCTTTTGAGAACTTGCTCCTGCTATGCGCCACATGGTCAACCCAAGAGCCATTTGCTGCGAATACCAATCCCACATAGGGAAAAGTGCAAGTGCGGTGTAAACTGTCAGAGAGTCCATAGTGATTGTATTAATAACATACTTTTTCAGTCCACAAGCCATTAAAAACGATTTTTTTAAAATTAGTGCGTTAACTAAAACAGCCATAAAATCTACAAAATCCCGTACAAGAACACGTAGTGCGTTCGGTGTGCGGCCCATCGGGACGCATCATCAGCATACAGTAGGGCGGGGAGTATATTACCATTAATTCGAGGGACATCATTAGAAAGCTTTGCCAAAGATTTGTGCAAATCATTAATATACAAGATAAAAAGGAGAGGGGCCAAGACACACCCCTGCCTGACCCCTCTACCAATTTTGATGTCTTTTGAACACTCCCCACCCTTACCGATCCTCACCCGGGCCTTCAAGTCCCTATGCAAATAGGCTAAAAAATGAACTAAAACCTCATCCAAGCCATATTTTAAAGAATGGACCATAATCGTGACCTATTATCGTGGTCGAAGGCTGAGGTAAGATCCATAAAAGCCATATAAAAAGGAGATTTTTGGGCTATAGTATATTTGTCAATAATCAAATTAAGGTTTCGACGCTGCTCAACTGTGCGTATTTTGCTTCTCAACCCTAACTGAGAAGGTCGTAAAATGTGCTCCTCCTCAGCCCATAACCTTTTCTTGTTGTACAAGATCCTCCCTAAAAGGTTCAATGTTTTGTCAATCAGGGAGATCGGTCTGTAACAACTTGGATTCGATCGATCACCTTTTTAAAAAAATAGATACGATGACACTAGAAGACCGTGTGCTAGCAATTGTAGCATTAGTTAAGTTATTAAAAATATTTATTAAAAGGGGCGCCTAGAACTCAGGTTCATTCTTGATGAGATCAATGGGCCGCCCGTCAGGGCCAGGAGCTTTATGGCCCAAACTCTGTTGAATGGCGCCCTCCACTTCTGACAAGGATATTGAAGTCCGAGTGGCGGCTTTGTATTCATAACAGACATCGTTTTGAGTAGGGGCTAAATAGATCTTGGAAAAATGGGCCTCCCATGCATCGCTGGTTATGTTACAGCTTATGGGGGTCAGTGAGTGTCCCATCGACCTCATGTCTTTAACTGCAGCCCAAAAGCCATTCCCAATCTTTAATATGGTGGCGCATGCAAGGTTATCCCCATGGTCTTTTATAATTTCATCCTTTCGTTGACTAATGACTACTTTGTATTGCTGTCTCGAGGATTTAATAAGAACCTGGTCTCTGGGGTTCATTATGAGTGCCTTGCGAAGTTCTCAGTTTGCTGAAGAGCAATCTCTATTAAACCAGCTTGGGCCAGAATGTGTCTCTGCTGCGGGCCTCGATAGCATACGTTTAATGCCTTCACAGAGTTGAACAAAGGCACTGATTGCCTCAGGGTTACGATCTTTTAGTATCAGACACGTATCAATAAGAGGCCAGTGTGTTTTTACCATATTAAGGAACAAATCGTTGTTATCAATCCCTCGCCAGACTAGTCCCAGATTATCAGTAGAGGGTGATAGGTTCCTAGCGCCACTTTCACTTGCATAAGTTGGCTTAGGGGCGATTCTCAATGTTATTTGGATAGAGTTGTGGTCACCTTGAACAGGTGGTATTGACCTCAGCTTTTAACAGGCAATCTTCTAGAGAAGAGGAAATGAAAACATAATCAATAGTAGACGCGCTGCCCCTGCCTCTGTATGTTGGCTCAACATACTTATCCTTGTTGGGTACTGCGGCTATTTCCCTTGTATTGAGTAAATTGTGAGCGCACAGGTGATCCAATAGTTCCATCCCCCTATTACAAGGGGCGGCGATATTAAGAGAGTCCATGTCTAAGGTGTTTCCACTGGAGATCCTAACATTAAAATCACCCCCCAGACAAATACCAGCCAAATTATCATAACTCGTATGATTGTTTAAAGTTGAAGTACATTTAAACAGGTTAGAGGAATTCATGTTTGGTTTGGTGTAAAAATCATTGTTATAAAAATTGATTAAACAAATTAAAATTCCCCTTGTGTAGATCAATGCCTGGAACTGATCATTTGTATCAAAAGCCCTTACACTACCTCCTGCAGAGATATATACCCAAATTGAGAGCCCACCAGACAGACGGCCTGCCTTAGGAATGGAGACAACAATGTTAAAGCATTCGAACCCTTCTAAGTATAGATCCCGCGTAGCCCAGGTTTCCAGTAACATGAGGTTGTCCTGTTTTTGAGCCAACTCTATCCAGTCTGGAAGACTTAGTTTAGATGCCAGGCCGGCAACATTCCAGCTCAATATATTTAGATTTGGAGCATTAACAGACATGACTGAGGCACAGTGCCCACCAGACAGGAGCTCATTTAACACGGAACGCGGCTCATTAAGAACCGGCGGGGAGGGCAGTCAATCCTGATTACTTGAGCCAGACAAAGGTAGAAACCATTGTGCATAGTTAGGGAGAAAACATAATTGGTTTTTAACCCCATAGTTGATCTGTAAAAATAACCAAGAGGCAGTGACCAGAAATGGGTTAAGTTGGTAGTGTTTACCTCCTGTGCCATCAATAAAGTTCTCACTGTTGACGGATTTAGAAAATGAATGACTATACAGTCCCCCTCAATATTCCTAGGAGACGGCCCTAGCCAACCTATTCTACGCACCATGATGATATCATTTATGTTCGACACCCTGAACCCCTTATGTTTTGACAACCAATCGGCACTTTTATTGTGCAGTTGGTCCCATGTTTCTAGTTTGTTTTTCCTGATAGGGGTATCCCTGCCGGGACCAGGACATGATGCCGGTGGTAGACTAAGTACCTCCCTGCTGGCCTGTGGGATTTCTATTCTCACGGAGTCCGGAACCCCCATGCAAGGTCTACCACCCCCTAAGTGTGTACTGTCTGGGGTACTCCGAGGCACACTGCGTAAAGCAAGTCATAAAGAAGGAAACAGGGACAGGTGTGTAGAAGATTAGGCATGGTTTGTGTGAGATGAAAAGGTTTTGTGATGCGTTGGGCCTTGATACCAATCTCATTCGGCCGCTGGGAAATGAACCGGCCGAACAGGTTTGGCCCCAGGCGATGGAGTCAGTTCGCCCAGGTCACCGAAGAGTCAGCGAAGGTGTGCGTGTCCTTCAGACCCATGCTTGGCCTTAATGCTTAGCCCATGTGAGGGCAATCACTAAAATGGCTGCCGTTCTAAAATGGAACCCGAGGGTTCAGGACGGAAACTCTGGTTTCGGGCGATTCTGTCACTCGAATACGACGCAAATGCTTGTGCATATTATTCAAATCATTATCGGTTTGCTGATACCAAATTCGTCATGGTGGAACCATGTTAAATACGTGGTTCCGAAATTTACAGTACCACACTTTCATTGCGCTGGTTTTGTGCCTGCCATAGTGTAATGTGCTGACTTTGTTCCTGTGCAATTTCTTGACTCCTAGACAGGTCTGGCAGTGCCTGCACTTTGCTTGCTTTGTGCTGAGAGCAGCAACCTACGAGAAGTGAGGGAAGTCTCTTGTGTTGAGTTCTAGTCGAACCCAACTCAAATGCCACACTTAAAGGGCCATTACCAATTATTGTGTTTGAGTCTTTACCTTGCCGGGCTCTAGCCAGAGCTGCACCTTGGTGCCAATGTCACCAAAGACCTTCAGCTTTTTGCTTTTCAGTCATTATCATTGAGAGATAAACTGATCAGGCTACAGTTTTTGAAAGTTCTGAGCTTGGTATGCGAGAGATATTTATTTTCTATAGGAATGTCAGGTGCACTTATCTAAATGAGTAAAGGCACTAAGGACTATTTATATATCACTTACTAATATGTTAATTATTAATCAAAAGAACCCTTTTCAGCAACCTTAGAATAATGAAAGTTTGAGGAAAAAGCGCTGTGGCTCTCAATGTGTCCCTTTGCAGTCTTCGGGCCGCTTCATTTGGACTCATTAACCAACTTACAGGTCTCTGCAGTAGGTCTTAACCCCATTAGATATTTTAAATTGCAATTAAGTAAGTCAGAAAGGATTTACTTTTACATTTGTCCCTGTGACCAGTTTCTTTGGGCAGCTTTTTTCCAAATACATAATTGTCTCTCTCTGCTCTTTGTGACTCCGCCCCTTTTTGCTGCCTCTCACTGACCTCCAGTTTACAGGACCCAGGAGTGACATCTTTCTGTTTGCAGGACTGCCAGTCCCTGGATGTCCCTCTCGCGGTTTGTTTTTCAAACCCGCTCTGTTTTGCTTCCTGTCTTTCTCTTCCTGCTTTTTCTGCCTTTATCACTTGCTCTGGGTCAAAGTCTGATGATGAGAGTGTAGACCAGGTCCCTAAAACTGACTCCCGGTGCCCCCCACCCTCAGTCGCCAAGTAAACCGAAGCCTCGGCTCTCAGTGGCTTTCCCTCCTCATTATCCGTTGATGGGCATCCGTGGCAAAGCCGCAGAGCTGGCAGGGACCCTCTCTTCCGATGCCCAGGATGCAGCGTTTGGGGCCAGGGACATGACGTCTCCATGTCTATTGTTGGACCAGCAGATGCGCCCCCCCCCCCCCCTGTGGCACAAGCCCTTTGGCTGCCAATGTACAGCACCACAGTACAGTTGTGGGAAAAAGGATTTTCTGCTGCTGGAATGACAGATGTAAGTGCCTGAATGTGCAAGATGGTCAAACTTGTATAGACCATTCATCTAAACTTTACTGCAGGTGTTCTTTGAAAATACACTAATGCGGAAGTTCGGCTTGCTTTGCTAAGAGCAGCTCCAGAATAGAAATATTAGCCATGCTTGCAAAATATAACTATTAGGATGTTTAATGCCTCCCACAGCACACCTTGATAGTATCCAAGGAAGTGCAGAAGAAGGAAAACCCGACAGGTTATTGCATTCAGAATAAAATATACCCCAAAGATTCTGCAACTTGAAACCATGGGTGAAGGTCCATACAGACCTGCTGAACTATTCTGCATTGAGTGTTCTTTGCAAATAAAATGTTTCCAAAAATATTTGCAACTTGGAAAAATGAAGGCTACAGATAGTTTTGCTAAACTACGGCGCAACTTTATTTCCCATTTCTGTAAGGCATAGTTTAATAAACATGTTTTTTGCCTGCCAATATTAAAATTAATACCATGAAGAAGCGGCCAAATGAATTATGGACAACATGTAAAAAAACAAGGGTCCCATCCTCAAAGAAAACCACAAGAGGGCATCCGCAGAGGAGGTTCACAAGTGTCAGAATTTCACAATATTCTACAGAAGTGGGCCTGGAAGTCTTCCACCTTTGGGGCTTTCTGTGCTGCACTGAGGTGTGTTTGCTCCTGCGAACAACTAGTGGAAAAGTGCAAATGTACCGGTTAGAATCCAGTGCTGTCTTTCCACAGCGGAGGACATTGTTTTCCCTGTGAGGAAGCCCCTTCCTGCACCCCTCTATTTTGCTTTATAGAAGGGTGCGGTCCATCCCGACCTGGAAACAGCTTTACTCCTGCACTGCCTGGAGTATGTTGTTGACCTTTTCCAGACAGGGAAGGAGTTGGAAAGGAATCGGTGAACACTCTTAAACATGTAAGTTTGGATGTGTGCACACACTCAAGGGAGCTCCAGCCCTGAAGCACCCCCTCCCCCCTGCCTCCAGCCCCCACGAGCAGATTTGCACAGAAGTAAATCCTCACGCATTGTAATCCTTTAAATGCAAAACCAACTGTTCTGCGGGTTGGTTGGACTTTTACTTCTAAATACCCGGAGAAACGGGGACTGTGAGATGTCGACTCTGCCGCACAGAGGTCCCTGCTTCTAAAGTGGACATGTCCAGCCGTTGATGCACCTTTGGGTAGACACAACCTGAGTGTGTGAAAGCACTTTACAAAACCACAGCAATCGGCACTTTCACTGCAGGGGGGAATGCGACAAGATCTCCCGAGGCTGCTCCAGGGGGGGTACATTGTAGTAACCTTTGGTCTCTTTCAACCAGAAACAAAGCTTTCATTGTGTTGCAATCTACAAGTTGTATAACGTGTGGTGGGTTTTGTAGGCGCTGCAGTCAATTCAGAATTACGCAGAAAATACAGAAGCCGCAGAATTAAAAGATTCCAGCGCCATTTTTTATCACCGAATGCTTCGGAGGCTCCTGGCTAACCGCAGTATGCAGGAGCTTTGCAGCCCCCTCCCCACCCCCCAAAGAGGTCATTACTTTTTGAACGTCAGTGACGACACAGTCCACGCCTAGCAAACTGTGCAATAAGGAACGGAATTTCCGACAACCAGGGTAGGTTAGAATTATACCATGGTCGGTTTTGTAATTGGTACCGTGAGCTCCCGCCCCGGGTTCTTCTGAGAAGTTGAATGTCATGGGAAGGAAGGGGCACTGTCTACCCATGTACACTTACCCTACTTTCTCTCGACAAATTACCCAACTCTCTGTCCAGCCATTCTACACCGACCGCTGTGTGCACAGCACTTTCCCCGTTCACTGTCTGTCCAGCCATTCTACACCGACCGCTGTGTGCACAGCACTTTCCCCGTTCACTGTCTGCCCAACTCTAGTGCGGCCGGACAGCCCAACTCTAGTGTGGCCGGACACCCCAACTCTAGTGCGGCCAGACCGCCCAACTCTAGTGTGGCCGCGGACAGCACAACTCTAGTGTGGCCGCGGACAGCCCAACTCTAGTGCGGCCGGACAGCCCAACTCTAGTGTGGCCGTGGACAGCCCAACTCTAGTGCGGCCGGACAGCCCAACTCTAGTGCGGCCGGACAGCCCAACTCTAGTGCGGCCGGACACCCCAACTCTAGTGCGGCCGGACACCCCAACTCTAGTGCGGCCGGACAGCCCAACTCTAGTGCGGCCGCGGACAGCCCAACTCTAGTGCGGCCGGACACCCCAACTCTAGTGCGGCCGGACAGCCCAACTCTAGTGTGGCCGCGGACAGCCCAACTCTAGTGCGGCCGGACACCCCAACTCTAGTGCGGCCGGACAGCCCAACTCTAGTGTGGCCGTGGACAGCCCAACTCTAGTGCGGCTGGACAGCCCAACTCTAGTGTGGCTACATAAGTGGACTTGTGTGGTAAGAGGTGAATATTCTAGCACCTCTAATAGGGCTGTTACATAAGGCTTTGTATGTCTGACAAGTAGATCTGAAAGACCATCAGATCTTGGGAAGAGACAGTTGCAGGACATGCTTGACCAGCTTCCTGTTAGGGCTTGTGCAGTGGCAGTCAAAAGTCATGCTCCTGATATCGTGGTAGGACCAGGAACGACTGAGTCAAAAGTCAGGCCCCTGCCTCTGATCGGACTGTGTGACTGCTGTAGAGTTGACTGCAATAGTGTTCCTCACAAGTCAAGCCTTTGCTTCTGAAACATTGATAGCATCTGTTAGACCATGTCTCGCTCGAGGCCTCGCGAAGGTAGGCTGTAAATGCGATACTTTTCTATCAAGTCTCTGACCCTAGAAGCAAAGGACTCTAATTCCTATTTGTCTCTTTCCAAGGGCTGGTTTGATTGGCCTTAGGGCTTCATAGGAATCCATGCATGACCCCTAGATGTATCAGCACCCAGGCTAATGTGCTGCATAGCTAAATGCATATAAGGTCCCAAAGGCAAGACCGATTGCATTGCAAATGCTTGTTTCCTCTTACCAGCACACATAGAACGAGGAAAACACCTCCTTTGATTGTTTTTGTGCAGTTAGAGGTTCCTTCCTGCACAAAAACAATGATGCCAACAACACGGACACCCTTGTACCAGGGTGCAAAGGTGCCTCCGTTGGTGCTCGGCTGACGGTTGTACGCCCGCGCTGGCAGACAGGACAAGAATGCCCGTATCTTGGAGACATGGCGCATTCCTGCCCTTTTCTTTTGACGTAGGGCAGCACAGCTAGAAGGCTCGCGGCGCTGCCCTATGCCAAAAATATTGTAAATATTACCCTATGTCAATTTCCTGTCCATCACAAGAATTAGTATTTCTCAATTTAGCTGTCTTTTTCTGCTTTTAAATAAGATATGAATCATTTGTTGGTGATGATCACAGGAGACTAAGTCAGGCAGCAACAGTACACTTGTTCAAATACACACACATGGCCTCTATCGTAGGCCAAACTCTCCTTCCGCGCGCCTAATTTAGAGATGTGCGGACCGTAGGTTGTCCGTGGATGAAACCTCTGCTGGCTCAGTTGATAGGAAAGTTCCTCTGAGGGCCCTACGGTGTAGGGAGCATCAGAGGGAGGGCATTCGGCTTTCTGCACTATTGAGGGTGGAGAACGTAATGTCCTTTTTCCAGTCTGTTGCCACCAGGAACAACCTGGCAGTGAGGAATGGAACAAAACAATAATGTCCCCCACACTCCAGGACAAAACTCCCAAGCTATGGGGGTCCTTAGTTTTTGTGTTTTCAAAAACAAACTCCCAGTTTAGAAGTTTCTTTTTGTAATAGAAAATAGTGTTAAAAGTTTGGTGGACGGCAGTTCAGTCTCACTGCAGCCGTCCACCAGACCTTTTGACCTTGAATGGAAAGGCTGTGATGCTGGACTGCTGGGTCGGTGTCCATCTCTAAGTTTGACAGACAGTGCTCTATGAGGATGGCGGACGTATTGTCCTCCGCCACACTGACGGGCAGAATACCATCCGTCAAACACATTAAATTTGCCCCATGCTTCAGACAGGAGTAAATCCATTCCCTGCACAGTAACGGAGGGGAAAAGATCCAAAACTGGTGGGGTGAAGGGGCTTTTCCAAAGGGAAAAAAATCCTTTAAAGGAAAATAAAGAGAGACCAACTGTTCTCATGCCAGGGCATATTTCTATGCAGGACTGTATGCTAAGTACAATTACACACGCTGAAATGCCCTTCCATGGTCGTAATTAAAAATTGACAAAACCTTTCCAGTAGTACTGTTGGAAAACTTTGAGAATTTGTGAAACATGTAAATCCGCACCAATGAAAGAGTGAAGACACTCTACAGCTTTCTTTCTTGAAGATCATAGGTGTCTGAAAAGCAACTTGAACCAATGACATTCTGGACCCGTATTACAAACAGTGCACACTGTGCTGTGTGTCCTATCACTGAAAATGTGCTGTTCCAGGGAAGACCTTTCTAGAAACCGCTGGGCAGGGGACGCCTGGAGACCCCTAGGGTTCCTATTCCCCCATTCAATGGTCCCTCTCTTGGGCATACTGACTGTGTAAAATAGACGCAGTAGCAACAGATCTCAGCTACTGAGAGACGATCATCGGAAACTCTTCATCAGGCTCCACTTAATGTAACAATAGCTGGCAACTATCCAACCGCAGACCCAAGACATGCAGGTCCACCTGCATACACTGCATGAGCAGGTTTGCACCCTTGAGGGGCTTGTGGAGGATGCTGAGGGCAGGTCGCGGCGAAATAACATAAGATTGATGGGCCTACCTGAAAACGTGAAGGGACGAGAAGTAGAGTCATATCTTTAAACCTGAATTATCAGCTTTGTTCCCTTTGTTCCCTTTGAGGCACTTTCATCATTCTTCTCAATGGAGCGGGTTCACAGGGTCCATTCGAGGAGAACCCCACCGGGTGTCCTGCCTAGACCACTGGTGGCTCGCCTTATCCACTATAAAGACAGACGCGTGGTCTTGAGTGAGGACCACAAGCAGCACAATTTGCCAGTTGACAATGCCAAAGTGATGATCTTCCCAGACTATACACTGGTGGTCCAATGTAAATGTCCCGCTTTACTTGCAGTCAAACGCAAGCTGAGAGAAGTCAACATTCAATATTGATTCCTCTTCCTGGCACGTTTCTGTATGGAAGCAGATAGTAAAATACATTTCTTTACTGATCTCCTTGATCGGGCCCTGGGTTAAAATTCAGGGGCCGGCAACAATTGATCATGGCCTTGGTGTAGTAGGGGGAGTACGCTCTCTGGGGGACACCTACAGAGACACAAAAAGAGGGACTAATAAGCTGCTCTTCACATGCCCGCTCTCCGAGCTTGGCGGAGGTCATCCAGGAGCAATGTATGGTGTTGCTGACAGTGGTGGCGTTCCAGGACCCCGCCCTCCTTCTAACACAGATGACTCCAAACCCTCAGGAGATGTGGATTCTGTGACCTCGGAACTCTTTCCCCAGGCTCTGACATGCTTCCCAAGGTGACTCACCAAACAGCGGATAATATCCTTTAACGTAATTGTTGGTATGCTATGCACCTGTGTGCTTGTTGATTAAGCTTTCTGACATAGAACCCCCCCTGATTTCTCCCTCTCGTCAACTTACTGTCACCCTTTTAAGACAATGGGAAGCACCGGTGAACTGTTCTGCACTTGGAGACATGGTCCACATCCATGTGTCTGACTTTAGGTACCACTGGGTCTAGAAGTGTATGTTGGCATCAGGGGAACATATGATGGCTTTGTGTAATCCCCATGTTAGCCTCATGTTAGCCTCATGTAAGCATTATCTCAGCCTCTTACTTGGTTTTCAGATGAGGCCGCGTGACTAAACTCATGTTAGCCTTGTTTGATACTCTTGTAAGCACCATGTATACCTCATCCATGTCATATCAGACTCATGCCTGGCTCTTGTCAGTCTGATGTGCTCATCATGTCAGCCTCACAGGGGCTCATGTCAGGCTTCTGTGGCCCTTGTGTGGGCCCTGCAATGCCCACTGTGCCATCTTGCTTGTATCTTACAGTTTCTGGACTTTCCCCCTGATTTCTGCTTATCTGCGTGACAATCAATCCGTGAGTCCGCTGGAGGTGTCAATGTGACTTATCTCTCAAATGTCAGCTTTAAATCTGCCTCCGTCACTTCATCTCACTTCAGCTCACTCACCTCATGTCTCTGTCTCTGTCCCTCTCTTTCCCTCTCTTTCCCTCTGCTGCATAATGTCCTTCTCAGGCCTCTGCCTCCAGCAGTGTCACTTGAGCCGCCCCAGAGAAAGCGTATCAAGAATGTGTACTTACTCCTGCCAAGGGCCTAATTTGAGCCAGGGGGTTCTGGTGCTCAGCACTGGCACTTAATTGCCCACACGGGCACTTATGACAGGCTGCCACATGGTGGCGATGTTTGCTAAGTTAGAGATGAGAAGAACAGATATTTATTAAATCAACATACATTATAAATGACTAATTCCTGCCGCCCAAGCCATTCTTTTAGCTCTGGGGCCTGGAATAGTCTGAATTGTCACGCTTGTAGGAGTTTGCTGGTTAGTAGCTCGGTTAGTACTGTCATTGGCAGTGTTTTCAGGGGCAATAGGTGGGGCAATCTGCAGTGCCCTTATGGAGAGGTCTTTGGCTCTTATTTGTTTTGCAAATTAAGAACTGCCCCCGGCTGTACCCTCATGACCCCAGATCGACTTACCTTCACAGGTGCTCAGATCTCTCAGAGGTTTGCTACACAAAAGGACATCATCTTGTTCAATTTCTCTTGCAAATCCACCCATTAAGGATCAGGAGTAGGGCCACTCTGGAACTGAAGCCAGTGTGGACCACTGCCCCTTCCGCCCTCTGCCCCAGTGGGGACCACTGCCCCTTCCGCCCTCTGCCCCAGTGGGGACCACTGCCCCTTCCGCCCTCTGCCCCAGTGGGGACCACTGCCCCTTCCGCCCTCTGCCCCAGTGTGGACCACTGCCCCTTCCGCCCTCTGCCCCAGTGGACTGACTACTGCCCCTTCCTCCCTCTGCCCCAGTGGGCTGACTACTGCCCCTTTCGCCCTCTGCCCCAGTGGGGACCACTGCCCCTTCTGCCCTCTGCCCAAGTGGGCTGACCATTGCTCCTTGGTGCCAGAGAGCACTTGCTGCTAAGGCTGTTATTTCATGACATGTTGAGGCAGCTCAGCATCATTTTAGGGTAGTTGTGCTGAACATTCTCTGCATTGTCACACTTTCCCCACTGTTTTCTTGGGGTTGGTGAACCCCAGACATCCTTGGAGAGGGCTTATTTGACACTCAACAAATGTTTTGCACTATTTCATAAGAGCCAATCCAGAACCTTTGGCTGGTCAGACAATTTAGTTTATCAAGTATGTTCTAAGATGAATTATTTGTGCCCGGCCCCACAGAATGTGGGAGCTCTTATTTCAGTCAGTCGGAGTCAGTGCAGTTATTTACAGTACTTGTACATCTCATCGGCCACAGCTCTTCACAGCAAACCTTTCTGACACACCAGTGACAGTCAACAGACATCAGTGAGCGGGGCGCCCCCTTCAGGAGCCTTCCGTAACTCTCAGCACTCAGAACACTTAATCATCATCATTTTCATCACCATCTCCATCTTCATCATCCAGCAGAATGTATATTTTAAACAATGTTTAAGACAAAACTTTGAATCAGACATTACTGCTGAGGCTGACGGCCACCAACTAACTGTAATTCTGTGGTTACAATGTAGGATCAGGAACCTCTATTTCTTTTAATCTGTAGTTTTTCTAATCATGTCTGACGCAGAGAGGCCCTTCCTCATGCCTTGGGGGGTCTTAGGGTGTCTGAAAGTCAACTCCACTTCTTACCCAGACGGTAGAGCACGATGTTTATGAATACGTTGACTGCAATCATCACTCCCAGGGTTATCGCCTGCCTCCTTAGACGAGGGATCTCCCGGCCACCTGGAGAGGAAATCACAGAATCCTGCATTTAACTTTACATATCATATCATAAGATGGCTTGTAATATCCTCAGTTAGTGTGTCAAGTCACTCCAACGAGTGTCAGTGTGCATGAGGACTGGCCACTGAGTCTTTGTTGGTACGAAGACTGGTCACTGAGTCTCAGTGTTTTCCAAGACTGGTCACTGAGTCTCAGTGTGTGCCAAGACTGGTCACCAAATCTTGGTTTGTGCCAAGATGGGTCACTGAGTCCCAGTGTGTGCCACAATTGGCCCTTGACTCTCCATGTTTGCCAAGACTTGTAACTGAGTTTCAGTGTGTGCCAAGACTGGTCACTGAGTTTCAGTGTGTGGCAAGACTGATCACTGACTCTCAGCGTGTGCCAAGACTGATCACTGACTCTCAATGTATGGCAAGATGGTAAATAGCTCTACTTATTTGCCAAGATTGACCAGTGGCTCTCAGTGTGTGCCAAGATTAAACAATGAATCTGAGTGTGCACCAAGACTAATCAGCATGTACTGGCTCCAGCCAAAAATCTGTGAGGAAATGAGAGTGACACTTAGTGTGTTTGCCAAGGCTGGAAGTAAGTCTCAGTTTGATGCAAGACATGTCAGTGACTCTGTGTGGGTGGAGAGGCTGGCTAGTGACCCTCAGTGCATGCCACATCTGGACTGAAACTTCCTGCATGTGCCAAGTCTGTATTGTGCCTCACTGCATGAGCCTTATCCAGCTGCCTCTTACATCATATGTAAGGCTGGACTGTGGCTCACTCTACGTACCATTTGTGGACAGTTGCTCACTCTATGTACCATGTTTGGACCGTGGCTCACTCTATGTACCATTTGTAGACCATGGTTCACTCTATGTACCATTTGCGGACTATGGTTCTCTCTATGTACCATTGGTGGACTGTCGCTCACTCTATGTACCATTTGTGGACTGTGGCTCACTCTATGTGCGATGTGTGGACTGTTATTCACTCTATGTACTATTTGTGGACTGTGGCTCACTCTATGTACCATGTGTGGACTGTTACTCGCTATATGTACCATTTGTGGACTGTGGCTCACTCTATGTACCATTTGTGGACTATGGCTCACTCTATGTATCATGTGTGGACTGTGGCTCACTCTATGTACCATTTGTGGACTATGGCTCACTCTCTGTACGATGTGTGGACTGTGGCTCACTCTATGTATGATGTGTGGACTGTTATTCACTCTATGTACCATGTGTGGACTGTGACTCACTCTATGTACCATGTGTGTACTGTTATTCACTATATGTACCATGTGTGGACTGTGGCTCACTCTATGTACCATTTGTGGACTGTGACTCTATGTACCATTTGTGGACTGTGACTCACTCTATGTACCATGTGTGGACTGTAACTCACTCTATGTACCATGCGTGGACTGTGAGTCACTCTATGTACCATGCGTGGACTGTGACTCACTCTATGTACCATATGTGGACTGTGACTCACTCTGTGTACCATTTGTGGACTGTGGCTCACTCTATGTACAATGTGTGGACTGTTATTCACTCTATGTAACATTTGTAGACTGTGGCTCACTCTATGTACGATGTGTGGACTGTTATTTACTCTATGTGCCATTTGTGGAATGTGACTCACTCTATGTACCATGTGTGGACTGTGGCTCACTCTATATATTATTTGTGGTCTGTGGCTCATTGTGCGTGCAAACGCTGAACTGTGTTTGTCAATGTGTGTCAAATGTTAATGCGGATACTCAGTTTGTGTCCAGGCTGAACAGAGAGATTTGGTGTTTTTCAAAACTGGACAATCTGTGTTGGTGTGCATGTCTGGGCACCAATGCTGAGTACAGCCTCTTAGTGTATGCCAGAGCTCACCATAGCCTCTCAGAATGTGTCAGTGCTGACCATCGCCTCTCGGTGTATTTCAGTGCTGACCATCACCTTTCAGTGTGTTTCAGTGTTGACCATAGCCTATCGATGTGTGTCAGTGCTGACCATAGCCTCTCAGAATGTGTCAGTGTTGACCATAGCCTATCGATGTGTTTCAGTGCTGACCATAGCCTCTCGGTGTGTGTCAGTGTTAACCATAGCCTCTCAGTGTGTGTCAGTGCTGACCATTGCCTCTCAGAATGTGTCAGTGCTGACCATAGCCTCTCGGTGTGTGTCAGTGCTGACCATAGCCTCTTGGTGTATGTCAGTGCTGACCATAGCCTCTGGGTGTGTGTCAGTGCTGACCATAGCCTCTGGGTGTGTGTCAGTGCTGACCATAGCCTCTTGGTGTATGTCAGTGCTGACCATAGCCTCTGGGTGTGTGTCAGTGCTGACCATTGACTCTTGGTGTATGTCTGTGCTGATCATAGCCTCTGGGTGTGTGTCAGTGCTGACCATCACCTCTTGGTGTATTTGAGTGCTGACCGTCACCTTTCAGTGTGTTTCAGTGTTGACCATAGCCTATCGATGTGTGTCAGTGCTGACCATAGTCTCTCGGTGTGTGTCAGTGCTGACCATAGCCTCTCGGTGTGTGTCAGTGCTGACCATAGCCTCTGTGTGTGTCAGTGCTGACCATAGCCTCCTGGTGTGTGTCAGTGTTGACCATAGCGTCTCGGTGTGTGTCAGTGCTGACCATAGCCTCTCGGTGTGTGTCAGTGCTGACCATAGCCTCTCGATGTGTGTCAGTGCTGCCGATAGCGTCTCGGTGTGTGTCAGTGCTGACCATTGCCTCTTGGTGTGTGTCAGTGCTGACCATAGCCTCTCTGTGTGTTTGTGCTGACCATAGCCTCTCTGTGTGTTAGTGCTGACCATAGCCTATGGGTGTGTATCTGTGCTGACCATAGCCTCTGGGTGTGTGTCAGTGCTGACCATAGCCTCTGGGTGTGTGTCAGTGCTGACCATAGCCTCTGGGTGTGTGTCAGTGCTGACCGTACCCTCTCAGTGTGTGTCAATGCTGACCATCGGCTATCAGTGTGTGTCAGTGCTGATCATGCCCTCACAGTGTGCACTAATGCTGACCATTTCCTCTGTAAATACCAATGCAGACCATTGCCTCTCAGTGAGTGCAAATGCTGACCATTGATTGTCAGTGTGTGCCATGAGTTGCTGTATTATTGTGTGTCAAGACTAGTCACTGATTGTCAGTGGATGTATATTAAAATATCAAATATAGAATTATTGACCTGCATGAAATGTCAACTACCGACATACAAGGTAAACATACACAGGGAAGTATATATTTACTACTCTAACCCACATCTACTTACCTTGACAATAATTTTCTAGACATTATTGTGGGTTGATCTATGAGCAGATTAATATTACAAACATCTCTATATTTTGGTACCATGTCAATATCAGTCAGTGCCATGACAAGTCAGTGACTCTCAGTGTCTACAAAGACTGGCCAGTCACTCCCTGTGTGTGTCACAGTAACTCAGTACCCTCTTCAGACTGCATCAGACACACTACTAGATAAAAGAGGGGGTCTTCTGCTCCCCTGTCCAGACTGTATAACACTAACCATTGCCTTAAGATGATGTTTAATCCCCTGTGTCCTGGGATAATGCATCAGAATTACCTGTAGATGAAACCTGATTCCTTCTCGGCATTCTCCTTGGAGCCCTCCTTGTTGCCATCACAGCCTCCACTGATGCTCAGGATACTCAGAGGAGCAGGAAGCAGTGAGAGGTACTCGGGTATGAGCTGCTTGTCTTGAGCCGCTAGGGAGGGATCTATATAACAGATACAGATGCAGGAAACTCCACTTAGAAATTGCTGACAGCAGCATTGTGCAATCTGTGTATGAGTGGGAAATGATGGGGTGCACATAACAGTCTATAATAATCTCCATGCCTCACTGATAAAGAGGGTGTGCATATGGTGAGACTCCAGACAATTCCCCACACGCAGTAAAAGTTATGGAATAAGAAATATTATTAAAAACAAGAAGACTTACTGGGGCCAGCAGAGGAGCCCTCATTAGTGTCCTCCTGGTGCTGTTCGGACTGTTGTCCCGCCGGACCCCCACTCCCTGTCTGTCTGCCCCTGGGTGCTGATGAACAGGAAAGATATTAGAAACAGACAGACATTGATGGATGGTGTCAAACAAATACAATATTTTTCAACAACGGTCAAAAAACACTTATGTAAACAACAATTGCAATAACTAAATTGACCGATCTCATCTGGTCAACAAGTAGTATTGGGGGATTCGCGGATCGACTACTTAAATTACTATTTATCAACAGTAATCCTGTCTTCCATTCTGATTCCAGAATACTGAGTTACAACTAAGCCTAAGTACGACGTACCACCCAACCTAGCCCACCTATTCCAGGCATGCCAATTGTACATTAAGTATGCATTTCCACTTCTTTTATTCCTCAGCAATGCATATGGTCAAATGGAGGACACATGACTACATTTTTGTATACACCAAATTTTGGGTTGATTGATTGATGCTGATGTTCTGCTAGTGCTAAGCCAATTACCACCACTCATTGAACAAACTAGAAAAGGTTCCAAACTTCTAATAAAGACTGATGTACTAGCAGCACGTCACGTAACTGAGGGAGCATCACGCATACCACTAACAAATTAGAAACTCATACTTACAAAGTACCTAAACCTAAGTATCAATCCGCCCCTATCTATTAGTGACAGGACAAAGTAAGGAGTGGACTAGAGTCACTGTAGCATTACGTAACTTAATTGGTCTGAAATAAACTCGTACAGAATCACGCTAAGCGAGCGCAAACGCAAAGTTGCAAACAAGTAAGATTAGTAGTAGTGCAGAAGAGCACATGTGTCATAAAAAATCACAGAAGACTTTTAAATGTAATTAACCTGGAATGTAAGCAGCAGCATTCTAGCTGGTTGGAAGAAAAAAAAGATATTTGCAATATATAACACAGAGCAGAAGAACAGACACAAAGTAGTAATAATTAAATAGGTACTCAGCAAGCCCCGGGACCTCCACTCCTAGCAGGTCCAGCAGGTCCTGCTCACGGGCCAGGATGTCGGACCACCGGTGCATCAGCTGCGCCTGGGAGTGCCGGACCCCAGAGGAGCGCGACACTGCCCGGCGCACCTTCCCCCACCGCTGCCGACGCTCCCGGAGGCCGTACCTGGACCCAGGCCTGCCACCTGCTACCAGGGTTGAGGGGAGGTGGCACTGCACAAAGAAAATTATTGCAGCCAACTCCACCTCCCCAAATAAGGCCCGTGCCTGCACCCCTTGTGGGCGCCGCCTTCCGCAAGGAAGGCGGTCGCGGCTCTGGCTGTGACGGCGACCAGCCCTACCCTTAGACATGGTTCTGGGGTAAGAAAAGGTAATAAAATTACAGAAGTAAAGGAAATAAATAATAGCAGGCAAAAGAAAGAGAAAAAGTAGCTAAAAAACAAAAAAAAGGAGACAAAAACAAAAAATATAGAAGCTGGAAAATAGTAAGAGAAATAATAAATAAGAAAGATAAAAAAAAAGTGGGTTGAAACAAAGGATTGATAAGATTTGGAGAGGATTGAAAATCAGGCCCCAGAACCATGCAATAGAGTGAAAAACAAGATGGCCGCACCCATCGTGACCACGTGCGCAAGTTCGCGTGATATTTTCTTCCCGAGCAAGCAAAAAGCAACGCGATCAAGTAAAAGTGATCGCGAGCAGGAAATATCTACTGCGAATGGGCGCGAACATGCATTGCGCGACCCGGAACAGGAAGTAAGCATCGCGAGAGGGCGGGACAAGTGAAAACAAGATGGCCGCGCCCGTGAACAACCGCATGGGTAAGTTGGCGACACGCGATCACACAAAAAATACCGCGAACAGGCGGGAAAAAAACTTCTGCGTCTTCGCGATATTTCCGGCGTGTTTGAGGAGATTTTTTGCATTTTCGCGATAATTTGCGAAAGTTAATTTCGCAAATTCCGCCCACCCCTAATTAAAAGTGCATGTTTCAGTCTGCATGTCAGAATTTTTTAATGAAATAGAAAAGGATTTGAGAAGTCACTCAAAATGTGCCCTAATTTTTCTTTCTTCAGCACTAATCATAATTTCTATGGTAAAATGAACCCCCTCATTGTGTTCCTTTTTAAATTAAATGTTTTAAGTGTTACCAGTTTATTCCAATCAAGATGGCTTCAGGTGTGCCATACTTTTGTCATAATGAAGACAGTAAGCGCTCTAGTTGTTTTTAAGAACACTCTGGGACATTCTGTCATTGGGCTATACTTGGGCGACATCTGGATGATATTTGGGCTACATTTGGGCTCTTTTGTCTCTGGAGGCCATCTTGGGAGACTTATTTGTTATAAAGTTTCCTAATTTCCTCATTTTCTGCAGTCTCCTCAGTAGGAAATACTTTCAGTTTTTTACTTTGGTTCCATCAAGAAGGCATTCCGATGTGTCACACATTTGCCATAAATTCTGAATGTTAGCACTCTAGTTGCTCATTAGATCACTGTAGTAAAGCTACTGCTCACCAGGGAAGTCTGCTGCTGGTATTGAAAGTGCATGTTTCAGTCTGCATGTCAGACTTTTTTAATGAAATTGAAGAGGATTTGAGAAGTCACTCAAAATGTGCCCTCATTTTTCTTTCTGCAGCACTAATCATACTTTCTATGGCAAAATGAACCCCCTAATTTTGTTCCTTTTTAAATTAAATGTTTTAGGAGTTACCACTTTATTCCAATCAAGATGGCTTCAGGTGTGCAATACATTTGTCATAAGTAGGACTTTTAGCGCTCTATTTGTTCTTTAGAACACTCTGGGAAGCTGCAGTAGAACACAAAGGAATCAACTGACAATCTCTGCCCTTGTTGGATGTACATGTTTTACTGAGAATGTCAGACTTCATTCTCACATGACTGAGAAAGATAATGTGAATTTATAGAAAATATGCTCTCAGTTTAGCTTATAGATCACCTTCCAAACCTCTGTGGGAAAAGCATGAGAAAAAAGTTTTCTCTCAAACATGATTCATGATATCACAGCAGAAAGCTTTTTCACATGATAAAATCACCTTAGAACACACCACAATACCTAAAATGAGTATGGTACCATCAACACATGATTTATAATGTAACTAAAGTCTTAAAACCTTCTATTAACTGCAATGCTTTTTAATGAGGTGCTATCATGTATATTGGTCCCAAGATGGCTGCCAACACTTCTTGGATGAAGTGCCGACAGCCAATCAGATCTCACGATGAGATGTGTGGTTGGGCTCCGCCCAGATATATATGTGATTTTGATTTTCTCAGGAACTACTGAACGGATTTACACCATTTAAGCAAAAGGCACGACTTGGAACCAAGGTCTACCTTTCTGCCTTATTTGGTGTAATTCCGTTCAGCAGTTCTGGCTGTAGCTGCGGCTAAAGGTCCTATGGGAAATTGCATGGGGAAAACACGTTTTGAGACCCCCCTTTTTTCTTTCAGGATAGGAGCGGACCAGAGCTGGCCAAAAGTTTTGAACATTTCACGAAGATTCGTCAACGGGCGCCAAAGTTATTCCAAATAGAATGTTGCGGATTTCCTATGGAAAATAGGTCCTAACTATAATTCAATTCAAGAGTTCTTTATTTCAGCCATGTTGGCCATAAAAGAACACAAGATAAAACTTAATAAAAACATGGTTAAAAACCATTTGCATTTTAAAGGATAAATTTCATAGAAACATTGAACGTCTTTATAAAAAGATAAAAATAAATGTATTTAATCATTAACATTCAATGTCAATTAATTGGCGCTGCTTCGACCACATAGCTAGCAAGAACTTGGAAAGTGCAAAGACAATAGGACTTGATGAGTCGGACATGAGAATTCAGATAAACAGTTTTTAAAGCCAAGGTTTTTACAAAGAGGAACCAGCCAGTGCCTCCTGGATTTGATGTATGCAGGGCAGAAGAAGAGAACATGACGTTCATCCTCTCATCACAACTACACCCAGGGTAGGACTTATTTGCTGTAACTGACCCGTTGCTAGTAAAGGCTTTTCAAGCTAAAGTGCCATATCTCCATTGTAAAAAGAGTTTCCTTGCCTGGAGCAGAAAAACAATATCCATGAAATTCTCAAAGAAATAGACGTTTTTAACAATTAGAAATAATTTAGTCAGGGTACCAGTATTAGAAGCACAAATACTGTTTTTCCTTAAAAATCCGAGTAAGCGACTTACTCAAGACTTGGCAACAGGAGCTTTCCGGGCTATCCCATAAGGGCGATAATCCCAATCTTAAGAATTCATATTTAATAAATACCAACCAGGGGATTTTCCCAGAGCTACTATAAGTTAATATCTGCTTCAGCTGTGCCTGTAATATGACAAATCTGATGTTGCCCATAGCCTGCACCAAAACCTTAAGGGCTTTAGTGCTAGCTCGTCTTCTATTGGTCCTAGTCCCAGGTCTAACCTGAGGGGGAGGAGCGGAGTGCCCTGAGGGAGTGTCAGCAGCTGCCTAATAAATTTGGTTTCTATTTTCGCAATGGCTGAACCACTTAAATGCCCCCACAACTCCCCACCATAGAGGGCTGCAGCCCTTGCTTGGGTCATATAAATCTCCAGGGCTGGGCTCACTGGCTTGTATGTCGATGAGTTTGAGACCTTAAGGATACCCCCCGCCAGCTGTGACAATTTCAATTGTGATTTGACCTGTTGCGGACCCCAGGAGAGATTCTCTTCAATAGTAACCCCCAAATATTGAAATGTTGTGACCCTTTCCAGCCTTACACTTCCTAGGGTCGGACTAGCACGGGTGGAAGCCGGAGGATTAAATATCATGGATTTTGTTTTATTGACATTTATGTCCAGACCACGACTTCGACAAAAATCTTCAAAGCCATTCAGTATACGTTGGATTCCCATGGGGGACTTAGAAAGGAGGAGCGTTTCATCGGCGAACATGATCGCCGGAACCCTCCTACCTGCCAACCTTGGGGCATCATTGTTTGGTACATTTTCCAGATGAGCGATTACACCGTTGACATAGAGGGAGAACAGGGTTGGTGCCAAGACACAACCCTGTCTCACACCTCTGCCAACCAGGAACCTTGATGACAACGCCCCATTCCTACCGCATCTAACCTGGGCAAAGATCCCCTCGTGTAATCTCATCAGTACCTGCAGAATTTGTTGCGGAACACCAAGATTGTTGAGGACCCCCCAAAGTTTGTCCCGTTGGACTAGGTCAAATGCGGACCGGAGGTCCACGAACACCATGTAGAGGCTGACACCCTCAATCTTTGCCGTTTTCCAGTATAATAGTATCAGGCGAAAGATCTGGTCCATGGTGGACGTGTTCCTCCTGAACCCTGCTTGGAGAGGAGTTAGAATATCATTTTCCTCTGTCCACACCAGCAAACGATCCAGGACCAACCGTGCAAACATTTTTTGCGAGACATCTATGAGGCTAATAGGCCTATAATTGGCTGGGAGCAGGGGAGAGCTCTTCTTAAAAATCGGGGCAATCTCTGCTCCCAGCCAAGTATCTGGGACTTGCATGCCTCTAAGGATTGCATTAAAGAGAATGAAAAAATAAGGGCCCCAAATCCCTGGTTGGTGCCTGAATAGGTCCCCCGGGAGTTTGTCCAGCCCCGGAGCCTTATCCCCAGCAAGTTTGCCAGTCACACGAGTTACCACCTCCAGGGAGAATTCTAGTACCTCTGGGCAAGTGGATGAAACTAAAGGTGCCAACACAACATCCTTTGGCTGATTGTCTGAATATAGGGTTTCAAAGTATGCTTCCCATGCCTTTGGAGCAATGTTAGGTTCTATTGCTGATCTGAGATCCCCCGAGCCTGTACTAACTAATGACCAGAATCTACGGGCGTCCCTAGCTTCCAGAGCAGTGGTTAGGTTAGTCCACCTGTCCATGTCCCAGTCTTTTCTTGCATTGGCCATTACCCCCTTATAATGTAATCGCAAGTCCCTGAGCTGTGATTTGCATGTTGCCGATTTAACTGCCAAAATCAACTCCGACTTAGCCTTCCTGCAGGTGGAGTTGTACCAGGACGCAGCTGGAGTTGTTTTCTTCTTTGCTGAAGCCAGGGGATTAAGAACTTCAGCTTAATTGGAAACTAAGGCCGAATGAATAGACCTTAGCTTTTCATTATAATCTGGGATAGGGACTATAGTGATTAGGACCTCGACCTCCATTAGTCTAAGGAGGACAATATCATATAGTTTGCCTAAATCATCTCGTGATTGCAATAGTTTACCCCATTTTACCCTACGTCTGTTATTAGAGAGCAACAGCCCTTCATCTGGGTCATTCGGGTCCAAGCTTAAAATTTCAGTTGGACCTAAGGGTTTCATTTCCAAGCATAATGCATTGTGATCGCTATCTGACCTTGGGATTACCCTGAAGTCAACAACTCTAGACCACAACCTTGTTTCGACCATAATATAGTCCAGGCGAGATTCTTGGCCCCTCTTGTTAAAGGTACAGATCGACGGGATGTCGGACGGTGTACGCCCGTTGAAAGCCCTTAAAGAGTTATTTAAAGTAAGGGCCAAGATCTGGGTCGCCAACGGAGACCATATATTTGGTCGGGGGAATTGGCAAGGTGGAATAGCCCAATAGTCGTCCTCTCCCATGAGAGAAACTTCGTTAATTCCCAGGTGGGGCTCATAGTGGCAATTCTCATCACCAGCTACCAAGAGGTGGCGGTCGCCCAACAGTGAACTAAGAAAATTAGATAGTACATCTATAGTAGGCGACTCAGAAGCCAGACTTACAGGGCGTGAATACATGTTCACAATGGCTAACTTGAAAGAATTGGGCCATTTGATGATTATGCATTGAACATCATCGGAGTATGTAAGCAGATTCTCCGCCGTACAACCCAGATGGAGTGCGACCCAAATAGTGAGACCGCCCGAGGTTCTTCCTTTCCCTCTCCACCTAGCAGGGACATGGTAAGTGGCAAATCCCACTCTGAAATGTTCTTCCCTGGCCCAGGTCTCCTGAAAAAGACATATATCGTGTTGGTCCACCAGGGCCCCCCACTCTGTGCAGTGTAATTTATTCGTCAGACCTGCCACGTTCCATGATAAAATTTTTAGAGGCTTCAGAGGAATAACATTGTTAACGATTGGATCACTGCCAGTTACATCACTACCAATTGCAATGCTGCCCACATGTGCTTCTCCCAGAATATTCAGTTCTGGGGTCTGTACTATGGAAGGCAACACTTTACTCCACGGTACCTCTGGTGCCAGCAACATGTCGGACGCCTGCAATTGGATAGCAAGATCCTTGGAAATGGTAAATGAACCGGTGCTAAAGAGCTCTGGTATTCCATCTGAGTTTGAAAAACTCCTAAATAGGTTGGGGCAGGAGGTGTTCAACTTAGTGTGCCGTAGTCAATCCACCATTTCCAAGTTGCTAAACCGGTTATGCGTGGGTACATTACACTGATCGACTTATTGCCCCTGCCAGCCCCTCTCTGACTTTCTTCTACCTGGATGTGTTACCCAAGACCATCCACCTCCACAATCTAGTGATTCAGGATAGAAGAATGACAGAGGAAGGGAATGGATGGTTGACCCACTGATATTGTGACTCCAACTACAAATATGCTCCACAGTACGGGGATCCCTGAAGTTGATCAGCACGCAGTCACCTGTGATAGTTTTGGGGCTGCGGCCCACCCAAGAAACCCTACGTGCCATCAGAATTTCACTAGTAATGTGGAGGGGTAATGGTCTATTAATATTAAGCCAATGAGTTACTTTATTTTTTAGTGATGCAAACGATTCCTGGGTTGGATTAGTTATCTCGGGGATCCCCGCCAGTACAACCAGATATGGACTGGTTTCCGGCGGTAAATCAATTATAGTGGCCCCCTGAGATCCCACCTGAGCCAGTGTCTGCCTAGCTAAGTGTTGGGGTAATGGGGGCGTGGGATCGGCCCTTGTTGGAAATTGGACTTTATTGACATTTGGGGGGTGCAGCTCTAATTGGTACTGGATATGATCTAATCTAGCTCCTTCGAGCACAGGATTAGTTACAATATTATCCACTCTCAGACCAGTTGACTTTGTGTCGGCCAGAATACCACTTAAAGCAAGTTCTAGTTGAGAAAGCTGATACTCAATTTGGCCAAGTCTCTCTTCTAGTGGTCCAAGTGTAGATCTCCATAGGGCGCCCAGTTTTGTAAACAAAAGATCCTCTGTCGTTAATATTCCACTGGTGGGCTGAGCGACATCTGCCTCCTTCGACCCTGAACTCAATACGATTGATGTTAACAGGCCATGCCTAGTCGGATCACTGAGGACCTTGCACCCATTAGTGGGTGGTGTTACAACACTATCGCCCGACCCTTTGACCAATTTCAACTTCCTAATACGAGATGAATTTGTGGCTATATACTTCCTCTTAGATTTTGGCTTGGCACCTGTATGTCTCTCCCTAGGGTTCCGGATTCCTAGGTTCTCCGAGGAGCTGGCCAGAGTAGGGGCATCATTATCCGTTGAGGGCTCCCTTGTTTTTGAGCTCAGGATTGATACTGTAATCTCATTGTCTTGTGAAGAGAGGGGGGTTTGAACAAACGCCTGGGCAAGAGTCAGATTAGTGCAGCCGTCGTGCTCCGGTGTGCGCGAGCGGCTAAATGACCCATTGAACAGCGTTTGGCCATAACAAGATCTTGCGACACTCGTCTCTCCATAAGGGTTATCCCCTGATCAATCACTGAATTGGCCCTAGTAATGAAGTTGTCCAAAGTTCCTGTTAATTGGCCTCTAGCAGCTGAAGTTTTGTTCCTCAAATTGCGAGCCATGGTAATACTAGTGAGAAGTTTTCGCTCGCTTGGTTTTTAGACTCTGCAGAATATAGAGTACGTACTTACAGCAAACAAAAGAGGAATGGCCCGGTCCGGTCCTTCTCGGTCTAGAACGGGCTAAAACGGGCCTACCCTTGGCCCGGGCTTCGCCCAGCGCATGCCCGCGCGCGTCCCGCGAAGCGGGGGAAGAGAGGGTATAATACCCGTAGGCAGTGGGCGGAGACAAAGGGAAGAGGACACAGCTGTACTGGAAACTGGGCTGCTGGTCCTCGCAGTCCCGTGAGCTTCAACGATCCACAAACACCAGACAAGTCCTACTGTTGCGAGCGGCTCCCGCGAAGTGGGGGCCGCGAGCAGTATTAAGCAGCAGGCAAAGGGCGGAGACAGAGGGAAGAGGACACAGCTGTGCTGGCAACCGGGCTGCTGGTCCTCGCAGTCCCGTGAGCTTCAACGATCCACAAACACCAGACAAGTCCTACTGTTGCGAGCGGCTCCCGCGAAGTGGGGGCCGCGAGCAGTATTAAGCAGCAGGCAAAGGGCGGAGACAGAGGGAAGAGGACACAGCTGTGCTGGAAACTGGGCTGCTGGTCCTCGCAGTCCCGTGAGCTTCAACGATCCACAAACACCAGACAAGTCCTACTGCTGCGAGCGACTGCCAGTAGGTAATATATATATATATATATATTCACTGAAAAAACCATAGGTTTCACACATGTTATAGTTAGCGGAAATTTTACTGATAAAAAACCAATGAAATTCCCCCGTTATAGTTAGTGCAGGCAACTATAACTCACGCGACCGCAATCCTCTGCTGATGCTAATACTGTATTTAGACACTTATTTGCCCATGTCTTCTTCCATACATTTTTAGCTATACATATATTACAAATATTTTTTTTTCATAAAGACACATATGTCATCAGCAGAAGATTGCGGTCGCGTGAGTTATAGTTGCCTGCACTAACTATAACGGGGGAATTTCATTGGTTTTTTATCAGTAAAATTTCCGCTAACTATAACATGTGTGAAACCTATGGTTTTTTCAGTGAATTTGCAAGGTTTTTTAAATGCTAATTTCTAACTATAACGTGTGTGAAACCTATGGTTTTTTCAGTGAATTTGTACGTTTTTTTAAATGCTAAGTTACTTTACGCCATTCGTGGCGTGCGCGCCCACTTAACGCAGTTCGTTCCGTGCGCGCACCGTGCGCGCACAGTGAGCACGCGGTGCGCTTCGCGCACCGCGCGCCCACTTTACGCAGTTAGTGCCGTGCACGCACGGTGGGCACGCGGTGCGATGACAAAGCAAGAAAGCACGTCAACAAATCTGTTTCTGCTTTCCTCCGTGACTATGGTATGGGTGCCATTTACCACAACAACTTGCGTTTCAATGATGAAGGGAACAGAGTCTTCCTCTTGAACCTTAGACTCTGCATCGGTACTTACTTGTAGGTACCACTAAAAAATCATTTCATAAACACAACGGCTCTTTTTAGAGCCCCCTAATATCTAAACACTTAAATCTGATTTTCATTTTTTTTTTTTTTTTTTTTCTACCGTACGCTTACCGTAAGCTTACCGTACGCGTACCCCGTGATTTTTTTTAAAATCAATAAATGTTTTCTTTGTACTTTACAGTCCTTCTTTGACCCCCTCACAAATGTAAGGGGGTCTGTAACTCTCCTCATTGCCCCCTTTCCTTGTTTTCACTCTTTTTTTTCTGAGTGAAATACACAAAATGGCGGCCGCCGCTTCCTGGTTTCGGCCGATTCGAATGTTTACTAAGATCTAAGAGCCAATCAGAATCGCGCTCGCGCACGCCAGGTACGCTTACCGTAAGCGTACGGTAAGCGTACCGTAAGCGGGCTCAGATATATATATTGATTTAAAGGCTATTTTCTCAGAATCTACTGAACAGATTTACACCAAACCTACAAAAGGCACTTCCTTGACCTAGGGACTACCTCTCTGCCAAATTTTGAGTAATTCTGTTCAGCCGTTCGGGCTGTAGCTCGTTCTAAAGGTCCTATGGAAAAATGCATGGGAAAAACGCGTTTTGGGACCCCCCTTTTATCTCAGCCCCCGCTTGACGGATCCCCCCGAGACTTTCAGGGTAGGAGCGGAGCGTAGCGCCCCACCTATTTTGAGAAATTCGCGAGGATTCGTCAACCGGCGCCAAAGTTATTCAAAATAGAATGTTGAGGTTTTCCTATGGAAACGTGGTCCTAACTATAACTACCTACTGGCGACCGCCAGTAGGTAATATATATATATATATATATATATATAAATATATATATATATATATATATATATATATATATATATATATATATATATATATACACACACACATTTGTAAAACATAGTTTTTAAACTATAACTATCACTATAAACTGTGAAAACTATAATGATGGCCACTTTATGCTAATATTTGCACATCAAACGTATCTGAACTGAATTTGAAGGGCTCCAGGGAGCAGCTAAAAACTTGAGGGGAATTTATTGTTTGTTATCAGCCATTTTTCCTCTTTCGGGACATCGCTGGGTGCCATTTTGAGTAGTGCACCCTCTAGTCCCTGGCTACATGTAGTTAATGAGAGGCATGACTGATGTCATTTGAGATGTCATCAGTGATGTCACTGACCATGTCATGAGTGATGTAATATATGAGGTCCATCCATCCAAAAACTTTATTCGACAATTAAGTCATAAAAGTAATATATAAAAATCATTTACAAAAATGCAAACTAAAATAAAAAAAATCATTACAGATTTATATAAATAACTAAAACATGATTAAGCTCTATACATGTTAAATGAGCCAATATCTTTAAAATCAAGTATAAAACAAACAATTTTCAGATTTGTACAGCAATATGCCACCATCCCTTAGTTTAAGTAACAAATATATGAGGTCATAAGTAGTGCATTGCAGGGGCGCAAGTTAGTTACCTCAGCTAACTATAACTGCTGAATTTCACTGTTTTTGACAAGTGAAACTTGAGCCTAACTATAACGTCCATGTAACCTTTGCTTTTGTCAGTGAATTTCAAAGGTTTTTTAAATGCCAATTACTAACTATAACGTCCCTGTAACCTTTATTTTTTTTCAGTGAATTGTTATGTTTTTTTAAGTGGTAATAGCGTTTGCATAGCCACCAATATCACATTATCATGAATATGAATACCAATATCACATTACCACCAATATCACATTATCACCAATATGGATACCAATATCACATTACCACCAATATAAATACCACCACCAATGTCACATTACCACCAGTATCACATTACCACAAGTATGAATACCCCCACCAATGTCACATTACCACCAATATCACATTACCACCAATATCACATAATCACCAATATGAATACCAATGTCACATTACCTCCAATATAAATACTGTGGGAAGGTGGCCTGATATATGCTGTCCACTAGTTCTAGTGGGCACCTTGTATCAGTCCAAACAACCCCTTATGGTGAATGGTTAAAGACAACCTTTATTGAAAGCTATCCTAGTGGTAGCTATGAAGAGCAGCCTTCAGACTAAGTCTTGAAGGAATGTAAAGCAGCTTGTTTTACCAGTCAATAATCTTTTGAATGATCAAATGAAAAGACAACCACACCAGGTATATATTTAAAATATATGTATTAAGTATAAAACATACCCCTCTAGTCTCTTTATGAGACTGGAGTTCGAAGTACATAGTTTACAAGGCAGCAATTATCAGTAATAGCACAAATACACGTTTGGGCCCTAGGGGCGTACCAAACCATATACGAAAAAAGTGGTATAAGAACCACGACTGGGATAGACACTAGGCCTATAGCCTCTAGAATCGCTCGGGCCCCAAGGAACCACCCAAGGTAGTGACACAGGAGACCCACGGGGACTGTATGCAGTGTGTAAACACAACCGCGGGTTCCCGTTATCTTCAATGGGCAATGTCGCGGTTGGAAATTTAAAGATTAGGGACACTTCTAATCGAGTCAGGACCAAACCCTTTTGCACTTATGAACATCTAGGGATAGCACCCACATGAGCACCGGAGTACTCGAGTTACCTCACCCAGGGAAGCCGGGTGCATAGGTGTCTTTTGGTGTCGGGTCGCGTCGTCGATTTCAATGGGAGTCTGCAAATAACTGCTGTTGCCGTGGCCAGGAGAAGTGTCCAGAGAGATCCAAGCCTGGATCTAGGATGTAAGGAACCTGAAAGCAGAGGGGACAGAGTCTGGGTCACTTGCCAGTGATCTAGGGCAGGATGGATCAATGCCCACAGATGTCGGGTGCTTCAGGTGAGTTGATGGGTCACTTGACTCTTCAGCCACGAGGTCCAGGAGGTATTGACAAAGTCCACAAGCTGGATTCTAGTTGTTCCTCAAAGTTTTTTGAATGCTGCGGTGTCGGTGACCAGAATGGACCCAACAAGCCTTGGCAATGGCGAGTCACTGGAATTCATAGAAAGGACTGCGGTGCAGACCAGCAAGGTCTGAGGGACTCACCCATCAAGGGTAAGTCAAGGCACATCTGGAGCAACCAGGAAAGCGCAAGCAGAAAAGGAGTTGCCTTCATGGGGACCTGCTCGCCAACGGGCTAGTGATCACAAAGGAACCTTGAGCTGTCGCACTTGGAGCTGGCCCACGGGTCACTCGTGGAGTGGAGACCAACAATCTTTGGTGCAGGAGGTGCTCAAGGCTGGGGCTACTTGGAGCCCAAAGCACAACTTTGAGGAGGACCAGAAAGATAGTGTTGCTGCAAAAGTTTATGGTGTCCAGGGGTCATGGTTCCACGTCGCCCATGATAGCCACGGGCCTCAGCTTTGCTGTGGACTCAGGGTAGCCTTGGAGAAGTCTGGAAATCTACCTCTGGTGATGCAAAGACTTCGGCATCCGGCGGGAGATTCAGCGATGCAGACCGATCAGTTGCTTCTTTGGTGCCTGCCAAGCAGGGGAGTCACTCCTTGATCCCAAGGGAGATTTCTTCAGTATTCTAGTTGGGATAGAACGCCAAAGGTCCAGGATGTACGTTGCAGAGTTTCATCCAGGGTAATCTAAAGTCCTAGGGACTGGATTCCTATACTTATAGTAAGTTTAGTGGATGGACTAACTCTAAGGCCCCACCTATGGGTGGGCCTGGAAAGAGTGGTGGTTACACCCATTTCCTTTGTCCAGTTTCGCGCCAGAGCAGAGGCAGGTAGCCCCTGCAACCGGTTTGAACTGGGCTATGCACAGGGACAGCAAACGTGCCCCCAGTGCAGGACTTCAAAGCACCAGAGAGTGCTCCCGTCCAGCCCCAATATACATCAGCCTGTCTGGGGAGGTGGTCACATCTCCCTTCAACAGGAAACCTATTGTCCAGGCCTCCCCTGCCAGAGTTTCGGTCAGCAGCAGGAGGTCAGACCCGTGTCTGTGGCAGAGGCATCCATTTTGTGATGCCAGGGCTCAGGAAAGTACTACCGGGTTTAGCCAGTGTGAACATGTCTCTCCCTCTAGTAGGGTGGAATGCTACCCCGCCGCCAGAGCTGGCGGGGGGTAGTATTCCAAAGCGTTTGAAACCAAACACAACATGTTTTGATGCAGCCATCCCAAAGTTAGCATTTACAACAAGTTTATAATGCACTTAAGAGTATATGGCATGGCTGTATCACAGAACAGCCATAAGGAAGTATTTTCGAAAGCTGCAGAGGGGCTCAGCTCATGCTTGGGCACCCTCTCACATAAAACCAAGCACTCTGCCTTCAGGATTGTCAAGGCCTGCCATAGGAGTGGCTTATAGGTTTATATGTGTCTGTATAGGGTAGTGATATAGGTAGCCTATACCACAGTAAGGGGTGCAAGCACACCCTTACCCAGGCTGCAGTAGCAGACATGCGGTGGCATTTTGGAATGCTTCCCAGGGGTGACATAATATATGCTGCAGCCCCTGCTAGGCCTCTGAGGTACCTATGTCCTAGGTACATAGTATACCATATACTAGGGGCTTATAAGGCACTCCAGAATCCAATTAGATATGTACCTAATGTACATGGAAACCATTTTAGAGAGGAAGCAGCTAGGCTGTGGTCCTGATTAGCAGGGCCACAGCCAGACTAAGGTCGAAAAACAGTGAAACACCAGCAAAAAGTGGGGGTACTCATGTGAAGCAGATCCTACTCTCCTACACAACCCCCCCTAAATGTAGGGACATTAAACTAACCTTGACCAGTTGAGTCTTCATGTTCTAAGTGGAAATACCTATACTACCACCCATATCACATTACCACCAATATGAATATCTCCACAAATAGGGATACTGTCACCACAAACACTATGTGCTAGCAAAGCAAATAGTTTTGGCTTTTATGTGCTATTTCATGAAACCATCATTTCTGCATGGGTGTGTCGTCGTGCATTGTTCTGGTAATCCTTGACCTACTGGATTTGCCAATGCTTGTTTTAAAGGTCACTGTTTGAGTGGATCCACTCCATTTTATTCAGAAGTTGCCAAATTATTGGATATATTGAATATCCAGTTCACATTTTTTAGGAGCTTTCAAAATAGTTGAAAGGATGTAGCGAGCACCAACATCCCACGAGCAGCCTTTTGTGGTATCAGCCAAGGCCCTGATTTTGATCCAATAAAAACGTGCAATAATTCCTTCCTTGTGCCTTCTCACGCTCTCTCCCTCACCCCTTCCTCCCTCCCTTACACGCCCCTTTGTGGTGAAAGGCACACAGTACCCACATTCAGAGCACACAATCGTCCAATGAGATAGAAGCATCCGGGCCTATCTCTGCAATGATATTCAATAAGAACACGATGAAATAAACACAATACGCTTCCTGATGACAATCACAAATGAATCTCCTGCAGCATCAGCACATTCCACCCAGAGCCATCTGCACATCTCTGGCTGTGGGCACAGTGTGGAGGGAGGAGAACAGCAGACCCAGAGGCTGGCACCAGGAGAGGCTTGAGTGAAGCCTGCCTTCTTGATCTGTCAGTCACCCTTGAAGGTGAAGTCTTTACTTCTATAAAGTACCACCTCCCCCTCCAGGGTGAAGGTCTGTAACAGTGCCAGTTTCCAGACCATGACAAACACAGTCTGGGGTGCAGGTTGTACCTGCCCTTCTGAAAGGCACCAGAGCCCTGTCTCTGCAAGAGACCTTCCTGAGGCCTGTGTTGTGCTTCAGGGGCTCACACTGGTGCCTGACCCCCCTCCTCTCTCTTGGCAGTGCCCTGTGGTTCAAGGGATATGTGGGTGCACAAGACCACACACTGCATCATGTGTATCCCAATGCTTACCTGTTATATTACACAGTCTCATCTGCAGGAACAAACCTCGGGCCTCGTCTATGCCATGTCCAACAGAGCACAAGAGAAGTACAGACAATGAACAATAATGAACCGACCAACTGCTTTTCCTGTTATAAAACTTGAAAAAAACAATAGGACAACAATCAACTTCTAACCAAATTTCACCAACGTTTGAACAATGAACAGTGTACAGGCTGCCTTTTTCCCAACCAGTGTGAACAATGAACAGTGCACAGGCCACCTTCCTCTTACCACCTACCTCTGAGGGTGAACACTGTACAGTGCACAGACCACCTTTATTGAGTGTAAACAATGTACAGTGCACAGACCACCTGAGTGTAAACAATGTAGAGCGCACAGACCACCTTCCTCTGAGTGTGAACAATACACAGTGCACCGACCACCTTCTCTGAGTGTGAAAAACATACAGTGCACTGTGCACTGGTCACCTTCCTTTGAGTGTGAACAACGTATAGTGTGTAGGCTACCATCCTCTGAGTGCGAGCAATGTACAGTGCACAGGCCAAGGGGACCTCTTACTTCACTATAACTGCTGAATTTCACTGGTTTTGTACTAGTGAAACCTGAGCCTAACTATAACATTCCTGCAACCTTTGGTTTTTCAGTGAAAAAATATATATATATATATATATATCTATTACCTACTGGCGGTCGCCAGTAGGTAGTTATAGTTAGGACCACGTTTCCATAGGAAAACCTCAACATTCTATTTTGAATAACTTTGGCGCCGGTCGACGAATCCTCGCGAATTTCTCAAAATAGGTGGGGCGCTACGCTCCGCTCCTACCCTGAAAGTCTCGGGGGGATCCGTCAAGCGGGGGCTGAGATAAAAGGGGGGTCCCAAAACGCGTTTTTCCCATGCATTTTTCCATAGGACCTTTAGAACGAGCTACAGCCCGAACGGCTGAACAGAATTACTCAAAATTTGGCAGAGAGGTAGTCCCTAGGTCAAGGAAGTGCCTTTTGTAGGTTTGGTGTAAATCTGTTCAGTAGATTCTGAGAAAATAGCCTTTAAATCAATATATATATCTGAGCCCGCTTACGGTACGCTTACCGTACGCTTACGGTAAGCGTACGGTGGCGTGCGCGAGCGCGATTCTGATTGGCTCTTAGATCTTAGTAAACATTCGAATCGGCCGAAACCAGGAAGCGGCGGCCGCCATTTTGTGTATTTCACTCAGAAAAAAAAGAGTGAAAACAAGGAAAGGGGGCAATGAGGAGAGTTACAGACCCCCTTACATTTGTGAGGGGGTCAAAGAAGGACTGTAAAGTACAAAGAAAACATTTATTGATTTTAAAAAAAATCACGGGGTACGCGTACGGTAAGCTTACGGTAAGCGTACGGTAGAAAAAAAAAAAAAAAAAATGAAAATCAGATTTAAGTGTTTAGATATTAGGGGGCTCTAAAAAGAGCCGTTGTGTTTATGAAATGATTTTTTAGTGGTACCTACAAGTAAGTACCGATGCAGAGTCTAAGGTTCAAGAGGAAGACTCTGTTCCCTTCATCATTGAAACGCAAGTTGTTGTGGTAAATGGCACCCATACCATAGTCACGGAGGAAAGCAGAAACAGATTTGTTGACGTGCTTTCTTGCTTTGTCATCGCACCGCGTGCCCACCGTGCGTGCACGGCACTAACTGCGTAAAGTGGGCGCGCGGTGCGCGAAGCGCACCGCGTGCTCACTGTGCGCGCACGGTGCGCGAAGCGCACTGTGCGCGCACGGAACGAACTGCGTTAAGTGGGCGCGCACGCCACGAATGGCGTAAAGTAACTTAGCATTTAAAAAACCTTGCAAATTCACTGAAAAAACCATAGGTTTCACACACGTTATAGTTAGGAATTACCATTTAAAAAACCTTGCAAATTCACTGAAAAAACCATAGGTTTCACACATGTTATAGTTAGCGGAAATTTTACTGATAAAAAACCAATGAAATTCCCCCGTTATAGTTAGTGCAGGCAACTATAACTCACGCGACCGCAATCTTCTGCTGATGACATATGTGTCTTTATGAAAAAAAAATATTTGTAATCTATGTATAGCTAAAAATTTATGGAAGAAGACATGGGCAAATAAGTGTCTAAATACAGTATTAGCATCAGCAGAGGATTGCGGTCGCGTGAGTTATAGTTGCCTGCACTAACTATAACGGGGGAATTTCATTGGTTTTTTATCAGTAAAATTTCCGCTAACTATAACATGTGTGAAACCTATGGTTTTTTCAGTGAATATATATATATATATATATATCAGTGATGTCATCAGTGATGTCATTTGAGATGTCATCAGTGATGTCATTGATCATGTCATGAGTGATGTAACTACAACTGCTGTATTTCTCCAGTCTGATACGAGTGAAATGTCAGCCTAACTATAATGTCCCTGAAAACCTTTGTTTATTTCAGTGAATATCTAAGGGTTTTTTTAATCCTATTTCCTAACTATAATAGCCCTATATCCTTTGTTTTTTTCCAGTGAATTTCCATGTCCAGTAGCAATTATCTTTGCAGAATGGGCTGGAAAGGGGGTGGGCCTCTGACCAGCTCTTAGAAATCCTGCAGAGTAGGACTTATAGAAAGTATCAGGAGGGCTTCTTTGTCCCCAAGGTCCTTTAGCATCCAAGAAACCTTTATTACCCACCCACTAGTGTGTCAGGAGACGTGTTTGCAGAGTAGTGCAGAAAGGGGTGTGGCATCAGAACACCTCTTAGCAAACTGACTGTGTGGAACATGCTTGAGATACCAAGAGGGAACCCTGGCCCCCAAATACACTCAATAGCCAAGGGGACTTCATCTCCCAACTAGTACAATGCCAGGAGAAATGTTTGCAGCTTGATGCAGAAAGAACATCCTTGATGATTGCACAGGTAGTGCCTGTGTGATTCCACGAGTGCCATTGCCAAGGACAGACTGCGTATACCGGGTGTTTTTGACAAAGTGTAAAACACATATATAGAGACATATCTGACATAAAGTTTTAGTGTAGCTATTTGGTAAGATACTAATGTAACTTTTCCCTTTGTATTCAGCCCACCTATACTCTGTGCTGGACAGCTGTTACAAGGAGTCCTTGATGTAGAAAGTGTCAGCAGTAATGTAATGAGCCCAGCTATAGTCTGTGCTGGACAGATGTTACAAGGAGTCCTTGATGTAGAAAGGGTCAGCAGTAATGCAAGGAGCCCAGCTATAGTCAGTGCTGGACAGATGTTACAAGGAATGCTTGATGCAGAAAGGTTCAGCAGTAATGCAAGGGACCCAGCTACAGTCCCTGCTGGACAGATGTTACAAGGAGTATTTGGTGTGTAAAGAGTCAACAGTAATGCAAGGAGCCCAGGTATAGTCTGTGCTGGACAGATGTTACAAGGAGTCTTTGATATAGAAAGGGTCCGCAGTAATGCAAGGGGCCCAGCTACAGTCTGTGCTGGACAGGTGTTACAAGGAGTCTTTGATGTAGAAAGGGTCTGTACTAATGCAAGGAGGAAAGCCGTAGTCTGTGCTGGCCAGATGTTACAAGGAGTCTTTGATGTAGAAAGGGTCTGCAGTAATGCAACGGGCCAGCTATAGTCAGTGCTGGCCAGATGTTACAAGGAGTCTTTGATGTAGAAAGAGTCTGCAGTAATGCAAGGAGCCCACCTATATTCGGTGATGGACAGATGTTACAAGGAGTCCTTGATGTAGAAAGGGTCAGCACCAATGCAAGGAGCCCAGCTATAGTCTGTGCTGAATAGATGTTACTAGGAGTCTTTGATGTAGAAAGGGTTTGCAGTAATGCAAGGAGGCCAGCCGTAGTCTGTGCTGGCCAGATGTTAAAAGGAGTCTTTGATGTAGAAAGGGTCCGCAGCCATGTAAGGAGCCGAGCTATAGTCTGTGCTGGACAAATGTTAGAAGGAGTCTTTGATGTAGAAAGGGTCCGCAGCAATGCAAGGAGCCCAGCTATAGTCGGTGCTGGACAGATGTTACAAGGAGTCTTAGATGTGTAACGGGTCCGCATCCATGTAAGGAGCCCAGCTATAGTCTGTACTGGACAGATGTTACAAGGAGTCCTTGATGTAGTAAAGGGTCTGCAGTAATGCAAGGAGCAAAGCTATAGTCTGTGCTGGACTGATGTTACAAGGAGTCCTTGATGTAGAAAGGGTCCGCAGCCATGTAGGGAGCCCAGCTATAGTCGGTGCTGGACAGATGTTACAAGGAGTCTTTGATGTGGAAAGGGTCCACAGACATGCAAGGAGCCCAGCTATAGTCTGTGTTGGACAGATGTTACTAGGAGTCTTTGATGTAGAAATGGTCTGCAGTAATGCAAGGAGGCCAGCCGTAGTCTGTGCTGGACAGATGTTACAAGGAGTCCTTGATGTAGAAAGGGTCAGCAGCCAAGACAGGAGCTCAGCTATATTTGGTGATGGATGGATGTTACAAGGAGTCATTGATGTAGAAAGGGTCCGCAGTAATGCAAGGAGCCCAGCTATAGCCTGTGCTGGACAGATGTTACAAGGAGTCCTTGATGTACAAAGGGTCTGCTGCTATGTAAGGAGAACAGCTATAGTCGGTGATGGATGGATGTTACAAGGAGTCTTTGATGTAGCAAAGGTCTGCAGTAATGCAAGGAGCCCAGCTACAGTCCGTGCTGGACAGATGTTACAAGGAGCATTTGATGTAGAAAGGGTACATAGCAATGCAAGGAGCCCAGCTATAGTCTGTGCTGGACAGATGTTACAAGGAGTCTTTGATGTAGAAAGGGTCCGCAGCAATGCATGGAGCCCAGCTATAGTCTGTGCTGAATAGATGTTACTAGGAGTCTTTGATGTAGAAAGGGTTTGCAGTAATGCAAGGAGGCCAGCCGTAGTCTGTGCTGGCCAGATGTTAAAAGGAGTCTTTGATGTAGAAAGGGTCCGCAGCCATGTAAGGAGCCGAGCTATAGTCTGTGCTGGACAAATGTTAGAAGGAGTCTTTGATGTAGAAAGGGTCCGCAGCAATGCAAGGAGCCCAGCTATAGTCGGTGCTGGACAGATGTTACAAGGAGTCTCAGATGTGTAACGGGTCCGCATCCATGTAAGGAGCCCAGCTATAGTCTGTACTGGACAGATGTTACAAGGAGTCCTTGATGTAGTAAAGGGTCTGCAGTAATGCAAGGAGCAAAGCTATAGTCTGTGCTGGACTGATGTTACAAGGAGTCCTTGATGTAGAAAGGGTCCGCAGCCATGTAGGGAGCCCAGCTATAGTCGGTGCTGGACAGATGTTACAAGGAGTCTTTGATGTGTAAAGGGTCCACAGACATGCAAGGAGCCCAGCTATAGTCTGTGTTGGACAGATGTTACTAGGAGTCTTTGATGTAGAAATGGTCTGCCGTAATGCAAGGAGGCCAGCCGTAGTCTGTGCTGGACAGATGTTACAAGGAGTCCTTGATGTAGAAAGGGTCAGCAGCCAAGACAGGAGCTCAGCTATATTTGGTGATGGATGGATGTTACAAGGAGTCATTGATGTAGAAAGGGTCCGCAGTAATGCAAGGAGCCCAGCTATAGCCTGTGCTGGACAGATGTTACAAGGAGTCCTTGATGTACAAAGGGTCTGCTGCTATGTAAGGAGAACAGCTATAGTCGGTGATGGATGGATGTTACAAGGAGTCTTTGATGTAGCAAAGGTCTGCAGTAATGCAAGGAGCCCAGCTACAGTCCATGCTGGACAGATGTTACAAGGAGCATTTGATGTAGAAAGGGTACATAGCAATGCAAGGAGCCCAGCTATAGTCTGTGCTGGACAGATGTTACAAGGAGTATTTGATGTAGAAAGGGTCCGCAGCAATGCATGGAGCCCAGCTATAGTCTGTGCTGGATAGATGTTACAAGGAGTCTTTGATGTAGAAAGGGACTGCAGCCATGTAAGGGGCCCAGCTATAGTCGGTGCTGGACAGATGTTACAAGGATTCTTTGATGTAGAAAGGGTCTGCAGTAATGTAAGGAGAACAGCTATAGTCTGTGCGGGACAGGTGTTACAAGGAGTCCTTGATGTAGAAAGGGTCTGCATCCATGTAAGGAGCCCAGCTATAGTCTCTGCTGGATAGATCTTACAAGGCGTCTTTGATGTAGAAAGGGTCTGCAGAAATGCAAGGAGCCCAGCTATAGTCTGTGCTGGACAGATGTTACAGGGAGTCTTTGATGTAGAAAGCATCCGCAGCCATGTAAGGAGCCCAGCTATAGTCTGTGTTGAACAGATGTTACAAGGAGTCCTTGATGTAGGAAGGGTCAGCAGTAATGCAAGGAGTCCAGCTATAGTCAGTGCTGGACAGATGTTACAAGGAGTCCTTGATGTAGAAAGGGTCCGCAGCCATGCGAGGAGCCCAGCTAATGTCTGTGCTGGACAGATGTTACAAGGAGTCTTTCATGTAGAAAGGGTCCGAAGCCATGTAAGGAGCCCAGCTATAGACGGTGTTTGACAGATGTTGCTAGGAGTCTTTGATGTGTAAATGGTCCGCAGCCATGCAAGGATCCCAGCTATAGTCTGTGCTGGACAGATGTTAAAAGGAGTCTTTGATGTAGAAAAGGACCGCAGCCAAGGAAGGAGCCCAGCTATAGACGGTGCTGGACAGATGTTACTAGGAGTCTTTTATGTAGAAAGGGTTTGAAGTAATACAAGGAGGCCTGACGCAGTCTGTGCTGGCCAGATGTTACAAGGAGTCTTTGAGGTAGAAAGGGTCCACAGCCAAGTAAGGAACCCAGCTATAGTCGGTGCTGGACAGATGTTACAAGGAGTCTTTGATGTAGAAAGAGTCTTCAGTAATCAAGGAGCCCAGTTATAGTCTGTGCTGGACAGATATTACAAGGAGTCCTTGATGTAGAAAGGGTCTGCAGCCATGTAAGGAGCCCAGCAATAGTCGGTGATGGATGGATGTTACAAGGAGTCCTTGATATAGAAAGGGTCAGCAGTAATGCAAGAAGCCCAGCTATAATCTGTGCTGGACAGATGTTACAAGGAGTCTTTGATGTGTAAAGGGTCCACTGCCATGCAAGGAGCGCTGCTAATGTCTGTGCTGGACAGATCTTACAAGAAGTCTTTGATGTAGAAAGGGTCAGCAGTAATGCAAGGAGCCCAGCTACAGTCCGTGCCGGACAGATGTTACAAGGAGTCCTTGATGTAGAAATGGTCCACAGCCATGCAAGGAGCCCAGCAATAGTCTGTGTTCGACAGATGTTACTAGGAGTCTTTGATGTGTAAATGGTCCGCAGCCATGCAAGGAGCCCAGCTATAGTCTGTGCTGGACAGATGTTACAAGGAGTCTTTGATGTAGAAAGGGTCCGCAGCCATGGAAGGAGCCCAGCTATAGACGGTGCTGGACAGATGTTACTAGGAGTCTTTGATGTAGAAAGGGTTTGAAGTAATACAAGGAGGCCAGACGCAGTCTGTGCTGGCCAGATGTTACAAGGAGTGATTGATGTAGAAAGGGTCCACAGCCATGTAAGGAACCCAGCTATAGACGGTGCTGGACAGATGTTACAAGGAGTCTTTGATGAGAAAGCGTCTGCAGTAATGTAAGGAGCCCAGCTATAGTCGTGATGGATGAATGTTACAAGGAGTCCTTGATGTAGGAATGGTCAGCAGTAATGCGAGGAGCCCAGCTATAGTCTGTGCTGGACAGATGTTACAAGGAGTCTTTGATGTAGAAAGGGTCCGCAGTAATGCAAGGAGCCCAGGTGTAGTCTGTGTTGGACAGATATTAGAAGGAATCCTTGATATAAAAAGGGTCAGCAGTAATGCAAGGAGCCCAGCTATAGTCTGTGCTGGACAGGTGTTACAAGGCGTCTTTGATGTAGAAAGGGTCCGCAGTAATGCAAGGAGCCCAGCTGTAGTCTGTGCTGGACAGATGTTACAAGGAGTCTTTGATGTAGAAAGGGTCTGCAGTAATGCAAGCGGGCCAGCTATAGTCAGTGCTGGACAGATGTTACAAGGAGTCTTTGATGTAGAAAGAGTCTGCAGTAATGCAAGGATCCCACCTATATTCGGTGATGGACAGATGTTACAAGGAGTCTTTTTATGTAGAAACGGTCAGCACCAATGCAAGGAGCCCAGCTATAGTCTGTGCTGAATAGATGTTACTAGGAGTCTTTGATGTAGAAAGGGTTTGCAGTAATGCAAGGAGGCCAGCCGTAGTCTGTGCTGGCCAGATGTTAAAAGTAGTCTTTGATGTAGAAAGGGTCCGCAGCCATGCAAGGAGCCTAGCTATAGTCTGTGCTGGACAAATGTTACAAGGAGTCTTTGATGTAGAAAGGGTCCGCAGCAATGCAAGGAGCCCAGCTATAGTCTGTGCTGGACTGATGTTACAAGGAGTCTTTGATGTAGAAAGGGTCCACAGCCATGCAAGGAGCCCAGCAATAGTCTGTGTTGGACAGATGTTACTAGGAGCCTTTGATGTAGAAAGAGTCTGCAGTAATGCAAGGAGCCCAGCTATAGTCTGTGCTGGATAGATGTTACAAGGAGTCTTTGATGTAGAAAGGGTCCATAGCCATGTAAGGAGCCCAGCTATAGACGGTGCTGGACAGATGTTACTAGGATTCTTTGATGTAGAAAGGGTTTGCAGTAATGCAAGGAGCCCAGCTATGGTCTGTGTTGGACAGATGTTACAAGGAGTCCTTGATGTAGAAAGGGTCAGCAGTAATGCAAGAAGCCCAGCTATAGTCTGTGCTGGACAGATGTCACAAGGAGTCCTTGATGTACAAAGGGTCTGCAGCCAAGACAGGAGCCCAGCTATATTCGGTGATGGATGGATGTTACATGGAGTCCTTGATGTAGAAAGGGTCTGCAGCCATGTAAGGAGAACAGCTATAGTCGGTGATGGATGGATGTTACAAGGAGTCTTTGATATAGCAAAGGTCTGCAGTAATGCAAGGAGCCCAGCTACAGTCCGTGCTGGACAGATGTTACAAGGAGTCCTTGCTTTAGAAAGGGTCTGCAGTAATGCAAGGAGCCCAGCTATAGTCTGTGCTGGACAGATGTTACAAGAAGCCTTTGATGTAGAAGGGGTACGTAGCCATGCAAGGAGCCCAGCTATAATCTGTGCTGGACAGATGTTACAAGGAGTCTTTGATCTTGAAAGGTTCCGGAGCCATGCAAGGAGCCGAGATATAGTCTGTGCTGGACAGATGTTACAAGGAGTCTTTGATGTGTAAAGGGTCCGCAGCCATGCAATGAGCCCAGCTATAGTCTGTGCTGGACAGATGTTACAAGGTGTCTTTGATGTAGAAAGGGACTGCAGCCATGTAAGGGGCCCAGCTATAGTCTGTGCTGGACAGGTGTTACAAGGAGTCCTTGATGTAGAAAGGGTCTGCAGTAATGCAAGGAGCCCAGCTATTATCTGTGCTGGACAGATGTTACAAGGAGTCTTTGATGTGTAAAGGGTCCGCAGTCATGCAAGGAGCCCAGCTATAGTCTGTGCTGGACAGATGTTACAGGGAGTCTTTGATGTAGAAAGGGTCTGCAGTAATGCAAGCGGGCCAGCTATAGTCAGTGCTGGACAGATGTTACAAGGAGTCTTTGATGTAGAAAGAATCTGCAGTAATGCAAGGAGCCCACCTATATTCGGTGATGGACAGATGTTACAAGGAGTCTTTTTATGTAGAAAGGGTCAGCACCAATGCAAGGAGCCCAGCTATAGTCTGTGCTGAATAGATGTTACTAGGAGTCTTTGATGTAGGAAGGGTTTGCAGTAATGCAAGGAGGCCAGCCGTAGTCTGTGCTGGCCAGATGTTAAAAGGAGTCCTTGATGTAGAAAGGGTCCGCAGCCATGCAAGGAGCCCAGCTATAGTCTGTGCTGGACAAATGTTACAAGGAGTCTTTGATGTAGAAAGGGTCCGCAGCAATGCAAGGAGCCCAGCTATAGTCTGTGCTGGACAGATGTTACAAGGAGTCTTTGATGTGTAAAGGGTCAGCAGTAATGCAAGGAGCCCAGCTACAGTCCGTGCTGGACAGATGTTACAAGGATCTTTGATGTAGAATGGTTCTGAAGCCATGTAAGGAGCCCAGCTATAGACTGTGTTGGACAGATATTAGAAGGAATCCTTGATGAAGAAAGGGTCTGCAGCCATGTAAGGAGCCCAGCAATAGTCGGTGATGGATGGATGTTACAAGGTGTCCTTGATGTAGAAAGAGTCCGCAGTAATGTAAGGAGCCCAGCTATAGTCGGTGATGGATGAATGTTACAAGGAGTCCTTGATGTAGAAATGGTCAGCAGTAATGCAAGGAGCCCAGCTGTAGTCTGTGCTGGACAGATGTTACAAGGAGTCTTTGATGTAGAAAGGGTCTGCAGTAATGCAAGCGGGCCAGCTATAGTCAGTGCTGGACAGACGTTACAAGGAGTCTTTGATGTAGAAAAAGTCTGCAGTAATGCAAGGAGCCCAGCTATAGTCTGTGTTGGACAGATGTTACAAGGAGTCTTTTTATGTAGAAAGGGTCAGCACCAATGCAAGGAGCCCAGCTATAGTCTGTGCTGAATAGATGTTACTAGGAGTCTTTGATGTAGAAAGGGTTTGCAGTAATGCAAGGAGGCCAGCCGTAGTCTGTGCTGGCCAGATGTTAAAAGGAGTCTTTGATGTAGAAAGGGTCTGCAGCAATGCAAGCAGCCCAGCTATAGTCTGTGTTGGACAGATGTTACAAGGAGTCCTTGATGTAAAAAGGGTCCGCAGCCATGCAAGGAGCCCAGCTATCGACGGTGCTGGACAGATGTTACAAGGAGTCTTTGATGTGGAAAGGGTCTGCAGCAATGCAAGCAGCCCAGCTATAGTCTGTGTTGGACAGATGTTACAAGGAGTCCTTGATGTAAAAAGGGTCCGCAGCCACGCAAGGATCCCAGCTATTGTCTGTGCTGGACAGATGTTACAAGAAGTCCTTGATGTAGAAAGGTTCAGCAGTAATGCAAGGAGCCCACCTATACTCTGTGCTGGACAGCTGTTACAAGGAGTCCTTGATGTAGAAAGGGTCAGCAGTGATGCAAGGAGCCCAGCTATAGTCAGTGCTGGACAGATGTTACAAGGAATCCTTGATGCAGAAAGTTTCAGCAGTAATGCAAGGGGCCCAGCTACAGTCCCTGCTGGACAGATGTTACAAGGAGTCTTTGATGTAGAAAGGGTCTGCAGCCATGCAAGGAGCCCAGCTATAATCTGTACTGGACAGATGGTACAAGGAGTATTTGATGTGTAAAGAGTCAACAGTAATGCAAGTAGCCCAGGTATGGTCTGTGCTGGACAGATGTTACAAGGAGTCCTTGAACTACAAAGGGTCCGCAGCAATGCAAGGGGCCCAGCTACAGTCTGTGCTGGACAGGTGTTACTAGGAGTCTTTGATATAGAAAGGGTCCGCAGTAATGCAAGGGGCCCAGCTACAGTCTGTGCTGGACAGGTGTTACAAGGAGTCTTTGATGTAGAAAGGGTCTGTACTAATGCAAGGAGGAAAGCCGTAGTCTGTGCTGGCCAGATGTTACAAGGAGTCTTTGATGTAGAAAGGGTCTGCAGTAATGCAAGCGGGCCAGCTATAGTCAGTGCTGGCCAGATGTTGCAAGGAGTCTTTGATGTAGAAAGAGTCTGCAGTAATGCAAGGAGCCCACCTATATTCGGTGATGGACAGATGTTACAAGGAGGCTTTGATGTAGAAAGGGTCAGCACCAATGCAAAGAGCCCAGCTATAGTCTGTGCTGAATAGATGTTACTAGGAGTCTTTGATGTAGAAAGGGTTTGCAGTAATGCAAGGAGGCCAGCCGTAGTCTGTGCTGGCCAGATGTTAAAAGGAGTCTTTGATGTAGAAAGGGTCCGCAGCCATGTAAGGAGCCGAGCTATAGTCTGTGCTGGACAAATGTTACAAGAAATCTTTGATGTAGAAAGGGTCCGCAGCAATGCAAGGAGCCCAGCTATAGTCGGTGCTGGACAGATGTTACAAGGAGTCATTGATGTGTAACGGGTCCGCATCCATGTAAGGAGCCCAGCTATAGTCTGTACTGGACAGATGTTACAATGAGTCCTTGATGTAGTAAAGGGTCTGCAGTAATGCAAGGAGCAAAGCTATAGTCTGTGCTGGACTGATGTTACAAGGAGTCCTTGATGTAGAAAGTGTCCGCAGCCATGTAGGGAGCCCAGCTATAGTCGGTGCTGGACAGATGTTACAAGGAGTCTTTGATGTGTAAAGGGTCCACAGCCATGCAAGGAGCCCAGCTATAGTCTGTGTTGGACAGATGTTACTAGGAGTCTTTGATGTAGAAATGGTTTGCAGTAATGCAAGGAGGCCAGCCGTAGTCTGTGCTGGACAGATGTTACAAGGAGTCCTTGATGTAGAAAAGGTCAGCAGCCAAGACAGGAGCCCAGCTATATTTGGTGATGGATGGATGTTACAAGGAGTCATTGATGTAGAAAGGGTCCGCAGTAATGCAAGGAGCCCAGCTATAGTCTGTGCTGGACAGATGTTACAAGGAGTCTTTGATGTACAAAGGGTCTGCTGCCATGTAAGGAGAACAGCTATAGTCGGTGATGGATGGATGTTACAAGGAGTCTTTGATGTAGCAAAGGTCTGCAGTAATGCAAGGAGCCCAGCTATAGTCTGTGCTGGACAGATGTTACAAGGAGTCTTTGATCTAGAAAGGTTCCGGAGCCATGCAAGGAGCCGAGATATAGTCTGTGCTGGACAGATGTTACAAGGAGTCTTTGATGTAGAAAGGGTCCGCAGCAATGCATGGAGCCCAGCTATAGTCTGTGCTGGATAGATGTTACAAGGAGTCTTTGATGTAGAAAGGGACTGCAGCCATGTAAGGGGCCCAGCTATAGACGGTGCTGGACAGATGTTACAAGGATTCTTTGATGTAGAAAGGGTCTGCAGTAATGTAAGGAGAACAGCTATAGTCTGTGCTGGACAGGTGTTACAAGGAGTCCTTGATGTAGAAAAGGTCTGCATCCATGTAAGGAGCCCAGCTATAGTCTCTGCTGGATAGATGTTACAATGCGTCTTTGATGTATAAAAGGGTCTGCAGTAATGCAAGGAGCCCAGCTTTAGTCTGTGCTGGACAGATGTTACAAGGAGTCTTTGATGTGTTAAGGTTCCGCAGTCATGCAAGGAGCCCAGCTATAGTCTGTGCTGGACAGATGTTATAGGGAGTCTTTGATGTAGAAAGCATCCGCAGCCATGTAAGGAGCCCAGCTATAGTCTGTGTTGAACAGATGTTACAAGGAGTCCTTGATGTAGGAAGGGTCAGCAGTAATGCAAGGAGTCCAGCTATAGTCAGTGCTGGACAGATGTTACAAGGAGTCCTTGATGTAGAAAGGGTCCGCAGCCATGCAAGGAGCCCAGCTAATGTCTGTGCTGGAGAGATGTTACAAGGAATCTTTGATGTAGAAAGGGTCCGAAGCCATGTAAGGAGCCCAGCTATAGACGGTGTTGGACAGATGTTACTAGGAGTCTTTGATGTGTAAATGGTCTGCAGCCATGCAAGGATCCCAGCTATAGTCTGTGCTGGACAGATTTTACAAGGAGTCTTTGATGTAGAAAGGGTCCGCAGCCAAGGAAGGAGCCCAGCTATAGACGGTGCTGGACAGATGTTAGTAGGAGTCTTTTATGTAGAAAAGGTTTGAAGTAATACAAGGAGGCCAGACGCAGTCTGTGCTGGCCAGATGTTACAAGGAGTCTTTGATGTAGAAAGGGTCCACAGCCATGTAAGGAACCCAGCTATAGACGGTGCTGGACAGATGTTACAAGGAGTCTTTGATGTAGAAAGAGTCTTCAGTAATCAAGGAGCCCAGCTATAGTCTGTGCTGGACAGATATTACAAGGAGTCCTTGATGTAGAAAGGGTCTGCAGCCATGTAAGGAGCCCAGCAATAGTCGGTGATGGATGGATGTTACAAGGTGTCCTTGATGTAGAAAGAGTCCGCAGTAATGTAAGGAGCCCAGCTATAGTCGGTGATGGATGAATGTTACAAGGAGTCCTTGATGTAGAAATGGTCAGCAGTAATGCAAGGAGCCCAGCTATAGTCTGTGCTGGACAGATGTTACAAGGAGTCATTGATGTAGAAAGGGTCTGCAGACATGCAAGGGGCCCAGCTATAGTCTGTGCTGGACAGATGTTACAAGGAGTCGTTGATGTGTAAACTGTCCGCAGCGATGCAAGGAGCCCAGCTACAGTCTGTGCTGGACAGATGTTACAAGGAGTCCTTAATGTAGAAAGGGTCTGCAGTAATGTAAGCAGCCCAGCTATAGTCCGTTCTGGACAGATGTTACAAGGATTCCTTGATGTAGAAAGGGTCTGCAATATTGCAAGGAGCCCAGATATAGTCTGTGCTGGACAGATGTTACAAGGAGTCTTTGATGTAGAAAGGGTCCGGAGACATACAAGGAGCCCAGCTATCGTCTGTGCTGGACAGATTTTACAAGGAGTCTTTGATGTAGAAAGGGCCCGCAGCAATGCAAGGTGCCCAGCTATAGTCGGTGCTGGACAGATGTTACAAGGAGTCTTTGTTGTAGAAATGGTGAGCAGTTATGCAAGGAGCCCAGCTATAGTCGGTGCTGGACAGATGTTGCAAGGAGTCTTTGATGTAGAAAGGGTCTGAAGTCATGTAAGGAGCCCAGCTATAGACAGTGCTGGACAGATGTTACAAGGAGTCTTTGATGTAGAAAGGGTCTGGAGACGTACAAGGAGCCCAGCTATCGTCTGTGCTGGACAGATTTTACAAGGAGTCTTTGATGTAGAAAGGGCCCGCAGCAATGCAAGGAGACCAGCTATAGTCTGTTCTGGCCAGATGTTACAAGGGGTCCTTGATGTTGAAAGGGTCGGCAGTAATGCAAGGAGCCCAGCTATAGTCAGTGCTGGACAGATGTTACAAGGAGTCCTTGATGTAGAAAGGGTCCGCAGCCATGCAAGGAGCCCAGCTAATGTCTGTGCTGGACAGATGTTACAAGTAGTCTTGGATGTAGAAAGGGTCCGAAGCCATGTAAGGAGCCCAGCTATAGACGGTGTTGGACAGATGTTACTAGGAGTCTTTGATGTGTAAATGGTCCGCAGCCATGCAAGGATCCCAGCTATAGTCTGTGCTGGACAGATTTTACAAGAAGTCTTTGATGTAGAAAGGGTCCGCAGCCAAGGAAGGAGCCCAGCTATAGACGGTGCTGGACAGATGTTACTTGGAGTCTTTTATGTAGAAAGGGTTTGAAGTAATACAAGGAGGCCAGACGCAGTCTGTGCTGGCCAGATGTTACAAGGAGTCTTTGATGTAGAAAGGGTCCACAGCCATGTAAGGAACCCAGCTATAGACGGTGCTGGACAGATGTTACAAGGAGTCTTTGATGTAGAAAGAGTCTTCAGTAATCAAGGAGCCCAGCTATAGTCTGTGGTGGACAGATATTACAAGGAGTCCTTGATGTAGAAAGGGTCTGCAGCCATGTAAGGAGCCCAGCAATAGTCGGTGATGGATGGATGTTACAAGGTGTCCTTGATGTAGAAAGAGTCCGCAGTAATGTAAGGAGCCCAGCTATAGTCGGTGATGGATGAATGTTACAAGGAGTCCTTGATGTAGAAATGGTCAGCAGTAATGCAAGGAGCCCAGCTATAGTCTGTGCTGGACAGATGTTACAAGGAGTCATTGATGTAGAAAGGGTCTGCAGCCATGCAAGGGGCCCAGCTATAGTCTGTGCTGGACAGATGTTACAAGGAGTCGTTGATGTGTAAACTGTCCGCAGCGATGCAAGGAGCCCAGCTACAGTCCGTGCTGGACAGATGTTATAAGGAGTCCTTAATGTAGAAAGGGTCTGCAGTAATGTAAGCAGCCCAGCTATAGTCCGTTCTGGACAGATGTTACAAGGATTCCTTGATGTAGAAAGGGTCTGCAATATTGCAAGGAGCCCAGATATAGTCTGTGCTGGACAGATGTTACAAGGAGTCTTTGATGTAGAAAGGGTCCGGAGACATACAAGGAGCCCAGCTATCGTCTGTGGTGGACAGATTTTACAAGGAGTCTTTGATGTAGAAAGGGCCCGCAGCAATGCAAGGTGCCCAGCTATAGTCGGTGCTGGACAGATGTTACAAGGAGTCTTTGTTGTAGAAATGGTGAGCAGTTATGCAAGGAGCCCAGCTATAGTCGGTGCTGGACAGATGTTGCAAGGAGTCTTTGATGTAGAAAGGGTCAGTAGTCATGTAAGGAGCCCAGCTATAGACAGTGCTGGACAGATGTTACAAGGAGTCTTTGATGTAGAAAGGGTCCGGAGACATACAAGGAGCCCAGCTATTGTCTGTGCTGGACAGATTTTACAAGGAGTCTTTGATGTAGAAAGGGCCCGCAGCAATGCAAGGAGCCCAGCTATAGTCTGTTCTGGCCAGATGTTACAAGGAGTCCTTGATGTAGAAAGGGTCGGCAGTAATGCAAGGAGCCCAGCTATAGTCTGTGCTGGACAGATGTTACAGGGAGTCTTTGAAGTAGAGAGGGTCCGCAGCCATGTAAGGAGCCCAGCTATAGACGGTGCTGGAGAGATGTTACAAGGAGACTTTGATGTAGAAAGGGTTTACAGTAATGCAAGGAGGCCAGCCGTAGTCTGTGCTGGCCAGATGTTACAAGGAGTCTTTGATGTAGAAAGGGTCCGCAGCCGTGCAAGGAGCCCAGCTATAGTCTGTGTTGGACAGATGTTACAAGGAGTCCTTGATGTAGGAAGGGTCAGCAGTAATGCAATGAGCCCAGCTATAGTCAGTGCTGAACAGATGTTACAAGGAGTCCTTGATGTAGAAAGGGTCAGCAGTAATGCAAGAAGCCCAGCTATAGTATGTGCTGGACAGATGTTACAAGGAGTCATTGATGTGTAAAGGGTCCGCAGCCATGCAAGGAGCCCAGATAATGTCTGTGCTGGACAGATGTTACAAGGAGTCTTTGATGTAGAAAGGGTCCGCAGCCATATAAGGAACCCAGCTATAGACGGTGCTGGACAGATGTTACTAGGAGTCTTTGATGTGTAAATGGTCCGCAGCCATGCAAGGAGCCCAGCTATAGTCTGTGCTGGACAGATGTTACAAGGAGTCTTTGATGTAGAAAGGGTCCGCAGCCATGTAAGGAGCCCAGCTATAGATGGTGCTGGACAGATGTTACTAGGAGTCTTTGATGTAGAAAGGGTTTGAAGTAATACAAGGAGCCCAGCTATAGTCTGTGCTGGCCAGATGTTACAAGGAGTCTTTGATGTAGAAAGGGTCCACAGCCATGTAAGGAACCCAGCTATAGATGGCGCTGGACAGATATTACAAGGAGTCCTTGATGTAGAAAGGGTCTGCAGCCATGTAAGGAGCCCAGCTATAGTAGGTGATGGATGGATGTTACAAGGTGTCCTTGATGTTGAAAGAGTCCGCAGTAATGAATGTTACAAGGAGTCCTTGATGTAGAAATGGTCAGCAGTAATGCAAGGAGCCCAGCTATAGTCTGTGCTGGACCGATATTACAACGAGTCCTTGATGTAGAAAGGGTCTGCAGCCATGTAAGGATCCCAGCTATAGTATGTGCTGGACAGATGCTACAAGGAGTCTTTGATGTAGAAAGGGTCTGCAGTAATGCAAGGAGCCCAGCTATAGTCTGTGCTGGACAGATGTTACAAGGAGTCCTTGATGTAAAAAGGGTCTGCAGCCATGTAAGGAGCCCAGCTATAGTCGGTGCTGGACAGATGTTACAAGGAGTCTTTGATGTAGAAAGGGTCTGCAGTAATGCAAGGAGCCCAGCTATAGTCGGTGCTGGACAGATGTTGCAAGGAGTCTTTGATGTGTTAAGGGTCCGCAGCCATGCAAGGAGCAAAGCTATACTCTGTGCTGGACTAATGTTACAAGGAGACGTTGATGTAGAAAGGGTCTGCAGCCATGTAAGAAGCCCAGCTATAGTCTGTGCTGGATAGACGTTACAAGGAGTCTTTGATGTAGAAAGGGTCTGCAGTAATGCAAGGAGCCCAGCTATAGTCGGTGCTGGACAGATGGTACAAGGAGTATTTGATTTGTAAAGAGTCAACAGTAATGGAATGAGTCCAGCTATAGTCAGTGCTGGACAGATGTTACAAGGAGTCCTTGAACTACAAAGGGTCCACAGCAGTGCAAGGGGCCCAGCTACAGTCTGTGCTGGACAGGTGTTACTAGGAGTCTTTGATGTAGAAACGGTCTGCAGTAATGCAAGGAGGCCAGCCGTAATCTGTGCTGCCCAGATGTTACAAGGTGTCTTTGATGTAGAATGGGTCTGCAGTAATGCAATGGGCCCAGTTATAGTTGGTGCTGGACAGATGTTACAAGGAGTCTTTGATGTAGAAAGGGTCTGCAGCCATGTAAGGGGCCCAGCTATAGTTGGTGCTGGACAGATGTTACAAGGAGTCTTTGATGTGTAACGGGTCGGCAGCCATGTAAGGAGCCCAGCTATAGTCTGTGCTGGACAGATGTTACAAGGAGTCTTTGATGTGTAAAGGGTCCGCAGTAATGCAAGGAGACCAGCTGTAGTCTGTGCTGGCCAGATGTTACAAGGAGTCTTTGATGTAGAAAGGGTCCGCAGCCATGCAAGGAGCCCAGCTATAGACTGTGTTGGACAGATATTAGAAGGAGTCCTTGATATAAAAAGGGTCAGCAGTAATGCAAGAAGCCCAGCTATAGTTTGTGCTGGACAGGTGTTACAAGGTGTCTTTGATGTAGAAAGGGTCCGCAGTAATGCAAGGAGCCCAACTATAGTCTGTGCTGGACAGATGTTACAAGGAGTCTTTGATGTAGAAAGGGTCTGTACTAATGCAAGGAGGAAAGCCGTAGTCTGTGCTGGCCAGATGTTACAAGGAGTCTTTAATGTAGAAAGGGTCTGCAGTAATGCAAGCAGGCCAGCTATAGTCAGTGCTGGACAGATGTTACAAGGAGTCTTTGATGTAGAAAGAGTCTACAGTAATGAAAGGAGCCCACCTATATTCATTGATGGACAGATGTTACAAGGAGTCTTTGATGTAGAAAGGGTCAGCACCAATGCAAGGAGCCCAGCTATAGTATGTGCTGAATAGTTGTTACTAGGAGTCTTTGATGTAGAAAGGGTTTGCAGTAATGCAAGGAGGCCAGCCGTAGTCTGTGCTGGACAGATGTTACAAGGAGTCTTTGATGGTGAAAGGGTCTGCAGCCATGTAAGGAGTACAGCAATAGATGATGCTGGACAGATGTTACAAGGAATCTTTGATGTAGAAAGGGTCTGCAGCAATGAAAGGAGCCCAGCTACAGTCTGTGCTGGACATATGTTACAAGGAGTCTTTGATGTGGAAAGGGTCTGTAGCAATGCAAGCAGCCGAGCTATAGTCTGTGTTGGACAGATGTTACAAAGAGTCCTTGATGTAAAAAGGGTCCGCAGCCACGCAAGGAGCCCAGCTATTGTCTGTGCTGGACAGATGTTACAAGGAGTCCTTGATGTAGAAAGGTTCAGCAGTAATGCAAGGAGCCCAGCTATAGTCAGTGCTAGACAGATGTTACAAGGAGTCCTTGAGGTAGAAAGGGTCAGCAGTAATGTAATGAGCCCAGCTATAGTCTGTGCTGGACAGATGTTACAAGGAGTCCTTGATGTAGAAAGGGTCAGCAGTAATGCGAGGAGCCCAGTTATAGTCAGTGCTAGACAGATGTTACAAGGACTCCTTGATGGAGAAATGTTCAGCAGTAATTCAAGGAGCCCAGCTATAGTCTGTGCTGGACAGATGTTACAAGGAGTCCTTGATGTTGAAATAGTCTGCAGTAATGCAAGGAGCCCAGCTACAGTCTGTGCTGGACAGATGTTACAATGAGTCTTTGATGTAGCAAAGGGTTCGCAGCCATGTAAGGAGCCCAGCTTTAGTCTGTGCTGGACAGATGTTACAAGGAGTCCTTGATGTAGAAAGGGTCCGCAGCCATGCAAGAAGCCCAGCTATAGTCTGTGCTGGACAGATGTTACAAGGAGTCTTTCATGCAGAAAGGGTCTGCATCAATTGAAGGAGCCCGGCTATAGTCTGTGCTGGACAGATGTTACAAGGAGTCTTTGATGTGTAAAGGGTGCGCAGCCATGCAAGGAGCCCAGCTATAGTCTGTGCTGGACAAATGTTACAAGGAGTCTTTGATGTAGAAAGGGTCCGCAGCAATGCAAGGAGCCCAGCTTTAGTGTGTGCTGGACAGATGTTACAAGGAGTCTTTGATGTGTAAAGGGTCAGCAGTAATGCAAGGAGCCCATCTACAGTCCGTGCTGGACTGATGTCACAAGGAGTCTTTGATGTAGAAAGGGTCCACAGCCATGCAAGGAGCCCAGCAATAGTCTGTGTTGGACAGATGATACTAGGAGTCTTTGATGTAGAAAGAGTCTGCAGTAATGCAAGGAGCCCAGCTATAGTCTGTGCTGGACAGATGTTACAAGGGGTCCTTAATGTAGAAAGGGTCCGAAGCCATGTAAGGAGCCCAGCTATAGACGGTGTTGGACAGATGTTACTAGGAGTCTTTGATGTGTAAATGGTCCGCAGCCATGCAAGGAGCCCAGCTATAGTCTGTGCTGGACAGATGTTACAAGGAGTCTTTGATGTAGAAAGGGTCCATAGCCATGTAAGGAGCCCAGCAATAGACGGTGCTGGACAGATGTTACTAGGAGTCTTTGATGTAGAAAGGGTTTGAAGTAATACAAGGAGCCCAGCTATAGTCTGTGCTGGCCAGATGTTACAAGGATTCTTTGATGTAGAAAGAGTCTGCAGTAATGCAAGGAGCCCTGCTATAGTCTGTGCTGGATAGATGTTACAAGGAGTCTTTGATGTAGAAAGGGTCCATAGCCATGTAAGGAGCCCAGCTATAGATGGTGCTGGACAGATGTTACTAGGATTCTTTGATGTAGAAAGGGTTTGCAGTAATGCAAGGAGCCCAGCTATAGACTGTGTTGGACAGATATTAGAAGGAGTCCTTGATATAAAAAGGGTCAGCAGTAATGCAAGGAGCCCAGCTATAGTTTGTGCTGGACAGGTGTTACAAGGTGTCTTTGATGTAGAAAGGGTCCGCAGTAATGCAAGGAGCCCAACTATAGTCTGTGCTGGACAGATGTTACAAGGAGTCTTTGATGTAGAAAGGGTCTGTACTAATGCAAGGAGGAAAGCCGTAGTCTGTGCTGGCCAGATGTTACAAGGAGTCTTTAATGTAGAAAGGGTCTGCAGTAATGCAAGCAGGCCAGCTATAGTCAGTGCTGGACAGATGTTACAAGGAGTCTTTGATGTAGAAAGAGTCTACAGTAATGAAAGGAGCCCACCTATATTCGGTGATGGACAGATGTTACAAGGAGTCTTTGATGTAGAAAGGGTCAGCACCAATGCAAGGAGCCCAGCTATAGTATGTGCTGAATAGGTGTTACTAGGAGTCTTTGATGTAGAAAGGGTTTGCAGTAATGCAAGGAGGCCAGCTGTAGTCTATGCTGGACACATGTTACAAGGAGTCTATGATGGTGAAAGGGTCTGCAGCCATGTAAGGAGTACAGCAATAGATGGTGCTGGACAGATGTTACAAGGAGTCTTTGATGTAGAAAGGGTCTGCAGCAATGAAAGGAGCCCAGCTACAGTCTGTGCTGGACAGATGTTACAAGGAGTCTTTGATGTGGAAAGGGTCTGTAGCAATGCAAGCAGCCGAGCTATAGTCTGTGTTGGACAGATGTTACAAGGAGTCCTTGATGTAAAAAGGGTCCGCAGCCACGCCAGGAGTCCAGCTATTGTCTGTGCTGGACAGATGTTACAAGGAGTCCTTGATGTAGAAAGGTTCAGCAGTAATGCAAGGAGCCCAGCTAAAGTCAGTGCTAGACAGATGTTACAAGGAGTCCTTGAGGTAGAAAGGGTCAGCAGTAATGTAATGAGCCCAGCTATAGTCTGTGCTGGACAGATGTTACAAGGAGTCCTTGATGTAGAAAGGGTCAGCAGTAATGCGAGGAGCCCAGTTATAGTCAGTGCTAGACAGATGTTACAAGGACTCCTTGATGCAGAAAGGTTCAGCAGTAATTCAAGGAGCCCAGCTATAGTCTGTGCTGGACAGATGTTACAAGGAGTCCTTGATGTTGAAATAGTCTGCAGTAATGCAAGGAGCCCAGCTACAGTCTGTGCTGGACAGATGTTACAATGAGTCTTTGATGTAGCAAAGGGTTCGCAGCCATGTAAGGAGCCCAGCTTTAGTCTGTGCTGGACAGATGTTACAAGGAGTCCTTGATGTAGAAAGGGTCCGCAGCCATGCAAGGAGCCCAGCTATAGTCTGTGCTGGACAGATGTTACAAGGAGTCTTTCATGCAGAAAGGGTCTGCAGCAATTGAAGGAGCCCGGCTATAGTCTGTGCTGGACTGATGTTACAAGGAGTCTTTGATGTAGAAAGGGTCCACAGCCATGCAAGGAGCCCAGCAATAGTCTGTGTTGGACAGATGTTACTAGGAGTCTTTGATGTAGAAAGAGTCTGCAGTAATGCAAGGAGCCCAGCTATAGTCTGTGCTGGATAGATGTTACAAGGAGTCTTTGATGTAGAAAGGGTCCATAGCCATGTAAGGAGCCCAGCTATAGACGGTGCTGGACAGATGTTACTAGGAGTCTTTGATGTAGAAAGGGTTTGAAGTAATACAAGGAGCCCGGCTATAGTCTGTGCTGGCCAGATGTTACAAGGAGTCTTTGATGTATAAAGGGTCCATAGCCATGTAAGGAGCCCAGCAATAGACGGTTCTGGACAGATGTTACTAGGATTCTTTGATGTAGAAAGGGTTTGCAGTAATGCAAGGAGCCCAGCTATAGTCTGAGTTGGACAGATGTTGCAAGGAGTCCTTGATGTAGAAAGGGTCAGCAGTAATGCAAGAAGCCCAGCTATAGTCTGTGCTGGACAGATGTCACAAGGAGTCCTTGATGTAGAAAGGGTCTGCAGCCATGTAAGGAGAACAGCTATAGTCGGTGATGGATGGATGTTACAAGGAGTCTTTGATGTAGCAAAGGTCTGCAGTAATGCAAGGAGCCCAGCTACAGTCCGTGCTGGACAGATGTTACAAGGAGTCCTTCCTTTAGAAAGGGTCTGCAGTAATGCAAGGAGCCCAGCTATAGTCTGTGCTGCACAGATGTTACAAGGAGCCTTTGATGTAGAAGGGGTACGTAGCCATGCAAGGAGCCCAGCTATAGTCTGTGCTGGACAGATGTTACAAGGAGTCTTTCATCTTGAAAGGTTCCGGAGCCATGCAAGGAGCCCAGCTATAGTCTGTGCTGGACAGCTGTTACAAGGAGTCCTTGATGTAGAAAGGGTCTGCATCCATGTAAGGAGCCCAGCTATAGTCTCTGCTGGATAGATGTAACAAGGCGTCTTTGATGTAGAAAGGGTCTGCAGTAATGCAAGGAGCCCAGCTATTTTCTCTGCTGGACAGATGTTACAAGGAGTCTTTGATGTGTAAAGGGTCCGCAGTCATGCAAGGAGCCCAGCTATAGTCTGTGCTGGACAGATGTTACAGGGAGTCTTTGATGTAGAAAGGATCCGCAGCCATGTAAGGAGCCCAGCTATAGACGGTGCTGGAGAGATGTTACAAGGAGTCTTTGATGTAGAAAGGGTTTGCAGTAATGCAAGGAGGCCAGCTGTAGCCTGCGCTGGCCAGATGTTACAAGGAGTCTTTGATGTAGAAAGGGTCCGCAGCCATGCAAGGAGCCCAGCTATAGTCTGTGTTGGACAGATGTTACAAGGAGTCCTTGAAGTAGGAAGGGTCAGCAGTAATGCAAGGAGTCCAGCTCTAGTCAGTGCTGGACAGATGTTACAAGGAGTCCTTGATATAGAAAGTGTCAGCAGTAATGCAAGAAGCCCAGCTATAATCTGTGCTGGACAGATGTTACAAGGAGTCTTTGATGTGTAAAGGGTCCACTGCCATGCAAGGAGCGCAGCTAATGTCTGTGCTGGACAGATGTTACAAGAAGTCTTTGATGTAGAAAGGGTTCGCAGCCATGTAAGGAGCCCAGCTATAGACGGTGCTGGACAGATGTTACTAGGAGTCTTTGATGTGTAAATGGTCCGCAGCCATGCAAGGAGCCCAGCTATAGTCTGTGCTGGACAGATGTTACAAGGAGTCTTTGATGTAGAAAGGGTTTGAAGTAATACAAGGAGGCCAGATGCAGTCTGTGCTGGCCAGATGTTACAAGGAGTGATTGATGTAGAAAGGGTCCACAGCCATGTAAGGAACCCAGCTATAGACGGTGCTGGACAGATGTTACAAGAAGTCTTTGATGAGAAAGCGTCTGCAGTAATGCAAGGAGCCCAGCTATAGTCTGTGTTGGACAGATATTACAAGGAGTCCTTGATGTAGAAAGGGTCTGCAGCCATGTAAGGAGCCCAGCTATAGTGGGTGATGGATCGATGTTACAATGTGTCCTTGATGTAGAAAGAGTCCGCAGTAATGTAAGGAGCCCAGCTATAGTCTGTGCTGGACAGATGTTACAAGGAGTCTTTGATGTAGAAAGGATCCACAGCCATGCAAGGAGCCCAGCTATAGACTGTGTTGGACAGGTGTTACAAGGTGTCTTTGATGTAGAAAGGGTCCGCAGTAATGCAAGGAGCCCAGCTGTAGTCTATGCTGGACAGATGTTACAAGGAGTCTTTGATATAGAAAGGGTCTGCAGTAATGCAAGCAGGCCAGCTATCGTCAGTGCTGGACAGATGTTACAAGGAGTCTTTGATGTAGAAAGAGTCTGCAGTAGTGCAAGGAGCCCACCTATATTCGGTGATGGACAGATGTTACAAGGAGTCTTTTTATGTAGAAAGGGTCAGCACCAATGCAAGGAGCCCAGCTATAGTCTGTGCTGAATAGATGTTACTAGGAGTCTTTGATGTAGAAAGGGTTTGCAGTAATGCAAGGAGGCCAGCCGTAGTCTGTGCTGGCCAGATGTTACTAGGAGTCTTTGATGTGGAAAGGGTCTGCAGCAATGCAAGAAGCCCAGCTATAGTCTGTGTTGGACAGATGTTACAAGGAGTCCTTGATGTAAAAAGGCTCCGCAGCCACGCAAGGATCCCAGCTATTGTCTGTGCTGGACAGATGTTACAAGGAGTCCTTGATGTAGAAAGGTTCAGCAGTAATGCAAGGAGCCCACCTATACTCTGTGCTGGACAGCTGTTACAAGGAGTCCTTGATGTAGAAAGTGTCAGCAGTAATGTAATGAGCCCAGCTATAGTCTGTGCTGGACAGATGTTACAAGGAGTCCTTGATGTTGAAAGGGTCAGCAGTAATGCAAGGAACCCAGCTATAGTCAGTGCTGGACAGATGTTACAAGGAATCCTTGATGCAGAAAGGATCAGCAGTAATGCAAGGGGCCCAGCTACAGTCCGTGCTGGACAGATGTTATAAGGAGTCTTTGATGTAGAAAGGGTCTGCAGCCATGCAAGGAGCCCAGCTATAGTCTGTGCTGGACATATGGTACAAGGAGTATTTGATGTGTAAAGAGTCAACAGTAATGCAAGGAGCACAGGTATAGTCTGTGCTGGACAGATGTTACAAGGAGTCCTTGAACTACAAAGGGTCCGCAGCAATGCAAGGTGCCCAGCTACAGTCTGTGCTGGACAGGTGTTACTAGGAGTCTTTGATATAGAAAGGGTCCGCAGTAATTCAAGGGGCCCAGCTACAGTCTGTGCTGGACAGGTGTTACAAGGAGTCTTTGATGAAGAAAGGGTCTGTACTAATGCAAGGAGGAAAGCCGTAGTCTGTGCTGGCCAGATGTTACAAGGAGTCTTTGATATAGAAAGGGTCAGCAGTAATGCAAGCGGGCCAGCTATCGTCAGTGCTGGACAGATGTTACAAGGAGTCTTTGATGTAGAAAGAATCTGCAGTAATGCAAGGAGCCCACCTATATTCGGTGATGGACAGATGTTACAAGGAGTCTTTGATGTAGAAAGGGTCAGCACCAATGCAAGGATCCCAGCTATAGTCTGTGCTGGACAGATGTTACAGGGAGTCTTTGATGTAGAAAGGATCCACAGCCATGTAAGGAGCCCAGCTATAGACGGTGCTGGAGAGATGTTACAAGGAGTCTTTGATGTAGAAAGGGTTTGCAGTAATGCAAGGAGACCAGCTGTAGTCTGTGCTGGCCAGATGTTACAAGGAGTCTTTGATGTAGAAAGGGTCCGCAGCCATGCAAGGAGCCCAGCTATAGTCTGTGTTGGACAGATGTTACAAGGAGTCCTTGAAGTAGGAAGGGTCAGCAGTAATGCAAGGAGTCCAGCTATAGTCAGTGCTGGACAGATGTTACAAGGAGTCCTTGATATAGAAAGGGTCAGCAGTAATGCAAGAAGCCCAGCTATAATCTGTGCTGGACAGATGTTAAAAGGAGTCTTTGATGTGTAAAGGGTCCACTGCCATGCAAGGAGCGTAGCTAATGTCTGTGCTGGACAGATGTTACAAGGAGTCTTTGATGAAGAAAGGGTCCGCAGCCATGGAAGGAGCCCAGCTATAGACGGTGCTGGGCAGATTTTACTAGGAGTCTTTGATGTGTAAATGGTCCGCAGTAATGCAAGGAGCCCAGCTATAGTCTGTGCTGGACAGATGTTACAAGGAGTCTTTGATGAAGAAAGGGTCCGCAGCCATGGAAGGAGCCCAGCTATAGACGGCGCTGGACAGATGTTACTAGGAGTCTTTGATGTAGAAAGGGTTTGAAGTAATACAAGGAGGCCAGACGCAGTCTGTGCTGGCCAGATGTTACAAGGAGTGATTGATGTAGAAAGCGTCCACAGCCATGTAAGGAACCCAGCTATAGCCGGTGCTGGACAGATATTACAAGGAGTCCTTGATGTAGAAAGGGTCTGCAGTAATGTAAGGAGCCCAGCTATAGTTGTGATGGATGAATGTTACAAGGAGTCCTTGATGTAGAAAGGATCCGCAGCCATGCAAGGAGCCCAGCTATAGACTGTGTTGGACAGATATTAGAAGGAATCCTTGATATAAAAAGGGTCAGCAGTAATGCAAGGAGCCCAGCTATAGTCTGTACTGGACAGGTGTTACAAGGTGTCTTTGATGTAGAAAGGGTCCGCAGTAATGCAAGGAGCCCAGCTGTAGTCTGTGCTGGACAGATGTTACAAGGAGTCTTTGATGTAGAAAGGGTCTGCAGTAATGCAAGCGGGCCAGCTCTAGTCAGTGCTGGCCAGATGTTACAAGGAGTCTTTGATGTAGAAAGAGTCTGCAGTAATGCAAGGAGCCCACCTATATTCGGTGATGGACAGATGTTACAAGGAGTCTTTGATGTAGAAAGCGTCAGCACCAATGCAAGGAGCCCAGCTATAGTCTGTGCTGAATAGATGTTACTAGGAGTCTTTGATGTGGAAAGGGTTTGCAGCAATGCAAGGAGGCCAGCCGTAGTCTGTGCTGGCCAGATGTTAAAAGGAGTCTTTGATGTAGAAAGGGTCCGCAGCCATGTAAGGAGCTGAGCTATAGTCTGTGCTGGACAAATGTTACAAGGAGTCTTTGATGTAGAAAGGGTCCGCAGCAATGCAAGGAGCCCAGCTATAGTCTGTGCTGGACAGATGTTACAAGGAGTCTTTGATGTGTAACGGGTCCGCATCCATGTAAGGAGCCCAGCTATAGTCTGTACTGGACAGATGTTACAAGGAGTCCTTGATGTAGTAAAGGGTCTGCAGTAATGCAAGGAGCAAAGCTATAGTCTGTGCTGGACTGATGTTACAAGGAGTCCTTGATGTAGAAAGGGTCCGCAGCCATGTAGGGAGCCCAGCTATAGTCAGTGCTGGACAGATGTTACAAGGAGTCTTTGATGTGTAAAGGGTCCACAGCCATGCAAGGAGCCCAGCTATAGTCTGTGTTGGACAGATGTTACTAGGAGTCTTTGATGTAGAAATGGTTTGCAGTAATGCAAGGAGGCCAGCCGTAGTCTGTGCTGGACAGATGTTACAAGGAGTCCTTGATGTAGAAAGGGTCAGCAGCCAAGACAGGAGCCCAGCTATATTTGGTGATGGATGGATGTTACAAGGAGTCATTGATGTAGAAAGGGTCCGCAGTAATGCAAGGAGCCCAGCTATAGTCTGTGCTGGACAGATGTTACAAGGAGTCCTTGATGTACAAAGGGTCTGCTGCCATGTAAGGAGAACAGCTATAGTCGGTGATGGATGGATGTTACAAGGAGTCTTTGATGTAGCAAAGGTCTGCAGTAATGCAAGGAGCCCAGCTACAGTCCGTGCTGGACAGATGTTACAAGGAGCATTTGATGTAGAAAGGGTACATAGCAATGCAAGGAGCCCAGCTATAGTCTGTGCTGGACAGATGTTAGAAGGAGTCTTTGATCTAGAAAGGTTCCGGAGCCATGCAAGGAGCCGAGATATAGTCTGTGCTGGACAGATGTTACAAGGAGTCTTTGATGTAGAAAGGGTCCGCAGCAATGCATGGAGCCCAGCTATAGTCAGTGCTGGACAGATGTTACAAGGAGCATTTGATGTAGAAAGGGTACATAGCAATGCAAGGAGCCCAGCTATAGTCTGCGCTGGACAGATGTTACAAGGAGTCTTTGATCTAGAAAGGTTCCGGAGCCATGCAAGAAGCCGAGATATAGTCTGTGCTGGACAGATGTTACAAGGAGTCTTTGATGTAGAAAGGGACTGCAGCCATGTAAGGGGCCCAGCTATAGTCGGTGCTGGACAGATTTTACAAGGAGTCTTTGATGTAGAAAGGGTCTGCAGTAATGTAAGGAGAACAGCTATAGTCTGTGCTGGACAGGTGTTACAATGAGTCCTTGATGTAGAAAGGGTCTGCATCCATGTAAGGAGCCCAGCTACAGTCTCTGCTGGATAGATGTTACAAGGCGTCTTTGATGTAGAAAGGGTCTGCAGTAAAGCAAGGAGCCCAGCTATAGTCTGTGCTGGACAGATGTTACAAGGAGTCCTTGATGTAGAAAGGGTCTGCAGCCATGTAAGGAGCCCAGCTACAGTCCGTGCTGGACAGATGTTACAAGGAGTCTTTGATGTGTAAAGGGTCCGCAGCCATGTAAGGAGCCCAGCTATAGTCTGTGTTGAACAGATGTTACAAGGAGTCCTTGATGTAGGAAGGGTCAGCAGTAATGCAAGGAGTCCAGCTATAGTCAGTGCTGGACAGATGTTACAAGGAGTCCTTGATGTAGAAAGGGTCCGCAGCCATGCAAGGAGCCCAGCTAATGTCTGTGCTGGACAGATGTTACAAGGAGTCTTTGATTTAGAAAGGGTCCGAAGCCATGTAAGGAGCCCAGCTATAGACGGTGCTGGACAGATGTTACTAAGAGTCTTTTATGTAGAAAGGGTTTGAAGTATTACAAGGAGGCCAGACGCAGTCTGTGCTGGCCAGATGTTACAAGGAGTCTTTGATGTAGAAAGGGTCCACAGCCATGTAAGGAACCCAGCTATAGACGGTGCTGGACAGATGTTACAAGGAGCAATTGATGTAGAAAGAGTCTTCAGTAATCAAGGAGCCCAGCTATAGTCTGTGCTGGACAGATATTACAAGGAGTCCTTGATGTAGAAAGGGTCTGCAGCCATGTAAGGAGCCCAGCTATAGTTGGTGATGAATGAATGTTACAAGGAGTCCTTGATGTAGAAATGGTCAGCAGTAATGCAAGGAGCCCAGCTATAGTCTGTGCTGGACAGATGTTACAAGGAGTCATTGATGTAGAAAGGGTCTGCAGCCATGCAAGGGGCCCAGCTATAGTCTGTGCTGGACATATGTTACAAGGAGTCGTTGATGTGTAAACTGTCCGCAGCCATGCAAGGAGCCCAGCTACAGTCCGTGCTGGACAGATGTTACAAGGAGTCCTTAATGTAGAAAGGGTCTGCAGTAATGTAAGCAGCCCAGCTACAGTCTGTTCTGGACAGATGTTACAAGGATTCCTTGATGTAGAAAGGGTCTGCAATATTGCAAGGAGCCCAGCTATAGTCTGTGCTGGACAGATGTTACAAGGAGTCTTTGATGTAGAAAGGGTCCGGAGACATACAAGGAGCCCAGCTATCGTCTGTGCTGGACAGATTTTACAAGGAGTCTTTGATGTAGAAAGGGCCCGCAGCAATGCAAGGTGCCCAGCTATAGTCGGTGCTGGACAGATGTTACAAGGAGTCTTTGTTGTAGAAATGGTGAGCAGTTATGCAAGGAGCCCAGCTATAGTCGGTGCTGGACAGATGTTGCAAGGAGTCTTTGATGTAGAAAGGGTCTGTAGTCATGTAAGGAGAACAGCTATAGACAGTGCTGGACAGATGTTACAAGGAGTCTTTGATGTAGAAAGGGTCCGGAGACATACAAGGAGCCCAGCTATCGTCTGTGCTGGACAGATTTTACAAGGAGTCTTTGATGTAGAAAGGGCCCGCAGATGCAAGGAGCCCAGCTATAGTCTGTTCTGGCCAGATGTTACAAGGAGTCCTTGATGTAGAAAGGGTCGGCCGTAATGCAAGGAGCCCAGCTATAGTCTGTGCTGGACAGATGTTACAGGGAGTCTTTGAAGTAGAAAGGGTCCGCAGCCATGTAAGGAGCCCAGCTATAGACGGTGCTGGAGAGATGTTACAAGGAGACTTTGATGTAGAAAGGGTTTACAGTAATGCAAGGAGGCCAGCCGTAGTCTGTGCTGGCCAGATGTTACAAGGAGTCTTTGATGTAGAAAGGGTCCGCAGCCGTGCAAGGAGCCCAGCTATAGTCTGTGTTGGACAGATGCTACAAGGAGTCCTTGATGTAGGAAGGGTCAGCAGTAATGCAATGAGCCCAGCTATAGTCAGTGCTGGACAGATGTTACAAGGAGTCCTTGATGTAGAAAGGGTCAGCAGTAATGCAAGAAGCCCAGCTATAGTATGTGCTGGACAGATGTTACAAGGAGTCATTGATGTGTAAAGGGTCCGCAGCCATGCAAGGAGCCCAGATAATGTCTGTGCTGGACAGATGTTACTAGGAGTCTTTGATGTAGAAATGGTTTGCAGTAATGCAAGGAGGCCAGCCGTAGTCTGTGCTGGACAGATGTTACAAGGAGTCCTTGATGTAGAAAGGGTCAGCAGCCAAGACAGGAGCCCAGCTATATTTGGTGATGGATGGATGTTACAAGGAGTCATTGATGTAGAAAGGGTCCGCAGTAATGCAAGGAGCCCAGCTATAGTCTGTGCTGGACAGATGCTACAAGGAGTCCTTGATGTACAAAGGGTCTGCTGCCATGTAAGGAGAACAGCTATAGTCGGTGATGGATGGATGTTACAAGGAGTCTTTGATGTAGCAAAGGTCTGCAGTAATGCAAGGAGCCCAGCTACAGTCCGTGCTGGACAGATGTTACAAGGAGCATTTGATGTAGAAAGGGTACATAGCAATGCAAGGAGCCCAGCTATAGTCTGTGCTGGACAGATGTTAGAAGGAGTCTTTGATCTAGAAAGGTTCCGGAGCCATGCAAGGAGCCGAGATATAGTCTGTGCTGGACAGATGTTACAAGGAGTCTTTGATGTAGAAAGGGTCCGCAGCAATGCATGGAGCCCAGCTATAGTCAGTGCTGGACAGATGTTACAAGGAGCATTTGATGTAGAAAGGGTACATAGCAATGCAAGGAGCCCAGCTATAGTCTGCGCTGGACAGATGTTACAAGGAGTCTTTGATCTAGAAAGGTTCCGGAGCCATGCAAGAAGCCGAGATATAGTCTGTGCTGGACAGATGTTACAAGGAGTCTTTGATGTAGAAAGGGACTGCAGCCATGTAAGGGGCCCAGCTATAGTCGGTGCTGGACAGATGTTACAAGGAGTCTTTGATGTAGAAAGGGACTGCAGCCATGTAAGGAGCCCACCTATACTCTGTGCTGGACAGCTGTTACAAGGAGTCCTTGATGTAGAAAGTGTCAGCAGTAATGTAATGAGCCCAGCTATAGTCTGTGCTGGACAGATGTTACAAGGAGTCCTTGATGTTGAAAGGGTCAGCAGTAATGCAAGGAACCCAGCTATAGTCAGTGCTGGACAGATGTTACAAGGAATCCTTGATGCAGAAAGGATCAGCAGTAATGCAAGGGGCCCAGCTACAGTCCCTGCTGGACAGATGTTATAAGAAGTCTTTGATGTAGAAAGGGTCTGCAGCCATGCAAGGAGCCCAGCTATAGTCTGTGCTGGACATATGGTACAAGGAGTATTTGATGTGTAAAGAGTCAACAGTAATGCAAGGAGCACAGGTATAGTCTGTGCTGGACAGATGTTACAAGGAGTCCTTGAACTACAAAGGGTCCGCAGCAATGCAAGGTGCCCAGCTACAGTCTGTGCTGGACAGGTGTTACTAGGAGTCTTTGATATAGAAAGGGTCCGCAGTAATTCAAGGGGCCCAGCTACAGTCTGTGCTGGACAGGTGTTACAAGGAGTCTTTGATGTAGAAAGGGTCTGTACTAATGCAAGGAGGAAAGCCGTAGTCTGTGCTGGCCAGATGTTACAAGGAGTCTTTGATATAGAAAGGGTCAGCAGTAATGCAAGCGGGCCAGCTATCGTCAGTGCTGGACAGATGTTACAAGGAGTCTTTGATGTAGAAAGAATCTGCAGTAATGCAAGGAGCCCACCTATATTCGGTGATGGACAGATGTTACAAGGAGTCTTTGATGTAGAAAGGGTCAGCACCAATGCAAGGATCCCAGCTATAGTCTGTGCTGGACAGATGTTACAGGGAGTCTTTGATGTAGAAAGGATCCACAGCCATGTAAGGAGCCCAGCTATAGACGGTGCTGGAGAGATGTTACAAGGAGTCTTTGATGTAGAAAGGGTTTGCAGTAATGCAAGGAGACCAGCTGTAGTCTGTGCTGGCCAGATGTTACAAGGAGTCTTTGATGTAGAAAGGGTCCGCAGCCATGCAAGGAGCCCAGCTATAGTCTGTGTTGGACAGATGTTACAAGGAGTCCTTGAAGTAGGAAGGGTCAGCAGTAATGCAAGGAGTCCAGCTATAGTCAGTGCTGGACAGATGTTACAAGGAGTCCTTGATATAGAAAGGGTCAGCAGTAATGCAAGAAGCCCAGCTATAATCTGTGCTGGACAGATGTTAAAAGGAGTCTTTGATGTGTAAAGGGTCCACTGCCATGCAAGGAGCGTAGCTAATGTCTGTGCTGGACAGATGTTACAAGGAGTCTTTGATGAAGAAAGGGTCCGCAGCCATGGAAGGAGCCCAGCTATAGACGGTGCTGGGCAGATTTTACTAGGAGTCTTTGATGTGTAAATGGTCCGCAGCAATACAAGGAGCCCAGCTATAGTCTGTGCTGGACAGATGTTACAAGGAGTCTTTGATGAAGAAAGGGTCCGCAGCCATGGAAGGAGCCCAGCTATAGACGGCACTGGACAGATGTTACTAGGAGTCTTTGATGTAGAAAGGGTTTGAAGTAATACAAGGAGGCCAGACGCAGTCTGTGCTGGCCAGATGTTACAAGGAGTGATTGATGTAGAAAGGGTCCACAGCCATGTAAGGAACCCAGCTATAGACGGTGCTGGACAGATATTACAAGGAGTCCTTGATGTAGAAAGGGTCTGCAGTAATGTAAGGAGCCCAGCTATAGTTGTGATGGATGAATGTTACAAGGAGTCCTTGATGTAGAAAGGATCCGCAGCCATGCAAGGAGCCCAGCTATAGACTGTGTTGGACAGATATTAGAAGGAATCCTTGATATAAAAAGGGTGAGCAGTAATGCAAGGAGCCCAGCTATAGTCTGTACTGGACAGGTGTTACAAGGTGTCTTTGATGTAGAAAGGGTCCGCAGTAATGCAAGGAGCCCAGCTGTAGTCTGTGCTGGACAGATGTTACAAGGAGTCTTTGATGTAGAAAGGGTCTGCAGTAATGCAAGCGGGCCAGCTATAGTCAGTGCTGGCCAGATGTTACAAGGAGTCTTTGATGTAGAAAGAGTCTGCAGTAATGCAAGGAGCCCACCTATATTCGGTGATGGACAGATGTTACAAGGAGTCTTTGATGTAGAAAGGGTCAGCACCAATGCAAGGAGCCCAGCTATAGTCTGTGCTGAATAGATGTTACTAGGAGTCTTTGATGTGGAAAGGGTTTGCAGCAATGCAAGGAGGCCAGCCGTAGTCTGTGCTGGCCAGATGTTAAAAGGAGTCTTTGATGTAGAAAGGGTCCGCAGCCATGTAAGGAGCTGAGCTATAGTCTGTGCTGGACAAATGTTACAAGGAGTCTTTGATGTAGAAAGGGTCCGCAGCAATGCAAGGAGCCCAGCTATAGTCTGTGCTGGACAGATGTTACAAGGAGTCTTTGATGTGTAACGGGTCCGAATCCATGTAAGGAGCCCAGCTATAGTCTGTACTGGACAGATGTTACAAGGAGTCCTTGATGTAGTAAAGGGTCTGCAGTAATGCAAGGAGCAAAGCTATAGTCTGTGCTGGACTGATGTTACAAGGAGTCCTTGATGTAGAAAGGGTCCGCAGCCATGTAGGGAGCCCAGCTATAGTCGGTGCTGGACAGATGTTACAAGGAGTCTTTGATGTGTAAAGGGTCCACAGCCATGCAAGGAGCCCAGCTATAGTCTGTGTTGGACAGATGTTACTAGGAGTCTTTGATGTAGAAATGGTTTGCAGTAATGCAAGGAGGCCAGCCGTAGTCTGTGCTGGACAGATGTTACAAGGAGTCCTTGATGTAGAAAGGGTCAGCAGCCAAGACAGGAGCCCAGCTATATTTGGTGATGGATGGATGTTACAAGGAGTCATTGATGTAGAAAGGGTCCGCAGTAATGCAAGGAGCCCAGCTATAGTCTGTGCTGGACAGATGTTACAAGGAGTCCTTGATGTACAAAGGGTCTGCTGCCATGTAAGGAGAACAGCTATAGTCGGTGATGGATGGATGTTACAAGGAGTCTTTGATGTAGCAAAGGTCTGCAGTAATGCAAGGAGCCCAGCTACAGTCCGTGCTGGACAGATGTTACAAGGAGCATTTGATGTAGAAAGGGTACATAGCAATGCAAGGAGCCCAGCTATAGTATGTGCTGGACAGATGTTAGAAGGAGTCTTTGATCTAGAAAGGTTCCGGAGCCATGCAAGGAGCCGAGATATAGTCTCTGCTGGACAGATGTTACAAGGAGTCTTTGATGTAGAAAGGGTCCGCAGCAATGCATGGAGCCCAGCTATAGTCAGTGCTGGACAGATGTTACAAGGAGCATTTGATGTAGAAAGGGTACATAGCAATGCAAGGAGCCCAGCTATAGTCTGCGCTGGACAGATGTTACAAGGAGTCTTTGATCTAGAAAGGTTCCGGAGCCATGCAAGAAGCCGAGATATAGTCTGTGCTGGACAGATGTTACAAGGAGTCTTTGATGTAGAAAGGGACTGCAGCCATGTAAGGGGCCCAGCTATAGTCGGTGCTGGACAGATTTTACAAGGAGTCTTTGATGTAGAAAGGGTCTGCAGTAATGTAAGGAGAACAGCTATAGTCTGTGCTGGACAGGTGTTACAATGAGTCCTTGATGTAGAAAGGGTCTGCATCCATGTAAGGAGCCCAGCTACAGTCTCTGCTGGATAGATGTTACAAGGCGTCTTTGATGTAGAAAGGGTCTGCAGTAAAGCAAGGAGCCCAGCTATAGTCTGTGCTGGACAGATGTTACAAGGAGTCCTTGATGTAGAAAGGGTCTGCAGCCATGTAAGGAGCCCAGCTACAGTCCGTGCTGGACAGATGTTACAAGGAGTCTTTGATGTGTAAAGGGTCCGCAGCCATGTAAGGAGCCCAGCTATAGTCTGTGTTGAACAGATGTTACAAGGAGTCCTTGATGTAGGAAGGGTCAGCAGTAATGCAAGGAGTCCAGCTATAGTCAGTGCTGGACAGATGTTACATGGAGTCCTTGATGTAGAAAGGGTCCGCAGCCATGCAAGGAGCCCAGCTAATGTCTGTGCTGGACAGATGTTACAAGGAGTCTTTGATTTAGAAAGGGTCCGAAGCCATGTAAGGAGCCCAGCTATAGACGGTGCTGGACAGATGTTACTAAGAGTCTTTTATGTAGAAAGGGTTTGAAGTATTACAAGGAGGCCAGACGCAGTCTGTGCTGGCCAGATGTTACAAGGAGTCTTTGATGTAGAAAGGGTCCACAGCCATGTAAGGAACCCAGCTATAAACGGTGCTGGACAGATGTTACAAGGAGCAATTGATGTAGAAAGAGTCTTCAGTAATCAAGGAGCCCAGCTATAGTCTGTGCTGGACAGATATTACAAGGAGTCCTTGATGTAGAAAGGGTCTGCAGCCATGTAAGGAGCACAGCTAAAGTTGGTGATGAATGAATGTTACAAGGAGTCCTTGATGTAGAAATGGTCAGCAGTAATGCAAGGAGCCCAGCTATAGTCTGTGCTGGACAGATGTTACAAGGAGTCATTGATGTAGAAAGGGTCTGCAGCCATGCAAGGGGCCCAGCTATAGTCTGTGCTGGACATATGTTACAAGGAGTCGTTGATGTGTAAACTGTCCGCAGCCATGCAAGGAGCCCAGCTACAGTCCGTGCTGGACAGATGTTACAAGGAGTCCCTAATGTAGAAAGGGTCTGCAGTAATGTAAGCAGCCCAGCTACAGTCCGTTCTGGACAGATGTTACAAGGATTCCTTGATGTAGAAAGGGTCTGCAATATTGCAAGGAGCCCAGATATAGTCTGTGCTGGACAGATGTTACTAGGAGTCTTTGATGTAGAAAGGGCCCGCAGCAATGCAAGGTGCCCAGCTATAGTCGGTGCTGGACAGATGTTACAAGGAGTCTTTGTTGTAGAAATGGTGAGCAGTTATGCAAGGAGCCCAGCTATAGTCGGTGCTGGACAGATGTTGCAAGGAGTCTTTGATGTAGAAAGGGTCTGTAGTCATGTAAGGAGAACAGCTATAGACAGTGCTGGACAGATGTTACAAGGAGTCTTTGATGTAGAAAGGGTCCGGAGACATACAAGGAGCCCAGCTATCGTCTGTGCTGGACAGATTTTACAAGGAGTCTTTGATGTAGAAAGGGCCCGCAGATGCAAGGAGCCCAGCTATAGTCTGTTCTGGCCAGATGTTACAAGGAGTCCTTGATGTAGAAAGGGTCGGCAGTAATGCAAGGAGCCCAGCTATAGTCTGTGCTGGACAGATGTTACAGGGAGTCTTTGAAGTAGAAAGGGTCCGCAGCCATGTAAGGAGCCCAGCTATAGACGGTGCTGGAGAGATGTTACAAGGAGACTTTGATGTAGAAAGGGTTTACAGTAATGCAAGGAGGCCAGCCGTAGTCTGTGCTGGCCAGATGTTACAAGGAGTCTTTGATGTAGAAAGGGTCCGCAGCCGTGCAAGGAGCCCAGCTATAGTCTGTGTTGGACAGATGCTACAAGGAGTCCTTGATGTAGGAAGGGTCAGCAGTAATGCAATGAGCCCAGCTATAGTCAGTGCTGGACAGATGTTACAAGGAGTCCTTGATGTAGAAAGGGTCAGCAGTAATGCAAGAAGCCCAGCTATAGTATGTGCTGGACAGATGTTACAAGGAGTCATTGATGTGTAAAGGGTCCGCAGCCATGCAAGGAGCCCAGATAATGTCTGTGCTGGACAGATGTTACAAGGAGTCTTTGATGTAGAAAGGGTCCGCAGCCATGTAAGGAACCCAGCTATAGACGGTGCTGGACAGATGTTACTAGGAGTCTTTGATGTGTAAATGGTCCACAGCCATGCAAGGAGCCCAGCTATAGTCTGTGCTGGACAGATGTTACAAGGAGTCTTTGATGTAGAAAGGGTCCGCAGCCATGTAAGGAGCCCAGCTATAGATGGTGCTGGACAGATGTTACTAGGAGTCTTTGATGTAGAAAGGGTTTGAAGTAATACAAGGAGCCCAGCTATAGTCTGTGCTGGCCAGATGTTACAAGGAGTCTTTGATGTAGAAAGGGTCCACAGCCATGTAAGGAACCCAGCTATAGATGGTGCTGGACAGATATTACAAGGAGTCCTTGATGTAGAAAGGGTCTGCAGCCATGTAAGGAGCCCAGCTATAGTCGGTGATGGATGGATGTTACAAGGTGTCCTTGATGTTGAAAGAGTCCGCAGTAATGAATGTTACAAGGAGTCCTTGATGTAGAAATGGTCAGCAGTAATGCAAGGAGCCCAGCTATAGTCTGTGCTGGACCGATATTACAACGAGTCCTTGATGTAGAAAGGGTCTGCAGCCATGTAAGGATCCCAGCTATAGTCTGTGCTGGACAGATGCTACAAGGAGTCTTTGATGTAGAAAGGGTCTGCAGTAATGCAAGGAGCCCAGCTCTAGTCTGTGCTGGACAGATGCTACAAGGAGTCTTTGATATGTAAAGGGTCTGCAGTAATGCAAGGAGCCCAGCTATAGTCTGTGCTGGACAGATGTTACAAGGAGTCCTTGATGTAGAAAGGGTCTGCAGCCATGTAAGGAGCCCAGCTATAGTCGGTGCTGGACAGATGTTACAAGGAGTCTTTGATGTGTAAAGGGTCTACAGCCATGTAAGGAGCCCAGCTATAGTCGGTGCTGGACAGATGTTACAAGGCGTCTTTGATGTAGAAAGGGTCTGCAGTAATGCAAGGAGCCCAGCTATAGTCGGTGCTGGACAGATGTTACAAGGAGTCTTTGATATGGAAAGGGTCTGCAGTAATGCAAGGAGCCCAGCTATAGTCGGTGCTGGACAGATGTTGCAAAGAGTCTTTGATGTGTAAAGGGTCCGCAGCCATGCAAGGAGCCCAGCTATACTCTGTGCTGGACTAATGTTACAAGGAGACGTTGATGTAGAAAGGGTCTGCAGCCATGTAAGAAGCCCAGCTATAGTCTGTGCTGGATAGACGTTACAAGGAGTCTTTGATGTAGAAAGGGTCTGCAGTAATGCAAGGAGCCCAACTATAGTCGGTGCTGGACAGATGTTACAAGATTCTTTGATGTGTAAAGGGTCTGCAGTAATGCAAGGAGCCCAGCTGGACAGATGTCACAAGGAGTCCTTGATGTAGAAAGGGTATGCAGCAATTCAAGGAGCCCAGCTATAGTCTGTGCTGGACAGATGTTACATGGAGTCTTTGATATGTAAAGGGTCTGCAGTAATGCAAGGAGCCCAGCTATAGTCTGTGCTGGACAGATGTTACAAGGAGTCTTTGATGTAGAAAGGGTCTGAAGTCATGTAAGGAGCCCAGCTATAGTCGGTGATGGATGGATGTTACAAGGAGTCTTTGATGTAGAATGGGTCAGCAGTAAAGCAAGGAGCCCAGCTATAGTCTTTGCTGTACTGATGTTACAAAGAATCGTGGATGCAGAAAGGGTCTGAAGCCATGTAAGGAGCCCAGCTTTAGTCGGTGATGGATGGATGTTACAAGGAGTCTTTGATGTGGAAACGGTCTGCAGCCATGTAAGGTGCTCAGCTATAGTCTGTGCTGTACAGATGTTACAAGGAGTCTGATGTAGAAAGAGTCTGCAGTAATGCAAGGATCCCAGCTACAGTCTATGCTGGACAGATGTTACAAGGCGTCTTTGATGTGTAAAGAGTCCGCAGCCATGTAAGGAGCTCAGCTATAGTCTGTGCTGAACAGATGTTACAAGGAGTCATTGATGTAGAAAGGGTCTGCAGCCATGCAAGGGGCCCAGCTACAGTCCGTGCTGGACAGATGTTACAAGGAGTCCTTAATGTAGAAAGGGTCTGCAGTAATGTAAGCAGCCCAGCTACAGTCCATTCTGGACAGATGTTACAAGGATTCCTTGATGTAGAAAGGGTCTGCAATATTGCAAGGAGCCCAGATATAGTCTGTGCTGGACAGATGTTACAAGGAGTCTTTGATGTAGGAAGGGCCCGCAGCAATGCAAGGTGCCCAGCTATAGTCGGTGCTGGACAGATGTTACAAGGAGTCTTTGTTGTAGAAATGGTGAGCAGTTATGCAAGGAGCCCAGCTATAGTCGGTGCTGGACAGATGTTGCAAGGAGTCTTTGATGTAGAAAGGGTCTGTAGTCATGTAAGGAGCCCAGCTATAGACAGTGCTGGACAGATGTTACAAGGAGTCTTTGATGTAGAAAGGGTCTGGAGACATACAAGGAGCCCAGCTATCGTCTGTGCTGGACAGGTTTTACAAGGAGTCTTTGATGTAGAAAGGGTCCACAGCCATGTAAGGAACCCAGCTATAGATGGTGCTGGACAGATATTACAAGGAGTCCTTGATGTAGAAAGGGTCTGCAGCCATGTAAGGAGCCCAGCTATAGTCGGTGATGGATGGATATTACAAGGTGTCTTTGATGTTGAAAGAGTCCGCAGTAATGAATGTTACAAGGAGTCCTTGATGTAGAAATGGTCAGCAGTAATGCAAGGAGCCCAGCTATAGTCTGTGCTGGACCGATATTACAACGAGTCCTTGATGTAGAAAGGGTCTGCAGCCATATAAGGATCCCAGCTATAGTCTGTGCTGGACAGATGCTACAAGGAGTCTTTGATGTAGAAAGGGTCTGCAGTAATGCAAGGAGCCCAGCTCTAGTCTGTGTTGAACAGATGTTACAAGGAGTCCTTGATGTAGGAAGGGTCAGCAGTAATGCAAGGAGTCCAGCTATAGTCAGTGCTGGACAGATGTTACAAGGAGTCCTTGATGTAGAAAGGGTCCGCAGCCATGCAAGGAGCCCAGCTAATGTCTGTGCTGGACAGATGTTACAAGGAGTCTTTGATGTAGAAAGGATCCGAAGCCATGTAAGGAGCCCAGCTATAGACGGTGTTGGACAGATGTTACTAGGAGTCTTTGATGTGTAAATGGTCCGCAGCCATGCAAGGATCCCAGCTATAGTCTGTGCTGGACAGATGTTACAAGGAGTCTTTGATGTAGAAAGGGTCCGTAGCCAAGGAAGGAGCCCAGCTATAGACGGTGCTGGACAGATGTTACTAGGAGTCTTTTATGTAGAAAGGGTTTGAAGTAATACAAGGAGGCCAGACGCAGTCTGTGCTGGCCAGATGTTACAAGGAGTCTTTGATGTAGAAAGGGTCCACAGCCATGTAAGGAACCCAGCTATAGACGGTGCTGGACAGATGTTACAAGGAGTCTTTGATGTAGAAAGAGTCTTCAGTAATCAAGGAGCCCAGCTATAGTCTGTGCTGGACAGATATTACAAGGAGTCCTTGATGTAGAAAGGGTCTGCAGCCATGTAAGGAGCCCAGCAATAGTCGGTGATGGATGGATGTTACAAGGTGTCCTTGATGTAGAAAGAGTCCGCAGTAATGTAAGGAGCCCAGCTATAGTCGGTGATGGATGAATGTTACAAGGAGTCCTTGATGTAGAAATGGTCAGCAGTAATGCAAGGAGCCCAGCTATAGTCTGTGCTGGACAGATGTTACAAGGAGTCATTGATGTAGAAAGGGTCTGCAGCCTTGCAAGGGGTCCAGCTATAGTCTGTGCTGGACAGATGTTACGAGGAGTCATTGATGTGTAAACTGTCCGCAGCCATGCAAGGAGCCCAGCTACAGTCCGTGCTGGACAGATGTTACAAGGAGTCCTTAATGTAGAAAGGGTCTGCAGTAATGTAAGCAGCCCAGCTACAGTCCGTTCTGGACAGATGTTACAAGGATTCCTTGATGTAGAAAGGGTCTGCAATATTGCAAGGAGCCCAGATATAGTCTGTGCTGGACAGATGTTACAAGGAGTCTTTGATGTAGAAAGTGTCCGGAGACAGACAAGGAGCCCAGCTATCGTCTGTGCTGGACAGATTTTACAAGGAGTCTTTGATGTAGAAAGGGCCGGCAGCAATGCAAGGTGCCCAGCTATAGTCGGTGCTGGACAGATGTTACAAGGAGTCTTTGTTGTAGAAATGGTGAGCAGTTATGCAAGGAGCCCAGCTATCGTCTGTACTGGACAGATTTTACAAGGAGTCTTTGATGTAGAAAGGGCCCGCAGCAATGCAAGGAGCCCAGCTATAGTCTGTTCTGGCCATATGTTACAATGAGTCCTTGATGTAGAAAGGGTCTGCATCCATGTAAGGAGCCCAGCTATAGTCTCTGCTGGATAGATGTTACAAGGCGTCTTTGATGTAGAAAGGGTCTGCAGCCATGTAAGGAGCCCAGCTACAGTCCGTGCTGGACAGATGTTACAAGGAGTCTTTGATGTGTAAAGGGTCCGCAGCCATGTAAGGAGCCCAGCTATAGTCTGTGTTGAACAGATGTTACAAGGAGTCCTTGATGTAGGAAGGGTCAGCAGTAATGCAAGGAGTCCAGCTATAGTCAGTGCTGGCCAGATGTTACAAGGAGTCTTTGATGTAGAAAGAGTCTGCAGTAATGCAAGGAGCCCACCTATATTCGGTGATGGACAGATGTTACAAGGAGTCTTTGATGTAGAAAGGGTCAGCACCAATGCAAGGAGCCCAGCTATAGTCTGTGCTGAATAGATGTTACTAGGAGTCTTTGATGTAGAAAGGGTTTGCAGCAATGCAAGGAGGCCAGCCGTAGTCTGTGCTGGCCAGATGTTAAAAGGAGTCTTTGATGTAGAAAGGGTCCGCAGCCATGTAAGGAGCTGAGCTATAGTCTGTGCTGGACAAATGTTACAAGGAGTCTTTGATGTAGAAAGGGTCCGCAGCAATGCAAGGAGCCCAGCTATAGTCTGTGCTGGACAGATGTTACAAGGAGTCTTTGATGTGTAACGGGTCCGCATCCATGTAAGGAGCCCAGCTATAGTCTGTACTGGACAGATGTTACAAGGAGTCCTTGATGTAGTAAAGGGTCTGCAGTAATGCAAGGAGCAAAGCTATAGTCTGTGCTGGACTGATGTTACAAGGAGTCCTTGATGTAGAAAGGGTCCGCAGCCATGTAGGGAGCCCAGCTATAGTCGGTGCTGGACAGATGTTACAAGGAGTCTTTGATGTGTAAAGGGTCCACAGCCATGCAAGGAGCCCAGCTATAGTCTGTGTTGGACAGATGTTACTAGGAGTCTTTGATGTAGAAATGGTTTGCAGTAATGCAAGGAGGCCAGCCGTAGTCTGTGCTGGACAGATGTTACAAGGAGTCCTTGATGTAGAAAGGGTCAGCAGCCAAGACAGGAGCCCAGCTATATTTGGTGATGGATGGATGTTACAAGGAGTCATTGATGTAGAAAGGGTCTGCAGTAATGCAAGGAGCCCAGCTATAGTCTGTGCTGGACAGATGTTACAAGGAGTCCTTGATGTACAAAGGGTCTGCTGCCATTTAAGGAGAACAGCTATAGTCGGTGATGGATGGATGTTACAAGGAGTCTTTGATGTAGCAAAGGTCTGCAGTAATGCAAGGAGCCCAGCTACAGTCCGTGCTGGACAGATGTTACAAGGAGCATTTGATGTAGAAAGGGTACATAGCAATGCAAGGAGCCCAGCTATAGTCTGTGCTGGACAGATGTTACAAGGAGTCTTTGATCTAGAAAGGTTCCGGAGCCATGCAAGGAGCCGAGATATAGTCTGTGCTGGACAGATGTTACAAGGAGTCTTTGATGTAGAAAGGGTCCGCAGCAATGCATGGAGCCCAGCTATAGTCAGTGCTGGACAGATGTTACAAGGAGCATTTGATGTAGAAAGGGTACATAGCAATGCAAGGAGCCCAGCTATAGTCTGTGCTGGACAGATGTTACAAGGAGTCTTTGATCTAGAAAGGTTCCGGAGCCATGCAAGAAGCCGAGATATAGTCTGTGCTGGACAGATGTTACAAGGAGTCTTTGATGTAGAAAGGGACTGCAGCCATGTAAGGGGCCCAGCTATAGTCGGTGCTGGACAGATTTTACAAGGAGTCTTTGATGTAGAAAGGGTCTGCAGTAATGTAAGGAGAACAGCTATAGTCTGTGCTGGACAGGTGTTACAATGAGTCCTTGATGTAGAAAGGGTCTGCATCCATGTAAGGAGCCCAGCTACAGTCTCTGCTGGATAGATGTTACAAGGCGTCTTTGATGTAGAAAGGGTCTGCAGTAAAGCAAGGAGCCCAGCTATAGTCTGTGCTGGACAGATGTTACAAGGAGTCCTTGATGTAGAAAGGGTCTGCAGCCATGTAAGGAGCCCAGCTACAGTCCGTGCTGGACAGATGTTACAAGGAGTCTTTGATGTGTAAAGGGTCCGCAGCCATGTAAGGAGCCCAGCTAGTCTGTGTTGAACAGATGTTACAAGGAGTCCTTGATGTAGGAAGGGTCAGCAGTAATGCAAGGAGTCCAGCTATAGTCAGTGCTGGACAGATGTTACAAGGAGTCCTTGATGTAGAAAGGGTCCGCAGCCATGCAAGGAGCCCAGCTAATGTCTGTGCTGGACAGATGTTACAAGGAGTCTTTGATGTAGAAAGGGTCCGAAGCCATGTAAGGAGCCCAGCTATAGACGGTGCTGGACAGATGTTACTAAGAGTCTTTTATGTAGAAAGGGTTTGAAGTATTACAAGGAGGCCAGACGCAGTCTGTGCTGGCCAGATGTTACAAGGAGTCTTTGATGTAGAAAGGGTTCACAGCCATGTAAGGAACCCAGCTATAGACGGTGCTGGACAGATGTTACAAGGAGCAATTGATGTAGAAAGAGTCTTCAGTAATCAAGGAGCCCAGCTATAGTCTGTGCTGGACAGATATTACAAGGAGTCCTTGATGTAGAAAGGGTCTGCAGCCATGTAAGGAGCCCAGCTATAGTTGGTGATGAATGAATGTTACAAGGAGTCCTTGATGTAGAAATGGTCAGCAGTAATGCAAGGAGCCCAGCTATAGTCTGTGCTGGACAGATGTTACAAGGAGTCATTGATGTAGAAATGGTCTGCAGCCATGCAAGGGGCCCAGCTATAGTCTGTGCTGGACAGATGTTACAAGGAGTCGTTGATGTGTAAACTGTCCGCAGCCATGCAAGGAGCCCAGCTACAGTCCGTGCTGGACAGATGTTACAAGGAGTCCTTAATGTAGAAAGGGTCTGCAGTAATGTAAGCAGCCCAGCTACAGTCTGTTCTGGACAGATGTTACAAGGATTCCTTGATGTAGAAAGGGTCTGCAATATTGCAAGGAGCCCAGCTATAGTCTGTGCTGGACAGATGTTACAAGGAGTCTTTGATGTAGAAAGGGTCCGGAGACATACAAGGAGCCCAGCTATCGTCTGTGCTGGACAGATTTTACAAGGAGTCTTTGATGTAGAAAGGCCCGCAGCAATGCAAGGTGCCCAGCTATAGTCGGTGCTGGACAGATGTTACAAGGAGTCTTTGTTGTAGAAATGGTGAGCAGTTATGCAAGGAGCCCAGCTATAGTCGGTGCTGGACAGATGTTGCAAGGAGTCTTTGATGTAGAAAGGGTCTGTAGTCATGTAAGGAGAACAGCTATAGACAGTGCTGGACAGATGTTACAAGGAGTCTTTGATGTAGAAAGGGTCCGGAGACATACAAGGAGCCCAGCTATCGTCTGTGCTGGACAGATTTTACAAGGAGTCTTTGATGTAGAAAGGGCCCGCAGCAATGCAAGGAGCCCAGCTATAGTCTGTTCTGGCCAGATGTTACAAGGAGTCCTTGATGTAGAAAGGGTCGGCAGTAATGCAAGGAGCCCAGCTATAGTCTGTGCTGGACAGATGTTACAGGGAGTCTTTGAAGTAGAGAGGGTCCGCAGCCATGTAAGGAGCCCAGCTATAGACGGTGCTGGAGAGATGTTACAAGGAGACTTTGATGTAGAAAGGGTTTACAGTAATGCAAGGAGGCCAGCCGTAGTCTGTGCTGGCCAGATGTTACAAGGAGTCTTTGATGTAGAAAGGGTCCGCAGCCGTGCAAGGAGCCCAGCTATAGTCTGTGTTGGACAGATGTTACAAGGAGTCCTTGATGTAGGAAGGGTCAGCAGTAATGCAATGAGCCCAGCTATAGTCAGTGCTGAACAGATGTTACAAGGAGTCCTTGATGTAGAAAGGGTCAGCAGTAATGCAAGAAGCCCAGCTATAGTATGTGCTGGACAGATGTTACAAGGAGTCATTGATGTGTAAAGGGTCCGCAGCCATGCAAGGAGCCCAGATAATGTCTGTGCTGGACAGATGTTACAAGGAGTCTTTGATGTAGAAAGGGTTTGAAGTAATAGAAGGAGCCCAGCTATAGTCTGTGCTGGACGGATGTTACAAGGAGTCTTTGATGTAGAAAGGGTCCACAGCCATGTAAGGAACCCAGCTATAGATGGTGCTGGACAGATATTACAAGGAGTCCTTGATGTAGAAAGGGTCTGCAGCCATGTAAGGAGCCCAGCTATAGTCGGTGATGGATGGATATTACAAGGTGTCTTTGATGTTGAAAGAGTCCGCAGTAATGAATGTTACAAGGAGTCCTTGATGTAGAAATGGTCAGCAGTAATGCAAGGAGCCCAGCCATAGTCTGTGCTGGACAGATGTTACAAGGAGTCTTTGATGTAGAAAGGGTCCGAAGCCATGTAAGGAGCCCAGCTATAGACGGTGCTGGACAGATGTTACTAAGAGTCTTTTATGTAGAAAGGGTTTGAAGTATTACAAGGAGGCCAGACGCAGTCTGTGCTGGCCAGATGTTACAAGGAGTCTTTGATGTAGAAAGGGTTCACAGCCATGTAAGGAACCCAGCTATAGACGGTGCTGGACAGATGTTACAAGGAGCAATTGATGTAGAAAGAGTCTTCAGTAATCAAGGAGCCCAGCTATAGTCTGTGCTGGACAGATATTACAAGGAGTCCTTGATGTAGAAAGGGTCTGCAGCCATGTAAGGAGCCCAGCTATAGTTGGTGATGAATGAATGTTACAAGGAGTCCTTGATGTAGAAATGGTCAGCAGTAATGCAAGGAGCCCAGCTATAGTCTGTGCTGGACAGATGTTACAAGGAGTCATTGATGTAGAAATGGTCTGCAGCCATGCAAGGGGCCCAGCTATAGTCTGTGCTGGACAGATGTTACAAGGAGTCGTTGATGTGTAAACTGTCCGCAGCCATGCAAGGAGCCCAGCTACAGTCCGTGCTGGACAGATGTTACAAGGAGTCCTTAATGTAGAAAGGGTCTGCAGTAATGTAAGCAGCCCAGCTACAGTCTGTTCTGGACAGATGTTACAAGGATTCCTTGATGTAGAAAGGGTCTGCAATATTGCAAGGAGCCCAGCTATAGTCTGTGCTGGACAGATGTTACAAGGAGTCTTTGATGTAGAAAGGGTCCGGAGACATACAAGGAGCCCAGCTATCGTCTGTGCTGGACAGATTTTACAAGGAGTCTTTGATGTAGAAAGGCCCGCAGCAATGCAAGGTGCCCAGCTATAGTCGGTGCTGGACAGATGTTACAAGGAGTCTTTGTTGTAGAAATGGTGAGCAGTTATGCAAGGAGCCCAGCTATAGTCGGTGCTGGACAGATGTTGCAAGGAGTCTTTGATGTAGAAAGGGTCTGTAGTCATGTAAGGAGAACAGCTATAGACAGTGCTGGACAGATGTTACAAGGAGTCTTTGATGTAGAAAGGGTCCGGAGACATACAAGGAGCCCAGCTATCGTCTGTGCTGGACAGATTTTACAAGGAGTCTTTGATGTAGAAAGGGCCCGCAGCAATGCAAGGAGCCCAGCTATAGTCTGTTCTGGCCAGATGTTACAAGGAGTCCTTGATGTAGAAAGGGTCGGCAGTAATGCAAGGAGCCCAGCTATAGTCTGTGCTGGACAGATGTTACAGGGAGTCTTTGAAGTAGAGAGGGTCCGCAGCCATGTAAGGAGCCCAGCTATAGACGGTGCTGGAGAGATGTTACAAGGAGACTTTGATGTAGAAAGGGTTTACAGTAATGCAAGGAGGCCAGCCGTAGTCTGTGCTGGCCAGATGTTACAAGGAGTCTTTGATGTAGAAAGGGTCCGCAGCCGTGCAAGGAGCCCAGCTATAGTCTGTGTTGGACAGATGTTACAAGGAGTCCTTGATGTAGGAAGGGTCAGCAGTAATGCAATGAGCCCAGCTATAGTCAGTGCTGAACAGATGTTACAAGGAGTCCTTGATGTAGAAAGGGTCAGCAGTAATGCAAGAAGCCCAGCTATAGTATGTGCTGGACAGATGTTACAAGGAGTCATTGATGTGTAAAGGGTCCGCAGCCATGCAAGGAGCCCAGATAATGTCTGTGCTGGACAGATGTTACAAGGAGTCTTTGATGTAGAAAGGGTTTGAAGTAATAGAAGGAGCCCAGCTATAGTCTGTGCTGGACGGATGTTACAAGGAGTCTTTGATGTAGAAAGGGTCCACAGCCATGTAAGGAACCCAGCTATAGATGGTGCTGGACAGATATTACAAGGAGTCCTTGATGTAGAAAGGGTCTGCAGCCATGTAAGGAGCCCAGCTATAGTCGGTGATGGATGGATATTACAAGGTGTCTTTGATGTTGAAAGAGTCCGCAGTAATGAATGTTACAAGGAGTCCTTGATGTAGAAATGGTCAGCAGTAATGCAAGGAGCCCAGCCATAGTCTGTGCTGGACCGATATTACAACGAGTCCTTGATGTAGAAAGGGTCTGCAGCCATATAAGGATCGCAGCTATAGTCTGTGCTGGACAGATGCTACAAGGAGTCTTTGATGTAGAAAGGGTCTGTAGTAATGCAAGGAGCCCAGCTCTAGTCTGTGCTGGACAGATGCTACAAGGAGTCTTTGATATGTAAAGGGTCTGCAGTAATGCAAGGAGCCCAGCTATAGTCTGTGCTGGACAGATGTTACAAGGAGTCCTTGATGTAGAAAGGGTCTGCAGCCATGTAAGGAGCCCAGCTATAGTCGGTGCTGGACAGATGTTACAAGGAGTCTTTGATGTAGAAAGGGTCTGCAGTAATGCAAGGAGCCCAGCTATAGTCGGTGCTGGACAGATGTTACAAGGAGTCTTTGATGTAGAAAGGGTCTGCAGTAATGCAAGGAGCCCAGCTATAGTCGGTGCTGGACATATGTTGCAAGGAGTCTTTGATGTGTAAAGGGTCGGCAGCCATGCGAGGAGCCCAGCTATACTCTGTGCTGGACTAATGTTACAAGGAGACGTTGATGTAGAAAGGGTCTGCAGCCATGTAAGAAGCCCAGCTATAGTCTGTGCTGGATAGACGTTACAAGGAGTCTTTGATGTAGAAAGGGTCTGCAGTAATGCAAGGAGCCCAACTATAGTCGGTGCTGGACAGATGTTACAAGAGTCTTTGATGTGTAAAGGGTCTGCAGTAATGCAAGGAGCCCAGCTGGACAGATGTCACAAGGAGTCCTTGATGTAGAAAGGGTCTGCAGCAATTCAAGGAGCCCAGCTATAGTCTGTGCTGGACAGATGTTACAAGGAGTCTTTGATGTAGAAAGGGTCTGCAGTAATGTAAGGAGAACAGCTATAGTCTGTGCTGGACAGGTGTTACAGGGAGTCTTTGAAGTAGAAAGGGTCCGCAGCCATGTAAGGAGCCCAGCTATAGACGGTGCTGGGGAGATGTTACAAGGAGACTTTGATGTAGAAAGGGTTTACAGTAATGCAAGGAGGCCAGCCGTAGTCTGTGCTGGCCAGATGTTACAAGGAGTCTTTGATGTAGAAAGGGTCCGCAGCCGTGCAAGGAGCCCAGCTATAGTCTGTGTTGGACAGATGCTACAAGGAGTCCTTGATGTAGGAAGGGTCAGCAGTAATGCAATGAGCCCAGCTATAGTCAGTGCTGGACAGATGTTACAAGGAGTCCTTGATGTAGAAAGGGTCAGCAGTAATGCAAGAAGCCCAGCTATAGTATGTGCTGGACAGATGTTACAAGGAGTCATTGATGTGTAAAGGGTCCGCAGCCATGCAAGGAGCCCAGATAATGTCTGTGCTGGACAGATGTTACAAGGAGTCTTTGATGTAGAAAGGGTCCGCAGCCATGTAAGGAACCCAGCTATAGACGGTGCTGGACAGATGTTACTAGGAGTCTTTGATGTGTAAATGGTCCACAGCCATGCAAGGAGCCCAGCTATAGTCTGTGCTGGACAGATGTTACAAGGAGTCTTTGATGTAGAAAGGGTCCGCAGCCATGTAAGGAGCCCAGCTATAGATGGTGCTGGACAGATGTTACTAGGAGTCTTTGATGTAGAAAGGGTTTGAAGTAATACAAGGAGCCCAGCTATAGTCTGTGCTGGCCAGATGTTACAAGGAGTCTTTGATGTAGAAAGGGTCCACAGCTATAGATGTGCTGGACAGATATTACAAGGAGTCCTTGATGTAGAAAGGGTCTGCAGCCATGTAAGGAGCCCAGCTATAGTCGGTGATGGATGGATGTTACAAGGTGTCCTTGATGTTGAAAGAGTCCGCAGTAATGAATGTTACAAGGAGTCCTTGATGTAGAAATGGTCAGCAGTAATGCAAGGAGCCCAGCTATAGTCTGTGCTGGACCGATATTACAACGAGTCCTTGATGTAGAAAGGGTCTGCAGCCATGTAAGGATCCCAGCTCTAGTCTGTGCTGGACAGATGCCACAAGGAGTCTTTGATATGTAAAGGGTCTGCAGTAATGCAAGGAGCCCAGCTATAGTCTGTGCTGGACAGATGTTACAAGGAGTCCTTGATGTAGAAAGGGTCTGCAGCCATGTAAGGAGCCCAGCTATAGTCGGTGCTGGACAGATGTTACAAGGAGTCTTTGATGTGTAAAGGGTCCACAGCCATGTAAGGAGCCCAGCTATAGTCGGTGCTGGACAGATGTTACAAGGCGTCTTTGATGTAGAAAGGGTCTGCAGTAAAAGAAGAAACCTCCCTAAGCAGAGCAATTATTGGTGATTGTCTCTCCATTGATGGCCATATGAAAATTCCTTGGATTAAATATGTCATTAATTGTTACCTCGAGATTTATGGTATTAGTCTTAAAAATGACTGTAACGCCTCCTCCAGTCTGTCTAAAAATGTGATGAAATCTGTTTTTATGAATTTTGTACAAAATCAAAGGGAAAAAACTAGCAGAAATTTAAGTACATGTGTTTTTTATAGTAGCTTTTGCGAAGGTGAGGGTTTCCAGCTATATCTGAGTTTAGTCACCCGGCCCTCCCATAGGTACGTTATCACCAGATTAAGGTTTGGGATAGTTCATCATCTGGTGGCCTACCCATATATAAAAAAATACCCGGTAGGCCCATGCCCATGCGATAACGTATCAGATCAAAGCACTATGCACTTTCTCTTGGATTGTAATCTTTATGATAATTACCGTCGAGCCTATCTTAAACCCATCCTTTTAAAATATGGAGTAAGGAACAGGAAAGATGCTATGAAGTTGCTTTTTAAACCTTATCCTGATGTATGCTTTTTTACCGCAACCTACCTCTTATTAGCTATCAAAGCAAGGCCTGGTATGCTTTTTTAATTATTTATATTCTTAAATCATGTAACCTGTCTACATTTTAACCATGTATTGTTTGATGTATTTGATGTGTATTTTTTTTTTTTTTTTTTTTGCTTTTATGGACTTGTTTTAAGCTCCGAATAAAGCCTTATGAACTGAACTGAACTGGGTCTGCAGTAATGCAAGGAGCCCAGCTATAGTCGGTGCTGGACAGATGTTACAAGGAGTCTTTGATATGGAAAGGGTCTGCAGTAATGCAAGGAGCCCAGCTATAGTCGGTGCTGGACAGATGTTGCAAAGAGTCTTTGATGTGTAAAGGGTCCGCAGCCATGCAAGGAGCCCAGCTATACTCTGTGCTGGACTAATGTTACAAGGAGACGTTGATGTAGAAAGGGTCTGAAGCCATGTAAGAAGCCCAGCTATAGTCTGTGCTGGATAGACTTTACAAGGAGTCTTTGATGTAGAAAGGGTCTGCAGTAATGCAAGGAGCCCAACTATAGTCGGTGCTGGACAGATGTTACAAGATTCTTTGATGTGTAAAGGGTCTGCAGTAATGCAAGGAGCCCAGCTGGACAGATGTCACAAGGAGTCCTTGATGTAGAAAGGGTATGCAGCAATTCAAGGAGCCCAGCTATAGTCTGTGCTGGACAGATGTTACATGGAGTCTTTGATATGTAAAGGGTCTGCAGCAATGCAAGGAGCCCAGCTATAGTCTGTGCTGGACAGATGTTACAAGGAGTCTTTGATGTAGAAAGGGTCTGAAGTCATGTAAGGAGCCCAGCTATAGTCGGTGATGGATGGATGTTACAAGGAGTCTTTGATGTAGAATGGGTCAGCAGTAAAGCAAGGAGCCCAGCTATAGTCTTTGCTGTACTGATGTTACAAAGAATCGTGGATGCAGAAAGGGTCTGAAGCCATGTAAGGAGCCCAGCTTTAGTCGGTGATGGATGGATGTTACAAGGAGTCCTTGATGTGGAAACGGTCTGCAGCCATCTAAGGTGCTCAGCTATAGTCTGTGCTGCACAGATGTTACAAGGAGTCTGATGTAGAAAGAGTCTGCAGTAATGCAAGGATACCAGCTACAGTCTATGCTGGACAGATGTTACAAGGCGTCTTTGATGTGTAAAGAGTCCGCAGCCATGTAAGGAGCTCAGCTATAGTCTGTGCTGAACAGATGTTACAAGGAGTCATTGATGTAGAAAGGGTCTGCAGCCATGCAAGGGGCCCAGCTACAGTCCGTGCTGGACAGATGTTACAAGGAGTCCTTAATGTAGAAAGGGTCTGCAGTAATGTAAGCAGCCCAGCTACAGTCCGTTCTGGACAGATGTTACAAGGATTCCTTGATGTAGAAAGGGTCTGCAATATTGCAAGGAGCCCAGATATAGTCTGTGCTGGACAGATGTTACAAGGAGTCTTTGATGTAGAAAGGGCCCGCAGCAATGCAAGGTGCCCAGCTATAGTCGGTGCTGGACAGATGTTACAAGGAGTCTTTGTTGTAGAAATGGTGAGCAGTAATGCAAGGAGCCCAGCTATAGTCGGTGCTGGACAGATGTTGCAAGGAGTCTTTGATGTAGAAAGGGTCTGTAGTCATGTAAGGAGCCCAGCTATAGACAGTGCTGGACAGATGTTACAAGGAGTCTTTGATGTAGAAAGGGTCTGGAGACATACAAGGAGCCCAGCTATCGTCTGTGCTGGACAGGTTTTACAAGGAGTCTTTGATGTAGAAAGGGCCCGCAGCAATGCAAGGAGACCAGCTATAGTCTGTTCTGGCCAGATGTTACAAGGAGTCCTTGATGTAGAAAGGGTCGGCAGTAATGCAAGGAGCCCAGCTATAGTCTGTGCTGGACAGATGTTACAGGGAGTCTTTGAAGTAGAAAGGGTCCGCAGCCATGTAAGGAGCCCAGCTATAGACGGTGCTGGAGAGATGTTACAAGGAGACTTTGATGTAGAAAGGGTTTACAGTAATGCAAGGAGGCCAGCCGTAGTCTGTGCTGGCCAGATGTTACAAGGAGTCTCTGATGTAGAAAGGGTCCGCAGCCGTGCAAGGAGCCCAGCTATAGTCTGTGTTGGACAGATGTTACAAGGAGTCCTTGATGTAGGATGGGTCAGCAGTAATGCAATGAGCCCAGCTATAGTCAGTCCTGGACAGATGTTACAAGGAGTCCTTGATGTAGAAAGGGTCAGCAGTAATGCAAGAAGCCCAGCTATAGTATGTGCTGGACAGATGTTACAAGGAGTCATTGATGTGTATAGGGTCCGTAGCCATGCAAGGAGCCCAGATAATGTCTGTGCTGGACAGATGTTACAAGGAGTCTTTGATGTAGAAAGGGTTTGAAGTAATAGAAGGAGCCCAGCTATAGTCTGTGCTGGACGGATGTTACAAGGAGTCTTTGATGTAGAAAGGGTCCACAGCCATGTAAGGAACCCAGCTATAGATGGTGCTGGACAGATATTACAAGGAGTCCTTGATGTAGAAAGGGTCTGCAGCCATGTAAGGAGCCCAGCTATAGTCGGTGATGGATGGATATTACAAGGTGTCTTTGATGTTGAAAGAGTCCGCAGTAATGAATGTTACAAGGAGTCCTTGATGTAGAAATGGTCAGCAGTAATGCAAGGAGCCCAGCTATAGTCTGTGCTGGACCGATATTACAACGAGTCCTTGATGTAGAAAGGGTCTGCAGCCATATAAGGATCCCAGCTATAGTCTGTGCTGGACAGATGCTACAAGGAGTCTTTGATGTAGAAAGGGTCTGCAGTAATGCAAGGAGCCCAGCTCTAGTCTGTGCTGGACAGATGCTACAAGGAGTCTTTGATATGTAAAGGGTCTGCAGTAATGCAAGGAGCCCAGCTATAGTCTGTGCTGGACAGATGTTACAAGGAGTCCTTGATGTAGAAAGGGTCTGCAGCCATGTAAGGAGCCCAGCTATAGTCGGTGCTGGACAGATGTTACAAGGAGTCTTTGATGTAGAAAGGGTCTGCAGTAATGCAAGGAGCCCAGCTATAGTCGGTGCTGGACAGATGTTACAAGGAGTCTTTGATGTAGAAAGGGTCTGCAGTAATGCAAGGAGCCCAGCTATAGTCGGTGCTGGACATATGTTGCAAGGAGTCTTTGATGTGTAAAGGGTCCGCAGCCATGCGAGGAGCCCAGCTATACTCTGTGCTGGACTAATGTTACAAGGAGACGTTGATGTAGAAAGGGTCTGCAGCCATGTAAGAAGCCCAGCTATAGTCTGTGCTGGATAGACGTTACAAGGAGTCTTTGATGTAGAAAGGGTCTGCAGTAATGCAAGGAGCCCAACTATAGTCGGTGCTGGACAGATGTTACAAGAGTCTTTGATGTGTAAAGGGTCTGCAGTAATGCAAGGAGCACAGCTGGACAGATGTCACAAGGAGTCCTTGATGTAGAAAGGGTCTGCAGCAATTCAAGGAGCCCAGCTATAGTCTGTGCTGGACAGATGTTACAAGGAGTCTTTGATGTAGAAAGGGTCTGCAGTAATGTAAGGAGAACAGCTATAGTCTGTGCTGGACAGGTGTTACAATGAGTCCTTGATGTAGAAAGGGTCCGCAATCATGCAAGGAGCCCAGCTATAGTCTGTGCTGGACAGATGTTACAGGGAGTCTTTGATGTAGAAAGGATCCGCAGCCATGTAAGGAGCCCAGCTATAGTCTGTGTTGAACAGATGTTACAAGGAGTCCTTGATGTAGGAAGGGTCAGCAGTAATGCAAGGAGTCCAGCTATAGTCAGTGCTGGACAGATGTTACAAGGAGTCCTTGATGTAGAAAGGGTCCGCAGCCATGCAAGGAGCCCAGCTAATGTCTGTGCTGGACAGATGTTACAAGGAGTCTTTGATGTAGAAAGGATCCGAAGCCATGTAAGGAGCCCAGCTATAGACGGTGTTGGACAGATGTTACTAGGAGTCTTTGATGTGTAAATGGTCCGCAGCCATGCAAGGATCCCAGCTATAGTCTGTGCTGGACAGATGTTACAAGGAGTCTTTGATGTAGAAAGGGTCCGCAGCCAAGGAAGGAGCCCAGCTATAGACGGTGCTGGACAGATGTTACTAGGAGTCTTTTATGTAGAAAGGGTTTGAAGTAATACAAGGAGGCCAGACGCAGTCTGTGCTGGCCAGATGTTACAAGGAGTCTTTGATGTAGAAAGGGTCCACAGCCATGTAAGGAACCCAGCTATAGACGGTGCTGGACAGATGTTACAAGGAGTCTTTGATGTAGAAAGAGTCTTCAGTAATCAAGGAGCCCAGCTATAGTCTGTGCTGGACAGATATTACAAGGAGTCCTTGATGTAGAAAGGGTCTGCAGCCATGTAAGGAGCCCAGCAATAGTCGGTGATGGATGGATGTTACAAGGTGTCCTTGATGTAGAAAGAGTCCGCAGTAATGTAAGGAGCCCAGCTATAGTCGGTGATGGATGAATGTTACAAGGAGTCCTTGATGTAGAAATGGTCAGCAGTAATGCAAGGAGCCCAGCTATAGTCTGTGCTGGACAGATGTTACAAGGAGTCATTGATGTAGAAAGGGTCTGCAGCCTTGCAAGGGGTCCAGCTATAGTCTGTGCTGGACAGATGTTACAAGGAGTCGTTGATGTGTAAACTGTCCGCAGCCATGCAAGGAGCCCAGCTACAGTCCGTGCTGGACAGATGTTACAAGGAGTCCTTAATGTAGAAAGGGTCTGCAGTAATGTAAGCAGCCCAGCTACAGTCCGTTCTGGACAGATGTTACAAGGATTCCTTGATGTAGAAAGGGTCTGCAATATTGCAAGGAGCCCAGATATAGTCTGTGCTGGACAGATGTTACAAGGAGTCTTTGATGTAGAAAGGGTCCGGAGACATACAAGGAGCCCAGCTATCGTCTGTGCTGGACAGATTTTACAAGGAGTCTTTGATGTAGAAAGGGCCCGCAGCAATGCAAGGTGCCCAGCTATAGTCGGTGCTGGACAGATGTTACAAGGAGTCTTTGTTGTAGAAATGGTGAGCAGTTATGCAAGGAGCCCAGCTATCGTCTGTACTGGACAGATTTTACAAGGAGTCTTTGATGTAGAAAGGGCCCGCAGCAATGCAAGGAGCCCAGCTATAGTCTGTTCTGGCCAGATGTTACAAGGAGTCCTTGATGTAGAAAGGGTTGGCAGTAATGCAAGGAGCCCAGCTATAGTCTGTGCTGGACAGATGTTACAGGGAGTCTTTGAAGTAGAAAGGCTCCGCAGCCATGCAAGGAGCCCAGCTATAGACGGTGCTGGAGAGATGTTACAAGGAGACTTTGATGTAGAAAGGGTCCGCAGCCATGTAAGGAACCCAGCTATAGATGGTGCTGGACAGATGTTACTAGGAGTCCTTGATGTAGAAAGGGTCTGCAGCCATGTAAGGAGCCCAGCTACAGTCCGTGCTGGACAGATGTTACAAGGAGTCTTTGATGTGTAAAGGGTCCGCAGCCATGTAAGGAGCCCAGCTAGTCTGTGTTGAACAGATGTTACAAGGAGTCCTTGATGTAGGAAGGGTCAGCAGTAATGCAAGGAGTCCAGCTATAGTCAGTGCTGGACAGATGTTACAAGGAGTCCTTGATGTAGAAAGGGTCCGCAGCCATGCAAGGAGCCCAGCTAATGTCTGTGCTGGACAGATGTTACAAGGAGTCTTTGATGTAGAAAGGGTCCGAAGCCATGTAAGGAGCCCAGCTATAGACGGTGCTGGACAGATGTTACTAAGAGTCTTTTATGTAGAAAGGGTTTGAAGTATTACAAGGAGGCCAGACGCAGTCTGTGCTGGCCAGATGTTACAAGGAGTCTTTGATGTAGAAAGGGTTCACAGCCATGTAAGGAACCCAGCTATAGACGGTGCTGGACAGATGTTACAAGGAGCAATTGATGTAGAAAGAGTCTTCAGTAATCAAGGAGCCCAGCTATAGTCTGTGCTGGACAGATATTACAAGGAGTCCTTGATGTAGAAAGGGTCTGCAGCCATGTAAGGAGCCCAGCTATAGTTGGTGATGAATGAATGTTACAAGGAGTCCTTGATGTAGAAATGGTCAGCAGTAATGCAAGGAGCCCAGCTATAGTCTGTGCTGGACAGATGTTACAAGGAGTCATTGATGTAGAAATGGTCTGCAGCCATGCAAGGGGCCCAGCTATAGTCTGTGCTGGACAGATGTTACAAGGAGTCGTTGATGTGTAAACTGTCCGCAGCCATGCAAGGAGCCCAGCTACAGTCCGTGCTGGACAGATGTTACAAGGAGTCCTTAATGTAGAAAGGGTCTGCAGTAATGTAAGCAGCCCAGCTACAGTCCGTTCTGGACAGATGTTACAAGGATTCCTTGATGTAGAAAGGGTCTGCAATATTGCAAGGAGCCCAGCTATAGTCTGTGCTGGACAGATGTTACAAGGAGTCTTTGATGTAGAAAGGGTCCGGAGACATACAAGGAGCCCAGCTATCGTCTGTGCTGGACAGATTTTACAAGGAGTCTTTGATGTAGAAAGGCCCGCAGCAATGCAAGGTGCCCAGCTATAGTCGGTGCTGGACAGATGTTACAAGGAGTCTTTGTTGTAGAAATGGTGAGCAGTTATGCAAGGAGCCCAGCTATAGTCGGTGCTGGACAGATGTTGCAAGGAGTCTTTGATGTAGAAAGGGTCTGTAGTCATGTAAGGAGAACAGCTATAGACAGTGCTGGACAGATGTTACAAGGAGTCTTTGATGTAGAAAGGGTCCGGAGACATACAAGGAGCCCAGCTATCGTCTGTGCTGGACAGATTTTACAAGGAGTCTTTGATGTAGAAAGGGCCCGCAGCAATGCAAGGAGCCCAGCTATAGTCTGTTCTGGCCAGATGTTACAAGGAGTCCTTGATGTAGAAAGGGTCGGCAGTAATGCAAGGAGCCCAGCTATAGTCTGTGCTGGACAGATGTTACAGGGAGTCTTTGAAGTAGAGAGGGTCCGCAGCCATGTAAGGAGCCCAGCTATAGACGGTGCTGGAGAGATGTTACAAGGAGACTTTGATGTAGAAAGGGTTTACAGTAATGCAAGGAGGCCAGCCGTAGTCTGTGCTGGCCAGATGTTACAAGGAGTCTTTGATGTAGAAAGGGTCCGCAGCCGTGCAAGGAGCCCAGCTATAGTCTGTGTTGGACAGATGTTACAAGGAGTCCTTGATGTAGGAAGGGTCAGCAGTAATGCAATGAGCCCAGCTATAGTCAGTGCTGAACAGATGTTACAAGGAGTCCTTGATGTAGAAAGGGTCAGCAGTAATGCAAGAAGCCCAGCTATAGTATGTGCTGGACAGATGTTACAAGGAGTCATTGATGTGTAAAGGGTCCGCAGCCATGCAAGGAGCCCAGATAATGTCTGTGCTGGACAGATGTTACAAGGAGTCTTTGATGTAGAAAGGGTTTGAAGTAATAGAAGGAGCCCAGCTATAGTCTGTGCTGGACGGATGTTACAAGGAGTCTTTGATGTAGAAAGGGTCCACAGCCATGTAAGGAACCCAGCTATAGATGGTGCTGGACAGATATTACAAGGAGTCCTTGATGTAGAAAGGGTCTGCAGCCATGTAAGGAGCCCAGCTATAGTCGGTGATGGATGGATATTACAAGGTGTCTTTGATGTTGAAAGAGTCCGCAGTAATGAATGTTACAAGGAGTCCTTGATGTAGAAATGGTCAGCAGTAATGCAAGGAGCCCAGCCATAGTCTGTGCTGGACCGATATTACAACGAGTCCTTGATGTAGAAAGGGTCTGCAGCCATATAAGGATCGCAGCTATAGTCTGTGCTGGACAGATGCTACAAGGAGTCTTTGATGTAGAAAGGGTCTGCAGTAATGCAAGGAGCCCAGCTCTAGTCTGTGCTGGACAGATGCTACAAGGAGTCTTTGATATGTAAAGGGTCTGCAGTAATGCAAGGAGCCCAGCTATAGTCTGTGCTGGACAGATGTTACAGGGAGTCCTTGATGTAGAAAGGGTCTGCAGCCATGTAAGGAGCCCAGCTATAGTCGGTGCTGGACAGATGTTACAAGGAGTCTTTGATGTAGAAAGGGTCTGCAGTAATGCAAGGAGCCCAGCTATAGTCGGTGCTGGACAGATGTTACAAGGAGTCTTTGATGTAGAAAGGGTCTGCAGTAATGCAAGGAGCCCAGCTATAGTCGGTGCTGGACATATGTTGCAAGGAGTCTTTGATGTGTAAAGGGTCGGCAGCCATGCGAGGAGCCCAGCTATACTCTGTGCTGGACTAATGTTACAAGGAGACGTTGATGTAGAAAGGGTCTGCAGCCATGTAAGAAGCCCAGCTATAGTCTGTGCTGGATAGACGTTACAAGGAGTCTTTGATGTAGAAAGGGTCTGCAGTAATGCAAGGAACCTAACTATAGTCGGTGCTGGACAGATGTTACAAGAGTCTTTGATGTGTAAAGGGTCTGCAGTAATGCAAGGAGCCCAGCTGGACAGATGTCACAAGGAGTCCTTGATGTAGAAAGGGTCTGCAGCAATTCAAGGAGCCCAGCTATAGTCTGTGCTGGACAGATGTTACAAGGAGTCTTTGATGTAGAAAGGGTCTGCAGTAATGTAAGGAGAACAGCTATAGTCTGTGCTGGACAGGTGTTACAGGGAGTCTTTGAAGTAGAAAGGGTCCGCAGCCATGTAAGGAGCCCAGCTATAGACGGTGCTGGGGAGATGTTACAAGGAGACTTTGATGTAGAAAGGGTTTACAGTAATGCAAGGAGGCCAGCCGTAGTCTGTGCTGGCCAGATGTTACAAGGAGTCTTTGATGTAGAAAGGGTCCGCAGCCGTGCAAGGAGCCCAGCTATAGTCTGTGTTGGACAGATGCTACAAGGAGTCCTTGATGTAGGAAGGGTCAGCAGTAATGCAATGAGCCCAGCTATAGTCAGTGCTGGACAGATGTTACAAGGAGTCCTTGATGTAGAAAGGGTCAGCAGTAATGCAAGAAGCCCAGCTATAGTATGTGCTGGACAGATGTTACAAGGAGTCATTGATGTGTAAAGGGTCCGCAGCCATGCAAGGAGCCCAGATAATGTCTGTGCTGGACAGATGTTACAAGGAGTCTTTGATGTAGAAAGGGTCCGCAGCCATGTAAGGAACCCAGCTATAGACGGTGCTGGACAGATGTTACTAGGAGTCTTTGATGTGTAAATGGTCCACAGCCATGCAAGGAGCCCAGCTATAGTCTGTGCTGGACAGATGTTACAAGGAGTCTTTGATGTAGAAAGGGTCCGCAGCCATGTAAGGAGCCCAGCTATAGATGGTGCTGGACAGATGTTACTAGGAGTCTTTGATGTAGAAAGGGTTTGAAGTAATACAAGGAGCCCAGCTATAGTCTGTGCTGGCCAGATGTTACAAGGAGTCTTTGATGTAGAAAGGGTCCACAGCTATAGATGTGCTGGACAGATATTACAAGGAGTCCTTGATGTAGAAAGGGTCTGCAGCCATGTAAGGAGCCCAGCTATAGTCGGTGATGGATGGATGTTACAAGGTGTCCTTGATGTTGAAAGAGTCCGCAGTAATGAATGTTACAAGGAGTCCTTGATGTAGAAATGGTCAGCAGTAATGCAAGGAGCCCAGCTATAGTCTGTGCTGGACCGATATTACAACGAGTCCTTGATGTAGAAAGGGTCTGCAGCCATGTAAGGATCCCAGCTCTAGTCTGTGCTGGACAGATGCTACAAGGAGTCTTTGATATGTAAAGGGTCTGCAGTAATGCAAGGAGCCCAGCTATAGTCTGTGCTGGACAGATGTTACAAGGAGTCCTTGATGTAGAAAGGGTCTGCAGCCATGTAAGGAGCCCAGCTATAGTCGGTGCTGGACAGATGTTACAAGGAGTCTTTGATGTGTAAAGGGTCCACAGCCATGTAAGGAGCCCAGCTATAGTCGGTGCTGGACAGATGTTACAAGGCGTCTTTGATGTAGAAAGGGTCTGCAGTAAAAGAAGAAACCTCCCTAAGCAGAGCAATTATTGGTGATTGTCTCTCCATTGATGGCCATATGAAAATTCCTTGGATTAAATATGTCATTAATTGTTACCTCGAGATTTATGGTATTAGTCTTAAAAATGACTGTAACGCCTCCTCCAGTCTGTCTAAAAATGTGATGAAATCTGTTTTTATGAATTTTGTACAAAATCAAAGGGAAAAAACTAGCAGAAATTTAAGTACATGTGTTTTTTATAGTAGCTTTTGCGAAGGTGAGGGTTTCCAGCTATATCTGAGTTTAGTCACCCGGCCCTCCCATAGGTACGTTATCACCAGATTAAGGTTTGGGATAGTTCATCATCTGGTGGCCTACCCATATATAAAAAAATACCCGGTAGGCCCATGCCCATGCGATAACGTATCAGATCAAAGCACTATGCACTTTCTCTTGGATTGTAATCTTTATGATAATTACCGTCGAGCCTATCTTAAACCCATCCTTTTAAAGTATGGAGTAAGGAACAGGAAAGATGCTATGAAGTTGCTTTTTAAACCTTATCCTGATGTATGCTTTTTTACCGCAACCTACCTCTTATTAGCTATCAAAGCAAGGCCTGGTATGCTTTTTTAATTATTTATATTCTTAAATCATGTAACCTGTCTACATTTTAACCATGTATTGTTTGATGTATTTGATGTGTATTTTTTTTTTTTTTTTTTTGCTTTTATGGACTTGTTTTAAGCTCCGAATAAAGCCTTATGAACTGAACTGAACTGGGTCTGCAGTAATGCAAGGAGCCCAGCTATAGTCGGTGCTGGACAGATGTTACAAGGAGTCTTTGATATGGAAAGGGTCTGCAGTAATGCAAGGAGCCCAGCTATAGTCGGTGCTGGACAGATGTTGCAAAGAGTCTTTGATGTGTAAAGGGTCCGCAGCCATGCAAGGAGCCCAGCTATACTCTGTGCTGGACTAATGTTACAAGGAGACGTTGATGTAGAAAGGGTCTGCAGCCATGTAAGAAGCCCAGCTATAGTCTGTGCTGGATAGACTTTACAAGGAGTCTTTGATGTAGAAAGGGTCTAGCAGTAATGCAAGGAGCCCAACTATAGTCGGTGCTGGACAGATGTTACAAGATTCTTTGATGTGTAAAGGGTCTGCAGTAATGCAAGGAGCCCAGCTGGACAGATGTCACAAGGAGTCCTTGATGTAGAAAGGGTATGCAGCAATTCAAGGAGCCCAGCTATAGTCTGTGCTGGACAGATGTTACATGGAGTCTTTGATATGTAAAGGGTCTGCAGCAATGCAAGGAGCCCAGCTATAGTCTGTGCTGGACAGATGTTACAAGGAGTCTTTGATGTAGAAAGGGTCTGAAGTCATGTAAGGAGCCCAGCTATAGTCGGTGATGGATGGATGTTACAAGGAGTCTTTGATGTAGAATGGGTCAGCAGTAAAGCAAGGAGCCCAGCTATAGTCTTTGCTGTACTGATGTTACAAAGAATCGTGGATGCAGAAAGGGTCTGAAGCCATGTAAGGAGCACAGCTTTAGTCGGTGATGGATGGATGTTACAAGGAGTCCTTGATGTGGAAACGGTCTGCAGCCATCTAAGGTGCTCAGCTATAGTCTGTGCTGTACAGATGTTACAAGGAGTCTGATGTAGAAAGAGTCTGCAGTAATGCAAGGATACCAGCTACAGTCTATGCTGGACAGATGTTACAAGGCGTCTTTGATGTGTAAAGAGTCCGCAGCCATGTAAGGAGCTCAGCTATAGTCTGTGCTGAACAGATGTTACAAGGAGTCATTGATGTAGAAAGGGTCTGCAGCCATGCAAGGGGCCCAGCTACAGTCCGTGCTGGACAGATGTTACAAGGAGTCCTTAATGTAGAAAGGGTCTGCAGTAATGTAAGCAGCCCAGCTACAGTCCGTTCTGGACAGATGTTACAAGGATTCCTTGATGTAGAAAGGGTCTGCAATATTGCAAGGAGCCCAGCTATAGTCGGTGCTGGACAGATGTTGCAAGGAGCCTTTGATGTAGAAAGGGTCTGTAGTCATGTAAGGAGCCCAGCTATAGACAGTGCTGGACAGATGTTACAAGGAGTCTTTGATGTAGAAAGGGTCTGGAGACATACAAGGAGCCCAGCTATCGTCTGTGCTGGACAGGTTTTACAAGGAGTCTTTGATGTAGAAAGGGCCCGCAGCAATGCAAGGAGCCCAGCTATAGTCTGTTCTGGCCAGATGTTACAAGGAGTCCTTGATGTAGAAAGGGTCGGCAGTAATGCAAGGAGCCCAGCTATAGTCTGTGCTGGACAGATGTTACAGGGAGTCTTTGAAGTAGAAAGGGTCCGCAGCCATGTAAGGAGCCCAGCTATAGACGGTGCTGGAGAGATGTTACAAGGAGACTTTGATGTAGAAAGGGTTTACAGTAATGCAAGGAGGCCAGCCGTAGTCTGTGCTGGCCAGATGTTACAAGGAGTCTCTGATGTAGAAAGGGTCCGCAGCCGTGCAAGGAGCCCAGCTATAGTCTGTGTTGGACAGATGTTACAAGGAGTCCTTGATGTAGGATGGGTCAGCAGTAATGCAATGAGCCCAGCTATAGTCAGTCCTGGACAGATGTTACAAGGAGTCCTTGATGTAGAAAGGGTCAGCAGTAATGCAAGAAGCCCAGCTATAGTATGTGCTGGACAGATGTTACAAGGAGTCATTGATGTGTATAGGGTCCGTAGCCATGCAAGGAGCCCAGATAATGTCTGTGCTGGACAGATGTTACAAGGAGTCTTTGATGTAGAAAGGGTTTGAAGTAATAGAAGGAGCCCAGCTATAGTCTGTGCTGGACGGATGTTACAAGGAGTCTTTGATGTAGAAAGGGTCCACAGCCATGTAAGGAACCCAGCTATAGATGGTGCTGGACAGATATTACAAGGAGTCCTTGATGTAGAAAGGGTCTGCAGCCATGTAAGGAGCCCAGCTATAGTCGGTGATGGATGGATATTACAAGGTGTCTTTGATGTTGAAAGAGTCCGCAGTAATGAATGTTACAAGGAGTCCTTGATGTAGAAATGGTCAGCAGTAATGCAAGGAGCCCAGCTATAGTCTGTGCTGGACCGATATTACAACGAGTCCTTGATGTAGAAAGGGTCTGCAGCCATATAAGGATCCCAGCTATAGTCTGTGCTGGACAGATGCTACAAGGAGTCTTTGATGTAGAAAGGGTCTGCAGTAATGCAAGGAGCCCAGCTCTAGTCTGTGCTGGACAGATGCTACAAGGAGTCTTTGATATGTAAAGGGTCTGCAGTAATGCAAGGAGCCCAGCTATAGTCTGTGCTGGACAGATGTTACAAGGAGTCCTTGATGTAGAAAGGGTCTGCAGCCATGTAAGGAGCCCAGCTATAGTCGGTGCTGGACAGATGTTACAAGGAGTCTTTGATGTAGAAAGGGTCTGCAGTAATGCAAGGAGCCCAGCTATAGTCGGTGCTGGACAGATGTTACAAGGAGTCTTTGATGTAGAAAGGGTCTGCAGTAATGCAAGGAGCCCAGCTATAGTCGGTGCTGGACATATGTTGCAAGGAGTCTTTGATGTGTAAAGGGTCCGCAGCCATGCGAGGAGCCCAGCTATACTCTGTGCTGGACTAATGTTACAAGGAGACGTTGATGTAGAAAGGGTCTGCAGCCATGTAAGAAGCCCAGCTATAGTCTGTGCTGGATAGACGTTACAAGGAGTCTTTGATGTAGAAAGGGTCTGCAGTAATGCAAGGAGCCCAACTATAGTCGGTGCTGGACAGATGTTACAAGAGTCTTTGATGTGTAAAGGGTCTGCAGTAATGCAAGGAGCACAGCTGGACAGATGTCACAAGGAGTCCTTGATGTAGAAAGGGTCTGCAGCAATTCAAGGAGCCCAGCTATAGTCTGTGCTGGACAGATGTTACAAGGAGTCTTTGATGTAGAAAGGGTCTGCAGTAATGTAAGGAGAACAGCTATAGTCTGTGCTGGACAGGTGTTACAATGAGTCCTTGATGTAGAAAGGGTCCGCAATCATGCAAGGAGCCCAGCTATAGTCTGTGCTGGACAGATGTTACAGGGAGTCTTTGATGTAGAAAGGATCCGCAGCCATGTAAGGAGCCCAGCTATAGTCTGTGTTGAACAGATGTTACAAGGAGTCCTTGATGTAGGAAGGGTCAGCAGTAATGCAAGGAGTCCAGCTATAGTCAGTGCTGGACAGATGTTACAAGGAGTCCTTGATGTAGAAAGGGTCCGCAGCCATGCAAGGAGCCCAGCTAATGTCTGTGCTGGACAGATGTTACAAGGAGTCTTTGATGTAGAAAGGATCCGAAGCCATGTAAGGAGCCCAGCTATAGACGGTGTTGGACAGATGTTACTAGGAGTCTTTGATGTGTAAATGGTCCGCAGCCATGCAAGGATCCCAGCTATAGTCTGTGCTGGACAGATGTTACAAGGAGTCTTTGATGTAGAAAGGGTCCGCAGCCAAGGAAGGAGCCCAGCTATAGACGGTGCTGGACAGATGTTACTAGGAGTCTTTTATGTAGAAAGGGTTTGAAGTAATACAAGGAGGCCAGACGCAGTCTGTGCTGGCCAGATGTTACAAGGAGTCTTTGATGTCGAAAGGGTCCACAGCCATGTAAGGAACCCAGCTATAGACGGTGCTGGACAGATGTTACAAGGAGTCTTTGATGTAGAAAGAGTCTTCAGTAATCAAGGAGCCCAGCTATAGTCTGTGCTGGACAGATATTACAAGGAGTCCTTGATGTAGAAAGGGTCTGCAGCCATGTAAGGAGCCCAGCAATAGTCGGTGATGGATGGATGTTACAAGGTGTCCTTGATGTAGAAAGAGTCCGCAGTAATGTAAGGAGCCCAGCTATAGTCGGTGATGGATGAATGTTACAAGGAGTCCTTGATGTAGAAATGGTCAGCAGTAATGCAAGGAGCCCAGCTATAGTCTGTGCTGGACAGATGTTACAAGGAGTCATTGATGTAGAAAGGGTCTGCAGCCTTGCAAGGGGTCCAGCTATAGTCTGTGCTGGACAGATGTTACAAGGAGTCGTTGATGTGTAAACTGTCCGCAGCCATGCAAGGAGCCCAGCTACAGTCCGTGCTGGACAGATGTTACAAGGAGTCCTTAATGTAGAAAGGGTCTGCAGTAATGTAAGCAGCCCAGCTACAGTCCGTTCTGGACAGATGTTACAAGGATTCCTTGATGTAGAAAGGGTCTGCAATATTGCAAGGAGCCCAGATATAGTCTGTGCTGGACAGATGTTACAAGGAGTCTTTGATGTAGAAAGGGTCCGGAGACATACAAGGAGCCCAGCTATCGTCTGTGCTGGACAGATTTTACAAGGAGTCTTTGATGTAGAAAGGGCCCGCAGCAATGCAAGGTGCCCAGCTATAGTCGGTGCTGGACAGATGTTACAAGGAGTCTTTGTTGTAGAAATGGTGAGCAGTTATGCAAGGAGCCCAGCTATCGTCTGTACTGGACAGATTTTACAAGGAGTCTTTGATGTAGAAAGGGCCCGCAGCAATGCAAGGAGCCCAGCTATAGTCTGTTCTGGCCAGATGTTACATGGAGTCCTTGATGTAGAAAGGGTTGGCAGTAATGCAAGGAGCCCAGCTATAGTCTGTGCTGGACAGATGTTACAGGGAGTCTTTGAAGTAGAAAGGCTCCGCAGCCATGCAAGGAGCCCAGCTATAGACGGTGCTGGAGAGATGTTACAAGGAGACTTTGATGTAGAAAGGGTTTACAGTAATGCAAGGAGGCCAGCCGTAGTCTGTGCTGGCCAGATGTTACAAGGAGTCTTTGAGGTAGAAAGGGTCCGCAGCCGTGCAAGGAGCCCAGCTATAGTCTGTGTTGGACAGATGTTACAAGGAGTCCTTGATGTAGGAAGGGTCAGCAGTAATGCAATAAGCCCAGCTATAGTCAGTGCTGAACAGATGTTACAAGGAGTCCTTGATGTAGAAAGGGTCAGCAGTAATGCAAGAAGCCCAGCTATAGTATGTGGTGGACAGATGTTACAAGGAGTCATTGATGTGTAAAGGGTCCGCAGCCATGCAAGGAGCCCAGATAATGTCTGTGCTGGACAGATGTTGCAAGGAGTCTTTGATGTGTAAAGGGTCCGCAGCCATGCAAGGAGCTCAGCTATACTCTGTGCTGGACTAATGTTACAAGGAGACGTTGATGTAGAAAGGGTCTGCAGCCATGTAAGAAGCCCAGCTATAGTCTGTGCTGGATAGACGTTACAAGGAGTCTTTGATGTAGAAAGGGTCTGCAGTAATGCAAGGAGCCCAACTATAGTCGGTGCTGGACAGATGTTACAAGAGTCTTTGATGTGTAAAGGGTCTGCAGTAATGCAAGGAGCCCAGCTGGACAGATGTCACAAGGAGTCCTTGATGTAGAAAGGGTCTGCAGCAATTCAAGGAGCCCAGCTATAGTCTGTGCTGGACAGATGTTACAAGGAGTCTTTGATGTGTAAAGGGTCCGCAGTCATGCAAGGAGCCCAGCTATAGTCTGTGCTGGACAGATGTTACAGGGAGTCTTTGATGTAGAAAGGATCTGCAGCCATGTAAGGAGCCCAGCTATAGTCTGTGTTGAACAGATGTTACAAGGAGTCCTTGATGTAGGAAGGGTCAGCAGTAATGCAAGGAGTCCAGCTATAGTCAGTGCTGGACAGATGTTACAAGGAGTCCTTGATGTAGAAAGGGTCCGCAGCCATGCAAGGAGCCCAGCTAATGTCTGTGCTGGACAGATGTTACAAGGAGTCTTTGATGTAGAAAGGATCCGAAGCCATGTAAGGAGCCCAGCTATAGACGGTGTTGGACAGATGTTACTAGGAGTCTTTGATGTGTAAATGGTCCGCAGCCATGCAAGGATCCCAGCTATAGTCTGTGCTGGACAGATGTTACAAGGAGTCTTTGATGTAGAAAGGGTCCGCAGCCAAGGAAGGAGCCCAGCTATAGACGGTGCTGGACAGATGTTACTAGGAGTCTTTTATGTAGAAAGGGTTTGAAGTAATACAAGGAGGCCAGACGCAGTCTGTGCTGGCCAGATGTTACAAGGAGTCTTTGATGTAGAAAGGGTCCACAGCCATGTAAGGAACCCAGCTATAGACGGTGCTGGACAGATGTTACAAGGAGTCTTTGATGTAGAAAGAGTCTTCAGTAATCAAGGAGCCCAGCTATAGTCTGTGCTGGACAGATATTACAAGGAGTCCTTGATGTAGAAAGGGTCTGCAGCCATGTAAGGAGCCCAGCAATAGTCGGTGATGGATGGATGTTACAAGGTGTCCTTGATGTAGAAAGAGTCCGCAGTAATGTAAGGAGCCCAGCTATAGTCGGTGATGGATGAATGTTACAAGGAGTCCTTGATGTAGAAATGGTCAGCAGTAATGCAAGGAGCCCAGCTATAGTCTGTGCTGGACAGATGTTACAAGGAGTCATTGATGTAGAAAGGGTCTGCAGCCTTGCAAGGGGTCCAGCTATAGTCTGTGCTGGACAGATGTTACAAGGAGTCGTTGATGTGTAAACTGTCCGCAGCCATGCAAGGAGCCCAGCTACAGTCCGTGCTGGACAGATGTTACAAGGAGTCCTTAATGTAGAAAGGGTCTGCAGTAATGTAAGCAGCCCAGCTACAGTCCGTTCTGGACAGATGTTACAAGGATTCCTTGATGTAGAAAGGGTCTGCAATATTGCAAGGAGCCCAGATATAGTCTGTGCTGGACAGATGTTACAAGGAGTCTTTGATGTAGAAAGGGTCCGGAGACATACAAGGAGCCCAGCTATCGTCTGTGCTGGACAGATTTTACAAGGAGTCTTTGAAGTAGAAAGGGCCCGCAGCAATGCAAGGTGCCCAGCTATAGTCGGTGCTGGACAGATGTTACAAGGAGTCTTTGTTGTAGAAATGGTGAGCAGTTATGCAAGGAGCCCAGCTATCGTCTGTACTGGACAGATTTTACAAGGAGTCTTTGATGTAGAAAGGGCCCGCAGCAATGCAAGGAGCCCAGCTATAGTCTGTTCTGGCCAGATGTTACAAGGAGTCCTTGATGTAGAAAGGGTTGGCAGTAATGCAAGGAGCCCAGCTATAGTCTGTGCTGGACAGATGTTACAGGGAGTCTTTGAAGTAGAAAGGGTCCGCAGCCATGCAAGGAGCCCAGCTATAGACGGTGCTGGAGAGATGTTACAAGGAGACTTTGATGTAGAAAGGGTTTACAGTAATGCAAGGAGGCCAGCCGTAGTCTGTGCTGGCCAGATGTTACAAGGAGTCTTTGAGGTAGAAAGGGTCCGCAGCCGTGCAAGGAGCCCAGCTATAGTCTGTGTTGGACAGATGTTACAAGGAGTCCTTGATGTAGGAAGGGTCAGCAGTAATGCAATAAGCCCAGCTATAGTCAGTGCTGAACAGATGTTACAAGGAGTCCTTGATGTAGAAAGGGTCAGCAGTAATGCAAGAAGCCCAGCTATAGTATGTGGTGGACAGATGTTACAAGGAGTCATTGATGTGTAAAGGGTCCGCAGCCATGCAAGGAGCCCAGATAATGTCTGTGCTGGACAGATGTTGCAAGGAGTCTTTGATGTGTAAAGGGTCCGCAGCCATGCAAGGAGCTCAGCTATACTCTGTGCTGGACTAATGTTACAAGGAGACGTTGATGTAGAAAGGGTCTGCAGCCATGTAAGAAGCCCAGCTATAGTCTGTGCTGGATAGACGTTACAAGGAGTCTTTGATGTAGAAAGGGTCTGCAGTAATGCAAGGAGCCCAACTATAGTCGGTGCTGGACAGATGTTACAAGAGTCTTTGATGTGTAAAGGGTCTGCAGTAATGCAAGGAGCCCAGCTGGACAGATGTCACAAGGAGTCCTTGATGTAGAAAGGGTCTGCAGCAATTCAAGGAGCCCAGCTATAGTCTGTGCTGGACAGATGTTACAAGGAGTCTTTGATGTAGAAAGGGTCTGCAGTAATGTAAGGAGAACAGCTATAGTCTGTGCTGGACAGGTGTTACAATGAGTCCTTGATGTAGAAAGGGTCTGCATCCATGTAAGGAGCCCAGCTATAGTCTCTGCTGGATAGATGTTACAAGGCGTCTTTGATGTAGAAAGGTTCTGCAGTAATGCAAGGAGCCCAGCTATAGTCTGTGCTGGACAGATGTTACAAGGAGTCTTTGATGTGTAAAGGGTCCGCAGTCATGCAAGGAGCCCAGCTATAGTCTGTGCTGGACAGATGTTACAGGGAGTCTTTGATGTAGAAAGGATCCGCAGCCATGTAAGGAGCCCAGCTATAGTCTGTGTTGAACAGATGTTACAAGGAGTCCTTGATGTAGGAAGGGTCAGCAGTAATGCAAGGAGTCCAGCTATAGTCAGTGCTGGACAGATGTTACAAGGAGTCCTTGATGTAGAAAGGGTCCGCAGCCATGCAAGGAGCCCAGCTAATGTCTGTGCTGGACAGATGTTACAAGGAGTCTTTGATGTAGAAAGGGTCCGAAGCCATGTAAGGAGCCCAGCTATAGACGGTGTTGGACAGATGTTACTAGGAGTCTTTGATGTGTAAATGGTCCGCAGCCATGCAAGGATCCCAGCTATAGTCTGTGCTGGACAGATGTTACAAGGAGTCTTTGATGTAGAAAGGGTCCGCAGCCAAGGAAGGAGCCCAGCTATAGACGGTGCTGGACAGATGTTACTAGGAGTCTTTTATGTAGAAAGGGTTTGAAGTAATACAAGGAGGCCAGACGCAGTCTGTGCTGGCCAGATGTTACAAGGAGTCTTTGATGTAGAAAGGGTCCACATCCATGTAAGGAACCCAGCTATAGACGGTGCTGGACAGATGTTACAAGGAGTCTTTGATGTAGAAAGAGTCTTCAGTAATCAAGGAGCCCAGCTATAGTCTGTGCTGGACAGATATTACAAGGAGTCCTTGATGTAGAAAGGGTCTGCAGCCATGTAAGGAGCCCAGCAATAGTCGGTGATGGATGGATGTTACAAGGTGTCCTTGATGTAGAAAGAGTCCGCAGTAATGTAAGGAGCCCAGCTATAGTCGATGATGGATGAATGTTACAAGGAGTCCTTGATGTAGAAATGGTCAGCAGTAATGCAAGGAGCCCAGCTATAGTCTGTGCTGGACAGATGTTACAAGGAGTCATTGATGTAGAAAGGGTCTGCAGCCTTGCAAGGGGTCCAGCTATAGTCTGTGCTGGACAGATGTTACAAGGAGTCGTTGATGTGTAAACTGTCCGCAGCCATGCAAGGAGCCCAGCTACAGTCCGTGCTGGACAGATGTTACAAGGAGTCCTTAATGTAGAAAGGGTCTGCAGTAATGTAAGCAGCCCAGCTACAGTCCGTTCTGGACAGATGTTACAAGGATTCCTTGATGTAGAAAGGGTCTGCAATATTGCAAGGAGCCCAGATATAGTCTGTGCTGGACAGATGTTACAAGGAGTCTTTGATGTAGAAAGGGTCCGGAGACATACAAGGAGCCCAGCTATCGTCTGTGCTGGACAGATTTTACAAGGAGTCTTTGATGTAGAAAGGGCCCGCAGCAATGCAAGGGTCCCAGCTATAGTCGGTGCTGGACAGATGTTACAAGGAGTCTTTGTTGTAGAAATGGTGAGCAGTTATGCAAGGAGCCCAGCTATCGTCTGTGCTGGACAGATTTTACAAGGATTCCTTGATGTAGAAAGGGTCTGCAATATTGCAAGGAGCCCAGATATAGTCTGTGCTGGACAGATGTTACAAGGAGTCTTTGATGTAGAAAGGGTCCGGAGACATACAAGGAGCCCAGCTATCGTCTGTGCTGGACAGATTTTACAAGGAGTCTTTGATGTAGAAAGGGCCCGCAGCAATGCAAGGTGCCCAGCTATAGTCGGTGCTGGACAGATGTTACAAGGAGTCTTTGTTGTAGAAATGGTGAGGAGTTATGCAAGGAGCCCAGCTATCGTCTGTACTGGACAGATTTTACAAGGAGTCTTTGATGTAGAAAGGGCCCGCAGCAATGCAAGGAGCCCAGCTATAGTCTGTTCTGGCCAGATGTTACGAGGAGTCCTTGATGTAGAAAGGGTCGGCAGTAATGCAAGGAGCCCAGCTATAGTCTGTGCTGGACAGATGTTACAGGGAGTCTTTGAAGTAGAAAGGGTCCGCAGCCATGCAAGGAGCCCAGCTATAGACGGTGCTGGAGAGATGTTACAAGGAGACTTTGATGTAGAAAGGGTTTACAGTAATGCAAGGAGGCCAGCCGTAGTCTGTGCTGGCCAGATGTTACAAGGAGTCTTTGATGTAGAAAGGGTCCGCAGCAGTGCAAGGAGCCCAGCTATAGTCTGTGTTGGACAGATGTTACAAGGAGTCCTTGATGTAGGAAGGGTCAGCAGTAATGCAATAAGCCCAGCTATAGTCAGTGCTGAACAGATGTTACAAGGAGTCCTTGATGTAGAAAGGGTCAGCAGTAATGCAAGAAGCCCAGCTATAGTATGTGGTGGACAGATGTTACAAGGAGTCATTGATGTGTAAAGGGTCCGCAGCCATGCAAGGAGCCCAGATAATGTCTGTGCTGGACAGATGTTGCAAGGAGTCTTTGATGTGTAAAGGGTCCGCAGCCATGCAAGGAGCTCAGCTATACTCTGTGCTGGACTAATGTTACAAGGAGACGTTGATGTAGAAAGGGTCTGCAGCCATGTAAGAAGCCCAGCTATAGTCTGTGCTGGATAGACGTTACAAGGAGTCTTTGATGTAGAAAGGATCTGCAGTAATGCAAGGAGCCCAACTACAGTCGGTGCTGGACAGATGTTACAAGAGTCTTTGATGTGTAAAGGGTCTGCAGTAATGCAAGGAGCCCAGCTGGACAGATGTCACAAGGAGTCCTTGATGTAGAAAGGGTCTGCAGCAATTCAAGGAGCCCAGCTATAGTCTGTGCTGGACAGATGTTACAAGGAGTCTTTGATGTAGAAAGGGTCTGCAGTAATGTAAGGAGAACAGCTATAGTCTGTGCTGGACAGGTGTTACAATGAGTCCTTGATGTAGAAAGGGTCTGCATCCATGTAAGGAGCCCAGCTATAGTCTCTGCTGGATAGATGTTACAAGGCGTCTTTGATGTAGAAAGGTTCTGCAGTAATGCAAGGAGCCCAGCTATAGTCTGTGCTGGACAGATGTTACAAGGAGTCTTTGATGTGTAAAGGGTCCGCAGTCATGCAAGGAGCCCAGCTATAGTCTGTGCTGGACAGATGTTACAGGGAGTCTTTGATGTAGAATGGATCCGCAGCCATGTAAGGAGCCCAGCTATAGTCTGTGTTGAACAGATGTTACAAGGAGTCCTTGATGTAGGAAGGGTCAGCAGTAATGCAAGGAGTCCAGCTATAGTCAGTGCTGGACAGATGTTACAAGGAGTCCTTGATGTAGAAAGGGTCCGCAGCCATGCAAGGAGCCCAGCTAATGTCTGTGCTGGACAGATGTTACAAGGAGTCTTTGATGTAGAAAGGGTCCGAAGCCATGTAATGAGCCCAGCTATAGACGGTGTTGGACAGATGTTACTAGGAGTCTTTGATGTGTAAATGGTCCGCAGCCATGCAAGGATCCCAGCTATAGTCTGTGCTGGACAGATGTTACAAGGAGTCTTTGATGTAGAAAGGGTCCGCAGCCAAGGAAGGAGCCCAGCTATAGACGGTGCTGGACAGATGTTACTAGGAGTCTTGCATGTAGAAAGGGTTTGAAGTAATACAAGGAGGCCAGACGCAGTCTGTGCTGGCCAGATGTTACAAGGAGTCTTTGATGTAGAAAGGGTCCACAGCCATGTAAGGAACCCAGCTATAGACGGTGCTGGACAGATGTTACAAGGAGTCTTTGATGTAGAAAGTGTCTTCAGTAATCAAGGAGCCCAGCTATAGTCTGTGCTGGACAGATATTACAAGGAGTCCTTGATGTAGAAAGGGTCTGCAGCCATGTAAGGAGCCCAGCAATAGTCGGTGATGGATGGATGTTACAAGGTGTCCTTGATGTAGAAAGAGTCCGCAGTAATGTAAGGAGCCCAGCTATAGTCGGTGATGGATGAATGTTACAAGGAGTCCTTGATGTAGAAATGGTCAGCAGTAATGCAAGGAGCCCAGCTATAGTCTGTGCTGGACAGATGTTACAAGGAGTCATTGATGTAGAAAGGGTCTGCAGCCTTGCAAGGGGCCCAGCTATAGTCTGTGCTATACAGATGTTACAAGGAGTCCTTAATGTAGAAAGGGTCTGCAGTAATGTAAGCAGCCCAGCTACAGTCCGTTCTGGACAGATGTTACAAGGATTCCTTGATGTAGAAAGGGTCTGCAATATTGCAAGGAGCCCAGATATAGTCTGTGCTGGACAGATGTTACAAGGAGTCTTTGATGTAGAAAGGGTCCGGAGACATACAAGGAGCCCAGCTATCGTCTGTGCTGGACAGGTTTTACAAGGAGTCTTTGATGTAGAAAGGGCCCGCAGCAATGCAAGGTGCCCAGCTATAGTCGGTGCTGGACAGATGTTACAAGGAGTCTTTGTTGTAGAAATGGTGAGCAGTTATGCAAGGAGCCTAGCTATCGTCTGTACTGGACAGATTTTACAAGGAGTCTTTGATGTAGAAAGGGCCCGCAGCAATGCAAGGAGCCCAGCTATAGTCTGTTCTGGCCAGATGTTACAAGGAGTCCTTGATGTAGAAAGGGTCGGCAGTAATGCAAGGAGCCCAGCTATAGTCTGTGCTGGACAGATGTTACAGGGAGTCTTTGAAGTAGAAAGGGTCCGCAGCCATGTAAGGAGCCCAGCTATAGACGGTGCTGGAGAGATGTTACAAGGAGACTTTGATGTAGAAAGGGTTTACAGTAATGCAAGGAGGCCAGCCGTAGTCTGTGCTGGCTGTTAGACCTGGCACCTTGGCGTGAGTCTCCCTTCCTCTTTTTGTCGCTGTGCCTCATGTGTTTTTATGGTGTTGGCCGCTCAGCGCGCTGTGCCACTGCCAACCAGTGTCGCGGTGCGAGTGCTCCCTATGTAAATTGTATATGTTGGTTGGATTCCATGATTGGATTGTTTGATTTACTGTCAGACCCCAGTAAAGTGCGCCAGGGGCGCCAGGGCATGTAAATGCGAGCACCGCTGGTGGGCTTGCAGCACTGGTTGTGCCACCCACAGAAGCGGCCGGTAAAATATGTCTAAGGTCTGCCACCGCAGAACCTGCGTGCAGTCTGGTACTGACATGCTGACTGGCAAGTGCCCACACTTGCCGGTCCCTAAAACCCTCCCTCAGCTGCATGTTAGTCACCCCTCTGGTAGGCCCACGGGCAGGGTGCGTTGTAAGCCTAAGGTAGGACAAGCCGGGATGCATGGCATGTCCTAGTAGTGAATGACCGCCATCTTGTTGTTCACTACTGCAAGGCTACCCTGTTCTCATAGGCCAGTATGGGCGGCCTGGATTGTTACACCCTATGATCCTAACCGACCCAGGGAACATGGTAGAAGATCGAGTTTAGTATGCCTGAACTCGGAATAATAAGGTACATCTTCTCGCAAGGTTTATTTTAATATTCCGGGTTTGCAAATGCCGCTTTTAGAAAGCTGGCCTTTGCTTGCCTAAACATTTCAGCCCGCCTCTGCGTGATGTGTATCTGATGTCTGGCTGGTGTGAGTGACAGGGCTGGGGGAACCCAGATGGGCAGGGCTAGGTAGCCTGGTGGTGAATAGGACGATCGACAGGTAGATGGGTGGGAGGAGTGCTCCTAGGCTCTGAATAGGACAGTACTCTACCACCTCAATGCCGGCTCCGCCCCCTGTGGAGCGTCTGAGGACTCTGCCCTGCACTCTGAAAGGAGAAGCCTGCATCGCGTAAACAAAGTGCTCAGAAACCGGACTGAACTAGGCAAGGGCCCCCCTGGCCTGGGAGAACAAAAGATTTGCTGTATAAATGGAGGAGCCCTGCTCCTGAGAAACTAGATCCGCTTTTGACCAAGAAGAATCTCTGCCTGAGGAGGAGGCACCGGGAAAGCTGTAGGAGGAAGACTGTCCCTATCCTGGGGGATTGGCCTGCAGTGGTGACCTTGCTGCCAAAGGAGGGAAGAGAAACTGTTGCTGAAGACTTTTACTTTACTTTTACTTTCAAGACTTGTGCTTTTCCAAAACGATCTCCAAGGGCTTGGAACTGAGCTTGCCCCCTGAACTGAGCCCCAGGACCATTGGGCTCTACCTGATCTTCACTCGCCTGCCGCTGGACTGTGGTGTCCTTTCCCTCGCCGGAGCTGTGACCCTCGTGCCCCAGTCCCTCCTTGAGCCGTGACCCAGACTGCTTAGCCGCCCCCGCCTTGGGAAGAGCCTCGCTCGATCTGAGCCGCTCCCCCTACGCTGTGCTGGGCTGCCCCTGTCACCTCGCTCGTCGGAGGCTCGCTGCGCACCTTCACCCTCCCGCCGGAATCGGCGTATGTGAGCATCTCCAAGCCTCGGACGGCCCGGACGTATCTGCGTGCCCGGCTGCCCCGCTTTGCTCACCCGCCACCTGCAACACCCCGCTCTTGTCGTGAGCCTGAAGATCAGACACCCCTCGTGAAGTGTGGGAGCCCCGGACGCCGCCTCGCTCTTCTGTCGAAGAGCCGCTGAAATCCCGCACCCGCCTTTGCGTCAAGAAACAAGGTACTGTACTCCCGAACTCGACCGCGAGCTCGCATCGGATCCAGGGTCCGCAACGTTCTTATTTCCCTGTCATCTGCTGTGTGCTCCCTGGGCGCTGCCTCAGCACGAAGTGCGCTGAGGCCTACAGTTACCTTGTGCCCGCCCCAAGAACTTTCCGTAAACAAAGAGAACTTTATCGTATTTCCAAGAATTGTGGCCCCATCAGTTCAACGTTACTGGGCCTTGTATTTGAATCTGCTGAATCTACATAAAAGCTTATTTTTATATACTTCCTGATTGGTGTCCGTTTGTGGTGCATGCAAGGGGTTTACTGTATGTGTAATTGCATTTGCTTAACCGTGTACGCCTGAGACTTAGCCTAGACTGCTCGCGCCACGCACCTAGAGGGTGAGCAGGGGTTATTCTGGGGAGTCATCCTTCGCCCTGACGAGAAGTAAAGGGTCCCTGCTTGTTGTGGGTTCACACCTGCGTCAACCAGAGCCCCCTCATTTCTAACATTGGTGGCAGCGGTGAGGATTTACGGATTTGCATTTGTGGGTTGCGTATAGTGAATCACTGATCACCACGTAGTGAGAGCAGACCAGTAACACAGCCACAAGACTAGAATTTGTTTTTGTTTTGCCAAGAATCTCCGTTGATAGAACCATGCCTGGTTCACTTCCCGCCGGAAGGGCAGCTTCTATAATCTCTGGATTTGAGGACATAGATTGGGAAGAAAGCGCACTTCGGAATTATAGCAATGAAGAATTGAAAGGTTTTTGCTCCAAGTTCAGAATTGCCCAAACTGGATTGAAAAACAAGACCCAATTCGTGAAGGTGCTGAGGGCCTGGTATGAGTCAAAGGCACCAGAGAATCAGGTGGAAGTGGTTCCACCAGAAAGTGTCCATGAGTTTGGCAGAGGCCTGTCGCCAGAAGAGTTGGCAGACAGGGCAGCAACCCGGGCACACGAGGTGGAGATGGCAAAACTTCATGGGCAGATGGATATGGAAAAACAAAGACTAGCCATGGAAGAAAAGAAACTACAATTAGAGCATGACATGAAGCTGAGGGAGCTGGAGCTGAAAGCAAAAAGTTTGGAGCTTAATCCCTCTGGTGGCAGCACACCGCCAGTACCGGCGGAACCAAGAGTTTATATTCCCAAGGATGTAGTGAAGGAGTTCTTCAAGAATGACGACATCGGGCAGTGGTTCAGAGCCTACGAGGTAGCCATGTCTTCCCACCGGGTCCCTGAGAAAGATTGGGGAGCGGGGTTGTGGGGACGGTTCCTGAGTGAAGGGCGGGACACACTGTTAGATTTACCTGCTGATGTTCATAATTCTTATGCCCATATGAAGGAAGTATTGATGGCTAGGTATGGGTTGACCCCTGAGTTATATAGACAGAGGTTTAGGGGTTGCACTAAGATTTCCAATAGTACGTATGTGGAGTATGTGACTTTCTTTTGCAGAGCGCTGGATGGTTGGGTAAAGGGTAGTAAGGTAAATGATTATCAAGGGCTTCTTGATTTAATGGCATGGGAGCACTTGTCCAGTAATTGTTTTCCTGAGCTACGCCAGCACCTGATCGATAGTAGGCTGACTAACCCTAGGAAGCTTGCTGAGGAGGCGGACCGCTGGGTCAGTACCAGGGTCCACAAGGGTACCGTGGGAGATTCCGCCAAAGGTGGGCAGGGTCCCCAGCAGAAGAGTGGGGGGGACAGGGGTAAACAGAAGCAGTTCCAAAAAGGGCCCCAAAATAGTCCCCAAGGGAACCAAGGGAAGGGTTCTCAGCCTCCCCCACCCCAGAAACCGACCGGGGCCCCGACAGGTCCTCCTGTTCAAAAGGGGCCCGTAAGATGTTACAGGTGTAACAATTTGGGGCATTTTGCCTCTGATGTAAAGTGTCCATTGTTTGGTAAACCAGCACCCACTGGTGCTCCATCCCGGCAGGTGACTAGTGTAGCCTTGGGGGAGGAGAGGGATGTCCAAGGTGGGTGGGGTCCCGCAGAGATGTCCCTGGTCTCGCTAGGAGACCGTGAAGTGGTCCCTCCAACCCAGCTGCCTGAGAACACTAAGAAGTACAGGCAGTGGGTGACCATAAATGGCCATAGAGTGGAAGCTCTTAGAGATACAGGAGCCAGTGTGACAGCTGTCAGGTGTCACCTGGTGTCTCAGGAGCAGGTGGTCCCCAATGCATTCTATCCCGATGTTGCCGCTGACAACACAGAGAGACACTGCAAGGTGGCTCAGGTTCCCTTTGAGTGGGGGGGGGGTCTCTGGTACTCTTCAGGTAGCTGTGAGGCCCGCCATGCCTGTAGACTGTTTGTTAGGGAACGATTTGGAGAGCTCACCTTGGGCTAAGGTGGAGCGGAGTGCTCACCTGGAGATGTTGGGTATGCCGGATTGGGCGTGTGTCACCACACGGTCCATGGCAGCCAGTAGAGGTACTCAAGAGGTCCTGGAGCCTGAGAGGGAGGCCCAGGAACCGGCCTCAGAGAGAAGGAGCAAGGGGCGCGGGAAGCCGGCCCCTGAAGTTCCCACGGTCCAGGAGGAAGCAGACCTTGAGGGGGATGCCCTGGAGCCTACAGGGGAGCAGATAGCTGAACTGGGAGACCTGCCGGAGCTGACCCATTGGCAGCAGGAAGGGGGTCCCACCAGGGAGGACTTTTGCAAGGCACAGAAGGAGTGCCCTTCTCTCGTGGGTATGCGGCAGCAGGCTGCAGACCAGGCCGCAGGTGATCAGTCAGGATCACATTTCGTTTACTGGGAGAACGACCTCCTATATACAGAGCCTAAGGTTGCTGAGCCTGGGTCAGCCCGTGCGCTGGTGGTACCCCAGGACTTCAGAGCCTTCCTACTGGGGCTGGCTCACGATGTGCCATTGGCAGGGCATTTGGGGCAGGACAAGACCTTTGAAAGGCTTGTCACCCACTTTTATTGGCCTCAAATGCGCAGGAGTTCAGATACTCACTGCAGGACATGCCAGACTTGCCAGGCAAGTGGAAAGAGTGGAAGGAAGCAGAAGGCTCCACTCCAGCCATTCCCTGTGGTCGGTACCCCCTTCCAGCGAGTGGGGATTGACATTGTAGGGCCACTGGACCCCAGGACAGCGATGGGCAATAAGTTCATCCTGGTCCTGGTGGACCATGCCACCCGGTACCCGGAAGCCATTCCTCTAAGGACAGTGACGGCCCCCGTGGTGGGACGGGCACTGATGGGAATTTTCTCCCGAGTGGGATTCCCTCTAGAAGTGGTGTCAGACCGAGGTACCAATTTCATGTCCAAGTACATGAAATCTCTTTGGCAAGAGTGTGGTGTAACCTACAAGTTCACCACCCCTTACCACCCCCAAGGAAACGGGTTGGTTGAGAGATTCAACCGAACCCTCAAAGGCATGATAATGGGCCTAGAAGGACCCATGAGGCGTAAGTGGGACGTCCTCTTACCATGCCTTCTCTTCGCTTACCGTGAGGTGCCACAGAAGTCTCTGGGGTTCAGTCCCTTTGAGCTTCTGTATGGTCACCCAGTCAGAGGACCTCTAAGTCTGGTCAAAGAAGGCTGGGAGCAATCTCCCAGGAAACCTCCCCAGAATGTATATAGTTACATGCTGGCCTTCAGGAATCAGACTAGGCGATTCAGGCAACTTGCTGAGGCAAATCTGGAAGCCAGCCAGGAGGAGATGAAGCGGTGGTACGACCAGAACGCCACTCTGGTAGAGCTTCAGCCTGGGCAGAAAGTATGGGTCTTGGCCCCCGTGGAGCCGTGTGCGCTCCAGGATAAGTGGACCGGTCCCTTTGAGGTGGTGGAGCGCAAGAGTCCTGTTACCTACGTGGTGGACCTAAAGTCTCCTAGGAACCCCTTAAGGGTCCTACACGTCAACCGCCTCAAGCCCCACTTGGAGAGGTCCCAAGTGGGCATGCTCTTGGCAACAGATGCTGGAATGGAAGAGGAGACAGAACCTCTTCCTGACCTCCTGTCAGCCAAGGAGCAAGATGGGTGAGTGGATGGTGTCCTCCTCTCTTCCACCCTGACCCCTGAGCAACAGAATGATTGTCGCCAGTTGCTGGGACAATTTTCTGACCTGTTTTCCCTGGTCCCTGGTGTCAGTGATTGGTGCGTCCATGATGTGGACACTGGGGATAGTCCACCTGTGCGGCACAAGGCCTACAGGGTGACTGACAGGGTGAGGACATGCATCAAGGAGGAGGTCTCCAAGATGTTTGCACTCGGGGTAATTGAGTCTTCTAGCAGTCCTTGGGCCAGCCCCGTGGTCTTGGTCCCAAAGGCTGCAGCGCCGGGAGCCACACCCGAACTCCGGTTCTGTGTGGACTACAGAGGACTCAATTCGGTCACTAGGACCGACGCACACCCCATCCCCAGAGCTGACGAGCTCATCGATCGGCTAGGGGCTGCCAACTACCTCAGCACGTTTGATTTAACGTCTGGGTATTGGCAGATCACCTTGACCGAGGGGGCCAAAGAGAGGTCAGCATTTTCCACCCCAGATGGGCACTACCAGTTCCGGGTTATGCCATTTGGGATGAAGAATGCCCCTGCCACCTTCCAGAGATTGGTCAACCAGGTGTTGGCTGGGCTGGATTCGTTCAGTGCAGCCTACCTGCATGACATCGCGGTGTTCAGCTCCACTTGGGAGGAACACTTGCGTCACCTCTGGGAAGTGTTGATGGCACTGCGCAAGGCAGGCCTCACGATCAAGGCGAGTAAGTGCCAGATCGGGCAGGGTTCCGTGGTGTACTTGGGACACCAAGTTGGGAGTGGCCAGGTGGCACCCCTTCAGCCCAAGATAGAAACCATCCTGAACTGGGAGGCGCCCAAAACCCAGACGGAGGTGAGAGCCTTCCTAGGTCTCACCGGGTACTACAGGAGGTTTGTCAAGGGGTATGGCAACATGGTTGCCCCCTTGACAGCGCTGACTTCGAAGAAGCAGCCCAGGAAAGTGATTTGGACTGACACCTGTCAGAAAGCTTTTGAGGCCTTGAAAACTGCTATGTGCACGGCGCCCGTGCTCTTGGCTCCCAACTTCTCCAAAGAGTTTATCGTTCAGACAGACGCTTCAGAGCATGGTGTGGGGGCTGTTCTTTCACAGATTAATGAGGAGGGCCTAGATCAACCCGTAGCCTTTCTTAGCAGGAGGTTACTTCCACGGGAACAAAGGTGGAGTGCTATTGAGCGTGAGGCATTTGCTGTGGTCTGGGCGCTGAAGAAGCTAAGACCCTACTTGTTTGGGTCTCACTTCCGGGTTCAGACGGACCACAGGCCCCTCAGATGGTTGATGCATATGAGGGGTGAGAATCCAAAGCTGTTGAGGTGGTCCATTTCCCTACAGGGTATGGATTTCACGGTGGAACATCGCCCTGGTACAGATCACGCCAATGCTGACGGTCTGTCCAGATTTTTCCGCCTTAGTGAGGAGGAACTCCCTGGGGTAGGGTAGTTCTCCCCACTTTTCAGCTGGAGGGGACACGTGTTAGACCTGGCACCTTGGCGTGAGTCTCCCTTCCTCTTTTTGTCGCTGTGCCTCATGTGTTTTTATGGTGTTGGCCGCTCAGCGCGCTGTGCCACTGCCAACCAGTGTCGCGGTGCGAGTGCTCCCTATGTAAATTGTATATGTTGGTTGGATTCCATGATTGGATTGTTTGATTTACTGTCAGACCCCAGTAAAGTGCGCCAGGGGCGCCAGGGCATGTAAATGCGAGCACCGCTGGTGGGCTTGCAGCACTGGTTGTGCCACCCACAGAAGCGGCCGGTAAAATATGTCTAAGGTCTGCCACCGCAGAACCTGCGTGCAGTCTGGTACTGACATGCTGACTGGCAAGTGCCCACACTTGCCGGTCCCTAAAACCCTCCCTCAGCTGCATGTTAGTCACCCCTCTGGTAGGCCCACGGGCAGGGTGCGTTGTAAGCCTAAGGTAGGACAAGCCGGGATGCATGGCATGTCCTAGTAGTGAATGACCGCCATCTTGTTGTTCACTACTGCAAGGCTACCCTGTTCTCATAGGCCAGTATGGGCGGCCTGGATTGTTACACCCTATGATCCTAACCGACCCAGGGAACATGGTAGAAGATCGAGTTTAGTATGCCTGAACTCGGAATAATAAGGTACATCTTCTCGCAAGGTTTATTTTAATATTCCGGGTTTGCAAATGCCGCTTTTAGAAAGCTGGCCTTTGCTTGCCTAAACATTTCAGCCCGCCTCTGCGTGATGTGTATCTGATGTCTGGCTGGTGTGAGTGACAGGGCTGGGGGAACCCAGATGGGCAGGGCTAGGTAGCCTGGTGGTGAATAGGACGATCGACAGGTAGATGGGTGGGAGGAGTGCTCCTAGGCTCTGAATAGGACAGTACTCTACCACCTCAATGCCGGCTCCACCCCCTGTGGAGCGTCTGAGGACTCTGCCCTGCACTCTGAAAGGAGAAGCCTGCATCGCGTAAACAAAGTGCTCAGAAACCGGACTGAACTAGGCAAGGGCCCCCCTGGCCTGGGAGAACAAAAGATTTGCTGTATAAATGGAGGAGCCCTGCTCCTGAGAAACTAGATCCGCTTTTGACCAAGAAGAATCTCTGCCTGAGGAGGAGGCACCGGGAAAGCTGTAGGAGGAAGACTGTCCCTATCCTGGGGGATTGGCCTGCAGTGGTGACCTTGCTGCCAAAGGAGGGAAGAGAAACTGTTGCTGAAGACTTTTACTTTACTTTTACTTTCAAGACTTGTGCTTTTCCAAAACGATCTCCAAGGGCTTGGAACTGAGCTTGTCCCCTGAACTGAGCCCCAGGACCATTGGGCTCTACCTGATCTTCACTCGCCTGCCGCTGGACTGTGGTGTCCTTTCCCTCGCCGGAGCTGTGACCCTCGTGCCCCAGTCCCTCCTTGAGCCGTGACCCGGACTGCTTAGCCGCCCCCGCCTTGGGAAGAGCCTCGCTCGATCTGAGCCGCTCCCCCTACGCTGTGCTGGGCTGCCCCTGTTACCTCGCTCGTCGGAGGCTCGCTGCGCACCTTCACCCTCCCGCCGGAATCGGCGTATGTGAGCATCTCCAAGCCTCGGACGGCCCGGACGTATCTGCGTGCCCGGCTGCTCCGCTTTGCTCACCCGCCACCTGCAACACCCCGCTCTTGTCGTGAGCCTGAAGATCAGACACCCCTCGTGAAGTGTGGGAGCCCCGGACGCCGCCTCGCTCTTCTGTCGAAGAGCCGCTGAAATCCCGCACCCGCCTTTGCGTCAAGAAACAAGGTACTGTACTCCCGAACTCGACCGCGAGCTCGCATCGGATCCAGGGTCCGCAACGTTCTTATTTCCCTGTCATCTGTTGTGTGCTCCCTGGGCGCTGCCTCAGCACGAAGTGCGCTGAGGCCTACAGTTACCTTGTGCCCGCCCCAAGAACTTTCCGTAAACAAAGAGAACTTTATCGTATTTCCAAGAATTGTGGCCCCATCAGTTCAACGTTACTGGGCCTTGTATTTGAATCTGCTGAATCTACATAAAAGCTTATTTTTATATACTTCCTGATTGGTGTCCGTTTGTGGTGCATGCAAGGGGTTTACTGTATGTGTAATTGCATTTGCTTAACCGTGTACGCCTGAGACTTAGCCTAGACTGCTCGCGCCACGCACCTAGAGGGTGAGCAGGGGTTATTCTGGGGAGTCATCCTTCGCCCTGACGAGAAGTAAAGGGTCCCTGCTTGTTGTGGGTTCACACCTGCGTCAACCAGAGCCCCCTCATTTCTAACACTGGCCAGATGTTACAAGGAGTCTTTGATGTAGAAAGGGTCCGCAGCCGTGCAAGGAGCCCAGCTATAGTCTGTGTTGGACAGATGTTACAAGGAGTCCTTGATGTAGGAAGGGTCAGCAGTAATGCAATAAGCCCAGCTATAGTCAGTGCTGAACAGATGTTACAAGGAGTCCTTGATGTAGAAAGGGTCAGCAGTAATGCATGAAGCCCAGCTATAGTATGTGGTGGACAGATGTTACAAGGAGTCATTGATGTGTAAAGGGTCCGCAGCCATGCAAGGAGCCCAGATAATGTCTGTGCTGGACAGATGTTACAAGGAGTCTTTGATGTAGAAAGGGTCCGCAGCCATGTAAGGAACCCAGCTATAGACGGTGCTGGACAGATGTTACAAGGAGTCATTGATGTAGAAAGGGTCTGCAGCCTTGCAAGGGGTCCAGCTATAGTCTGTGCTGGACAGATGTTACAAGGAGTCGTTGATGTGTAAACTGTCCGCAGCCATGCAAGGAGCCCAGCTACAGTCCGTGCTGGACAGATGTTACAAGGAGTCCTTAATGTAGAAAGGGTCTGCAGTAATGTAAGCAGCCCAGCTACAGTCCGTTCTGGACAGATGTTACAAGGATTCCTTGATGTAGAAAGGGTCTGCAATATTGCAAGGAGCCCAGATATAGTCTGTGCTGGACAGATGTTACAAGGAGTCTTTGATGTAGAAAGGGTCCGGAGACATACAAGGAGCCCAGCTATCGTCTGTGCTGGACAGATTTTACAAGGAGTCTTTGATGTAGAAAGGGCCCGCAGCAATGCAAGGTGCCCAGCTATAGTCGGTGCTGGACAGATGTTACAAGGAGTCTTTGTTGTAGAAATGGTGAGCAGTTATGCAAGGAGCCCAGCTATCGTCTGTACTGGACAGATTTTACAAGGAGTCTTTGATGTAGAGAGGGCCCGCAGCAATGCAAGGAGCCCAGCTATAGTCTGTTCTGGCCAGATGTTACAAGGAGTCCTTGATGTAGAAAGGGTCGGCAGTAATGCAAGGAGCCCAGCTATAGTCTGTGCTGGACAGATGTTACAGGGAGTCTTTGAAGTAGAAAGGGTCCGCAGCCATGCAAGGAGCCCAGCTATAGACGGTGCTGGAGAGATGTTACAAGGAGACTTTGATGTAGAAAGGGTTTACAGTAATGCAAGGAGGCCAGCCGTAGTCTGTGCTGGCCAGATGTTACAAGGAGTCTTTGATGTAGAAAGGGTCCGCAGCCGTGCAAGGAGCCCAGCTATAGTCTGTGTTGGACAGATGTTACAAGGAGTCCTTGATGTAGGAAGGGTCAGCAGTAATGCAATAAGCCCAGCTATAGTCAGTGCTGAACAGATGTTACAAGGAGTCCTTGATGTGGAAAGGGTCAGCAGTAATGCAAGAAGCCCAGCTATAGTATGTGGTGGACAGATGTTACAAGGAGTCATTGATGTGTAAAGGGTCCGCAGCCATGCAAGGAGCCCAGATAATGTCTGTGCTGGACAGATGTTGCAAGGAGTCATTGATGTGTAAAGGGTCCGCAGCCATGTAAGAAGCCCAGCTATAGTCTGTGCTGGATAGACATTACAAGGAGTCTTTGATGTAGAAAGGGTCTGCAGTAATGCAAGGAGCCCAACTATAGTCGGTGCTGGACAGATGTTACAAGAGTCTTTGATGTGTAAAGGGTCTGCAGTAATGCAAGGAGCCCAGCTGGACAGATGTCACAAGGAGTCCTTGATGTAGAAAGGGTCTGCAGCAATTCAAGGAGCCCAGCTATAGTCTGTGCTGGACAGATGTTACAAGGAGTCTTTGATGTAGAAAGGGTCTGCAGTAATGTAAGGAGAACAGCTATAGTCTGTGCTGGACAGGTGTTACAATGAGTCCTTGATGTAGAAAGGGTCTGCATCCATGTAAGGAGCCCAGCTATAGTCTCTGCTGGATAGATGTTACAAGGCGTCTTTGATGTAGAAAGGTTCTGCAGTAATGCAAGGAGCCCAGCTATAGTCTGTGCTGGACAGATGTTACAAGGAGTCTTTGATGTGTAAAGGGTCCGCAGTCATGCAAGGAGCCCAGCTATAGTCTGTGCTGGACAGATGTTACAGGGAGTCTTTGATGTAGAAAGGATCCGCAGCCATGTAAGGAGCCCAGCTATAGTCTGTGTTGAACAGATGTTACAAGGAGTCCTTGATGTAGGAAGGGTCAGCAGTAATGCAAGGAGTCCAGCTATAGTCAGTGCTGGACAGATGTTACAAGGAGTCCTTGATGTAGAAAGGGTCCGCAGCCATGCAAGGAGCCCAGCTAATGTCTGTGCTGGACAGATGTTACAAGGAGTCTTTGATGTAGAAAGGGTCCGAAGCCATGTAAGGAGCCCAGCTATAGACGGTGTTGGACAGATGTTACTAGGAGTCTTTGATGTGTAAATGGTCCGCAGCCATGCAAGGATCCCAGCTATAGTCTGTGCTGGACAGATGTTACAAGGAGTCTTTGATGTAGAAAGGGTCCGCAGCCAAGGAAGGAGCCCAGCTATAGACGGTGCTGGACAGATGTTACTAGGAGTCTTGCATGTAGAAAGGGTTTGAAGTAATACAAGGAGGCCAGACGCAGTCTGTGCTGGCCAGATGTTACAAGGAGTCTTTGATGTAGAAAGGGTCCACAGCCATGTAAGGAACCCAGCTATAGACGGTGCTGGACAGATGTTACAAGGAGTCTTTGATGTAGAAAGAGTCTTCAGTAATCAAGGAGCCCAGCTATAGTCTGTGCTGGACAGATATTACAAGGAGTCCTTGATGTAGAAAGGGTCTGCAGCCATGTAAGGAGCCCAGCAATAGTCGGTGATGGATGGATGTTACAAGGTGTCCTTGATGTAGAAAGAGTCCGCAGTAATGTAAGGAGCCCAGCTATAGTCGGTGATGGATGAATGTTACAAGGAGTCCTTGATGTAGAAATGGTCAGCAGTAATGCAAGGAGCCCAGCTATAGTCTGTGCTGGACAGATGTTACAAGGAGTCATTGATGTAGAAAGGGTCTGCAGCCTTGCAAGGGGCCCAGCTATAGTCTGTGCTGGACAGATGTTACAAGGAGTCGTTGATGTGTAAACTGTCCACAGCCATGCAAGGAGCCCAGCAACAGTCCATGCTGGACAGATGTTACAAGGAGTCCTTAATGTAGAAAGGGTCTGCAGTAATGTAAGCAGCCCAGCTACAGTCCGTTCTGGACAGATGTTACAAGGATTCCTTGATGTAGAAAGGGTCTGCAATATTGCAAGGAGCCCAGATATAGTCTGTGCTGGACAGATGTTACAAGGAGTCTTTGATGTAGAAAGGGTCCGGAGACATACAAGGAGCCCAGCTATCGTCTGTGCTGGACAGATTTTAGAAGGAGTCTTTGATGTAGAAAGGGCCCGCAGCAATGCAAGGTGCCCAGCTATAGTCGGTGCTGGACAGATGTTACAAGGAGTCTTTGTTGTAGAAATGGTGAGCAGTTATGCAAGGAGCCCAGCTATCGTCTGTACTGGACAGATTTTACAAGGAGTCTTTGATGTAGAAAGGGCCCGCAGCAATGCAAGGAGCCCAGCTATAGTCTGTTCTGGCCAGATGTTACAAGGAGTCCTTGATGTAGAAAGGGTCGGCAGTAATGCAAGGAGCCCAGCTATAGTCTGTGCTGGACAGATGTTACAGGGAGTCTTTGAAGTAGAAAGGGTCCGCAGCCATGTAAGGAGCCCAGCTATAGACGGTGCTGGAGAGATGTTACAAGGAGACTTTGATGTAGAAAGGGTTTACAGTAATGCAAGGAGGCCAGCCGTAGTCTGTGCTGGCCAGATGTTACAAGGAGTCTTTGATGTAGAAAGGGTCCGCAGCCGTGCAAGGAGCCCAGCTATAGTCTGTGTTGGACAGATGTTACAAGGAGTCCTTGATGTAGGAAGGGTCAGCAGTAATGCAATAAGCCCAGCTATAGTCAGTGCTGAACAGATGTTACAAGGAGTCCTTGATGTAGAAAGGGTCAGCAGTAATGCAAGAAGCCCAGCTATAGTATGTGGTGGACAGATGTTACAAGGAGTCATTGATGTGTAAAGGGTCCGCAGCCATGCAAGGAGCCCAGATAATGTCTGTGCTGGACAGATGTTACAAGGAGTCTTTGATGTAGAAAGGGTCCGCAGCCATGTAAGGAACCCAGCTATAGACGGTGCTGGACAGATGTTACTAGGAGTCTTTGATGTGTAAATGGTCCACAGCCATGCAAGGAGCCCAGCTATAGTCTGTGCTGGACAGATGTTACAAGGAGTCCTTGATGTAGAAAGGGTCCACAGCCATGTAAGGAGCCTAGCTATAGATGGTGCTGGACAGATGTTACTAGGAGTCTTTGATGTAGATAGGGTTTGAAGTAATACAAGGAGCCCAGCTATAGTCTGTGCTGGCCAGATGTTACAAGGAGTCTTTGATGTAGAAAGGGTCCACAGCCATGTAAGGATCCCAGCTATAGTCTGTGCTGGACAGATGCTACAAGGAGTCTTTGATGTAGAAAGGGTCTGCAGTAATGCAAGGAGCCCAGCTATAGTCTGTGCTGGACAGATGTTACAAGGAGTCCTTGATGTAGAAAGGGTCTGCAGCCATGTAAGGAGCCCAGCTATAGTTGGTGCTGGACAGATGTTACAAGGAGTCTTTGATGTAGAAAGGGTCTGCAGTAATGCAAGGAGCCCAGCTATAGTCGGTGCTGGACAGATGTTACAAGGAGTCTTTGATGTAGAAAGGGTCTGCAGCCATGTAAGGAGCCCAGCTATAGTCGGTGCTGGACAGATGTTACAAGGAGTCTTTGATGTGTAAAGGGTCCACAGCCATGTAAGGAGCCCAGCTATAGTCGGTGCTGGACAGATGTTACAAGGAGTCTTTGATGTAGAAAGGGTCTGCAGTAATGCAAAGAGCCCAGCTATAGTCGGTGCTGGACAGATGTTACAAGGAGTCTTTGATATAGAAAGGGTCTGCAGTAATGCAAGGAGCCCAGCTATAGTCGGTGCTGGACAGATGTTGCAAGGAGTCTTTGATGTGTAAAGGGTCCACAGCCATGCAAGGAGCCCAGCTATAGTCGGTGCTGGACAGATGTTACAAGATTCTTTGATGTGTAAAGGGTCTGCAGTAATGCAAGGAGCCCAGCTGGACAGATGTCACAAGGAGTCCTTGATGTAGAAAGGGTATGCAGCCATGTAAGAAGCCCAGCTATAGTCTGTGCTGGATAGACGTTACAAGGAGTCTTTGATGTAGAAAGGGTCTGCAGTAATGCAAGGAGCCCAACTATAGTCGGTGCTGGACAGATGTTACAAGATTCTTTGATGTGTAAAGGGTCTGCAGTAATGCAAGGAGCCCAGCTGGACAGATGTCACAAGGAGTCCTTGATGTAGAAAGGGTATGCAGCAATTCAAGGAGCCCAGCTATAGTCTGTGCTGGACAGATGTTACATGGAGTCTTTGATATGTAAAGGGTCTGCAGTAATGCAAGGAGCCCAGCTATAGTCTGTGCTGGACAGATGTTACAAGGAGTCTTTGATGAAGAAAGGGTCTGAAGTCATGTAAGGAGCCCAGCTATAGTCGGTGATGGATGGATGTTACAAGGAGTCTTTGATGTAGAATCTGTCAGCAGTAAAGCAAGGAGCCCAGCTATAGTCTTTGCTGTACTGATGTTACAAAGAATCGTGGATGCAGAAAGGGTCTGAAGCCATGTAAGGAGCCCAGCTTTAGTCGGTGATGGATGGATGTTACAAGGAGTCCTTGATGTAGAAAGGGTCAGCAGTAATGCAAGAAGCCCAGCTATAGTATGTGGTGGACAGATGTTACAAGGAGTCATTGATGTGTAAAGGGTCCGCAGCCATGCAAGGAGCCCAGATAATGTCTGTGCTGGACAGATGTTGCAAGGAGTCTTTGATGTGTAAAGGGTCCGCAGCCATGCAAGGAGCTCAGCTATACTCTGTGCTGGACTAATGTTACAAGGAGACGTTGATGTAGAAAGGGTCTGCAGCCATGTAAGAAGCCCAGCTATAGTCTGTGCTGGATAGACGTTACAAGGAGTCTTTGATGTAGAAAGGGTCTGCAGTAATGCAAGGAGCCCAACTATAGTCGGTGCTGGACAGATGTTACAAGAGTCTTTGATGTGTAAAGGGTCTGCAGTAATGCAAGGAGCCCAGCTGGACAGATGTCACAAGGAGTCCTTGATGTAGAAAGGGTCTGCAGCAATTCAAGGAGCCCAGCTATAGTCTGTGCTGGACAGATGTTACAAGGAGTCTTTGATGTAGAAAGGGTCTGCAGTAATGTAAGGAGAACAGCTATAGTCTGTGCTGGACAGGTGTTACAATGAGTCCTTGATGTAGAAAGGGTCTGCATCCATGTAAGGAGCCCAGCTATAGTCTCTGCTGGATAGATGTTACAAGGCGTCTTTGATGTAGAAAGGTTCTGCAGTAATGCAAGGAGCCCAGCTATAGTCTGTGCTGGACAGATGTTACAAGGAGTCTTTGATGTGTAAAGGGTCCGCAGTCATGCAAGGAGCCCAGCTATAGTCTGTGCTGGACAGATGTTACAGGGAGTCTTTGATGTAGAAAGGATCCGCAGCCATGTAAGGAGCCCAGCTATAGTCTGTGTTGAACAGATGTTACAAGGAGTCCTTGATGTAGGAAGGGTCAGCAGTAATGCAAGGAGTCCAGCTATAGTCAGTGCTGGACAGATGTTACAAGGAGTCCTTGATGTAGAAAGGGTCCGCAGCCATGCAAGGAGCCCAGCTAATGTCTGTGCTGGACAGATGTTACAAGGAGTCTTTGATGTAGAAAGGGTCCGAAGCCATGTAAGGAGCCCAGCTATAGACGGTGTTGGACAGATGTTACTAGGAGTCTTTGATGTGTAAATGGTCCGCAGCCATGCAAGGATCCCAGCTATAGTCTGTGCTGGACAGATGTTACAAGGAGTCTTTGATGTAGAAAGGGTCCGCAGCCAAGGAAGGAGCCCAGCTATAGACGGTGCTGGACAGATGTTACTAGGAGTCTTGCATGTAGAAAGGGTTTGAAGTAATACAAGGAGGCCAGACGCAGTCTGTGCTGGCCAGATGTTACAAGGAGTCTTTGATGTAGAAAGGGTCCACAGCCATGTAAGGAACCCAGCTATAGACGGTGCTGGACAGATGTTACAAGGAGTCTTTGATGTAGAAAGAGTCTTCAGTAATCAAGGATCCCAGCTATAGTCTGTGCTGGACAGATATCACAAGGAGTCCTTGATGTAGAAAGGGTCTGCAGCCATGTAAGGAGCCCAGCAATAGTCGGTGATGGATGGATGTTACAAGGTGTCCTTGATGTAGAAAGAGTCCGCAGTAATGTAAGGAGCCCAGCTATAGTCGGTGATGGACAGATGTTACAAGGAGTCTGATGTAGAAAGAGTCCGCAGCCATGTAAGGAGCCCAGCTATAGTCTGTGCTGAACAGATGTTACAAGGAGTCATTGATGTAGAAAGGGTCTGCAGCCATGCAAGGGGCCCAGCTATAGTCTGTGCTGGACAGATGTTACAAGGAGTCGTTGATGTGTAAACTGTCCGCAGCCATGCAAGGAGCCCAGCTACAGTCCGTGCTGGACAGATGTTACAAGGAGTCCTTAATGTAGAAAGGGTCTACAGTAATGTAAGCAGCCCAGCTACAGTCCGTTCTGGACAGATGTTACAAGGATTCCTTGATGTAGAAAGGGTCTGCAATATTGCAAGGAGCCCAGATATAGTCTGTGCTGGACAGATGTTACAAGGAGTCTTTGATATAGAAAGGGTCCGGAGACATACAAGGAGCCCAGCTTTCGTCTGTGCTGGACAGATTTTACAAGGAGTCTTTGATGTAGAAAGGGCCCGCAGCAATGCAAGGTTCCCAGCTATAGTCGGTGCTGGACAGATGTTACAAGGAGTCTTTGTTGTAGAAATGGTGAGCAGTTATGCAAGGAGCCCAGCTATAGTCGGTGCTGGACAGATGTTGCAAGGAGTCTTTGATGTAGAAAGGGTCTGTAGTCATGTAAGGAGCCCAGCTATAGACAGTGCTGGACAGATGTTACAAGGAGTCTTTGCTGTAGAAAGGGTCCGGAGACATACAAGGAGCCCAGCTATCGTCTGTGCTGGACAGGTTTTACAAGGAGTCTTTGATGTAGAAAGGGCCCGCAGCAATGCAAGGAGCCCAGCTATAGTCTGTTCTGGCCAGATGTTACAAGGAGTCCTTGATGTAGAAAGGGTCGGCAGTAATGCAAGGAGCCCAGCTATAGTCTGTGCTGGACAGATGTTACAGGGAGTCTTTGAAGTAGAAAGGGTCCGCAGCCATGTAAGGAGCCCTGCTATAGACGGTGCTGGAGAGATGTTACAAGGAGACTTTGATGTAGAAAGGGTTTACAGTAATGCAAGGAGGCCAGCCGTAGTCTGTGCTGGACAGATGTTACAAGGAGTCATTGATGTAGAAAGGGTCTGCAGCCTTGCAAGGGGTCCAGCTATAGTCTGTGCTGGACAGATGTTACAAGGAGTCGTTGATGTGTAAACTGTCCGCAGCCATGCAAGGAGCCCAGCTACAGTCCGTGCTGGACAGATGTTACAAGGAGTCCTTAATGTAGAAAGGGTCTGCAGTAATGTAAGCAGCCCAGCTACAGTCCGTTCTGGACAGATGTTACAAGGATTCCTTGATGTAGAAAGGGTCTGCAATATTGCAAGGAGCCCAGATATAGTCTGTGCTGGACAGATGTTACAAGGAGTCTTTGATGTAGAAAGGGTCCGGAGACATACAAGGAGCCCAGCTATCGTCTGTGCTGGACAGATTTTACAAGGAGTCTTTGATGTAGAAAGGGCCCGCAGCAATGCAAGGTGCCCAGCTATAGTCGGTGCTGGACAGATGTTACAAGGAGTCTTTGTTGTAGAAATGGTGAGCAGTTATGCAAGGAGCCCAGCTATCGTCTGTACTGGACAGATTTTACAAGGAGTCTTTGATGTAGAAAGGGCCCGCAGCAATGCAAGGAGCCCAGCTATAGTCTGTTCTGGCCAGATGTTACAAGGAGTCCTTGATGTAGAAAGGGTCGGCAGTAATGCAAGGAGCCCAGCTATAGTCTGTGCTGGACAGATGTTACAGGGAGTCTTTGAAGTAGAAAGGGTCCGCAGCCATGCAAGGAGCCCAGCTATAGTCTGTGTTGGGCAGATGTTACAAGGAGTCCTTGATGTAGGAAGGGTCAGCAGTACTGCAATAAGCCCAGTGTGAGAAGTTGGCCTGATATGTAGTGCTCACTATTCTAGTGATCACTGTGTATCATTCCAAACGACCCTTATTGATGATGGGTTGTAAGTCAACCTTTTAGACCAGCTATCCTAGTAGCGTGGATACGAGCAGTCTTAGGCTAAACTCTAGAGGGCGTGTTAAGCCAGCTGTTTACCATCACATATACCCCTTGAACACCAAGTGAAAGGACACCACACAAGTTGTTATGAAAATAAAAGGGTATTTATTTATAACAAGACTACCCTGGCTCTTTATGAGTCAGGGAGCTAAGCACACTACAAAACTCTTAGGAAAATACTTCAGTTGCACAATTTACACAAATGCCCGAGGGGCACGAGAAACCATCTACACTAACAGTGAAATGCGAATGGTTAGAGTCTGGAGGTACTGATTCCGGAGTGTTCCGATCAGTGGGACTAAACGAAAAAGGAACTGGACACTTGTAGAGCGAACCTGCGATGGAGCACCGAGATGCTCGAGTTACCTAGCCCGGAGGCTGCGGCTGCGTGAAGTTCGTCAAGATGTCGGGAGTCCTCGTGTAGTCTCAGGAGCCTGAAAGAAGAAGTTGCTGGCAGGCGACCAGTGACGATGTTCAGAGCGATCCAAGCCTGGATCGGTGATGAAGGAAAACCTGAAAGCAGAGGGGACTCAGTTCTCAACCGCTAGCCAGCGATCGTGTGGGTACCAGGAGGGTACCGGCTGAAGTCACCTCGACCAGGTGAGTGGGTGACGTCGGACTCGGCTGTTCCTTTGCCAGGAGGCGCGGCGGCGACCAGGATGGAGGGCGAGCTGTCCCACGAAGGTGTCTGCTGTCGATGATGCTGGGCCCAGGAAGGGCAGCGGATCTTGGCAGTGGCCACCCAAGCGGGGGAGTCAAGATGGCGTCGGGAGTGGACCAGGAGGGTCCGGGGTACTCCTCTGTTGAAGGGGAGCAAGTGCCAGTCTGGAGCAACCAGACTAGTGATGAAAAATAATCTTGGAGCGTCGTGAAGAGGGCCACAAGCCGGTCGGCAAGTGGTCGGACAACGCGGTGAACAGCAAGGAGCGTAAGGGCCCCCCACGCAGATCTCGCGGATGCTGGGGAGACAGACTTCGATGCTGGAGCTGCTCCGGGTTTAGGGCTTCTCAAACCCTAGGTGCACTCACTCGAGGGTCCCTCGGTGGGCGTGCTAGATAAGCGTCGTGCAGGTTCTGAAGATAGCCGGTCCCGCAGGTCTCGTCACACCTACGACTCTCAGCTGAGCTGATGAGGGAGGTAAAAGGTCAGAGATGGCAGGGAACTCGGGTCTCGTCGAGCTGGGCAGTCTTGATCCGGAGGAGAGACTTACAGCAAACCGCAAGCGCTTAGTTGGTGCCTGCTGGTGCAGGGTGGCTACTCCTTAGCCACAAGGGAGAGTCTTCAGAAATAGTCAAGAGTTCCTTTCGTGGAAAGTGGTTCGTGATTCGGAGGTATCCGATTATCTGATTATCCAATTTGGGAAGGGGACTCGCTCCTACCTTTATTCTAAGAAAAAGGGGTTGGCCCGTGACTAGGTTCTACCTATGGGTGGAGCCAGGAGGGGGGTGGTTACACCCCTATCCTTTGTCCGGCTTCGCGCCAGCTCAGGGGCTGGTGTGCCCCCGAAACTGGTTTGAGCCGGGCTATGCACAGTGAGCACCGGGGTGCCACTGGCAATCACCTTCCTTTCAGCCCTGCCTACCTGGGATACACAAACCCTGTCTGGGACGGTGCTAACACCGCCCTCGACAGGAAACCCTTTGTCCAAACTCCCTTCGCTGGAAGGTCCCCCAGCAGCAGGAGGTCAGACTTGTGTCTGGTGGCAGCATCCATTTTGTGATGCTGAGGCTTGAGTCAACTTTAACCGGGGTTCAGGGTTACTTCCATGTCGTGCCCCTCTAGAAGGGGGGAATGCTAACCCCGTCGCCAGAACTAGCGAGGGGTTCGTATTCCAATTCGTATGACACCTTACGCGACATGTGTAGGTGATGCGATACCAAAGTTAGCAAATAGTTGGCCCGCGTCACCATGGAACGGCTATTAGGACTTGGTTCCGCAAGCCGTCGACGGGCTCGGCTCGCGCCAGAGCACCATCCCACATGACTCCCCGCACTCTGCCTTCAGGATTGATAAGGCCTGCCATAGGAGTGACTGATAGGAGTCCATGTGTCCATTTTAGGGTTAGGTGTAGGAATACCACACCTACAGCAACGGGTGATTACACCACGTGGCCCCAGCTGTCGTGCAGCCAGTTGTGTCAGATTTGGGCGGCCATTCCAGGGGTGGCATAATACATGCTGCAGCCCCTGGTAGGCCCTGGGTACACCGATGCCCTGGATACCTGTGGTATGCTGAGACAGGGACTGACAAGGCGGCCCAGTTCCAATTAGTGGATGCACCTAACGTACATGTGTGTTAATTTCGAGAGAGAACAGCTAGGCTGGGGGTCTGATTGGCAGGCCCACAGCCGGAGAAAGTCGTAAACCAATGAAGCAAAAGCAAAAAATCTGGGTGATCATAGGATTGCAGACCCTACTCTCCTACATGACCCCCCCCCAAACTTTGGGACAATAAGCTAACCTTGACCAGGTGAGTCTTCTTGCTCTAAGTGGAAATACCTGGAGAGCCCATCTGCATTGCCATGATCAGTGCCAGGTCTATGCTCCACTGTGAAGTCCATCCCCTGTAGGGAAATGGACCACCTAAGTAGTTTGGGGTTTTCACCCTTCATTTGATTTAGCCACAAGAGGGGCTTATGGTCGGTCTGAATCTTGAAGTGAGTGCCAAACAAGTATGGCCTCAACTTCTTCAGGGCCCAAACCACAGCAAAGGCCTCCCTCTCAATAGCTGACCAATTCTTCTCTCTGGGGGTCAGCCTCCTGCTAATAAAAGCTATGGGCTGGTCATGACCATCAAAATTCAGTTGCGATAGAACAGCTCCCACACCCAGCTCCGAAGCGTCTGTTTGGACAATGAATGGTTTGGAGTAGTCTGGACTCTTTAGGATAGGTGCTGTGCACATGGCCTGCTTTAGGTCATCGAATGCCTTCTGACAGCTTGCTGTCCACTGAACTTTTTTTGGCATCTTTTTACTTGTCAGGTCGTTTAGCGGGGTCACAATGGATCCATAATTTCTGACAAATTTCCGGTAATAACCAGTCAGGCCCAAGAAAGCTCGAACCTGAGTCTGGGTGGTTGGAGGAGCCCAGTCCTGTATGGCCTGTATTTTGCTCTCCAACGGTTGAACCTGACCCCCTCCTACAAGGTGGCCCAGGTATACAACCTGTGTCTGCCCTATCTGGCACTTGGTGGCCTTGATAGTGAGGCCTGCCTTCTGCAGGGCCTCTAACACTTTCCTCAGGTGGACCAGGTGATCCTCCCAGGTGGAGCTAAAGACAGCGATATCGTCCAGATACGCCGCACAGAAGTCGTCCAACCCAGTGAGAACTTGATTCACCAGCCTTTGGAAGGTGGCAGGTGCATTTTTCAAACCAAAGGGCATTACCACGAACTGATAATGCCCACCCGGGGTAGAAAATGCTGTTTTGGGCTTGGCCTCCTCAGCTAACCTGATTTGCCAATACCCAGCTGTCAGGTCAAACGTACTTAAGTAGTTGGCCGAGGCCAACCGGTCGATAAGTTCGTCTGCTCTTGGTATCGGGTGGGCGTCAGTCTTAGTGACTGCATTGAGACCTCTGTAGTCCACGCAGAACCTCATCTCTTTCTTACCGCCCTGGGTGTGAGGTTTCGGCACGAGCACTACGGGACTAGCCCAGGGGCTGTCCGAGGGTTCAATGACTCCCAGCTCCAACATTTTCTGCACCTCTGTCTTGATGCAGTCTCTGACGTGATCAGGTTGCCGATAGATTTTACTCTTTACGGGTAGACTGTCCCCAGTGTCGACCTCATGGGTACACCAATTGGTCTGACTGGGTGTCAGAGAGAACATATGTCGAAAGGATTGAAGAACCTGTTTACAATCCTTTTGTTGATGTCCAGAGAGGCTGCCACAAAAGACAACACCATCTACTGATCCATCGTCAGGGTTCTGCGAGAGCAGGTCCGGGAGAGGGTCACTCTCCTCCTCCTGTCCCTCATCTGTGGCCATGAGCAAGCCCATGCCCTCCCTGTCGACATATGCCTTGAGCCTGTTTACATGGAGCACCCTGTGGGGGCTCCGGGGAGTTCCCAGGTCTACCAGGTAGGTGACCTCTCCCTTTTGCTCAATGATCGTGTGGGGCCCAGACCATTTGTCTTTGAGTGCTGCTGGGGCCACTGGCTCCAGCACCCACACCTTCTGTCCAGGCTGGTACACAGTCAGGACAGCCTTTTGGTCGTGCCAAGCTTTCTGTAATTCTTGGCTCGCCTCAAGGTTTTTAGACGCCTTTTCCATGTACTCCGCCATCCGCGAGCGGAGACCGAGCACATAGTCCACAATGTTTGATGCCGGCTTTCTGAGAGGTCTCTCCCATCCTTCCTTTACCAAACAAAGGGGTCCCCTTACAGGGTGTCCGAACAGAAGCTCGAAAGGGCTGTAGCCAACCCCCTTCTGCGGGACCTCTCTGTAGGCGAACAAGAGGCAGGGTATCAGGACATCCCATCTCCGCCGAAGCTTTTCAGGTAGTCCGTGAATCATCCCTTTTAGGGTCCGGTTGAATCTCTCAACCAGCCCATTGCATTGTGGGTGATAGGGTGTGGTGAACTTGTAGTTGACACCACATTCCTTCCACATAGCAGTCAGATATCCCGACATGAAGTTTGCACCTCTGTCTGAGACGACCTCCTTAGGGAAGCCCACTCTGGAGAACACTCCAAGTAGGGCCCGTGCCACCACAGGTGCTGTAGTGGTCCTAAGGGGAATAGCTTCAGGATACCTGGTGGCGTGGTCCACCACCACCAGTATAAACTTGTGCCCTGATGCTGTCTGGGGTTCCATTGGTCCGACAATGTCGATCCCCACTCGCTCAAAGGGTACCCCCACCACTGGTAGCGGTATGAGGGGGGCCTTTGTCGTGCCACCTGACTTACCACTGGCTTGGCAAGTGACACAGGAGCGGCAAAACTCCTTCGTATCCTCGGACATGTGGGGCCAGTGAAAGTGTGGGACAATTCTGTCCCAAGTCTTATTCTGGCCTAAGTGACCTGCAAGGGGAATCTCGTGGGCCAAGGTGAGAAGGAAACCTCTCAGAGACAAGGGGATGACCAGCCTCCTGGTCGCACCAGGTTTGGGGTCTCTTGCCTCAGAGTACAGGAGTCCATCGTCCCAGTACACTTTGTGGGTACCTGTGGCGTTCCCTGCAGCCTCAGCAGCAGCCTGCTGTCTGAGGGGTTCAAGTGAGGGGCAGTCTAACTGTGCCTTCCCCAGGTCTTCCCTGGAGGGTCCCCCTGAGCCCAGAAACTCAACCTGACCAGGTTCAAGCTCTTGCGGCTCAGTTTCCCTCAGTTCCTTAAGGTCAGCCTCCTCGGAGACTTGATCCACAACCTGGGGCAAGGGGGAAGGCGAAGCCTTACCCTTACTGCTCCTTTTCTTGGAAGGTGTCTGGTCCGTTCTTCCAGGATCCAGCACCTGTTCAGTGGGGCATCTTTTGGCCTGTGACCTGGTCACAGCAAGGACATGTGCTGGCAAGCCTAACATCTCCATGTGAGTCCTCTGCTCCACTTCTGACCATTGTGACGTTTCCAAATCATTGCCCAACAGACATTCTACGGGGAGGTCTGAACTAACCACAACCTTTTTCGGGCCACTTACCCCTCCCCAGGAGAAATCAACAACTGCCATACTGTGATTGGTAGTGACGTTGCTGGCATTGGTCACTAGGTAATTGGTACCTAGCATGATCTGTCCAGGGTCCACGAAGTTAGGCGTCACCATGGTGACACTGGCACACGTGTCCCTGTAGGCCTGAGCCACTTTTCCATTGATCAAAGGTGTCTGTCTGTATTTGCCCAAAGTATTGGGACTGGCATCAGGGGACATATCCATATCCCCTGTACAGACAAGGACGGCCTGAGTGAGCGTGCCGACTAAGTCGTCACTCCCCTCGGTTCCCAAGGTTAACCCAACTAATGCCTTGGGAGGCGCACTACCACTGCTGACTGTACTAGGGGGCGCAGGTGCCTTAGGGGCTGCAGTGGTAGGAGTTTGCCCTCCTTTCTTGGTGCACTCACTAAACCAGTGAGTCTTACTTTTACAGTATTGGCACCACCTTTTTGACTGGCCTTCTTGAGTCTTCTTCTTCTGTGAAGCCTGACCCCCACCCTCTTTGGTTTGTTGGGGACCTGTCGAAGACTTCTGGTCATTTTGTTCGTTCTTGTTACCCTTTTGGTCTGCTTTCTTCTGACCACCCTGGTTCTGATTCTGGTTCTGCTTGACCCTTGTTCTGACCCATCTGTCTGCCTTCTTTCCCAATTCTTGGGGAGAGGTCAGATCCGAGTCGACAAGGTGCTGATGCAACAATTGGTTCTGACAGTTGTTTAAAATCTGTTCTCGCATGATAAGATTGTACAATCCTGTGTAATCAGTAACCTTGCTACCCAGCAACCAGCCTTCCAAAGCCTTAGTGGCACAATCAACAAAGTCAGTCCAATCCTGAGACTGAATTTTCTGGGTGTCCCGGAACAGCACCCGGTACTGTTCCGTGGTTAAGCCGAACCCATCAATCAGTGTGTTCTTCAGGACTTGGTAGTTGTTAGCATCCTCAGCTCTAGTAGTGAGGAGCTTGTCCCTTCCTTTACCTTCAAAGGAAAGCCACAGTATAGCTGCCCACTGACTTGGGGGGACGCACTGGACAGTGCAGGCCCTCTCCAAAGCAGTTATCCACTTGTGGATGTCGTCCCCTTGTTTAAAGGGGGGCACTATTTTACTCAGGTGTCTAGTGTCTATACCCCTGTCTTTCTCTCTATTGAGACTGCTGCCACCAGTGGGATCTAACCCACTTAATTTCTGCTCTCGGGCCAGGGCAAGTCTTTCTTTGGCGAGGGCAAGTTCTTCCCGCTCGATCCTCAGATTGACTTCCCGCATCTTCGCTTCATGCTCCCTCCTCTGAGGGGAAGTCATTCCTCTCTGAGAGGATGCCTGAGAGACATGTGTATGAACCGATCTGCCGGAGCCTCTGGAGAGAGACCTAGCTCGTCCGTTCCCAAGGTTAAGCCTGCTTGAGCGTGGGCCCGGGGCTCCCCCAGTTCCATTCTCATGCCTGCTTAAGTTGGTCCTTGTAAGCCTGCTGACTACCACTGGACCTTTGTCTGCCTCGTCTCCCGATAACTCGTCCTCGTCCTCCTCCTCTGTGTGGAGGTCGAGGTCGGGGTCACCGAGGGTTCCCTCTAAGGGAGGCATGTTCCCATCTGCACTGGGGGGACCTGTGTTAGAGGACCTCCTAGCATCGTACGCCTCTAAGAGACCTATCAGAATTGCGATGGTAGGGTTAGAACCCTGGTTTAGCTTCCGGGAGGCACATAGTTGTCGCATCTCCTTGAAGCTAAGGGTTGCATATCGTGACACGACCTGTGGAGGGTCACTGACCACTAAGGGAGTCTGCGAGGACTCTCCGTGGACCGACATGCTTGTCTAGTGCGGTGTAAGTGTTGCACCTACCTACACTATGTGTTTACCTACTGATCCCTTGCTAGGAGTTGTAGTCAGGGTGTGCTAAGCCCTGTTACACTACAACAGCCGGTTCAGTAGAACTCGGAGTATTCTAAGTTAAGTTATATGTACCTGGGTACTTATGTGATCTTTCACTGCGATATTCTTAGGATACGTGTGTGGTAAAACAACAGCAAGCTCAAATCCCAACCGCTGCTCACCAATGTGAGAAGTTGGCCTGATATGTAGTGCTCACTATTCTAGTGATCACTGTGTATCATTCCAAACGACCCTTATTGATGATTGGTTGTAAGTCAACCTTTTAGACCAGCTATCCTAGTAGCGTGGATACGAGCAGTCTTAGGCTAAACTCTAGAGGGCGTGTTAAGCCAGCTATTTACCATCACATATACCCCTTGAACACCAAGTGAAAGGACACCACACAAGTTGTTATGAAAATAAAAGGGTATTTATTTATAACAAGACTACCCTGGCTCTTTATGAGTCAGGGAGCTAAGCACACTACAAAACTCTTAGGAAAATACTTCAGTTGCACAATTTACACAAATGCCCGAGGGGCACGAGAAACCATCTACACTAACAGTGAAATGCGAATGGTTAGAGTCTGGAGGTACTGATTCCGGAGTGTTCCGATCAGTGGGACTAAACGAAAAAGGAACTGGACACTTGTAGAGCGAACCTGCGATGGAGCACCGAGATGCTCGAGTTACCTAGCCCGGAGGCTGCGGCTGCGTGAAGTTCGTCAAGATGTCGGGAGTCCTCGTGTAGTCTCAGGAGCCTGAAAGAAGAAGTTGCTGGCAGGCGACCAGTGACGATGTTCAGAGCGATCCAAGCCTGGATCGGTGATGAAGGAAAACCTGAAAGCAGAGGGGACTCAGTTCTCAACCGCTAGCCAGCGATCGTGTGGGTACCAGGAGGGTACCGGCTGAAGTCACCTCGACCAGGTGAGTGGGTGACGTCGGACTCGGCTGTTCCTCGGACCAGGAGGCGCGGCGGCGACCAGGATGGAGGGCGAGCTGTCCCACGAAGGTGTCTGCTGTCGATGATGCTGGGCCCAGGAAGGGCAGCGGATCTTGGCAGTGGCCACCCAAGCGGGGGAGTCAAGATGGCGTCGGGAGTGGACCAGGAGGGTCCGGGGTACTCCTCTGTTGAAGGGGAGCAAGTGCCAGTCTGGAGCAACCAGACTAGTGATGAAAAATAATCTTGGAGCGTCGTGAAGAGGGCCACAAGCCGGTCGGCAAGTGGTCGGACAACGCGGTGAACAGCAAGGAGCGGAAGGGCCCCCCACGCAGATCTCGCGGATGCTGGGGAGACAGACTTCGATGCTGGAGCTGCTCCGGGTTTAGGGCTTCTCAAACCCTAGGTGCACTCACTCGAGGGTCCCTCGGTGGGCGTGCTAGATAAGCGTCGTGCAGGTTCTGAAGATAGCCGGTCCCGCAGGTCTCGTCACACCTACGACTCTCAGCTGAGCTGATGAGGGAGGTAAAAGGTCAGAGATGGCAGGGAACTCGGGTCTCGTCGAGCTGGGCAGTCTTGATCCGGAGGAGAGACTTACAGCAAACCGCAAGCGCTTAGTTGGTGCCTGCTGGTGCAGGGTGGCTACTCCTTAGCCACAAGGGAGAGTCTTCAGAAATAGTCAAGAGTTCCTTTCGTGGAAAGTGGTTCGTGATTCGGAGGTATCCGATTATCTGATTATCCAATTTGGGAAGGGGACTCGCTCCTACCTTTATTCTAAGAAAAAGGGGTTGGCCCGTGACTAGGTTCTACCTATGGGTGGAGCCAGGAGGGGGGTGGTTACACCCCTATCCTTTGTCCGGCTTCGCGCCAGCTCAGGGGCTGGTGTGCCCCCGAAACTGGTTTGAGCCGGGCTATGCACAGTGAGCACCGGGGTGCCACTGGCAATCACCTTCCTTTCAGCCCTGCCTACCTGGGATACACAAACCCTGTCTGGGACGGTGCTAACACCGCCCTCGACAGGAAACCCTTTGTCCAAACTCCCTTCGCTGGAAGGTCCCCCAGCAGCAGGAGGTCAGACTTGTGTCTGGTGGCAGCATCCATTTTGTGATGCTGAGGCTTGAGTCAACTTTAACCGGGGTTCAGGGTTACTTCCATGTCGTGCCCCTCTAGAAGGGGGGAATGCTAACCCCGTCGCCAGAACTAGCGAGGGGTTCGTATTCCAATTCGTATGACACCTTACGCGACATGTGTAGGTGATGCGATACCAAAGTTAGCAAATAGTTGGCCCGCGTCACCATGGAACGGCTATTAGGACTTGGTTCCGCAAGCCGTCGACGGGCTCGGCTCGCGCCAGAGCACCATCCCACATGACTCCCCGCACTCTGCCTTCAGGATTGATAAGGCCTGCCATAGGAGTGACTGATAGGAGTCCATGTGTCCATTTTAGGGTTAGGTGTAGGAATACCACACCTACAGCAACGGGTGATTACACCACGTGGCCCCAGCTGTCGTGCAGCCAGTTGTGTCAGATTTGGGCGGCCATTCCAGGGGTGGCATAATACATGCTGCAGCCCCTGGTAGGCCCTGGGTACACCGATGCCCTGGATACCTGTGGTATGCTGAGACAGGGACTGACAAGGCGGCCCAGTTCCAATTAGTGGATGCACCTAACGTACATGTGTGTTAATTTCGAGAGAGAACAGCTAGGCTGGGGGTCTGATTGGCAGGCCCACAGCCGGAGAAAGTCGTAAACCAATGAAGCAAAAGCAAAAAATCTGGGTGATCATAGGATTGCAGACCCTACTCTCCTACATGACCCCCCCCCAAACTTTGGGACAATAAGCTAACCTTGACCAGGTGAGTCTTCTTGCTCTAAGTGGAAATACCTGGAGAGCCCATCTGCATTGCCATGATCAGTGCCAGGTCTATGCTCCACTGTGAAGTCCATCCCCTGTAGGGAAATGGACCACCTAAGTAGTTTGGGGTTTTCACCCTTCATTTGATTTAGCCACAAGAGGGGCTTATGGTCGGTCTGAATCTTGAAGTGAGTGCCAAACAAGTATGGCCTCAACTTCTTCAGGGCCCAAACCACAGCAAAGGCCTCCCTCTCAATAGCTGACCAATTCTTCTCTCTGGGGGTCAGCCTCCTGCTAATAAAAGCTATGGGCTGGTCATGACCATCAAAATTCAGTTGCGATAGAACAGCTCCCACACCCAGCTCCGAAGCGTCTGTTTGGACAATGAATGGTTTGGAGTAGTCTGGACTCTTTAGGATAGGTGCTGTGCACATGGCCTGCTTTAGGTCATCGAATGCCTTCTGACAGCTTGCTGTCCACTGAACTTTTTTTGGCATCTTTTTACTTGTCAGGTCGTTTAGCGGGGTCACAATGGATCCATAATTTCTGACAAATTTCCGGTAATAACCAGTCAGGCCCAAGAAAGCTCGAACCTGAGTCTGGGTGGTTGGAGGAGCCCAGTCCTGTATGGCCTGTATTTTGCTCTCCAACGGTTGAACCTGACCCCCTCCTACAAGGTGGCCCAGGTATACAACCTGTGTCTGCCCTATCTGGCACTTGGTGGCCTTGATAGTGAGGCCTGCCTTCTGCAGGGCCTCTAACACTTTCCTCAGGTGGACCAGGTGATCCTCCCAGGTGGAGCTAAAGACAGCGATATCGTCCAGATACGCCGCACAGAAGTCGTCCAACCCAGTGAGAACTTGATTCACCAGCCTTTGGAAGGTGGCAGGTGCATTTTTCAAACCAAAGGGCATTACCACGAACTGATAATGCCCACCCGGGGTAGAAAATGCTGTTTTGGGCTTGGCCTCCTCAGCTAACCTGATTTGCCAATACCCAGCTGTCAGGTCAAACGTACTTAAGTAGTTGGCCGAGGCCAACCGGTCGATAAGTTCGTCTGCTCTTGGTATCGGGTGGGCGTCAGTCTTAGTGACTGCATTGAGACCTCTGTAGTCCACGCAGAACCTCATCTCTTTCTTACCGCCCTGGGTGTGAGGTTTCGGCACGAGCACTACGGGACTAGCCCAGGGGCTGTCCGAGGGTTCAATGACTCCCAGCTCCAACATTTTCTGCACCTCTGTCTTGATGCAGTCTCTGACGTGATCAGGTTGCCGATAGATTTTACTCTTTACGGGTAGACTGTCCCCAGTGTCGACCTCATGGGTACACCAATTGGTCTGACTGGGTGTCAGAGAGAACATATGTCGAAAGGATTGAAGAACCTGTTTACAATCCTTTTGTTGATGTCCAGAGAGGCTGCCACAAAAGACAACACCATCTACTGATCCATCGTCAGGGTTCTGCGAGAGCAGGTCCGGGAGAGGGTCACTCTCCTCCTCCTGTCCCTCATCTGTGGCCATGAGCAAGCCCATGCCCTCCCTGTCGACATATGCCTTGAGCCTGTTTACATGGAGCACCCTGTGGGGGCTCCGGGGAGTTCCCAGGTCTACCAGGTAGGTGACCTCTCCCTTTTGCTCAATGATCGTGTGGGGCCCAGACCATTTGTCTTTGAGTGCTGCTGGGGCCACTGGCTCCAGCACCCACACCTTCTGTCCAGGCTGGTACACAGTCAGGACAGCCTTTTGGTCGTGCCAAGCTTTCTGTAATTCTTGGCTCGCCTCAAGGTTTTTAGACGCCTTTTCCATGTACTCCGCCATCCGCGAGCGGAGACCGAGCACATAGTCCACAATGTTTGATGCCGGCTTTCTGAGAGGTCTCTCCCATCCTTCCTTTACCAAACAAAGGGGTCCCCTTACAGGGTGTCCGAACAGAAGCTCGAAAGGGCTGTAGCCAACCCCCTTCTGCGGGACCTCTCTGTAGGCGAACAAGAGGCAGGGTATCAGGACATCCCATCTCCGCCGAAGCTTTTCAGGTAGTCCGTGAATCATCCCTTTTAGGGTCCGGTTGAATCTCTCAACCAGCCCATTGCATTGTGGGTGATAGGGTGTGGTGAACTTGTAGTTGACACCACATTCCTTCCACATAGCAGTCAGATATCCCGACATGAAGTTTGCACCTCTGTCTGAGACGACCTCCTTAGGGAAGCCCACTCTGGAGAACACTCCAAGTAGGGCCCGTGCCACCACAGGTGCTGTAGTGGTCCTAAGGGGAATAGCTTCAGGATACCTGGTGGCGTGGTCCACCACCACCAGTATAAACTTGTGCCCTGATGCTGTCTGGGGTTCCATTGGTCCGACAATGTCGATCCCCACTCGCTCAAAGGGTACCCCCACCACTGGTAGCGGTATGAGGGGGGCCTTTGTCGTGCCACCTGACTTACCACTGGCTTGGCAAGTGACACAGGAGCGGCAAAACTCCTTCGTATCCTCGGACATGTGGGGCCAGTGAAAGTGTGGGACAATTCTGTCCCAAGTCTTATTCTGGCCTAAGTGACCTGCAAGGGGAATCTCGTGGGCCAAGGTGAGAAGGAAACCTCTCAGAGACAAGGGGATGACCAGCCTCCTGGTCGCACCAGGTTTGGGGTCTCTTGCCTCAGAGTACAGGAGTCCATCGTCCCAGTACACTTTGTGGGTACCTGTGGCGTTCCCTGCAGCCTCAGCAGCAGCCTGCTGTCTGAGGGGTTCAAGTGAGGGGCAGTCTAACTGTGCCTTCCCCAGGTCTTCCCTGGAGGGTCCCCCTGAGCCCAGAAACTCAACCTGACCAGGTTCAAGCTCTTGCGGCTCAGTTTCCCTCAGTTCCTTAAGGTCAGCCTCCTCGGAGACTTGATCCACAACCTGGGGCAAGGGGGAAGGCGAAGCCTTACCCTTACTGCTCCTTTTCTTGGAAGGTGTCTGGTCCGTTCTTCCAGGATCCAGCACCTGTTCAGTGGGGCATCTTTTGGCCTGTGACCTGGTCACAGCAAGGACATGTGCTGGCAAGCCTAACATCTCCATGTGAGTCCTCTGCTCCACTTCTGACCATTGTGACGTTTCCAAATCATTGCCCAACAGACATTCTACGGGGAGGTCTGAACTAACCACAACCTTTTTCGGGCCACTTACCCCTCCCCAGGAGAAATCAACAACTGCCATACTGTGATTGGTAGTGACGTTGCTGGCATTGGTCACTAGGTAATTGGTACCTAGCATGATCTGTCCAGGGTCCACGAAGTTAGGCGTCACCATGGTGACACTGGCACACGTGTCCCTGTAGGCCTGAGCCACTTTTCCATTGATCAAAGGTGTCTGTCTGTATTTGCCCAAAGTATTGGGACTGGCATCAGGGGACATATCCATATCCCCTGTACAGACAAGGACGGCCTGAGTGAGCGTGCCGACTAAGTCGTCACTCCCCTCGGTTCCCAAGGTTAACCCAACTAATGCCTTGGGAGGCGCACTACCACTGCTGACTGTACTAGGGGGCGCAGGTGCCTTAGGGGCTGCAGTGGTAGGAGTTTGCCCTCCTTTCTTGGTGCACTCACTAAACCAGTGAGTCTTACTTTTACAGTATTGGCACCACCTTTTTGACTGGCCTTCTTGAGTCTTCTTCTTCTGTGAAGCCTGACCCCCACCCTCTTTGGTTTGTTGGGGACCTGTCGAAGACTTCTGGTCATTTTGTTCGTTCTTGTTACCCTTTTGGTCTGCTTTCTTCTGACCACCCTGGTTCTGATTCTGGTTCTGCTTGACCCTTGTTCTGACCCATCTGTCTGCCTTCTTTCCCAATTCTTGGGGAGAGGTCAGATCCGAGTCGACAAGGTGCTGATGCAACAATTGGTTCTGACAGTTGTTTAAAATCTGTTCTCGCATGATAAGATTGTACAATCCTGTGTAATCAGTAACCTTGCTACCCAGCAACCAGCCTTCCAAAGCCTTAGTGGCACAATCAACAAAGTCAGTCCAATCCTGAGACTGAATTTTCTGGGTGTCCCGGAACAGCACCCGGTACTGTTCCGTGGTTAAGCCGAACCCATCAATCAGTGTGTTCTTCAGGACTTGGTAGTTGTTAGCATCCTCAGCTCTAGTAGTGAGGAGCTTGTCCCTTCCTTTACCTTCAAAGGAAAGCCACAGTATAGCTGCCCACTGACTTGGGGGGACGCACTGGACAGTGCAGGCCCTCTCCAAAGCAGTTATCCACTTGTGGATGTCGTCCCCTTGTTTAAAGGGGGGCACTATTTTACTCAGGTGTCTAGTGTCTATACCCCTGTCTTTCTCTCTATTGAGACTGCTGCCACCAGTGGGATCTAACCCACTTAATTTCTGCTCTCGGGCCAGGGCAAGTCTTTCTTTGGCGAGGGCAAGTTCTTCCCGCTCGATCCTCAGATTGACTTCCCGCATCTTCGCTTCATGCTCCCTCCTCTGAGGGGAAGTCATTCCTCTCTGAGAGGATGCCTGAGAGACATGTGTATGAACCGATCTGCCGGAGCCTCTGGAGAGAGACCTAGCTCGTCCGTTCCCAAGGTTAAGCCTGCTTGAGCGTGGGCCCGGGGCTCCCCCAGTTCCATTCTCATGCCTGCTTAAGTTGGTCCTTGTAAGCCTGCTGACTACCACTGGACCTTTGTCTGCCTCGTCTCCCGATAACTCGTCCTCGTCCTCCTCCTCTGTGTGGAGGTCGAGGTCGGGGTCACCGAGGGTTCCCTCTAAGGGAGGCATGTTCCCATCTGCACTGGGGGGACCTGTGTTAGAGGACCTCCTAGCATCGTACGCCTCTAAGAGACCTATCAGAATTGCGATGGTAGGGTTAGAACCCTGGTTTAGCTTCCGGGAGGCACATAGTTGTCGCATCTCCTTGAAGCTAAGGGTTGCATATCGTGACACGACCTGTGGAGGGTCACTGACCACTAAGGGAGTCTGCGAGGACTCTCCGTGGACCGACATGCTTGTCTAGTGCGGTGTAAGTGTTGCACCTACCTACACTATGTGTTTACCTACTGATCCCTTGCTAGGAGTTGTAGTCAGGGTGTGCTAAGCCCTGTTACACTACAACAGCCGGTTCAGTAGAACTCGGAGTATTCTAAGTTAAGTTATATGTACCTGGGTACTTATGTGATCTTTCACTGCGATATTCTTAGGATACGTGTGTGGTAAAACAACAGCAAGCTCAAATCCCAACCGCTGCTCACCAATGTGAGAAGTTGGCCTGATATGTAGTGCTCACTATTCTAGTGATCACTGTGTATCATTCCAAACGACCCTTATTGATGATTGGTTGTAAGTCAACCTTTTAGACCAGCTATCCTAGTAGCGTGGATACGAGCAGTCTTAGGCTAAACTCTAGAGGGCGTGTTAAGCCAGCTGTTTACCATCACATATACCCCTTGAACACCAAGTGAAAGGACACCACACAAGTTGTTATGAAAATAAAAGGGTATTTATTTATAACAAGACTACCCTGGCTCTTTATGAGTCAGGGAGCTAAGCACACTACAAAACTCTTAGGAAAATACTTCAGTTGCACAATTTACACAAATGCCCGAGGGGCACGAGAAACCATCTACACTAACAGTGAAATGCGAATGGTTAGAGTCTGGAGGTACTGATTCCGGAGTGTTCCGATCAGTGGGACTAAACGAAAAAGGAACTGGACACTTGTAGAGCGAACCTGCGATGGAGCACCGAGATGCTCGAGTTACCTAGCCCGGAGGCTGCGGCTGCGTGAAGTTCGTCAAGATGTCGGGAGTCCTCGTGTAGTCTCAGGAGCCTGAAAGAAGAAGTTGCTGGCAGGCGACCAGTGACGATGTTCAGAGCGATCCAAGCCTGGATCGGTGATGAAGGAAAACCTGAAAGCAGAGGGGACTCAGTTCTCAACCGCTAGCCAGCGATCGTGTGGGTACCAGGAGGGTACCGGCTGAAGTCACCTCGACCAGGTGAGTGGGTGACGTCGGACTCGGCTGTTCCTCGGACCAGGAGGCGCGGCGGCGACCAGGATGGAGGGCGAGCTGTCCCACGAAGGTGTCTGCTGTCGATGATGCTGGGCCCAGGAAGGGCAGCGGATCTTGGCAGTGGCCACCCAAGCGGGGGAGTCAAGATGGCGTCGGGAGTGGACCAGGAGGGTCCGGGGTACTCCTCTGTTGAAGGGGAGCAAGTGCCAGTCTGGAGCAACCAGACTAGTGATGAAAAATAATCTTGGAGCGTCGTGAAGAGGGCCACAAGCCGGTCGGCAAGTGGTCGGACAACGCGGTGAACAGCAAGGAGCGGAAGGGCCCCCCACGCAGATCTCGCGGATGCTGGGGAGACAGACTTCGATGCTGGAGCTGCTCCGGGTTTAGGGCTTCTCAAACCCTAGGTGCACTCACTCGAGGGTCCCTCGGTGGGCGTGCTAGATAAGCGTCGTGCAGGTTCTGAAGATAGCCGGTCCCGCAGGTCTCGTCACACCTACAACTCTCAGCTGAGCTGATGAGGGAGGTAAAAGGTCAGAGATGGCAGGGAACTCGGGTCTCGTCGAGCTGGGCAGTCTTGATCCGGAGGAGAGACTTACAGCAAACCGCAAGCGCTTAGTTGGTGCCTGCTGGTGCAGGGTGGCTACTCCTTAGCCACAAGGGAGAGTCTTCAGAAATAGTCAAGAGTTCCTTTCGTGGAAAGTGGTTCGTGATTCGGAGGTATCCGATTATCTGATTATCCAATTTGGGAAGGGGACTCGCTCCTACCTTTATTCTAAGAAAAAGGGGTTGGCCCGTGACTAGGTTCTACCTATGGGTGGAGCCAGGAGGGGGTGGTTACACCCCTATCCTTTGTCCGGCTTCGCGCCAGCTCAGGGGCTGGTGTGCCCCCGAAACTGGTTTGAGCCGGGCTATGCACAGTGAGCACCGGGGTGCCACTGGCAATCACCTTCCTTTCAGCCCTGCCTACCTGGGATACACAAACCCTGTCTGGGACGGTGCTAACACCGCCCTCGACAGGAAACCCTTTGTCCAAACTCCCTTCGCTGGAAGGTCCCCCAGCAGCAGGAGGTCAGACTTGTGTCTGGTGGCAGCATCCATTTTGTGATGCTGAGGCTTGAGTCAACTTTAACCGGGGTTCAGGGTTACTTCCATGTCGTGCCCCTCTAGAAGGGGGGAATGCTAACCCCGTCGCCAGAACTAGCGAGGGGTTCGTATTCCAATTCGTATGACACCTTACGCGACATGTGTAGGTGATGCGATACCAAAGTTAGCAAATAGTTGGCCCGCGTCACCATGGAACGGCTATTAGGACTTGGTTCCGCAAGCCGTCGACGGGCTCGGCTCGCGCCAGAGCACCATCCCACATGACTCCCCGCACTCTGCCTTCAGGATTGATAAGGCCTGCCATAGGAGTGACTGATAGGAGTCCATGTGTCCATTTTAGGGTTAGGTGTAGGAATACCACACCTACAGCAACGGGTGATTACACCACGTGGCCCCAGCTGTCGTGCAGCCAGTTGTGTCAGATTTGGGCGGCCATTCCAGGGGTGGCATAATACATGCTGCAGCCCCTGGTAGGCCCTGGGTACACCGATGCCCTGGATACCTGTGGTATGCTGAGACAGGGACTGACAAGGCGGCCCAGTTCCAATTAGTGGATGCACCTAACGTACATGTGTGTTAATTTCGAGAGAGAACAGCTAGGCTGGGGGTCTGATTGGCAGGCCCACAGCCGGAGAAAGTCGTAAACCAATGAAGCAAAAGCAAAAAATCTGGGTGATCATAGGATTGCAGACCCTACTCTCCTACACCCAGCTATAGTCAGTGCTGAACAGATGTTACAAGGAGTCCTTGATGTAGAAAGGGTCAGCAGTAATGCAAGAAGCCCAGCTATAGTATGTGGTGGACAGATGTTACAAGGAGTCATTGATGTGTAAAGGGTCCGCAGCCATGCAAGGAGCCCAGATAATGTCTGTGCTGGACAGATGTTGCAAGGAGTCTTTGATGTGTAAAGGGTCCGCAGCCATGCAAGGAGCTCAGCTATACTCTGTGCTGGACTAATGTTACAAGGAGACGTTGATGTAGAAAGGGTCTGCAGCCATGTAAGAAGCCCAGCTATAGTCTGTGCTGGATAGACGTTACAAGGAGTCTTTGATGTAGAAAGGGTCTGCAGTAATGCAAGGAGCCCAACTATAGTCGGTGCTGGACAGATGTTACAAGAGTCTTTGATGTGTAAAGGGTCTGCAGTAATGCAAGGAGCCCAGCTGGACAGATGTCACAAGGAGTCCTTGATGTAGAAAGGGTCTGCAGCAATTCAAGGAGCCCAGCTATAGTCTGTGCTGGACAGATGTTACAAGGAGTCTTTGATGTAGAAAGGGTCTGCAGTAATGTAAGGAGAACAGCTATAGTCTGTGCTGGACAGGTGTTACAATGAGTCCTTGATGTAGAAAGGGTCTGCATCCATGTAAGGAGCCCAGCTATAGTCTCTGCTGGATAGATGTTACAAGGCGTCTTTGATGTAGAAAGGTTCTGCATCCATGTAAGGAGCCCAGCTATAGTCTCTGCTGGATAGATGTTACAAGGCGTCTTTGATGTAGAAAGGTTCTGCAGTAATGCAAGGAGCCCAGCTATAGTCTGTGCTGGACAGATGTTACAAGGAGTCTTTGATGTGTAAAGGGTCCGCAGTCATGCAAGGAACCCAGCTATAGTCTGTGCTGGACAGATGTTACAGGGAGTCTTTGATGTAGAAAGGATCCGCAGCCATGTAAGGAGCCCAGCTATAGTCTGTGTTGAACTGATGTTACAAGGAGTCCTTGATGTAGGAAGGGTCAGCAGTAATGCAAGGAGTCCAGCTATAGTCAGTGCTGGACAGATGTTACAAGGAGTCCTTGATGTAGAAAGGGTCCGCAGCCATGCAAGGAGCCCAGCTAATGTCTGTGCTGGACAGATGTTACAAGGAGTCTTTGATGTAGAAAGGGTCCGAAGCCATGTAAGGAGCCCAGCTATAGACGGTGTTGGACAGATGTTACTAGGAGTCTTTGATGTGTAAATGGTCCGCAGCCATGCAAGGATCCCAGCTATAGTCTGTGCTGGACAGATGTTACAAGGAGTCTTTGATGTAGAAAGGGTCCGCAGCCAAGGAAGGAGCCCAGCTATAGACGGTGCTGGACAGATGTTACTAGGAGTCTTGCATGTTGAAAGGGTTTGAAGTAATACAAGGAGGCCAGACGCAGTCTGTGCTGGCCAGATGTTACAAGGAGTCTTTGATGTAGTAAGGGTCCACAGCCATGTAAGGAACCCAGCTATAGACGGTGCTGGACAGATGTTACAAGGAGTCTTTGATGTAGAAAGAGTCTTCAGTAATCAAGGAGCCCAGCTATAGTCTGTGCTGGACAGATATTACAAGGAGTCCTTGATGTAGAAAGGGTCTGCAGCCATGTAAGGAGCCCAGCAATAGTCTGTGATGGATGGATGTTACAAGGTGTCCTTGATGTAGAAAGAGTCCGCAGTAATGTAAGGAGCCCAGCTATAGTCGGTGATGGATGAATGTTACAAGGAGTCCTTGATGTAGAAATGGTCAGCAGTAATGCAAGGAGCCCAGCTATAGTCTGTGCTGGACAGATGTTACAAGGAGTCATTGATGTAGAAAGGGTCTGCAGCCTTGCAAGGGGCCCAGCTATAGTCTGTGCTGGACAGATGTTACAAGGAGTCGTTGATGTGTAAACTGTCCGCAGCCATGCAAGGAGCCCAGCTACAGTCCGTGCTGGACAGATGTTACAAGGAGTCCTTAATGTAGAAAGGGTCTGCAGTAATGTAAGCAGCCCAGCTACAGTCCGTTCTGGACAGATGTTACAAGGATTCCTTGATGTAGAAAGGGTCTGCAATATTGCAAGGAGCCCAGATATAGTCTGTGCTGGACAGATGTTACAAGGAGTCTTTGATGTAGAAAGGGTCCGGAGACATACAAGGAGCCCAGCTATCGTCTGTGCTGGACATATTTTACAAGGAGTCTTTGATGTAGAAAGGGCCCGCAGCAATGCAAGGTGCCCAGCTATAGTCGGTGCTGGACAGATGTTACAAGGAGTCTTTGTTGTAGAAATGGTGAGCAGTTATGCAAGGAGCCCAGCTATCGTCTGTACTGGACAGATTTTACAAGGAGTCTTTGATGTAGAAAGGGCCCGCAGCAATGCAAGGAGCCCAGCTATAGTCTGTTCTGGCCAGATGTTACAAGGAGTCCTTGATGTAGAAAGGGTCGGCAGTAATGCAAGGAGCCCAGCTATAGTCTGTGCTGGACAGATGTTACAGGGAGTCTTTGAAGTAGAAAGGGTCCGCAGCCATGTAAGGAGCCCAGCTATAGACGGTGCTGGAGAGATGTTACAAGGAGACTTTGATGTAGAAAGGGTTTACAGTAATGCAAGGAAGCCAGCCGTAGTCTGTGCTGGCCAGATGTTACAAGGAGTCTTTGATGTAGAAAGGGTCCGCAGCCGTGCAAGGAGCCCAGCTATAGTCTGTGTTGGACAGATGTTACAAGGAGTCCTTGATGTAGGAAGGGTCAGCAGTAATGCAATAAGCCCAGCTATAGTCAGTGCTGAACAGATGTTACAAGGAGTCCTTGATGTAGAAAGGGTCAGCAGTAATGCAAGAAGCCCAGCTATAGTATGTGGTGGACAGATGTTACAAGGAGTCATTGATGTGTAAAGGGTCCGCAGCCATGCAAGGAGCCCAGATAATGTCTGTGCTGGACAGATGTTACAAGGAGTCTTTGATGTAGAAAGGGTCCGCAGCCATGTAAGGAACCCAGCTATAGACGGTGCTGGACAGATGTTACTAGGAGTCTTTGATGTGTAAATGGTCCACAGCCATGCAAGGAGCCCAGCTATAGTCTGTGCCCGACAGATGTTACAAGGAGTCTTTGATGTAGAAAGGGTCCGCAGCCATGTAAGGAGCCCAGCTATAGATGGTGCTGGACAGATGTTACTAGGAGTCTTTGATGTAGATAGGGTTTGAAGTAATACAAGGAGCCCAGCTATAGTCTGTGCTGGCCAGATGTTACAAGGAGTCTTTGATGTAGAAAGGGTCCACAGCCATGTAAGGATCCCAGCTATAGTCTGTGCTGGACAGATGCTACAAGGAGTCTTTGATGTAGAAAGGGTCTGCAGTAATGCAAGGAGCCCAGCTATAGTCTGTGCTGGACAGATGTTACAAGGAGTCCTTGATGTAGAAAGGGTCTGCAGCCATGTAAGGAGCCCAGCTATAGTTGGTGCTGGACAGATGTTACAAGGAGTCTTTGATGTAGAAAGGGTCTGCAGTAATGCAAGGAGCCCAGCTTTAGTCGGTGATGGATGGATGTTACAAGGAGTCTTTGATGTGGAAACGGTCTGCAGCCATGTAAGGTGCTCAGCTATAGTCTGTGCTGTACAGATGTTACAAGGAGTCTGATGTAGAAAGAGTCTGCAGTAATGCAAGGATTCCAGCTACAGTCTATGCTGGACAGATGTTACAAGGCGTCTTTGATGTGTAAAGAGTCCGCAGCCATGTAAGGAGCCCAGCTATAGTCTGTGCTGAACAGATGTTACAAGGAGTCATTGAAGTAGAAAGGGTCTGCAGCCATGCAAGGGGCCCAGCTATAGTCTGTGCTGGACAGATGTTACAAGGAGTCGTTGATGTGTAAACTGTCCGCAGCCATGCAAGGAGCCCAGCTACAGTCCGTGCTGGACAGATGTTACAAGGAGTCCTTAATGTAGAAAGGGTCTGCAGTAATGTAAGCAGCCCAGCTACAGTCCGTTCTGGACAGATGTTACAAGGATTCCTTGATGTAGAAAGGGTCTGCAATATTGCAAGGAGCCCAGATATAGTCTGTGCTGGACAGATGTTACAAGGAGTCTTTGATATAGAAAGGGTCCGGAGACATACAAGGAGCCCAGCTATCGTCTGTGCTGGACAGATTTTACAAGGAGTCTTTGTTGTAGAAATGGTCCGGAGACATACAAGGAGCCCAGCTATCGTCTGTGCTGGACAGGTTTTACAAGGAGTCTTTGATGTAGAAAGGGCCCGCAGCAATGCAAGGAGCCCAGCTATAGTCTGTTCTGGCCAGATGTTACAAGGTGTCCTTGATGTAGAAAGGGTCGGCAGTAATGCAAGGAGCCCAGCTATAGTCTGTGCTGGACAGATGTTACAGGGAGTCTTTGAAGTAGAAAGGGTCCGCAGCCATGTAAGGAGCCCAGCTATAGACGGTGCTGGAGAGATGTTACAAGGAGACTTTGATGTAGAAAGGGTTTACAGTAATGCAAGGAGGGCAGCCGTAGTCTGTGCTGGCCAGATGTTACAAGGAGTCTTTGATGTAGAAAGGGGCGCAGCCGTGCAAGGAGCCCAGCTATAGTCTGTGTTGGACAGATGTTACAAGGAGTCCTTGATGTAGGATGGGTCAGCAGTAATGCAATGAGCCCAGCTATAGTCAGTGCTGGACAGATGTTACAAGGAGTCCTTGATGTAGAAAGGGTCAGCAGTAATGCAAGAAGCCCAGCTATAGTATGTGCTGGACAGATGTTACAAGGAGTCATTGATGTGTAAAGGGACCGTAGCCATGCAAGGAGCCCAGATAATGTCTGTGCTGGACAGATGTTACAAGGAGTCTTTGATGTAGAAAGGGTCCGCAGCCATGTAAGGAACCCAGCTATAGACGGTGCTGGACAGATGTTACTAGGAGTCTTTGATGTGTAAATGGTCCACAGCCATGCAAGGAGCCCAGCTATAGTCTGTGCTGGACAGATGTTACAAGGAGTCTTTGATGTAGAAAGGATCCACAGCCATGTAAGGAACCCAGCTATAGATGGTGCTGGACAGATATTACAAGGAGTCCTTGATGTAGAAAGGGTCTGCAGCCATGTAAGGAGCCCAGCTATAGTCGGTGATGGACAGATGTTACAAGAGTCTTTGATGTTGAAAGAGTCCGCAGTAATGAATGTTACAAGGAGTCCTTGATGTAGAAATGGTCAGCAGTAATGCAAGGAGCCCAGCTATAGTCTGTGCTGGACCAATATTACAACGAGTCCTTGATGTAGAAAGGGTCTGCAGCCATGTAAGGATCCCAGCTATAGTCTGTGCTGGACAGATGCTACAAGGAGTCTTTGATGTAGAAAGGGTCTGCAGTAATGCAAGGAGCCCAGCTCTAGTCTGTGCTGGACAGATGCTACAAGGAGTCTTTGATATGTAAAGGGTCTGCAGTAATGCAAGGAGCCCAGCTATAGTCTGTGCTGGACAGATGTTACAAGGAGTCCTTGATGTAGAAAGGGTCTGCAGCCATGTAAGGAGCCCAGCTATAGTCTGTGCTGGACATATGTTGCAAGGAGTCTTTGATGTGTAAAGGGTCCGCAGCCATGCAAGGAGCCCAGCTATACTCTGTGCTGGACTAATGTTACAAGGAGACGTTGATGTAGAAAGGGTTTACAGTAATGCAAGGAGGCCAGCCGTAGTCTGTGCTGGACAGATGTTACAAGGAGTCATTGATGTAGAAAGGGTCTGCAGCCTTGCAAGGGGTCCAGCTATAGTCTGTGCTAGACAGATGTTACAAGGAGTCGTTGATGTGTAAACTGTCCGCAGCCATGCAAGGAGCCCAGCTACAGTCCGTGCTGGACAGATGTTACAAGGAGTCCTTAATGTAGAAAGGGTCTGCAGTAATGTAAGCAGCCCAGCTACAGTCCGTTCTGGACAGATGTTACAAGGATTCCTTGATGTAGAAAGGGTCTGCAATATTGCAAGGAGCCCAGATATAGTCTGTGCTGGACAGATGTTACAAGGAGTCCTTGATGTAGAAAGGGTCTGCAGCCATGTAAGGAGCCCAGCTATAGTTGGTGCTGGACAGATGTTACAAGGAGTCTTTGATGTAGAAAGGGTCTGCAGTAATGCAAGGAGCCCAGCTTTAGTCGGTGATGGATGGATGTTACAAGGAGTCTTTGATGTGGAAACGGTCTGCAGCCATGTAAGGTGCTCAGCTATAGTCTGTGCTGTACAGATGTTACAAGGAGTCTGATGTAGAAAGAGTCTGCAGTAATGCAAGGATTCCAGCTACAGTCTATGCTGGACAGATGTTACAAGGCGTCTTTGATGTGTAAAGAGTCCGCAGCCATGTAAGGAGCCCAGCTATAGTCTGTGCTGAACAGATGTTACAAGGAGTCATTGAAGTAGAAAGGGTCTGCAGCCATGCAAGGGGCCCAGCTATAGTCTGTGCTGGACAGATGTTACAAGGAGTCGTTGATGTGTAAACTGTCCGCAGCCATGCAAGGAGCCCAGCTACAGTCCGTGCTGGACAGATGTTACAAGGAGTCCTTAATGTAGAAAGGGTCTGCAGTAATGTAAGCAGCCCAGCTACAGTCCGTTCTGGACAGATGTTACAAGGATTCCTTGATGTAGAAAGGGTCTGCAATATTGCAAGGAGCCCAGATATAGTCTGTGCTGGACAGATGTTACAAGGAGTCTTTGATATAGAAAGGGTCCGGAGACATACAAGGAGCCCAGCTATCGTCTGTGCTGGACAGATTTTACAAGGAGTCTTTGTTGTAGAAATGGTCCGGAGACATACAAGGAGCCCAGCTATCGTCTGTGCTGGACAGGTTTTACAAGGAGTCTTTGATGTAGAAAGGGCCCGCAGCAATGCAAGGAGCCCAGCTATAGTCTGTTCTGGCCAGATGTTACAAGGTGTCCTTGATGTAGAAAGGGTCGGCAGTAATGCAAGGAGCCCAGCTATAGTCTGTGCTGGACAGATGTTACAGGGAGTCTTTGAAGTAGAAAGGGTCCGCAGCCATGTAAGGAGCCCAGCTATAGACGGTGCTGGAGAGATGTTACAAGGAGACTTTGATGTAGAAAGGGTTTACAGTAATGCAAGGAGGGCAGCCGTAGTCTGTGCTGGCCAGATGTTACAAGGAGTCTTTGATGTAGAAAGGGGCGCAGCCGTGCAAGGAGCCCAGCTATAGTCTGTGTTGGACAGATGTTACAAGGAGTCCTTGATGTAGGATGGGTCAGCAGTAATGCAATGAGCCCAGCTATAGTCAGTGCTGGACAGATGTTACAAGGAGTCCTTGATGTAGAAAGGGTCAGCAGTAATGCAAGAAGCCCAGCTATAGTATGTGCTGGACAGATGTTACAAGGAGTCATTGATGTGTAAAGGGACCGTAGCCATGCAAGGAGCCCAGATAATGTCTGTGCTGGACAGATGTTACAAGGAGTCTTTGATGTAGAAAGGGTCCGCAGCCATGTAAGGAACCCAGCTATAGACGGTGCTGGACAGATGTTACTAGGAGTCTTTGATGTGTAAATGGTCCACAGCCATGCAAGGAGCCCAGCTATAGTCTGTGCTGGACAGATGTTACAAGGAGTCTTTGATGTAGAAAGGATCCACAGCCATGTAAGGAACCCAGCTATAGATGGTGCTGGACAGATATTACAAGGAGTCCTTGATGTAGAAAGGGTCTGCAGCCATGTAAGGAGCCCAGCTATAGTCGGTGATGGACAGATGTTACAAGAGTCTTTGATGTTGAAAGAGTCCGCAGTAATGAATGTTACAAGGAGTCCTTGATGTAGAAATGGTCAGCAGTAATGCAAGGAGCCCAGCTATAGTCTGTGCTGGACCAATATTACAACGAGTCCTTGATGTAGAAAGGGTCTGCAGCCATGTAAGGATCCCAGCTATAGTCTGTGCTGGACAGATGCTACAAGGAGTCTTTGATGTAGAAAGGGTCTGCAGTAATGCAAGGAGCCCAGCTCTAGTCTGTGCTGGACAGATGCTACAAGGAGTCTTTGATATGTAAAGGGTCTGCAGTAATGCAAGGAGCCCAGCTATAGTCTGTGCTGGACAGATGTTACAAGGAGTCCTTGATGTAGAAAGGGTCTGCAGCCATGTAAGGAGCCCAGCTATAGTCTGTGCTGGACATATGTTGCAAGGAGTCTTTGATGTGTAAAGGGTCCGCAGCCATGCAAGGAGCCCAGCTATACTCTGTGCTGGACTAATGTTACAAGGAGACGTTGATGTAGAAAGGGTTTACAGTAATGCAAGGAGGCCAGCCGTAGTCTGTGCTGGACAGATGTTACAAGGAGTCATTGATGTAGAAAGGGTCTGCAGCCTTGCAAGGGGTCCAGCTATAGTCTGTGCTAGACAGATGTTACAAGGAGTCGTTGATGTGTAAACTGTCCGCAGCCATGCAAGGAGCCCAGCTACAGTCCGTGCTGGACAGATGTTACAAGGAGTCCTTAATGTAGAAAGGGTCTGCAGTAATGTAAGCAGCCCAGCTACAGTCCGTTCTGGACAGATGTTACAAGGATTCCTTGATGTAGAAAGGGTCTGCAATATTGCAAGGAGCCCAGATATAGTCTGTGCTGGACAGATGTTACAAGGAGTCTTTGATGTAGAAAGGGTCCGGAGACATACAAGGAGCCCAGCTATCGTCTGTGCTGGACAGATTTTACAAGGAGTCTTTGATGTAGAAAGGGCCCGCAGCAATGCAAGGTGCCCAGCTATAGTCGGTGCTGGACAGATGTTACAAGGAGTCTTTGTTGTAGAAATGGTGAGCAGTTATGCAAGGAGCCCAGCTATCGTCTGTACTGGACAGATTTTACAAGGAGTCTTTGATGTAGAAAGGGCCCACAGCAAGGCAAGGAGCCCAGCTATAGTCTGTTCTGGCCAGATGTTACAAGGAGTCCTTGATGTAGAAAGGGTCGGCAGTAATGCAAGGAGCCCAGCTATAGTCTGTGCTGGACAGATGTTACAGGGAGTCTTTGAAGTAGAAAGGGTCCGCAGCCATGCAAGGAGCCCAGCTATAGACGGTGCTGGAGAGATGTTACAAGGAGACTTTGATGTAGAAAGGGTTTACAGTTATGCAAGGAGGCCAGCCGTAGTCTGTGCTGGCCAGATGTTACAAGGAGTCTTTGATGTAGAAAGGGTCTGCAGCCGTGCAAGGAGCCCAGCTATAGTCTGTGTTGGGCAGATGTTACAAGGAGTCCTTGATGTAGGAAGGGTCAGCAGTAATGCAATAAGCCCAGCTATAGTCAGTGCTGAACAGATGTTACAAGGAGTCCTTGATGTAGAAAGGGTCAGCAGTAATGCAAGAAGCCCAGCTATAGTATGTGGTGGACAGATGTTACAAGGAGTCATTGATGTGTAAAGGGTCCGCAGCCATGCAAGGAGCCCAGATAATGTCTGTGCTGGACAGATGTTGCAAGGAGTCTTTGATGTGTAAAGGGTCCGCAGCCATGCAAGGAGCTCAGCTATACTCTGTGCTGGACTAATGTTACAAGGAGACGTTGATGTAGAAAGGGTCTGCAGCCATGTAAGAAGCCCAGCTATAGTCTGTGCTGGATAGACGTTACAAGGAGTCTTTGATGTAGAAAGGGTCTGCAGTAATGCAAGGAGCCCAACTATAGTCGGTGCTGGACAGATGTTACAAGAGTCTTTGATGTGTAAAGGGTCTGCAGTAATGCAAGGAGCCCAGCTGGACAGATGTCACAAGGAGTCCTTGATGTAGAAAGGGTCTGCAGCAATTCAAGGAGCCCAGCTATAGTCTGTGCTGGACAGATGTTACAAGGAGTCTTTGATGTAGAAAGGGTCTGCAGTAATGTAAGGAGAACAGCTATAGTCTGTGCTGGACAGGTGTTACAATGAGTCCTTGATGTAGAAAGGGTCTGCATCCATGTAAGGAGCCCAGCTATAGTCTCTGCTGGATAGATGTTACAAGGCGTCTTTGATGTAGAAAGGTTCTTCAGTAATGCAAGGAGCCCAGCTATAGTCTGTGCTGGACAGATGTTACAAGGAGTCTTTGATGTGTAAAGGGTCCGCAGTCATGCAAGGAACCCAGCTATAGTCTGTGCTGGACAGATGTTACAGGGAGTCTTTGATGTAGAAAGGATCCGCAGCCATGTAAGGAGCCCAGCTATAGTCTGTGTTGAACAGATGTTACAAGGAGTCCTTGATGTAGGAAGGGTCAGCAGTAATGCAAGGAGTCCAGCTATAGTCAGTGCTGGACAGATGTTACAAGGAGTCCTTGATGTAGAAAGGGTCCGCAGCCATGCAAGGAGCCCAGCTAATGTCTGTGCTGGACAGATGTTACAAGGAGTCTTTGATGTAGAAATGGTCCGAAGCCATGTAAGTAGCCCAGCTATAGACGGTGTTGGACAGATGTTACTAGGAGTCTTTGATGTGTAAATGGTCCGCAGCCATGCAAGGATCCCAGCTATAGTCTGTGCTGGACAGATGTTACAAGGAGTCTTTGATGTAGAAAGGGTCCGCAGCCAAGGAAGGAGCCCAGCTATAGACGGTGCTGGACAGATGTTACTAGGAGTCTTGCATGTAGAAAGGGTTTGAAGTAATACAAGGAGGCCAGACGCAGTCTGTGCTGGCCAGATGTTACAAGGAGTCTTTGATGTAGTAAGGGTCCACAGCCATGTAAGGAACCCAGCTATAGACGGTGCTGGACAGATGTTACAAGGAGTCTTTGATGTAGAAAGAGTCTTCAGTAATCAAGGAGCCCAGCTATAGTCTGTGCTGGACAGATATTACAAGGAGTCCTTGATGTAGAAAGGGTCTGCAGCCATGTAAGGAGCCCAGCAATAGTCTGTGATGGATGGATGTTACAAGGTGTCCTTGATGTAGAAAGAGTCCGCAGTAATGTAAGGAGCCCAGCTATAGTCGGTGATGGATGAATGTTACAAGGAGTCCTTGATGTAGAAATGGTCAGCAGTAATGCAAGGAGCCCAGCTATAGTCTGTGCTGGACAGATGTTACAAGGAGTCATTGATGTAGAAAGGGTCTGCAGCCTTGCAAGGGGCCCAGCTATAGTCTGTGCTGGACAGATGTTACAAGGAGTCGTTGATGTGTAAACTGTCCGCAGCCATGCAAGGAGCCCAGCTACAGTCCGTGCTGGACAGATGTTACAAGGAGCCCTTAATGTAGAAAGGGTCTGCAGTAATGTAAGCAGCCCAGCTACAGTCCGTTCTGGACAGATGTTACAAGGATTCCTTGATGTAGAAAGGGTCTGCAATATTGCAAGGAGCCCAGATATAGTCTGTGCTGGACAGATGTTACAAGGAGTCTTTGATGTAGAAAGGGTCCGGAGACATACAAGGAGCCCAGCTATCGTCTGTGCTGGACAGATTTTACAAGGAGTCTTTGATGTAGAAAGGGCCCGCAGCAATGCAAGGTGCCCAGCTATAGTCGGTGCTGGACAGATGTTACAAGGAGTCTTTGTTGTAGAAATGGTGAGCAGTTATGCAAGGAGCCCAGCTATCGTCTGTACTGGACAGATTTTACAAGGAGTCTTTGATGTAGAAAGGGCCCGCAGCAATGCAAGGAGCCCAGCTATAGTCTGTTCTGGCCAGATGTTACAAGGAGTCCTTGATGTAGAAAGGGTCGGCAGTAATGCAAGGAGCCCAGCTATAGTCTGTGCTGGACAGATGTTACAGGGAGTCTTTGAAGTAGAAAGGGTCCGCAGCCATGTAAGGAGCCTAGCTATAGACGGTGCTGGAGAGATGTTACAAGGAGACTTTGATGTAGAAAGGGTTTACAGTAATGCAAGGAAGCCAGCCGTAGTCTGTGCTGGCCAGATGTTACAAGGAGTCTTTGATGTAGAAAGGGTCCGCAGCCGTGCAAGGAGCCCAGCTATAGTCTGTGTTGGACAGATGTTACAAGGAGTCCTTGATGTAGGAAGGGTCAGCAGTAATGCAATAAGCCCAGCTATAGTCAGTGCTGAACAGATGTTACAAGGAGTCCTTGATGTAGAAAGGGTCAGCAGTAATGCAAGAAGCCCAGCTATAGTATGTGGTGGACAGATGATACAAGGAGTCATTGATGTGTAAAGGGTCCGCAGCCATGCAAGGAGCCCAGATAATGTCTGTGCTGGACAGATGTTACAAGGAGTCTTTGATGTAGAAAGGGTCCGCAGCCATGTAAGGAACCCAGCTATAGACGGTGCTGGACAGATGTTACTAGGAGTCTTTGATGTGTAAATGGTCCACAGCCATGCAAGGAGCCCAGCTATAGTCTGTGCCCGACAGATGTTACAAGGAGTCTTTGATGTAGAAAGGGTCCGCAGCCATGTAAGGAGCCCAGCTATAGATGGTGCTGGACAGATGTTACTAGGAGTCTTTGATGTAGATAGGGTTTGAAGTAATACAAGGAGCCCAGCTATAGTCTGTGCTGGCCAGATGTTACAAGGAGTCTTTGATGTAGAAAGGGTCCACAGCCATGTAAGGATCCCAGCTATAGTCTGTGCTGGACAGATGCTACAAGGAGTCTTTGATGTAGAAAGGGTCTGCAGTAATGCAAGGAGCCCAGCTATAGTCTGTGCTGGACAGATGTTACAAGGAGTCCTTGATGTAGAAAGGGTCTGCAGCCATGTAAGGAGCCCAGCTATAGTTGGTGCTGGACAGATGTTACAAGGAGTCTTTGATGTAGAAAGGGTCTGCAGTAATGCAAGGAGCCCAGCTTTAGTCGGTGATGGATGGATGTTACAAGGAGTCTTTGATGTGGAAACGGTCTGCAGCCATGTAAGGTGCTCAGCTATAGTCTGTGCTGTACAGATGTTACAAGGAGTCTGATGTAGAAAGAGTCTGCAGTAATGCAAGGATTCCAGCTACAGTCTATGCTGGACAGATGTTACAAGGCGTCTTTGATGTGTAAAGAGTCCGCAGCCATGTAAGGAGCCCAGCTATAGTCTGTGCTGAACAGATGTTACAAGGAGTCATTGAAGTAGAAAGGGTCTGCAGCCATGCAAGGGGCCCAGCTATAGTCTGTGCTGGACAGATGTTACAAGGAGTCGTTGATGTGTAAACTGTCCGCAGCCATGCAAGGAGCCCAGCTACAGTCCGTGCTGGACAGATGTTACAAGGAGTCCTTAATGTAGAAAGGGTCTGCAGTAATGTAAGCAGCCCAGCTACAGTCCGTTCTGGACAGATGTTACAAGGATTCCTTGATGTAGAAAGGGTCTGCAATATTGCAAGGAGCCCAGATATAGTCTGTGCTGGACAGATGTTACAAGGAGTCTTTGATATAGAAAGGGTCCGGAGACATACAAGGAGCCCAGCTATCGTCTGTGCTGGACAGATTTTACAAGGAGTCTTTGATGTAGAAAGGGCCCGCAGCAATGCAAGGTGCCCAGCTATAGTCGGTGCTGGACAGATGTTACAAGGAGTCTTTGTTGTAGAAATGGTGAGCAGTTATGCAAGGAGCCCAGCTATAGTCGGTGCTGGACAGATGTTGCAAGGAGTCTTTGATGTAGAAAGGGTCTGTAGTCATGTAAGGAGCCCAGCTATAGACAGTGCTGGACAGATGTTACAAGGAGTCTTTGATGTAGAAAGGGTCCGGAGACATACAAGGAGCCCAGCTATCGTCTGTGCTGGACAGGTTTTACAAGGAGTCTTTGATGTAGAAAGGGCCCGCAGCAATGCAAGGAGCCCAGCTATAGTCTGTTCTGGCCAGATGTTACAAGGTGTCCTTGATGTAGAAAGGGTCGGCAGTAATGCAAGGAGCCCAGCTATAGTCTGTGCTGGACAGATGTTACAGGGAGTCTTTGAAGTAGAAAGGGTCCGCAGCCATGTAAGGAGCCCAGCTATAGACGGTGCTGGAGAGATGTTACAAGGAGACTTTGATGTAGAAAGGGTTTACAGTAATGCAAGGAGGGCAGCCGTAGTCTGTGCTGGCCAGATGTTACAAGGAGTCTTTGATGTAGAAAGGGGCGCAGCCGTGCAAGGAGCCCAGCTATAGTCTGTGTTGGACAGATGTTACAAGGAGTCCTTGATGTAGGATGGGTCAGCAGTAATGCAATGAGCCCAGCTATAGTCAGTGCTGGACAGATGTTACAAGGAGTCCTTGATGTAGAAAGGGTCAGCAGTAATGCAAGAAGCCCAGCTATAGTATGTGCTGGACAGATGTTACAAGGAGTCATTGATGTGTAAAGGGACCGTAGCCATGCAAGGAGCCCAGATAATGTCTGTGCTGGACAGATGTTACAAGGAGTCTTTGATGTAGAAAGGGTCCGCAGCCATGTAAGGAACCCAGCTATAGACGGTGCTGGACAGATGTTACTAGGAGTCTTTGATGTGTAAATGGTCCACAGCCATGCAAGGAGCCCAGCTATAGTCTGTGCTGGACAGATGTTACAAGGAGTCTTTGATGTAGAAAGGATCCACAGCCATGTAAGGAACCCAGCTATAGATGGTGCTGGACAGATATTACAAGGAGTCCTTGATGTAGAAAGGGTCTGCAGCCATGTAAGGAGCCCAGCTATAGTCGGTGATGGACAGATGTTACAAGAGTCTTTGATGTTGAAAGAGTCCGCAGTATTGAATGTTACAAGGAGTCCTTGATGTAGAAATGGTCAGCAGTAATGCAAGGAGCCCAGCTATAGTCTGTGCTGGACCAATATTACAACGAGTCCTTGATGTAGAAAGGGTCTGCAGCCATGTAAGGATCCCAGCTATAGTCTGTGCTGGACAGATGCTACAAGGAGTCTTTGATGTAGAAAGGGTCTGCAGTAATGCAAGGAGCCCAGCTCTAGTCTGTGCTGGACAGATGCTACAAGGAGTCTTTGATATGTAAAGGGTCTGCAGTAATGCAAGGAGCCCAGCTATAGTCTGTGCTGGACAGATGTTACAAGGAGTCCTTGATGTAGAAAGGGTCTGCAGCCATGTAAGGAGCCCAGCTATAGTCTGTGCTGGACATATGTTGCAAGGAGTCTTTGATGTGTAAAGGGTCCGCAGCCATGCAAGGAGCCCAGCTATACTCTGTGCTGGACTAATGTTACAAGGAGACGTTGATGTAGAAAGGGTTTACAGTAATGCAAGGAGGCCAGCCGTAGTCTGTGCTGGACAGATGTTACAAGGAGTCATTGATGTAGAAAGGGTCTGCAGCCTTGCAAGGGGTCCAGCTATAGTCTGTGCTGGACAGATGTTACAAGGAGTCGTTGATGTGTAAACTGTCCGCAGCCATGCAAGGAGCCCAGCTACAGTCCGTGCTGGACAGATGTTACAAGGAGTCCTTAATGTAGAAAGGGTCTGCAGTAATGTAAGCAGCCCAGCTACAGTCCGTTCTGGACAGATGTTACAAGGATTCCTTGATGTAGAAAGGGTCTGCAATATTGCAAGGAGCCCAGATATAGTCTGTGCTGGACAGATGTTACAAGGAGTCTTTGATGTAGAAAGGGTCCGGAGACATACAAGGAGCCCAGCTATCGTCTGTGCTGGACAGATTTTACAAGGAGTCTTTGATGTAGAAAGGGCCCTCAGCAATGCAAGGTGCCCAGCTATAGTCGGTGCTGGACAGATGTTACAAGGAGTCTTTGTTGTAGAAATGGTGAGCAGTTATGCAAGGAGCCCAGCTATCGTCTGTACTGGACAGATTTTACAAGGAGTCTTTGATGTAGAAAGGGCCCACAGCAATGCAAGGAGCCCAGCTATAGTCTGTTCTGGCCAGATGTTACAAGGAGTCCTTGATGTAGAAAGGGTCGGCAGTAATGCAAGGAGCCCAGCTATAGTCTGTGCTGGACAGATGTTACAGGGAGTCTTTGAAGTAGAAAGGGTCCGCAGCCATGCAAGGAGCCCAGCTATAGACGGTGCTGGAGAGATGTTACAAGGAGACTTTGATGTAGAAAGGGTTTACAGTAATGCAAGGAGGCCAGCCGTAGTCTGTGCTGGCCAGATGTTACAAGGAGTCTTTGATGTAGAAAGGGTCTGCAGCCGTGCAAGGAGCCCAGCTATAGTCTGTGTTGGGCAGATGTTACAAGGAGTCCTTGATGTAGGAAGGGTCAGCAGTAATGCAATAAGCCCAGCTATAGTCAGTGCTGAACAGATGTTACAAGGAGTCCTTGATGTAGAAAGGGTCAGCAGTAATGCAAGAAGCCCAGCTATAGTATGTGGTGGACAGATGTTACAAGGAGTCATTGATGTGTAAAGGGTCCGCAGCCATGCAAGGAGCCCAGATAATGTCTGTGCTGGACAGATGTTGCAAGGAGTCTTTGATGTGTAAAGGGTCCGCAGCCATGCAAGGAGCTCAGCTATACTCTGTGCTGGACTAATGTTACAAGGAGACGTTGATGTAGAAAGGGTCTGCAGCCATGTAAGAAGCCCAGCTATAGTCTGTGCTGGATAGACGTTACAAGGAGTCTTTGATGTAGAAAGGGTCTGCAGTAATGCAAGGAGCCCAACTATAGTCGCTGCTGGACAGATGTTACAAGAGTCTTTGATGTGTAAAGGGTCTGCAGTAATGCAAGGAGCCCAGCTGGACAGATGTCACAAGGAGTCCTTGATGTAGAAAGGGTCTGCAGCAATTCAAGGAGCCCAGCTATAGTCTGTGCTGGACAGATGTTACAAGGAGTCTTTGATGTAGAAAGGGTCTGCAGTAATGTAAGGAGAACAGCTATAGTCTGTGCTGGACAGGTGTTACAATGAGTCCTTGATGTAGAAAGGGTCTGCATCCATGTAAGGAGCCCAGCTATAGTCTCTGCTGGATAGATGTTACAAGGCGTCTTTGATGTAGAAAGGTTCTGCAGTAATGCAAGGAGCCCAGCTATAGTCTGTGCTGGACAGATGTTACAAGGAGTCTTTGATGTGTAAAGGGTCCGCAGTCATGCAAGGAACCCAGCTATAGTCTGTGCTGGACAGATGTTACAGGGAGTCTTTGATGTAGAAAGGATCCGCAGCCATGTAAGGAGCCCAGCTATAGTCTGTGTTGAACAGATGTTACAAGGAGTCCTTGATGTAGGAAGGGTCAGCAGTAATGCAAGGAGTCCAGCTATAGTCAGTGCTGGACAGATGTTACAAGGAGTCCTTGATGTAGAAAGGGTCCGCAGCCATGCAAGGAGCCCAGCTAATGTCTGTGCTGGACAGATGTTACAAGGAGTCTTTGATGTAGAAATGGTCCGAAGCCATGTAAGGAGCCCAGCTATAGACGGTGTTGGACAGATGTTACTAGGAGTCTTTGATGTGTAAATGGTCCGCAGCCATGCAAGGATCCCAGCTATAGTCTGTGCTGGACAGATGTTACAAGGAGTCTTTGATGTAGAAAGGGTCCGCAGCCAAGGAAGGAGCCCAGCTATAGACGGTGCTGGACAGATGTTACTAGGAGTCTTGCATGTAGAAAGGGTTTGAAGTAATACAAGGAGGCCAGACGCAGTCTGTGCTGGCCAGATGTTACAAGGAGTCTTTGATGTAGTAAGGGTCCACAGCCATGTAAGGAACCCAGCTATAGACGGTGCTGGACAGATGTTACAAGGAGTCTTTGATGTAGAAAGAGTCTTCAGTAATCAAGGAGCCCAGCTATAGTCTGTGCTGGACAGATATTACAAGGAGTCCTTGATGTAGAAAGGGTCTGCAGCCATGTAAGGAGCCCAGCAATAGTCTGTGATGGATGGATGTTACAAGGTGTCCTTGATGTAGAAAGAGTCCGCAGTAATGTAAGGAGCCCAGCTATAGTCGGTGATGGATGAATGTTACAAGGAGTCCTTGATGTAGAAATGGTCAGCAGTAATGCAAGGAGCCCAGCTATAGTCTGTGCTGGACAGATGTTACAAGGAGTCATTGATGTAGAAAGGGTCTGCAGCCTTGCAAGGGGCCCAGCTATAGTCTGTGCTGGACAGATGTTACAAGGAGTCGTTGATGTGTAAACTGTCCGCAGCCATGCAAGGAGCCCAGCTACAGTCCGTGCTGGACAGATGTTACAAGGAGCCCTTAATGTAGAAAGGGTCTGCAGTAATGTAAGCAGCCCAGCTACAGTCCGTTCTGGACAGATGTTACAAGGATTCCTTGATGTAGAAAGGGTCTGCAATATTGCAAGGAGCCCAGATATAGTCTGTGCTGGACAGATGTTACAAGGAGTCTTTGATGTAGAAAGGGTCCGGAGACATACAAGGAGCCCAGCTATCGTCTGTGCTGGACAGATTTTACAAGGAGTCTTTGATGTAGAAAGGGCCCGCAGCAATGCAAGGTGCCCAGCTATAGTCGGTGCTGGACAGATGTTACAAGGAGTCTTTGTTGTAGAAATGGTGAGCAGTTATGCAAGGAGCCCAGCTATCGTCTGTACTGGACAGATTTTACAAGGAGTCTTTGATGTAGAAAGGGCCCGCAGCAATGCAAGGAGCCCAGCTATAGTCTGTTCTGGCCAGATGTTACAAGGAGTCCTTGATGTAGAAAGGGTCGGCAGTAATGCAAGGAGCCCAGCTATAGTCTGTGCTGGACAGATGTTACAGGGAGTCTTTGAAGTAGAAAGGGTCCGCAGCCATGTAAGGAGCCCAGCTATAGACGGTGCTGGAGAGATGTTACAAGGAGACTTTGATGTAGAAAGGGTTTACAGTAATGCAAGGAAGCCAGCCGTAGTCTGTGCTGGCCAGATGTTACAAGGAGTCTTTGATGTAGAAAGGGTCCGCAGCCGTGCAAGGAGCCCAGCTATAGTCTGTGTTGGACAGATGTTACAAGGAGTCCTTGATGTAGGAAGGGTCAGCAGTAATGCAATAAGCCCAGCTATAGTCAGTGCTGAACAGATGTTACAAGGAGTCCTTGATGTAGAAAGGGTCAGCAGTAATGCAAGAAGCCCAGCTATAGTATGTGGTGGACAGATGTTACAAGGAGTCATTGATGTGTAAAGGGTCCGCAGCCATGCAAGGAGCCCAGATAATGTCTGTGCTGGACAGATGTTACAAGGAGTCTTTGATGTAGAAAGGGTCCGCAGCCATGTAAGGAACCCAGCTATAGACGGTGCTGGACAGATGTTACTAGGAGTCTTTGATGTGTAAATGGTCCACAGCCATGCAAGGAGCCCAGCTATAGTCTGTGCTGGACAGATGTTACAAGGAGTCTTTGATGTAGAAAGGGTCCGCAGCCATGTAAGGAGCCCAGCTATAGATGGTGCTGGACAGATGTTACTAGGAGTCTTTGATGTAGATAGGGTTTGAAGTAATACAAGGAGCCCAGCTATAGTCTGTGCTGGCCAGATGTTACAAGGAGTCTTTGATGTAGAAAGGGTCCACAGCCATGTAAGGATCCCAGCTATAGTCTGTGCTGGACAGATGCTACAAGGAGTCTTTGATGTAGAAAGGGTCTGCAGTAATGCAAGGAGCCCAGCTATAGTCTGTGCTGGACAGATGTTACAAGGAGTCCTTGATGTAGAAAGGGTCTGCAGCCATGTAAGGAGCCCAGCTATAGTTGGTGCTGGACAGATGTTACAAGGAGTCTTTGATGTAGAAAGGGTCTGCAGTAATGCAAGGAGCCCAGCTTTAGTCGGTGATGGATGGATGTTACAAGGAGTCTTTGATGTGGAAACGGTCTGCAGCCATGTAAGGTGCTCAGCTATAGTCTGTGCTGTACAGATGTTACAAGGAGTCTGATGTAGAAAGAGTCTGCAGTAATGCAAGGATTCCAGCTACAGTCTATGCTGGACAGATGTTACAAGGCGTCTTTGATGTGTAAAGAGTCCGCAGCCATGTAAGGAGCCCAGCTATAGTCTGTGCTGAACAGATGTTACAAGGAGTCATTGAAGTAGAAAGGGTCTGCAGCCATGCAAGGGGCCCAGCTATAGTCTGTGCTGGACAGATGTTACAAGGAGTCGTTGATGTGTAAACTGTCCGCAGCCATGCAAGGAGCCCAGCTACAGTCCGTGCTGGACAGATGTTACAAGGAGTCCTTAATGTAGAAAGGGTCTGCAGTAATGTAAGCAGCCCAGCTACAGTCCGTTCTGGACAGATGTTACAAGGATTCCTTGATGTAGAAAGGGTCTGCAATATTGCAAGGAGCCCAGATATAGTCTGTGCTGGACAGATGTTACAAGGAGTCTTTGATATAGAAAGGGTCCGGAGACATACAAGGAGCCAAGCTATCGTCTGTGCTGGACAGATTTTACAAGGAGTCTTTGATGTAGAAAGGGCCCGCAGCAATGCAAGGTGCCCAGCTATAGTCGGTGCTGGACAGATGTTACAAGGAGTCTTTGTTGTAGAAATGGTGAGCAGTTATGCAAGGAGCCCAGCTATAGTCGGTGCTGGACAGATGTTGCAAGGAGTCTTTGATGTAGAAAGGGTCTGTAGTCATGTAAGGAGCCCAGCTATAGACAGTGCTGGACAGATGTTACAAGGAGTCTTTGATGTAGAAAGGGTCCGGAGACATACAAGGAGCCCAGCTATCGTCTGTGCTGGACAGGTTTTACAAGGAGTCTTTGATGTAGAAAGGGCCCGCAGCAATGCAAGGAGCCCAGCTATAGTCTGTTCTGGCCAGATGTTACAAGGTGTCCTTGATGTAGAAAGGGTCGGCAGTAATGCAAGGAGCCCAGCTATAGTCTGTGCTGGACAGATGTTACAGGGAGTCTTTGAAGTAGAAAGGGTCCGCAGCCATGTAAGGAGCCCAGCTATAGACGGTGCTGGAGAGATGTTACAAGGAGACTTTGATGTAGAAAGGGTTTACAGTAATGCAAGGAGGGCAGCCGTAGTCTGTGCTGGCCAGATGTTACAAGGAGTCTTTGATGTAGAAAGGGGCGCAGCCGTGCAAGGAGCCCAGCTATAGTCTGTGTTGGACAGATGTTACAAGGAGTCCTTGATGTAGGATGGGTCAGCAGTAATGCAATGAGCCCAGCTATAGTCAGTGCTGGACAGATGTTACAAGGAGTCGATGATGTAGAAAGGGTCAGCAGTAATGCAAGAAGCCCAGCTATAGTATGTGCTGGACAGATGTTACAAGGAGTCATTGATGTGTAAAGGGACCGTAGCCATGCAAGGAGCCCAGATAATGTCTGTGCTGGACAGATGTTACAAGGAGTCTTTGATGTAGAAAGGGTCCGCAGCCATGTAAGGAACCCAGCTATAGACGGTGCTGGACAGATGTTACTAGGAGTCTTTGATGTGTAAATGGTCCACAGCCATGCAAGGAGCCCAGCTATAGTCTGTGCTGGACAGATGTTACAAGGAGTCTTTGATGTAGAAAGGATCCACAGCCATGTAAGGAACCCAGCTATAGATGGTGCTGGACAGATATTACAAGGAGTCCTTGATGTAGAAAGGGTCTGCAGCCATGTAAGGAGCCCAGCTATAGTCGGTGATGGACAGATGTTACAAGAGTCTTTGATGTTGAAAGAGTCCGCAGTAATGAATGTTACAAGGAGTCCTTGATGTAGAAATGGTCAGCAGTAATGCAAGGAGCCCAGCTATAGTCTGTGCTGGACCGATATTACAACGAGTCCTTGATGTAGAAAGGGTCTGCAGCCATGTAAGGATCCCAGCTATAGTCTGTGCTGGACAGATGCTACAAGGAGTCTTTGATGTAGAAAGGGTCTGCAGTAATGCAAGGAGCCCAGCTCTAGTCTGTGCTGGACAGATGCTACAAGGAGTCTTTGATATGTAAAGGGTCTGCAGTAATGCAAGGAGCCCAGCTATAGTCTGTGCTGGACAGATGTTACAAGGAGTCCTTGATGTAGAAAGGGTCTGCAGCCATGTAAGGAGCCCAGCTATAGTCTGTGCTGGACATATGTTGCAAGGAGTCTTTGATGTGTAAAGGGTCCGCAGCCATGCAAGGAGCCCAGCTATACTCTGTGCTGGACTAATGTTACAAGGAGACGTTGATGTAGAAAGGGTCTGCAGCCATGTAAGAAGCCCAGCTATAGTCTGTGCTGGATAGACATTACAAGGAGTCTTTGATATGTAAAGGGTCTGCAGTAATGCAAGGAGCCCAGCTATAGTCTGTGCTGGACAGATGTTACAAGGAGTCCTTGATGTAGAAAGGGTCTGCAGTAATGCAAGGAGCCCAGCTATAGTCTGTGCTGGACAGATGCTACAAGGAGTCTTTGATATGTAAAGGGTCTGCAGTAATGCAAGGAGCCCAGCTATAGTCTGTGCTGGACAGATGTTACAAGGAGTCCTTGATGTAGAAAGGGTCTGCAGCCATGTAAGGAGCCCAGCTATAGTCGGTGCTGGACAGATGTTACAAGGAGTCTTTGATGTAGAAAGGGTCTGCAGTAATGCAAGGAGCCCAGCTATAGTCGGTGCTGGACAGATGTTACAAGGAGTCTTTGATGTAGAAAGGGTCTGCAGTAATGCAAGGAGCCCAACTATAGTCGGTGCTGGACAGATGTTACTAGAGTCTTTGATGTGTAAAGGGTCTGCAGTAATGCAAGGAGCCCAGCTGGACAGATGTCACAAGGAGTCCTTGATGTAGAAAGGGTCTGCAGCAATTCAAGGAGCCCAGCTATAATCTGTGCTGGACAGATGTTACAAGGAGTCTTTGATGTAGAAAGGGTCTGCAGTAATGTAAGGAGAACAGCTATAGTCTGTGCTGGACAGGTGTTACAATGAGTCCTTGATGTAGAAAGGGTCTGCATCCATGTAAGGAGCCCAGCTATAGTCTCTGCTGGATAGATGTTACAAGGCGTCTTTGATGTAGAAAGGGTCTGCAGTAATGCAAGGAGCCCAGCTATAGTCTGTGCTGGACAGATGTTACAAGGAGTCTTTGATGTGTAAAGGGTCCGCAGGCATGCAAGGAGCCCAGCTATAGTCGGTGCTGGACAGATGTTACAGGGAGTCTTTGATGTAGAAAGGATCCGCAGCCATGTAAGGAGCCCAGCTATAGTCTGTGTTGAACAGATGTTACAAGGAGTCCTTGATGTAGGAAGGGTCAGCAGTAATGCAAGGAGTCCAGCTATAGTCAGTGCTGGACAGATGTTACAAGGAGTCCTTGATGTAGAAAGGGTCCGCAGCCATGCAAGGAGCCCAGCTAATGTCTGTGCTGGACAGATGTTACAAGGAGTCTTTGATGTAGAAAGGGTCCGAAGCCATGTAAGGAGCCCAGCTATAGACGGTGTTGGACAGATGTTACTAGGAGTCTTTGATGGGTAAATCGTCCGCAGCCATGCAAGGATCCCAGCTATAGTCTGTGCTGGACAGATGTTACAAGGAGTCTTTGATGTAGAAAGGGTCCGCAGCCAAGGAAGGAGCCCAGCTATAGACGGTGCTGGACAGATGTTACTAGGAGTCTTTTATGTAGAAAGGGTTTGAAGTAATACAAGGAGGCCAGACGCAGTCTGAGCTGGCCAGATGTTACAAGGAGTCTTTGATGTAGAAAGGGTCCACAGCCATGTAAGGAACCCAGCTATAGACGGTGCTGGACAGATGTTACAAGGAGTCTTTGATGTAGAAAGAGTCTTCAGTAATCAAGGAGCCCAGCTATAGTCTGTGCTGGACAGATATTACAAGGAGTCCTTGATGTAGAAAGGGTCTGCAGCCATGTAAGGAGCCCAGCAATAGTCGGTGATGGATGGATGTTACAAGGTGTCCTTGATGTAGAAAGAGTCCGCAGTAATGTAAGGAGCCCAGCTATAGTCGGTGATGGATGAATGTTACAAGGAGTCCTTGATGTAGAAATGGTCAGCAGTAATGCAAGGAGCCCAGCTATAGTCTGTGCTGGACAGATGTTACAAGGAGTCATTGATGTAGAAAGGGTCTGCAGCCATGCAAGGGGCCCAGCTATAGTCTGTGCTGGACAGATGTTACAAGGAGTCGTTGATGTGTAAACTGTCCGCAGCCATGCAAGGAGCCCAGCTACAGTCCGTGCTGGACAGATGTTACAAGGAGTCCTTAATGTAGAAAGGGTCTGCAGTAATGTAAGCAGCCCAGCTACAGTCCGTTCTGGAAAGATGTTACAAGGATTCCTTGATGTAGAAAGGGTCTGCAATATTGCAAGGAGCCCAGATATAGTCTTTGCTGGACAGATGTTACAAGGAGTCTTTGATGTAGAAAGGGTCCGGAGACATACAAGGAGCCCAGCTATCGTCTGTGCTGGACAGATTTTACAAGGAGTCTTTGATGTAGAAAGGGCCCGCAGCAATGCAAGGTGCCCAGCGATAGTCGGTGCTGGACAGATGTTACAAGGAGTCTTTGTTGTAGAAATGGTGAGCAGTTATGCAAGGAGCCCAGCTATCGTTTGTACTGGACAGATTTTACAAGGAGTCTTTGATGTAGAAAGGGCCCGCAGCAATGCAAGGAGCCCAGCTATAGTCTGTGCTGGACAGATGTTACAGGGAGTCTTTGAAGTAGAAAGGGTCCGCAGCCATGTAAGGAGCCCAGCTATAGACGGTGCTGGACAGATGTTACAAGGAGTCCTTGATGTAGGAAGGGTCAGCAGTAATGCAATGAGCCCAGCTATAGTCAGTGCTGGACAGATGTTACAAGGAGTCCTTGATGTAGAAAGGGTCAGCAGTAATGCAAGAAGCCCAGCTATAGTATGTGGTGGACAGATGTTACAAGGAGTCATTGATGTGTAAAGGGTCCGCAGCCATGCAAGGAGCCCAGGTAATGTCTGTGCTGGACAGATGTTACAAGGAGTCTTTGATGTAGAAAGGGTCCGCAGCCATGTAAGGAACCCAGCTATAGACGGTGCTGGACAGATGTTACTAGGAGTATTTGATGTGTAAATGGTCCACAGCCATGCAAGGAGCCCAGCTATAGTCTGTGCTGGACAGATGTTACAAGGAGTCTTTGATGTAGAAAGGGTCCGCAGCCATGTAAGGAGCCCAGCTATAGATGGTGCTGGACAGATGTTACTAGGAGTCTTTGATGTAGAAAGGGTTTGAAGTAATACAAGGAGCCCAGCTATAGTCTGTGCTGGCCAGATGTTACAAGGAGTCTTTGATGTAGAAAGGGTCCACAGCCATGTAAGGATCCCAGCTATAGTCTGTGCTGGACAGATGCTACAAGGAGTCTTTGATGTAGAAAGGGTCTGCAGTAATGCAAGGAGCCCAGCTCTAGTCTGTGCTGGACAGATGCTACAAGGAGTCTTTGATATGTAAAGGGTCTGCAGCAATGCAAGGAGCCCAGCTATAGTCTGTGCTGGACAGATGTTACAAGGAGTCCTTGATGTAGAAAGGGTCTGCAGCCATGTAAGGAGCCCAGCTATAGTCGGTGCTGGACAGATGTTACAAGGAGTCTTTGATTTAGAAAGGGTCTGCAGTAATGCAAGGAGCCCAGCTATAGTCGGTGCTGGACAGATGTTACAAGGAGTTTTTGATGTAGAAAGGGTCTGCAGCCATGTAAGGAGCCCAGCTATAGTCGGTGCTGGACAGATGTTACAAGGAGTCTTTGATGTGTAAAGGGTCCACAGCCATGTAAGGAGCCCAGCTATAGTCGGTGCTGGACAGATGTTACAAGGAGTCTTTGATGTAGAAAGGGTCTGCAGTAATGCAAGGAGCCCAGCTATAGTCGGTGCTGGACAGATGTTACAAGGAGTCTTTGATATAGAAAGGGTCTGCAGTAATGCAAGGAGCCCAGCTATAGTCGGTGCTGGACAGATGTTGCAAGGAGTCTTTGATGTGTAAAGGGTCCGCAGCCATGCAAGGAGCCCAGCTATAGTCGGTGCTGGACAGATGTTACAAGATTCTTTGATGTGTAAAGGGTCTGCAGTAATGCAAGGAGCCCAGCTGGACAGATGTCACAAGGAGTCCTTGATGTAGAAAGGGTATGCAGCCATGTAAGAAGCCCAGCTATAGTCTGTGCTGGATAGACGTTACAAGGAGTCTTTGATGTAGAAAGGGTCTGCAGTAATGCAAGGAGCCCAACTATAGTCGGTGCTGGACAGATGTTACAAGATTCTTTGATGTGTAAAGGGTCTGCAGTAATGCAAGGAGCCCAGCTGGACAGATGTCACAAGGAGTCCTTGATGTAGAAAGGGTATGCAGCAATTCAAGGAGCCCAGCTATAGTCTGTGCTGGACAGATGTTACATGGAGTCTTTGATATGTAAAGGGTCTGCAGTAATGCAAGGAGCCCAGCTATAGTCTGTGCTGGACAGATGTTACAAGGAGTCTTTGATGAAGAAAGGGTCTGAAGTCATGTAAGGAGCCCAGCTATAGTCGGTGATGGATGGATGTTACAAGGAGTCTTTGATGTAGAATGGGTCAGCAGTAAAGCAAGGAGCCCAGCTATAGTCTTTGCTGTACTGACGTTACAAAGAATCGTGGATGCAGAAAGGGTCTGAAGCCATGTAAGGAGCCCAGCTTTAGTCGGTGATGGATGGATGTTACAAGGAGTCTTTGATGTGGAAACGGTCTGCAGCCATGTAAGGTGCTCAGCTATAGTCTGTGCTGTACAGATGTTACAAGGAGTCTGATGTAGAACGAGTCTGCAGTAATGCAAGGATCCCAGCTACAGTCTATGCTGGACAGATGTTACAAGGCGTATTTTATGTGTAAAGAGTCCGCAGCCATGTAAGGAGCCCAGCTATAGTCTGTGCTGAACAGATGTTACAAGGAGTCATTGATGTAGAAAGGGTCTGCAGCCATGCAAGGGGCCCAGCTATAGTCTGTGCAGGACAGATGTTACAAGGAGTCGTTGATGTGTAAACTGTCCGCAGCCATGCAAGGAGCCCAGCTACAGTCCGTGCTGGACAGATGTTACAAGGAGTCCTTAATGTAGAAAGGGTCAGCAGTAATGTAAGCAGCCCAGCTACAGTCCGTTCTGGACAGATGTTACAAGGATTCCTTGATGTAGAAAGGGTCTGCAATATTGCAAGGAGCCCAGATATAGTCTGTGCTGGACAGATGTTACAAGGAGTCTTTGATATAGAAAGGGTCCGGAGACATACAAGGAGCCCAGCTATCGTCTGTGCTGGACAGATTTTACAAGGAGTCTTTGATGTAGAAAGGGCCCGCAGCAATGCAAGGTGCCCAGCTATAGTCGGTGCTGGACAGATGTTACAAGGAGTCTTTGTTGTAGAAATGGTGAGCAGTTATGCAAGGAGCCCAGCTATAGTCGGTGCTGGACAGATGTTGCAAGGAGTCTTTGATGTAGAAAGGGTCTGTAGTCATGTAAGGAGCCCAGCTATAGACAGTGCTGGACAGATGTTACAAGGAGTCTTTGATGTAGAAAGGGTCCGGAGACATACAAGGAGCCCAGCTATCGTCTGTGCTGGACAGGTTTTACAAGGAGTCTTTGATGTAGAAAGGGCCCGCAGCAATGCAAGGAGCCCAGCTATAGTCTGTTCTGGCCAGATGTTACAAGGAGTCCTTGATGTAGAAAGGGTCGGCAGTAATGCAAGGAGCCCAGCTATAGTCTGTGCTGGACAGATGTTACAGGGAGTCTTTGAAGTAGAAAGGGTCCGCAGCCATGTAAGGAGCCCAGCTATAGACGGTGCTGGAGAGATGTTACAAGGAGACTTTGATGTAGAAAGGGTTTACAGTAATGCAAGGAGGCCAGCCGTAGTCTGTGCTGGCCAGATGTTACAAGGAGTCTTTGATGTAGAAAGGGGCGCAGCCGTGCAAGGAGCCCAGCTATAGTCTGTGTTGGACAGATGTTACAAGGAGTCCTTGATGTAGGATGGGTCAGCAGTAATGCAATGAGCCCAGCTATAGTCAGTGCTGGACAGATGTTACAAGGAGTCCTTGATGTAGAAAGGGTCAGCAGTAATGCAAGAAGCCCAGCTATAGTATGTGCTGGACAGATGTTACAAGGAGTCATTGATGTGTAAAGGGACCGTAGCCATGCAAGGAGCCCAGATAATGTCTGTGCTGGACAGATGTTACAAGGAGTCTTTGATGTAGAAAGGGTCCGCAGCCATGTAAGGAACCCAGCTATAGACGGTGCTGGACAGATGTTACTAGGAGTCTTTGATGTGTAAATGGTCCACAGCCATGCAAGGAGCCCAGCTATAGTCTGTGCTGGACAGATGTTACAAGGAGTCTTTGATGTAGAAAGGGTCCACAGCCATGTAAGGAACCCAGCTATAGATGGTGCTGGAAAGATATTACAAGGAGTCCTTGATGTAGAAAGGGTCTGCAGCCATGTAAGGAGCCCAGCTATAGTCGGTGATGGATGGATGTTACAAGGTGTCTTTGATGTTGAAAGAGTCCGCAGTAAGGAATGTTACAAGGAGTCCTTGATGTAGAAATGGTCAGCAGTAATGCAAGGAGCCCAGCTATAGTCTGTGCTGGACCGATATTACAACGAGTCCTTGATGTAGAAAGGGTTTGCAGCCATGTAAGGATCCCAGCTATAGTCTGTGCTGGACAGATGCTACAAGGAGTCTTTGATGTAGAAAGGGTCTGCAGTAATGCAAGGAGCCCAGCTCTAGTCTGTGCTGGACAGATGCTACAAGGAGTCTTTGATATGTAAAGGGTCTGCAGTAATGCAAGGAGCCCAGCTATAGTCTGTGCTGGACAGATGTTACAAGGAGTCCTTGATGTAGAAAGGGTCTGCAGCCATGTAAGGAGCCCAGCTATATTCGATGCTGGACAGATGTTACAAGGAGTCTTTGATGTAGAAAGGGTCTGCAGTAATGCAAGGAGCCCAGCTATAGTCGGTGCTGGACAGATGTTACAAGGAGTCTTTGATGTAGAAAGGGTCTGCAGTAATGCAAGGAGCCCAGCTATAGTCGGTGCTGGACATATGTTGCAAGGAGTCTTTGATGTGTAAAGGGTCCGCAGCCATGCAAGGATCCCAGCTATACTCTGTGCTGGACTAATGTTACAAGGAGACGTTGATGTAGAAAGGGTCTGCAGCCATGTAAGAAGCCCAGCTATAGTCTGTGCTGGATAGACGTTACAAGGAGTCTTTGATATGTAAAGGGTCTGCAGTAATGCAAGGAGCCCAGCTATAGTCTGTGCTGGACAGATGTTACAAGGAGTCCTTGATGTAGAAAGGGTCTGCAGTAATGCAAGGAGCCCAGCTATAGTCTGTGCTGGACAGATGCTACAAGGAGTCTTTGATATGTAAAGGGTCTGCAGTAATGCAAGGAGCCCAGCTATAGTCTGTGCTGGACAGATGTTACAAGGAGTCCTTGATGTAGAAAGGGTCTGCAGCCATGTAAGGAGCCCAGCTATAGTCGGTGCTGGACAGATGTTACAAGGAGTCTTTGATGTAGAAAGGGTCTGCAGTAATGCAAGGAGCCCAGCTATAGTCGGTGCTGGACAGATGTTACAAGGAGTCTTTGATGTAGAAAGGGTCTGCAGTAATGCAAGGAGCCCAACTATAGTCGGTGCTGGACAGATGTTACAAGAGTCTTTGATGTGTAAAGGGTCTGCAGTAATGCAAGGAGCCCAGCTGGACAGATGTCACAAGGAGTCCTTGATGTAGAAAGGGTCTGCAGCAATTCAAGGAGCCCAGCTATAGTCTGTGCTGGACAGATGTTACAAGGAGTCTTTGATGTAGAAAGGGTCTGCAGTAATGTAAGGAGAACAGCTATAGTCTGTGCTGGACAGGTGTTACAATGAGTCCTTGATGTAGAAAGGGTCTGCATCCATGAAAGGAGCCCAGCTATAGTCTCTGCTGGATAGATGTTACAAGGCGTCTTTGATGTAGAAAGGGTCTGCAGTAATGCAAGGAGCCCAGCTATAATCTGTGCTGGACAGATGTTACAAGGAGTCTTTGATGTGTAAAGGGTCCGCAGGCATGCAAGGAGCCCAGCTATAGTCTGTGCTGGACAGATGTTACAGGGAGTCTTTGATGTAGAAAGGATCCGCAGCCATGTAAGGAGCCCAGCTATAGTCTGTGTTGAACAGATGTTACAAGGAGTCCTTGATGTAGGAAGGGTCAGCAGTAATGCAAGGAGTCCAGCTATAGTCAGTGCTGGACAGATGTTACAAGGAGTCATTGATGTAGAAAGGGTCCGCAGCCATGCAAGGAGCCCAGCTAATGTCTGTGCTGGACAGATGTTACAAGGAGTCTTTGATGTAGAAAGGGTCCGAAGCCATGTAAGGAGCCCAGCTGTAGACGGTGTTGGACAGATGTTACTAGGAGTCTTTGATGTGTAAATGGTCCGCAGCCATGCAAGGATCCCAGCTATAGTCTGTGCTGGACAGATGTTACAAGGAGTCTTTGATGTAGAAAGGGTCCGCAGCCAAGGAAGGAGCCCAGCTATAGACGGTGCTGGACAGATGTTACTAGGAGTCTTTTATGTAGAAAGGGTTTGAAGTAATACAAGGAGGCCAGACGCAGTCTGTGCTGGCCAGATGTTACAAGGAGTCTTTGATGTAGAAAGGGTCCACAGCCATGTAAGGAACCCAGCTATAGACGGTGCTGGACAGATGTTACAAGGAGTCTTTGATGTAGAAAGAGTCTTCAGTAATCAAGGAGCCCAGCTATAGTCTGTGCTGGACAGATATTACAAGGAGTCCTTGATGTAGAAAGGGTCTGCAGCCATGTAAGGAGCCCAGCAATAGTCGGTGATGGATGGATGTTACAAGGTGTCCTTGATGTAGAAAGAGTCCGCAGTAATGCAAGGAGCCCAGCTATAGTCTGTGCTGGACAGATGTTACAAGGAGTCATTGTGTGTCAGTGTGTCAACAATAGCTTTATTCGGTTAATAATTAAAACCATCAAAGCATACAGAAAATTTCATTTGCAAATAGTTACATGTAGAAATAATTAACAAAGGAATTTCAAACAATACACAATGCACAAATATACATAAAAATGTGTTTAAACAAATGATTGGCGAATGAGAACATTAAAAAGTAAAACAGGCCAAAATTTAAAAGACTATTTCATGATTTCAAAAGAAAAAGGATAAAAAAGGCCTGGTCTCGGACTCTCAAACGTTATAAAAAGAATAGAGCTAAAATATATTAAACTACATTCGATTTCTACTTCTAATTGCCCCTGAAAGATAGCTGGCAACTCCAAAACAGACAAAAGGAGAGCCCAACATTTGCAGAAATACCAAGGCGGGCCTTACTTGGTCAAAGTGACAGTTCTTAAAAATTGGGCAAATAAATTTCTTACGTAACAGAGTGTAAAATTTGCAGTAAAAAATCATATGCAGCGTATTTTGTTCGGAGGCGTTATCACAGGGACAGGGGCCCAAAAGTGCCCTCTTTAAAAAAGCCCTTCGGGTGTGCTAGGAGCCAAGGTAACATGTCATGTTTAAACCTAATCAATAAAAACAGATGAAAAGGGTTATTTATATAAGTCAAGTATGGCTGAATCTCATTGCCCATACTTAACATGACAAATCTCCTAACAGACGGTTTACACACTTCCTCGCCTTCTCTCTGCAACTTTGCCCTACACATGAACTGAGACTTTAAGTCTTTTATTTTCAATTTGGACAGCTCACATGGTCTCTCAAATAATTCTAAGCAGCCAAGAGTCTCCATCTCAGATTTAATATATCGTAGCCAGGGAATACACATGGCTTTATCAAGGACCAGACAGTCTTGTATAATGAGCTGGTTTAGGGTTGGTGGATGCTGCGCCCAAACCCTTAACCAACCCATTAATGGGGCAACGGAAATCTGATCCACTAGATACTCAGCCCCCAAATCTTCATGAATATTAAAGATTGAAGTAGAAACAGGCAATGACAAAAGTTTCCGAAAAAAGGCATTCTCAATTAATTGAATCTCCACTGCCGATGCATAGCCCCAGACCTCACTACCATACAGGGCCATAGGCACGCACTTAGCGTTATATATTTTCAAAATCGCGGGCAAGGGCTTGCATCCCAGCCGTTTTGCAAAACCCAACAATGCTCCAGTTGCCCTGGCGAGGATATTCTGTTTCTGTGCGCGTTGCGCGACCCATGATCCTCGGTCATCAAAAGTGACCCCCAAATATGGAAAGGTCTGGACTTTTGTTAGCACCTGCTTATTGCAGAAGAATTTAACCTTTTTTGCAGCTCCATCTCCTATTGTCATAGAATGGGATTTTTTAAAATTTATTACTAAGTCCAAAGAGACCATAAAATCGTTAAAACCATTTAAAAGGGCTTGAAGGCCTCTTGCAGTTCTAGCCAATAAGACCGTGTCATCCGCATACAACAAAGCGGGAATCAACTTAGTACCTACTCTTGGGATGTCTTTACAAGATGAGGACAAAACTTTCCCCAGGTTATTAATATAGAGTGAGAAAAGCAGGGGGGCGAGAATGCACCCCTGTCTCACCCCACGCTTCACCTGCCAGGCATCAGTTAGATTCCCGTCCTTATTATAACGGACCGCCGCAGTAGTGTCTTCATGTATAAGTGCCAAAAAGGAAATCAGCACAGGGTCAAGACCCATAGTTGCCAGGGATGCCCATAGTTTTTGACGATTAACCAAATCAAAAGCAGTAGATAGGTCCATGAATGCTAAATGTAAGACCCCCTGCTTCGCAATCGTATACTTCCCAATGATGAGATGCAAATTAAGGCATTGACCTACCGTGCTCCTTCCCTTTCTGAAACCATACTGTAGGTCCGAAATAATGGAGTTGTCCTCCAGCCATGATGTTAACCGTGCTAGGACAACTTTACCCATTATTTTCATTGCGGAATCGAGAAGAGAAATAGGCCGATAACATGCCGGATCCTCTCTTGCACCTTTTTTAAATATTGGTACTATCACGGCCTTACCCCAAGAACGGGGGACACCCTCCTTTGCTACCGCATTAAAAACTAAGGTTAGAAGTTTCGCCCAGTAATTTGAATCTGCCTTGTACAAATCCGCAGGGACACCATCGGGGCCGGGTGCTTTGCCCTTTGCCATTGATTCAATGGCGTCCTGAACTTCAGCCTCAGTAAAATTAATTTTCGATGACAGATTAGTATCCCCAGTCATTGGTGTAGAAAGGGTCTGCAGCCATGCAAGGGGCCCAGCTATAGTCTGTGCTGGACAGATGTTACAAGGAGTCGTTGATGTGTAAACTGTCCGCAGCCATGCAAGGAGCCCAGCTACAGTCCGTGCTGGGCAGATGTTACAAGGAGTCCTTAATGTAGAAAGGGTCTGCAGTAATGTAAGCAGCCCAGCTACAGTCCGTTCTGGACAGATGTTACAAGGATTCCTTGATGTAGAAAGGGTCTGCAATATTGCAAGGAGCCCAGATATAGTCCATGCTGGACAGATGTTACAAGGAGTCTTTGATGTAGAAAGGGTCCGGAGACATACAAGGAGCCCAGCTATCGTCTGTGCTGGACAGATTTTACAAGGAGTCTTTGATGTAGAAAGGGCCCGCAGCAATGCAAGGTGCCCAGCTATAGTCGGTGCTGGACAGATGTTACAAGGAGTCTTTGTTGTAGAAATGGTGAGCAGTTATGCAAGGAGCCCAGCTATCGTCTGTACTGGACAGATTTTACAAGGAGTCTTTGATGTAGAAAGGGCCCGCAGCAATGCAAGGAGCCCAGCTATAGTGTGTGCTGGACAGATGTTACAGGGAGTCTTTGGAGTAGAAAGGGTCCGCAGCCATGTAAGGAGCCCAGCTATAGACGGTGCTGGAGAGATGTTACAAGGAGACTTTGATGTAGAAAGGGTTTACAGTAATGCAAGGAGGCCAGCCGTAGTCTGTGCTGGCCAGATGTTACAAGGAGTCCTTGATGTAGGAAGGGTCAGCAGTAATGCAAGGAGCCCAGCTATAGTCAGTGCTGGACAGATGTTACAAGGAGTCCTTGATGTAGAAAGGGTCAGCAGTAATGCAAGAAGCCCAGCTATAGTATGTGGTGGACAGATGTTACAAGGAGTCATTGATGTGTAAAGGGACCGTAGCCATGCAAGGAGCCCAGATAATGTCTGTGCTGGACAGATGTTACAAGGAGTCTTTGATGTAGAAAGGGTCCGCAGCCATGTAAGGAACCCAGCTATAGACGGTGCTGGACAGATGTTACTAGGAGTCTTTGATGTGTAAATGGTCCACAGCCATGCAAGGAGCCCAGCTATAGTCTGTGCTGGACAGATGTTACAAGGAGTCTTTGATGTAGAAAGGGTCCACAGCCATGTAAGGCACCCAGCTATAGATGGTGCTGGACAGATATTACAAGGAGTCCTTGATGTAGAAAGGGTCTGCAGCCATGTAAGGAGCCCAGCTATAGTCGGTGATGGATGGATGTTACAAGGTGTCTTTGATGTTGAAAGAGTCCGCAGTAATGAATGTTACAAGGAGTCCTTGATGTAGAAATGGTCAGCAGTAATGCAAGGAGCCCAGCTATAGTCTGTGCTGGACAGATGTTACAAGGAGTCCTTGATGTAGAAAGGGTCTGCAGCCATGTAAGGAGCCCAGCTATAGTCGGTGCTGGACAGATGTTACAAGGAGTCTTTGATGTAGAAAGGGTCTGCAGTAATGCAAGGAGCCCAGCTATAGTCGGTGCTGGACAGATGTTACAAGGAGTCTTTGATGTAGAAAGGGTCTGCAGTAATGCAAGGAGCCCAGCTATAGTCGGTGCTGGACAGATGTTGCAAGGAGTCTTTGATGTGTAAAGGGTCCGCAGCCATGCAAGGAGCCCAGCTATACTCTGTGCTGGACTAATGTTACAAGGAGACGTTGATGTAGAAAGGGTCTGCAGCCATGTAAGAAGCCCAGCTATAGTCTGTGCTGGATAGACGTTACAAGGAGTCTTTGATGTAGAAAGGGTCTGCAGTAATGCAAGGAGCCCAACTATAGTCGGTGCTGGACAGATGTTACAAGAGTCTTTGATGTGTAAAGGGTCTGCAGTAATGCAAGGAGCCCAGCTGGACAGATGTCACAAGGAGTCCTTGATGTAGAAAGGGTCTGCAGCAATTCAAGGAGCCCAGCTATAGTCTGTGCTGGACAGATGTTACAAGGAGTCTTTGATGTAGAAAGGGTCTGCAGTAATGTAAGGAGAACAGCTATAGTCTGTGCTGGACAGGTGTTACAATGAGTCCTTGATGTAGAAAGGGTCCGCATCCATGTAAGGAGCCCAGCTATAGTCTCTGCTGGATAGATGTTACAAGGCGTCTTTGATGTAGAAAGGGTTTACAGTAATGCAAGGAGGCCAGCCGTAGTCTGTGCTGGCCAGATGTTACAAGGAGTCTTTGATGTAGAAAGGGGCGCAGCCGTGCAAGGAGCCCAGCTATAGTCTGTGTTGGACAGATGTTACAAGGAGTCCTTGATGTAGGATGGGTCAGCAGTAATGCAATGAGCCCAGCTATAGTCAGTGCTGGACAGATGTTACAAGGAGTCCTTGATGTAGAAAGGGTCAGCAGTAATGCAAGAAGCCCAGCTATAGTATGTGCTGGACAGATGTTACAAGGAGTCATTGATGTGTAAAGGGACCGTAGCCATGCAAGGAGCCCAGATAATGTCTGTGCTGGACAGATGTTACAAGGAGTCTTTGATGTAGAAAGGGTCCGCAGCCATGTAAGGAACCCAGCTATAGACGGTGCTGGACAGATGTTACTAGGAGTCTTTGATGTAGAAAGGGTTTGAAGTAATACAAGGAGCCCAGCTATAGTCTGTGCTGGCCAGATGTTACAAGGAGTCTTTGATGTAGAAAGGGTCCACAGCCATGTAAGGATCCCAGCTATAGTCTGTGCTGGACAGATGCTACAAGGAGTCTTTGATGTAGAAAGGGTCTGCAGTAATGCAATGAGCCCAGCTCTAGTCTGTGCTGGACAGATGCTACAAGGAGTCTTTGATATGGAAAGGGTCTGCAGCAATGCAAGGAGCCCAGCTATAGTCTGTGCTGGACAGATGTTACAAGGAGTCCTTGATGTAGAAAGGGTCTGCAGCCATGTAAGGAGCCCAGCTATAGTCGGTGCTGGACAGATGTTACAAGGAGTCTTTGATTTAGAAAGGGTCTGCAGTAATGCAAGGAGCCCAGCTATAGTCGGTGCTGGACAGATGTTACAAGGAGTCTTTGATGTAGAAAGGGTCTGCAGCCATGTAAGGAGCCCAGCTATAGTCGGTGCTGGACAGATGTTACAAGGAGTCTTTGATGTGTAAAGGGTCCACAGCCATGTAAGGAGCCCAGCTATAGTCGGTGCTGGACAGATGTTACAAGGAGTCTTTGATGTAGAAAGGGTCTGCAGTAATGCAAGGAGCCCAGCTATAGTCGGTGCTGGACAGATGTTACAAGGAGTCTTTGATATAGAAAGGGTCTGCAGTAATGCAAGGAGCCGAGCTATAGTCGGTGCTGGACAGATGTTGCAAGGAGTCTTTGATGTGTAAAGGGTCCGCAGCCATGCAAGGAGCCCAGCTATAGTCGGTGCTGGACAGATGTTACAAGATTCTTTGATGTGTAAAGGGTCTGCAGTAATGCAAGGAGCCCAGCTGGACAGATGTCACAAGGAGTCCTTGATGTAGAAAGGGTATGCAGCCATGTAAGAAGCCCAGCTATAGTCTGTGCTGGATAGACGTTACAAGGAGTCTTTGATGTAGAAAGGGTCTGCAGTAATGCAAGGAGCCCAACTATAGTCGGTGCTGGACAGATGTTACAAGATTCTTTGATGTGTAAAGGGTCTGCAGTAATGCAAGGAGCCCAGCTGGACAGATGTCACAAGGAGTCCTTGATGTAGAAAGGGTATGCAGCAATTCAAGGAGCCCAGCTATAGTCTGTGCTGGACAGATGTTACATGGAGTCTTTGATATGTAAAGGGTCTGCAGTAATGCAAGGAGCCCAGCTATAGTCTGTGCTGGACAGATGTTACAAGGAGTCTTTGATGAAGAAAGGGTCTGAAGTCATGTAAGGAGCCCAGCTATAGTCGGTGATGGATGGATGTTACAAGGAGTCTTTGATGTAGAATGGGTCAGCAGTAAAGCAAGGAGCCCAGCTATAGTCTTTGCTGTACTGACGTTACAAAGAATCGTGGATGCAGAAAGGGTCTGAAGCCATGTAAGGAGCCTAGCTTTAGTCGGTGATGGATGGATGTTACAAGGAGTCTTTGATGTGGAAACGGTCTGCAGCCATGTAAGGTGCTCAGCTATAGTCTGTGCTGTACAGATGTTACAAGGAGTCTGATGTAGAACGAGTCTGCAGTAATGCAAGGATCCCAGCTACAGTCTATGCTGGACAGATGTTACAAGGCGTCTTTGATGTGAAAAGAGTCCGCAGCCATGTAAGGAGCCCAGCTATAGTCTGTGCTGAACAGATGTTACAAGGAGTCATTGATGTAGAAAGGGTCTGCAGCCATGCAAGGGGCCCAGCTATAGTCTGTGCTGGACAGATGTTACAAGGAGTCGTTGATGTGTAAACTGTCCGCAGCCATGCAAGGAGCCCAGCTACAGTCCGTGCTGGACAGATGTTACAAGGAGTCCTTAATGTAGAAAGGGTCTGCAGTAATGTAAGCAGCCCAGCTACAGTCCGTTCTGGACAGATGTTACAAGGATTCCTTGATGTAGAAAGGGTCTGCAATATTGCAAGGAGCCCAGATATAGTCTGTGCTGGACAGATGTTACAAGGAGTCTTTGATATAGAAAGGGTCCGGAGACATACAAGGAGCCCAGCTATCGTCTGTGCTGGACAGATTTTACAAGGAGTCTTTGATGTAGAAAGGGCCCGCAGCAATGCAAGGTGCCCAGCTATAGTCGGTGCTGGACAGATGTTACAAGGAGTCTTTGTTGTAGAAATGGTGAGCAGTTATGCAAGGAGCCCAGCTATAGTCGGTGCTGGACAGATGTTGCAAGGAGTCTTTGATGTAGAAAGGGTCTGTAGTCATGTAAGGAGCCCAGCTATAGACAGTGCTGGACAGATGTTACAAGGAGTCTTTGATGTAGAAAGGGTCCGGAGACATACAAGGAGCCCAGATAATGTCTGTGCTGGACAGATGTTACAAGGAGTCTTTGATGTAGAAAGGGTCCGCAGCCATGTAAGGAACCCAGCTATAGACGGTGCTGGACAGATGTTACTAGGAGTCTTTGATGTGTAAATGGTCCACAGCCATGCAAGGAGCCCAGCTATAGTCTGTGCTGGACAGATGTTACAAGGAGTCTTTGATGTAGAAAGGGTCCACAGCCATGTAAGGAACCCAGCTATAGATGGTGCTGGACAGATATTACAAGGAGTCCTTGATGTAGAAAGGGTCTGCAGCCATGTAAGGAGCCCAGCTATAGTCGGTGATGGATGGATGTTACAAGGTGTCTTTGATGTTGAAAGAGTCCGCAGTAAGGAATGTTACAAGGAGTCCTTGATGTAGAAATGGTCAGCAGTAATGCAAGGAGCCCAGCTATAGTCTGTGCTGGACCGATATTACAACGAGTCCTTGATGTAGAAAGGGTTTGCAGCCATGTAAGGATCCCAGCTATAGTCTGTGCTGGACAGATGCTACAAGGAGTCTTTGATGTAGAAAGGGTCTGCAGTAATGCAAGGAGCCCAGCTCTAGTCTGTGCTGGACAGATGCTACAAGGAGTCTTTGATATGTAAAGGGTCTGCAGTAATGCAAGGAGCCCAGCTATAGTCTGTGCTGGACAGATGTTACAAGGAGTCCTTGATGTAGAAAGGGTCTGCAGCCATGTAAGGAGCCCAGCTATATTCGATGCTGGACAGATGTTACAAGGAGTCTTTGATGTAGAAAGGGTCTGCAGTAATGCAAGGAGCCCAGCTCTAGTCTGTGCTGGACAGATGCTACAAGGAGTCTTTGATATGTAAAGGGTCTGCAGTAATGCAAGGAGCCCAGCTATAGTCTGTGCTGGACAGATGTTACAAGGAGTCCTTGATGTAGAAAGGGTCTGCAGCCATGTAAGGAGCCCAGCTATAGTCGGTGCTGGACAGATGTTACAAGGAGTCTTTGATGTAGAAAGGGTCTGCAGAAATGCAAGGAGCCCAGCTATAGTCGGTGCTGGACAGATGTTACAAGGAGTCTTTGATGTAGAAAGGGTCTGCAGTAATGCAAGGAGCCCAGCTATAGTCGGTGCTGGACATATGTTGCAAGGAGTCTTTGATGTGTAAAGGCTCCGCAGCCATGCAAGGAGCCCAGCTATACTCTGTGCTGGACTAATGTTACAAGGAGACGTTGATGTAGAAAGGGTCTGCAGCCATGTAAGAAGCCCAGCTATAGTCTGTGCTGGATAGACGTTACAAGGAGTCTTTGATATGTAAAGGGTCTGCAGTAATGCAAGGAGCCCAGCTATAGTCTGTGCTGGACAGATGTAACAAGGAGTCCTTGATGTAGAAAGGGTCTGCAGTAATGCAAGGAGCCCAGCTATAGTCTGTGCTGGACAGATGCTACAAGGAGTCTTTGATATGTAAAGGGTCTGCAGTAATGCAAGGAGCCCAGCTATAGTCTGTGCTGGACAGATGTTACAAGGAGTCCTTGATGTAGAAAGGGTCTGCAGCCATGTAAGGAGCCCAGCTATAGTCGGTGCTGGACAGATGTTACAAGGAGTCTTTGATGTAGAAAGGGTCTGCAGTAATGCAAGGAGCCCAACTATAGTCGGTGCTGGACAGATGTTACAAGAGTCTTTGATGTGTAAAGGGTCTGCAGTAATGCAAGGAGCCCAGCTGGACAGATGTCACAAGGAGTCCTTGATGTAGAAAGGGTCTGCAGCAATTCAAGGAGCCCAGCTATATTCTGTGCTGGACAGATGTTACAAGGAGTCTTTGATGTAGAAAGGGTCTGCAGTAATGTAAGGAGAACAGCTATAGTCTGTGCTGGACAGGTGTTACAATGAGTCCTTGATGTAGAAAGGGTCTGCATCCATGTAAGGAGCCCAGCTATAGTCTCTGCTGGATAGATGTTACAAGGCGTCTTTGATGTAGAAAGGGTCTGCAGTAATGCAAGGAGCCCAGCTATAGTCTGTGCTGGACAGATGTTACAAGGAGTCTTTGATGTGTAAAGGGTCCGCAGGCATGCAAGGAGCCCAGCTATAGTCTGTGCTGGACAGATGTTACAAGGAGTCTTTGATGTAGAAAGGGTCCGAAGCCATGTAAGGAGCCCAGCTATAGACGGTGTTGGACAGATGTTACTAGGAGTCTTTGATTTGTAAATGGTCCGCAGCCATGCAAGGATCCCAGCTATAGTCTGTGCTGGACAGATGTTACAAGGAGTCTTTGATGTAGAAAGGGTCCGCAGCCAAGGAAGGAGCCCAGCTATAGACGGTGCTGGACAGATGTTACTAGGAGTCTTTTATGTAGAAAGGGTTTGAAGTAATACAAGGAGGCCAGACGCAGTCTGTGCTGGCCAGATGTTACAAGGAGTCTTTGATGTAGAAAGGGTCCAGAGCCATGTAAGGAACCCAGCTATAGACGGTGCTGGACAGATGTTACAAGGAGTCTTTGATGTAGAAAGAGTCTTCAGTAATCAAGGAGCCCAGCTATAGTCTGTGCTGGACAGATATTACAAGGAGTCCTTGATGTAGAAAGGGTCTGCAGCCATGTAAGGAGCCCAGCTATACTCTGTGCTGGACTAATGTTACAAGGAGACGTTGATGTAGAAAGGGTCTGCAGCCATGTAAGAAGCCCAGCTATAGTCTGTGCTGGATAGACGTTACAAGGAGTCTTTGATATGTAAAGGGTCTGCAGTAATGCAAGGAGCCCAGCTATAGTCTGTGCTGGACAGATGTTACAAGGAGTCCTTGATGTAGAACGGGTCTGCAGTAATGCAAGGAGCCCAGCTATAGTCTGTGCTGGACAGATGCTACAAGGAGTCTTTGATATGTAAAGGGTCTGCAGTAATGCAAGGAGCCCAGCTATAGTCTGTGCTGGACAGATGTTACAAGGAGTCCTTGATGTAGAAAGGGTCTGCAGCCATGTAAGGAGCCCAGCTATAGTCGGTGCTGGACAGATGTTACAAGGAGTCTTTGATGTAGAAAGGGTCTGCAGTAATGCAAGGAGCCCAGCTATAGTCGGTGCTGGACAGATGTTACAAGGAGTCTTTGATGTAGAAAGGGTCTGCAGTAATGCAAGGAGCCCAACTATAGTCGGTGCTGGACAGATGTTACAAGAGTCTTTAATGTGTAAAGGGTCTGCAGTAATGCAAGGAGCCCAGCTGGACAGATGTCACAAGGAGTCCTTGATGTAGAAAGGGTCTGCAGCAATTCAAGGAGCCCAGCTATAGTCTGTGCTGGACAGATGTTACAAGGAGTCTTTGATGTAGAAAGGGTCTGCAGTAATGTAAGGAGAACAGCTATAGTCTGTGCTGGACAGGTGTTACAATGAGTCCTTGATGTAGAAAGGGTCTGCATCCATGTAAGGAGCCCAGCTATAGTCTCTGCTGGATAGATGTTACAAGGTGTCTTTGATGTAGAAAGGGTCTGCAGTAATGCAAGGAGCCCAGCTATAGTCTGTGCTGGACAGATGTTACAAGGAGACTTTGATGTGTAAAGGGTCCCCAGGCATGCAAGGAGCCCAGCTATAGTCTGTGCTGGACAGATGTTACAAGGAGTCTTTGATGTAGAAAGGGTCCGAAGCCATGTAAGGAGCCCAGCTATAGACGGTGTTGGACAGATGTTACTAGGAGTCTTTGATTTGTAAATGGTCCGCAGCCATGCAAGGATCCCAGCTATAGTCTGTGCTGGACAGATGTTACAAGGAGTCTTTGATGTAGAAAGGGTCCGCAGCCAAGGAAGGAGCCCAGCTATAGACGGTGCTGGACAGATGTTACTAGGAGTCTTTTATGTAGAAAGGGTTTGAAGTAATACAAGGAGGCCAGACGCAGTCTGTGCTGGCCAGATGTTACAAGGAGTCTTTGATGTAGAAAGGGTCCACAGCCATGTAAGGAACCCAGCTATAGACGGCGCTGGACAGATGTTACAAGGAGTCTTTGATGTAGAAAGAGTCTTCAGTAATCAAGGAGCCCAGCTATAGTCTGTGCTGGACAGATATTACAAGGAGTCCTTGATGTAAAAAGGGTCTGCAGCCATGTAAGGAGCCCAGCAATAGTCGGTGATGGAAGGATGTTACAAGGTGTCCTTGATGTAGAAAGAGTCCGCAGTAATGTAAGGAGCCCAGCTATAGTCGGTGATGGATGAATGTTACAAGGAGTCCTTGATGTAGAAATGGTCAGCAGTAATGCAAGGAGCCCAGCTATAGTCTGTGCTGGACAGATGCTACAAGGAGTCTTTGATATGTAAAGGGTCTGCAGTAATGCAAGGAGCCCAGCTATAGTCTGTGCTGGTCAGATGTTACAAGGAGTCCTTGATGTAGAAAGGGTCTGCAGTAATGCAAGGAGCCCAGCTATAGTCTGTGCTGGACAGATGCTACAAGGAGTCTTTGATATGTAAAGGGTCTACAGTAATGCAAGGAGCCCAGCTATAGTCTGTGCTGGACAGATGTTACAAGGAGTCCTTGATGTAGAAAGGGTCTGCAGCCATGTAAGGAGCCCAGCTATAGTCGGTGCTGGGCAGATGTTACAAGGAGTCTTTGATGTAGAAAGGGTCTGCAGTAATGCAAGGAGCCCAGCTATAGTCGGTGCTGGACAGATGTTACAAGGAGTCTTTGATGTAGAAAGGGTCTGCAGTAATGCAAGGAGCCCAACTATAGTCGGTGCTGGACAGATGTTACAAGAGTCTTTGATGTGTAAAGGGTCTGCAGTAATGCAAGGAGCCCAGCTGGACAGATGTCACAAGGAGTCCTTGATGTAGAAAGGGTCTGCAGCAATTCAAGGAGCCCAGCTATAGTCTGTGCTGGACAGATGTTACAAGTAGTCTTTGATGTAGAAAGGGTCTGCAGTAATGTAAGGAGAACAGCTATAGTCTGTGCTGGACAGGTGTTACAATGAGTCCTTGATGTAGAAAGGGTCTGCATCCATGTAAGGAGCCCAGCTATAGTCTCTGCTGGATAGATGTTACAAGGCGTCTTTGATGTAGAAAGGGTCTGCAGTAATGCAAGGAGCCCAGCTATAGTCTGTGCTGGACAGATGTTACAAGGAGTCTTTGATGTGTAAAGGGTCCGCAGGCATGCAAGGAGCCCAGCTATAGTCTGTGCTGGACAGATGTTACAAGGAGTCTTTGATGTAGAAAGGGTCCGAAGCCATGTAAGGAGCCCAGCTATAGACGGTGTTGGACAGATGTTACTAGGAGTCTTTGATTTGTAAATGGTCCGCAGCCATGCAAGGATCCCAGCTATAGTCTGTGCTGGACAGATGTTACAAGGAGTCTTTGATGTAGAAAGGGTCCGCAGCCAAGGAAGGAGCCCAGCTATAGACGGTGCTGGACAGATGTTACTAGAAGTCTTTTATGTAGAAAGGGTTTGAAGTAATACAAGGAGGCCAGACGCAGTCTGTGCTGGCCAGATGTTACAAGGAGTCTTTGATGTAGAAAGGGTCCACAGCCATGTAAGGAACCCAGCTATAGACGGTGCTGGACAGATGTTACAAGGAGTCTTTGATGTAGAAAGAGTCTTCAGTAATCAAGGAGCCCAGCTATAGTCTGTGCTGGACAGATATTACAAGGAGTCCTTGATGTAGAAAGGGTCTGCAGCCATGTAAGGAGCCCAGCAATAGTCGGTGATGGATGGATGTTACAAGGTGTCCTTGATGTAGAAAGAGTCCGCAGTAATGTAAGGAGCCCAGCTATAGTCGGTGATGGATGAATGTTACAAGGAGTCCTTGATGTAGAAATGGTCAGCAGTAATGCAAGGAGCCCAGCTATAGTCTGTGCTGGACAGATGTTACAAGGAGTCGTTGATGTGTAAACTGTCCGCAGCCATGCAAGGAGCCCAGCTACAGTCCGTGCTGGACAGATGTTACAAGGAGTCCTTAATGTAGAAAGGGTCTGCAGTAATGTAAGCAGCCCAGCTACAGTCCGTTCTGGACAGATGTTACAAGGAGTCTTTGATGTAGAAAGGGTCCGGAGACATACAAGGAGCCCAGCTATCGTCTGTGCTGGACAGATTTTACAAGGAGTCTTTGATGTAGAAAGGGCCCGCAGCAATGCAAGGTGCCCAGCTATAGTCGGTGCTGGACAGATGTTACAAGGAGTCTTTGTTGTAGAAATGGTGAGCAGTTATGCAAGGAGCCCAGCTATCGTCTGTACTGGACAGATTTTACAAGGAGTCTTTGATGTAGAAAGGGCCCGCAGCAATGCAAGGAGCCCAGCTATAGTCTGTGCTGGACAGATGTTACAGGGAGTCTTTGAAGTAGAAAGGGTCCGCAGCCATGTAAGGAGCCCAGCTATAGACGGTGCTGGAGAGATGTTACAAGGAGACTTTGATGTAGAAAGGGTTTACAGTAATGCAAGGAGGCCAGCCGTAGTCTGTGCTGGCCAGATGTTACAAGGAGTCTTTGATGTAGAAAGGGTCCGCAGCCGTGCAAGGAGCCCAGCTATAGTCTGTGTTGGACAGATGTTACAAGGAGTCCTTGATGTAGGAAGGGTCAGCAGTAATGCAATGAGCCCAGCTATAGTCAGTGCTGGACAGATGTTACAAGGAGTCCTTGATGTAGAAAGGGTCAGCAGTAATGCAAGAAGCCCAGCTATAGTATGTGGTGGACAGATGTTACAAGGAGTCATTGATGTGTAAAGGGTCCGCAGCCATGCAAGGAGCCCAGGTAATGTCTGTGCTGGACAGATGTTACAAGGAGTCTTTGATGTAGAAAGGGTCCGCAGCCATGTAAGGAACCCAGCTATAGACGGTGCTGGACAGATGTTACTAGGAGTCTTTGATGTGTAAATGGTCCACAGCCATGCAAGGAGCCCAGCTATAGTCTGTGCTGGACAGATGTTACAAGGAGTCTTTGATGTAGAAAGGGTCCGCAGCCATGTAAGGAGCCCAGCTATAGATGGTGCTGGACAGATGTTACTAGGAGTCTTTGACGTAGAAAGGGTTTGAAGTAATACAAGGAGCCCAGCTATAGTCTGTGCTGGCCAGATGTTACAAGGAGTCTTTGATGTAGAAAGGGTCCACAGCCATGTAAGGATCCCAGCTATAGTCTGTGCTGGACAGATGCTACAAGGAGTCTTTGATGTAGAAAGGGTCTGCAGTAATGCAAGGAGCCCAGCTCTAGTCTGTGCTGGACAGATGCTACAAGGAGTCTTTGATATGTAAAGGGTCTGCAGCAATGCAAGGAGCCCAGCTATAGTCTGTGCTGGACAGATGTTACAAGGAGTCCTTGATGTAGAAAGGGTCTGCATCCATGTAAGGAGCCCAGCTATAGTCTCTGCTGGATAGATGTTACAAGGCGTCTTTGATGTAGAAAGGGTCTGCAGTAATGCAAGGAGCCCAGCTATAGTCTGTGCTGGACAGATGTTACAAGGAGTCCTTGATGTAGGAAGGGTCAGCAGTAATGCAATGAGCCCAGCTATAGTCAGTGCTGGACAGATGTTACAAGGAGTCCTTGATGTAGAAAGGGTCTGCAGTAATGCAAGGAGCCCAGCTATAGTCGGTGCTGGACAGATGTTGCAAGGAGTCTTTGATGTGTAAAGGGTCCGCAGCCATGCAAGGAGCCCAGCTATACTCTGTGCTGGACTAATGTTACAAGGAGACGTTGATGTAGAAAGGGTCTGCAGCCATGTAAGAAGCCCAGCTATAGTCTGTGCTGGATAGACGTTACAAGGAGTCTTTGATGTAGAAAGGGTCTGCAGTAATGCAAGGAGCCCAACTATAGTCATTGCTGGACAGATGTTACAAGAGTCTTTGATGTGTAAAGGGTCTGCAGTAATGCAAGGAGCCCAGCTGGACAGATGTCAGAAGGAGTCCTTGATGTAGAAAGGGTCTGCAGCAATTCACGGAGCCCAGCTATAGTCTGTGCTGGACAGATGTTACAAGGAGTCTTTGATGTAGAAAGGGTCTGCAGTAATGTAAGGAGAACAGCTATAGTCTGTGCTAGACAGGTGTTACAATGAGTCCTTGATGTAGAAAGGGTCCGCATCCATGGAGGGGCCCAGCTATAGTCTCTGCTGGATAGATGTTAAAAGGCGTCTTTGATGTAGAAAGGGTTTACAGTAATGCAAGGAGGCCAGCCGTAGTCTGTGCTGGCCAGATGTTACAAGGAGTCTTTGATGTAGAAAGGGGCGCAGCCGTGCAAGGAGCCCAGCTATAGTCTGTGTTGGACAGATGTTACAAGGAGTCCTTGATGTAGGATGGGTCAGCAGTAATGCAATGAGCCCAGCTATAGTCAGTGCTGGACAGATGTTACAAGGAGTCCTTGATGTAGAAAGGGTCAGCAGTAATGCAAGAAGCCCAGCTATAGCATGTGCTGTACAGATGTTACAAGGAGTCATTGATGTGTAAAGGGACCATAGCCATGCAAGGAGCCCAGATAATGTCTGTGCTGGACAGATGTTACAAGGAGTCTTTGATGTAGAAAGGGTCCGCAGCCATGTAAGGAACCCAGCTATAGACGGTGCTGGACAGATGTTACTAGGAGTCTTTGATGTGTAAATGGTCCACAGCCATGCAAGGAGCCCAGCTATAGTCTGTGCTGGACAGATGTTACAAGGAGTCTTTGATGTAGAAAGGGTCCACAGCCATGTAAGGAACCCAGCTATAGATGGTGCTGGACAGATATTACAAGGAGTCCTTGATGTAGAAAGGGTCTGCAGCCATGTAAGGAGCCCAGCTATAGTCGGTGATGGATGGATGTTACAAGGTGTCTTTGATGTTGAAAGAGTCCGCAGTAATGAATGTTACAAGGAGTCCTTGATGTAGAAATGGTCAGCAGTAATGCAAGGAGCCCAGCTATAGTCTGTGCTGGACCGATATTACAACGAGTCCTTGATGTAGAAAGGGTCTGCAGCCTTGTAAGGATCCCAGCTATAGTCTGTGCTGGACAGATGCTACAAGGAGTCTTTGATGTAGAAAGGGTCTGCAGTAATGCCAGGAGCCCACCTCTAGTCTGTGCTGGACAGATGCTACAAGGAGTCTTTTGATATGTAAAGGGTCTGCAGTAATGCAAGGAGCCCAGCTATAGTCTGTGCTGGACAGATGTTACAAGGAGTCCTTGATGTAGAAAGGGTCTGCAGCCATGTAAGGAGCCCAGCTATAGTCGGTGCTGGACAGATGTTACAAGGAGTCTTTGATGTAGAAAGGGTCTGCAGTAATGCAAGGAGCCCAGCTATAGTCGGTGCTGGACAGATGTTACAAGGAGTCTTTGATGTAGAAAGGGTCTGCAGTAATGCAAGGAGCCCAGCTATAGTCGGTGCTGGACATATGTTGCAAGGAGTCTTTGATGTGTAAAGGGTCCGCAGCCATGCAAGGAGCCCAGCTATACTCTGTGCTGGACTAATGTTACAAGGAGACGTTGATGTAGAAAGGGTCTGCAGCCATGTAAGAAGCCCAGCTATAGTCTGTGCTGGATAGACGTTACAAGGAGTCTTTGATATGTAAAGGGTCTGCAGTAATGCAAGGAGCCCAGCTATAGTCTGTGCTGGACAGATGTTACAAGGAGTCCTTGATGTAGAAAGGGTCTGCAGTAATGCAAGGAGCCCAGCTATAGTCTGTGCTGGACAGATGCTACAAGGAGTCTTTGATATGTAAAGGGTCCTCAGTAATGCAAGGAGCCCAGCTATAGTCTGTGCTGGACAGAGGTTACAAGGAGTCCTTGATGTAGAAAGGGTCTGCAGCCATGTAAGGAGCCCAGCTATAGTCGGTGCTGGACAGATGTTACAAGGAGTCTTTGATGTAGAAAGGGTCTGCAGTAATGCAAGGAGCCCAGCTATAGTCTGTGCTGGACAGATGTTACAAGGAGTCCTTGATGTAGAAAGGTTCTGCAGCCATGTAAGGAGCCCAACTATAGTCGGTGCTGGACAGATGTTACAAGAGTCTTTGATGTGTAAAGGGTCTGCAGTAATGCAAGGAGCCCAGCTGGACAGATGTCACAAGGAGTCCTTGATGTAGAAAGGGTCTGCAGCAATTCAAGGAGCCCAGCTATAGTCTGTGATGGACAGAAGTTACAAGGAGTCTTTGATGTAGAAAGGGTCTGCAGTAATGTAAGGAGAACAGATAGAGTCTGTGCTGGACAGGTGTTACAATGAGTCCTTGATGTAGAAAGGGTCTGCATCCATGTAAGGAGCCCAGCTATAGTCTCTGCTGGATAGATGTTACAAGGCGTCTTTGATGTAGAAAGGGTCTGCAGTAATGCAAGGAGCCCAGCTATAGTCTGTGCTGGACAGATGTTACAAGGAGTCTTTGATGTGTAAAGGGTCCGCAGGCATGCAAGGAGCCCAGCTATAGTCTGTGCTGGACAGATGTTACAAGGAGTCTTTGATGTAGAAAGGGTCCGAAGCCATGTAAGGATCCCAGCTATAGACGGTGTTGGACAGATGTTACTAGGAGTCTTTGATGTGTAAATGGTCCGCAGCCATGCAAGGATCCCAGCTATAGTCTGTGCTGGACAGATGTTACAAGGAGTCTTTGATGTAGAAAGGGTCCGCAGCCAAGGAAGGAGCCCAGCTATAGACGGTGCTGGACAGATGTTACTAGGAGTCTTTTATGTAGAAAGGGTTTGAAGTAATACAAGGAGGCCAGACGCAGTCTGTGCTGGCCAGATGTTACAAGGAGTCTTTGATGTAGAAAGGGTCCACAGCCATGTAAGGAACCCAGCTATAGACGGTGCTGGACAGATGTTACAAGGAGTCTTTGATGTAGAAAGAGTCTTCAGTAATCAAGGAGCCCAGCTATAGTCTGTGCCGGACAGATATTACAAGGAGTCCTTGATGTAGAAAGGGTCTGCAGCCATGTAAGGAGCCCAGCAATAGTCGGTGATGGATGGATGTTACAAGGTGTCCTTGATGTAGAAAGAGTCCGCAGTAATGTAAGGAGCCCAGCTATAGTCGGTGATGGATGAATGTTACAAGGAGTCCTTGATGTAGAAATGGTCAGCAGTAATGCAAGGAGCCCAGCTATAGTCTGTGCTGGACAGATGTTACAAGGAGTCGTTGATGTGTAAACTGTCCGCAGCCATGCAAGGAGCCCAGCTACAGTCCGTGCTGGACAGATGTTACAAGGAGTCCTTAATGTAGAAAGGGTCTGCAGTAATGTAAGCAGCCCAGCTACAGTCCGTTCTGGACAGATGTTACAAGGAGTCTTTGATGTAGAAAGGGTCCGGAGACATACAAGGAGCCCAGCTATCGTCTGTGCTGGACAGATTTTACAAGGAGTCTTTGATGTAGAAAGGGCCCGCAGCAATGCAAGGTGCCCAGCTATAGTCGGTGCTGGACAGATGTTACAAGGAGTCTTTGTTGTAGAAATGGTGAGCAGTTATGCAAGGAGCCCAGCTATCGTCTGTACTGGACAGATTTTACAAGGAGTCTTTGATGTAGAAAGGGCCCGCAGCAATGCAAGGAGCCCAGCTATAGTCTGTGCTGGACAGATGTTACAGGGAGTCTTTGAAGTAGAAAGGGTCCGCAGCCATGTAAGGAGCCCAGCTATAGACGGTGCTGGAGAGATGTTACAAGGAGACTTTGATGTAGAAAGGGTTTACAGTAATGCAAGGAGGCCAGCCGTAGTCTGTGCTGGCCAGATGTTACAAGGAGTCTTTGATGTAGAAAGGGTCCGCAGCCGTGCAAGGAGCCCAGCTATAGTCTGTGTTGGACAGATGTTACAAGGAGTCCTTGATGTAGGAAGGGTCAGCAGTAATGCAATGAGCCCAGCTATAGTCAGTGCTGGACAGATGTTACAAGGAGTCCTTGATGTAGAAAGGGTCAGCAGTAATGCAAGAAGCCCAGCTATAGTATGTGGTGGACAGATGTTACAAGGAGTCATTGATGTGTAAAGGGTCCGCAGCCATGCAAGGAGCCCAGGTAATGTCTGTGCTGGACAGATGTTACAAGGAGTCTTTGATGTAGAAAGGGTCCGCAGCCATGTAAGGAACCCAGCTATAGACGGTGCTGGACAGATGTTACTAGGAGTCTTTGATGTGTAAATGGTCCACAGCCGTGCAAGGAGCCCAGCTATAGTCTGTGCTGGACAGATGTTACAAGGAGTCTTTGATGTAGAAAGGGTCCGCAGCCATGTAAGGAGCCCAGCTATAGATGGTGCTGGACAGATGTTACTAGGAGTCTTTGATGTAGAAAGGGTTTGAAGTAATACAAGGAGCCCAGCTATAGTCTGTGCTGGCCAGATGTTACAAGGAGTCTTTGATGTAGAAAGGGTCCACAGCCATGTAAGGATCCCAGCTATAGTCTGTGCTGGACAGATGCTACAAGGAGTCTTTGATGTAGAAAGGGTCTGCAGTAATGCAAGGAGCCCAGCTCTAGTCTGTGCTGGACAGATGCTACAAGGAGTCTTTGATATGTAAAGGGTCTGCAGCAATGCAAGGAGCCCAGCTATAGTCTGTGCTGGACAGATGTTACAAGGAGTCCTTGATGTAGAAAGGGTCTGCATCCATGTAAGGAGCCCAGCTATAGTCTCTGCTGGATAGATGTTACAAGGCGTCTTTGATGTAGAAAGGGTCTGCAGTAATGCAAGGAGCCCAGCTATAGTCTGTGCTGGACAGATGTTACAAGGAGTCCTTGATGTAGGAAGGGTCAGCAGTAATGCAATGAGCCCAGCTATAGTCAGTGCTGGACAGATGTTACAAGGAGTCCTTGATGTAGAAAGGGTCTGCAGTAATGCAAGGAGCCCAGCTATAGTCGGTGCTGGACAGATGTTGCAAGGAGTCTTTGATGTGTAAAGGGTCCGCAGCCATGCAAGGAGCCCAGCTATACTCTGTGCTGGACTAATGTTACAAGGAGACGTTGATGTAGAAAGGGTCTGCAGCCATGTAAGAAGCCCAGCTATAGTCTGTGCTGGATAGACGTTACAAGGAGTCTTTGATGTAGAAAGGGTCTGCAGTAATGCAAGGAGCCCAACTATAGTCGGTGCTGGACAGATGTTACAAGAGTCTTTGATGTGTAAAGGGTCTGCAGTAATGCAAGGAGCCCAGCTGGACAGATGTCACAAGGAGTCCTTGATGTAGAAAGGGTCTGCAGCAATTCACGGAGCCCAGCTATAGTCTGTGCTGGACAGATCTTACAAGGAGTCTTTGATGTAGAAAGGGTCTGCAGTAATGTAAGGAGAACAGCTATAGTCTGTGCTGGACAGGTGTTACAATGAGTCCTTGATGTAGAAAGGGTCCGCATCCATGGAGGGGCCCAGCTATAGTCTCTGCTGGATAGATGTTAAAAGGCGTCTTTGATGTAGAAAGGGTTTACAGTAATGCAAGGAGGCCAGCCGTAGTCTGTGCTGGCCAGATGTTACAAGGAGTCTAAGATGTAGAAAGGGGCGCAGCCGTGCAAGGAGCCCAGCTATAGTCTGTGTTGGACAGATGTTACAAGGAGTCCTTGATGTAGGATGGGTCAGCAGTAATGCAATGAGCCCAGCTATAGTCAGTGCTGGACAGATGTTACAAGGAGTCCTTGATGTAGAAAGGGTCAGCAGTAATGCAAGAAGCCCAGCTATAGCATGTGCTGGACAGATGTTACAAGGAGTCATTGATGTGTAAAGGGACCGTAGCCATGCAAGGAGCCCAGATAATGTCTGTGCTGGACAGATGTTACAAGGAGTCTTTGATGTAGAAAGGGTCCGCAGCCATGTAAGGAACCCAGCTATAGACGGTGCTGGACAGATGTTACTAGGAGTCTTTGATGTGTAAATGGTCCACAGCCATGCAAGGAGCCCAGCTATAGTCTGTGCTGGACAGATGTTACAAGGAGTCTTTGATGTAGAAAGGGTCCACAGCCATGTAAGGAACCCAGCTATAGATGGTGCTGGACAGATATTACAAGGAGTCCTTGATGTAGAAAGGGTCTGCAGCCATGTAAGGAGCCCAGCTATAGTCGGTGATGGATGGATGTTACAAGGTGTCTTTGATGTTGAAAGAGTCCGCAGTAATGAATGTTACAAGGAGTCCTTGATGTAGAAATGGTCAGCAGTAATGCAAGGAGCCCAGCTATAGTCTGTGCTGGACCGATATTACAACGAGTCCTTGATGTAGAAAGGGTCTGCAGCCTTGTAAGGATCCCAGCTATAGTCTGTGCTGGACAGATGCTACAAGGAGTCTTTGATGTAGAAAGGGTCTGCAGTAATGCAAGGAGCCCAGCTCTAGTCTGTGCTGGACAGATGCTACAAGGAGTCTTTGATATGTAAAGGGTCTGCAGTAATGCAAGGAGCCCAGCTATAGTCTGTGCTGGACAGATGTTACAAGGAGTCCTTGATGTAGAAAGGGTCTGCAGCCATGTAAGGAGCCCAGCTATAGTCGGTGCTGGACAGATGTTACAAGGAGTCTTTGATGTAGAAAGGGTCTGCAGTAATGCAAGGAGCACAGCTATAGTCGGTGCTGGACAGATGTTACAAGGAGTCTTTGATGTAGAAAGGGTCTGCATTAATGCAAGGAGCCCAGCTATAGTCGGTGCTGGACATATGTTGCAAGGAGTCTTTGATGTGTAAAGGGTCCGCAGCCATGCAAGGAGCCCAGCTATACTCTGTGCTGGACTAATGTTACAAGGAGACGTTGATGTAGAAAGGGTCTGCAGCCATGTAAGAAGCCCAGCTATAGTCTGTGCTGGATAGACGTTACAAGGAGTCTTTGATATGTAAAGGGTCTGCAGTAATGCAAGGAGCCCAGCTATAGTCTGTGCTGGACAGATGTTACAAGGAGTCCTTGATGTAGAAAGGGTCTGCAGTAATGCAAGGAGCCCAGCTATAGTCTGTGCTGGACAGATGCTACAAGGAGTCTTTGATATGTAAAGGGTCCTCAGTAATGCAAGGAGCCCAGCTATAGTCTGTGCTGGACAGATGTTACAAGGAGTCCTTGATGTAGAAAGGGTCTGCAGCCATGTAAGGAGCCCAGCTATAGTCAGTGCTGGACAGATGTTACAAGGAGTCTTTGATGTAGAAAGGGTCTGCAGTAATGCAAGGAGCCCAGCTATAGTCGGTGCTGGACAGATGTTACAAGGAGTCTTTGATGTAGAAAGGGTCTGCAGTAATGCAAGGAGCCCAACTATAGTCGGTGCTGGACAGATGTTACAAGAGTCTTTGATTTGTAAAGGGTCTGCAGTAATGCAAGGAGCCCAGCTGGACAGATGTCACAAGGAGTCCTTGATGTAGAAAGGGTCTGCAGCAATTCAAGGAGCCCAGCTATAGTCTGTGCTGGACAGATGTTACAAGGAGTCTTTGATGTAGAAAGGGTCTGCAGTAATGTAAGGAGAACAGCTATAGTCTGTGCTGGACAGGTGTTACAATGAGTCCTTGATGTAGAAAGGGTCTGCATCCATGTAAGGAGCCCAGCTATAGTCTCTGCTGGATAGATGTTACAAGGCGTCTTTGATGTAGAAAGGGTCTGCAGTAATGCAAGGAGCCCAGCTATAGTCTGTGCTGGACAGATGTTACAAGGAGTCTTTGATGTGTAAAGGGTCCGCAGGCATGCAAGGAGCCCAGCTATAGTCTGTGATGGACAGATGTTACAGGGAGTCTTTGATGTAGAAAGGATCCGCAGCCATGTAAGGAGCCCAGCTATAGTCTGTGTTGAACAGATGTTACAAGGAGTCCTTGATGTAGGAAGGGTCAGCAGTAATGCAAGGAGTCCAGCTATAGTCAGTGCTGGACAGATGTTACAAGGAGTCCTTGATGTAGAAAGGGTCCGCAGCCATGCAAGGAGCCCAGCTAATGTCTGTGCTGGACAGATGTTACAAGGAGTCTTTGATGTAGAAAGGGTCCGAAGCCATGTCAGGAGCCCAGCTATAGACGGTGTTGGACCGATGTTACTAGGAGTCTTTGATGTGTAAATGGTCCGCAGCCATGCAAGGATCCCAGCTATAGTCTGTGCTGGACAGATGTTACAAGGAGTCTTTGATGTAGAAAGGGTCCGCAGCCAAGGAAGGAGCCCAGCTATAGACGGTGCTGGACAGATGTTACTAGGAGTCTTTTATGTAGAAAGGGTTTGAAGTAATAGAAGGAGGCCAGACGCAGTCTGTGCTGGCCAGATGTTACAAGGAGTCTTTGATGTAGGAAGGGTCCACAGCCATGTAAGGAACCCAGCTATAGACGGTGCTGGACAGATGTTACAAGGAGTCTTTGATGTAGAAAGAGTCTTCAGTAATCAAGGAGCCCAGCTATAGTCTGTGCTGGACAGATATTACAAGGAGTCCTTGATGTAGAAAGGGTCTGCAGCCATGTAAGGAGCCCAGCAATAGTCGGTGATGGATGGATGTTACAAGGTGTCCTTGATGTAGAAAGAGTCCGCAGTAATGTAAGGAGCCTAGATATAGTCGGTGATGGATGAATGTTACAAGGAGTCCTTGATGTAGAAATGGTCAGCAGTAATGCAAGGAGCCCAGCTATAGTCTGTGCTGGACAGATGTTACAAGGATTCCTTGATGTAGAAAGGGACTGCAATATTGCAAGGAGCCCAGATATAGTCTGTGCTGGACAGATGTTACAAGGAGTCTTTGATGTAGAAAGGGTCCGGAGACATACAAGGAGCCCAGCTATCGTCTGTGCTGGACAGATTTTACAAGGAGTCTTTGATGTAGAAAGGGCCCGCAGCAATGCAAGGTGCCCAGCTATAGTCGGTGCTGGACAGATGTTACAAGGAGTCTTTGTTGTAGAAATGGTGAGCAGTTATGCAAGGAGCCCAGCTATCGTCTGTACTGGACAGATTTTACAAGGAGTCTTTGATGTAGAAAGGGCCCGCAGCAATGCAAGGAGCCCAGCTATAGTCTGTGCTGGACAGATGTTACAGGGAGTCTTTGAAGTAGAAAGGGTCTGCAGCCATGTAAGGAGCCCAGCTATAGACGGTGCTGGAGAGACGTTACAAGGAGACTTTGATGTAGAAAGGGTTTACAGTAATGCAAGGAGGCCAGCCGTAGTCTGTGCTGGCCAGATGTTACAAGGAGTCTTTGATGTAGAAAGGGTCCGCAGCCGTGCAAGGAGCCCAGCTATAGTCTGTGTTGGACAGATGTTACAAGGAGTCCTTGATGTAGGAAGGGTCAGCAGTAATGCAATGAGCCCAGCTATAGTCAGTGCTGGACAGATGTTACAAGGAGTCCTTGATGTAGAAAGGGTCAGCAGTAATGCAAGAAGCCCAGCTATAGTATGTGGTGGACAGATGTTACAAGGAGTCATTGATGTGTAAAGGGTCCGCAGCCATGCAAGGAGCCCAGGTAATGTCTGTGCTGGACAGATGTTACAAGGAGTCTTTGATGTAGAAAGGGTCCTCAGCCATGTAAGGAACCCAGCTATAGACGGTGCTGGACAGATGTTACTAGGAGTCTTTGATGTGTAAATGGTCCACAGCCATGCAAGGAGCCCAGCTATAGTCTGTGCTGGACAGATGTTACAAGGAGTCTTTGATGTAGAAAGGGTCCGCAGCCATGTAAGGAGCCCAGCTATAGATGGTGCTGGACAGATGTTACTAGGAGTCTTTGACGTAGAAAGGGTTTGAAGTAATACAAGGAGCCCAGCTATAGTCTGTGCTGGCCAGATGTTACAAGGAGTCTTTGATGTAGAAAGGGTCCACAGCCATGTAAGGATCCCAGCTATAGTCTGTGCTGGACAGATGCTACAAGGAGTCTTTGATGTAGAAAGGGTCTGCAGTAATGCAAGGAGCCCAGCTCTAGTCTGTGCTGGACAGATGCTACAAGGAGTCTTTGATATGTAAAGGGTCTGCAGCAATGCAAGGAGCCCAGCTACAGTCTGTGCTGGACAGATGTTACAAGGAGTCCTTGATGTAGAAAGGGTCTGCAGCCATGTAAGGAGCCCAGCTATAGTCGGTGCTGGACAGATGTTACAAGGAGTCTTTGATGTAGAAAGGGTCTGTAGTAATGCAAGGAGCCCAGCTATAGTCGGTGCTGGACAGATGTTACAAGGAGTCTTTGATGTAGAAAGGGTCTGCAGTAATGCAAGGAGCCCAGCTATAGTCGGTGCTGGACAGATGTTGCAAGGAGTCTTTGATGTGTAAAGGGTCCGCAGCCAAGCAAGGAGCCCAGCTATACTCTGTGCTGGACTAATGTTACAAGGAGACGTTGATGTAGAAAGGGTCTGCAGCCATGTAAGAAGCCCAGCTATAGTCTGTGCTGGATAGACGTTACAAGGAGTCTTTGATGTAGAAAGGGTCTGCAGTAATGCAAGGAGCCCAGCTGGACAGATGTCACAAGGAGTCCTTGATTTAGAAAGGGTCTGCAGCAATTCAAGGAGCCCAGCTATAGTCTGTGCTGGACAGGTGTTACAATGAGTCCTTGATGTAGAAAGGGTCCGCATCCATGTAAGGAGCCCAGCTATAGTCTCTGCTGGATAGATGTTACAAGGCGTCTTTGATGTAGAAAGGGTTTACAGTAATGCAAGGAGGCCAGCCGTAGTCTGTGCTGGCCAGATGTTACAAGGAGTCTTTGATGTAGAAAGGGGCGCAGCCGTGCAAGGAGCCCAGCTATAGTCTGTGTTGGACAGATGTTACAAGGAGTCCTTGATGTAGGATGGGTCAGCAGTAATGCAATGAGCCCAGCTATAGTCAGTGCTGGACAGATGTTACAAGGAGTCCTTGATGTAGAAAGGGTCAGCAGTAATGCAAGAAGCCCAGCTATAGTATGTGCTGGACAGATGTTACAAGGAGTCATTGATGTGTAAAGGGACCGTAGCCATGCAAGGAGCCCAGATAATGTCTGTGCTGGACAGATGTTACAAGGAGTCTTTGATGTAGAAAGGGTCCGCAGCCATGTAAGGAACCCAGCTATAGACGGTGCTGGACAGATGTTACTAGGAGTCTTTGATGTGTAAATGGTCCACAGCCATGCAAGGAGCCCAGCTATAGTCTGTGCTGGAGAGATGTTACAAGGAGTCTTTGATGTAGAAAGGGTCCACAGCCATGTAAGGAACCCAGCTATAGATGGTGCTGGACAGATATTACAAGGAGTCCTTGATGTAGAAAGGGTCTGCAGCCATGTAAGGAGCCCAGCTATAGTCGGTGATGGATGGATGTTACAAGGTGTCTTTGATGTTGAAAGAGTCCGCAGTAATGAATGTTACAAGGAGTCCTTGATGTAGAAATGGTCAGCAGTAATGCAAGGAGCCCAGCTATAGTCTGTGCTGGACCGATATTACAACGAGTCCTTGATGTAGAAAGGGTCTGCAGCCATGTAAGGATCCCAGCTATAGACTGTGCTGGACAGGTGCTACAAGGAGTCTTTGATGTAGAAAGGGTCTGCAGTAATGCAAGGAGCCCAGCTCTAGTCTGTGCTGGACAGATGCTACAAGGAGTCTTTGATATGTAAAGGGTCTGCAGTAATGCAAGGAGCCCAGCTATAGTCTGTGCTGGACAGATGTTACAAGGAGTCCTTGATGTAGAAAGGGTCTGCAGCCATGTAAGGAGCCCAGCTATAGTCGGTGCTGGACAGATGTTACAAGGAGTCTTTGATGTAGAAAGGGTCTGCAGTAATGCAAGGAGCCCAGCTATAGTCGGTGCTGGACAGATGTTACAAGGAGTCTTTGATGTAGAAAGGGTCTGCAGTAATGCAAGGAGCCCAGCTATAGTCGGTGCTGGACATATGTTGCAAGGAGTCTTTGATGTGTAAAGGGTCCGCAGCCATGCAAGGAGCCCAGCTATACTCTGTGCTGGACTAATGTTACAAGGAGACGTTGATGTAGAAAGGGTCTGCAGCCATGTAAGAAGCCCAGCTATAGTCTGTGCTGGATAGACGTTACAAGGAGTCTTTGATATGTAAAGGGTCTGCAGTAATGCAAGGAGCCCAGCTATAGTCTGTGCTGGACAGATGTTACAAGGAGTCCTTGATGTAGAAAGGGTCTGCAGTAATGCAAGGAGCCCAGCTATAGTCTGTGCTGGACAGATGCTACAAGGAGTCTTTGATATGTAAAGGGTCCTCAGTAATGCAAGGAGCCCAGCTATAGTCTGTGCTGGACAGATGTTACAAGGAGTCCTTGATGTAGAAAGGGTCTGCAGCCATGTAAGGAGCCCAGCTATAGTCGGTGCTGGACAGATGTTACAAGGAGTCTTTGATGTAGAAAGGGTCTGCAGTAATGCAAGGAGCCCAGCTATAGTCGGTGCTGGACAGATGTTACAAGGAGTCTTTGATGTAGAAAGGGTCTGCAGTAATGCAAGGAGCCCAACTATAGTCGGTGCTGGACAGATGTTACAAGAGTCTTTGATGTGCAAAGGGTCTGCAGTAATGCAAGGAGCCCAGCTGGACAGATGTCACAAGGAGTCCTTGATGTAGAAAGGGTCTGCGGCAATTCAAGGAGCCCAGCTATAGTCTGTGCTGGACAGATGTTACAAGGAGTCTTTGATGTAGAAAGGGTCTGCAGTAATGTAAGGAGAACAGCTATAGTCTGTGCTGGACAGGTGTTACAATGAGTCCTTGATGTAGAAAGGGTCTGCATCCATGTAAGGAGCCCAGCTATAGTCTCTGCTGGATAGATGTTACAAGGCGTCTTTGATGTAGAAAGGGTCTGCAGTAATACAAGGAGCCCAGCTATAGTCTGTGCTGGACAGATGTTACAAGGAGTCTTTGATGTGTAAAGGGTCCGCAGGCATGCAAGGAGCCCAGCTATAGTCTGTGCTGGACAGATGTTACAGGGAGTCTTTGATGTAGAAAGGATCCGCAGCCATGTAAGGAGCCCAGCTATAGTCTGTGTTGAACAGATGTTACAAGGAGTCCTTGATGTAGGAAGGGTCAGCAGTAATGCAAGGAGTCCAGCTATAGTCAGGGCTGGACAGATGTTACAAGGAGTCCTTGATGTAGAAAGGGTCCGCAGCCATGCAAGGAGCCCAGCTAATGTCTGTGCTGGACAGATGTTACAAGGAGTCTTTGATGTAGAAAGGGTCCGAAGCCATGTAAGGAGCCCAGCTATAGACGGTGTTGGACAGATGTTACTAGGAGTCTTTGATGTGTAAATGGTCCGCAGCCATGCAAGGATCCCAGCTATAGTCTGTGCTGGACAGATGTTACAAGGAGTCTTTGATGTAGAAAGGGTCCGCAGCCAAGGAAGGAGCCCAGCTATAGACGGTGCTGGACAGATGTTACTAGGAGTCTTTTATGTAGAAAGGGTTTGAAGTAATACAAGGAGGCCAGACGCAGTCTGTGCTGGCCAGATGTTACAAGGAGTCTTTGATGTAGAAAGGGTCCACAGCCATGTAAGGAACCCAGCTATAGACGGTGCTGGACAGATGTTACAAGGAGTCTTTGATGTAGAAAGAGTCTTCAGTAATCAAGGAGCCCAGCTATAGTCTGTGCTGGACAGATATTACAAGGAGTCCTTGATGTAGAAAGGGTCTGCAGCCATGTAAGGAGCCCAGCAATAGTCGGTGATGGATGGATGTTACAAGGTGTCCTTGATGTAGAAAGAGTCCGCAGTAATGTAAGGAGCCCAGCTATAGTCGGTGATGGATGAATGTTACAAGGAGTCCTTGATGTAGAAATGGTCAGCAGTAATGCAAGGAGCCCAGCTATAGTCTGTGCTGGACAGATGTTACAAGGAGTCATTGATGTAGAAAGGGTCTGCAGCCATGCAAGGGGCCCAGCTATAGTCTGTGCTGGACAGATGTTACAAGGAGTCGTTGATGTGTAAACTGTCCGCAGCCATGCAAGGAGCCCAGCTACAGTCCGTGCTGGACAGATGTTACAAGGAGTCCTTAATGTAGAAAGGGTCTGCAGTAATGTAAGCAGCCCAGCTACAGTCCGTTCTGGACAGATCTTACAAGGATTCCTTGATGTAGAAAGGGTCTGCAATATTGCAAGGAGCCCAGATATAGTCTGTGCTGGACAGATGTTACAAGGAGTCTTTGATGTAGAAAGGGTCCGGAGACATACAAGGAGCCCAGCTATCGTCTGTGCTGGACAGATTTTACAAGGAGTCTTTGATGTAGAAAGGGCCCGCAGCAATGCAAGGTGCCCAGCTATAGTCGGTGCTGGACAGATGTTACAAGGAGTCTTTGTTGTAGAAATGGTGAGCAGTTATGCAAGGAGCCCAGCTATCGTCTGTACTGGACAGATTTTACAAGGAGTCTTTGATGTAGAAAGGGCCCGCAGCAATGCAAGGAGCCCAGCTATAGTGTGTGCTGGACAGATGTTACAGGGAGTCTTTGAAGTAGAAAGGGTCCGCAGCCATGTAAGGAGCCCAGCTATAGACGGTGCTGGAGAGATGTTACAAGGAGACTTTGATGTAGAAAGGGTTTACAGTAATGCAAGGAGGCCAGCCGTAGTCTGTGCTGGCCAGATGTTACAAGGAGTCTTTGATGTAGAAAGGGTCCGCAGCCGTGCAAGGAGCCCAGCTATAGTCTGTGTTGGACAGATGTTACAAGGAGTCCTTGATGTAGGAAGGGTCAGCAGTAATGCAATGAGCCCAGCTATAGTCAGTGCTGGACAGATGTTACAAGGAGTCCTTGATGTAGAAAGGGTCAGCAGTAATGCAAGAAGCCCAGCTATAGTATGTGGTGGACAGATGTTAGAAGGAGTCATTGATGTGTAAAGGGTCCGCAGCCATGCAAGGAGCCCAGGTAATGTCTGTGCTGGACAGATGTTACAAGGAGTCTTTGATGTAGAAAGGGTCCGCAGCCATGTAAGGAACCCAGCTATAGACGGTGCTGGACAGATGTTACTAGGAGTCTTTGATGTGTAAATGGTCCACAGCCATGCAAGGAGCCCAGCTATAATCTGTGCTGGACAGATGTTACAAGGAGTCTTTGATGTAGAAAGGGTCCGCAGCCATGTAAGGAGCCCAGCTATAGATGGTGCTGGACAGATGTTACTAGGAGTCTTTGATGTAGAAAGGGTTTGAAGTAATACAAGGAGCCCAGCTATAGTCTGTGCTGGCCAGATGTTACAAGGAGTCTTTGATGTAGAAAGGGTCCACAGCCATGTAAGGATCCCAGCTATAGTCTGTGCTGGACAGATGCTACAAGGAGTCTTTGATGTAGAAAGGGTCTGCAGTAATGCAAGGAGCCCAGCTCTAGTCTGTGCTGGACAGATGCTACAAGGAGTCTTTGATATGTAAAGGGTCTGCAGCAATGCAAGGAGCCCAGCTATAGTCTGTGCTGGACAGATGTTACAAGGAGTCCTTGATGTAGAAAGGGTCTGCAGCCATGTAAGGAGCCCAGCTATAGTCGGTGCTGGACAGATGTTACAAGGAGTGTTTGATGTAGAAAGGGTCTGCAGTAATGCAAGGAGCCCAGCTATAGTCGGTGCTGGACAGATGTTACAAGGAGTCTTTGATGTAGAAAGGGTCTGCAGTAATGCAAGGAGCCCAGCTATAGTCGGTGCTGGACAGATGTTGCAAGGAGTCTTTGATGTGTAAAGGGTCCGCAGCCATGCAAGGAGCCCAGCTATACTCTGTGCTGGACTAATGTTACAAGGAGACGTTGATGTAGAAAGGGTCTGCAGCCATGTAAGAAGCCCAGCTATAGTCTGTGCTGGATAGACGTTACAAGGAGTCTTTAATGTAGAAAGGGTCTGCAGTAATGCAAGGAGCCCAACTATAGTCGGTGCTGGACAGATGTTACAAGAGTCTTTGATGTGTAAAGGGTCTGCAGTAATGCAAGGAGCCCAGCTGGACAGATGTCACAAGGAGTCCTTGATGTAGAAAGGGTCTGCAGCAATTCAAGGAGCCCAGCTATAGTCTGTGCTGGACAGGTGTTACAATGAGTCCTTGATGTAGAAAGGGTCCGCATCCATGTAAGGAGCCCAGCTATAGTCTCTGCTGGATAGATGTTACAAGGCGTCTTTGATGTAGAAAGGGTTTACAGTAATGCAAGGAGGCCAGCCGTATTCTGTGCTGGCCAGATGTTACAAGGAGTCTTTGATGTAGAAAGGGGCGCAGCCGTGCAAGGAACCCAGCTATAGTCTGTGTTGGACAGATGTTACAAGGAGTCCTTGATGTAGGATGGGTCAGCAGTAATGCAATGAGCCCAGCTATAGTCAGTGCTGGACAGATGTTACAAGGAGTCCTTGATGTAGAAAGGGTCAGCAGTAATGCAAGAAGCCCAGCTATAGTATGTGCTGGACAGATGTTACAAGGAGTCATTGATGTGTAAAGGGACCGTAGCCATGCAAGGAGCCCAGATAATGTCTGTGCTGGACAGATGTTACAAGGAGTCTTTGATGTAGAAAGGGTCCGCAGCCATGTAAGGAACCCAGCTATAGACGGTGCTGGACAGATGTTACTAGGAGTCTTTGATGTGTAAATGGTCCACAGCCATGCAAGGAGCCCAGCTATAGTCTGTGCTGGACAGATATTACAAGGAGTCTTTGATGTAGAAAGGGTCCACAGCCATGTAAGGAACCCAGCTATAGATGGTGCTGGACAGATATTACAAGGAGTCCTTGATGTAGAAAGGGTCTGCAGCCATGTAAGGAGCCCAGTTATAGTAAGTGATGGATGGATGTTACAAGGTGTCTTTGATGTTGAAAGAGTCCGCAGTAATGAATGTTACAAGGAGTCCTTGATGTAGAAATGGTCAGCAGTAATGCAAGGAGCCCAGCTCTAGTCTGTGCTGGACCGATATTACAACGAGTCCTTGATGTAGAAAGGGTCTGCAGCCATGTAAGGATCCCAGCTATAGACTGTGCTGGACAGATGCTACAAGGAGTCTTTGATGTAGAAAGGGTCTGCAGTAATGCAAGGAGCCCAGCTCTAGTCTGTGCTGGACAGATGCTACAAGGAGTCTTTGATGTAGAAAGGGTCCGCAGCCGTGCAAGGAGCCCAGCTATAGTCTGTGTTGGACAGATGTTACAAGGAGTCCTTGATGTAGGAAGGGTCAGCAGTAATGCAATGAGCCCAGCTATAGTCAGTGCTGGACAGATGTTACAAGGAGTCCTTGATGTAGAAAGGGTCAGCAGTAATGCAAGAAGCCCAGCTATAGTATGTGGTGGACAGATGCTACAAGGAGTCTTTGATATGTAAAGGGTCTGCAGTAATGCAAGGAGCCCAGCTATAGTCTGTGCTGGACAGATGTTACAAGGAGTCCTTGATGTAGAAAGGGTCTGCAGCCATGTAAGGAGCCCAGCTATAGTCGGTGCTGGACAGATGTTACAAGGAGTCTTTGATGTAGAAAGGGTCTGCAGTAATGCAAGGAGCCCAGCTATAGTCGGTGCTGGACAGATGTTACAAGGAGTCTTTGATGTAGAAAGGGTCTGCAGTAATGCAAGGAGCCCAGCTATAGTCGGTGCTGGACATATGTTGCAAGGAGTCTTTGATGTGTAAAGGGTCCGCAGCCATGCAAGGAGCCCAGCTATACTCTGTGCTGGACTAATGTTACAAGGAGACGTTGATGTAGAAAGGGTCTGCAGCCATGTAAGAAGCCCAGCTATAGTCTGTGCTGGATAGACGTTACAAGGAGTCTTTGATATGTAAAGGGTCTGCAGTAATGCAAGGAGCCCAGCTATAGTCTGTGCTGGACAGATGTTACAAGGAGTCCTTGATGTAAAAAGGGTCTGCAGTAATGCAAGGAGCCCAGCTATAGTCTGTGCTGGACAGATGCTACAAGGAGTCTTTGATATGTAAAGGGTCCTCAGTAATGCAAGGAGCCCAGCTATAGTCTGTGCTGGACAGATGTTACAAGGAGTCCTTGATGTAGAAAGGGTCTGCAGCCATGTAAGGAGCCCAGCTATAGTCGGTGCTGGACAGATGTTACAAGGAGTCTTTGATGTAGAAAGGGTCTGCAGTAATGCAAGGAGCCCAGCTATAGTCGGTGCTGGACAGATGTTACAAGGAGTCTTTGATGTAGAAAGGGTCTGCAGTAATGCAAGGAGCCCAACTATAGTCGGTGCTGGACAGATGTTACAAGAGTCTTTGATGTGTAAAGGGTCTGCAGTAATGCAAGGAGCCCAGCTGGACAGATGTCACAAGGAGTCCTTGATGTAGAAAGGGTCTGCGGCAATTCAAGGAGCCCAGCTATAGTCTGTGCTGGACAGATGTTACAAGGAGTCTTTGATGTAGAAAGGGTCTGCAGTAATGTAAGGAGAACAGCTATAGTCTGTGCTGGACAGGTGTTACAATGAGTCCTTGATGTAGAAAGGGTCTGCATTAGGGGTGGGCGGAATTTGCGTAAATGCGTTACGCAAATCTCCGCGAAACGGTAAAAAATCTCCGCGAACACGCAGAAATTCCGCGAACACGCGGAATTGCTTGTTCGCGATGCTTTTTTCCTGTTCACAATTGCTGTTTGCGTGCTCGGGGAGAAATATCTCGCGAACACGCATTTTGAGAACGCGAACAAGCAAATATTTCGCGAAATCGCGGAAAGCACACTTTTGAGCAATTTCGCGTTCTCCGCGGAACGCGAAATTATGCAAATTCCGCAAATTCCGTGAGCGGAACGGAATTTACTGCCCAGGCCTAGTCTGCATCCATGTAAGGAGCCCAGCTATAGTCTCTGCTGGATAGATGTTACAAGGCGTCTTTGATGTAGAAAGGGTCTGCAGTAATACAAGGAGCCCAGCTATAGTCTGTGCTGGACAGATGTTACAAGGAGTCTTTGATGTGTAAAGGGTCCGCAGGCATGCAAGGAGCCCAGCTATAGTCTGTGCTGGACAGATGTTACAGGGAGTCTTTGATGTAGAAAGGATCCGCAGCCATGTAAGGAGCCCATCTATAGTCTGTGTTGAACAGATGTTACAAGGAGTCCTTGATGTAGGAAGGGTCAGCAGTAATGCAAGGAGTCCAGCTATAGTCAGTGCTGGACAGATGTTACAAGGAGTCCTTGATGTAGAAAGGGTCCGCAGCCATGCAAGGAGCCCAGCTAATGTCTGTGCTGGACAGATGTTACAAGGAGTCTTTGATGTAGAAAGGGTCCGAAGCCATGTAAGGAGCCCAGCTATAGACGGTGTTGGACAGATGTTACTAGGAGTCTTTGATGTGTAAATGGTCCGCAGCCATGCAAGGATCCCAGCTATAGTCTGTGCTGGACAGATGTTACAAGGAGTCTTTGATGTAGAAAGGGTCCGCAGCCAAGGAAGGAGCCCAGCTATAGACGGTGCTGGACAGATGTTACTAGGAGTCTTTTATGTAGAAAGGGTTTGAAGTAATACAAGGAGGCCAGACGCAGTCTGTGCTGGCCAGATGTTACAAGGAGTCTTTGATGTAGAAAGGGTCCACAGCCATGTAAGGAACCCAGCTATAGACGGTGCTGGACGGATGTTACAAGGAGTCTTTGATGTAGAAAGAGTCTTCAGTAATCAAGGAGCCCAGCTATAGTCTGTGCTGGACAGATATTACAAGGAGTCCTTGATGTAGAAAGGGTCTGCAGCCATGTAAGGAGCCCAGCAATAGTCGGTGATGGATGGATGTCACAAGGTGTCCTTGATGTAGAAAGAGTCCGCAGTAATGTAAGGAGCCCAGCTATAGTCGGTGATGGATGAATGTTACAAGGAGTCCTTGATGTAGAAATGGTCAGCAGTAATGCAAGGAGCCCAGCTATAGTCTGTGCTGGACAGATGTTACAAGGAGTCATTGATGTAGAAAGGGTCTGCAGCCATGCAAGGGGCCCAGCTATAGTCTGTGCTGGACAGATGTTACAAGGAGTCGTTGATGTGTAAACTGTCCGCAGCCATGCAAGGAGCCCAGCTACAGTCCATGCTGGACAGATGTTACAAGGAGTCCTTAATGTAGAAAGGGTCTGCAGTAATGTAAGCAGTCCAGCTACAGTCCGTTCTGGACAGATCTTACAAGGATTCCTTGATGTAGAAAGGGTCTGCAATATTGCAAGGAGCCCAGATATAGTCTGTGCTGGACAGATGTTACAAGGAGTCTTTGATGTAGAAAGGGTCCGGAGACATACAAGGAGCCCAGCTATCGTCTGTGCTGGACAGATTTTACAAGGAGTCTTTGATGTAGAAAGGGCCCGCAGCAATGCAAGGTGCCCAGCTATAGTCGGTGCTGGACAGATGTTACAAGGAGTCTTTGTTGTAGAAATGGTGAGCAGTTATGCAAGGAGCCCAGCTATCGTCTGCACTGGACAGATTTTACAAGGAGTCTTTGATGTAGAAAGGGCCCGCAGCAATGCAAGGAGCCCAGCTATAGTGTGTGCTGGACAGATGTTACAGGGAGTCTTTGAAGTAGAAAGGGTCCGCAGCCATGTAAGGAGCCCAGCTATAGACGGTGCTGGAGAGATGTTACAAGGAGACTTTGATGTAGAAAGGGTTTACAGTAATGCAAGGAGGCCAGCCGTAGTCTGTGCTGGCCAGATGTTACAAGGAGTCTTTGATGTAGAAAGGGTCCGCAGCCGTGCAAGGAGCCCAGCTATAGTCTGTGTTGGACAGATGTTACAAGGAGTCCTTGATGTAGGAAGGGTCAGCAGTAATGCAATGAGCCCAGCTATAGTCAGTGCTGGACAGATGTTACAAGGAGTCCTTGATGTAGAAAGGGTCAGCAGTAATGCAAGAAGCCCAGCTATAGTATGTGGTGGACAGATGTTAGAAGGAGTCATTGATGTGTAAAGGGTCCGCAGCCATGCAAGGAGCCCAGGTAATGTCTGTGCTGGACAGATGTTACAAGGAGTCTTTGATGTAGAAAGGGTCCGCAGCCATGTAAGGAACCCAGCTATAGACGGTGCTGGACAGATGTTACTAGGAGTCTTTGATGTGTAAATGGTCCACAGCCATGCAAGGAGCCCAGCTATAGTCTGTGCTGGACAGATGTTACAAGGAGTCTTTGATGTAGAAAGGGTCCGCAGCCATGTAAGGAGCCCAGCTATAGATGGTGCTGGACAGATGTTACTAGGAGTCTTTGATGTAGAAAGGGTTTGAAGTAATACAAGGAGCCCAGCTATAGTCTGTGCTGGCCAGATGTTACAAGTAGGGGTGGGCGGAATTTGCGGAATTAACCTTCGCAAATTATCGCGAGAATGTTTAAAATTATCGCAAACAAGCAGAAATATCGCGAAGATGCGGAAGTTTTTTTCCGGCATGTTCGCGCGATTTTCTGCATGGTTGCGGGTCGCCAACTTACCCATGTGGCTGCTTGCGGGCGCGGCCATCTTGTTTTGAGTTGTTCTCGCGGTGCATGATCGCGAGAAGAAAGACGTGATCGCGCGACGCATGATGTCACTGCGGGCGCGAACTGTCGCGAGACAGCGCAAATGGCTAAAAACAATACAACATCTCATGGAGAACGCGACCGGATCAAGAAAACTTGTCGGCGAACGCAGGGATTCAGGTAAGGCGATCGCGCGCGCGCGAGAATGTATCATTTTACAGCGCGAGCAAGAAACAAATTATCGCCAAGCTGCGGAAACCGGAATTTTTGACATTTTCGCGCTCTCCGCGGAACGCAAAAATGTCAAAATATCGCAATTTCCGCGAACGGAACGAAATTTTTGCCCAGGCCTAGTTACAAGGAGTCTTTGATGTAGAAAGGGTCCACAGCCATGTAAGGATCCCAGCTATAGTCTGTGCTGGACAGATGCTACAAGGAGTCTTTGATGTAGAAAGGGTCTGCAGTAATGCAAGGAGCCCAGCTCTAGTCTGTGCTGGACAGATGCTACAAGGAGTCTTTGATATGTAAAGGGTCTGCAGCAATGCAAGGAGCCCAGCTATAGTCGGTGCTGGACAGATGTTACAAGGAGTCCTTGATGTAGAAAGGGTCTGCAGCCATGTAAGGAGCCCAGCTATAGTCGGTGCTGGACAGATGTTACAAGGAGTCTTTGATGTAGAAAGGGTCTGCAGTAATGCAAGGAGCCCAGCTGTAGTCAGTGCTGGACAGATGTTACAAGGAGTCTTTGATGTAGAAAGGGTCTGCAGTAATGCAAGGAGCTCAGCTATAGTCGGTGCTGGACAGATGTTGCAAGGAGTCTTTGATGTGTAAAGGGTCCGCAGCCATGCACGGAGCCCAGCTATACTCTGTGCTGGACTAATGTTACAAGGAGACGTTGATGTAGAAAGGGTCTGCAGCCATGTAAGAAGCCCAGCTATAATCTGTGCTGGATAGACGTTACAAGGAGTCTTTGATGTAGAAAGGGTCTGCAGTAATGCAAGGAGCCCAACTATAGTCGGTGCTGGACAGATGTTACAAGAGTCTTTGATGTGTAAAGGGTCTGCAGTAATGCAAGGAGCCCAGCTGGACAGATGTCACAAGGAGTCCTTGATGTAGAAAGGGTCTGCAGCAATTCAAGGAGCCCAGCTATAGTCTGTGCTGGACAGATGTTACAAGGAGTCTTTGATGTAGAAAGGGTCTGCAGTAATGTAAGGAGAACAGCTATAGTCTGTGCTGGACAGGTGTTACAATGAGTCCTTGATGTAGAAAGGGTCTGCATCCATGTAAGGAGCCCAGCTATAGTCTCTGCTGGATAGATGTTACAAGGCGTCTTTGATGTAGAAAGGGTCTGCAGTAATGCAAGGAGCCCAGCTATAGTCTGTGCTGGACAGATGTTACAAGGAGTCTTTGATGTGTAAAGGGTCCGCAGTCATGCAAGGAGCCCAGCTATAGTCTGTGCTGGACAGATGTTACAGGGAGTCTTTGATGTAGAAAGGATCCGCAGCCATGTAAGGAGCCCAGCTATAGTCTGTGTTGAACAGATGTTACAAGGAGTCCTTGATGTAGGAAGGGTCAGCAGTAATGCAAGGAGTCCAGCTATAGTCAGTGCTGGACAGATGTTACAAGGAGTCCTTGATGTAGAAAGGGTCCGCAGCCATGCAAGGAGCCCAGCTAATGTCTGTGCTGGACAGATGTTACAAGGAGTCTTTGATGTAGAAAGGGTCCGAAGCCATGTAAGGAGCCCAGCTATAGACGGTGTTGGACGGATGTTACTAGGAGTCTTTGATGTGTAAATGGTCCGCAGCCATGCAAGGATTCCAGCTATAGTCTGTGCTGGACAGATGTTACAAGGAGTCTTTGATGTAGAAAGGGTCCGCAGCCAAGGAAGGAGCCCAGCTATAGACGGTGCTGGACAGATGTTACTAGGAGTCTTTTATGTAGAAAGGGTTTGAAGTAATACAAGGAGGCCAGACGCAGTCTGTGCTGGCCAGATGTTACAAGGAGTCTTTGATGTAGAAAGGGTCCACAGCCATGTAAGGAACCCAGCTATAGACGGTGCTGGACAGATGTTACAAGGAGTCTTTGATGTAGAAAGAGTCTTTAGTAATCAAGGAGCCCAGCTATAGTCTGTGCTGGACAGATATTACAAGGAGTCCTTGATGTAGAAAGGGTCTGCAGCCATGTAAGGAGCCCAGCAATAGTCGGTGATGGATGGATATTACAAGGTGTCCTTGATGTAGAAAGAGTCCGCAGTAATGTAAGGAGCCCAGCTATAGTCGGTGATGGATGAATGTTACAAGGAGTCCTTGATGTAGAAATGGTCAGCAGTAATGCAAGGAGCCCAGCTATAGTCTGTGCTGGACAGATGTTACAAGGAGTCATTGATGTAGAAAGGGTCTGCAGCCATGCAAGGGGCCCAGCTATAGTCTGTGCTGGACAGATGTTACAAGGAGTCGTTGATGTAGAAAGGGTCCGCAGCCATGTAAGGAGCCCAGCTATAGACGGTGCTGGAGAGATGTTACAAGGAGACTTTGATGTAGAAAGGGTTTACAGTAATGCAAGGAGGCCAGCCGTAGTCTGTGCTGGCCAGATGTTACAAGGAGTCTTTGATGTAGAAAGGGTCCGCAGCCGTGCAAGGAGCCCAGCTATAGTCTGTGTTGGACAGATGTTACAAGGAGTCCTTGATGTAGGAAGGGTCAGCAGTAATGCAATGAGCCCAGCTATAGTCAGTGCTGGACAGATGTTACAAGGAGTCCTTGATGTAGAAAGGGTCAGCAGTAATGCAAGAAGCCCAGCTATAGTATGTGGTGGACAGATGTTAGAAGGAGTCATTGATGTGTAAAGGGTCCGCAGCCATGCAAGGAGCCCAGGTAATGTCTGTGCTGGACAGATGTTACAAGGAGTCTTTGATGTAGAAAGGGTCCGCAGCCATGTAAGGAACCCAGCTATAGACGGTGCTGGACAGATGTTACTAGGAGTCTTTGATGTGTAAATGGTCCACAGCCATGCAAGGAGCCCAGCTATAGTCTGTGCTGGACAGATGTTACAAGGAGTCTTTGATGTAGAAAGGGTCCGCAGCCATGTAAGGAGCCCAGCTATAGATGGTGCTGGACAGATGTTACTAGGAGTCTTTGATGTAGAAAGGGTTTGAAGTAATACAAGGAGCCCAGCTATAGTCTGTGCTGGCCAGATGTTACAAGGAGTCTTTGATGTAGAAAGGGTCCACAGCCATGTAAGGATCCCAGCTATAGTCTGTGCTGGACAGATGCTACAAGGAGTCTTTGATGTAGAAAGGGTCTGCAGTAATGCAAGGAGCCCAGCTCTAGTCTGTGCTGGACAGATGCTACAAGGAGTCTTTGATATGTAAAGGGTCTGCAGCAATGCAAGGAGCCCAGCTATAGTCGGTGCTGGACAGATGTTACAAGGAGTCCTTGATGTAGAAAGGGTCTGCAGCCATGTAAGGAGCCCAGCTATAGTCGGTGCTGGACAGATGTTACAAGGAGTCTTTGATGTAGAAAGGGTCTGCAGTAATGCAAGGAGCCCAGCTGTAGTCAGTGCTGGACAGATGTTACAAGGAGTCTTTGATGTAGAAAGGGTCTGCAGTAATGCAAGGAGCTCAGCTATAGTCGGTGCTGGACAGATGTTGCAAGGAGTCTTTGATGTGTAAAGGGTCCGCAGCCATGCACGGAGCCCAGCTATACTCTGTGCTGGACTAATGTTACAAGGAGACGTTGATGTAGAAAGGGTCTGCAGCCATGTAAGAAGCCCAGCTATAATCTGTGCTGGATAGACGTTACAAGGAGTCTTTGATGTAGAAAGGGTCTGCAGTAATGCAAGGAGCCCAACTATAGTCGGTGCTGGACAGATGTTACAAGAGTCTTTGATGTGTAAAGGGTCTGCAGTAATGCAAGGAGCCCAGCTGGACAGATGTCACAAGGAGTCCTTGATGTAGAAAGGGTCTGCAGCAATTCAAGGAGCCCAGCTATAGTCTGTGCTGGACAGATGTTACAAGGAGTCTTTGATGTAGAAAGGGTCTGCAGTAATGTAAGGAGAACAGCTATAGTCTGTGCTGGACAGGTGTTACAATGAGTCCTTGATGTAGAAAGGGTCTGCATCCATGTAAGGAGCCCAGCTATAGTCTCTGCTGGATAGATGTTACAAGGCGTCTTTGATGTAGAAAGGGTCTGCAGTAATGCAAGGAGCCCAGCTATAGTCTGTGCTGGACAGATGTTACAAGGAGTCTTTGATGTGTAAAGGGTCCGCAGTCATGCAAGGAGCCCAGCTATAGTCTGTGCTGGACAGATGTTACAGGGAGTCTTTGATGTAGAAAGGATCCGCAGCCATGTAAGGAGCCCAGCTATAGTCTGTGTTGAACAGATGTTACAAGGAGTCCTTGATGTAGGAAGGGTCAGCAGTAATGCAAGGAGTCCAGCTATAGTCAGTGCTGGACAGATGTTACAAGGAGTCCTTGATGTAGAAAGGGTCCGCAGCCATGCAAGGAGCCCAGCTAATGTCTGTGCTGGACAGATGTTACAAGGAGTCTTTGATGTAGAAAGGGTCCGAAGCCATGTAAGGAGCCCAGCTATAGACGGTGTTGGACGGATGTTACTAGGAGTCTTTGATGTGTAAATGGTCCGCAGCCATGCAAGGATCCCAGCTATAGTCTGTGCTGGACAGATGTTACAAGGAGTCTTTGATGTAGAAAGGGTCCGCAGCCAAGGAAGGAGCCCAGCTATAGACGGTGCTGGACAGATGTTACTAGGAGTCTTTTATGTAGAAAGGGTTTGAAGTAATACAAGGAGGCCAGACGCAGTCTGTGCTGGCCAGATGTTACAAGGAGTCTTTGATGTAGAAAGGGTCCACAGCCATGTAAGGAACCCAGCTATAGACGGTGCTGGACAGATGTTACAAGGAGTCTTTGATGTAGAAAGAGTCTTTAGTAATCAAGGAGCCCAGCTATAGTCTGTGCTGGACAGATATTACAAGGAGTCCTTGATGTAGAAAGGGTCTGCAGCCATGTAAGGAGCCCAGCAATAGTCGGTGATGGATGGATATTACAAGGTGTCCTTGATGTAGAAAGAGTCCGCAGTAATGTAAGGAGCCCAGCTATAGTCGGTGATGGATGAATGTTACAAGGAGTCCTTGATGTAGAAATGGTCAGCAGTAATGCAAGGAGCCCAGCTATAGTCTGTGCTGGACAGATGTTACAAGGAGTCATTGATGTAGAAAGGGTCTGCAGCCATGCAAGGGGCCCAGCTATAGTCTGTGCTGGACAGATGTTACAAGGAGTCGTTGATGTAGAAAGGGTCCGCAGCCATGTAAGGAGCCCAGCTATAGACGGTGCTGGAGAGATGTTACAAGGAGACTTTGATGTAGAAAGGGTTTACAGTAATGCAAGGAGGCCAGCCGTAGTCTGTGCTGGCCAGATGTTACAAGGAGTCTTTGATGTAGAAAGGGTCCGCAGCCGTGCAAGGAGCCCAGCTATAGTCTGTGTTGGACAGATGTTACAAGGAGTCCTTGATGTAGGAGGGGTCAGCAGTAATGCAATGAGCCCAGCTATAGTCAGTGCTGGACAGATGTTACAAGGAGTCCTTGATGTAGAAAGGGTCAGCAGTAATGCAAGAAGCCCAGCTATAGTATGTGGTGGACAGATGTTAGAAGGAGTCATTGATGTGTAAAGGGTCCGCAGCCATGCAAGGAGCCCAGGTAATGTCTGTGCTGGACAGATGTTACAAGGAGTCTTTGATGTAGAAAGGGTCCGCAGCCATGTAAGGAACCCAGCTATAGACGGTGCTGGACAGATGTTACTAGGAGTCTTTGATGTGTAAATGGTCCACAGCCATGCAAGGAGCCCAGCTATAGTCTGTGCTGGACAGATGTTACAAGGAGTCTTTGATGTAGAAAGGGTCCGCAGCCATGTAAGGAGCCCAGCTATAGATGGTGCTGGACAGATGTTACTAGGAGTCTTTGATGTAGAAAGGGTTTGAAGTAATACAAGGAGCCCAGCTATAGTCTGTGCTGGCCAGATGTTACAAGGAGTCTTTGATGTAGAAAGGGTCCACAGCCATGTAAGGATCCCAGCTATAGTCTGTGCTGGACAGATGCTACAAGGAGTCTTTGATGTAGAAAGGGTCTGCAGTAATGCAAGGAGCCCAGCTCTAGTCTGTGCTGGACAGATGCTACAAGGAGTCTTTGATATGTAAAGGGTCTGCAGCAATGCAAGGAGCCCAGCTATAGTCGGTGCTGGACAGATGTTACAAGGAGTCCTTGATGTAGAAAGGGTCTGCAGCCATGTAAGGAGCCCAGCTATAGTCGGTGCTGGACAGATGTTACAAGGAGTCTTTGATGTAGAAAGGGTCTGCAGTAATGCAAGGAGCCCAGCTGTAGTCAGTGCTGGACAGATGTTACAAGGAGTCTTTGATGTAGAAAGGGTCTGCAGTAATGCAAGGAGCTCAGCTATAGTCGGTGCTGGACAGATGTTGCAAGGAGTCTTTGATGTGTAAAGGGTCCGCAGCCATGCACGGAGCCCAGCTATACTCTGTGCTGGACTAATGTTACAAGGAGACGTTGATGTAGAAAGGGTCTGCAGCCATGTAAGAAGCCCAGCTATAATCTGTGCTGGATAGACGTTACAAGGAGTCTTTGATGTAGAAAGGGTCTGCAGTAATGCAAGGAGCCCAACTATAGTCGGTGCTGGACAGATGTTACAAGAGTCTTTGATGTGTAAAGGGTCTGCAGTAATGCAAGGAGCCCAGCTGGACAGATGTCACAAGGAGTCCTTGATGTAGAAAGGGTCTGCAGCAATTCAAGGAGCCCAGCTATAGTCTGTGCTGGACAGATGTTACAAGGAGTCTTTGATGTAGAAAGGGTCTGCAGTAATGTAAGGAGAACAGCTATAGTCTGTGCTGGACAGGTGTTACAATGAGTCCTTGATGTAGAAAGGGTCTGCATCCATGTAAGGAGCCCAGCTATAGTCTCTGCTGGATAGATGTTACAAGGCGTCTTTGATGTAGAAAGGGTCTGCAGTAATGCAAGGAGCCCAGCTATAGTCTGTGCTGGACAGATGTTACAAGGAGTCTTTGATGTGTAAAGGGTCCGCAGTCATGCAAGGAGCCCAGCTATAGTCTGTGCTGGACAGATGTTACAGGGAGTCTTTGATGTAGAAAGGATCCGCAGCCATGTAAGGAGCCCAGCTATAGTCTGTGTTGAACAGATGTTACAAGGAGTCCTTGATGTAGGAAGGGTCAGCAGTAATGCAAGGAGTCCAGCTATAGTCAGTGCTGGACAGATGTTACAAGGAGTCCTTGATGTAGAAAGGGTCCGCAGCCATGCAAGGAGCCCAGCTAATGTCTGTGCTGGACAGATGTTACAAGGAGTCTTTGATGTAGAAAGGGTCCGAAGCCATGTAAGGAGCCCAGCTATAGACGGTGTTGGACGGATGTTACTAGGAGTCTTTGATGTGTAAATGGTCCGCAGCCATGCAAGGATTCCAGCTATAGTCTGTGCTGGACAGATGTTACAAGGAGTCTTTGATGTAGAAAGGGTCCGCAGCCAAGGAAGGAGCCCAGCTATAGACGGTGCTGGACAGATGTTACTAGGAGTCTTTTATGTAGAAAGGGTTTGAAGTAATACAAGGAGGCCAGACGCAGTCTGTGCTGGCCAGATGTTACAAGGAGTCTTTGATGTAGAAAGGGTCCACAGCCATGTAAGGAACCCAGCTATAGACGGTGCTGGACAGATGTTACAAGGAGTCTTTGATGTAGAAAGAGTCTTTAGTAATCAAGGAGCCCAGCTATAGTCTGTGCTGGACAGATATTACAAGGAGTCCTTGATGTAGAAAGGGTCTGCAGCCATGTAAGGAGCCCAGCAATAGTCGGTGATGGATGGATATTACAAGGTGTCCTTGATGTAGAAAGAGTCCGCAGTAATGTAAGGAGCCCAGCTATAGTCGGTGATGGATGAATGTTACAAGGAGTCCTTGATGTAGAAATGGTCAGCAGTAATGCAAGGAGCCCAGCTATAGTCTGTGCTGGACAGATGTTACAAGGAGTCATTGATGTAGAAAGGGTCTGCAGCCATGCAAGGGGCCCAGCTATAGTCTGTGCTGGACAGATGTTACAAGGAGTCGTTGATGTAGAAAGGGTCCGCAGCCATGTAAGGAGCCCAGCTATAGACGGTGCTGGAGAGATGTTACAAGGAGACTTTGATGTAGAAAGGGTTTACAGTAATGCAAGGAGGCCAGCCGTAGTCTGTGCTGGCCAGATGTTACAAGGAGTCTTTGATGTAGAAAGGGTCCGCAGCCGTGCAAGGAGCCCAGCTATAGTCTGTGTTGGACAGATGTTACAAGGAGTCCTTGATGTAGGAAGGGTCAGCAGTAATGCAATGAGCCCAGCTATAGTCAGTGCTGGACAGATGTTACAAGGAGTCCTTGATGTAGAAAGGGTCAGCAGTAATGCAAGAAGCCCAGCTATAGTATGTGGTGGACAGATGTTAGAAGGAGTCATTGATGTGTAAAGGGTCCGCAGCCATGCAAGGAGCCCAGGTAATGTCTGTGCTGGACAGATGTTACAAGGAGTCTTTGATGTAGAAAGGGTCCGCAGCCATGTAAGGAACCCAGCTATAGACGGTGCTGGACAGATGTTACTAGGAGTCTTTGATGTGTAAATGGTCCACAGCCATGCAAGGAGCCCAGCTATAGTCTGTGCTGGACAGATGTTACAAGGAGTCTTTGATGTAGAAAGGGTCCGCAGCCATGTAAGGAGCCCAGCTATAGATGGTGCTGGACAGATGTTACTAGGAGTCTTTGATGTAGAAAGGGTTTGAAGTAATACAAGGAGCCCAGCTATAGTCTGTGCTGGCCAGATGTTACAAGGAGTCTTTGATGTAGAAAGGGTCCACAGCCATGTAAGGATCCCAGCTATAGTCTGTGCTGGACAGATGCTACAAGGAGTCTTTGATGTAGAAAGGGTCTGCAGTAATGCAAGGAGCCCAGCTCTAGTCTGTGCTGGACAGATGCTACAAGGAGTCTTTGATATGTAAAGGGTCTGCAGCAATGCAAGGAGCCCAGCTATAGTCGGTGCTGGACAGATGTTACAAGGAGTCCTTGATGTAGAAAGGGTCTGCAGCCATGTAAGGAGCCCAGCTATAGTCGGTGCTGGACAGATGTTACAAGGAGTCTTTGATGTAGAAAGGGTCTGCAGTAATGCAAGGAGCCCAGCTGTAGTCAGTGCTGGACAGATGTTACAAGGAGTCTTTGATGTAGAAAGGGTCTGCAGTAATGCAAGGAGCTCAGCTATAGTCGGTGCTGGACAGATGTTGCAAGGAGTCTTTGATGTGTAAAGGGTCCGCAGCCATGCACGGAGCCCAGCTATACTCTGTGCTGGACTAATGTTACAAGGAGACGTTGATGTAGAAAGGGTCTGCAGCCATGTAAGAAGCCCAGCTATAATCTGTGCTGGATAGACGTTACAAGGAGTCTTTGATGTAGAAAGGGTCTGCAGTAATGCAAGGAGCCCAACTATAGTCGGTGCTGGACAGATGTTACAAGAGTCTTTGATGTGTAAAGGGTCTGCAGTAATGCAAGGAGCCCAGCTGGACAGATGTCACAAGGAGTCCTTGATGTAGAAAGGGTCTGCAGCAATTCAAGGAGCCCAGCTATAGTCTGTGCTGGACAGATGTTACAAGGAGTCTTTGATGTAGAAAGGGTCTGCAGTAATGTAAGGAGAACAGCTATAGTCTGTGCTGGACAGGTGTTACAATGAGTCCTTGATGTAGAAAGGGTCTGCATCCATGTAAGGAGCCCAGCTATAGTCTCTGCTGGATAGATGTTACAAGGCGTCTTTGATGTAGAAAGGGTCTGCAGTAATGCAAGGAGCCCAGCTATAGTCTGTGCTGGACAGATGTTACAAGGAGTCTTTGATGTGTAAAGGGTCCGCAGTCATGCAAGGAGCCCAGCTATAGTCTGTGCTGGACAGATGTTACAGGGAGTCTTTGATGTAGAAAGGATCCGCAGCCATGTAAGGAGCCCAGCTATAGTCTGTGTTGAACAGATGTTACAAGGAGTCCTTGATGTAGGAAGGGTCAGCAGTAATGCAAGGAGTCCAGCTATAGTCAGTGCTGGACAGATGTTACAAGGAGTCCTTGATGTAGAAAGGGTCCGCAGCCATGCAAGGAGCCCAGCTAATGTCTGTGCTGGACAGATGTTACAAGGAGTCTTTGATGTAGAAAGGGTCCGAAGCCATGTAAGGAGCCCAGCTATAGACGGTGTTGGACGGATGTTACTAGGAGTCTTTGATGTGTAAATGGTCCGCAGCCATGCAAGGATCCCAGCTATAGTCTGTGCTGGACAGATGTTACAAGGAGTCTTTGATGTAGAAAGGGTCCGCAGCCAAGGAAGGAGCCCAGCTATAGACGGTGCTGGACAGATGTTACTAGGAGTCTTTTATGTAGAAAGGGTTTGAAGTAATACAAGGAGGCCAGACGCAGTCTGTGCTGGCCAGATGTTACAAGGAGTCTTTGATGTAGAAAGGGTCCACAGCCATGTAAGGAACCCAGCTATAGACGGTGCTGGACAGATGTTACAAGGAGTCTTTGATGTAGAAAGAGTCTTTAGTAATCAAGGAGCCCAGCTATAGTCTGTGCTGGACAGATATTACAAGGAGTCCTTGATGTAGAAAGGGTCTGCAGCCATGTAAGGAGCCCAGCAATAGTCGGTGATGGATGGATATTACAAGGTGTCCTTGATGTAGAAAGAGTCCGCAGTAATGTAAGGAGCCCAGCTATAGTCGGTGATGGATGAATGTTACAAGGAGTCCTTGATGTAGAAATGGTCAGCAGTAATGCAAGGAGCCCAGCTATAGTCTGTGCTGGACAGATGTTACAAGGAGTCATTGATGTAGAAAGGGTCTGCAGCCATGCAAGGGGCCCAGCTATAGTCTGTGCTGGACAGATGTTACAAGGAGTCGTTGATGTAGAAAGGGTCCGCAGCCATGTAAGGAGCCCAGCTATAGACGGTGCTGGAGAGATGTTACAAGGAGACTTTGATGTAGAAAGGGTTTACAGTAATGCAAGGAGGCCAGCCGTAGTCTGTGCTGGCCAGATGTTACAAGGAGTCTTTGATGTAGAAAGGGTCCGCAGCCGTGCAAGGAGCCCAGCTATAGTCTGTGTTGGACAGATGTTACAAGGAGTCCTTGATGTAGGAGGGGTCAGCAGTAATGCAATGAGCCCAGCTATAGTCAGTGCTGGACAGATGTTACAAGGAGTCCTTGATGTAGAAAGGGTCAGCAGTAATGCAAGAAGCCCAGCTATAGTATGTGGTGGACAGATGTTAGAAGGAGTCATTGATGTGTAAAGGGTCCGCAGCCATGCAAGGAGCCCAGGTAATGTCTGTGCTGGACAGATGTTACAAGGAGTCTTTGATGTAGAAAGGGTCCGCAGCCATGTAAGGAACCCAGCTATAGACGGTGCTGGACAGATGTTACTAGGAGTCTTTGATGTGTAAATGGTCCACAGCCATGCAAGGAGCCCAGCTATAGTCTGTGCTGGACAGATGTTACAAGGAGTCTTTGATGTAGAAAGGGTCCGCAGCCATGTAAGGAGCCCAGCTATAGATGGTGCTGGACAGATGTTACTAGGAGTCTTTGATGTAGAAAGGGTTTGAAGTAATACAAGGAGCCCAGCTATAGTCTGTGCTGGCCAGATGTTACAAGGAGTCTTTGATGTAGAAAGGGTCCACAGCCATGTAAGGATCCCAGCTATAGTCTGTGCTGGACAGATGCTACAAGGAGTCTTTGATGTAGAAAGGGTCTGCAGTAATGCAAGGAGCCCAGCTCTAGTCTGTGCTGGACAGATGCTACAAGGAGTCTTTGATATGTAAAGGGTCTGCAGCAATGCAAGGAGCCCAGCTATAGTCGGTGCTGGACAGATGTTACAAGGAGTCCTTGATGTAGAAAGGGTCTGCAGCCATGTAAGGAGCCCAGCTATAGTCGGTGCTGGACAGATGTTACAAGGAGTCTTTGATGTAGAAAGGGTCTGCAGTAATGCAAGGAGCCCAGCTGTAGTCAGTGCTGGACAGATGTTACAAGGAGTCTTTGATGTAGAAAGGGTCTGCAGTAATGCAAGGAGCTCAGCTATAGTCGGTGCTGGACAGATGTTGCAAGGAGTCTTTGATGTGTAAAGGGTCCGCAGCCATGCACGGAGCCCAGCTATACTCTGTGCTGGACTAATGTTACAAGGAGACGTTGATGTAGAAAGGGTCTGCAGCCATGTAAGAAGCCCAGCTATAATCTGTGCTGGATAGACGTTACAAGGAGTCTTTGATGTAGAAAGGGTCTGCAGTAATGCAAGGAGCCCAACTATAGTCGGTGCTGGACAGATGTTACAAGAGTCTTTGATGTGTAAAGGGTCTGCAGTAATGCAAGGAGCCCAGCTGGACAGATGTCACAAGGAGTCCTTGATGTAGAAAGGGTCTGCAGCAATTCAAGGAGCCCAGCTATAGTCTGTGCTGGACAGATGTTACAAGGAGTCTTTGATGTAGAAAGGGTCTGCAGTAATGTAAGGAGAACAGCTATAGTCTGTGCTGGACAGGTGTTACAATGAGTCCTTGATGTAGAAAGGGTCTGCATCCATGTAAGGAGCCCAGCTATAGTCTCTGCTGGATAGATGTTACAAGGCGTCTTTGATGTAGAAAGGGTCTGCAGTAATGCAAGGAGCCCAGCTATAGTCTGTGCTGGACAGATGTTACAAGGAGTCTTTGATGTGTAAAGGGTCCGCAGTCATGCAAGGAGCCCAGCTATAGTCTGTGCTGGACAGATGTTACAGGGAGTCTTTGATGTAGAAAGGATCCGCAGCCATGTAAGGAGCCCAGCTATAGTCTGTGTTGAACAGATGTTACAAGGAGTCCTTGATGTAGGAAGGGTCAGCAGTAATGCAAGGAGTCCAGCTATAGTCAGTGCTGGACAGATGTTACAAGGAGTCCTTGATGTAGAAAGGGTCCGCAGCCATGCAAGGAGCCCAGCTAATGTCTGTGCTGGACAGATGTTACAAGGAGTCTTTGATGTAGAAAGGGTCCGAAGCCATGTAAGGAGCCCAGCTATAGACGGTGTTGGACGGATGTTACTAGGAGTCTTTGATGTGTAAATGGTCCGCAGCCATGCAAGGATCCCAGCTATAGTCTGTGCTGGACAGATGTTACAAGGAGTCTTTGATGTAGAAAGGGTCCGCAGCCAAGGAAGGAGCCCAGCTATAGACGGTGCTGGACAGATGTTACTAGGAGTCTTTTATGTAGAAAGGGTTTGAAGTAATACAAGGAGGCCAGACGCAGTCTGTGCTGGCCAGATGTTACAAGGAGTCTTTGATGTAGAAAGGGTCCACAGCCATGTAAGGAACCCAGCTATAGACGGTGCTGGACAGATGTTACAAGGAGTCTTTGATGTAGAAAGAGTCTTTAGTAATCAAGGAGCCCAGCTATAGTCTGTGCTGGACAGATATTACAAGGAGTCCTTGATGTAGAAAGGGTCTGCAGCCATGTAAGGAGCCCAGCAATAGTCGGTGATGGATGGATATTACAAGGTGTCCTTGATGTAGAAAGAGTCCGCAGTAATGTAAGGAGCCCAGCTATAGTCGGTGATGGATGAATGTTACAAGGAGTCCTTGATGTAGAAATGGTCAGCAGTAATGCAAGGAGCCCAGCTATAGTCTGTGCTGGACAGATGTTACAAGGAGTCATTGATGTAGAAAGGGTCTGCAGCCATGCAAGGGGCCCAGCTATAGTCTGTGCTGGACAGATGTTACAAGGAGTCGTTGATGTAGAAAGGGTCCGCAGCCATGTAAGGAGCCCAGCTATAGACGGTGCTGGAGAGATGTTACAAGGAGACTTTGATGTAGAAAGGGTTTACAGTAATGCAAGGAGGCCAGCCGTAGTCTGTGCTGGCCAGATGTTACAAGGAGTCTTTGATGTAGAAAGGGTCCGCAGCCGTGCAAGGAGCCCAGCTATAGTCAGTGCTGGACAGATGTTACAAGGAGTCCTTGATGTAGAAAGGGTCAGCAGTAATGCAAGAAGCCCAGCTATAGTATGTGGTGGACAGATGTTAGAAGGAGTCATTGATGTGTAAAGGGTCCGCAGCCATGCAAGGAGCCCAGGTAATGTCTGTGCTGGACAGATGTTACAAGGAGTCTTTGATGTAGAAAGGGTCCGCAGCCATGTAAGGAACCCAGCTATAGACGGTGCTGGACAGATGTTACTAGGAGTCTTTGATGTGTAAATGGTCCACAGCCATGCAAGGAGCCCAGCTATAGTCTGTGCTGGACAGATGTTACAAGGAGTCTTTGATGTAGAAAGGGTCCGCAGCCATGTAAGGAGCCCAGCTATAGATGGTGCTGGACAGATGTTACTAGGAGTCTTTGATGTAGAAAGGGTTTGAAGTAATACAAGGAGCCCAGCTATAGTCTGTGCTGGCCAGATGTTACAAGGAGTCTTTGATGTAGAAAGGGTCCACAGCCATGTAAGGATCCCAGCTATAGTCTGTGCTGGACAGATGCTACAAGGAGTCTTTGATGTAGAAAGGGTCTGCAGTAATGCAAGGAGCCCAGCTCTAGTCTGTGCTGGACAGATGCTACAAGGAGTCTTTGATATGTAAAGGGTCTGCAGCAATGCAAGGAGCCCAGCTATAGTCGGTGCTGGACAGATGTTACAAGGAGTCCTTGATGTAGAAAGGGTCTGCAGCCATGTAAGGAGCCCAGCTATAGTCGGTGCTGGACAGATGTTACAAGGAGTCTTTGATGTAGAAAGGGTCTGCAGTAATGCAAGGAGCCCAGCTGTAGTCAGTGCTGGACAGATGTTACAAGGAGTCTTTGATGTAGAAAGGGTCTGCAGTAATGCAAGGAGCTCAGCTATAGTCGGTGCTGGACAGATGTTGCAAGGAGTCTTTGATGTGTAAAGGGTCCGCAGCCATGCACGGAGCCCAGCTATACTCTGTGCTGGACTAATGTTACAAGGAGACGTTGATGTAGAAAGGGTCTGCAGCCATGTAAGAAGCCCAGCTATAATCTGTGCTGGATAGACGTTACAAGGAGTCTTTGATGTAGAAAGGGTCTGCAGTAATGCAAGGAGCCCAACTATAGTCGGTGCTGGACAGATGTTACAAGAGTCTTTGATGTGTAAAGGGTCTGCAGTAATGCAAGGAGCCCAGCTGGACAGATGTCACAAGGAGTCCTTGATGTAGAAAGGGTCTGCAGCAATTCAAGGAGCCCAGCTATAGTCTGTGCTGGACAGATGTTACAAGGAGTCTTTGATGTAGAAAGGGTCTGCAGTAATGTAAGGAGAACAGCTATAGTCTGTGCTGGACAGGTGTTACAATGAGTCCTTGATGTAGAAAGGGTCTGCATCCATGTAAGGAGCCCAGCTATAGTCTCTGCTGGATAGATGTTACAAGGCGTCTTTGATGTAGAAAGGGTCTGCAGTAATGCAAGGAGCCCAGCTATAGTCTGTGCTGGACAGATGTTACAAGGAGTCTTTGATGTGTAAAGGGTCCGCAGTCATGCAAGGAGCCCAGCTATAGTCTGTGCTGGACAGATGTTACAGGGAGTCTTTGATGTAGAAAGGATCCGCAGCCATGTAAGGAGCCCAGCTATAGTCTGTGTTGAACAGATGTTACAAGGAGTCCTTGATGTAGGAAGGGTCAGCAGTAATGCAAGGAGTCCAGCTATAGTCAGTGCTGGACAGATGTAACAAGGAGTCCTTGATGTAGAAAGGGTCCGCAGCCATGCAAGGAGCCCAGCTAATGTCTGTGCTGGACAGATGTTACAAGGAGTCTTTGATGTAGAAAGGGTCCGAAGCCATGTAAGGAGCCCAGCTATAGACGGTGTTGGACGGATGTTACTAGGAGTCTTTGATGTGTAAATGGTCCGCAGCCATGCAAGGATCCCAGCTATAGTCTGTGCTGGACAGATGTTACAAGGAGTCTTTGATGTAGAAAGGGTCCGCAGCCAAGGAAGGAGCCCAGCTATAGACGGTGCTGGACAGATGTTACTAGGAGTCTTTTATGTAGAAAGGGTTTGAAGTAATACAAGGAGGCCAGACGCAGTCTGTGCTGGCCAGATGTTACAAGGAGTCTTTGATGTAGAAAGGGTCCACAGCCATGTAAGGAACCCAGCTATAGACGGTGCTGGACAGATGTTACAAGGAGTCTTTGATGTAGAAAGAGTCTTTAGTAATCAAGGAGCCCAGCTATAGTCTGTGCTGGACAGATATTACAAGGAGTCCTTGATGTAGAAAGGGTCTGCAGCCATGTAAGGAGCCCAGCAATAGTCGGTGATGGATGGATATTACAAGGTGTCCTTGATGTAGAAAGAGTCCGCAGTAATGTAAGGAGCCCAGCTATAGTCGGTGATGGATGAATGTTACAAGGAGTCCTTGATGTAGAAATGGTCAGCAGTAATGCAAGGAGCCCAGCTATAGTCTGTGCTGGACAGATGTTACAAGGAGTCATTGATGTAGAAAGGGTCTGCAGCCATGCAAGGGGCCCAGCTATAGTCTGTGCTGGACAGATGTTACAAGGAGTCGTTGATGTGTAAACTGTCCGCAGCCATGCAAGGAGCCCAGCTACAGTCCGTGCTGGACTGATGTTACAAGGAGTCCTTAATGTAGAAAGGGTCTGCAGTAATGTAAGCAGCCCAGCTACAGTCCGTTCTGGACAGATGTTACAAGGATTCCTTGATGTAGAAAGGGTCTGCAATATTGCAAGGAGCCCAGATATAGTCTGTGCTGGACAGATGTTACAAGGAGTCTTTGATGCAGAAAGGGTCCGGAGACATACAAGGAGCCCAGCTATCGTCTGTGCTGGACAGATTTTACAAGGAGTCTTTGATGTAGAAAGGGCCCGCAGCAATGCAAGGTGCCCAGCTATAGTCCGTGCTGGACAGATGTTACAAGGAGTCTTTGTTGTAGAAATGGTGAGCAGTTATGCAAGGAGCCCAGCTATAGTCGGTGCTGGACAGATGTTGCAAGGAGTCTTTGATGTAGAAAGGGTCTGTAGTCATGTAAGGAGCCCAGCTATAGACAGTGCTGGACAGATGTTACAAGGAGTCTTTGATGTAGAAAGGGTCCGGAGACATACAAGGAGCCCAGCTATCGTCTGTACTGGACAGATTTTACAAGGAGTCTTTGATGTAGAAAGGGCCCGCAGCAATGCAAGGAGCCCAGCTATAGTCTGTTCTGGCCAGATGTTACAAGGAGTCCTTGATGTAGAAAGGGTCGGCAGTAATGCAAGGAGCCTAGCTATAGTCTGTGCTGGACAGATGTTACAGGGAGTCTTTGAAGTAGAAAGGGTCCGCAGCCATGTAAGGAGCCCAGCTATAGACGGTGCTGGAGAGATGTTACAAGGAGACTTTGATGTAGAAAGGGTTTACAGTAATGCAAGGAGGCCAGCCGTAGTCTGTGCTGACCAGATGTTACAAGGAGTCTTTGATGTAGAAAGGGTCCACAGCCGTGCAAGGAGCCCAGCTATAGTCTGTGTTGGACAGATGTTACAAGGAGTCCTTGATGTAGGAAGGGTCAGCAGTAATGCAATGAGCCCAGCTATAGTCAGTGCTGGACAGATGTTACAAGGAGTCCTTGATGTAGAAATGGTCAGCAGTAATGCAAGAAGCCCAGCTATAGTATGTGCTGGACAGATGTTACAAGGAGTCATTGATGTGTAAAGGGTCCGCAGCCATGCAAGGAGCCCAGATAATGTCTGTGCTGGACAGATGTTACAAGGAGTCTTTGATGTAGAAAGGGTCCGCAGCCATGTAAGGAACCCAGCTATAGACGGTGCTGGACAGATGTTACTAGGAGTATTTGATGTGTAAATGGTCCACAGCCATGCAAGGAACCCAGCTATAGTCTGTGCTGGACAGATGTTACAAGGAGTCTTTGATGTAGAAAGGGTCCGCAGCCATGTAAGGAGCCCAGTTATAGATGGTGCTGGACAGATGTTACCAGGAGTCTTTGATGTAGAAAGGGTTTGAAGTAATAGAAGGAGCCCAGCTATAGTCTGTGCTGGCCAGATGTTACAAGGAGTCTTTGATGTAGAAAGGGTCCACAGCCATGTAAGGAACCCAGCTATAGATGGTGCTGGACAGATATTACAAGGAGTCCTTGATGTAGAAAGGGTCTGCAGCCATGTAAGGAGCCCAGCTATAGTCGGTGATGGATGGATGTTACAAGGTGTCCTTGATGTTGAAGGAGTCCGCAGTAATGAATGTTACAAGGAGTCCTTGATGTAGAAATGGTCAGCAGTAATGCAAGGAGCCCAGCTATAGTCTGTGCTGGACCGATATTACAACGAGTCCTTGATGTAGAAAGGGTCTGCAGCCATGTAAGGATCCCAGCTATAGTCTGTGCTGGACAGATGCTACAAGGAGTCTTTGATGTAGAAAGGGTCTGCAGTAATGCAAGGAGCCCAGCTCTAGTCTGTGCTGGACAGATGCTACAAGGAGTCTTTGATATGTAAAGGGTCTGCAGTAATGCAAGGAGCCCAGCTATAGTCTGTGCTGGACAGATGTTACAAGGAGTCCTTGATGTAGAAAGGGTCTGCAGCCATGTAAGGAGCCCAGCTATAGTCGGTGCTGGACAGATGTTACAAGGAGTCTTTGATGTGTAAAGGGTCCACAGCCATGTAAGGAGCCCAGCTATAGTCGGTGCTGGACAGATGTTACAAGGAGTCATTGATGGAGAACGGGTCTGCAGTAATGCAAGGAGCCCAGCTATAGTTGGTGCTGGACAGATGTTACAAGGAGTCTTTGATATAGAAAGGGTCTGCAGTAATGCAAGGAGCCCAGCTATAGTCGGTGCTGGACAGATGTTGCAAGGAGTCTTTGATGTGTAAAGGGTCCGCAGCCATGCAAGGAGCCCAGCTATACTCTGTGCTGGACTAATGTTACAAGGAGACGTTGATGTAGAAAGGGTCTGCAGCCATGTAAGAAGCCCAGCTATAGTCTGTGCTGGATAGACGTTACAAGGTGTCTTTGATGTAGAAAGGGTCTGCAGTAATGCAAGGAGCCCAACTATAGTCCGTGCTGGACAGATGTTACAAGATTCTTTGATGTGTAAAGGGTCTGCAGTAATGCAAGGAGCCCAGCTGGACAGATGTCACAAGGAGTCCTTGATGTAGAAAGGGTCTGCAGCAATTCAAGGAGCCCAGCTATAGTCTGTGCTGGACAGATGTTACATGGAGTCTTTGATATGTAAAGGGTCTGCAGTAATGCAAGGAGCCCAGCTATAGTCTGTGCTGGACAGATGTTACAAGGAGTCTTTGATGTAGAAAGGGTCTGAAGTCATGTAAGGAGCCCAGCTATAGTCGGTGATGGATGGATATTACAAGGAGTCTTTGATGTACAATGGGTCAGCAGTAAAGCAAGGAGCCCAGCTAGTCTTTGCTGTACTGATGTTACAAAGAATCTTGGATGCAGAAAGGGTCTGAAGCCATGTAAGGAGCCCAGCTTTAGTCGGTGATGGATGGATGTTACAAGGAGTCTTTGATGTGGAAACGGTCTGCAGCCATGTAAGGTGCTCAGCTATAGTCTGTGCTGTACAGATGTTACAAGGAGTCTGATGTAGAAAGAGTCTGCAGTAATGCAAGGATCCCAGCTACAGTCTATGCTGGACAGATGTTACAAGGCGTCTTTGATGTGTAAAGAGTCCGCAGCCATGTAAGGAGCCCAGCTATAGTCTGTGCTGAACAGATGTTACAAGGAGTCTTTGATGTGTAAAGGGTCAGCAGTCATGCAAGGAGCCCAGCTATAGTCGGTGCTGGACAAATGTTACATGTAGTCTTTGATGTGTAAAGGGTCTGCATTAATGCAAGGAGCCCAGCTATAGTCTGTGCTGAACAGACGTTACAAGGAGTCTTTGATGTAGAAAGGTTCTGAAGCCATGTAAGGAGCCCGGCTATAGTAGGTGATGGATGGATGTTACAAGGAGTCTTTGATGTGGAAAGGGTCTGCAGCCATGTAAGGATCCCAGCTATAGTCTGTGCTGGACAGATGCTACAAGGAGTCTTTGATGTAGAAAGGGTCTGCAGTAATGCAAGGAGCCCAGCTCTAGTCTGTGCTGGACAGATGCTACAAGGAGTCTTTGATATGTAAAGGGTCTGCAGTAATGCAAGGAGCCCAGCTATAGTCTGTGCTGGACAGATGTTACAAGGAGTCCTTGATGTAGAAAGGGTCTGCAGCCATGTAAGGAGCCCAGCTATAGTCGGTGCTGGACAGATGTTACAAGGAGTCTTTGATGTGTAAAGGGTCCACAGCCATGTAAGGAGCCCAGCTATAGTCGGTGCTGGACAGATGTTACAAGGAGTCGTTGATGGAGAACGGGTCTGCAGTAATGCAAGGAGCCCAGCTATAGTTGGTGCTGGACAGATGTTACAAGGAGTCTTTGATATAGAAAGGGTCTGCAGTAATGCAAGGAGCCCAGCTATAGTCGGTGCTGGACAGATGTTGCAAGGAGTCTTTGATGTGTAAAGGGTCCGCAGCCATGCAAGGAGCCCAGCTATACTCTGTGCTGGACTAATGTTACAAGGAGACGTTGATGTAGAAAGGGTCTGCAGCCATGTAAGAAGCCCAGCTATAGTCTGTGCTGGATAGACGTTACAAGGTGTCTTTGATGTAGAAAGGGTCTGCAGTAATGCAAGGAGCCCAACTATAGTCCGTGCTGGACAGATGTTACAAGATTCTTTGATGTGTAAAGGGTCTGCAGTAATGCAAGGAGCCCAGCTGGACAGATGTCACAAGGAGTCCTTGATGTAGAAAGGGTCTGCAGCAATTCAAGGAGCCCAGCTATAGTCTGTGCTGGACAGATGTTACATGGAGTCTTTGATATGTAAAGGGTCTGCAGTAATGCAAGGAGCCCAGCTATAGTCTGTGCTGGACAGATGTTACAAGGAGTCTTTGATGTAGAAAGGGTCTGAAGTCATGTAAGGTGCCCAGCTAAAGTCTGTGCTGTACAGATGTTACAGGAGTCTGATGTAGAAAGAGTCTGCAGTAATGCAAGGAGCCCCGCTACAGTCTGTGCTAGACAGATGTTACAAGGAGTCTTTGATGTGTAAAGTGTCCGCAGCCATGTAAGGAGCCCAGCTATAGTCTGTGCTGGACAGATGTTACAAGGAGTCTTTGATGTGTAAAGGGTCAGCAGTCATGTAAGGAGCCCAGCTACAGTCTGTGCTGGATAGATTTTACAAGGAGTATTTGATGTAGAAAGGGTCTGAAGCCATGTAAGGAGCCCAGCTATAGTCTGTGCTGTACAGATGTTAGAAGGAGTATATGATGTAGAAAGAGTCTGCAGTAATGCAAGGGGCCCAGCTATACTCTGTTCTGTACAGATGTTACAAGGAGTCTTTGATGTACGAAGAGTCTGCAGTATTGCAAGGGGCCCAGCTACAGTCTGTGCTGGACAGATTTTACAAGGAGTATTTGATGTAGAAAGGGTCTGCAGTAATGCAAGGAGCCCAGCTACAGTCTGTGCTGGACAGATGTTACAAGGAGTCTTTAATGTGTAAAGGGTCTGCAGCCATGCAAGGAGCCCAGCTATAGTCTGTGCTGGACAGATGTTACAAGGAGTCTTTGAAGTACAAAGGGTCTGAAGCCAAGTAAGGAGCCCAGGTATAGTCGGTGATGGACAGATGTTACAAGGAGTCTTTGATGTAGAAAGGGTCTGCAGCCATGCAAGGATCCCAGCTACAGTCTATGCTGGACAGATGTTACAAGGCGTCTTTGATGTGTAAAGAGTCTGCAGCCATGTAAGGAGCCCAGCTATAGTCTATGCTGAACAGATGTTACAAGGAGTCTTTGATGTGTAAAGGGTCAGCAGTCATGCAAGGAGCCCAGCTATAGTCGGTGCTGGACAGATGTTACATGTAGTCTTTGATGTGTAAAGGGTCTGCATTAATGCAAGGAGCCCAGCTATAGTCTGTGCTGAACAGACGTTACAAGGATCTTTGATGTAGAATGGTTCTGAAGCCCTGTGAGGAGCCCAGCTATAGTAGGTGATGGATGGATGTTACAAGGAGTCTTTGATGTGGAAAGGGTCTGCAGCTATGTAAGGTGCCCAGCTAAAGTCTGTGCTGTACAGATGTTACAGGAGTCTGATGTAGAACGAGTCTGCAGTAATGCAAGGAGCCCCGCTACAGTCTGTGCTGGACAGATGTTACAAGGAGTCTTTGATGTGTAAAGAGTCCGCAGCCATGTAAGGAGCCTAGCTATAGTCTGTGCTGGACAGATGTTACAAGGAGTCTTTGATGTGTAAAGGGTCAGCAGTCATGTAAGGAGCCCAGCTACAGTCTGTGCTGGATATATTTTACAAGGAGTATTTGATGTAGAAAGGGTCTGAAGCCATGTAATGAGCCCAGCTATAGTCTGTGCTGTACAGATGTTAGAAGGAGTCTATGATGTAGAAAGAGTCTGCAGTAATGCAAGGGGCCCAGCTATACTCTGTTCTGTGCAGATGTTACAAGGAGTCTTTGATGTACGAAGAGTCTGCAGTATTGCAAGGAGCCCAGCTACAGTCTGTGCTGGACAGATGTTACAAGGAGTCTTTAATGTGTAAAGGGTCTGCAGCCATGCAAGGAGCCCAGCTGTAGTCTGTGCTGGATAGATGTTACAAGGAGTCTTTGAAGTACAAAGGGTCTGAAGCCAAGTAAGGAGCCCAGCTATAGTCGGTGCTGGACAAATGTTACAAGGAGTCTTTGATGTAGAAAGGGTCTGCAGTAATGCAAGGAGCCCAGCTATAGTCGGTGCTGGACAGATGTTGCAAGGAGTCTTTGATGTGTAAAGGGTCCGCAGCCATGCAAGGAGCCCAGCTATACTCTGTGCTGGACTAATGTTACAAGGAGACGTTGATGTAGAAAGGGTCTGCAGCCATGTAAGAAGCCCAGCTATAGTCTGTGCTGGATAGACGTTACAAGGAGTCTTTGATGTAGAAAGGGTCTGCAGTAATGCAAGGAGCCCAACTATAGTCGGTGCTGGACAGATGTTACAAGATTCTTTGATGTGTAAAGGGTCTGCAGTAATGCAAGGAGCCCAGCTGGACAGATGTCACAAGGAGTCCTTGATGTAGAAAGGGTCTGCAGCAATTCAAGGAGCCCAGCTATAGTCTGTGCTGGACAGATGTTACATGGAGTCTTTGATATGTAAAGGGTCTGCAGTAATGCAAGGAGCCCAGCTATAGTCTGTGCTGGACAGATGTTACAAGGAGTCTTTGATGTAGAAAGGGTCTGAAGTCATGTAAGGAGCCCAGCTATAGTCGGTGATGGATGGATGTTACAAGGAGTCTTTGATGTAGAATGGGTCAGCAGTAAAGCAAGGAGCCCAGCTATAGTCTTTGCTGTACTGATGTTACAAAGAATCTTGGATGCAGAAAGGGTCTTAAGCCATGTAAGGAGCCCAGCTTTAGTCGGTGATGGATGGATGTTACAAGGAGTCTTTGATGTGGAAATTGTCTGCAGCCATGTAAGGTGCTCAGCTATAGTCTGTGCTGTACAGATGTTACAAGGAGTCTGATGTAGAAAGAGTCTGCAGTAATGCAAGGATCCCAGCTACAGTCTATGCTGGACAGATGTTACAAGGCGTCTTTGATGTGTAAAGAGTCCGCAGCCATGTAAGGAGCCCAGCTATAGTCTGTGCTGAACAGATGTTACAAGGAGTCTTTGATGTGTAAAGGGTCAGCAGTCATGCAAGGAGCCCAGCTATAGTCGGTGCTGGACAGATGTTACATGTAGTCTTTGATGTGTAAAGGGTCTGCATTAATGCAAGGAGCCCAGCTATAGTCTGTGCTGAACAGACGTTACAAGGAGTCTTTGATGTAGAATGGTTCTGAAGCCATGTAAGGTGCCCAGCTAAAGTCTGTGCTGTACAGATGTTACAGGAGTCTGATGTAGAAAGAGTCTGCAGTAATGCCAGGAGCCCCGCTACAGTCTGTGCTAGACAGATGTTACAAGGAGTCTTTGATGTGTAAAGAGTCCGCAGCCATATAAGGAGCCCAGCTATAGTCTGTGCTGGACAGATGTTACAAGGAGTTTTTGATGTGTAAAGGGTCAGCAGTCATGTAAGGAGCCCAGCTACAGTCTGTGCTGGATAGATTTTACAAGGAGTATTTGATGTAGAAAGGGTCTGAAGCCATGTAAGGAGCCCAGCTATAGTCTGTGCTGTACAGATGTTAGAAGGAGTATATGATGTAGAAAGAGTCTGCAGTAATGCAAGGGGCCCAGCTATACTCTGTTCTGTACAGATGTTACAAGGAGTCTTTGATGTACGAAGAGTCTGCAGTATTGCAAGGGGCCCAGCTACAGTCTGTGCTGGACAGATTTACAAGGAGTATTTGATGTAGAAAGGGTCTGCAGCCATGCAAGGATCCCAGCTACAGTCTATGCTGGACAGATGTTACAAGGCGTCTTTGATGTGTAAAGAGTCTGCAGCCATGTAAGGAGCCCAGCTATAGTCTATGCTGAACAGATGTTACAAGGAGTCTTTGATGTGTAAAGGGTCAGCAGTCATGCAAGGAGCCCAGCTATAGTCGGTGCTGGACAGATGTTACATGTAGTCTTTGATGTGTAAAGGGTCTGCATTAATACAATTAGCCCAGCTATAGTCTGTGCTGAACAGACGTTACAAGGATCTTTGATGTAGAATGGTTCTGAAGCCCTGTAAGGAGCCCAGCTATAGTAGGTGATGGATGGATGTTACAAGGAGTCTTTGATGTGGAAAGGGTCTGCAGCTATGTAAGGTGCCCAGCTAAAGTCTGTGCTGTACAGATGTTACAGGAGTCTGATGTAGAAAGAGTCTGCAGTAATGCAAGGAGCCCCGCTACAGTCTGTGCTGGACAGATGTTACAAGGAGTCTTTGATGTGTAAAGAGTCCGCAGCCATGTAAGGAGCCTAGCTATAGTCTGTGCTGGACAGATGTTACAAGGAGTATTTGATGCAGAAAGGGTCTGAAGCCATGTAAGGAGCCCAGCTATAGTCTGTGCTGTACAGATGTTAGAAGGAGTCTATGATGTAGAAAGAGTCTGCAGTAATGCAAGGGGCCCAGCTATACTCTGTTCTGTGCAGATGTTACAAGGAGTCTTTGATGTACGAAGAGTCTGCAGTATTGCAAGGAGCCCAGCTACAGTCTGTGCTGGACAGATGTTACAAGGAGTCTTTAATGTGTAAAGGGTCTGCAGCCATGCAAGGAGCCCAGCTGTAGTCTGTGCTGGATAGATGTTACAAGGAGTCTTTGAAGTACAAAGGGTCTGAAGCCAAGTAAGGAGCCCAGCTATAGTCGGTGCTGGACAGATGTTACAAGGAGTCTTTGATGTAGAAAGGGTCTGCAGTAATGCAAGGAGCCCAGCTATAGTCGGTGCTGGACAGATGTTGCAAGGAGTCTTTGATGTGTAAAGGGTCTGCAGCCATGCAAGGAGCCCAGATATACTCTGTGCTGGACTAATGTTACAAGGTGACATTGATGTAGAAAGGGTCTGCAGCTATGTAAGAAGCCCAGCTATAGTCTGTGCAGGATAGACGTTACAAGGAGTCTTTGATGTAGAAAGGGTCTGCAGTAATGCAAGGAGCCCAACTATAGTCGGTGCTGGACAGATGTTACAAGATTCTTTGATGTGTAAAGGGTCTGCAGTAATGCAAGGAGCCCAGCTGGACAGATGTCACAAGGAGTCCTTGATGTAGAAAGGGTCTGCAGCAATTCAAGGAGCCCAGCTATAGTCTGTGCTGGACAGATGTTACATGGAGTCTTTGATATGTGAAGGGTCTGCAGTAATGCAAGGAGCCCAGCTATAGTCTGTGCTGGACAGATGTTACAAGGAGTCTTTGATGTAGAAAGGGTCTGAAGTCATGTAAGGAGCCCAGCTATAGTCGGTGATGGATGGATGTTACAAGGAGTCTTTGATGTAGAATGGGTCAGCAGTAAAGCAAGGAGCCCAGGTATAGTCTTTGCTGTACTGATGTTACAAAGAATCTTGGATGCAGAAAGGATCTGAAGCCATGTAAGGAGCCCAGCTTTAGTCGGTGATGGATGGATGTTGCAAGGAGTCTTTGATGTGGAAACGGTCTGCAGCCATGTAAGGTGCTCAGCTATAGTCTGTGCTGTACAGATGTTACAAGGAGTCTGATGTAGAAAGAGTCTGCAGTAATGCAAGGATCCCAGCTACAGTCTATGCTGGACAGATCTTACAAGGCGTCTTTGATGTGTAAAGAGTCCGCAGCCATGTAAGGAGCCCAGCTATAGTCTGTGCTGAACAGATGTTACAAGGAGTCTTTGATGTGTAAAGGGTCAGCAGTCATGCAAGGAGCCCAGCTATAGTCGGTGCTGGACAGATGTTACATGTAGTCTTTGATGTGTAAAGGGTCAGCAGTCATGTAAGGAGCCCAGCTACAGTAGGTGATGGATGGATGTTACAAGGAGTCTTTGATGTAGAATGGTTCTGAAGCCATGTAAGGTGCCCAGCTAAAGTCTGTGCTGTACAGATGTTACAGGAGTCTGATGTAGAAAGAGTCTGCAGTAATGTCAGGAGCCCCGCTACAGTCTGTGCTAGACAGATGTTACAAGGAGTCTTTGATGTGTAAAGAGTCCGCAGCCATGTAAGGAGCCCAGCTATAGTCTGTGCTGGACAGATGTTACAAGGAGTCTTTGATGTGTAAAGGGTCAGCAGTCATGTAAGGAGCCCAGCTACAGTCTGTGCTGTACAGATGTTAGAAGGAGTATATGATGTAAAAAGAGTCTGCAGTAATGCAAGGGGCCCAGCTATACTCTGTTCTGTACAGATGTTACAAGGAGTCTTTGATGTACGAAGAGTCTGCAGTATTGCAAGGGGCCCAGCTACAGTCTGTGCTGGACAGATTTTACAAGGAGTATTTGATGTAGAAAGGGTCTGCAGTAATGCAAGGAGCCCAGCTACAGTCTGTGCTGGACAGATGTTACAAGGAGTCTTTAATGTGTAAAGGGTCCGCAGCCATGCAAGGAGCCCAGCTATAGTCTGTGCTGGACAGATGTTACAAGGAGTCTTTGAAGTACAAAGGGTCTGAAGCCAAGTAAGGAGCCCAGGTATAGTCGGTGATGGACAGATGTTACAAGGAGTCTTTGATGTAGAAAGGGTCTGCAGCCATGCAAGGATCCCAGCTACAGTCTATGCTGGACAGATGTTACAAGGCGTCTTTGATGTGTAAAGGGTCAGCAGTCATGTAAGGAGCCCAGCTACAGTCTGTGCTGGATAGATTTTACAAGGAGTATTTGATGTAGAAAGGGTCTGAAGCCATGTAAGGAGCCCAGCTATAGTCGGTGCTGGACAGATGTTACATGTATTCTTTGATGTGTAAAGGGTCTGCATTAATGCAAGGAGCCCAGCTATAGTCTGTGCTGAACAGACGTTACAAGGAGTCTTTGATGTAGAATGGTTCTGAAGCCATGTAAGGTGCCCAGCTAAAGTCTGTGCTGTACAGATGTTACAGGAGTCTGATGTAGAAAGAATCTGCAGTAATGCCAGGAGCCCCGCTACAGTCTGTGCTAGACAGATGTTACAAGGAGTCTTTGATGTGTAAAGAGTCCGCAGCCATGTAAGGAGCCCAGCTATAGTCTGTGCTGGACAGATGTTACAAGGAGTCTTTGATGTAGAAAGGGTCTGCAGTAATGCAAGGATCCCAGCTACAGTCCATGCTGGACAGATGTTACAAGGAGTCTTTGATGTGTAAAGGGTCAGCAGTCATGTAAGGAGCCCAGCTACAGTCTGTGCTGGATAGATTTTACAAGGAGTATTTGATGTAGAAAGGGTCTGAAGCCATGTAAGGAGCCCAGCTATAGTCTGTGCTGTACAGATGTTAGAAGGAGTATATGATGTAAAAAGAGTCTGCAGTAATGCAAGGGGCCCAGCTATACTCTGTTCTGTACAGATGTTACAAGGAGTCTTTGATGTACGAAGAGTCTGCAGTATTGCAAGGGGCCCAGCTACAGTCTGTGCTGGACAGATTTTACAAGGAGTATTTGATGTAGAAAGGGTCTGCAGTAATGCAAGGAGCCCAGCTACAGTCTGTGCTGGACAGATGTTACAAGGAGTCTTTAATGTGTAAAGGGTCTGCAGCCATGCAAGGAGCCCAGCTATAGTCTGTGCTGGACAGATGTTACAAGGAGTCTTTGAAGTACAAAGGGTCTGAAGCCAAGTAAGGAGCCCAGGTATAGTCGGTGATGGACAGATGTTACAAGGAGTCTTTGATGTAGAAAGGGTCTGCAGCCATGCAAGGATCCCAGCTACAGTCTATGCTGGACAGATGTTACAAGGCGTCTTTGATGTGTAAAGAGTCTGCAGCCATGTAAGGAGCCCAGCTATAGTCTATGCTGAACAGATGTTACAAGGAGTCTTTGATGTGTAAAGGGTCAGCAGTCATGCAAGGAGCCCAGCTATAGTCGGTGCTGGACAGATGTTACATATAGTCTTTGATGTGTAAAGGGTCTGCATTAATGCAAGGAGCCCAGTTATAGTCTGTGCTGAACAGACGTTACAAGGATCTTTGATGTAGAATGGTTCTGAAGCCATGTAAGGAGCCCAGCTATAGTAGGTGATGGATGGATGTTACAGGGAGTCTTTGATGTGGAAAGGGTCTGCAGCTATGTAAGGTGCCCAGCTAAAGTCTGTGCTGTACAGATGTTACAGGAGTCTGATGTAGAAAGAGTCTGCAGTAATGCAAGGAGCCCCGCTACAGTCTGTGCTGGACAGATGTTACAAGGAGTCTTTGATGTGTAAAGAGTTCGCAGCCATGTAAGGAGCCCAGCTATAGTCTGTGCTGGACAGATGTTACAAGGAGTCTTTGAAGTACAAAGGGTCTGAAGCCAAGTAAGGAGCCCAGGTATAGTCGGTGATGGACAGATGTTACAAGGAGTCTTTAATGTGTAAAGGGTCTGCAGCCATGCATGGAGCCCAGCTATAGTCTGTGCTGGACAGATGTTACAAGGAGTCTTTGAAGTACAAAGGGTCTGAAGCCAAGTAAGGAGTCCAGGTATAGTCGGTGATGGACAGATGTTACAAGGAGTCTTTGATGTAGAAAGGGTCTGCAGCCATGTAGGGAGCCCAGCTATAGATGGTGCTGGACAGATGTTACTAGGAGTCTTTGATGTAGAAAGGGTCTGCAGTAATGCAAGGAGCCCAGCCGTAGTCTGTGCTGTGCAGATGTTACTACGAGTCTTTGATGTAGAAAGAGTCTGTAGCCATGCAAGGAGCCCAGCTATAGACGGTGCTGGACAGATGTTACTAGGAGGGTTTGATGTAGAAAGGGTCTGCAGTAATGCAAGGAGCCCAGACGTAGTCTGTGCTGGACAGATGTTACAAGGAGTCTTTGATGTATCAAGGGTCTGTAGCCATGTAAGGGGCCCAGCTATAGACAGTGCTGGACAGATGTTACTAGGAGTCTTTGATGTAGAACGGGTCAGCAGTAATGCAAGGAGCCCAGCTATAGTCTGTGCTGACAGATGTTACAAGGAATCTTTGATGTAGAAAGGGTAAGCAGCCATGTAAGGAGCCCAGCTATAGTCTTTGCTGGACAGATGTTACAAGGAGTCCTTGATGTAGAATGTGTCTGCAGTAATGCAAGGAGCCCAGCTATAGCCTGGGTTGCAAAGATAAACAATTCTTCAGTGAGTAAAAGGGGGAGAGGATGTGGTCTAATGGCTAGGGAGGTCAACCTCAAATCTGTGGCAATGACGCTCAACATCCTATGATTCTGGGCAAATCATTTAATCTCCCCTTGCCTAAAAAAATGAATGTGTCCTTGTGTAACGGAACTGGTGCTTATGTAAAGTGCTCTGATTCCTTCGAATCAAGTTTGTGCTATATAAAACTCAGAAGAAAAAACCTAAGTGAGTCTATTGCGCATCACCAATTTCAGTCAGCTGTCTCACTAGCGACGACCCATGTAGGGGACGGAAGGAGCAGCATCACCCCGCTGTGTAACCAATCAAGCAGTGCTGAGAGTACGTACAACACAAAGGAACATCTGATAAACAACTTGGGGCTTCATTTATGAGGCCCCTTTTCAACACTTTTGTGCCTCCGGAGTGACACTTTTTTGAAGTTTCAGTGTTGCAATATGCCGCGACATATTTACAAGGCCATGTAAAGCCACTTTATTTGGCTTTTCGTGGCCTTGCAAATGTGTCCCTTTCATGCAGAACACTGCGTGAAGGGGTGTTCCATCGGTGTTGCCATGGGTGTTCAGCTAACTATAACTTGCACGCCCGCAATGCACTGCTGATGACATCACATATTACATCACTCATGACATGGTCAGTGACATCACTCATGACATCACTGGTAGGGAGGGACAATCTTACTTAGGTTTCTATGGTCATCATAAGACCTCTCCCTATCTCTAGGGAAATTGCTGCCACCAAGGGACTCTAGTCCCTCCTTTTTACTAGCTCTGTAGAGCTCTAGGGCTTGCCTATCTAAGGCCATCTGCTGCATTCTGAGGTTGAAAGTATCTTGCTACTTCAGCAGTCTCTCACTCCTCTCCTGTGAGGTTTCCCTCCCTCTGTGAGAAGAAATAGAGGACCCTTTAGATGAGGTAAACTGAACAGACTCTCTTGAGAGAGATCTATTCCTTTTAACCCTACTTTCAACTCTTCCTGGAGGGACAAAGAGTCCTCATCCTGTTGAGCTGTGGTCACCAGATCATGGTCATTGTCATCAGTCTGGTCAGCAGCAGAGTTTGGGCCAGGGGGAGTTCCACCCCCAGATCCACCCTCAGCTGCTGCCCACCCACTCTGCCTACCCCTTCAGGCCCATTAGTAGTAGAATTAGGCCTCTGGTCCTCACTCTGAGGGATGATACTAGGAAAGGAGCGATAGATAGTATGCACCTTTTCCAGAAAAAAGGTAGCAAGCTCCTCACAGTGGGACACTGAGCATATCTCAGCTGCAGGGGCTCTATTAGCAGTCAGGTCTTTGAGAACTTTAAAGATCAGCTTCGTAGGATTAGGACTGCGTTTGAACTCCTGGGAATAGTAGGCCGCACGAGCCCTACATATGGCTCTATGGTAAATTTTGGTTTTAGCCAGGTACTGCATTTTTTTCTCGGCATCATAGGTTTTACGCCAGTCTCTTTCCGCTTGTTTGCATGATTTTTTCAGGAGCAATAAGGCGCTATCATACCATGGACTGGGTTCTAAAGAACGACATTTACTCCATGTAGCAGGGATCAGAGAGTCAAGTGCCCGGGAGACCCATTCACAAAAGAGATAATAGCCAGACTCAACATCATTAAAAGGGCCAAGCGGGTGTTCGCTAAGCACCCGATGAAAATCCTCAAGCTTTCATTTCTTCCATGGGCGTTTAAGAACGAATCTGTCTATGTTTTTAAAAGGAGGGTTTCTGATCGCGAGGTGCAATTCCACTAAAAAATGGTCTGACCAAGCTACCGGAGTCGGTGGCAAGGCATTTGCCACTGTCAAGTTAGTAAAAATGGGGTCCAGGATGTGTCCACCCACATGCGTGGGGTGGGTAACCACCTGACTTAACTGCAATGCCTCTAAATCTGCAAGTGTACTACTAATAGCTGAGGTGTGACAAAGGTCAAAATGGAGGTTGAGATCACCAAGGACAATAAAGTTAGCCGATCCTATCGCAAGAGAGCTCACTGTTTCTGGAAGAGCCTTTCTAAAAGCGGTGTCGTTACCAGGGGGTCTATAAATCAGAAGCCCGGAAAAGGTAACGTGATGATTAACCGTAATACAGAAATGCGCACTCTCGCATCCATCCATAGCTAGTTTCTTCCAAATACAAGGGTAGCATGATTTAACTACCACTGCAATACCCCCACCCCTAGAGTTACGATTATGAGTGTAAATGGAGTATTCTGGAGGGAGTGCTAAATTCAGTTCAACCACGGCCTCATCATGAAGCCAAGCTTCGGTCATAAAGAAAATATCAGGGGCCTCCTCCAAGATAAGGTCGTGGATTACGGAATGGTGTTTAACCAGCGACCTAACATTGAGATTCCAGATTTTAAGATCCCGGGGAGCCGAAGGCTCGATGGGCGGGGATACCGTGGGAGAGGGCACAATAAAAGCTCTAATAGGGGTTGGGGGATTAAGTAAAAAATTACCACATGGACACAGAAAAGGGCCACACAACGGATCAAGAGAGGAGTGCTCACAGAGTAGGGACAACTGCCGGATCATGAGTAGCTCCTCCCTCATGTACAGACCTCCAGCGGGTTTGTGAGGCACATTATCCCTGGCATATGGCGCATCCTTAGCGCTGACGGGCGCAGACGGGCAGGACTCTGGCACGACTCCGGCACAGATCCGGCGCGTCCGCTGTTCGCGTCCGCTGCGCGGAGACATGACCGTCCCCTTTTATGCGCAGCTAGAGCGCGTCCCAGCAATAGCCCACACCCAATATGGCCGCTGTCTTACACTCGCCTACCCGGAACCGGACTCTCGGTACTCGACTGAGAGTGGCCGGGCAGCGAGGGGGGGGGGGGTAAAGGTCTCTACGAAGTCTCAGCAGATGTCACCAGTTAAAAAGCTTATTAAATCACGCAATAGTCAGAATAACACGAACATTTCTAAAATACAAGAAAAAGTGAAAGAGAGACCTCCCGGCATCCGCCTCAGGAGGGTGAGAAGAACGTACTGCCTAGTCTAGAAGGGTGGAATGCTACCCCGCCACCAGAACTGGCGGGGGCGTAGTATTCCAAAGCGTTTGACACCAAACACGACATGTTTGATGCAGCCATTCCAAAGTTAGCATTTACAGCCATAAGGAAGTATTGCCGAAAGCTGCAGAGGGGCTCAGCTCATGCTTGGGCACCCTCTCAGATAAAACCAAGCACTCTGCCTTCAGGATTGTCAAAGCCTGCCATAGGAGTGGCGTATAGGTTTATATGTGTCTGTATAAGGTAGTGATATAGGTAGCCTATACCACAGTAAGGGGTGCAAGCACACCCTTACCCAGGTTGCAGTAGCAGACCTGTGGTGTCATTTTGGAGTGCTTCCCAGGGGTGGCATAATACAGGCTGCAGCCCCTGGTAGCCCTCTGAGGTACCTATGCCCTAGGTACATAGTATACCATATACTAGGGGCTTATAAGGCACTCCAGAATCCAATTAGATATGTACCTAATGTACATGGAAACCATTTTAGAGAGGAAGCAGCTAGGCTGTGGGCCTGATTAGCAGGGCCACAGCCAGACTAAGGCCTAGAAACAGTGAAACACCAGCAAAAAGTGGGGGTACCCATGTGAAGCAGATCCTACTCTCTTACAATCGCTGCCTTCTCCAAAAGAAGCTGTAAACCTTCCAGTAATGCTGCTGGCTTCACGGGATTCTGGGGCAGAGGAGTCTCCTTGAACACCTGGGCTGGGCGAGATGAAGATTCAATCCGGTAAACGAAGGTCACCGTCTGTACTGCCCAGGTATCTGAAATTCCCCGCCACAAAAGAAGCAAAGCCAACCTCCAAGCAAAAATGGTGGATAGTCGCTGCTTTGGAGAAGGAGTGGAGGAGGCAACAGCTGACTGAGGCCAGGATTTGTCCCCACCAGGTGCCCCCAAGCCATGACCCCTGCCCCGAAACCTCTTCCCCTGGAGGGAGGGCGAACGGGTGCCACCAACTTCCTGTGCTTAGCTGCTGCTTCACCATCTCCTCGAGCTGTGGTCCAAACACTGTTGAATGCTCAAATGGCTGCTTTAAGAGAACAGACTTCTCTGAGGCATCCGTCTTCCACGCCCTCATCCTTATATGGTGACGTGCAGCAATGGAAGCCCCTGAGGCTGCTTCCATTGAATACAACTTATCGAATGAGGTTTAGCAGACCTGGAGTTCCATCAGAGCCAGCAGAGAGGATGTATCCCCTCCCTCATCATCTGCTGCACCAGAAACTGGAAATCCTTCAATGGTGATTGAATCATATAATTCGTAAAGACCGTTGCCCTGATGGAAAAATTGGAAGCGGCCTAAGACCTCTTCACTGCACTTCCATCTTCTTATCCACCGGGTCAGAAGGAAGGGCGCCCTGTGAAAGCCCCATGCCCTGTGAAAGCCCCATGCCCTGTGAAAGCATCATGCCCTGTGAAAGCATCATGCCCTGTGAAGACAGGCCAACCATTGGGTTATCCACCTTGACTGATTGCGGGAATTCCTGGCAAAATTCCTCCAAAACTTACTGCTTGATGAGAAATCGAGGGAACGCAGCCTTGTCAATCTCCTTCCACTCATGGGAAAGCACTTTGCGAACTGCAGTGTGAAAGAGTCAAGAGGCAGGGTCAGGGCGCTGGTTTTGTGTAAGAAAATCATCCCCCAACTCTGACCCCACAGGCATAGAAAACCCAGATTGTACCGGACATGAGATGAAAGGCCAGAGAGCTCAGTTCCCTGCACAAAGCAACCCCATCTCCCCTCCTCCTCATCAGGGTCGTCTATGCCCACAATGGTATTTGGCTGTAGAACCTTTGCAGGAGGCCCCTCGGATTCCCTGGCTTGAAAAGCAGCCTCAGCCACCTCATTAATCAGCAGGCGTAGCGCTGCCAAAGTTGACAACCCCACAGAGCTGTCAGACGTGGACCCCATTGCCGGCATGAAAATCCACAATATGGTTGCTTCCTGCATCTCTCCCGTTTCTAGGCAACCAACTCTTGTGGGCCCCCGAAACCTTGTGGGACCCGCGAGATGCAGGAAGCATCCTTGAGCATAAAACACTGCCTCTGAACACGGGCTGTTGTGGATTTTGTAAGAAGAGAAAACAAGAAGCCAAAGTGGACGCTCAGTGCCTCCGAAGAGCCGTCATGTAACCACGGGCCACCCGAGGCCAAAAGCGACGAACATGCAAAGCGACAGCCGTGCGGGGCAAAAATCAATGTGAGAGAGATTACACAGTCCCATTTCTGGACCAACGCCCTCTGAGCAGAGCCGTAAGGTCCCCTAAGAGATAACAAAACTGCTCGTGCAAGTCCGATAAGGAAAACAACAGTAACACATAATGCGTGCAAAACTTACCTCTGACTTCAATCATTCAATCAATCAGAGTACTTGTAAAGTGCGCTACTTACCCGTGAGGGTCTCAAGGCGCTGAGGGGAGAGGGGGGACTGCTACTGTTCGAAGAGCCAAGTCTTGAGGACTCTTCTGAAGGTGAGTATGTCTTGGGTCTGCCGTATGTGGGTAGGGAGGGTGTTCCAGGTCTTGGCGGTAAGGTAGGAGAAGGATCTGCCGCCGCTGGTCGTACGTTGGATGCGGGGCACAGCGGCGAGGGCGAGGCTGGCGGAGCGGAGCTGGCAGGTAGGGGTGTGGAAGCTGAGTCCTCTGTTCAGGTAGGCTGGTCCGGTGTTGTGGAGTGCCTTGTGTGCGTGGGTGAGGAGCTTGAAGGTGATCCTCTTGTCGACGGGGAGCCATTGTAGGTCTCTCAGGTGGGGGGTGATGTGGCTGCAGCGGGGGACGTTGACGATCAGTTGGGTGGAGGCGTTTTGGATGCGTTGTAGTCGTCGTAGGTGTTTGGCTGGGATTCCTGCGTAGAGTGCGTTGCCATAGTCCAGTCTGCTGCTGACGAGGGCATGTGTCACCGTGCTTCTTGTTTCGGTCGGGATCCACTTGTAGATCCTGCGGAGCATGCGGAGGGTGTTGTAGCAGGAGGAGGAGACGGCGTTGACCTGTTTAGCCATGGAGAGGGAGGAGTCAAGGATGAATCCTAGGTTGCGTGCATGGTCGGTAGGTGTTGGTGCTGTTCCCATTGTGGTCGGCCACCAAGAGTCGTCTCAGGAGTGGGTTGTGGTACTTTGAAATTTGGGACCGCGTAGGAGGCAGGGCCCTACCCTTGTCTATTCAGGTATTAGCGAACCGCGAATGGCCAATGCGGTATGTACAAGTACTTTACATTACATTTTAGCGATAAATACACTTCAATATACGATTTTACATTAACTTCGTGGGTACTTCAAAAGTACTGTGTATACGACATTATACATTGACTTCGTGGGTTCCATCTTGGAGCGGTGGCCATCTTATGGTTGCCCTCACATAGGCTACACATTACGAACAAATACAGGCCTTTAGAACACATGTGCCTTCCTTTGACTTCTCTGTGACCTGTGCGACTTGGCTCCACCGCCCCCGGTCAGTCCAGTTTTACGAGCTGCCCTTCCTACGGCCACCTGTGATTAGCATCAGGGTTGACACACCATAAAACCTTTTCATCCCACACAAGCCTCCGGCTAATCTCTTTCACACCTGACTGTTCCTGCTTTATGGCTTGTTTTATCAACAGGAGCTGCCCGTGTTTATTGGGGTCTGTTGATATCTGATGTGGGATCTGAGCCTTGCTGGGTAAATAATTGTGGGCTGGCCTAACTGGAATGTGGGATGGTCATCATGACTCTGCCTTTTCGTTTGTAATGTATACATTTGAATGACCATATCGTAAAACAAGGAATGTGTGCCTGAAGCATGATATTTTGTATTTAAGGAGAAGCCCGTTTCTGTAATTTTAAGCAGTCTCCTGAGAACATACATGCTGGTGTACTTCTCGGATACCTGTAATTGGTCTGCAGCCAATAAACTGATCTTTGACTTCACAAAGAAGACTCTGTGTTTCTGTAGGTCTGAAACAGGAAAGAACCCGAAGTCTTAGGGTGTGTTCCCCTGCACCGCTGGGCTTAAAATTCCCAGTACTTCAGGGTGGGTCCGAGGATGAGGACTTCCGTCTTGTCCGAGTTCAGCTTCAGATGGCTGCTCCTCATCCAGTCGGCGACGGCCTTTATTCCCTCGTGGAGGATGGTTTTGGCAGTCTGTGGGTCCTTTGTGAGGGAGAGGATGAGCTGGGTGTCGTCGGCGTACGAGATGATGTTGAGGTCGTGATGGCGAGCCACTCGTGCGAGCGGGGCCATGTAGACGTTGATCAGTGTCGGGCTGAGGGATGAGCCCTGGGGGACGCCGCAGATTCCAGCTTCTAGGAGGCGTGTCTTTAGAGTGCGATGGCAGACTGTGTCGAAGGCAGCTGACAGGTCCAGGAGGATGAGGGCTGTTGTTTCGCCGTTGTCTAGTTGGCGCCTGATGTCGTCTGTGGCGGCGATGAGGGCTGTCTCGGTGCTGTGGTTGCATCCGATTCCGGACTGGGATGTCACTGTCAGGCGCTGAGCATGGGCGCTTACCGGGACTCTGGAAGGACAAGAAACTACAGTCTCCAGAACACCCGGCTGCTGGAAAGGCGGGGCCAATGCCTTAAATCCAGGTGACGCGACCAAGCAGGTGCGCGTTATACTGTTTGTTGAAGTTGGAAGCCGTGAGGATGCTCGGCTTCCATTGAGAACTCTTCGCGGTTCCCGCGACTGGTGAGACCGCTTTGGGGCGCTGACGTAAACGCCGCCGAACTTGGCCCTGGTTTGTTCCGCGCGGCTGCAAGAACACAGAGGAGCCCTTTTGCACCACCTGGATGTGGCGGAACGACTCGCAAGGCAGCGGACTCCGGTTTCGAGGTGGCGTTGAAGGAAGCGCCATCGGTGTTTGCCGAGTCCAGCGTTTGCGGGAGAAGTAGACTCCCGCTCCTCATAGAGGTTAGTTCTTCATCACTACTCAGGCTCGAGCTGCGCTACGGAGAGGACGGAAACCCACGCAGGCGGACTGCCAGGCAGGTACTGTGTGAGCATCTTTGTTCGAGACTCTTTGCTTCTTTGCTTCTTTGTTTCAAGGGAACCAGGACTTCAGGATGCCCATGGAATAATCCTTATGTTTTGTTTGCGACTTTGGGGGAAAGGAAAAACGTCAGTTTTTTTTGAGCCGCCCTTAATTGAACCACGTCCTGATATAGCTGCAAGTCAAGGGCTTACAAGGAACGTTGACTTTCTGGCAACCTTTTTGTTCTGTTACGAATGAAGGGAGCAACCAGGTAGGCCGTGGTGTCTGTGCTTACTTTTGGCCAGATAGGGGGAAATGAATGATTTGATTTTGCTTTCTTGTACAGGGTACGCTGTGCCATTCATAGGGAGACGCATCTCTCTGTGGACATATTGAAACACAGTGGAGTGCTAAGAGAGAAACACAGGTATTAGGCGGTTGTAGTGAGACCTTATGAGAGTAGCAGTCTTGTTGTGCTGTTTATAATCTTGTATTCTTTCGTTACAGGTATCCTCCTCCCCGCTGTCCCCTCCCTAATTCCTTTCCTTTGCCTGATTTCCCTAGTACTCTGTGTTGGTTTAATCCAGAGTCGGGGACATCTGGAGGTGGACCCCTTTGTGCATCGCTCGGATCTTAAGGAGTCGCAGTATAATGCACCCACGAAAATAACTCCTTAAGGTTTGGGCGAAACACAAATATGGCGTCATTAGACGATGTATTGCAGGCTCTACTGTTAGTGCAGCAGGAATTGGCTGCCTCTAAAGCAGAAACAGCTGCCCTCAGGGAGAGGGTGGATCGACAGGGCAGGAACCCGTTTGACGCAACTCAGTCAACGTCGCCAATACAGGTGAACGTATCTCCTCCCATTCCATTGGCTAGTCCTAAGAGGTTTTCTGGGGATCCCCACAAGATTCAAACGTTCATAACACAGATCATGTTACACTTTTCGTGTAAACCTGCATCCTTTCCCACTAATCATTCTCGGGTGGCCTTTGCCATCTCGTACATAACTGGAGACGCTGCTAACTGAGCTGTACCCTTAGTCAAATATGATGACCCCCTGCTGACTGATTGGAACTTGTTTCGCAGGGAGTTCGAATGGGTGTTTGACCGTAGAGCCACCACCTTCTCGGCAGACCGAGAGCTGTTGGAGCTCAGGCAGGGAAGACAGGATTTAGTGACATACCTCACCCAGTTCAATCGCCTGATAGCGGAGACGGCGTGGCCGGAAGAGAAGAGAATGTCTCTATACTACCAGGGACTAAGGGACGATATGAATGACGTGATTGCCCAAATCGATCCTCAACCCGCCACATACACAGATTTAATGAATCTCACGTTACGTTTAGATCATAGGCTGGCCGAAAGGAAGGGAGAGCGGGCGAACGCTCACGTCGAGAAAACAGAGAGGGGGATCAGAACAACGGGGTACTCCCCTAATTCCCAGGCTGAACCCATGCAGGTGGGTGCTATCAGAGCTCCGTTGTCCAGAGCAGAAAGAGAGACTCGTAGGGTATCCGGCTTATGCATGTATTGCGGGAAGAAAGGCCATTATGTGAGAGACTGTCCCACTAAACCCAAGAAACAGGGTGGGTATTACTCAAGTAAGAAGGTGGCGGTCACCACGGTAAATACACCCCTTCCTGACAAGCCGAATCCCGGAGAGGGGGCTGACCAACCCCGACCACGGGTCTTGCAGCTGTCCTCATTGGCTGCAATGGAGTTGGTTGCCTCTGAATCCCATATCGTGCTGTCCATGCTTCTGTCTGTTGGTTCACACACCCATAAGGTGGGGGTAATGGTTGATTCAGGAGCCACCGGGAACTTTATTGATAGCGGGTTGGTGCAGCGCTTGGGACTTCTACGCATCCCTAGGTAGATACCGGAAAGAGTGTTAGCAGTAGATGGGAAGCCATTGAAATCAGGGCCCATCACCGAAGTCACAGAGCAGCTAACCCTGATCAAAAAAGGGAATAACTAGGATCACGTAGAGGAGATAGCGTTGAACATAATCGAGGCACCTCAGTACGAAATCATCCTGGGTATGCCCTGGTTAGGGAATCACAATCTCACGATCGATTGGAAACGAAAGACAGGGGAGTTTGGATCAGAGGAGTGTAGATTGAACTGTGTCCAAGACCACCATTCCCACCTACTGTCTCACAGGGGTATCACATTGCTACCACCGCAGAGAAGGAGACGATCCTTCCCTCGGTGTATGAAGGGGGAACAACCTTTACAACGCAACTTTTACAACGCACTACACTTACAACGCATTTTTTACAACGCACAATCCATTACAACGCATGACATTACAACGCAGGACACTACAACGCATTTTTAAAAACTACCTTTACAATGCATTCCATTACAACGCATACTACCATTACAACGCATACCATTACAACGCATAATATAGTAATATACTATCCAACACTTACCCTACTGTTGCACCCCCTGGAGTTAGAATAGTAATTTTTACCCCTATACTATCCAACACTTACCCTACTGTTGCACCCCCTGGAGTTAGAATAGTAATTTTTACCCCTATACTATCCAACACTTACCCTACTGTTGCACCCCCTGGAGTTAGAATAGTAATTTTTACCCCTATACTATCCAACACTTACCCTACTGTTGCACCCCCTGGAGTTAGAATAGTAATTTTTACCCCTATACTATCCAACACTTACCCTACTGTTGCACCCCCTGGAGTTAGAATAGTAATTTTTACCCCTATACTATCCAACACTTACCCTACTGTTGCACCCCCTGGAGTTAGAATAGTAATTTTTACCCCTATACTATCCAACACTTACCCTACTGTTGCACCCCCTGGAGTTAGAATAGTAATTTTTACCCCTATACTATCCAACACTTACCCTACTGTTGCACCCCCTGGAGTTAGAATAGTAATTTTTACCCCTATACTATCCAACACTTACCCTACTGTTGCACCCCCTGGAGTTAGAATAGTAATTTTTACCCCTATACTATCCAACACTTACCCTACTGTTGCACCCCCTGGAGTTAGAATAGTAATTTTTACCCCTATACTATCCAACACTTACCCTACTGTTGCACCCCCTGGAGTTAGAATAGTAATTTTTACCCCTATACTATCCAACACTTACCCTACTGTTGCACCCCCTGGAGTTAGAATAGTAATTTTTACCCCTATACTATCAACATTTACCCTACTGTTGCACCCCCTGGAGTTAGAATAGTAATTTTTACCCCTATACTATCCAACACTTATCCTACTGTTGCACCCCCTGGAGTTAGAATAGTAATTTTTACCCCTAGACTATCCAACATTTACCCTACTGTTGCACCCCCTGGAGTTAGAATAGTAATTTTTACCCCTATACTATCCAACATTTACCCTACTGTTGCACCCCCTGGAGTTAGAATAGTAATTTTTTACCCTATACTATCTAATACTTACCTTAAATGCAATTTAATATTATGCGTTGTAATGGTATGCGTTGTAAAGGTAGTATGCGTTGTAATGGATATGCGTTGTAAAGGTAGTTTTTAAAAATGCGTTGTAGTGTCCTGCGTTGTAATGTCATGCGTTGTAATGGATTGTGCGTTGTAAAAAATGCGTTGTAAAGGTATGCGTTGTAATAGTATGCGTTGTAACGTCATACATCCGTATGAAGGGTATAGGGACGTGTTTAGTGAACTCAAGGCTGAGTATCTGCCGCCACACCGTGTCTATGATTGCCAGATTGACTTGATTCCCGGGGCACTCATGCCTTCATGTAGAGTGTATGCCTTATCAGAACCAGAGACCGCTCATCTGCATAACTACCTGGACCATTATGTAGACATAGGGTTCATTAGGCCCTCTCGTTCACCTGCCGCTTCGCCTCTTTGTTTTATCAAGAAAGCCAACGGCGAATTAAGGACATGCATAGACTACCGCGTGTTGAACAAAAATACAGTCCGCAACCGATACCCTCTTCCGCTCATCCCTGTCTTGCTGGATCAGGTGAGGGAGGCAGCCATCTACACTAGACTGGATTTGAGGGGGGCCTATCACCTGGTCCGGATAAGGGAGGGAGATGAGTGGAAGACGGCGTTTAAAACACGCCATGGCTTATTTGAGTATTTGGTTATGCAGTTCGGGCTTTGCAACGCCCCGGCGGCATTCCAATACTTCCTCAATGATGTCCTAAAGGAGTACGTAGATAAGATCGCGTTTGTTTACATAGACGACATGCTGATTTATTAGAACGATCAGGGAGCACACATCAAACACGTGTCACAGATATTACACAGGTTTAGGGAGCACAGTTTGTTTTGTAAGCTGAGCAAATGTGAGTTCCACGTGGAGAGGGTTGAATTCTTGGGGGTGGTCTTAAGTCCCTCAGGGTTGTGCATGGCGGATAGAAAGATGGTGGCAGTGCAGGAATGGCCGATTCCGAAGACTGTGAGAGATGTGCAGTGTTTCTTGGGTTTTTCCAACTACTATCGGAGATTCATCTTGCATTTCTCGCGGCTAGTCTCTCCTCTCACTCGTTTGTTACGAAAGGGAAACCCTTTTTGTTGGACCCCAGAGGCCATGGAAGCCTTTGTCTACCTAAAGAAGGCATTCACCACCGCCCCTATTCTGCAGCATCCACAACCAGACGTGCCGTTCATCGTCGAAGCAGACGCCTCAGACATAGCTGTGGGAGCCGTTTTGTCGCAACGTGAGAGGCTCTCGGGACAACTGCACCCCATTGCCTTCCTGTCACGGAAGCTAACTGCAGCCGAAATGAACTACACGACAGCAGAAAAGGAGTTGTTGGCTATAAAAAAGGCGTTCCAAGAGTGGAGGCATTATCTGTGGGGGGCTAAACATCCGGTCACGGTGTACACTGACCACCGGAATCTTCAGTACCTGAAAACGGCCAGGCAACTCACACAAAGACAGATGCAGTGGATGCTGTTTTTGCAGACCTTGACTTTATAATCACCTTTCGTCCAGGTTCAGAAAACAGAATGGCAAATTCACTATCCCGACAAGAAAAAGGGCCTGGGTCCAGACAAGGCGTTACCGAAGCCATTATCCCTCCGGAGAAAGTGTTATGTTCGATCACGTTGGACACATTCTTGGACACAATAAAAACACATCACACGCTGGCTCAATGGCAGAGATGGGCGGATCAGGAGCCGCATCGAAGGGTCAAAGAAGGATTGCCTTTCTTTCGGGACAAATTGTTCTTGCCTTCGCTGGTTCTCCGGCGCAAGGCTTTCAAATGGTGGCATGACTCAATGTTAGCCGGTCAGACCCTACAACTACTGCAACGACAGTTCTGATGGGAATGCATGGACAAGGACGTCGGTCTATGGGTAAAACGTTGTGACACCTGTGCCCGTGCCAAAGGAGACCACTCTAAAGCCAAAGGCAAACTGGTCACCATGCCTACACCCGCTAGGTCCTGGCAAAACATAAGCATAGATTTCGTACTGGGACTGCCGCTTGACCAGGGATGCAATGCTATCATGGTGGTGGTGGACAGCCTCACTTAAATGGTACATTTCGTTCCGTGCAAAAACCTACCCACCGCAAGTCAAACCGCTCAGTTATTGCTATCTCATGTGGTGAGGTTGCATGGATTTCCGGGAGTGATCGTGTCTGACAGAGGCCCGCAGTTCATTGCACGTTTCTGGAAAACATGGTGTAAGGCTTTGCAAGTGGAGGTTGCCACGTCCACTAGCTGCCACCCGCAGACGGATGGCCAAACAGAGCGGTTGAATCAAACCCTCAAATCCTATCTGCGGTGTTACTCGAAAGAGGCAAGCACCTCATGGGTGTCGCTGCTGTGGTTGGCAGAACTGTCCTATAATAATTCGTGGCACAGCTCCATAAAGGAATCCCCCTTTCGGGCCAACCACGGGTTTCATGCCAAAGTCCTTCCGTTATCATTCTCCGGCGAGGTGATAAACCAACCTACAATTGCCTCTCAGATGAGGGTCCTTCGGGCAATGCATGGTAAAGTACAGAAGAACCTGGAACGGGCGAAGCAGCTCTACAAATCCTGGGATGACCCTCACCGTCAGGATGGGCCCTCCTATCGTCCAGGTGATCGGGTGTGGTTGTCCACGAAGTACATCCGCTTCAGACTGCGCAGCATCTTCCATCCCAGATTCATCGGTCCTTATGTTGTGGTGCGCCGCATTGGGCCGGTTGCGTATCGGCTGAAGTTACCCGCCTCTCTGCGCATCCATCCTGTGTTTCACTGCAGTTTGTTGGAGCCGGCGGTCGGGGCCCGGAGGGTGGCGGTCCCCACTGTGTGCCGCAACGGCTAGCTGGAATACGAGGTTCGGAAGGTGTTGGATTCGAAGTACCGACGGGGCCGCCTGTGGTATCTCATTGCTTGGAAGGGTTATGCTGCGGAGGATGACTCTTGGGAACCATCGTCGAATGTCCACGCTCCTGCTGTGGTGCGCTTGTTCCACACCCGCTTTCCGGGCAAGCCTGGTTCTAGGAGGCGCACAGGAGGGGGGCATACTGTCAGGCGCTGAGCATGGGCGCCTACCAGGACTCTGGAAGGACAAGAAGCTATAGTCCCCAGAACACCTGGCTGCTGGAAAGGCGGGGCCAATACCTTAAATCCCGGTGACGCGACCAAGCAGGTGCGCGTTATACTGTTTGTTGAAGTTGGAAGCCGTGAGGATGCTCGGCTTCCATTGAGAACTCTTCGCGGTTCCCGCGACTGGTGAGACCGCTTTGGGGCGCTGACGTAAGCGCTGCCGAACTTGGCCCTGGTTTGTTCCGCGCGGCTGCGAGAACACAGAGGAACCCTTTTGCACCACCTGGATGTGGCGGAACGTCTCGCAAGTCGGCGAATTCCGGTTTCGAGGTGGCGTTGAAGGAAGCGCCATCGGTGTTTGCCGAGTCCCGCATTTGCAGGAGAAGTAGACTCCCGCTCCTCATAGAGGTTAGTTCTTCAGCGCTACTCAGGCTCGAGCTGCGCTACGGAGAGGACGGAAACCCACGCAGGCGGACTGCCAGGCAGGCACTGTGTGAGCTTCTTTGTTTGAGACTCTTTGCTTCTTTGCTTCTTTGTTTCAAGGAGAGCAGGACTTCAGGACGCCCATGGAATAATCCTTATGTTTTGTTTGCGACTTTGGGGGAAAGGAAAAACTTCCGTTTTTTTTGAGCCGCCCTTAATTGAACCACGTCCTGATATAGCTGCAAGTCAAGGGCTTACAAGGAACGTTGACTTTCTGGCAACCTTTGTGTTCTGTTACGAATGAAGGGAGCAACTGGGTAGGCAGTGGTGTCTGTGCTTACTTTTGGCCAGATAGGGGGAAATGAATGGATAGTCTGATTTGATTTTGCTTTCTTGTACAGGGTACGCTGTGCCATTCATGGGGAGACGCATCTCTATGTGGACATATTGAAACACAGTGGAGTGCTAAGAGAGAAACACAGGTATTAGGCGGTTGTAGTGAGACCTTATGAGAGTAGCAGTCTTGTTGTGCTGTTTATAATCTTGCATTCTTTCGTTACACGTATCCCCCTCCCCGCTGTCCCCTCCCTAATTCCTTTCCCTCGCCTGATTGCCCTAGTACTCTGTGTCGGGTCGGGGACATCGGGGGGTGGACCCCTTTGTGCATCGCTCGGATCTTAAGGAGTCGCAGTGGAACCTAACATGGGATGGGTCTAAGATGTTGTTGTCTTCCAGGTATCGGGCCAATTGCATGTTGACGATTTTCTCGATGATCTTAGCCGGGAACGGCGGGAACGGGAGCAGGGAGATGGGCTGGAAGTTCTTGAGGTTCTTGGGGTCCGCTTTGGGCTTTTTGAGGAGGGTGTTGAGTTTGGCGTGCTTCCAGCTTTCCGGGAATGTCGCTGCTTCGAAGGAGATGCTGATGACCTTCTGTAGTTGTGGTGCGATGTCTGCATCTGCTTTGTTGAATATGTGGTGTGGGCACGGGTCTGACGGAGATCCTGAGGAGGATGTAGTCCGTGGAGGTGAGTGTGTGGGTGCTGGCGAGGTCGGCGATGGAGTCGCTGAACTGAGCCCGGGATCCGGGGGGGGGCTGTAGATGAGTGTGCCTCTGAAGGTGGTGTTGGGGTCGGTGTGGATCCGGAAGTGCAGGTGTTTGGCGATGTTGAGGGTGTCGTCTGCGTGGGTGGCGACCTTGAGGGTGGACTTGTGGAAAGATGGCTATTCCTCCTCCGGCTCCGTTGGCGCAATCCTTGCGGGTGATCTTGTAGCCGTCTGGGATGGCTATGGCGATGTCGGGCGCCGAGGAGTCGTTCCACCAGGTCTCGGTCAGGAAGGCCACGTCTGGGGTGGAGGTGTCGATCAGGTCGACGGCGTGTTTGCGTGCAGAGCGGGTGTTGAGGAGTATGCAGTGAAGGTGGTTGGGTGGTTGGGTCCGGACCTTGGAGGTTTGGTGGTTCTGTCGCAGGTGAAGTTGCAGGTGTGGCAGGAGAAGGGTCCGTGTGTGCGCTTTGGGGCAGCCTGGAAGCAGAGGTGGTTTCGGCCGGCGTTGAGAGCGTGCAGGGTGCTGGCATCGTAGCGGAGTCTGGTGTCGTGGAGGTTGCGGGGTCCAGGGGTTCTGGCGCTGGGTGCGGTCCAGGCGCGGACGGGCGCAGACGGGCTTGCCTCTGGCGCGCCTCCCAGCAGCGTGTCCGCTGGGTGAATGCGCAGCGGCCGCCATTTAAGGCTGTGAGGGAGGGAGGAGCAGTTGGGAGGCGGGAGCGGGGCAGCGTGGGGGCGGGGCCGCAGGAGAGCTACGGCTGGAAAATTAAATGGCGGAGGGTACAGAAAAAAAGGGGGGGAGGGAGGTACGCACAGGGAGCAGTAAGCAAATCACAAAAGACTGACACTTACCCACAGATTGGGAGGAGCACACAATACAAACAGTGGAGGCAAAAGTAAAATATGCAACAGTCAACAGCTCGGGGGCACAGCGGGATCGAACTCCAGATTGGCAGCGGCAGCGAAGGAGGCAGTGGCGCACTGGTGGAGCTGTGCGGCAACAGGGGAGCGGCCCGGCCTTCAGCAAGGTATGGGGTCGCTCCTACTGCCGCGCAGCAGCCGCCATTTAAGGCTGTGAGGGAGGGAGGAGCAGCTGGGAGGCGGGAGTGGGGAGGCGAGAGGCCGGGGCCGCAGGAGAGCAGCGGCGGGAAAATTAAATGGCCGAGGGTACAGAAAAAAAGGGGGGGAGAAGGGGAGGGAACGCACAGGGAGCAGTAAACAAATCACAAAACACTGACACTTACCCACAGATTGGGAGGAGCAAACAATACAAACAATGGAGGCAAAAGTAAAGTCTGCAACAGTCAACAGCTCGGGGGCACAGCGGGATCGAACTCCCGATTGGCAGCGGCAGCGAAGGAGGCAGTGGCGTACTGGTGGAGCTGTGCGGCAGCAGGGGAGCGGCCCGGCCTTCAGCAAGGTCAGGTATCCTTCTGCAGCACAGAATAACAAGCATTTGCAATGCAATAGGTCTCGCATTATAAAAGTGTGAGCAGTTGGCATTGCTAATAATAATGCAACACTAGCTATTGGCATTGTAAATGATAATGGCATTTATTTATGTGTTTGTTTTTATAAAATAGATAAAAAAGGCATTGTCATGAACAATGCCAATAGCTTCAACTTTTGCAAATGCGATACCTATTGCATTGCAAATGCTTGTTTCAGTACTGCAGCCTTTTTTAAAGTTTTAGTCAGTACTCAAAATGAAATCCATTTTATCAGCGTTGCCAGTGCGCCTTTATGTTTAATGCCCTAAATGAAACAGAATGTTCTAAGCAGATTGCTAAATAGCATCTCCAGCCCCGATCACAATGTCTCACTTCATGCTGGACAGTGGGCACCCTGTTTTCATGCAGCGCCAAGACGGGGTGAACTAATGCACAGACTGAGGTCTGTCAGCCTCCGAGGCTCATAGCATTCCTTGCAACAGTCCGCTGTGTCAAGGTATTGCCATGGGTACAACACACACTCTGCAACAGCAAGTGGTTTCAAAGTTGGGGGTGACTTCCCAAACTTTCCCGAGGTGTTCATAGTGTTTGGTGACAGTGTATTTATGCTGACAGCCCAAAAAACTGTTTGTGGTTGTGTGTGTGTGTGTTGTGTGTGTGTGTGTGTGTGGTTGTGTGTGTGTGTTAGACCTGGCACCATTGGCGTGGGTCTCCCTTCCATTTTTTGCTGTTGCCTCGTGTGTTATTGCTGGTGTTAGATGCTTTGGGCACTGTGCCACTGCTGTCCAGTTGTTAAATGGTAGCGGCAGTTTCAGTCGATAACCTTTCAAGTATTTGCCCGGCGGTAATCGCCTCTCATACCACTCGATAATTTACCAATGAAAGAGGCAGGCGCCGGAGACTGGAAGGCAGGAAACAAAGTTTTATTCCGTCGGAGCAGAACACATCAGATCAGACAGCAAGGTATCGTCACGAGGTGCTCTAACTGCATCTCTGAGACCTGGTCTCTTATACACTGGTTTATTGCTTTATTACACATAGTACATTCTTGAGGTTCCCTTGATGTATGGGAGAATATCCCCTGAAGCCCCGGTTCAGATCCGATCCCACACATAGATACAGTAGAAGTGCCCACCCCACCCACAGTAGGAGATGGCTATTGCGCAGCAGGGTATTCCGCCAATTCCTGGGGGTGTGTGTGACCGGTCGGGTCTCAGGGGGTAGGGGCTTTGATCTACTGTAATCCCTTTGATGTGGGATGTTTCCCTTACAGTAGGGGCAATAAACTGCATCCGCAGGGCTAGGTGATGGCCTGGGACCAGTTCAGACAATGGGGCGCAGAGGAAGGGGGTTATCAAAGGAGAGGCATGACCATGTATGGGATGTCGGTCGGATGTGGTTCCGTAGCAGGGTCGCGCAGAAAGAGAGGGTTTATGGCCTGTATGAGAGAGCGGGGGTGGCCAGCGCGCGGGGGATGCTCGCAGCGCCAAGGGGAACGCGCTGGCGATTGACAATGAGCGGGGAGAGAGTGGGGTGCCTAAAATGGCGGCCGTGTATTCGCTGTGCGTGGCGCTGGGGAGAGGCAAGATGGCGCAGATAATGTTCAGTTTGCAAGCTAAATTTCCACAGTCCTCCCTTTTAACATATCTCGCCAGCTTGTCTAGTTCGGATTTATCCCCATAATACTACGGACTTCCACCTCATAAAGGGCTTTCATCCGTTCTGTTTCAAAGTTCAAAGTCTTAGGGCAGATGCAGCTCATAAAAAGCGAACATAAAGGTGGCAGACACTGAATCCCCAAACAACATCCACATAGTACCACAATCGGTATTAGGATAAATGAAAACAGCCTCCATCCCCAACTTTTAATAGCGTCCCAAAACCAACTCCCCAGCGACCATTCTTCTTGCTCTTGATGGACCTCTGTGGACAGTCTGTGGAGGTGTTCAATTGCTTTGTAGACTGAGGGTGAGTTATCTGGTACGTAGGTACAACAGCTGGACCCAATGATGCGGCATGCTCCTCCACGATCTGCCAGAACCACGTCTAGAACGAGGCGGTTCTGAAGAGCCACTAAGCGGACGGCCTGGAGCTCGGCGGTGTTGTTGGCGAGGGCGCCAGCCGTAATGTTCATTGCCGTTTCGACTGCCTGGGTTAAGTGGCGGATGGCACGGCTGTTTGCCATTGGACCCCAGAGTGGAACAAGGCCTTTTACTGCGTCCATGAACTGCGCTCCGGTGGAGTCGGCTTGTACAATGTCTTTGGCACGTTTCTGTCGGTGATGGTTTGCTGGAGCCACATATGTCGGGGGAAGGACAAAGGCGATGTAGCAGGTGCCTCCCCAACCTTTCGGGAGCCAGGTGTAGGCCTTAGTACCACAGACGAAGTACATATTCGGGGAGGCAACAAAGGAGGGTGGGTCAACTGAGTCCAATGTTCAGGTGATGAGGCAGGAGCTGTGGCCCACCAGCTGTGCCCCCAGGCCTTCGAGGCATACAGATCCAGTGATGTTGATGACGGACAGGGCCACTGTTAGGGTGGCGGCCGTCCGTTTTCGGAGGTAAGAGAAGGTGGGTCTGGCTGGATTGTTGAACACTTGCATTTCAACTCGTTCTTTGGCAGGGATGTCCATGTGAAAGGAAGTGTTCGATCTCAGAGGGCAGAAGAGGGCGGAAGTTCTACCAGTTTTGTTCAGCCAGAACCCATGGTAGAAGTGTGACATGGTTCTGCCGGAAGTGGCATTGTCCTTGTAGCTCTCCTGCAGGAGGATCAGCCAGGCGAGGCAGGAACCATGGACAGAAAAAGGTGAAGGGATGAAAGGGATTGAGTGCCCAGTGGCATGTGGTAGCAATCCACAGATCCAGCAGTTAGTGGCGTTGGTGGCAAGATTGTGTTGGTGGAGCAACTGCACAAAAGAGTTATTCCAGAACTCCTTACGCCTTTCTCGGAGTTGGGGTGAAAGTGAGATCAGATGGTGTTCCTTCGTGGTGGTAGGTTGAACGGTGGTCAGCAATGTCTTATGAGCGGGTGTGTTCTCCTCCATGATCCAGAAGGTGACCATGAGGAGAAGGCAAAAGAGAAGGGTAATGAAAAGTGTAATAGTCTTTAAGCTATGCATTCGGTCAGTCTTTGGGTTTCTGTAGTGGATCTTCGGACGTCCGGTTGCTTCCATCATCTTCATGTTGGGCGCTTCCATCACCTTCAAGAGACTCGGTTGCGGGCAGAACCACAGACTTTGTTTAGTTTCTCTCCTGGTGGCCTTTGAGGTGACTAGGCTACCGCTCTGACATTTCCACTTAGCCTGTGGTCTGCTTAGCCGAAGTTCTCTCCTTTCGTCGCAAGTTATACCCTTCTTTGGATGGCACAGTGGGATCGGGATATTCAATCAATTCAAGTGTCTCTGTATCCGGGCAGCGGCTCAGGGATGGTCGGTCTTTGTCCAGAAGTTCCTCTTGGGCGGTGACGTTGTCCGTGGTTGTCAGGGTCGGTGATACCTTCTTGCAGTGGTGTGCATGCAGCCAATTGCGTTTCCCCTCCACTCGAAGAGCTGTTCGGGTGGTGATCAGGACTTGCAGGGGGCCCGTCCACCGGGGCTCCAGACTCTTGGTGCGCTGGAAGTTACGCACTAAGACGAAGTCACCAGGTTGGATGTCGTGCCCGGGGCCCCTGGAAACATCGGGAATGGCGTGCAGCACCTGCTGATGGATGATAGACAACGTTTTAGTTAGATTGTACAGATAATCAGACATGAGGACGTCCGGGACGTCGTGGATGGATGTCGGTTTTGGTGCAGTCCAAAGGTTCATGGGCCGCCCGAAGACGACCTCGTAGGGGGTTAAGTGGTGTTTGGTGGGGGTGGAACGCATTGATAGCAATGCTAGTGGGAGAGCGTCTGGCCATCTTAGCCCTGTGGTGGCGACTATTTTTGCTATCTTAAGCTTCAATGTGGCATTGTGTCGCTCAACCAGGCCTGCAGATTGGGGATGGAAGACCGCATGGAATTTCTGTTTTACACCCAACCCTTTTAAGATGAGTTGGATAACTTCGGCTACGAAGTGGGGGCCGTTGTCGCTCCACAAAATTCGACAAAGGCCGTATCGGGGGAAGAATTCCTTCAGCAGTACTTTTGCGGTAGTCATAGCGGTGTTGTCATGGGTTGGGTAGGCTTCCACCCACTTGCTGAAGGCACACACAACGACAAGTACATACTTTAAACCTTGGCACCTTTCTAGCTGGACATAGTCCATTTGTAGGACTTCAAAGGGGTGATTGGGGACCCCAAACCCTCCCCGGGGTACAGCAGTTCCTTTCCCAGGGTTGTGTTGGAGGCATACTAGGCATTGTTGGACCAGACGTTTGGCTGAGTCTGGTATTCTGTCGTTGTGCCAGACTTTGGAGATGAGTTCGATCATGGGGGCAGACCCTATGTGTGCGGGGGAGTGTGCCATGGTCAGCATGGGGATCAAGTATGAGTCGGGTAGCAACCATTTGTTCGAGTCTTTAGTTCGCCAACAACCGTCATCGTCCTTCAATCCCACCCGGGCCCATTCAGTTAATTCGTGTGGTGTGCTGGCTAGTTGGATATCCCTAATTGTTTCCCTAGCATCCTTCCATTTCTCAGTTTGTGACCTGGTCACGTACATACGGGTCATGGACCTATTCTCGGCTGTGGTTCGGGCAGTAATGTCAGCTAGTGCATTTCCCTGTCCTATAATGTCTGTCACCTTCTTGTGTGCCTGGCATTTGATCACAGCTAACCGTGTGGGGAGGAGGACTGCTTCGGTTAGGGCAGAGACTAGATCTCCATGCAGGATGGGTGTGCCATGAGAAGTCAAGAATCCCCTCTCTTTCCATAAGAGCCCAAAGTGGTGAACTACCCCAAAGGCGTACTGACTGTCTGTGTAAATGTTTGCGGTTGTCCCTGCTGCCAGGATGCAGGCTCATGTGAGGGCAATTAGTTCCGCCGCTTGTGCGGATCGCTGTGTGATGCGGGCTGTCTCAACAACTGTTCGAGCTGTGGTGACTGCATAGGCAGCTGAGGTGGTGCCATCGGGGAGCTTGATGCATGAGCCATCCACCCACAGTTCTCCGTCAGGGTCCGGGAAGGCAGTATCCCGGAGGTCAACCCTACTCTTGGTTTGTTCGTCGGTGAGGGTCACGCAATCATGTATAGGGGATGCATTGGGGTCAGCGTCAGGGAGAGGCAGTAGTGTAGCTGGATTCAGAGTGGTGCATCGTTTCAATGTGATGTGGGGTGCAAGCAGGGTCAGTTCATAACCAGTCAGTCGTGCGCTAGTCAGGTGTTGAGTCTTGGTTTGGTTCAGGAGGGTATCAACAGCATGGGGTACCAATACTGTGAGGGGGTTCGAGAGCACGATCCCCTCACTTTGCCGGATAGAGACAGCAGCGGCGGCTACTGCTCGAAGGCAGGCGGGCAAAGCTCTGGCTACGGGGTCAAGAGTGGCAGAGAAGTAGGCACAAGGGCGTTGCTTAGGGCCTATGGACTGGGTTAGGACAGACAACGCACATCCCTCCCTTTCGTGGGTGTAGAGGGAGAAAGGTTTAGTGTAGTCTGGGGTTCCTAGGACTGGGGCCGAGCAGAGGGCGTCTCGTAATTCTTGGAAGGAGGATTGACATTCGGGTGTCCAGGGGAGGGGGAAGGGGGTATCTTTAGCCAGCAGGGAAAGCAGAGGTTTTACGATAAGACTGAAATTTGGCAACCACTGACGACAAAAGGAGGTGAGGCCCACTAGGGACCGCACTTGCTTCTGAGTTTTGGGAACAGGGGTTTCTAGGATGGTTTGAATTCGGTCAGGGGTAAGTTTCCTCCCGTCTTTGGATAGTAGGTGGCCTAGATACGTTACTTGGGGCTGGCAGAATTGCAATTTCTTTCTGGAGACCTTGTGACCGTTCTCCGCAAGGAAGCGGAGGAGGTGAATGGTGGCTGTGACGGCAAGTGGAGTGGTGTCGGCCGCCAAAAGAATGTCATCGACGTACTGTATCAACACCACTCCATCGGGTAGTTGGACTGCATCTAGTTGCCTCTTGAGGGCTTGGCTATAAATACTAGGACTCTCAGTGTAGCCTTGGGGTGCCCTGCAGAATCTGTACGAACGGGCTTTTAAAGTGAAGCCGAACAGGTAGCGGCTGTCTGGGTGGATGGGGATGGAAAAGAATGCGTTCTTGAGATCAATAACGGTAAAGATGGTGGCAGTGGATGGAATCAGGGTGAGGATGGTGGTGATGTCTGAGACCACGGGGTACTGGGGTACGACTACTTTGTTAACCTCTCGCAAGTCAACAATGAAACGGTAGGCTTTCTCATCCCCCTCGCCTTGCTTTTTTATAATGGGTAGGATAGGGCTGTTGCAAACATTACTGACTACTTCTTCTACCACTCCTGCCTCGACTAGGGACTCGATGATTTCCACCAATGCCTTCTCGCCTTCGGGTGATATCCGATACTGTGGAAGCTTTGGGAGCACTGCATCCGGTCGGACGGTTACGTGTACCGGGTCGATCACCATGCGCCCTACGTCTGAGTCGGTTTTAGCCCATAGATGTGAAGGTAATGTGTCGAGTAGGGACATATCAGCATCGGTTATAGAGAGCATAGGCCGTGTGTGACAGGGTCTGGACAGATCTGGGTTATCGTGTAGGATGACTCGAACTCCGTCTGGGGAGCATCTGATGGTAGCTCGAAAATGTTTTAGCAAATCAAGTCCCATAATAGCATCGGGGGTGTTGGAGGAGAGCAGAAAGGTCGTGTCGGTGGTGTTATCTTCTAAGTCAAAGGGGATAGGTGCTGATAAGGGGTTAGTGGAGGGCGTTCCGTCAAAGCCTATTGAGGTTACGTGTGAGCCAGACAAGGGTGCCCTAGGAATCAGTCGTTTAGATAACGCACTACGTGTCGCCCCAGTATCTACCAGGAATGGAGATTTTGTGCCCAAGACCTTAGCGGTGACGTAAGGACCTTGCTGGTCAACACGGAGTTCGACTGGATCCCTCCCTAGCCCCTGGCGGTCCTATGCGAAGTCATGAGTGCTTTCGTAGTCGGACTGCTGACACTGGTTTTGTCGGGGGCGATCAAAGGTGTTTGGTCTGCCTGGCCTGTCGTTGATGGCGTCGTTCGTGTGCCCTCGTCCCCGTCCTCTATTTCTGGGGTCATATGCTGTGTCTCTGGGGTCCCTATTTTTGTTCATTTCCAGAAGGACCGGGCACTGGGATTTCCAGTGTCCGAACCCTCTACAGAACGCACATTGATTCCCATCTAAGTCTCTCCGTCCGTTGTAGGGTGTAGGTGTATGGTCTCTAGGGGGTAGCTTTCTAGGGGCGGTTGGTTGGTAATTCTCTTTCGGGGGTTCCCTTCCTATTGTCACCCCTTGCAACTGTGCTATCATCACCCTCTCCTTTAATTCCTTTTTCTTCTTCTCTGACGCCCTATCGTTCTCGTTCTTCTGGTTTTCGTAGTATTGGGCCATCTGGAGAATTGCTGCGGGCTTGGAGGCTGCCCAACTACTCTCGCTGGTCTGTAGCTTCTGGGAAACTTCTTGTGACAGACCCTTTACATAATTCTGGACAAAGAGGTGGTGTCCGGTTGCGGTGGTCATGTCTTGGCCACTGTAATCGGAAAACACAGTCTCGAATCGGGAGAAGTATTCAGACACATCTTCCTGGGGTTTCTGGCGGCAAGCCGTCACTATCGACCAGTCTACCTTTCTTTCTGGGATTAGAGTCTTCAGCTTTTGTACAATCTTGTCTGGGAGCTCTAAGATGGCTTTCGGGGGTTTCTGTCCTGGTTCTCGCTGTTTATCTATGGTATCGAGTTGTACCCAGGTATATCCGAACGGCTCAGCGTGGTCAACTTTCCGGATTTGTTTCCACACATCAGCCGGCAGGCATAGCCCAAAGAACAAGTCGATATCTGCTAATGTCATTATCGTTGAGCCTAAGGCTGTACCCAATTCTGTGTAGAAGGCAGTCGGGTTCTTTCTCAAGTCGGGTAGAGTCTTTCTAAAAGTCAAAATATCTTGCCGGTCCCACGGCTGATAGACCCAGTTATATACAACCCTTCCCTTCGCATCTTGGTGGTTGATGTCGTCGTGTGTTCCCTGACCCCGTGGGGGGACCCAGTAGGGGGCAGCTTCTTTAATGGGCATCATGGCATCAGCCCTTCCTCCCTGGGGTTTAGTTGCTATGGGGGTTTCTGCTTTGGTGGTCTGTCCATGTTCTTTAAGGTGTTGGTAGACCTCGAGTGTACGAGTGAAGAGGTTCGTTACATCGCCCTCTCTTTCTTCCCCAATGTCTACCTTCCTATATAGGGCCGCTAAGCCCTCGGGACCTTTATCGTGGTATCTGTCCTCATATGCATTCAGGGCGTGATAACAGAGCCGTACGACGAAGTGTCGTCTGCGGCTGTCGGCATACGAGTTATACACGCCTGTTATATACTCCTCACTTTCTTTTTGCTCCACCAGCGTCCCTACTATCTTATCAATTCCTGCTCGTTCATCCTTAGTTAATCGATTCATTCTGGTGGAATCTTTCTTTCTCATCTCATGGTCATCTAGCGTTATAGCCGACGTTGGGTTCGGCACAAGAGGCTCAGCCGGCGCGGAGGCCGTGAGGGCCGAGGCCCCTGTACTGCTTTCGCTCGTGTTCGGGGGTTGTGGGTGTTGTACTACTGATTGGGAGGGTGCATACGGAGGGGGCATGTAAATGATCGGGGGACCTAACAGTAATTCGTCATTCGTTCGCTGCTTGGAGGACAACTCAGGGTAGAGCAAAGAAGGGGTCCTAACAGCGTACTGGCCTGAGGTTTCGGGCTCCTGTCTTAGTTTAGTTTCCCTTCTCTCCTTTATGTCTTCTTCTAACCTTCTAGCAGCAAGGTGAGCTGCCTTTCGTAATTCCTTTTCTGCTTTTACTTCTTCCCTCTTTTTCCGTTGCGTTGCTTCTTTGCGCCACATGCCGATACTGTCAAGCATAGTAGGCGTCGTTTTATTGCTACGCAGAGCTATTTCTAGCGCTTCTATCTTATGGTCGTTGAAGGATCCCATCAGTGGCCACTGACTCTCGGGGTCCTTCTTGGTATATTTATGCCACAGTTTGCTATAAGCTATGGCGACTAGTCCATATTTAGTGAACATGTCCTTATTAGGGGTGCTTTCCAGTGGAGCCGGATGGTTCACCTCTAATAAGCGGTCCGGGCAGAACCAACTACCAATCAGTGGGGAGAAGATAGGCATGACGGGTTTCAACGGGGACAAAAGTCAGCACTACCTATCTTTTCACTGCTTGCAAAGACTAGACAGAATATCTCTATTCTTCGTTATTTGTAAGCAGAGAATACCTCCAAAGAACCAATATCGAACAACTGGTGTTCGGACAATCAATCAATCAATCAATGGGGAGATAAAGATAGGCACGACGGGTTTCAACGGGGACAAAAGTCTGCGTTACCTACCCTTCACTATTTGCAAAGACTAGACAGAATATTCCTATTCTACGTTATTTGCAAACAGAGAATATCTCAAAAAGCACTATTCTTCAAAACAATCAATGTTCGGACAATCAATCAATGGGGAGATAAAGATAGGCACGACGGGTTTCAACGGGGACAAAAGTCTGCGTTACCTACCCTTCACTATCTGCAAAGAGAGAGGGAGTATTTCTACTCCTCCCCGTTTGTAGACAGCGAATATCTCAAAGAGAACAATCAATGAGCAATACTAGTATTTCCAAAGCTTCAAACAATCAATCAATTATTACGCAATTTGTCGTGTATCACGACCTTACCCGGACCGCGTGGACAGTTTCTCGTCTTCCGCCTCCAGCGCCCGATCGTCCTCTACTCTCCGTATTTGCCGCGGCACTCCTGATGGTTCCCAGTCAGGACCGTAGATCACTCGAGAGAGGTCTGCTCGGAACCAGTGAAGTTCGGATGATCGGCTGCCAGACGAGGGTCTATTGGGCAGGAGCTCTCCCGATCGTTGCAGTCGTTCACTCTGTCGTCGGGACCTCTCCCACTGGATCCACGTGTCGCTGATGGGCCCCACGTTTGGGACGCCAATTGTTAAATGGTAGCGGCAGTTTCAGTCGATAACCTTTCAAGTATTTGCCCGGCGGTAATCGCCTCTCATACCACTCGATAATTTACCAATGAAAGAGGCAGGCGCCGGAGACTGGAAGGCAGGAAACAAAGTTTTATTCCGTCGGAGCAGAACACATCAGATCAGACAGCAAGGTATCGTCACGAGGTGCTCTAACTGCATCTCTGAGACCTGGTCTCTTATACACTGGTTTATTGCTTTATTACACATAGTACATTCTTGAGGTTCCCTTGATGTATGGGAGAATATCCCCTGAAGCCCCGGTTCAGATCCGATCCCACACATAGATACAGTAGAAGTTCCCACCCCACCCACAGTAGGAGATGGCTATTGCGCAGCAGGGTATTCCGCCAATTCCTGGGGGTGTGTGTGACCGGTCGGGTCTCAGGGGGTAGGGGCTTTGATCTACTGTAATCCCTTTGATGTGGGGTGTTTCCCTTACAGTAGGGGCAATAAACTGCATCCGCAGGGCTAGGTGATGGCCTGGGACCAGTTCAGACAATGGGGCGCAGAGGAAGGGGGTTATCAAAGGAGAGGCATGACCATGTATGGGATGTCGGTCGGATGTGGTTCCGTAGCAGGGTCGCGCAGAAAGAGAGGGTTTATGGCCTGTATGAGAGAGCGGGGGTGGCCAGCGCGCGGGGGATGCTCGCAGCGCCACGGGGAACGCGCTGGCGATTGACAATGAGCGGGGAGAGAGTGGGGTGCCTAAAATGGCGGCCGTGTATTCGCTGTGCGTGGCGCTGGGGAGAGGCAAGATGGCGCAGATAATGTTCAGTTTGCAAGCTAAATTTCCACACAGTGCCACAGTGCAAGTGTTCCCTATTGTAAATTGATGTATGGATTAGTGATTCCATGATTGGCTTGTTTGATTTACTTGTCAGACCCTAGTACAGTGCACTGAGTGTGCCCAGGGCTTGTAAATCCAAATGCTGCTGGTGGGCTTTCAGCACTGGTTGTGCCACCCACAGAAGCAGCCTTGTAAAATGTGTCTAAGGCCTGCCATTGCAGAGCCTGTGTGCAGTCGGCTACTGCCATGTTGACTGGGCAAGTGCACCCACTTGCCAGTCCCTAAACCTTCCCTTTTCTTCATATCAGACACCCCTATGGTAGGCCAAAGGGCAGGGTGCATTGTAAGTATAAGGTGGATATGCCTTGGTGTGTGTGGCATGTCCTAACAGTGAATTACAGCCATTTTCGTTTTTCACTATTGCAAGGCTACCTGTTCTCCATAGGCCAGAATGGGCAGTTAGATTATTACATTTTATAATCCTAACTGACTCAGGGAACATGGTAGAAATACTAGTTTAGTATGCCTGAACTCAGAGTGATAAAATACATCTTTTAGTGAAGTTGGTTTTAACATTCTGTATTTGAAAATACCTCTTTTAGAAAGAAGGTATTTTATTGTCTAACTATCCAGGCCTGCCTTTGCTAGGCTGTCTATTCCTTGTTTAGAGTTTGAGTGACAGGGGCTGGGGAATTCCAGGGGGCTGGGAAATTCCCGGAGACAGGGTGAGTCAGCACAGGGCTGAATAGAGAGATCTGCATCTAGAAGGGAGGGAGGAGTTGCACCTGGGACCTGAATAGGACAGTGCCTGCCCCATCAGTGCTGGCTCCACCCCCTGTGGTGCGTCTGATGTCTCTGCCCTGCACTGTGAAAGGAGAGAAGGAATCATGTCAACAGAGTGCTCCAGAACTGGTTTGGACTGCGCAAAGGCCCCTCTGCCCTCAGAGGACAAAGGATTTTGGGGTATAAATATTGGGACCCTGATCCCAAGAAATTAGATCACTTTTGGACTACAAGAAGAAACCTTTGCTGAGGAGAGGAACGTGAAGAAACGGAGGAGAGACTATCCCTAAGCTGAAGTGCTGCTTGGGGGATTGGCCTGCAGTGGTTACCTGACTGCCAAAGGAAGGAGAAAGGAACTTTGTGTGCTTTATTTCAACTTGTGAAGGGCTTGGAAAAGGGCTTGCCCCTGACCGAAGTCTCACGACCAGTAGACTTCACCAGCCTTTGTGGATTGCTGCTGGAAACGCTGTTTAAGTGGCTACAGAGGCAGGGAGCTGTGACCGACTCTCACAACCGGCCCGGTGTCCTGTAGGCACTGCATCAAACAGCGTCCACATAGAACAACGCAAGCTCTGAGCTCACCGACTCCGTCCTGACGCCGTCACCGAGCCATTGCCTGCACCGTGACTTGTGGACACCGCAACGTGCAACGCCTAGCTATTCCAAATCGAACTGGTCTGACCAACACGATCACTGTTGCTGATTTCGAGTCTGTGAACGCTTCGGAGTTGGGCACCGCTCGCACCCTTCGCGATGCACCGCCTGACTCGTACTGCTGCCCAGACTGATCGACGCCAGCTCCCGCCATCCGGCTCTGTCGCCGCACCGCAAGCTGCAAGCACCTCATCAAAGCACCGTTTCGCCCTGCAAAGTACGCCTCGGACCCACTGACTCCGTCAACAGGCCGTTGCCTGCACCGCATCGAGGGACAACGCGTCCTGCAACGCTTTCTTTTCTGCACCGAGACGAACGCCTCAAGTAAAAGGTACTATGACTGAGTGTGTCGACATTTGAGTGGGCCCGGACCGACGCTGTAGCCGGACAGCGCTACTGACTCGCACAGAACTTTGATTTAAGCCTTTTTAACAAGAACTCTTGATTTCTAATAGTATTGTGGATTATTTCTGTTGTGTATGGTCTTGTGGTAACTCTATATAAAAGATACTTATTTTTATAAATATACAACCTGTGTGGTGTCCATTTGTAGTGTTGTCACTTGATTACTGTATGTGTTCACAAATGCTTTACACACTGCCTCTGAGATAAGCCTGTCTGCTCATGCCAAGCTACCAAGGGGGTGAGCAGGGGTTATTTTAGGAGTGTACCCCCTTACCCTGACTAGAGGAGAGGGCCCCTATTTGTCACAAGTACCTACCTGTGCCAACTAGAGACCCCCAATACTAACAGTGTGGTTTTGTGCATGTGTGGTTGTGTGGTTGTGTGTGTGTGGTTGTGTGAGTGTGGTTGTGTTTGTTTGTGTGGTTGGTTGTGTGTGCATTTGTGGTTGTGTGTGTGGGTGTGTGTGTGGTTGTGTGTGTGTGTGGGGGTGTGTGTGTGGGTGTGGTTGTGTGTGTTTGTGTGTTGTTGTGGTTGTGTATGTAGTTGTGGTTGTGTGTGGTTGTGTGTGTGGATGTGTTTTTGTGTTATTGTGTGTGTGTGTGGTTGTGTGTGTGTGTGTGTGTGTGTGTGTGGTTCTGTGTGTGTGTGTGTGTATGGTTGTGTGTTGTTGTGGTTGTGTGTGTGGTTGTGTGTGTAGTTGTGGTTGTGTGTGGTTGTGTGTGGTTGTGTGTTTGTGTTATTGTGTGTGTGGTTGTGTGTGTGTGTGTGTGGTTGTGTGTGGTTATGTGTGTGGCTGTGTGTGCTTGTGGTTGTGTGTGTGTGTGATTGTGGGTGTGTGTGTGATTGTGTGTATCTGTTTGTGCGTGTGGTTGTATGTGTGTGGTTGTGGCTGTGTGTGTGTGGTTGTGTGTGTGTGTGGTTGTGGTTGTGTGTGGTTGTGGTTGTGTGTGATTGTGGTTGTGTGTGTGTGGTTGTGTGTGTGTGATTGTGTGAGGGGTTGTCTCCTTGTGTGTGCTTGTGGTTGTGTGTGTGATTGTGGGTGTGGTTGTGGGTTGTTGTGGTTGTGTGGGTTGTTGTGGTTGTGTGATGTTGTGGTTGTGTGTGTAGTTGTGGTTGTGTGTGTGGTTGTGTGTTTGTGTGTGTGTGGTTGTGGTTGCTTGTGTGGTTGTGTGCGTGGGGGTGATTGTGTGTGTGGTTGTGTGTGCTTGTGGTTGTGTGTGTGGTTGTGGGTGTAGCTGTGTGTTGTGGTTGTGTGTGTGGTTGTGTGTTTGTGTTAGTGTGTGTGTGGTTGTGTGTGTGTGGTTGTGTGTTTGTGTGTGTGTGTGTGTGTGTGTGGGTGTGTGGTTGTGTATGTGGTTGTGTGTGTGGTTGTGTGTGCTTGTGGTTGTGGGTGTGTGTGGTTGTGTGTGATTGTGGTTGTGTGTGTGTGGTTGTGTGTGTGTGATTGTGTGAGTGGTTGTCTCCTTGTGTGTGCTTGTGGTTGTGTGTGTGATTGTGGGTGTGGTTGTGGGTTGTTGTGGTTGTGTGGGTTGTTGTGGTTGTGTGATGTTGTGGTTGTGTGTGTAGTTGTGGGTGTGTGTGGTTGTGTGTGTATGTGGTAGTGTATGTGGTTGTGTGTGTGGTTGTGTGTGCTTGTGGTTGTGGGTGTGGTTGTGTGTTGTAGTTGTGGTTGTGTGTGGTTGTGTGTTTATGTTATTGTGTGTCTGGTTGTGTGTGTGTGGTTGTGGGTTTGTGGGTGTGTGTGTGTGTGTGTGGTTGTGGTTGTGTGTGGTTGTGGTTCTGTGTGATTGTGGTTACATTCGTTTTGATGAGAGTTAAGCAGAGATGTCTGCATTCAAACCACTAGCCAGTAATTGTAACTCTGAGGCTACACATATCCCTTGTAATAGATACAAGAGGAACATTTCCGAGGCTGGTAAATAAGATATACTTCTGACAGTAAGGTACTGTCATTTCTTTCCCAGTTAAATAAAAAGTGAGTACAAATATGTGCATGTTATAAGGCAAACGTTAAAGGCCAGAGACAATTGGGAAGCAATCTGGTATATTTTGGGAACCAACGGAATTGTCAGAGTATTCCCCTCTTCCTTGAACGGACAAAATAGATGCACTATTTTTCTCACGATTGGATTTAAAAACCATTATGCTTGCGACTTTGAATCTAGATGACCGTTGTTTTTTTTCTTAATTGCAACAAATTGTAAGATGTCATTAAGGAAGCTTTTACGGAGAGGTCAGGGGTTCGAGAGTAAACCACATGCAAACAAGCATTGGCCGCGCGGCTCACTGAGAACATCAAAGCGGCCGAAAGGGGAGAAAGGAGGGGTGAGTGCAAGCCGAGGTGACAAGAAGGGCTGGACGAGAAGGGAGGGGGGAATGCCAGCAGCAGAGGAGCCTGATTAAAGCTGACAAAAAGGGAGGGGGAGAAGGGAGGAGGGAGTGCGAGCAGCAGCTGTGCACGTGCACGCCATCGTGCACTCAAGCTTTAAGCCTGGGTAGCACTTTGAAAACCTGTATACTAAATGCTCTCCAAGCAGCGCATGCACGCTGGCTCAGCGAGACCTAAAAAGCACTGTTATAGCCAATAGGTCTCACCTTTGGGACCTTCTAAGTAAAAAAACTAACACTGAAGATATAAGAGTTTACATTTACCACTCGTATGATAGTGTTCGGATACAATTGGCAGGAAACGGGAGGTAAACTGGTCAGTCTGGAAAGGAACCTCTAAAGAGGTTTAGAAGACAGTGTGCGGTGCAACTGAATAATTTCTAACAGATTTGATTAAAGCCTGCATGTGAGGTGAGGTGGTATTGTTACTTTTAGTCCCGAATGTTTCTTTTTGTTAACTGCTGTTGACGGCTGCCCTGACGGTGCTCTGTGGATGACTCAGGCTTCCTGCACTCAGCAGATAATTAGTTAGGAAGTTCCCGGCTCTGCCGGAGGCCCGGTGATTAGAGCTACCTCAAAAACTTTCCAGAGGCAGACCGGCTGGCTGATAACCGAGTCCGTTTCATTCTGCAACATTTCTTTTGTCAGCCTGTTAATTCTTAAATGCATTTATGAATTAACAGGCTGACAGAAGAAATGTTGCAAAATGAAAGGGACTCCCTGAGTAACCAAGAGTGTCTCAGCCAGCCGGTCTGCCCCTGAAGCCTCTGGAAAGTAAATGAAGAGATTAGGAGATACAGCGACCCCGGCTCCACCCCTGCCCCCTCCTCCAATGGCCACGCCACAGAGCCCGAGAGGCAGCAACGAAGTAGCAGGAACTTAGTGCCAATATGTGCAACACTCCCCATCCCCCCAAAGCAATATCCTGGAGAAATAAACAGACCAGACACCTTTTTTGTGGAGAAATTCTGAAGGTTTATTTGCATAGCAAATATGCCAACATGGTGGGTTATCTTACGGGCGATCCCAGGGCAGACAGCCCCTCACCGCCTGCCACCTGATTGATTGATTGATTGATAGGGAATTTATAATGCACTACTTTGCCCGAAGGCGTCAAGGCGCAACCGATGGAAAACAATCAGCCCAATCCAAGAAAGAGAAGAAAAGAACATTAAGGGTAAGCTTCAGAGAAGAGCAAAGTTTTCAGGTCTCTACGGAACAAAGTAAGAGATTCCTGATTCTTAAGATCAGGGGGAAGCTCGTTCCAGAGTCTGGGTGCAAGGGCAAAGAAAGCCTTGCCTCCCCACTTTGCTTTCGCAACGCGTGGAACGGCTAACAACTTCTGACTGGCGGATCGCAGGGCCCTACCTGGGGTGTAGTACGACACCAGAGACCTAATGCCCTCGGCCCCTGCATCACGAAGAGCCCGATGGAGAATAATCAGGGTTTTGAATTTTATCCTGGCATACACCGGGAGCCAGTGAAGATGTTTCCTGATCGTGGTTCCAGAGGAGCGTCTAGGGGCATTAACAACAAACCTTGCTGCCGCGTTCTGGACCACTTGCAGCCGGTGAACCAATTTATTGCTCATCTCAAGATAGAGAGCGTTACAATAGTCCAAGCGCGAAGATAGAAGGGCAACCGAGACTTGTTTCCGGGCATCAGGGGTGAGGTATTGGGTGAGCTTTCTCAGCACCCTTAGAACCCCACAGCAGGTGGAGACGGTCCTGTTCACTTGCTTATCAAAGGCAAGTGAGGTGTCGAAAAGGACTCCCAGATTACGGGCAACGGTGGATGGCTGGGGGCATACTCCCAGGATCGATGGCCACCAATCGGCTGACCAGACCTCCTTGTTTCCCCCAAACACAAGTATCTCCGTCTTCTCCCCATTCATCTTTAGGAAGTTTGACGTCATCCAACCTGCCACGGCCTCCATACAATTCCTAAAGTTTGAGGCCGTGGACCCGACAGATTGTGACAGGGAGACCATGACTTGGGTGTCATCGGCATACGAGAGCACTTCCAATCCAAAAGACCTGACAAGGCTAGCGAGTGGGGCCACATAAACGATAAAAAGAGTAGGGCTCAAAGAAGAGCCCTGAGGGACCCCACACTGCAAAGGCTTGGCGGTGGAGAGGAAGTCACCCAATTTAACCCTTTGCTCCCTGTTGTTAAGGAAGGAGGTAAGGAGGCTGAGGGCCAAACCCTCCACTCCCATCTCACTGAGACGAGAGGCCAAGATAGTAGGGGATAGGGTGTCAAACGCGGCTGTAAGGTCGAGCAGGATCAGAAGCGTGGTCTGACCCCTGTCGACCTTAGCGCGGATGTTATTGACCACTACTGTAAGGGCTGACTCAGTACTATGCGCCTTTCTGAAACCATGCTGAGATGGATCAAGCAGGCGGGTTTTGTCAAGAAAGGCGCTGAGATGGAAATTCAGATGAGCCTCCAACATCTTGGCCGGGGCAGGAAGAAGGGAGATGGGATGGAAGTTCTTTAAATTCCCAGGGTCCAAAGTTGCCTTTTTTAGGAGGGGCTTTACAATAGCTGTTTTCCAGGAGGCTGGGAAGACCCCACTGGATATCGCACTGTTCATAACTGCCAACAGAGGAGGGATTAAAGTAGCCCTACAGTTTTTTAGGACTTTGAGCGGGCAGGGGTCAAGAGGAGAGCCTGACCTAAGGGAATCCAAAAGTCTCTCGAGGTCCTTGGTCGTAAGAAGAGGGAAACTGGGGTAGGTTTCAATAGGGAGAGTAGTATTCCCCGAGTCAGAAGAGGAAGGCCGAGTAAGATTATCCGCCTGGAGGGCTGTGTAAATATTTAAAATTTTGGCGTGAAAAAAGGAAGAAATCTGATCACAAAGTTCTTCTGAATGGACTATGGGATCAGAGTGATGAATAAGGGATAAGGTGTCTACAATTTTAAACAGGTCTCCAGAGGAAGTAAGAGAGGAGGTGAGGTTAGAGAAATAGGATTGCTTTTCAACCAGCACCGCCGCTTTATAGTTCTTAAGGAGATTTCTGTGCTTGATTCGACCTTCCGCATCAGGCTGAGTTCTCCAGAGCCTTTCTTGCCTCCTGCCTACCTGATGAGCCAAATTACACCGTGGTCAATCCAATCGGTGTTTGTCAGATTTGGGGGAGGGGCTAACCCCTCCCACCGGTGGACAACCAGTCCACACCATTACTCACGCCTCCCAGAAGGGGGGGGGTGGAGCGTTGCAGGCAACCCCCGGTTGCTCAGGGCCACAACCGCCCGTAGGACTAACGGGGCGCCGCCGCTCCTCCAGGGTCCAAGTCGTGGACCTCCCTGGGGATATTTGGCTTTAGCACCCTTACTGTGCTCCTGCACCCCTCTGTACCTTACAGCCTCTAGATCACCCTGTAACTCTGCCTGTAACACAAAATAATAAGTTAGATAAACTCACCCCCCTGCCCCCTGCCCCCTGCCTGAATGCCGGGTAAGCGGTAGGGAGGGAAGCGGCGTCAGGGCAGCAGGAAAAGAGGGCACCCAGTCGGCAGAAGAGGTATATGTACCTCGACACCCGCCCACTCCTGCCCGGGAGTGATGCGGGCATGTGGACCCTTGGGGGTCTCAATCACAGGGCGGCTGCCTCGTGTGCCATCCTGTGGCACTAAGGGGGACCGCCCTCTTAGGAGGGCCCCCTTCGTTGACCCGGGGCAGCCTGAATAGTGCCAATATCGCCAACACTCCCCATCCCCCCACAGGAATATCATAGAGAAATATACAGACAAGACACCTTTTTCGTGGAGAAAATTTCTGCAGGTTTATTTGCATAACAAATATGCCAACATGGTGGGTTATCTTACAAGCGATCCCAAGGCAGACAGCCCCTCGCCGCCTGCCACCTGATGAGCCAAATTACACCATGGCCAATCCAATCGGTGTTTGTCAGATTTGGGGGAGGGGATAACCCCTCCCACCGGTGGACCCCCAGTCCATCCCATTACTCACGCCCCCCAGAAGTGTGGGGCGGAGCGTTGCAGGCAACCCCCAGTTGCTCAGGTCCACAACCGCCCGTAGGACTAACGGGGCGCCGTCGCTCCTCCAGGGTACGACGCAAGGACCTCCCTGGGGATATTTGGCTTTAGCACCCTTACTGTGCTCCTGCACCCCTCTGTACCTTACAGCCTCTGGATCGCCCTGTAACTCTGACACAGCACTGGGTGCGGCCACCATCACCCCAGGTCCCCCACCACGACCCCCCCAGATCAAGCAAGAACAGGTCCGTTCCCACTCTGGATAGGTGTACCCCATCTTCATCAAACACCCTATGGACTTTGCATGCAGCAAACCATGCCTGATGAAGCCAAATCCCCTTTGCTCGGGGAATTTACGCTTGGCGCTGTTAACCCTCCTGGGAGAGGCTTCTACGGCCTCCCCTGACCGGTGGCCTCTAAACGTGGGGTTATGTCCGATCACCATAACTCACCTGCCCCCAATTGGTTGCTTAACTTCCACATGGAGATTTCATTTTTAGCAGCAGTGCCTTCCTACCCATGAAAGTCAAATCATTGCCTCCCAGGTGTATGACCAGAATGTAGGGAGAGGAGAACCCCCCCCCCCCCCTAGTCTATGCTGCAGCTTCTTAAAGTAAAGCAATGCAAGGACGCTAAACACAATTGTAGAGCACTGCACACCCTTCTATACGACTAACCAAGCTAGCACATAAACCACCATAACACTGCACCCCACCAAACATCCGGTGCCACACCTGGGTGCCTTCGGTATACTCACAATTCGCCTGTACCTAATACGCTTAACCTGTCTTCCGGCCACTCCCCTGGGTGCTTACGGTCGGATGTACCTTTTAAAACATGGGATTCCCATCGTCCCATCTGTAAGCTGCGATCCGCTGACAAGCCAGCCCTGCCCGCTGTGGTTGCTGTCCCTATCCTAACCGAGTGACTGCACCAGCGCTTGCCTGGACACGCATTGCCTGACATATTTAAGCATGCCTGCGTTACCTGTACAACCTGAAAATAGGAAAGGGACATGCCAAGTATTCTTAATCCCTTGTAGCCCCTCTGTGCTTGTACCCCTTGTTACCAGAGCGCCGGGGGAGGAAGCAAATGCTGTGGATTTGAGGATGGAGAACATAAAGCAAATGTACTCGCCCCATCTAACTATGACGGCAAATGTGTTCTGCGAGTAGCGTTCTTGGTGCTTCAAACCCATATTTTCAACACTTGCAGCAACGGCACCTATCTTTGGCGTGACAATCTAAGCAACCCCCCTGGCTGACGGTGGATCTAACGAATGAAGCCCATAAGCCAGCGTTCGCTAGACATATACAAGTGTGTCCCTCAGGGCCAGTGCTCTCGGCTAGTGGAGCCCTGGAGTAAATCATACGCATTACTTGCCTGCCCTATTTGTTTGATTGCCTGCAAGTCTATCACCGCCTGAAAGCGATCTAAAGATGTGAAGTCACCTTGCTACTGTCCCCACCCTGGCGTGAGTAGTCCTGTGCCAAACTTCTGGTAATGTAAACCAGGAAACAGACAAGTGGATGATGAGAAAGGGAGGACAGTCTGCCCCGAATCCAAACCCAATCTGACTGCGGACTTTGACGGATGTTGTGTAGCCGTGCCGGTGCACCCACCCTGGTGTGGATTACCCAGCCCCCGGGTTGTACTATCGCTGGGATGCAGGAGAGGACATGTAGGATCTTTAATACACTTAGTCAGCCAGAGTCCTCCAACAAGTGCACCCCATACCTTGAGCCCCCCTCTAAGCACAACCATTCCTACCCTCCTGGCTGGGCCATCTTTGGGGCAGGCAGTCACATAACCATAAGTGAAGTGTCCTGTGGTACCCACTGCTTATGCTGAGGGACATCCCCGTTACTGGCCACTTCATAACATGGCCACTGCACGCTAGTCCCACACCTTCTGCCTGCGGATAGAAGTGCTGGGATTCCAGGCTGCTGTCTCCACCTAGCGCAAGTCATTCACATAAAAAACGTCTGCCAGAGTTAAACCATGGCGCAGTCAAGTGGATGGAGGAGGGGCACAATAAGACAGCTAGACTAATGGGCATGCCAACGTTTCTTAATCCCTTGAAGCCTTTTAGTGCTCTACTGCCCTGTTTCTCCAAGAATAATAACTGTGCATAGCACACCCCGTACAATTGTAATTATTTCTTGATATTTAGTAAAGCTGTTAATTGCAATGCAACTTACTGTTACTAATTTTATCACACTCAGAGAGTGAAAGAATGAGCTAGCTACTCATGCACTGCACATTACAGATCGGGTTAGCAGCAGGCACATACTCTAGTGAGCTACCTTGTTTAGAAAGGATCTTCGACCTGGGGATTACACCTCGATCTCTATGCCAAATGCAAAAACACCCTAAGAAATGTTCTTGTATTCAAATCTGAGACCTATAGATGTATATACCTATAGACCTGCTACATAACATGGCCATAATGCGTGCTACCCCCTCTCCTTCTGCCTGCAAATATAACTGCTGTGATTCCAGGTGGATATCCCTTCCTCGTGCAAGTCATGCACTTTAAAACTTCTGCCAGTGAGAGCCCTGTCGCGGACCAGTAGGTGGGGACAGGGGGCACTATACTTCCAGCTACCTAACTTTGCTGGAATAATGGCCATGCCACCATTTCTTCAACATTGTAGCCATTAGTGCTTTAAACACCTGGTTTCCCCCACTGGGGGCTGCAGCCCCCCTGCTGGAAGTCAGATTCCTCCCCCACCTATCTCTATGGTTGTCCGGGCAGGGAATGTTGTTTAACTGAAGCATCCTGTAACATGGTGAACACATGAATGGAGTCAATCTGGATTAAGGGAAGGTTCGTAAAGTGCCCACTATTGCAGTCACTGCACCCCATGTGGGGAGACTCTTACACAGCCCATCCTGCTTCCTTGCTGTAGTCCTATCACAGTAACCCTACCTGCTGACCAACAGTGACCCTTGGTGCTGAACCAACAATAGCCCTGGTTCGCTTTGTATCCCCCGGCATTGCTAACCCTCCACAGGAAGTTTTCCGAATAGCCCTGCCCTTTCCGATGATCCGTGCCCATATCTTTCTCTGAACCTAAACCTCCCTCGTATGGCAATTCATGATTATTCGTGAATACCTTATATGAACCTACCTCTTGTAGCGTTAACTATGATGTTAAATCCAACCTCACTCATGGAAGGGCAACCCACTTTCAACAATCCTTCCGTTAGCCACCAGCAAGGAGCAAGGACTTTTCCAGATGTTTCAAACTTCCCTCGCATCTGTGATTGGTGCGACTTGGCCCTCACATTGTGTGAAGAGCACATTATTCTCAATAACAAATCCCAAACAGGTAACGCGTGAGCTACTTGTAGCCCCTGAACACCCCTGAAGTGGCTCTCAAATGAATTTTAAACCTGTCCCGCTTACAAAAGATTTATGTATATTGAAGAAGTCCGCACTGTCCACATCCGGATCCTTCAAGTAGAAACCAGACGGACCAATCGCCAGCCCTCATGCTAAGGAAGAAACACTACATAGCCTTGAACGTGCCACCAAGTGGTCCTGCGAGTTGGCATAGGTGGGCCATTATGTCACTTTTGGAAGTCCAGGGTTTACTTTCTCACCGAGGGATTTCAACTAAACAGGCTGGACTAAGACCGAAAAACACATGGCCATAAACGTGCCACCATGTGTCCTTTGAGATTAAACAAGTAAAAGGCTTTATTGTGTCAGCCAGACCAAAAGTGGAGTCCGAGCAGAATGGTCTTTGCGTCGGCCAGAATGTAGGAGGTATATGTGTGGCTAATCAGGCTCAAAGGTCTGTGCAGATTGGTGTCTTTAAGAAATGAAAACAATAACTGGCCCGCAATGAACCAAGAACTGATAGTGACTTGTGTTGTCCACTTAGGAACACAGCAGCAGCTCACTAACATTACTGCAAATAATATCTGTGACACCCACCAATTCTCATTCTTGAGGTCCTGTTTTGATCTAAGAGATACTTTATATGGATGTTGCGTGGAACCAACGCAAACATTTCAGCAAATTAACTAATATTTCTCACACACCGCCCGCGTTAAAATTGCACTTGAGGCAAACGGCAATTAACACAATCCGCTAAAAGTATATAAGCTATCAGGGGCCCCTTCGGAGGCTGGGGCCCTGGGCCATGGTCCACTTTGCCGATGCCTATATGTCTCTGACCCAACGCTCCCTGCGATGCAGGTGGTCACCCTTGGCACTGATGCCTCGGAAGGTGCCAGCGAGGCTTGAGTAGGTTTAGTCATGCGCAAGTGCGACACTTCTCTAAACCAGGCCCCCAAAGCTGTAAGAATGGCTTGGGCAGCAGGCACTGCAACGCAGAAGATAACCGATGGTGAACTGAATGACCCCTGTGCGGTAAAGCCACGTGAATGATTCCCCGCCTGACACCAACCCCAGAGCCGCTCGAGAACAGCCCACCACACCGTTGGGGTTGTGCCCCAAAATCCCTACAGCCCAATACACTGATGGTCATTGCACAATGCCCACTACCAACACCAAGCAAGGCTATGCAGACACCCTGAGACGCAGGTTCTCTGATTCATCAATTCAAAGGCTAGAACATGCAAATGCCATTCTTCCACCTCAGATGTGCTGTGATGTCATAGCCCCTAGCCACGGGAGGCCAGAGTCTGACCCATTAGGCCTCTGGGATCACATATGAAACTCCTCTCTAATGGCATCCAATTGGCATGGAGTACCCTCGCTAACACATGCAATGCACCGTTTAGAAATTATTTACATTTATAATCCACTTTCCAACAGAAACAAAACAAGGGACATCCCTTCAAACGCTGGGGCACAGTTTGCAAGCAGGCCGCTAAACATACGATGCCACTGCTGCTGAAAACCTGAGCAGTGAAACCCGAACGCCTACCACACATGCACCTCAACTGTTCTGGGCCATGAGTTTTCAGCCCTGTGTGGGCTCAGATTTTCCCAGACGCTTTGTGGGCTGACCGACGACGTCCCCGTGGGGGACCCTCATAAGAGGGATGCCCCTTTAGTGCCACAGGATGGCACACTGGACAGCCTAGTGTCCAGAGACCCCTTCGGGGGTCACGCTCGTCACTTCCGGCCGAGGTGGGGGTAGGGGAGAGGTATAAGTTCCTCCCCCGCCCACCTGGTGGCCTCTTTGTCCCTCACCCTGACGCCGTTACTATGTTCGCCAGGGATCAATCGAAAAGAACTATGAAATTGTCTGGTCAATGTGGCGAAGTAATGCGCCCTAGAATAAGACCACAAGGTGCCTATTAGCAATCAGTTGGGGACAGGTGAACTTTAGTGGTCTGAATTCACCCCCCGGCTCCCGTGGCAAGGAACTCGGTCGGGGGAGGCGATGAAGCCTGCGCACAAGAGGTTTATCTGCGCTATGCGTAAAATCACTGAGCAGAGGGGATTTGGCTTCATTAGATATGGGTGCTACACACCAAATTCACAGGGTGCTTTGAGGACGATGGGGTACATTTGTCCAGTATAAGGATGGACCTGTTCTTGCTGGATAGGGGAGAGGCCCTAGAAATAGCAGGATGTAAGTAGGAATGCCGGCCTTGGTGGGGGTCCCTGGCTGTGACGGTCGCCACACCCAGGGCTGTGCCGGAGTTACAGGGTGATCCAGAGGTGGAAAGGTACTCAGGAGTACCCTCTTGAGGAGCACAAAGGGTGCTGAGGCCTAATATCCCCAGGAAGTCTTTGCGGTGGACCCTGAGGTGTGACGGCCCCCTGTCTGTCCTATGGGCGGATGGAAACTTGTACAACCGGAGATCGCTTGAACGCTCCGCCCCTCGTAGGGGGGGGCGTGAGTAAAGAGGTGGACCGACGGGTCACCGGAAGAGGGAGGGGCTATCCCCTCACCACAACCGCTAAGCACCGATTGGCTCAGGCCACGATACAAGTTGGCCCATCAGGTGGTAGGCCGCTAGGGGCGGCTTGCCTTTGGATCGCCTGTAAGATAACCCACCATGTTGGCATATTTGGTATGCTAATAAACCTGCAGCAATTTTCTCCACCAAAAAGTTGTCTTGGCTGGTTATTTATGTTACCTGTATGTTGCTGCGTGAGGGCTGGTGAGTGTGGCCGATATTGGCACTAACCCAGTGGCCATAGCCACCAGCTCGGCCCCACTCGATGGGATGACCGGCCCGTGCTGAAAAAATGCCGCAGATACACCCCCTCACAACCAAGTCAGGACCTGGTACAGCCTGAGCCCCCAGGCTTGGATCAAGCAGGAGGTTGGAGCCACCGGATTCTTTTATTAAAAATAAGGGAAAGAGGAGGGGTGTGGGGGGGGGCTGAAATTGGCCAGCACTCACCGCAACAAGAGCGACGCAAGCTGTATCCCCAGACCAAGGGACGCAACACGCCTGGTAAGGGGGGGCGCACCCAGCACTTCCACCCCCTCCCCCCGCATATTTACCATGGCCTGCTCTAAAACCCACCCGTGTACTGTGCGGCCAGGAGTTGTCCTTGAGTGCGTGGGAACGCCGCACCACACACTTGCATCACTAGGCAGCAACAGGCCCCCGCAGGCGAAGGCCCAGGCCACGGCCTGGACAGAAGAAGGCCGGGGGGCCTTGCGGCGCTCACCCCCCCTTATCCCCCATGCTGCAACTGGCGAGCGAGGGCTGGGCCCCCGGAGTCGGGTAAGCCGCATTAGACTGCCTGGAGCCTCCGACCCCCATACACCCCTCTCCGGTCTGCAGAAAGCGAAGCGTCCAGGGGAAGGGGCCGCTGACCAAAGCCCTCCTGGAGCTGTTGTGCCCCCCTCCCCCAAGGCGGCCGCAGCGACGGCAATGGCTGGACTTAGCAGCCTTGTCCCCGAAAGAGGTGGGGAGGTGAAAGACACTCACCGCATCATTTTGTTTTTAAACCTGAACGTTTCTGCAGCAAGCTCCCTGCTGTTGCAGTGTCAGTGTGTGATTACCCATGAGACTCACTCAGGTAATGCAGCTCTACCGTCTATGGATGTAGAAGAATTTTAGTAAAAGCAGCTCATTTTTATTTTCTGCAAACGTAAGCGCGGTCAGTACCGACAAATGAATGCGCTTGCGTTATTCAAAGTATTGAAAAGTAATGAGTCGGAATGGAGTCAAATAAGCAACAAGCATTTGCAATGCAATAGGTCTCGCATTTATAAGAGTTTGAACTATTGGCATTGTAAAATTACAATGCCTTTTATTTATGTTTTGGTTTTAAAACAAATAAAAGGCATTGTCATTTACAATGTCAGTAGCATAAACTCGCATAAAAGCAGCGTGTGGAGTGCAGCAGTGTGCAGCGTGCAGCAGTGTGAGGCGTGCAGCAGTGTGAGGCGTGCAGCAGTGTGCGGCGTGCAGCAGTGTGAGGCGTGCAGCAGTGTGTGGCATCCAGCAGTGTGTGGCGTGCAGCAGTGTGTGGCATGCAGCAGTGTTTCGTGTAGCAGTGTGAGGCGTGCAGCAGTGTGCAAATGAAATGTGTCCTTCTCCGATTGGGTAATGTAGTAGCATATAGTCACATATAGTGTTTCCTTGAAGTGGCAGCTATGGGCATTACTCAAAGGAGCGACCTGTGGCTCTCAAAAGAGCAGACACCCCGTCAACAAACAACCCTATCATCTGCTGTTCTTCGTGGTAACTAGTGATAAAGTAAACAAACATAATCAAACACCGCTCCATAAAAAGAGCCTCAGAGATGCATATTGAGGTGGTTGGGGCAGGGGAGTTTAAACCTGTATTTGTAATCACAGCTCGGAAAATATGCTCCCTCGATAGCAGGTTTTGAATTGATTTTTGCTGGATAGTAAAGTTGCTGGCGTGGGCAGGCAGAGGTTTCTTCCAGTCTGCTTATGAAAGTCAGAAACAGTGAGTAGATAATGCCTCTTGTTCTCTCTAAAGTTCATTCTTTAACTCGGAGAAATTCCAGGTCATAGTGATGAATATTATATGCCTTAGATGCAAAAAAACAGGCGCTGGGCTCTGCACTGAACCAGCTCAGCACCATGTGGCCCCAGAGCTCAAACACAGCCCAAGAGCACAGTGCGTCCTGCGATGGGAACCCCTCAATGGTAACGGGTCCTTACTCCCAGGGAGGCACTACAAGGTCATACCAAGAGCAGAACGTGCGCTATACTACTGGGTGCAGATGACATAAATACCATAGCTTGAGTGTGACACATGACGAGTGTCAAGTAAAGTGAATTATATATAGAACAAACGTGAATAGTTAGATAGTTTTCATTGCAGCCCCAAATCCTTGATGTTTACCCATATGGCTTATTTCTTTGTGAATGGTGCCCCATTCAATCTGTGAAAGCCTGTTTTTTGGTGCAAAGTTCCTGTATGGCCTGCAGACACGCATTGTGCAGCTATAAAGATTTTTGCATGTAACTATTTACTTGTATTTTTTTGCAAAGTACCCGAGGAATGCGGCTTATATGAACATGTAAATAAACATTAAAATGAGGGTAAACGGCTGGATAGCAATAAAACGCATGGAACGCATTGTCTAGGGCTGTTGGGATAGACTCGGAGGAAAGGAGGTTGGATTAATCTCACTTAATGACGATGCATTGTTTCAACGGAGCAGTACTGAATTATTTCCTTTTCTACGGCTCACTGTGCTCCTTTGTAAATGATAGGGTTGGGTGTGAAAGGCTAGCTCTCTTAAAACGCTCGGTGTTAGCTCCATTGTTATCAGAGACGCGTGAGCCCCGGAGAGGTGCGGAAAAAGTAGGTGTGAAGAGCTGGAGGTCGCTATCTTTATGACACGCACGTGCTCAGGGTCACTGATATTGAGAAAAGAACCCGACAGAGTCACAGGAGGAAATAACGGGCGGCGAGAGGTGAGGCCGCGGAAGGAGTAAGTAATGGCAGAAATAAAGTGGGGATGGGCACAGACACCGTGTTCTAGAGCCAGGCGTGCCAGGGAGGGAACATCTTAATGCTGTTTAAGGATCGAGATGGGTTTAGCGAGGTTCTTCCCATTTTACACAAAAAAGGAAAACCAAAGTATGTGATAGAATGATTTGCCGAATCATGCGGGAAATACGAGGTAAATGATACGGTGAAGAAAAGCAATTTATGCAGCCCCTGTGATCAAAGGCAGATTATATGGCACGTTCTGTTGCATTACTGTATGGTAATATATACATTTTAATAGCCGTTTACATATAAATGGATCTCAACGCTATAGAAAAGATCTTTCCCAACAAGCAGGAAGTGGGATAAGGGAGGGGGTGGCAAATGGTGATCACTTTCGCGGCCGCTTTGATGTCCTCAGTGGCCGCGGCTCACTGAGGACATCAAAGGGGCTGCGAAGTGATCAGGCAGTGCTTTTCAGGCTGCCAAATGGTGCGCGCGCCCAGGGCACATGCACTGTATTTGGAGGCCTGAAAAGCCACTGTTTGCACTTCCAAAACTCGGTTACTATAAGTCTCGCCAGAGCAGCGCTAAAGCGCTGTCTCAGACGAGACCTAAAAATGTCCCCTGCTGTCTGTTTAAAGCTCAGGTTTAGAGAGTGGGGTCCGCCTGGTAACTGTATTCAGAGTGGGTGCGGCGTCAGCGCGACTGTACAAATATTAGGTGGGTAACAAAACCCCTTAACGCTGCACGTGTTTTACTAAAGAAACCCAAAACAAATGAGCTATGCAACATTTATTGTAATGCCTCGGTGGACACAATGAAAGGTACCAATACAATGTTGACCATACAGGCGCCTCTCCCAAGGCCAGTAGGGTTGGGACGGTGTCACTAAAACCAAACCTTGTTTGTCTGCCTGCCTCGAGCGTCCGGCTGACCCATTTGCAGGCATGCGTGTAATGCAGTTGGAGGAAGTCTGATCACGAAGGATCGGGAACGCCCAAAAATGAAGGGGGAAATGTTTTATGATTATGCAGCAGCTGTTCGGTTGTTGCAGTATTTTCGGTTTTATTGACACTTTTTCCGAGATATTTGAACCCTGCGTTTTGGAACAGTAATTTAGTGTGTTCGTGTTTAGTTTAAAAGGGAATATTGTATCTCGCTAACATTGCTTCTAACAAAGTTGCGTATTTAAAAATAGGTTTCCTTATCTCAAAATAACTCTTTCGCCATAGGTTCCATAGCTGGTGTTGTTGACCAGTATTTACAAAGTCTTGCAGACATTTTGAATGGCGTAGGGAATAGATTTTTAGGTGAATTGCCGACTATGGAACAAAGAGGGTTGCATTCTGGTCCCAGCACTTCCACTTGGCCATAGTGTGTGATCCTGGGCATGGCACGTCACTGTTTTGCATTTTATCACGTACACTTACCAGCATTGGTACAAGATGTTTCAAATAACACCACAGGCTGACCCACTTGCAGCTCCGCCTGTAATGTAGTCGGAGGAAGTCTGTCACGACGGATCGGGGAAAATCATAAAATGAAGTGGCAATGTGCGCTAATTACGAAGCAGCTTTTCAGTGGCAAGCGGTGGTCACTGCCAGGCACACGATTTTAAAATAATACAAATCGACCAGAGACCTAATAAGCATTGGCCGCACGGCAGTAAAAGTAACGCCGCGCGGCCGTAAAAGTGAAAGTCATCGTGATCGCTCTGAAAGCGAAAGTGATCGCGATGACGCGCTAAAGCACGAGTTTTCAAAGTGCTGCTGAAGGGTGGTGGTTCGCGTGTGCACGCTCGCGTGAACGCAAGTGCTAGGCCAGCCAGCAGCACTTTGAAAACTCACCTCCAAAATGTCTCTCCGACCAGGCGCATGCGCTGGGCTCAGCGAGACCTAATAAACGGCTCATCCTGAATCCAAATTACCACCCGTGTGGCCTCTTCAACAAAGCGCTGGAGACCAGTGTTGGACACTCCGAGAAGAACTGGGCACAGTGGCCAGTCACCGCTGTGAGCCGCTGCACTCTGCAGGTGTGAGGGCAAAGTCTGACTCTGCGAGAGGAGCCATAGAAGGTGGTGCAACGTCCTGAGCTTGTGCAAATGTCCAGTCATGATTCATGTGAGTGACACGCGTGCTCCTTGAATGAGATGTTCACACCTCACCCGCACGTGCAGGAGTAAGTGTTGCCCCTAAGCTCCCGCTGACCCATCAAGTTCTTAGCATTAAAAGGAGCCCCTTGGCTGTTCCGCGAGCTCGCAGCAGTATCTGGGCTCTGTATCTCCAGGGACAGCTGCAGTACTTGTACCAGGACCCTTAACTTGTGCCGGCCACGGAGGACCAGCTCAATGGTTTTCCTTTCACAAACCACTGGTTTCAGGTGCGATAGTCCTGATGGTTCAGCTGTAATGGACAAGACTACAACTCCCAGAATGCTTTATATTGTTAAAGTAAAGACAGGGGTGACACACGGTATCACTGATGGCATGGATTTATCTGGTATACTGGGTGTTATGTAGGTACAAAGTTCACTTGCTGTGATGTTTACATGCTGTGTGCAGTGTCTGGATTGCACATTGCCTTGCAGGTTCGTATTTGTGTGTATATAACAGGAGGTTGTGGGCGGTGTTTGTGATGTGAAGCTTTGTGTGGTCTGTGTTACTGTATCCTGCCAGGGCACTGTGTCCTTTCCTTGTACCTACAGACCACAGACACTGCCCTGTGATAGTCCTTCTTCTATGTCTAAGATTGGCACCAGAGCTTGGCTTTACAAGTCTGGAAGAGGTGTGGTGCAGTGGCTAGGATGTCTGACTCCGGACCACAGGGTTCAAGGTTTGATCCCAGACACCAGCGGCAGGTTAGCCCAGCACCATGTGACTCTGGGCAATAGCTCACTTAATCTTCCCGATGGACCCCAGCGACGGGACACCTCTCGCAGGTAGCTGTGTGCTTTACAAATGCTGGTATATCATTTCATTTCACGGTCCCCATGGGCTGGTGATGGTAGAAAGGCCTCAGGGTGAGATGAAAAGTCTGGTCCGTCTGTCCCCATGTGGGTCTGTCCTTTGACTCTACCTGGCGGTGCCAGCAGGAGGCGCAGCTCAGTGTGAAGTTTACTTTATTCACCTGTGACTGTAAGGAGAGGGCAGCAGACGTCACTGTCTCACGGACATGAGGCCACCAATGACAAGGCTAGAATCTGGCCACATGTGACAAAGATCACAAACCTATCTGCAACAGAGTACAGCGCTATGAAGGTGAGGCTCAGCAACACAGCGCTAAGAAGGTGAGGCGCAGCAACACAGCGCTAAGAAGGTGAGGCGCAGCAACACAGCGCTAAGAAGGTGAGGCGCAGCAACACAGCGCTAAGAAGGTGAGGCGCAGCAACAGAGCGCTAAGAAGGTGAGGCGCAGCAACACAGCGCTAAGAAAGTGAGGCGCAGCAACACAGCGCTAAGAAGGTGAAGCGCAGCAACACAGCGTTAAGAAGGTGAGGCGCAGCAACACAGCGCTAAGAAGGTGAGGCGCAGCAACAGAGCGCTAAGAAGGTGAGGCGCAGCAACACAGCGCTAAGAAAGTGAGGCGCAGCAACACAGCGCTAAGAAGGTGAAGCGCAGCAACACAGCGTTAAGAAGGTGAGGCGCAGCAACACAGCGCTAAGAAGGTGAGGCTCAGCAGCACAGCGCTAAGAAGGTGAGGCGCAGCAACACAGCGCTAAGAAGGTGAGGCGCAGCAACAGAGCGCTAAGAAGGTGAGGCGCAGCAACACAGCGCTAAGCAAAATATCAGCAAGACCTAATACTTGGGCTTTTGTTGAGCCTGTATTATTGGTGAAACGCACAAGAGCATCCGTGGCCTCTTGGCGCTAGCCACACACATGCCCGCATGCACACACACACACCCATCACATTTATTTGTATTCTGACCCCTCTGTGCTGGTTTTCCATCACCCCCCCCCCCCCCACCCCATTCACCCCCCTCATGTCAGGACGTCACAGCTCCCCGCAGAAAGGTAAGGGTTACGTTTCCAAGTCCCAGATCACATGACTAAGCCGAGCTGCACCCCAAACCATCCAGGATGCCCCCCTGTTGGACTTGGCTCTTCTGGCAGGTTCACCGCTGAACTTTTTGCATTAAGCTCTGACATATTGGTAGTGATTTTTGGCCTCTGCGCACTTTACCACTGCGGCCCAGTGTAAAGTGCATGTGCTCTCTGAGTGCATGTGGTGAGATAGGCCTGCCCTCCCATAGGAATGTATGGGGGATATGTGTGTCCATGGTAGTTCCTGATGTGAGAGGAGTGCAGGGTCAAGTTTAGTATGCGCGAACTCGCAAGAATAAATGCTGCGCAATGATGTGCGCGGATTTATTATAACTATAGGAGAAGTACCACTTCTAGAGGTTGGCATGTCTGTGTGCTGAATGTTGTGAATTGCCTGTCTGGAGTTTGAATGACAGGGTTGGGGAATTCCAGGAGCCAGGGTGAGTCAGCCCGGTGGTGAATGGAGAGATCTGCATGTAGATGGGAGGGAGGAGTTGCACCTGGGACCTGAATAGGGCTCTGCCTTCCCGCCACAATGCTGGCTCGACCCCCCGTGGTGCGTCTGATGTCCCTGGCCTGTCCTGTGAATAGAAGAGAGGGGCTGAGCAAAACAAAGTGCTCAAGTGCTCCTGAACCAGTTGTATCTGGTTCTCCCCTTGCCCTACAGTTGTACAACAAAGGATTTAGCTGTATAAATAAGGGGCTGTGACCCCAAGTAAATGTTCTTGTTCTTGGCTTGAAACTACCAGGGGCGTGTTGCTGCTGGGGCCCAGGTGAAGGCTTGCCTCCCTGGGCTCTGCCCAGCCCCTGGATACCTGGAGGACTTCTTGGACCTTTTTGCTTCATTTTTACTAGCCTTATGGATTTTAGGCTGCCCTAGCGCCCTGTGAGCGCTTTGCTTTATTTCTTGATTTTCCCCAGGAGAGAGAGAGCCTAGGGGCTGCGCAGCACCGAGCTGCAGCCCCTTTAAGAGGGAATCCCCATCGTAGGGATTCCCTCGTGATGCCGGCCGAAGCGGGTGCCCACCCCGCTTTATACTTTTAATTGGGAGGGAGCCTACCCCTCATTGCCGTTTTCGTGGTTGTCTCTAATGCGGGTGCCCACCCCGCATTCTTTGTGAGCCTTTGCGGGTCCCCACCCCGCGTTATGATTATTATTGACTGCGGGTGCCCACCCCGCGTTCTCCGCCTTTTGAAGAGCACCGCCGCGGCCCGATCGGCATTCCTGACCCGGAAGCCAGGCAGACTCCGCCTGACCCCGGGCGGGACCAAAGCAGGAAGTAATGGCTGACGGCGCCTGCCCGTGCGGGGCTCCTGTGAGTGAGGGAGAGCCCCACGGGTGCCAGCCAGCGACGAGAAACACCCCTGAGGAGTCCCGGGTCCCAGGAGGGGGCCTGGGTGAAGAATGGTGCAGCCGGATCATCGGCGAGGCTCTCATGAGCAAGAGAAAGACCCGCCTGCCTCCTTCTGTGTCCGGAGAAGTCCCGATCCCAGAAGAGGGACCGGGTGAAGAAGAGAGCCGGTGAGTGGGGCCCTTAGGCCGTCCTCTATTCTTTGTTGTGGTGCCCGCGAGGCACCGAGGCAGTCTGGGCAGCCCCGAGAGATAGCGGGCCGCCCCCTATGACGGACGCAGCGATCGAGAGAGGGCCCAGAGGGGCCCATGCCCTCCAGTTCCTTTGTGGGGGTATGCTGTGTCGCCAGAGCGGGCCCGCCCTAGCAGGCCGCTCCAACGCTTGGGGGAGATATTCATTTACGGAGCCAGTGCGCTCCAAGGGGGCACAGTTGCTTCCTGAGCCTACGTGGCTCCAACGTTTGGCTAATTGTTTTCAGAGCCCCGTGTGGCTCCTACGAAGGGGACATGCTTCTTTTCAGAGCCAGATGGCTCCAACGCTGGGGGCATATCTACCTTAAAAGGGGCCAGAGGAGCCCGCATTCTTTCCCACATTTGCCCCCATCCTTTTTAGAGCCTAAGTGGCTCCAACGTTTGGTAAATTTGTTTTAAGGGCTACTGAAAGCCCAGTCCGCATTTGAGTATTTACAGCTGCGCAGCAATTAGTGCCAGCTGCACCGTTTAGGCCCTCATTCTAATATTCCCAGCTGCCCAGCAAGTAGTGGGCAGCTGTAACGGTTAGGTCTGCGCTGAAGTGCGCACCTTGACCTTCGCTGCCTTGGCAGCGCGCCTTGACTTTGGGGACATGGGGCATTTGAGCCCCTTTTTGAGATGGCCAGTTGGCCAGGGGGGTTGTTGGGATTGTTAGGTTTGTAGGGCGCCAGGCCCTAATGTGATTTTGGTGCTTAGAAATGTAATGTGTGTAGTATGTTTTACGCACCCTGTGTTGATGCCTCTAAATGTGATTCATGATTATGAGGTTGGTTCGCATATGATGGTTTATGCTAGTGAGAATTATTCCCTGAGGTAGTTATGCTTAGGAGGTTAGGGTCTAATGTGTTTAGACTTGTGAGAGAAGTGCATAATGTGTTTATGCTGATGAGGTTGGCGTACAATGCGTTTGGCGACTAATGTGATACTGTGCAATAATGTGGTTTATGTTACAGGCTGATGCTAAGTACAGTGATTACCAGTAGTTACTGGTTGTGTTCTAGGTTTATGCAAAATTCTACATTTACTAAGTTCACTTTGTGATGGTACTGACAGTGGTCCAGTGGGCCCTGTCAGGTGTAAATAATCCCTTGTAAATATTGCCCAGTGCCAGGTGGCACAGTGTATAATATGTGCGTACTATTCTAAGTTGTTATGATAATACAAAGGCTATTTTTATATATAACCTTGTGTGGGGTTTCTTTTGTGGTGGACCTGGGATGTTGTTGCTGGGTGCGTGCGCAAACGCTTTACACATTGCCTCCGGGATAAGCCTGACTGCTCGTGCCAAGCTACCAAGGGGGTGAGCAGGGGTTATCTTTGGCGTGTAACTTCCTTGCCCTGACTAGAGTGGTTGTTTCTGCCTGGCTTTGGCGCATGCCCCTTAGCTAGCCAGAAAGCCCATTTCTAACACCCCCCATGTGAGTTCCCCACACTGCCCACCACCCACCCACTCTGCGCTAAAGAGCCTCCCACCCTTCCCACGGTCCCACCCCTCCATGCCAAGATCAGGTCGGGGTCTCGCTGAAGCTGAAGTAAGAGGTGCAGCCTGTTATGAGGGGCTGGGGCTGCAGCTTCCACTTGTAGAATGCACGTGAGGCAGAAATAAAGAGACAACACAGTGAGTTCAATGAATAATTCAGCTTCGTGGTGCATTTTATTCACAGACTGAGGTCCTCGGGGACATCTCCCGCCTCCATCCCTCCCTCCCTCAAACACATCCCCGGCTCCCCCAACCCTGGGGACATCTCCCCTTCCCCCCTCCCTCGGGGACATCTCCCTCTCCACACTCCCTCTTTGGGGACATCTCTCCTCCCCCTCTCCGGGGACATCTCCTGCCCCCCCTCCCTCAGGGACATCTCCCTCTCCACCCTCCCTCTTTGGGGACATCTCTGCTCCCCCTCCCCGGGGACATCTCCCGCTCCCCCTCTCTCAGGGACATCTCCCGCTCCCCCCTCTCTCAAGGATATCTCCCGCTCCCCCCTCCCTTGCTGATATCTCCTGCTCCCCCTCCCTCAGGGACATCTCCCACACACCATTCACTTGAGGACATCTCCTGCTCCCACATCCCTCTTGGACATCTCCCGCTCCTCCCTTCCTGGGGACATCTCCCGCTCCCCCTCCCTCTGGGAAATCTGTTGCTCCCCCTCCCTTGGAGACATCTACCATTCCCCCACTCCCTTAGGGCCATCTCCCGCTCCCCCACCCTCAGGGACAACTCCCGCTCCTCCCTCCCTCAGGGACATCTCCAACTCCTCCCTCTCTCTGGGACATCTCCAGTTCCCACCTCCCTCGGGGACATCACCCACCCTCCCCCTGGCACCGGGACATCTCACGCTCACCCATCCATCCTTGGGACAACTCTCCCTCCCCCTCTCTCAGGACATCTTCTGCTCCCCCCTCCCTTGGGCACATCTCCCTCTCCCTTGGGTCATCTCCTGCACCCCCCTCCTTAAGGACATCATCTGCCCTCCCTTCCTCGGGTACATCTCCAGCTCCCTCCTCCCTTGGGACTTCTCCCATTCCCCCCTCCCTCTGGAACATCTCCTGCACTTCCCTCCTTAGGGACATCTCCCGCTCCCCCTTCCCTCCTCGGGGACATCTCCTGCTCCCTCCTCCGTCCTCAGGGAGATCTCCCAGTCCCCCCTCCCTTAGGGACATCTCCCACTCATGCCTCCCTCCATCAGGGACATCTCCCACTTCTCCCTCTCTCTGGGACATGTCCAGCTGCTACCTCCCTCAGGGGCATCTCCCGCACACCCTTCGCTTGAGAACGTCTCCCGCTCCTCACTTCCTGGGAGACATTGACTGCTTCCCCTCCCTCCTGAGGTACATCTCCAGCTACCCCCTCCTATGGGGACATCTCCCTCTCCCCCTCCCCCAGACACATCTCCTGCTCCCCCTCTCTCCTCAGGGACATCTCCCGCTAGCCCCTCCCATGGGGACATCTCCCTCTCTCTCTGGGACATGTCCAGCTGCTACCTCCCTCAGGGGTATCTCCCGCAGACCCTTCGCTTGAGAACGTCTCCCGCTCCTCACTTCCTGGGAGACATTGACTACTTCCCCTCCCTCCTGAGGTACATCTCCAGCTACCCCCTCCTATGGGGACATCTCCCACTCCCCCTCCCCCAGACACATCTCCTGCTCCCCCTCTCTCCTCAGGGACATCTCCCGCTAGCCCCTCCCATGGGGACATCTCCCTCTCTCCCTACCCTAGACACATCTCCTGCTCCCCCTCCCTTCTCAGGGTCATCTCCCGAAACCCCCTCCCTGGGGGGACTGTTGAATTCCAATGAAATCCAGGAAAGTATTTTTTAGAAAAATCATTTAATTGGGAGATATGAAAATCCGAAGCTCATAGGTCAGAAGTTACAGGTCTAGTGACCAGAATCCAGAATCCCCAACATTAGAACAATCTAGAATTACAGAGAATTCTAATAACATTAAAAGAAACAGACAACACTAAAATGAAAGATTATGCAGAGGATATAACAGGGACATCTCCCTTAACAATTAACCATAGTCCTTCATTCTGCTGGGAGGCTTGGTCTTCCGACGGTCAGTTTTTATTCTTGAAGAAATGGAGTCAGGTTCCTTAAAAAGGTGGTATTTAGAAAAAAAGGAACAGGAGGCAAGCGGCATTTAGCAACCCGTCTAACATTCCAAATTCTCCCATCCTGTGTCATAACAGTGTTAAAATGTACTTTAATAACTCTAATAGGAGGTCCGAACTTGGCAGACCCTTTAATATTGAATCCGGGTTTTCTTACTTTGACCCAATCACCAATCACAAATGAAGGCATTTTCACATTCATCTTCCTATCATAAGATTCCTTCATTCTTTCCTGTTTTTGTTGAACTTTGAACTTTACTTCCTCCAAATCATCATAAACAAATTCTTTTGACATTTTGTTTTTTATCCACCAAGGACACAGCTTAGAAACTGGTTCTCTACCCCTAAGTAAACGGAAAGGACTCAAATTAGTTGTAGTATGTGGAGTTATGCGATACGCCCACAATTTTTCCCTCAGAGCAATTTTCCATTCTCTACCTGAATTCTTAGCCATTTCAACACCATCTTTAAGCACTCGGTTGAACCTTTCAACCTGACCATTACCCTGAGGTTCATGGAGGGCTGTAGTTTTGTGCTTAATGTTATGCAATGCTAAAAAGTTTTGCATCTCATGAGATTTGAGTTGCACACCATTGTCGGTTACAAGAACTTCTGGTACACCTTCGCTAGAAAAAAATTCTCTAAAAAAATCAATGATGGTTGGAGTGGTAGCATGATGAACAAATTTAACCTCTGGCCACTTCGAATGATAATCAACGATTACCAAAGCAAAGCGGGAGTCTTGAGGCAGAGAATTGAATGGTCCAGATATGTCAAACGCAATCTTCTGCCATGGAGAATCTGGCCATGGTACTGGTTTAAGGGGAGCAGGAAAAGTTCACATGATTTTATCACTATTGACACATTGGAAACATTCCCTTACAGTTCTATCCACAGTTTTGTCCAAACCTGGCCACCAAAAACTAGATCTTATCAACCTCTTCATGGACGACATCCCGGGATGCCCCTCATGTGCAAGTTTAAGGATAACATCTCGCATTGACTCGGGAGGAACACATTTCCTGTTTTTGAAAATTAGATCATTCTCTACCGTAAGTTCAGAAGAAACTTGCAAAAATGACAGAAGTTCAGGAGGGACACTTCCACTATTGGGCCATCCTGTAAGAATGAAACTCTTAAGAAGGTTCCAAGTTTTGTCAGAAATTACACTTTGATTCCACAGACTTTCTGAAATAGCAGAAAATTCTTGTGAAACAAAATCAGAAATGGTGGAAATAATCTCAAAATCATTAGAATTTGTTTTTTCACTCATTTGAGAGCTAGGAAGTCGAGAAAGACAGTCTGCCGTAGCATTATGCCTCCCAGGGACATATTCCACATAAAAATTGTACTCCTGTAACCTGGACATAAATCTACTAATCCTTGCAGTGGCATTCCACCCACCACCAGGAGATAAGATAGACACAAGTGGTTTGTGATCAGTCCTGAGTGTAAACCTGTTACCCCAGATGAAATTCCGAAAGTGCTCAATACCCCACGCACATCCTAATAACTCTTTCTCAATCACAGAATATCTCCTTTCTGTTTCGTTAAGAGTGCGAGAGGCAAACGCTACACACCACTCATCCCTGGCAGCTTTTTGTGAAAGAACTCCTCCCAACCCATACATGCTAGCATCCACTGTGACAATACAAGTCTTATTTACACAAAATGGTTTTAAAGTTGGAGCCTCAACAATTTCATTTTTGATCAATTGAAAAGCTTTTTCTCGTCTAGATGTCCAACAAAATTCCACACCCTGCCTCGTAAGCTCTCTCAAGGGCTCCATTTTGGTAGCAAAGTCTTTTATAAACTTGCTGTAGTATTCACAGAGTCCTGCAAAGGATAAAGGTTTCTCTTTGTTATCAGGGGCCGGTGCCTTTACAATTGCTTCCACCAAAGATTTTTTTGTAATTACTCCGTTACCAGTTAGAGTATGTCCTAAATAATCCACACTCTCACGAAACATTTTACATTTCTCTTGTTTTAAGGTTAACCCATTCTGCTTGAAGCGTTTACAAACTTCCTTTATGTGTTCAGTATGTTTTTGAGAGTTAAGGGAGAACACAAGAATATCATCCTGTAAGCACCTCACAAAACTTTCCACATCTTTAAAAATATGGTGCATAGCTCTCTGAAAAACAGATGCCGCAGAGGCCAAACCAAATGGCATTCTTTTTTATTGAAATAACCCTTGGGGTGTTGGAAAAGCGGTACAACTCTTTGAATCTTCAGTGAGAACAATCTGATGATCAGCTGACCGCAAATCAAATGTAGAAAATATCTTAGCCCCCTCAAGCATGGAAACTACTTCATTTATATTGGGCAAAGGGTGGCAGTCCACAATCAGGTTAGCATTTAGCGCTCTCAAATCTACACACAACCTCAAACTTTTATCTGATTTTCTGGCAAGAACAATGGGAGAAACCCATTCAGAGGATTCCACTTCCTCTATTATATCATCATCAATGAGTGCTTGCAAAAGTTTTTTAAGATCTTCTCTCACACATATTGGTACAGACCTAAGTTTTTGTTTAACTGGAGATGCTCCTTCTTTGACTCTAATCTTGTGTGAATATGTGTTAAGTTTTCCTAATTTATCAGAGAATACCCTAGGAAAACAATGGTGTAAATTTCATTTCTAAAATCTACACTTTCACTCACTTGAGACACTAACAGAACAGGATCACTGCTCCTGGGATTGAGCATAATGCCAAGAGAGCATTCATCCCTCCAGCCTAGCACATTCACCCCCTTCACGGCAACATACATTTTAATAAAAGCTGTGCGTCCTTTGAATTCAATTACCGCTTCAACAAAACCATCCATTTCAATAACAGATCCATCAAAAGCTTTAGCTACAATCTCTGATTTTTTAAGATCCTCAAATTAAAACTTTCCTTTAAAACGATCTAAGAATATTTCTCTGGTGATAATGGTCCAAGGGGAACCAGAATCCGCCATAAGCTCCAATTCCACATCCTGCACATGCACTACACATTCTAGAGGCTCTCTTCATTTGTATCTGTATTTACATTTTCATCTCCTATGGATAACAACATTCCCCCAACATATCCTTCATTATTACTTTCACTAGTTTCTATATTGACACTGGAGACTTTATTTTTAACACTACTATTCTCACGGCTTCTAGAATCCTTACAGAACGAAGCAAAATGCCCACATCTTCCACACTTGTTGCATTCTCTGTTAAGGGCAGGGCATTTGGGAAAGGAGGCACCGTGATTTGGGCTTCCACATCTAAAACAACAAAAACTACTTTCAGGTCTTCTGACAAACATCTGACCAAATTGGCTCTTCTGATAAGACTCAACACTATTACGTGTTGATGTGGTACCTGAACTAACCCGTTGTGGATCTGTTTTTATCACACAAACTTCATCACTCGTTCCTTTATCATCTCTATGCAAACATTTAATCCATTTGTCGGATTGTTCCAGTGCCTTAGAAGTTTTAATGACTTCATTTAAATCAGGATCTCCCAAAATCCATAAATGTTGTTGGTTTTTTTTGCTTTTGATGTGTACGATGATTTGATCACGGATCATCTCATCGGTCATGGGACCAAAATTACAATGTACAGATAATCCGCGTAAACCTGTGAGAAAATCATCAAAAGTTTCATTGTCTTGTTGTGCCTTAGTATAAAATGTATACCTGTTTAACGCAATGCTAAAAGTAGGCTTAAATCTAAATTCTATTCTATGTAAAGCCTCCTCAAAAACATTTCTGTCTCCACCCCCATCAGTTTCTGGAAGAGTCCTATATACAAGTTGCCCTTCTGATCCCAAACAATGTAAGAATTTTTTTTTTTTCTCTCAGCAGAAAGTCTGTCACCATCTATAGCTTTGAGGTAAGTAAGAAATTCCTCCTTCCACCTGGACCAGGGGATAGGAGGGTCCCCTTTCACTTGAAGGAATTTTGCGGGAGGGTCAAACTGCAATTTAGTAATAAAACAAAGAAAGAAGAGGAAAAGAGAAAAAAAAATAATGAGAGTGAGTGAAATAATGTCAATTAATTCAGAGAGATAAAATAGAACAAATTGTTTAGTGTGCACATCACTGTGTGCAAATTGTTAAACAAGGTGTGCACATCACCGTGTGCATTAATATGCAGATGAGTAAAAATAACCGTGATGAATTATGTAGTTGGAGTACATAGTGTCCAAATGTCACAAAGGGCAAATTTGATATGCTGGATGATCCATAACTGTTTTTTTTTTCAAAGGATGGAAATAAGTAAATAAATACCGCCGTTGGATTAGTCTGTTCGGGAAAGTGATCCTCCTTCGTGTCCGCGTTTCGTTAGTCTGTTCGGGAAAGTGAGCCTCCTTCGTGTCCGCATCTTGTTCAGTGTGACGTTGCTAAGAGACCAATTTCCAAAATGGCCTCCGTACGCAACGTGACTTGCGTGGCGCATTGGAGGAACACGTAATAATGAATGCGGAAGAGCGGAGACGAATCCCAGGGAACACAGGCATCGGCTCCAGAATCAGCTCCGAGAGGCACGAGACAGAATCCCTCAAGAAATCGAAGCAACACAAACTCCAACGGTCAAGGTAAATCCGTTTGAGTTACTTTGCTGTAGCTAGACGAAACGAGTAAAAATCCAGACTTCGACGTGTCGCCAAGGTAGTAGTGAAGAATATTTTTTTTTTAAAACAAGTCGAGAAGGCCAATATGAATTAATATTAAAAATCGCCAATCAAAAACAATGAAGCAAGTTCAGGTATCTTCCCAGAAGCAAAACAAAAAAAATGTCCATCAACTCGTTGCCAAAAATTATGTTGAATTCCAATGAAGTCCAGGAAAGTATTTTTTAGAAAAATCATTTAATTGGGAAATATGAAAATCCGAAGCTCAGAGGTCAGAAGTTACAGGTCTAGTGACCAGAATCCAGAATCCCCAACATTAGAACAATCTAGAATTACAGAGAATTCTAATAACATTAAAAGAAACAGACTACACTAAAATGAAAGATTATGCAGAGGCTATAACAGGGACATCTCCCGCTCCACCCTTCCTGGAGGACATCTCCCGCACATCCTCCCTCCTCAGGGACATCCGTCGCTCCTCCCTCCCTCGGGGACATATGCCGCTCCCCCCTCCCTTGGGGACATCTGCGGCTCCCCCACTCCCTCTGGGACTTCTCTTGCTTCCCCTCCCTCAGGGACATTTCCCACTCATCCCTCTCTCTGGGACATCTCCAGCTCCCACCTCCCTCAGGGACATCTCCCACCCCCCTCCCCCTGGGACTTCTCCTGCTCCCCCTCCCTCTGGGAAATCTGTTGCTCCCCCTCCCTTGGAGACATCTACCATTCCCCCACTCCCTCAGGGCCATCTCCCGCTCCCCCTCCCTCAGGGACAACTCCCGCTCCTCCCTCCCTCAGGGACATTTCCAACTCCTCCCTCTCTCTGGGACATCTCCAGTTCCCACCTCCCTCGGGGACATCACCCACGTCCCAGTCCCTCTGGGACGTCTCCCCCTCCCCCTGGCACCGAGACATCTCACGCTCACCCATCCATCCTTGGGACAACTCTCCCTCCCCCAGGACATCTCCTGCTCCCCCCTCCCTTGGGCACATCTTCCCCCCCCCCCTCCCTTGGGACATGTCCTGCCCCCCCTCCTTAAGGACATCATCTGCCCTCCCTTCCTCGGGTACATCTCCAGCTCCCTCCTCCCTTGGGACATCTCCCATTCCCCCCTCCCTCTGGAGCATCTCCTGCACTCCCCTCCTTAGGGACATCTCCCGCTCCCCCTTCCCTCCTCGGGGACATCTCCTGCTCCCTCCTCCGTCCTCAGGGAGATCTCCCATTCCCCCCTCCCTTAGGGACATCTCCCACTCATGCCTCCCTCCATCAGGAACATCTCCCACTTCTCCCTCTCTCTGGGACATGTCCAGCTGCTACCTCCCTCAGGGGCATCTCCCGCACACCCTCCCCAATACACATCTCCTGCTCCCCCTCTCTCCTCAGGGGCATCTCCCGCTAGCCCCTCCCATGGGGACATCTCACCTCTCCCCCTACCCTAGACTCATCTCCTGCTCCCCCTCTCTCCTCAGGGTCATCTCCCGAAACCCCCTCCCTGGGGAACTGTTGAATTCCAATGAAATCCAGGAAAGTATTTTTTTAGAAAAATCATTTAATTGGGAGATATGAAAATCCGAAGCTCAGAGGTCAGAAGTTACAGGTCTAGTGACCAGAATCCAGAATCCCCAACAGTAGAACAATCTAGAATTACAGAGAATTCTAATAACATTAAAAGAAACAGACAACACTAAAATGAAAGATTATGCAGAGGATATAACAGGGACATCTCCCGTTCCCCCATTCCTGGAGGACATCTCCAACTCCTCCCTCTCTCTGGGACATCTCCAGCTCCCACCTCCCTCAGGGACATCTCCCACCCCTGCCCCTGGGACTTCTCCTGCTCCCCCTCCCTCTGGGAAATCTGTTGCTCCCCTTCCCTTGGAGACATCTACCATTACCCCACTCCCTCAGGGCCATCTCCCGCTCCCCCTCCCTCAGGGACAACTCCCGCTCCTCCCTCCCTCAGGGACATCTCCAACTCCTCCCTCTCTCTGGGACATCTCCAGCTCCCACCTCCCTCAGGGACATCTCCCACCCCTGCCCCTGGGACTTCTCCTGCTCCCCCTGCCTCAGAGACATCTTCCACCCCCCCCTAACGGGGGCCATCTCCCTCTCCCCTCCCCCACAGGGACATCTCCTGATCCCCCTCCCTGGAGGACATCTTCCACTCCCCCTCTCTCCTTGGTGTCGTCTGCTGCTCGCCCCTCCCTGGGGGACATCTCACGCCCCCGTCCCTCTGGGAAATCTCCTGCTTCCCCCTCTCTAAAGGACATATCCTGCTCCCCCTCCCTTGGGAACATCTCCTGCTTCCCCTCCCTCTGGGACATCTCCTGCTCCCCCTCCCTTGGGGACATCTCACACTCCCCTCTCTGTCCCTGGGGACACCTCCCATTCCCACCTCCCTTGGAGACATCTCCCTCACTGGGGGGACATATCCCACAACCCCACACTTGGAGACATCTCCTGCTCCCCCCTCCCTCAGGGACATCTCCCGCCCCCACCAGGGACATCTCCTGCTCCTCTCCTCTCTGGGACATCTCCTGCTCCCCCCTCCCTCAGGGACATATCCCACCCTGCCTCCTTGGGGGACATCTCTTGCTCCCCCTCCCTCAGACACATCTCCTCCTCACTCCTCCGGGCATCTCTTGCTACCCCCTCCTTTAGGGACATCTCTCGCTCCCCTCCCACAGACACATCGCCTGCTCCCCCTCCCTCCTCGGGAACATCTCACGCTAGCCCCTCCCATGGGGACATCTCCCTCTCCCCTACACACATCTCCTGCTCCCCCACCCTTCTCAGGGACATCTCCCGCTACCCCCTTCCTGGGGGACATCTCCGGCTCCCCCCTTCCTGGAGAACATCTCCCGCACACCCTCCCTCCTCAGGGACATCTCTCGCTCCTCCCTACCTCAGGAACATTTGCCGCTCCCCACCTCCCTTGGCGACATCTGCTGCTCCCCCACTCCGTCTGGGACTTCTCCCGCTTCCCCTCCCTCAGGGACTTTTCCCACTCCTCCCTCTCTCTGGGCCATCTCCAGCTACCACCTCCCTCAGGGACATCTCCCACCCCCCTCCCCCTGGGACTTCTGCCGCTCCCCCTGCCTCAGAGACATCTCCCGCCCCCCCTTCCAGGGGCCATCTACCTCTCCACCTCTCCATTCCCTCCTCGGGACATCTCCCACTTCCCCTCCCTCCTCAGGGACATCTCCTGCTCCCCCTCCCTGGAGGACATCTTCCACTCCCCCGCCTGCATTGGTGACATATCCTGCTCCCCCTTCCCTGGGTGACATCTCACACCCCCCCTCCCGCAGGGACATCTCCTGCTTTCCCCTCTCTAAAGGACATATCCTGCTCCCCCTCCCTCTGGGACTTCTCCAGCTCCCCTCCCTTGGGGACATCTCACACTCCACCCTCTGTCCTCGGGGACACCGCCCATTCCCACCTCCCCATGAGATATCTCCCTCTTCTCCCTCACTGGGTGGGGGGCATATCCCACTCTCCCCTCACTTGGAGACATCTCCCACTCCCCCCTCCCTCAGGGACATCTCCCGCCCCTGCCAGACATCTCCTGCTCCCCCTCTCTTTGGGACATCTCCTGCCCCCCCCCTCAGGGACATCTCCCACCCTTCCTTGGGGGACATCTCTTGCTCCCCCTCCCTCAGGGACATCTCCTGGTTCCCCTCCCTCCTCCGGGCATCTACGCTACCCCCTCCTTCAGGGACATCTCTCGTTTCCCTTTCCCCAGACACATCTCCTGTTCCCTCTCCCTTAACGGGGAAATTGCCTGCTACCCCCTACCTCAGGGACATTTCCCGCTCCCCCTTCCTGGAGGACATCTCTCTCTCCTCCTCCTCAGGGAAATCTGCAGCTCCCCCCACCATTGGGGACATCTGCTGCTCCCCCTTTCGCTCTGACTGGGAAATCCCCGCTCCCCTCCCCCAGGGACATCTCCCTCTTCTCCTTTCCTCTGGGACTTCTCCCGCTCCTCCTGCCTCAGGAACATCTCCCGCCTCCCCTCTCTTGGGGCCATCTCCCACCCCCCCTCCCTCATTGGGACATCTCCTGCCCCCCTCCCTCCTCGAGGACATCTCTATCACCCCCCTCCCTCTGGGTCATCTCCCCCTACCCCCTCCCTCGGGACATCTCCTGCCCCCCCTTCCTTCCTCGAGGACATCTCTATCACCCCCCTCCCTCTGGGTCATCTCCCCCTCCCCCCTCCCTCGGGACATCTCCTGCCCCCCCTCCCTCCTCGAGGACATCTCTATCATCCCCCTCCCTCTGGGTCATCTCTCCCCCCCTCCCTCGGGACATCTCCTGCTCCCCCTCCCTCCTCGAGGACATCTCCCTCTCCCCCTTCCCTCGGGGTCATCTCTCCCCTTCCCTCTGGGTCATCTCCCTCTCCCCCCTCCCTCGGGACATCTCCAGCTCCCCCCTCCCTCCCTGGGGACTTCTTCCACTTCCCCCTCCTTCGTGCGTCCACATGGTATTGCGGAATAACAGGGCAGCGCTGCACCCCCCCAGGTGAAAGTAGTTGTCTGTCCCGGGGCAGTGGAAGGAATAGGGGGGCAGCCCCCAGTTAAGGGGGGTTAATTCCAGGAGATCAAAGAGGGCTCCTGTCTGCCTCTGTCCTGTTAGTGACGTGGGGGGGGGGTAGTCTGAGGGGGGCTAGGGGGGCGAGGGGGGCTCTGTTACACCAGGCGCAGCTCTGACTGAGCCTCGAGCTCGAAGTAGGGGTGCAGCGCCCCGGTGAAGGTGCCATTGAAAGTGCAGAAATGCTTCAAGGTGTCTGCGTTGTACAAGGAGACCCGCCCCCCCTCGTAGTCCAGGTAGAGCCCCAGCTTTAGGGGGTGTGGACGAGGGGACAGGGGGTCGGCAGGGAAGGTGAAATACCAGTTCCGACCATAATGAGGCCCACCTGAAGGCCCGCAATCAGGGAAGCTTACAGTTACCCTCCCCTCTCTCAGAGCCTCTCCTGTGAACCCCACCCTCATCGACCCCTGCAGCAGCTGCACCTCCCAGTAATGCCTCCCTGAGGTGAACCCCTCCCGCCCCAGCACAGATGACCAGCCAGTGTTTCTTTTGGGATTGTCCGGCCGGGGCTGCGGTCTGTCTGTCCGTGTAACACGTCTCCCGTCCTCAGACAGGATCAGGTATTCATGAGCCGTGTCTGGATCCAGAGTCACCAGCGCTGCAGAGAGAGCAGAGAGGGTTAATGACACACTGTGTGACCTCAGACAAGTCACTGTCCCACCCAGAGACCCCAGCACTGCAGAGAGAGGAGAGAGAGTTAATGACGCACTGTGTGACCTCAGACAAGTCACTGTCCCACCCAGAGACCACAGCACTGCAGAGAGAGAACAGAGAGGTAATGACGCACTGTGTGACCTCAGACAAGTCACTGTCCCGCCCAGAGACCTCAGCACTACAGAGAAATGAGAGAGGGTTAATGACACACTGTGTGACCTCAGACAAGTCATTGTCCCACCCTCAGAGACCCCAGCACTGCAGAGAGATGAAAGAGGGTTATTGACACACTGTGTGACCTCAGACAAGTCACTGTCCCACCCAGAGACCTCAGCACTACAGAGAAATGAGAGAGGGTTAATGACACACTGAGTGACCTCAGACAAGTCACTGTCCCACCCTCAGAGGCCCCAGCACTGCAGAGAGATGGGAGAGGGTCAATGACACACTGTGTGATCACATACAAGTCACTGTCCCACCCTCAGAGACCCCAGCACTGCAGATATGAATGAGGGATAATGACACACTGTGTGACCTCATACAAGTCACTGTCCCACCCTCAGAGACACCAGAAGTTCAGAGAGATGAAAGAGGGTTAATGACACACTGTGTGACCTCAGACAAGTCACTGTCTCACCCTCAGAGACGCCAGAAGTGCAGAGAGATGAGAGAGGGTTAATGACACACTGTGTGACCTCAGACAAGTCACTGTCCCACCCTCAGAGACACCAGAAGTGCAGAGAGATGAAAGAGGGTTAATGACACACTGTGTGACCTCAGACAAGTCACTGTCCCACCCTCAGAGACGCCAGAAGTGCAGAGAGATGAAAGAGGGTTAATGACACACTGTGTGACCTCAGACAAGTCACTGTCCCGCCCTCAGAGACCCCCGCACTGCAGAGAGATGAGAGAGGGTTAATGACACACTGTGTGCCCTCAGACAAGTCACTGTCCCATCCTCAGAGACCCCAGCACTGCAGAGAGACGAGAGAGGGTTAATGACACACTGTGTGACCTCAGACAAGTCACTGTCCCATCCTCAGAGACCCCAGCACTGCAGAGAGATGAAAGATGGTTAATGACACACTGTGTGACCTCAGACAAGTCACTGTCCCACCCTCAGAGACCCCAGCACTGCAGGGAGATGAGAGAGGGTTAATCACACACTGTGACCTCAGACAAGTCACTGTCCCATCCTCAGAGACCCCAGCACTGCAGAGAGATGAGAGAGGGTTAATGACACACTGTGTGATCTCAGACAAGTCACTGTCCCACCCAGAGATCAAGCACTGCAGAGAGATGAGTGAGGGTTAATCACACACTGTGTGACCTCAGACAAGTCACTGTCCCACCCTCAGAGACCCTTGCACTGCAGAGAGATGAGAGAGGGTCAATGACACACTGTGTGACCTCAGCCAAGTCACTGTCCCACCCTCAGAGGCCCCAGCACTGCAGAGAGATGAGAGAGGGTCAATGACACACTGTGTGATCACAGACAAGTCACTGTCCCACCCTCAGAGACCCCAGCACTGCAGAGATATAAGAGAGGGTTAATGACACACTGTGTGACCTCAGACAAGTCACTGTCCCATCCTCAGAGACGCCAGAAGTGCAGAGAGATGAAAGACGGTTAATGACACACTGTGTGACCTCAGACAAGTCACTGTCCCGACATCAGAGACCCCCGCACTGCAGAGAGATGAGAGAGGGTTAATGACACACTGTGTGACCTCAGACAAGTCACTCTCCCATCCCCAGAGACCCCAGAACTGCAGAGAGATGAGAGATGGTCAATGACACACTGTGTGACCTCAGACAAGTCACTGTCCCACCATCAGAGACCCCAGCACTGCAGAGATATAAGAGAGGGTTAATGACACACTGTGTGACCTCAGACAAGTCACTGTCCCATCCTCAGAGACGCCAGAAGTGCAGAGAGATGAAAGACGGTTAATGACACACTGTGTGACCTCAGACAAGTCACTGTCCCGACATCAGAGACCCCCGCACTGCAGAGAGATGAGAGAGGGTTAATGACACACTGTGTGACCTCAGACAAGTCACTGTCCCATCCTCAGAGACCACAGCACTGCAGAGAGATGAGAGAGGGTTAATGACACACTGTGTGACCTCAGACAAGTCACTGTCCCATCCTCAGAGACCCCAGCACTGCAGAGAGATGAAAGAGGGTTAATGAATCACTGTGTGACCTCAGACAAGTCACTGTCCCGCCCTCAGAGACCCCCGCACTGCAGAGATATAAGAGAGGGTTAATGACACACTGTGTGACCTCAGACAAGTCACTGTCCCACCCTCAGAGACCCCAGCACTGCAGAGAGATGAGAGAGGGTTAATGACACACTGTGTGACCTCAGACAAGTCACTGTCCCACCCAGAGATCAAGCACTGCAGAGAGATGAGAGAGGGTTAATGACACACTGTGTGACCTCAGACAAGTCACTGTCCCACCATCAGAGACCCCAGCACTGCAGAGAATTAAGAGAGGGTTAATGACACACAGTGTGACCTCAGACAAGTCACTGTCCCACCCTCAGAGGCCCCAGCACTGCAGAGAGATGAGTGAGGTTTAATGATACACTGAGTGACCTCAGACAAGTCACTGTCCCACCCTCAGAGACCCCTGCACTGCAGAGAGATGAGAGAGGGTCAATGGCACACTGTGTGACCTCAGACAAGTCACTGTCCCAACCAGATACCCCAGCACTGCAGAGAGATGAAAGAGGGTTAATGACACACCGTGTGACCTCAGACAAGTCACTATCCCACCATCAGAGACCCCAGCACTGCAGAGATATAGGAGAGGGTTAATGACACACTGTGTGACCTCAGACAAGTCACTGTCCCACCCTCAGAGGCCCCAGCACTGCAGAGAGATGAGAGAGGGTTAATGACACACCGTGTGACCTCAGACAAGTCACTGTCCCACCCTCAGAGATGCCAGAAGTGCAGAGAGATGAAAGAGGGTTAATGACACACTGTGTGACCTCAGACAAGTCACTGTCCCGCCCTCAGAGACCGCCGCACTGCAGAGAGATGAGAGAGGGTTAATGACACACTGTGTGACCTCAGACAAGTCACTGTCCCATCCTCAGAGACCCCAGCACTGCAGAGAGATAGATGAAAGAGGGTTAATGACACACTGTGTGAAGTCAGACAAGTCACTGTCCCACCATCAGAGAACCCAGCACTGCAGAGATATAAGAGAGGGTTAATGACACACTGTGTGACCTCAGACAAGTCACTGTCCCATTCTCAGAGACGCCAGAAGTGCAGAGAGATGAAAGAGGGTTAATGACACACTGTGTGACCTCAGACAAGTCACTGTCCCGCCCTCAGAGACCCCCGCACTGCAGAGAGATGAGAGAGGGTTAATGACACACTGTGTGACCTCAGACAAGTCACTGTCCCATCCTCAGAGACCCCAGCACTGCAGAGAGATGAAAGAGGGTTAATGACACACTGTGTGATCTCAGACAAGTCACTGTCCCACCATCAGAGACCCCAGCACTGCAGAGATATAAGAGAGGGTTAATGACACACTGTGTGACCTCAGACAAGTCACTGTTCCACCCTCAGAGACCCCAGCACTGCAGAGAGATGAGAGAGGGTTAATGACACACTGTGTGACCACAGACAAGTCACTGTCCCACCCTCAGAGACCCCAGCACTGCAGAGAGATGAGAGAGGGTTAATGACACACTGTGTGATCTCAGACAAGTCACTGTCCCACCCTCAGAGACCCCAGCACTGCAGAGAGATGAAAGAGGGTTAATGACACACTGTGTGATCCCAGACAAGTCACTGTCCCACCCAGAGATCAAGCACTGCAGAGAGATGAGAGAGGGTTAATGACACACTGTGTGACCTCAGACAAGTCACTGTCCCACCCAGAGACCTCAGCACTACAGAGAGATGAGAGAGGGTTAATGACACACTGTGTGACCTCAGACAAGTCACTGTCCCACCCTCAGAGACGCCAGAAGTGCAGAGAGATGGAAGAGGGTTAATGACACACTGTGTGACCTCAGACAAGTCACTGTCCCGCCCTCAGAGACCCCCACACTGCAGAGAGATGAGAGAGGGTTAATGACACACTGTGTGACCTCAGACAAGTCACTGTCCCATCCTCAGAGACCCCAGCACTGCAGAGAGATGAAAGAGGGTTAATGACACACTGTGTGACCTCAGACAAGTCACTGTCCCACCATCAGAGACCCCAGCACTGCAGAGATATAAGAGAGGGTTAATGACACACTGTGTGACCTCAGACAAGTCACTGTCCCATCCTCAGAGACGCCAGAAGTGCAGAGAGATGAAAGAGGGTTAATGACACACTGTGTGACCTCAGACAAGTCACTGTCCCGCCCTCAGAGGCCCCTGCACTGCAGAGAGATGAGAAAGGGTTAATGACACACTGTGTGACCTCAGACAAGTCACTGTCCCATCCTCAGAGACCCCAGCACTGCAGAGAGATGAAAGATGGTTAATGACACACTGTGTGACCTCAGAAAAGTCACTGTCCCACCATCAGAGACCCAAGCACTGCAGAGATATAAGAGAGGGTTAATGACACACTGTGTGACCTCAGACAAGTCACTGTCCCACCCTCAGAGACCCCAGCACTGCAGAGAGATGAGAGAGGGTTAATCACACACTGTGTGACCTCAGACAAGTCACTGTCCCACCCTCAGAGACCCCAGCACTGCAGAGAGATGAGAGAGGGTTAATGACACACTGTGTGACCTCAGACAAGTCACTGTCCCATCCTCAGAGACCCCAGCACAGCAGAGAGATGAAAGAGGGTAAATGACACACTCTGTGACCTCAGACAAGTCACTGTCCCACCCAGAGATCAAGCACTGCAGAGAGATGAGAGAGGGTTAATGACACACTGTGTGACCTCAGACAAGTCACTCTCCCACCCAGAAACCTCAGCACTACAGAGAGATGAGAGAGGGTTAATGACACACTGTGTGACCTCCGACAAGTCACTGTCCCACTATCAGAGACCCCAGCACTGCAGAGAAATAAGAGAGGGTTAATGACACACTGTGTGACCTCAGACAATTCACTGTCCCATCCTCAGAGACCCAAGCACTGCAGAGAGATGAAAGAGGGTTAATGACACACTGTGTGACCTCAGACAAGTCACTGTCCCACCCAGAGATCAAGCACTGCAGAGAGATGAGTGAGGGTTAATCACACACTGTGTGACCTCAGACAAGTCACTGTCCCACCCTCAGAGACCCCTGCACTGCAGAGAGATGAGAGAGGGTAAATGACACACTGTGTGACCTCAGACAAGTCACTGTCCCAACCAGATACCCCAGCACTGCAGAGAGATGAAAAAGGGTTAATGACACACCGTGTGACCTCAGACAAGTCACTGTCCCACCCTCAGAGGCCCCAGCACTGCAGAGAGATGAGAGAGGGTCAATGACACACTGTGTGATCACATACAAGTCACTGTCCCACCGTCAGAGACCCCAGCACTGCAGAGATGAATGAGGGTTAATGACACACTGTGTGACCTCATACAAGTCACTCTCCCATCCCCAGAGACCCCAGAACTGCAGAGAGATAAGAGATGGTCAATGACATACTGTGTGACCTCAGACAAGTCACTGTCCCATCCTCAGAGACCCCAGCACTGCAGAGAGATGAAAGAGGGTTAATGACACACTGTGTGACCTCAGACAAGTCACTGTCCCACCCTCAGAGACCTCAGCACTGCAGAGATATAAGAGAGGGTTAATGACACACTGTGTGACCTCAGACAAGTCACTGTCCCACCCTCAGAGGCCCCAGCACTGCAGAGAGATGGGAGAGGGTTAATGACACACCGTGTGACCTCAGACAAGTCACTGTCCCACCCTCAGAGACGCCAGAAGTGCAGAGAGATTAAAGAGGGTTAATGACACACTGTGTGACCTCAGACAAGTCACTGTCCCACCATCAGAGACCCCAGCACTGCAGAGATATAAGAGAGGGTTAATGACACACTGTGTGACCTCAGACAAGTCATGGTCCCATCCTCAGAGACCCCAGCACTGCAGAGAGATGAAAGAGGGTTAATGACACACTGTGTGAAGTCAGACAAGTCACTGTCCCACCATCAGAGACCCCAGCACTGCAGAGATATAAGAGAGGGTTAATGGCACACTGTGTGACCTCAGACAAGTCACTGTCCCATCCTCAGAGACGCCAGAAGTGCAGAGAGATGAAAGAGGGTTAATGACACACTGTGTGACCTCAGACAAGTCACTGTCCCGCCCTCAGAGACCCCCGCACTGCAGAGAGATGAGAGAGGGTTAATGACACACTGTGTGACCTCAGACAAGTCACTGTCCCATCCTCAGAGACCCCAGCACTGCAGAGAGATGAAAGAGGGTTAATGACACACTGTGTGACCTCAGACAAGTCACTGTCCCACCATCAGAGACCCCAGCACTGCAGAGATATAAGAGAGGGTTAATGACACACTGTGTGACCTCAGAAAAGTCACTGTCCCACCCTCAGAGACCCCAGCACTGCAGAGAGATGAGAGAGGGTTAATGACACACTGTGTGACCTCAGACAAGTCACTGCCCCACCCTCAGAAACCCCAGCACTGCAGAGAGATGAGAGAGGGTTAATGACACACTGTGTGATCTCAGACAAGTCACTGTCCCACCCTCAGAGACCCCAGCACTGCAGAGAGATGAAAGAGGGTTAATGACACACTGTGTGACCTCAGACAAGTCACTGTCCCACCCTCAGAGACCCCAGCACTGCAGAGAGATGAAAGAGGGTTAATGACACACTGTGTGACCTCAGACAAGTCACTGTCCCACCCAGAGATCAAGCACTGCAGAGAGATGAGAGAGGGTTAATGACACACTGTGTGACTTCAGACAAGTCACTGTCCCACCCAGAGACCTCAGCACTACAGAGAGATGAGAGAGGGTTAATGACACACTGTGTGACCTCAGACAAGTCACTGTCCCACCATCAGAGACCCCAGCACTGCAGAGAATTAAGAGAGGGTTAATGACACACAGTGTGACCTCAGACAAGTCACTGTCCTACCCTCAGAGGCCCCTGCACTGCAGAGAGATGAGTGAGGGTTCATGACACACTGTGTGACCTCAGACAAGTCACTGTCCCAACCAGATACCCCAGCACTGCAGAGAGATGAAAGAGGGTTAATGACACACCGTGTGATCTCAGACAAGTCACTGTCCCACCCTCAGAGACCCCAGCACTGCAGAGAGATGAGAGAGGGTTAATGACACACTGTGTGACCTCAGACAAGTCACTGTCCCATCCTCAGAGACCCCAGCACAGCAGAGAGATGAAAGAGGGTTAATGACACACTCTGTGACCTCAGACAAGTCACTGTCCCACCCAGAGATCAAGCACTGCAGAGAGATGAGAGAGGGTTAATGACACACTGTGTGACCTCAGACAAGTCACTGTCCCACCCAGAAACCTCAGCACTACAGAGAGATGAGAGAGGGTTAATGACACACTGTGTGACCTCAGACAAGTCACTGTCCCACCCTCAGAGACCCCAGCACTGCAGAGAGATGAGAGAGGGTTAATGACACACTGTGTGACCACAGACAAGTCACTGTCCCACCCTCAGAGACCCCAGCACTGCAGAGAGATGAGAGAGGGTTAATGACACACTGTGTGATCTCAGACAAGTCACTGTCCCACCCTTAGAGACCTCAGCACTGCAGAGAGATGAAAGAGGGTTAATGACACACTGTGTGATCCCAGACAAGTCACTGTCCCACCCAGAGATCAAGCACTGCAGAGAGATGAGAGAGGGTTAATGACACACTGTGTGACCTCAGACAAGTCACTGTCCCACCCAGAGACCTCAGCACTACAGAGAGATGAGAGAGGGTTAATGACACACTGTGTGACCTCAGACAAGTCACTGTCCCACCCTCAGAGACGCCAAAAGTGCAGAGAGATGGAAGAGGGTTAATGACACACTGTGTGACCTCAGACAAGTCACTGTCCCGCCCTCAGAGACCCCCACACTGCAGAGAGATGAGAGAGGGTTAATGACACACTGTGTGACCTCAGACAAGTCACTGTCCCATCCTCAGAGACCCCAGCACTGCAGAGAGATGAAAGAGGGTTAATGACACACTGTGTGACCTCAGACAAGTCACTGTCCCACCATCAGAGACCCCAGCACTGCAGAGATATAAGAGAGGGTTAATGACACACTGTGTGACCTCAGACAAGTCACTGTCCCATCCTCAGAGACGCCAGAAGTGCAGAGAAATGAAAGAGGGTTAATGACACACTGTGTGACCTCAGACAAGTCACTGTCCCGCCCTCAGACGCCCCTGCACTGCAGAGAGATGAGAAAGGGTTAATGACACACTGTGTGACCTCAGACAAGTCACTGTCCCATCCTCAGAGACCCCAGCACTGCAGAGAGATGAAAGATGGTTAATGACACACTGTGTGACCTCAGAAAAGTCACTGTCCCACCATCAGAGACCCAAGCACTGCAGAGATATAAGAGAGGGTTAATGACACACTGTGTGACCTCAGACAAGTCACTGTCCCACCCTCAGAGACCCCAGCACTGCAGAGAGATGAGAGAGGGTTAATCACACACTGTGTGACCTCAGACAAGTCACTGTCCCACCCTCAGAGACCCCAGCACTGCAGAGAGATGAGAGAGGGTTAATGACACACTGTGTGACCAAAGACAAGTCACTGTCCCATCCTCAGAGACCCCAGCACAGCAGAGAGATGAAAGAGGGTTAATGACACACTCTGTGACCTCAGACAAGTCACTGTCCCACCCAGAGATCAAGCACTGCAGAGAGATGAGAGAGGGTTAATGACACACTGTGTGACCTCAGAAAAGTCACTGTCCCACCCAGAAACCTCAGCACTACAGAGAGATGAGAGAGGGTTAATGACACACTGTGTGACCTCAGACAAGTCACTGTCCCACTATCAGAGACCCCAGCACTGCAGAGAAATAAGAGAGGGTTAATGACACACTGTGTGACCTCAGACAATTCACTGTCCCATCCTCAGAGACCCAAGCACTGCAGAGAGATGAAAGAGGGTTAATGACACACTGTGTGACCTCAGACAAGTCACTGTCCCACCCTCAGAGACCCCTGCACTGCAGAGAGATGAGAGAGGGTAAATGACACACTGTGTGACCTCAGACAAGTCACTGTCCCAACCAGATACCCCAGCACTGCAGAGAGATGAAAAAGGGTTAATGACACACTGTGTGACCTCAGACAAGTCACTGTCCCACCCTCAGAGACCCCTGCACTGCAGAGATATAAGAGAGGGTTAATGACACACCGTGTGACCTCAGACAAGTCACTATTCCACCATCAGAGACCCCCGCACTGCAGAGAGATGAGAGAGGGTCAATGACACACTGTGTGACCTCAGACAAGTCACTGTCCCACCCTCAGAGGCCCCAGCACTGCAGAGAGATGAGAGAGGGTCAATGACACACTGTGTGATCACATACAAGTCACTGTCCCACCGTCAGAGACCCCAGCACTGCAGAGATTAATGAGGGTTAATGACACACTGTGTGACCTCATACAAGTCACTCTCCCATCCCCAGAGACCCCAGAACTGCAGAGAGATGAGAGATGGTCAATGACACACTGTGTGACCTCAGACAAGTCACTGTCCCATCCTCAGAGACCCCAGCACTGCAGAGAGATGAAAGAGGGTTAATGACACACTGTGTGACCTCAGACAAGTCACTGTCCCACCATCAGAGACCCCAGCACTGCAGAGATATAAGAGAGGGTTAATGACACACTGTGTGACCTCAGACAAGTCACTGTCCCACCCTCAGAGACCCCAGCACTGCAGAGAGATGAGAAAGGGTTAATGACACACTGTGTGACCTCAGACAAGTCACTGTCCCACCCTCAGAGACCTCAGCACTGCAGAGATATAAGAGAGGGTTAATGACACACTGTGTGACCTCAGACAAGTCACTGTCCCACCCTCAGAGGCCCCAGCAAAGCAGAGAGATGGGAGAGGGTTAATGACACACCGTGTGACCTCAGACAAGTCACTGTCCCACCCTCGGAGACGCCAGAAGTGCAGAGAGATGAGAGAGGGTTAATGACACACTGTGTGACCTCAGACAAGTCACTGTCCCATCCTCAGAGACCCCAGCACTGCAGAGAGATGAAAGAGGGTTAATGACACACTGTGTGACCTCAGACAAGTCACTGTCCCACCCTCAGAGGCCCCAGCACTGCAGAGAGATGAGAGAGGGTCAATGACACACTGTGTGATCACATTCAAGTCACTGTCCCACCGTCAGAGACCCCAGCACTGCAGAGATTAATGAGGGTTAATGACGCACTGTGTGACCTCATACAAGTCACTCTCCCATCCCCAGAGACCCCAGCACTGCAGAGAGATGAAAGAGGGTTAATGACACACTGTGTGACCTCAGACAAGTCACTGTCCCACCATCAGAGACCCCAGCACTGCAGAGATATAAGAGATGGTTAATGACACACTGTGTGACCTCAGACAAGTCACTGTCCCACCCTCAGAGACCCCAGCACTGCAGAGAGATGAGAACGGGTTAATGACACACTGTGTGACCTCAGACAAGTCACTGTCCCACCCTCAGAGACCTCAGCACTGCAGAGATATAAGAGAGGGTTAATGACACACTGTGTGACCTCAGACAAGTCACTGTCCCACCCTCAGAGGCCCCAGCACTGCAGAGAGATGGGAGAGGGTTAATGACACACCGTGTGACCTCAGACAAGTCACTGTCCCACCCTCGGAGACCCCAGAAGTGCAGAGAGATGAGAGAGGGTTAATGACACACTGTGTGACCTCAGACAAGTCACTGTCCCATCCTCAGAGACCCCAGCACTGCAGAGAGATGAAAGAGGGTTAATGACACACTGTGTGACCTCAGACAAGTCACTGTCCCACCATCAGAGACCCCAGCACTGCAGAGATATAAGAGAGGGTTAATGACACACTGTGTGACCTCAGACAAGTCACTGTCCCGCCCTCAGAGACCCCAGCACTGCAGAGAGATGAGAGAGGGTTAATGACACACTGTGTGACCTCAGACAAGTCACTGTCCCATCCTCAGAGACCACAGCACTGCAGAGAGATGAAAGAGGGTTAATGACACACTGTGTGACCTCAGACAAGTCACTGTCCCACCATCAGAGACCCCAGCACTGCAGAGATATAAGAGAGGGTTAATGACACACTGTGTGACCTCAGACAAGTCACTGTCCCACCCTCGGAGACCCCAGCACTGCAGAGAGATGAAAGAGGGTTAATGACACACTGTGTGACCTCAGACAAGTCACTGTCCCGCCCTCAGAAACCCCCGCACTGCAGAGAGATGAGAGAGGGTTAATGACACACTGTGTGACCTCAGACAAGTCACTGTCCCATCCTCAGAGACCCCAGCACTGCAGAGAGATGAAAGAGGGTTAATGACACACTGTGTGACCTCAGACAAGTCACTGTCCCACCATCAGAGACCCCAGCACTGCAGAGATATGAGAGGGTTAATGACACACTGTGTGACCTCAGACAAGTCACTGTCCCACCCTCAGAGACCCCAGCACTGCAGAGAGATGAGAGAGGGTTAATGACACACTGTGTGACCTCAGACAAGTCACTGTCCCACCCTCAGAGACCCCAGCACTGCAGAGAGATGAGAGAGGGTTAATGACACACTGTGTGATCTCAGACAAGTCACTGTCCCACCCTCAGAGACCCCAGCACTGCAGAGAGATGAAAGAGGGTTAATGACACACTGTGTGATCTCAGACAAGTCACTGTCCCACCCAGAGATCAAGCACTGCAAAGAGATGAGAGAGGGTTAATGACACACTGTGTGACCTCAGACAAGTCACTGTCCCACCCAGAGACCTCAGCACTACAGAGAGATGAGAGAGGGTTAATGACAAACTGTGTGACCTCAGACAAGTCACTGTCCCACCCTCAGAGACGCCAGAAGTGCAGAAAGATGGAAGAGGGTTAATGACACACTGTGTGACCTCAGACAAGTCACTGTCCCGCCCTCAGAGACCCCCGCACTGCAGAGAGATGAGAGAGGGTTAATGACACACTGTGTGACCTCAGACAAGTCACTGTCCCATCCTCAGAGACCCCAGCACTGCAGAGAGATGAAAGAGGGTTAATGACACACTGTGTGACCTCAGACAAGTCACTGTCCCACCATCAGAGACCCCAGCACTGCAGAGATATAAGAGAGGGTTAATGACACACTGTGTGACCTCAGACAAGTCACTGTCCCATCCTCAGAGACGCCAGAAGTGCAGAGAGATGAAAGAGGGTTAATGACACACTGTGTGACCTCAGATAAGTCACTGTCCCACCATCAGAGACCCAAGCACTGCAGAGATATAAGAGAGGGTTAATGACACACTGTGCGACCTCAGACAAGTCACTGTCCCACCCTCAGAGACCCCAGCACTGCAGAGAGATGAGAGAGGGTTAATCACACACTGTGTGACCTCAGACAAGTCACTGTCCCACCCTCAGAGACCCCAGCACTGCAGAGAGATGAGAGAGGGTTAATGACACACTGTGTGATCTCAGACAAGTCACTGTCCCACCCTCAGAGACCCCAGCACTGCATAGAGATGAGAGAGGGTTAATGACACACTGTGTGAACTCAGACAAGTCACTGTCCCATCCTCAGAGACCCCAGCACAGCAGAGAGATGAAAGTGGGTTAATGACACACTCTGTGACCTCAGACAAGTCACTGTCCCACCCAGAGATCAAGCACTGCAGAGAGATGAGAGAGGGTTAATGACACACTGTGTGACCTCAGACAAGTCACTGTCCCACCCAGAAACCTCAGCACTACAGAGAGATGAGAGAGGGTTAATGACACACTGTGTGACCTCAGACAAGTCACTGTCCCACTATCAGAGACCCCAGCACTGCAGAGAAATAAGAGAGGGTTAATGACACACTGTGTGACCTCAGACAATTCACTGTCCCATCCTCAGAGACCCAAGCACTGCAGAGAGATGAAAGAGGGTTAATGACACACTGTGTGACCTCAGACAAGTCACTGTCCCACCCAGAGATCGAGCACTGCAGAGAGATGAGTGAGGGTTAATCACACACTGTGTGACCTCAAACAAGTCACTGTCCCACCCTCAGAGACCCCTGCACTGCAGAGAGATGAGAGAGGGTAAATGACACACTGTGTGACCTCAGACAAGTCACTGTCCCAACCAGATACCCCAGGACTGCAGAGAGATGAAAAAGGGTTAATGACACACCGTGTGACCTCAGACAAATCACTGTCCCACCCTCAGAGGCCCCAGCACTGCAGAGAGATGGGAGAGGGTCAATGACACACTGTGTGATCACATACAAGTCACTGTCCCACCCTCAGAGACCCCAGCACTGCAGATATGAATGAGGGATAATGACACACTGTGTGACCTCATACAAGTCACTCTCCCATCCCCAGAGACCCCAGAACTGCAGAGAGATGAGAGATGGTCAATGACACACTGTGTGACCTCAGACAAGTCACTGTCCCATCCTCAGAGACCCCAGCACTGCAGAGAGATGAAAGAGGGTTAATGACACACTGTGTGACCTCAGACAAGTCACTGTCCCACCATCAGAGACCCCAGCACTGCAGAGATATAAGATAGGGTTAATGACACACTGTGTGACCTCAGACAAGTCACTGTCCCACCCTCAGAGACCCCAGCACTGCAGAGAGATGAGAAAGGGTTAATGACACACTGTGTGACCTCAGACAAGTCACTGTCCCACCCTCAGAGACCCCAGCACTGCAGAGATATAAGAGAGGGTTAATGACACACTGTGTGACCTCAGACAAGTCACTGTCCCACCCTCAGAGGCCCCAGCACTGCAGAGAGATGGGAGAGGGTTAATGACACACCGTGTGACCTCAGACAAGTCACTGTCCCACCCTCAGAGACGCCAGAAGTGCAGAGAGATGAAAGAGGGTTAATGACACACTGTGTGACCTCAGACAAGTCACTGTCCCACCATCAGAGACCCCAGCACTGCAGAGATATAAGAGAGGGTTAATGACACACTGTGTGACCTCAGACAAGTCACTGTCCCATCCTCAGAGACCCCAGCACTGCAGAGAGATGAAAGAGGGTTAATGACACACTGTGTGAAGTCAGAAAAGTCACTGTCCCACCATCAGAGACCCCAGAACTGCAGAGATATAAGAGCGGGTTAATGGCACACTGTGTGACCTCAGACAAGTCACTGTCCCATCCTCAGAGACGCCAGAAGTGCAGAGAGATGAAAGAGGGTTAATGACACACTCTGTGACCTCAGACAAGTCACTGACCCGCCCTCAGAGACCCCCGCACTGCAGAGAGATGAGAGAGGGTTAATGACACACTGTGTGACCTCAGACAAGTCACTGTCCCATCCTCAGAGACCCCAGCACTGCAGAGAGATGAAAGAGGGTTAATGACACACTGTGTGACCTCAGACAAGTCACTGTCCCACCATCAGAGACCCCAGCACTGCAGAGATATAAGAGAGGGTTAATGACACACTGTGTGACCTCAGACAAGTCACTGTCCCACCCTCAGAGACCCCAGCACTGCAGAGAGATGAGAGAGGGTTAATGACACACTGTGTGACCTCAGACAAGTCACTGCCCCACCCTCAGAGACCCCAGCACTGCAGAGAGATGAGAGAGGGTTAATGACACACTGTGTGATCTCAGACAAGTCACTGTCCCACCCTCAGAGACCCCAGCACTGCAGAGAGATGAAAGAGGGTTAATGACACACTGTGTGACCTCAGACAAGTCACTGTCCAACCCTCAGAGACCCCAGCACTGCAGAGAGATAAAAGAGGGTTAATGACACACTGTGTGACCTCAGACAAGTCACTGTTCCACCCTCAGAGACCCCAGCACTGCAGAGAGATGAAAGAGGGTTAATGACACACTGTGTGACCTCAGACAAGTCACTGTCCCACCCAGAGATCAAGCACTGCAGAGAGATGAGAGAGGGTTAATGACACACTGTGTGACCTCAGACAAGTCACTGTCCCACCCAGAGACCTCAGCACTACAGAGAGATGAGAGAGGGTTAATGACACACTGTGTGACCTCAGACAAGTCACTGTCCCACCATCAGAGACCCCAGCACTGCAGAGAATTAAGAGAGGGTTAATGACACACAGTGTGACCTCAGACAAGTCACTGTCCCACCCTCAGAGGCCCCAGCACTGCAGAGAGATGAGTGAGGGTTAATGACACACTGTGTGACCTCAGACAAGTCACTGTCCCAACCAGATACCCCAGCACTGCAGAGAGATGAAAGAGGGTTAATGACACACCGTGTGACCTCAGACAAGTCACTATCCCACCATCAGAGACCCCAGCACTACAGAGATATAAGAAAGGGTTAATGACACACTGTGTGACCTCAGACAAATCACTGTCCCACCCTCAGAGATGCCAGAAGTGCAGAGAGATGAAAGAGGATTAATGACACACTGTGTGACCTCAGACAAGTCACTGTCCCACCATCAGAGACCCCAGCACTGCAGAGATATAAGAGAGGGTTAATGACACACTGCATGACCTCAGACAAGTCACTGTCCCACCCTCAGAGACGCCAGAAGTGCAGAGAGATGAAAGAGGGTTAATGACACACTGTGTGACCTCAGACAAGTCACTGTCCCGCCCACAGAGACCGCCGCACTGCAGAGAGATGAGAGAGGGTTAATGACACACTGTGTGATCTCAGACAAGTCACTGTCCCACCCTCAGAGACCCCAGCACTGCAGAGAGATGAGAGAGGTTAATGACACACAGCGTGACCTCATACAAGTCACTGTCCCACCCTCAGAGGCCCCAGCACTGCAAAGAGATATGAGAGGGTGAATGACACACCGTGTGACCTCAGACAAGTCACTGTCCCACCATCAGAGACCCCAGCACTGCAGAGATATAAGAGAGGGTTAATGACACACTGTGTGACCTCAGACAAGTCACTGTCCCACCCTCAGAGACCCCAGCACTGCAGAGAGATGAGAGAGGGTTAATGATACACTGTGTGACCTCAGACAAGTCACTGTCCCACCCTCAGAGACCCCAGCACTGCAGAGAGATGAGAGAGGGTTAATGACACACTGTGTGATCTCAGACAAGTCACTGTCCCACCCTCAGAGACCCCAGCACTGCAGAGAGATGAAGGAGGGTTAATGACACACTGTGTGACCTCAGACAAGTCACTGTCCCACCCTCAGAGACCCCAGCACTGCAGAGAGATGAAAGAGGGTTAATGACACACTGTGTGACCTCAGACAAGTCACTGTCCCACCCTCAGAGACCCCAGCACTGCAGAGAGATGAAAGAGGGTTAATGACACACTGTGTGACCTCAGACAAGTCACTGTCCAACCCAGAGATCAAGCACTGCAGAGAGATGAGAGAGGGTTAATGACACACTGTGTGACCTCAGACAAGTCACTGTCCCACCCAGAGACCTCAGCACTACAGAGAGATGAGAGAGGGTTAATGACACACTGTGTGACCTCAGACAAGTCACTGTCCCACCATCAGAGACCCCAGCACTGCAGAGAATTAAGAGAGGGTTAATGACACACAGTGTGACCTCAGACAAGTCACAGTCCCACCCTCAGAGGCCCCAGCACTGCAGAGAGATGAGTGAGGGTTAATGACACACTGTGTGACCTCAGACAAGTCACTGTCCCACCCTCAGAGACCCCTGCACTGCAGACAGATGAGAGAGGGTCAATGACACACTGTGTGACCTCAGACAAGTCACTGTCCCAACCAGATACCCCAGCACTGCAGAGAGATGAAAGAGGGTTAATGACACACCGTGTGACCTCAGACAAGTCACTGTCCCACCCTCAGAGACCCCAGCACAGCAGAGAGATGAGAGAGGGTTAATGACACACTGTGTGACCTCAGACAAGTCACTGCCCCACCCTCAGAGACCCCAGCACTGCAGAGAGATGAGAGAGGGTTAATGACACACTGTGTGACCTCAGACAAGTCACCGTCCCACCATCAGAGACCCCAGCACTGCAGAGATATAAGTAAGGGTTAATGACACACTGTGTGACCTCAGACAAGTCACTGTCCCATCCTCAGAGACGCCAGAAGTGCAGAGAGATGAAAGAGTGTTAATGACACACTGCGTGACCTCAGACAAGTCACTGTCCCGCCCTCAGAGACCCCCGCACTGCATAGAGATGAGAGAGGGTTAATGACACACTGTGTGACCTCAGACAAGTCACTGTCCCATCCTCAGAGACCCCAGCACTGAAGAGAGATGAAAGAGGGTTAATGACACACTGTGTGACCTCAGACAAGTCACTGTCCCACCATCAGAGACCCCAGCACTGCAGAGATATAATAGAGGGTTAATGACACACTGTGTGACCTCAGACAAGTCACTGTCCCACCCTCAGAGACCCCAGCACTGCAGAGAGATGAGAGAGGGTTAATGACACACTGTGTGACCTCAGACAAGTCACTGCCCCACCCTCAGAGACCCCAGCACTGCAGAGAGATGAGAGAGGGTTAATGACACACTGTGTGATCTCAGACAAGTCACTGTCCCACCCTCAGAGACCCCAGCACTGCAGAGAGATGAAAGAGGGTTAATGACACACTGTGTGACCTCAGACAAGTCACTGTCCCACCCTCAGAGACCCCAGCACTGCAGAGAGATAAAAGAGGGTTAATGACACACTGTGTGAACTCAGACAAGTCACTGTACCACCCTCAGAGACCCCAGCACTGCAGAGAGATGAAAGAGGGTTAATGACACACTGTGTGACCTCAGACAAGTCACTGTCCCACCCAGAGATCAAGCACTGCAGAGAGAAGAGAGAGGGTTAATGACACACTGTGTGACCTCAGACAAGTCACTGTCCCACCCAGAGACCTCAGCACTACAGAGAGATGAGAGAGGGTTAATGACACACTGTGTGACCTCAGACAAGTCACTGTCCCACCATCAGAGACCCCAGCACTGCAGAGAATTAAGAGAGGGTTAATGACACACAGTGTGACCTCAGACAAGTCACTGTCCCACCCTCAGAGGCCCCAGCTCTGCAGAGAGATGAGTGAGGGTTAATGACACACTGTGTGACCTCAGACAAGTCATTGTCCCACCTTCAGAGACCCCAGCACTGCAGAGAGATGAGAGAGGGTTAATGACACACTGTATGACCTCAGACAAGTCACTGTCCCAACCAGATACCCCAGCACTGCAGAGAGATGAAAGAGGGTTAATGACACACCGTGTGACCTCAGACAAGTCACTGTCCCACCCTCAGAGACGCCAGAAGTGCAGAGAGATGAAAGAGGGTTAATGACACACTGTGTGACCTCAGACAAGTCACTGTCCTGCCCACAGAGACCCCCTCACTGCAGAGAGATGAGAGAGGGTTAATGACACATTGTGTGATCTCAGACAAGTCACTGTCCCACCCTCAGAGACCCCAGCACTGCAGAGAGATGAGAGAGGGTTAATGACACACTGTGTGACCTCAGACAAGTCACTGTCCCACCCTCAGAGACCCCAGCACTGCAGAGAGATGAAAGAGGGTTAATGACACACTGTGTGACCTCAGACATGTCACTGTCCCACCCAGAGATCAAGCATTGCAGAGAGATGAGAGAGGGTTAATGACACACTGTGTGACCTCAGACAAGTCACTGTCCTGCCCACAGAGACCCCCTCACTGCAGAGAGATGAGAGAGGGTTAATGACACACTGTGTGATCTCAGACAAGTCACTGTCCCACCCTCAGAGACCCCAGCACTGCAGAGAGATGAAAGAGGGTTAATGACACACTGTGTGACCTCAGACAAGTCACTGTCCCACCCTCAGAGACCCCAGCACTGCAGAGAGATAAAAGAGGGTTAATGACACACTGTGTGAACTCAGACAAGTCACTGTACCACCCTCAGAGACCCCAGCACTGCAGAGAGATGAAAGAGGGTTAATGACACACTGTGTGACCTCAGACAAGTCACTGTCCCACCCAGAGATCAAGCACTGCAGAGAGAAGAGAGAGGGTTAATGACACACTGTGTGACCTCAGACAAGTCACTGTCCCACCCAGAGACCTCAGCACTACAGAGAGATGAGAGAGGGTTAATGACACACTGTGTGACCTCAGACAAGTCACTGTCCCACCATCAGAGACCCCAGCACTGCAGAGAATTAAGAGAGGGTTAATGACACACAGTGTGACCTCAGACAAGTCACTGTCCCACCCTCAGAGGCCCCAGCACTGCAGAGAGATGAGTGAGGGTTAATGACACACTGTGTGACCTCAGACAAGTCACTGTCCCACCCAGAGACCTCAGCACTACAGAGAGATGAGAGAGGGTTAATGACACTCTGTGTGACCTCAGACAAGTCACTGTCCCACCATCAGAGACCCCAGCACTGCAGAGAATTAAGAGAGGGTTAATGACACACAGTGTGACCTCAGACAAGTCACAGTCCCACCCTCAAAGGCCCCAGCACTGCAGAGAGATGAGTGAGGGTTAATGACACACTGTGTGACCTCAGACAAGTCACTGTCCCACCCTCAGAGACCCCTGCACTGCAGACAGATAAGAGAGGGTCAATGACACAGTGTGTGACCTCAGACAAATCACTGTCCCAACCAGATACCCCAGCACTGCAGAGAGATGAAAGAGGGTTAATGACACACCGTGTGACCTTAGACAAGTCACTATCCCACCCTCGGAGACCGCAGAACTGCAGGGAGATGAGAGAGGTTTAATGACACACTGTGTGACCTCAGACAAGTCACTGTCCCACGCTCAGAGACCGCAGAACTGCAGGGAGATGAGAGAGGTTTAATGACAGACTGTGTGACCTCGGACAAGTCACTGTCCCACGCAGAGACCCCAGCACTGCAGAGAGATGAGAGCAGGTTAATTACACACTGTGTGACCTCAGACAAGTCACTGTCCCACCCAGAGACCCCAGCACTGCAGAGAGATGAAAGAGGGTTAATGACACACTGTGTGACCTTAGACAAGTCACTGCCCCACCAAGAGACCAAGCACTGCAGAGAGATGAGACAGGGTTAATGACACACTGTGTGACCTCAGACAAGTTACTGTCCCACCCTCAGAGACCCCTGCACTGCAAAGAGATGAGAGAGGGTCAATGGCACACTGTGTGACCTCAGACAAGTCACTGTCCCAACCAGATACCCCAGCACTGCAGAGAGATGAAAGAGGGTTAATGACACACCGTGTGACCTCAGACAAGTCACTATCCCACCATCAGAGACCCCAGCACTGCAGAGATATAAGAGAGGGTTAATGACACACTGTGTGACCTCAGACAAGTCACTGTCCCACCCTCAGAGACCCCAGCACTGCAGAGAGATGAGAGAGGGTTAATGACACACCGTGTGACCTCAGACAAGTCACTGTCCCACCCTCAGCGACGCCAGAAGTGCAGAGAGATGAAAGAGGGTTAATGACACACTGTGTGTCCTCAGACAAGTCACTGTCCCGCCCTCAGAGACCGCCGCACTGCAGAGAATTAAGAGAGGGTTAATGACACACAGTGTGACCTCAGACAAGTCACTGTCCCACCCTCAGAGGCCCCAGCACTGCAGAGAGATGAGTGAGGGTTAATGACACACTGTGTGACCTCAGACAAGTCATTGTCCCACCCTCAGAGACCCCAGCACTGCAGAGAGATGAGAGAGGGTCAATGACACACTGTATGACCTCAGACAAGTCACTGTCCCAACCAGATACCCCAGCACTGCAGAGAGATGAAAGAGGGTTAATGACACACCGTGTGACCTCAGACAAGTCACTGTCCCACCCTCAGACACGCCAGAAGTGCAGAGAGATGAAAGAGGGTTAAGGACACACTGTGTGACCTCAGACAAGTCACTGTCCTGCCCACAGAGACCCCCTCACTGCAGAGAGATGAGAGAGGGTTAATGACACATTGTGTGATCTCAGAGAAGTCACTGTCCCACCCTCAGAGACCCCAGCACTGCAGAGAGATGAAAGAGGGTTAATGACACACTGTGTGACCTCAGACATGTCACTGTCCCACCCAGAGATCAAGCATTGCAGAGCGATGAGAGAGGGTTAATGACACACTGTGTGACCTCAGACAAGTCACTGTCCCACCCAGAGACCTCAGCACTACAGAGAGATGAGAGAGGGTTAATGACACACTGTGTGACCTCAGACAAGTCACTGTCCCACCATCAGAGACCCCAGCACTGCAGAGAATTAAGAGAGGGTTAATGACACACAGTGTGACCTCAGACAAGTCACAGTCCCACCCTCAAAGGCCCCAGCACTGCAGAGAGATGAGTGAGGGTTAATGACACACTGTGTGACCTCAGACAAGTCACTGTCCCACCCTCAGAGACCCCTGCACTGCAGACAGATAAGAGAGGGTCAATGACACAGTGTGTGACCTCAGACAAGTCACTGTCCCAACCAGATACCCCAGCACTGCAGAGAGATGAAAGAGGGTTAATGACACACCGTGTGACCTCAGACAAGTCACTATCCCACCCTCAGAGACCGCAGAACTGCAGGGAGATGAGAGAGGGTTAATGACACACTGTGTGACCTCAGACAAGTCACTGTCCCACGCTCAGAGACCGCAGAACTGCAGGGAGATGAGAGAGGGTCAATGACACACTGTGTGACCTCAGACAAGTCACTGTCCCACGCAGAGACCCCAGCACTGCAGAGAGATGAGAGCAGGTTAATTACACACTGTGTGACCTCAGACAAGTCACTGTCCCACCCAGAGACCCCAGCACTGCAGAGAGATGAAAGAGGGTTAATGACACACTGTGTGACCTTAGACAAGTCACTGCCCCACCAAGAGACCAAGCACTGCAGAGAGATGAGACAGGGTTAATGACACACTGTGTGACCTCAGACAAGTTACTGTCCCACCCTCAGAGACCCCTGCACTGCAAAGAGATGAGAGAGGGTCAATGGCACACTGTGTGACCTCAGACAAGTCACTGTCCCAACCAGATACCCCAGCACTGCAGAGAGATGAAAGAGGGTTAATGACACACCGTGTGACCTCAGACAAGTCACTATCCCACCATCAGAGACCCCAGCACTGCAGAGATATAAGAGAGGGTTAATGACACACTGTGTGACCTCAGACAAGTCACTGTCCCACCCTCAGAGGCCCCAGCACTGCAGAGAGATGAGAGAGGGTTAATGACACACCGTGTGACCTCAGACAAGTCACTGTCCCACCCTCAGAGACGCCAGAAGTGCAGAGAGATGAAAGAGGGTTAATGACACACTGTGTGACCTCAGACAAGTCACTGTCCCGCCCTCAGAGACCGCCGCACTGCAGAGAGATGAGAGAGGGTTAATGACACACTGTGTGACCTCAGACAAGTCAATGTCCCATCCTCAGAGACCCCAGCACTGCAGAGAGATGAAAGAGGGTTAATGACACACTGTGTGAAGTCAGACAAGTCACTGTCTCACCATCAGAGACCCCAGCACTGCAGAGATATAAGAGAGGGTTAATGACACACTGTGTGACCTCAGACAAGTCACTGTCCCATCCTCAGAGACGCCAGAAGTGCAGAGAGATGAAAGAGGGTTAATGACACACTGTGTGACCTCAGACAAGTCACTGTCCCGCCCTCAGAGACCCCCGCACTGCAGAGAGATGAGAGAGGGTTAATGACACACTGTGTGACCTCAGACAAGTCACTGTCCCATCCTCAGAGACCCCAGCACTGCAGAGAGATGAAAGAGGGTTAATGACACACTGTGTGACCTCAGACAAGTCACTGTCCCACCATCAGAGACCCCAGCACAGCAGAGATATAAGAGAGGGTTAATGACACACTGTGTGACCTCAGACAAGTCACTGTCCCACCCTCAGAGACCCCTGCACTGCAGACAGATAAGAGAGGGTCAATGACACAGTGTGTGACCTCAGACAAGTCACTGTCCCAACCAGATACCCCAGCACTGCAGAGAGATGAAAGAGGGTTAATGACACACCGTGTGACCTCAGACAAGTCACTATCCCACCCTCAGAGACCGCAGAACTGCAGGGAGATGAGAGAGGGTTAATGACACACTGTGTGACCTCAGACAAGTCACTGTCCCACGCTCAGAGACCGCAGAACTGCAGGGAGATGAGAGAGGGTCAATGACACACTGTGTGACCTCAGACAAGTCACTGTCCCACGCAGAGACCCCAGCACTGCAGAGAGATGAGAGCAGGTTAATTACACACTGTGTGACCTCAGACAAGTCACTGTCCCACCCAGAGACCCCAGCACTGCAGAGAGATGAAAGAGGGTTAATGACACACTGTGTGACCTTAGACAAGTCACTGCCCCACCAAGAGACCAAGCACTGCAGAGAGATGAGACAGGGTTAATGACACACTGTGTGACCTCAGACAAGTTACTGTCCCACCCTCAGAGACCCCTGCACTGCAAAGAGATGAGAGAGGGTCAATGGCACACTGTGTGACCTCAGACAAGTCACTGTCCGAACCAGATACCCCAGCACTGCAGAGAGATGAAAGAGGGTTAATGACACACCGTGTGACCTCAGACAAGTCACTATCCCACCATCAGAGACCCCAGCACTGCAGAGAGATGAAAGAGGGTTAATGACACACTGTGTGACCTCAGACATGTCACTGTCCCACCCAGAGATCAAGCATTGCAGAGCGATGAGAGAGGGTTAATGACACACTGTGTGACCTCAGACAAGTCACTGTCCCACCCAGAGACCTCAGCACTACAGAGAGATGAGAGAGGGTTAATGACACACTGTGTGACCTCAGACAAGTCACTGTCCCACCATCAGAGACCCCAGCACTGCAGAGAATTAAGAGAGGGTTAATGACACACAGTGTGACCTCAGACAAGTCACAGTCCCACCCTCAAAGGCCCCAGCACTGCAGAGAGATGAGTGAGGGTTAATGACACACTGTGTGACCTCAGACAAGTCACTGTCCCACCCTCAGAGACCCCTGCACTGCAGACAGATAAGAGAGGGTCAATGACACAGTGTGTGACCTCAGACAAGTCACTGTCCCAACCAGATACTCCAGCACTGCAGAGAGATGAAAGAGGGTTAATGACACACCGTGTGACCTCAGACAAGTCGCTATCCCACCCTCAGAGACCGCAGAACTGCAGGGAGATGAGAGAGGGTTAATGACACACTGTGTGACCTCAGACAAGTCACTGTCCCACGCTCAGAGACCGCAGAACTGCAGGGAGATGAGAGAGGGTCAATGACACACTGTGTGACCTCAGACAAGTCACTGTCCCACGCAGAGACCCCAGCACTGCAGAGAGATGAGAGCAGGTTAATTACACACTGTGTGACCTCAGACAAGTCACTGTCCCACCCAGAGACCCCAGCACTGCAGAGAGATGAAAGAGGGTTAATGACACACTGTGTGACCTCAGACAAGTCACTGTCCCGCCCTCAGAGACCCCCGCACTGCAGAGAGATGAGAGGGGGTTAATGACACACTGTGTGACCTCAGACAAGTCACTGTCCCATCCTCAGAGACCCCAGCACTGCAGAGAGATGAAAGAGGGTTAATGACACACAGTGTGACCTCAGACAAGTCACTTTCCCACCATCAGAGACCCCAGCACTGCAGAGATATAAGAGAGGGTTAATGACACACTGTGTGACCTCAGACAAGTCACTGTCCCATCCTCAGAGACGCCAGAAGTGCAGAGAGATGAAAGAGGGTTAATGACACACTGTGTGACCTCAGACAAGTCACTGTCCCGCCCTCAGAGGCCCCCGCACTGCAGAGAGATGAGAGAGGGTTAATGACTCACTGTTTGATCTCAGACAAGTCACTGTCCCATCCTCAGAGACCCCAGCACTGCAGAGAGATGAAAGATGGTTAATGACACACTGTGTGACCTCAGAAAAGTCACTGTCCCACCATCAGAGACCCAAGCACTGCAGAGATATAAGAGAGGGTTAATGACACACTGTGTGACCTCAGACAAGTCACTGTCCCACCCTCAGAGACCCCAGAACTGCAGAGAGATGAGAGAGGGTTAATCACACACTGTGTGACCTCAGACAAGTCACTGTCCCACCCTCAGAGACCCCAGCACTGCAGAGAGATGAGAGAGGGTTAATGACACACTGTGTGATCTCAGACAAGTCACTGTCCCACCTTCAGAGACCCCAGCACTGCAGAGAGATGAAAGAGGGTTAATGACACACTCTGTGACCTCAGACAAGTCACTGTCCCACCCAGAGATCAAGCACTGCAGAGAGATGAGAGAGGGTTAATGACACACTGTGTGACCTCAGACAAGTCACTGTCCCACCCAGAAACCTCAGCACTACAGAGAGATGAGAGAGGGTTAATGACACACTGTGTGACCTCAGACAAGTCACTGTCCCACTATCAGAGACCCCAGCACTGCAGAGAAATAAGAGAGGGTTAATGACACACTGTGTGACCTCAGACAATTCACTGTCCCATCCTCAGAGACCCAAGCACTGCAGAGAGATGAAAGAGGGTTAATGACACACTGTGTGACCTCAGACAAGTCACTGTCCCAACCAGATACCCCAGCACTGCAGAGAGATGAAAAAGGGTTAATGACACCCCGTGTGACCTCAGACAAGTCACTATTCCACCATCAGAGACCCCAGCACTGCAGAGATATAAGAGAGAGTTAATGACACACTGTGTGACCTCAGACAAGTCACTGTCCCACCCTCAGAGGCCCCAGCACTGCAGAGAGATGAGAGAGGGTCAATGACACACTGTGTGATCACATACAAGTCACTGTCCCACCCTCAGAGACCCCAGCACTGCAGAGATGAAAGAGGGTTAATGACACACTGTGTGACCTCATACAAGTCACTCTCCCATCCCCAGAGACCCCAGAACTGCAGAGAGATGAGAGATGGTCAATGACACACTGTGTGACCTCAGACAAGTCACTGTCCCATCCTCAGAGACCCCAGCACTGCAGAGAGATGAAAGAGGGTTAATGACACACTGTGTGACCTCAGACAAGTCACTGTCCCACCATCAGAGACCCCAGCACTGCAGAGATATAAGAGAGGGTTAATGACACACTGTGTGACCTCAGACAAGTCACTGTCCCACCCTCAGAGACCCCAGCACTGCAGAGAGATGAGAAAGGGTTAATGACACACTGTGTGACCTCAGACAAGTCACTGTCCCACCCTCAGAGACCCCAGCACTGCAGAGATATAAGAGAGGGTTAATGACACACTGTGTGACCTCAGACAAGTCACTGTCCCACCCTCAGAGGCCCCAGCACTGCAGAGAGATGGGAGAGGGTTAATGACACACCGTGTGACCTCAGACAAGTCACTGTCCCACCCTCAGAGACGCCAGAAGTGCAGAGAGATGAAAGAGGGTTAATGACACACTGTGTGACCTCAGACAAGTCACTGTCCCACCATCAGAGACCCCAGCACTGCAGAGATATAAGAGAGGGTTAATGTTGGAGGGAGGCCCACAGGGTAGTCGGGGAGACTATTCCGGGCACCTTCCTACCGCAAAGTTATAGCCGAGTGCCGCTGAGAAGCCCCCTCGGGGAGGTCCTTCCCCTATGATCGTACTAGGCCCAGTAACACCACCACACAGGACTCAAGAGCAGTTGCAAGATTAGATTCTTTATCGGCAGTAATACGGGCAATATTTACAGAGGGATCGAGGGATCCTATCAGAGTCTCAATGTTCGTTAAGAGGATAGGGTAGCGGGACAGTCTTAGTACCAACCAGGTACGGGAGGGCTCTGCGCCAGACCTTGGATGCTGGTCTCAGAGCGGCTCGGACGTGGAGAGCCGCGACGGCGTCTGCAGGGCTCGGATGGTAGTTCCGCTTAGGTCGAGCCGCGACACGGTCAGCAGGGCTCTGGTGGTAGGTCCGCTTCGGTCGAGCCGCGACGAGGTCAGCTGGGCTCAGGTGGTAAGGTTCAACAAGGTCAGGCCGCGACAGCGTCAGCAGGGCCCCAAAGGTTCGTAAAGGTCTTTAAGCACGGTGGAGCCGCGACGTCGTCAGCAGGGCTCAAGTGGTGGTTCAGGGTGAGTCTTCTTCCGGAGGGTCAGCCGCGATCCGACCAGCAGGGCTCTTGACTCCAGGATACAACTACTGCCGTGTTGTCGGGTCGCCCCAGATATAGGACGGGAGCCCTTTGATGTCCGGACCCTTGCGCCCGGAGGGGGTGGAGAGGCCGGGTAGGGAGCGGCCAGACGCCCAGCAGGAGAGGCGCCAGGCCCCAGAGAGCTGTGGGGCGGTCACACTCAGGTGTGGAGAGACGGTTGGGGGTCCCATCGATACTGCCCTCCACCGGGAGTGGGGAGGGCTCACATGGTATCCCCCGGGCCAGGGGTTGGCGTCTCGATGTCGGGCCTCGCTGGGACCGAGGCCGGGTAGAGCAGGGTCATACAGATGGTCACGTGGAGTGACGTGCAATCCAAGATGGAGGAGTCCCGATGTGCATGGGACCTCGTGCGGCTTGGCGCGGGGAAACAGGACCACGCCACGAGGCCCGCTCCCACACGCGTCCCCCCCAGCTGAAGGCAGGGAGAGTCACCCATCTTCTTGGGGGTTCTCCTCGCCGAGGCGGAAGAATCGGGCAGGCCGTCAGCATTGGCGTGGTCGTTGCCAGGCCGGTGTTCTACAGTGAAGTCCATCCCTTGCAGTGAGATGGACCAGCGCAACAGCTTGGGGTTCTCGCCCTGCATTTGCATGAGCCACCGCAAGGGCCGGTGGTCAGTCTGGACCCTGAAGTGGGTACCGAAAAGGTAGGGCCGGAGCTTCTTGAGAGCCCATACCACAGCGAAGGCCTCCCGCTCGATGGTGCTCCACCTCTGTTCTCGCGGCAGCAGTCGGCGGCTGATAAAGGCCACCGGTCGGTCGAGGCCCTTGGCGTCCAGCTGGGAGAGGACTGCCCCGACCCCGTACTCCGATGCATCGGTCTGGACTACAAATTCCTTGCTGTAGTCGGGGCCTGTAGCACAGGGGCAGCGCACATGGCCGCCTTGAGAGCATCAAACGCGGTCTGGCAGCGGGGCGTCCAGTGCACCGTCTTGGGCTGCCTCTTTGAAGTGAGTTCCGTAAGGGGGCCCACAATGCTGCCATAATCCTTTATGAAGCGTCGGTAGTAACCTGTGAGGCCTAAGAAGGCCCGGACAGCGGTTTGGGTGGCGGGAGGCTCCCACGCCTGGATGGCGTTGACTTTTAACTGGAGGGGGGCCACCTGGCCACTCCCCACCTGGTGGCCCAGATAGGTCACAGAGCCTTGACCGATCTGGCATTTACTGGCTTTAATGGTGAGCCCGGCTCTTTGGAGAGCGGCCAGGACTTCCCCAAGGTGTCCTAGGTGCGCGGCCCAGTGGTCGCTGAAGATAGCAATGTCATTGAGGTAGGCCGCGCTGAAGGCTTCGAGACCAGCCAGGACCTTGTTTACCAGCCTCTGAAAGGTCTCTGGGGCATTCTTCATGCCGAAGGGCATCACCCGGAAGTGGTAGTGGCCATCGGGAGTAGAGAAAGCTGATCGTTCTTGTGCGCCGGGAGTGAGCTTGATCTGCCAGTACCCAGCGGTGAGATCAAAGGTGCTTAGGTAGCGGGCGGCCCCTAAGCGATCAATCAGCTCATCGGCTCGTGGCAAAGGGTGGGCATCGGTCTTGGTAACTGCGTTCAGGCCCCGGTAGTCGACACAAAATCTGAGTTCGGGGGCCGTGCCGGGGGCGGCGGCCTTTGGTACCAAGACTACCGGGCTGGCCCACGGGTTGTCGGAAGGCTCGATGACTCCGAGGGCGAGCATCTTGGCGACCTCGGTCTTTATGCAGGCTCGGACTCGGTCAGGCACTCTATAAGCGCGGTGTCGTACAGGGGGGCTATCCCCCGATTCCACGTCGTGGACGCACCAGGGGGTCACCCCGGGCGTGAGAGAGAAGAGGGCAGCGAAGGGTTGCAGCAGCTTCTGGCAGTCATGGTGCTGTTCTGGTGTCAGGGTGGCGGAGAGGCGGACGCCCTCCAAGGAGCCGTCTTGGCTCGAGGACCCCAGGAGGTCTGGTAGGGGCTCGGAGTCACTTTCACCCCCATCGTCAGTAGCCAGCAGTAAGCTTGGTTCAGTTCGGGCAAAGTGGGGCTTGAGCCGGTTGGCGTGCAGGACCCGGAGGGGGTTCCTCGGAGACTCCATGTCGACCAGGTATGTGACGGGGCTCTTCCTCTCAACTACCTTGAAGGGCCCGGTCCACTTGTCCTGCAGGGCGCAGGGGTCCACGGGTGACATGACCCAGACTTGCTGGCCCGGCTCAAACTCGACGGCTGAGGCATTCTCGTCATACCAGCGTTTCATGTCTTCTTGGCTGGCTTCAAGGTTGGCTTCTGCCAGGGCCCGGAACTTCCGAGTCTGGTTCCGCAGGGTCAGGAGGTACCGGTAGACGTCGGGTGGGGCACTTTGGACGTTCGCCTCCCAACCCTCCTTGACCAGGCTGAGGGGCCCTCGGACGGGGTGCCCATACAACAGTTCGAAGGGGCTGAAGCCCAGGGACTTCTGTGGTACCTCCCGGTAGGCGAACAGGAGGCAGGGCAACAGGACATCCCATCTCCTCCTGAGGGGCTCTTCCAGGCCCTTGATCATCCCCTTCAGGGTTCGGTTGAACCGCTCGACTAGTCCGTTCCCCTGGGGGTGGTAAGGGGTAGTGAATTTATAGGTGACCCCACATTGTTGCCAGAGGGATCTCATGTACTTCGAGATAAAGTTCGTCCCCCTGTCGCTCACTACTTCTCGGGGGAACCCCACCCTGGAGAAGATGCCCATCAGGGCCCGGCCCACCACTGGAGCTGTCACAGTTCGGAGGGGGACAGCCTCTGGGTATCGGGTGGCGTGGTCGACCAGTACCAGGATGAAGCGGTGGCCCAGGGCGGTTCGGGGGTCGAGGGGCCCCACGATGTCGATCCCCACTCGTTCGAACGGGGTGTGGACGGCTGGAAATGATTGCAGGGGGGCTTTCACTCGTCCCCCAGTCTTCCCGCTAGCTTGGCAGGTCGGGCAGGACCGGCAGTGCTGGTCCACGTCTCGTCTCATTCGGGGCCAATAGAAATGGGTCACGAGGCGGCTGTAAGTCTTGTCCCGCCCTAGATGTCCGGCGAGGGGCACATCATGTGCCAGGTTCAAGAGGAACTCTCGAAATCGGAGGGGGACCACCAGCACCCGGCCGGCCCCTAGTTCGGCGACTTTCTGCTCGCTATACAATAAGTCATTGTCCCAATAGACCCAGTGGGTTCCCGTGGGGTCCCCCGCAGCCTGCGCGGCCGCCTGCTGTCGGGCCCCCTCGAGGGACGGGCAGCCCTTCTGCTCTTGCTGGAATTGTTCGCGGGTGGGGCCCCCGTCGTGGCGCCACTGGGCCAGCTCGGGGATCTCGCTGAGGGGAGCGGCTTTGTTGGAAGAAAGTTCGGACGGCCCGGCCTCCTCGTCAGGTTCCTCCGGCCCGGAGGAGGTGGATTGTTCGGGGCCCGCCGGCTTGTCGGGGGCCGGGGCCGCGGCTGGCTGGGTGGTCATGGACCGAGTTGTGGCGCAGGCCCACTCGGGTAGTCCTAGCATCCCCAGATGCTCTCGGCGCTCCACCTGGGCCCAGGGGGAGCTCTCTAGGTCGTTCCCCAAGAGGCAGTCCACCGGGGCGTCGTCGCGGACAGTTACTTTTAGGGTGCCGGACACTCCTCCCCACTCGAAGGGAATTCGGGCCAATCGGCACATGCTCTCGGTGTTGTCTGCGGTCCGGACAGGGCAGAGGACATGTGGCAGGATCTGTTCGGGGGTCACCAGATGGCAGCGGACAGCGGTCACACTGGCCCCAGTGTCCCGGAGGGCCTCGGCCCGTCGCCCGTTGATGGTGACCCACTGTTGGTACTTCTGGGTGTTGCTTGGGATGGTGGCTCGGGGCACCATTTCTCTGGAGCCTAGGCATACAAGCGACATGGCGGCTGCTTCCCACTCGGGGGACCCGTCGTCGTGGTTTTCCTCCTCGTCCTCTCTCTCCCCCAGGGCTGCGGCGGCTATTTGTCGGGGAGGTGGCCCCGTGGTCCCGTTCCGTCGGTTCACGGGGCAAGCCGGGTCGCTTGCATAATGGCCGGTCTGCTGACATCCGAAGCAGGTCACTGTTGGTCGTGGTCCAGACCGGGCGATAGGGTCCCTCTTCAGCCCTGGGTCGGGGAAGCGGGGTTGGTTGCTTGCCCTCGTGGCGGACTTCTGGGCGGCCCGGCTGGGAATTCTCGACTGCGGTGGGACCCCCCTCCTCCGCCTCGCTGGCGGGGAGGTCCCGTGGTACTCCGGGTGTAGTCCCCCACAGGGTTCCGGGGGACCCGGGTGTTGACCCATCGGTCCGCTTCGGCGGCGAGCTTCCGGGGCTCGGTCAGTTTACTGTCCAGGAGGTGTTGCCTTAGTTCCACAAAGCAGTTGTTGGCGAGGTGCTCCCAGACAATGAGGTCGAACAGTTCATTATAGGAGGTGACCTTGCTCCCTTTTATCCATCCTTCCAACGCTCGGCTGAAGAAGTCCACGTATTCGACCCATGTGGTACCGGGGATCTTTTTGCAGTCCCGGAAGCGTTGCCGGTACATCTCGGGCGATAGTCCGTAGCGTGTGAGTAGGGCTTCCTTCATGTGGTCGTACGAGGTCATCACGGCGTCGGGGAGTTGCAGCAGGGTATCCCGCCCCTCGCTGAGGAACCTCCCCCATAGGCCGGCACCCCAATCCTTCCGTGGTACCCGATGGGAGGTCATGGCTACCTCGTACGCTCGGAACCATTGCTGGATGTCGTCATTTTTATAGTACTCCTTGACGACATCCTTGGGGATGTGGACCTTTGGCTCGGTCAGGGGCAGAGCGTCCCGGGCTCCGGGGTTGCTGGTCTCCCCAGTTTTAGCTTTTAGTTCAAGTTCTTTAAGGCTCTTCTCGTGCTCGAGGGTTAGCCGTCCCTCCTCTAGCTCCCGATGCCTTTTCTTCTCCTCGATTTCCTCTTGCAGCCGTAGTTGCTCCAGGGCTATCTTTTTCTCCGCCAGTAGGAGCTCACCGTCCAGCCGGAGTCGGGCATGGTCCATTTCGTGTGTCCGTGCCCTTTCCCGTTCTCGTATCTCTTCGTGGGAAAGGCTGGTGTCTGGGACGGTTCGCTCCCCGTTTGTCGGGGTCGTGGTCGGCAGGTTTCCGTCCCGGGCCGAGGTCCCTTCGGCTCGGGGTGGAGGGGTCTCGAGTTCTGCCCAGGCTTTCAGGGCTCTCTGCATATCTTCCTTGGTGCCCAATCCTGTGGTTGGGATCCCTTTGTCCTTGCAGAACTGTTTGAGTTCTTTGTGGGTGTATTCCTCCAGTTTCCCCACCTGGAAGGTTGCGGCCACGGTTGCTTCTTGGCCATCCATGGTTTTCTTTTCCCGTCTGGTCCGGCAGTGGTTGCGTTACTTGCTTGTACGATTGCGTCTGGCTCGGATCCCGTCGCTGGCCACCAAATGTTGGAGGGAGTCCCACCGGGTAGTCGGGGAGACTATTCCGGGCACCTTCCTACCGCAAAGTTATAGACGAGCGCCGCTGAGAAGCCCCCTCGGGGAGGTCCTTCCCCTATGATCGTACTAGGCCCAGTAACACCACCACACAGGACTCAAGAGCAGTTGCAAGATTAGATTCTTTATCGGCAGTAATACGGGCAATATTTACAGAGGGATCGAGGGATCCTATCAGAGTCTCAATGTTCGTTAAGAGGATAGGGTAGCAGGACAGTCTTAGTACCAACCAGGTACGGGAGGGCTCTGCGCCAGACCTTGGATGCTGGTCTCAGAGCGGCTCGGACGTGGAGAGCTGCGACGACGTCTGCAGGGCTCGGATGGTAGTTCCGCTTAGGTCGAGCTGCGACACGGTCAGCAGGGCTCTGGTGGTAGGTCCGCTTCGGTCGAGCCGCGACGAGGTCAGCTGGGCTCAGGTGGTAAGGTTCAACAAGGTCGGGCCGCGACAGCGTCAGCAGGGCCCCAAAGGTTCGTGAAGGTCTTTAAGCACGGTGGAGCCGCGACGTCGTCAGCAGGGCTCAAGTGGTGGTTCAGGGTGAGTCTTCTTACGGAGGGTCAGCCGCGATCCGATCAGCAGGGCTCTTGACTCCAGGATACAACTACTGCCCTGTTGTCGGGTCGCCCCAGATATAGGACGGGAGCCCTTTGATGTCCGGACCCTTGCGCCCGGAGGGGGCGGAGAGGCCGGGTAGGGAGCGGCCAGACGCCCAGCAGGAGAGGCGCCAGGCCCCCGAGAGCTGTGGGGCGGTCACACTCAGGTGTGGAGAGACGGTTGGGGGTCACATCGATACTGCCCTCCGCCGGGAGTGGGGAGGGCTCACGTGGTATCCCCCGGGCCAGGGGTTGGCGTCTCGATGTCGGGCCTCGCTGGGACCAAGGCCGGGTAGAGCAGGGTCATACAGATGGTCACGTGGAGTGACGTGCAATCCAAGATGGAGGAGTCCCGATGTGCATGGGACCTCGTGCGGCTTGGCGCGGGGAAACAGGACCACGCCACGAGGCCGGCTCCCACAGTTAATGACACACTGTGTGACCTCAGACAAGTCACTGTCCCATCCTCAGAGACCCCAGCACTGCAGAGAGATGAAAGAGGGTTAATGACACACTGTGTGAAGTCAGACAAGTCACTGTCCCACCATCAGAGACCCCAGCACTGCAGAGATATAAGAGAGGGTTAATGGCACACTGTGTGACCTCAGACAAGTCACTGTCCCATCCTCAGAGACGCCAGAAGTGCAGAGAGATGAAAGAGGGTTAATGACACACTGTGTGACCTCAGACAAGTCACTGTCTCGCCCTCAGAGACCCCCGCACTGCAGAGTGATGAGAGAGGGTTAATGACACACTGTGTGACCTCAGACAAGTCACTGCCCCAACCAGATACCCCAGCACTGCAGAGAGATGAAAGAGGGTTAATGACACACCGTGTGACCTCAGGCAAGTCACAGTCCCACCATCAGAGACCCCAGCACTGCAGAGATATAAGAGAGGGTTAATGACACACTGTGTGACCTCAGACAAGTCACTGTCCCACCCTCAGAGACGCCAGAAGTGCAGAGAGATGAAAGAGGATTAATGACACACTGTGTGACCTCAGACAAGTCACTGTCCCACCATCAGAGACCCCAGCACTGCAGAGATATAAGAGAGGGTTAATGACACACTGTGTGACCTCAGACAAGTCACTGTCCCACCCTCAGAGACGCCAGAAGTGCAGAGAGATGAAAGAGGGTTAATGACACACTGTGTGACCTCAGACAAGTCACTGTCCCGCCCACAGAGACCCCCGCACTGCAGAGAGATGAGAGAGGGTTAATGACACACTGTGTGATCTCAGACAAGTCACTGCCCCACCCTCAGAGACCCCAGCACTGCAGAGAGATGAGAGAGGTTAATGACACACAGCGTGACCTCATACAAGTCACTGTCCCACCCTCAGAGGCCCCAGCACTGCAAAGAGATATGAGAGGGTGAATGACACACCGAGTGAACTCAGACAAGTCACTGTCCCACCATCAGAGACCCCAGCACTGCAGAGATATAAGAGAGGGTTAATGACACACTGTGTGACCTCAGACAAGTCACTGTCCCACCCTCAGAGACACCAGCACTGCAGAGAGATGAGAGAGGGTTAATGACACACTGTGTGACCTCAGACAAGTCACTGTCCCACCCTCAGAGACCCCAGCACTGCAGAGAGATGAGAGAGGGTTAATGACACACTGTGTGATCTCAGACAAGTCACTGTCCCACCCTCAGAGACCCCAGCACTGCAGAGAGATGAAAGAGGGTTAATGACACACTGTGTGACCTCAGACAAGTCACTGTCCCACCCTCAGAGACCCCAGCACTGCAGAGAGATGAAAGAGGGTTAATGACACACTGTGTGACCTCAGACAAGTCACTGTCCCACCCTCAGAGACCCCAGCACTGCAGAGAGATGAAAGAGGGTTAATGACACACTGTGTGACCTCAGACAAGTCACTGTCCCACCCAGAGATCAAGCACTGCAGAGAGATGTGAGAGGGTTAATGACACACTGTGTGACCTCAGACAAGTCACTGTCCCACCCAGAGACCTCAGCACTACAGAGAGATGAGAGAGGGTTAATGACACACTGTGTGACCTCAGACAAGTCACTGTCCCACCATCAGAGACCCCAGCACTGCAGAGAATTAAGAGAGGGTTAATGACACACAGTGTGACCTCAGACAAGTCACAGTCCCACCCTCAGAGGCCCCAGCACTGCAGAGAGATGAGTGAGGGTTAATGACACACTGTGTGACCTCAGACAAGTCACTGTCCCACCCTCAGAGACCCCTGCACTGCAGACAGATGAGAGAGGGTCAATGACACACAGTGTGACCTCAGACAAGTCACAGTCCCACCCTCAGAGGCCCCAGCACTGCAGAGAGATGAGTGAGGGTTAATGACACACTGTGTGACCTCAGACAAGTCACTGTCCCACCCTCAGAGACCCCTGCACTGCAGACAGATGAGAGAGGGTCAATGACACACCGTGTGACCTCAGACAAGTCACTGTCCCACCCTCAGAGACCCCAGCACTGCAGAGAGATGAGAGAGGGTTAATGACACACTGTGTGACCTCAGACAAGTCACTGTCCCACCCTCAGAGACCCCAGCACTGCAGAGATATAAGAGAGGGTTAATGACACACTGTGTGACCTCAGATAAAGAGGGTTAATGACACACTGTGTGACCTCAGACAAGTCACTATTCCACCATCAGAGACCCCAGCACTGCCGAGATATAAGAGAGGGTTAATGACACACTGTGTGACCTCAGACAAGTCACTATTCCACCATCAGAGACCCCAGCACTGCCGAGATATAAGAGCGGGTTAATGACACACCGTGTGACCTCAGACAAGCCAATGTCCCACCCTCAGAGGCCCCAGCACTGCAGAGAGATGGGAGAGGGTCAATGACACACTGTGTGATCACAGACAAGTCACTGTCCCACCCTCAGAGACCCCAGCACTGCAGAGATGAATGAGGGTAAATGACACACTGTGTGACCTCATACAAGTCACTATCCCACCATCAGAGACCCCAGCACTGCAGAGAGATGATAGATGGTCAATGACACACTGTGTGACCTCAGACAAGTCACTATCCCACCATCAGAGACCCCAGCACTGCAGAGATATAGGAGAGGGTTAATGACACACTGTGTGACCTCAGACAAGTCACTGTCCCATCCTCAGAGACGCCAGAAGTGCAGAGAGATGAAAGAGGGTTAATGACACACTGTGTGACCTCAGACAAGTCACTGTCCCGCCCTCAGAGACCCCCGCACTGCAGAGAGATGAGAGAGGGTTAATGACACACTGTGTGACCTCAGACAAGTCACTGTCCCATCCTCAGAGACCCCAGCACTGCAGAGAGATGAGAGAGGGTTAATGACACACTGTGTGACCTCAGACAACTCACTGTCCCATCCTCAGAGACCCCAGCACTGCAGAGAGATGCAAGAGGGTTAATGACACACTGTGTGACCTCAGACAAGTCACTGTCCCACCATCATAGACCCCAGCACTGCAGAGATATAAGAGAGGGTTAATGACACACTGTGTGACCTCAGACAAGTCACTGTCCCACCCTCAGAGACCCCAGCACTGCAGAGAGATGAGAGAGGGTTAATGACACACTGTGCCACCTCAGACAAGTCACTGTCCCACCCTCAGAGACCCCAGCACTGCAGAGAGATGAGAGAGGGTTAATGACACACTGTGTGATCTCAGACAAGTCACTGTCCCACCCTCAGAGACCCCAGCATTGCAGAGAAATGAGAGAGGGTTAATGACACACTGTGGGACCTCAGAAAAGTCACTGTCCCATCCTCAGAGACCCCAGCACTGCGGAGAGATGAAAGAGGGTTAATGACACACTGTGTGACCTCAGACAAGTCACTGTCCCACCCAGAGATCAAGCACTGCAGAGAGATGAGAGAGGGTTAATGACACACTGTGTGACCTCAGACAAGTCACTGTCCCACCCAGAGACCTCAGCACTACAGAGAGATGAGAGAGGGTTAATGACACACTGTGTGACCTCAGACAAGTCACTGTCCCACCATCAGAGACCCCAGCACTGCAGAGAATTAAGAGAGGGTTAATCACACACAGTGTGACCTCAGACAAGTCACAGTCCCACCCTCAGAGGCCCCAGCACTGCAGAGAGATGAGAGAGGGTCAATGTCACTCTGTGTGACCTCAGACAAGTCACTGTCCCAACCAGATACCCCAGCACTGCAGAGAGATGAAAGAGGGTTAATGACACACCGTGTGACCTCAGACAAGTCACTATCCCACCATCAGAGACCCCAGCACTGCAGAAATATAAGAGAGGGTTAATGACACACTGTGTGACCTCAGACAAGTCACTGTCCCTCCCTCAGAGGCCCCAGCACTGCAGAGGGATGGGAGAGGGTTAATGACACACCGTGTGACCTCAGACAAGTCGCTGTCCCACCCTCAGAGACGCCACAAGTGCAGAGAGATGAAAGAGGGTTAATGACACACTGTGTGACCTCAGACAAGTCACTGTCCCGCCCTCAGAGACCGCCGCACTGCAGAGAGATGAGAGAGGGTTAATGACACACTGTGTGACCTCAGACAAGTCACTGTCCCATCCTCAGAGACCCCAGCACAGCAGAGAGATGAAAGTGGGTTAATGACACACTCTGTGACCTCAGACAAGTCACTGTCCCACCCAGAGATCAAGCACTGCAGAGAGATGAGAGAGGGTTAATGACACACTGTGTGAAATCAGACAAGTCACTGTCCCACCCTCAGAGACCCCAGCACTGCAGAGAGATGAGAGAAGGTTAATGACACACTGTGTGATCTCAGACAAGTCACTGTCCCACCCAGAGATCAAGCACTGCAGAGAGATGAGAGAGGGTTAATGACACACTGTGTGACCTCAGACAAGTCACTGTCCCACCCAGAGACCTCAGCACTACAGAGAGATGAGAGAGGGTTAATGACACACTGTGTGACCTCAGACAAGTCACTGTCCCACCCTCAGAGACGCGAGAAGTGCAGAGAGATGAAAGAGGGTTAATGACACACTGTGTGACCTCAGACAAGTCACTGTCCCACCCTCAGAGACCCCTGCACTTGTCGTACTTTGAATATTTGGGACCGCGTAGGAGACAGGGCCCTACCCCTGTTTATTCATGTATTAGCAAACCGCGATTGGTCAATGCGGTATTTACAAGCGCTTTGCATAACGTCCCATTGCCAAATGCACTATGTATACGTTATTATACATTGACTCCGTGGGTTCCATCTTGGAGCGGTGGCCATCTTGTCATTGCCCTCACATAGACAAACACATTATAAGCAAGTACGGGCCTTTAGAATACATGTGCTTTCTGCTTGACTTCTCCATGACCTGGGCAGCTGGTCTCCGCTGCCCCAGGTCAGTCCGGTCTCACGAGCTCCCCTTCCTCCGGCCACCTGTGATTAGCATCAGGGCTTGACACACCATAAAGTCCTTTCATCACACACAAGCCTCCGGCTAATCACTTTCGCACCTGCTTGTTCCTGCTTTATGGCCTGTTTCTCAAAACAGGAGATGCTCATGTTTATTGGGGTCAGTTGATATCTGATGTGGGATCTGAGCCTTGCTGGGTAAATAATTGCGGGCTGGCTGAACTGAAATGTGAGATTGCAATCATGACTCTGCTTGTTCTTTGAAGTAAAATATGTGAATGACCAACTGCAAGAGAAGGGCGGTGTTGCCCAGATTCTGTATAAAAAAGGAAACTGGTTTCTGTTCTGCAGACTGCCTCATTCAGTTGCTAAGGCTTCTGTGCGACGTAGTCTCACTCATTTAATGTTTAATAAAGATGTCTTTTTCATATTTCAGCTTCTTCTGCCAGTTTCTTTGTTACATTACCATGAGAGCGTCTTTTATAATACTACAGCAACAGGATAACCCGAAGTCATAGGGTGCTATCCCTGGCACCGCTGGGGTCCTAAATTCCCCGGTACTTCAGTTGGCGCCCGACAGCGTGATATCAATACAAGTGACTATCTGGAGGAGCGATCTTGTCAGAGGACAGAAATTTACTGGGAAGAACAGGACAGAAATCCACTAAGCAGGTACCGAGGTTCTGGGGGATTCTTTGTCTCTGCAGCCCAGTATGTCTCTGATCTTTCTGACTTTGACTCTCCAAAAGATGTCACTCCCGATTAGAACCCTTTTGGCGTGAGTATTATAAAAGACGTTTGGGCATGTAGAACTTGACAATTAGAATCTGGATAACCTTTTGATTATTAAGAATAAGAATTAAGTATAAGTGGGTCGCTCCCAGTCCTTTGGTTCTTTGGGTCTTTAATTTGGTTATCGCAATTACCAAAGCCGAGGGGTTGGTTTCTTGGTTTCTGATTTGGTCATTGCAATTACCAAAACCGAGGGTCTCGCATATTTGCGAGTTTATTGGTGGAGATAAACCTTTGAAGTTTGAAGCTAGATTAGTGAGCTATAAGATGCCTGATCTTAGCAAATTTGGAAATGTAGCTTTTGGTTTGTATAGGTTTGGATATGCGAATTGCAATTTGTGTAGGCAGGTAATGAGGAGAGATTTCTCCATTTGGTTTAGTTGAACGGTGCACGTACGAAAAGTACCTTAAGCACCATTTTGATTATAATACTTGCGTTTTACGCAGTATTTTTGGCATGCCTGTTTTTAAGCTCACATGGAAAAATGTGTTGCTTTTTTGGAAGGTACCATAGTTAAAATCGGTTAGATTTGAAAACATATTTCTTCCTTGGTGATTTTGTATCCCCAGGGAATTAAAATATGACATAATACAAAACAAGGATCCTTCGTTCTGCGCAGTTTCACGAATGAAGATATGCACAACGATTTTTTGTGGTGTTCTGCTAGGCAGAGCTAGTGAATTGAGCGCATTCACTACTTCTTGGACATGCATCTGTCTGTGGGGCTGTTCATGCAGCCTTTTGGAACACTATTGAAAAGCGTTGCTTGTAAATATGACCTACAACCAGTATTTGCAAATGGTTTGTTTCAAGTATAGTCTGTGAGCTGTTCTTTCTTTCTGTCATGCGTATTGATTTGTAAGTCAACTGTGTGTTTAAATGTCTGTGGTTTTTTTTCATTAATGCAACTTCTGTAAGTAAATTGCGACGGCGCTATTTATGAAAAATGGCTAAAGCGCGCTGTATTGCCTGTTTAACCCCTTTCTGTTTATGTCTGAAATGAGCTCAATCTGTGTTTGTGGGTCTTCTGATGTTTCCAGTCTGTTAAGTAAATTGTTGGTTAATTAATATCAAGTACAAACTTAGAAAAGGAATCCAGAAATGAACGGTGTGATGTGCTAAAATAGCTATATGGTGCTCTTTAATTTATAGAATGAGCAATTGTGCACATATACAAAACTGCCGTTAAATGCTTAAAGGATAAAATTAGAAACACATTCAATAGATATAAATCAGGCCCCAAAAACGAAATTATCCATTTTTGCAAAAGTAAATAAATTTACAGCATTTTCCTTAGATGCATTATATTAGATGTTCACAGGCAAACTTTTCAGCTGCAGTATATTTGATAGGAATGTTCATTCAGCCAGCACCTTCCCAGTTAAACACGGGTGGAATTTTGCATGACAGTCCTTTTAAATGAAAGTGGCGCAAAAATGTGATGCGTTTCAAATTGGGCTTATGCGCTTAGGCTTGTGAGTTAAATGTGTCCAAAATAATAGGCAAGGGATGCAGCTTGTTTTTTATACATGGAATTATCACAAAAACGAATAATTGGGATTTTTTAAAAGAAAATTATTAATCATGGGAAAAATTATTTTAAAAAAAATAAGTGCTTTTCAAAATCGTTTTTTGATATTTATAAAGCTTAATACTCATACTATGACCTCCTAGCATTAAAATTTGATTTAAGTTGTGTTGCATCACTAAAATGAAAAACATTCGCGCGTAGAATTTTCCCTTGGCGCAGGCGCAAACAAGCTCATTTTTATAAAGTATAAGTTATTATTTCCAATGCCTGACTCATGGGTTATGTAATAGACATTCTGGTAATGCATATTATGCAAGAAAATTGTAGGATATTCATTTTTTAAGGCTTAAAATATCAAAGTCGAATTTGGGTAAAAAGGACTGTTTCAATTGCATTTTCTTTCATTCAGAGTACTGTTTAAAGTGTCCCAGGCTTCAGTAAATGCATACGTTTAGGTTTTGATATATATTTACAGGTTGTGCCTCCTTATGATTCAATGAGTCAATGTGCCAGTACAAAGGCTTGTTTCAATATCAGGGTTGAAGGTTCTAACTTTAGCTGTGTCTGTCACGATATTACTGAACACGCTATGAAAAACAAGACCTTTTTACAAAACTTGGGGAAATTAAATAAAATATGGTGTCGCAACCCGCAACTATTTGATGTTAATAAAAAACGGCCTTAATGGAGTTAGCACCCACATAGAGAAAGAGAAATGGAGAATTTTTTGTTTGATGAAGGAAAAAGAGGATGTTTGTGAGCAGGTACGTGATGAAGTCAGTAATGATAGAGGGGTGGAGAAACTACGGTTATAGGAACTAGGTAATATGTAGGAAGGAGAAGAACAATTGGGAAAATAGAATGCCGTGGAGGGAAGAGAGATGATGAAGGGGAGTAATAAAGACATGAAGAGTAGCGTGAGGAAGGTTGTATTGACGAAGGGAATGAAAAGGAATGTGGTATTGGTTTGAGTAAGTAGGAGGGGAAAGATGAGATTGCAGGTTCTAGCAGTAGGGGTGAAAATATTGTAATTACCTGGCGGGAGGCACTGAGTTTTATATGCTAATATGAAAGGGACGAACAGAGCTTGAATAAAGGCAAATGACTAAATGATGAAGAAAATATCAAAACTCATTGTGAATACAATTCACTTAAGGTTGATGAAATGTGTACCATTGCATAGGATTGCAACAAGCATTTATTTTAAAAACTGGTATGTGTGTTATTAAGTTTTGTGAATTTTTCACAGTACATGTAGTTTAACAATCTGGGAATAGGGATAATTTTTTAGCGCCTAAAAAGGAGAAATTATTTTTCAAAATAGAGTAAATTATTGCGAATTGAGAGGAATTAGGAAGGCCTTCTGGCTTGACGAATTCAGAGTGTCAGAAGCTGGGGGTTGGAAGCTGCAGAGGCTGGCTCGGTCACGCTGCTGGGATGCTATCTTTCCCATAAACAATGGAGTTGACATTTATGACCTTTTAAATTAGGGCCTTGCCTCTGTGGAATGCAGAATGCCCTTGCTACACGGGCCTCTAAAGGTGGGGTTTCTGGTTTCTCCAGAGCATCAGAAAATGAGATTCTAATTTTTTTAAGGCTACATGCTAAGTGTGAACAAATTGACAATTAAGACTTATTTTTCACAGTGGAAATTGTAGGTGCCAAATTAATATGGAGTGTCAGTGTAACGAATTTTATTTTTTAGACAGGTAAAACTAAAGTGGCTGGATGTTGCAAAGACTGACAAGGGTAACAGTTAAATAATGGAAATTTATTTTTGTGTATTTGGTCCTATCATGAATTGTTCTTGCTGGTCCTGTATGTTAGAAGAGAGACAGTAACGTTATATTTGACAGCAGATTTCCATTGCATGGTAATCTACTGTCAAAAAGGAGGGTAAGTATTTTAAACCTGACAAATTAAGCAGGCCCAAATATTGGGTTTTGGGCTGCAGTTTTACAGTGCATAAAGTACATGACATGGCGTTGTGTGTCACCGCTTATTACATATGCTATTGTTTTGTCTATGCTTTTTGTGCTTGATATACAGCAAGTATATCTGATGGATTGCTGTTTTGTGCGTTTTTATTATTTTTTTGCATGTTTTCGTTGTTTTTGTTGCTGCTTTTTATACTATTACAAGTTTACCTATATTGCATGGGGATGATCATGACGATGCCCATCGCTACGCAACAGTTGGTTGAACTTGTTCTGGTTACTAAATTCCACAGCTAATGATATTTCATGCTGTGAACATGAGAGGCAACACTTCACCAGTGCATGTCTAAATTGGCTATAATGGTATTACAGAAAACTAAAAGAGATCTACAGGATCAAAGTGTGTCACCTGTCACCTGTCACGTTACTGCCCTTCCCTTAAAGGAACAGGCAGTCCTACATTTATGTATCCTTGATTGGACCTAAGGATGAAATTATAGATCTGTGACTCAAGGTGGCTTAATTTCTATATTACATTAGGTAATGGTGTCCTGTCTCCTAAGTAGCATATGGCCTTTGCTTCTTAAAAGGAAACTAGGTTTTCATTTTTCCCTGCAGAAGGAACTTGAACATTACCTAAGATTACCGTATATGATGTAGTCGCCAGCGGTAGAGTTAAAACGTATGTGACTTTGGCCTTTTGTGTATCACCCGTACTCTTGGTGATGTCACATGCCTGACTACCACCCAAGTAATTCTTGTCCTTCCTATAGATTTTTATTTTTTTATTGCTTTTGTTTCTTCCCTGCCCAATGTCACATTATGCTTAGTGATTGGGGATTTTAGTTGTGTCCTAGTTCCAATTCCCTTTTCCGTATTCCTTTCACCAGTCAGCCCATTTATTATTGTAGGTGTATTGTTCAGGTACACACTTCCAGACTGCAGTGATGCACCAAAAACCCCCATATTATGTACAATTCCCTTTTGCATGACCAGACTGGATTCCAAGAATTTTCCTTAGGCCTGCTGCAATGTTTTCCAGCCTGACTGTCAGGGTAGCGATAGCCTGGCTAACTGACTCAATATTATAGTAAGACAAGTTTTCCATACCAATAGGAGATATCTTACGTTTACCCTTTTGAACATGACGAATTTTCAATGTCTATTTTTTAATGTGGCTTTTACTCTTTTGTTCCTGCTGCTTTAATTTTCGGTGGGATCAGAAGTTTCTAATCATGCAAATATCAGGACCCTCTAGTCCTTGTCTTTTTGTTTCATATCTGACTATTAGCCTGTGTATTGCCTAGTGCACCTGATATGAAAGGTTTCTACATGCGCATGATAAACTGTACCATGTGATTTTTCTATTGAAATGTCCTAGATAAGGAATTTAGAAACACTTATATGTAATCATTCAGGAAAAAAATGTGTTTGCCCTATTAGACAATGCCACCATATGTGAAGACATCCATTTTAGATAGAATTCTCGTGTAGTTATCTACCCTTAGATGATGGAGGCCCTCACACGGAAACCCAATTGAAAAGCTTAGAGGCACTGTTTTGCCTACTGCCTTTTTATTTGTGTTGCTTCCTGAGAAAGACAGTGTATTCTAGACGAAAATTGTCCCATGGCGTGTGGCCACTCCCTTGAGGGACCGCAGGCCACCTGTTTACAGTCCCCTTGTTATACAACGAACTGTTTAAAGCATCGCACTTGCTTCATCAGAAGGCGTTCAACATCAGAAAAGAAGGAGGAGCTGGTTTTGCCAAGAACTAGAATTTCAGTACAAAAGAGCGCCTGTCATGTGCTGGTAACCTCTGACAGTGTGCAGTCCCTTGAGTCCCTTGGCCTGAGTTTTTGGCCACACACCCCCCCTCTTTTCCTTTGTTTCAATGGAAGTGCAGTGCACCGGCGGATCCAAGATTGACAGAAGGCACTACATTCCAGTGCCCATGGAAGAGCAGCCTGAGCGTCCTCTGACACTGAGTGACGAGTGTTGGAGTCTGAGAATGGTCCCGAATCTGCAAGAGATGACCTGTGCCCTTGATCAATGGAGAGCACACTACCTGTAGTGCCTGCCGCAAAGGAAAGACACTGGCGCACTGCCTTGAGACTTTCGAGTGAGCTATGAGGGCACTCCAACTAAGCAGTACTTTCTTTTCTCATGTGAGGCTTGAATGAAGAGGCCCAGGCAAAAGAAAACAACAGAAGAAGATTTGATGGACAATAGAAGCCTGCCAGAGAGGCTTTTTGAACGGACTCTGGGCATAGGTGGTTTCACAAGAGGTTTCCGTGTGATTGTATAGACTAGGTGTTAGAAGACTGTTTGTTTTGCTGGCATTGTCTAGTATAAGCAGAATAAAATCCATTTTCTGTGGAAGGGTGCCCCCTTTTCACCTCAGAGCATTGATGAGGGTCACCACTGTTTCACCTGAACATAAAAAAATGTATAGGAGCCCTAAAATGTTACTAAATATTTCATGTGTAATAGTGGTTACTACTTTCTCCCGTTGTCTCTATATTCTTAATAACGAGTTTTCTAATGTTTTTTAAACATGACGTTGTCATTTATGGGTGGGATTGTTTTTCTCTACCCAATTGACTTCTGCACCCGCTTCTCAACCTATGTCTTTTCCCACTACTATTTCTTTGCACTTTTTTTTACCCTTTTCCTGAACATGAGCAGGTTAAAAGATTAGAATTCGTAAGCAATTCTTCTATACAGCTCCTGCATCGACACTAGTTAGTAGTGAACATCACTAATTGTTGGGGGTGTGATCTTATGCCACCTAGATAGAGGTATTCCTTATTTTGTCCCGCCATATGTGGCCTTTGTGCTCCTTCGTGTTCAAGGAGACCTGTCCAGAGAGAGAGTCCAAGTACTAGGATTTTGCTCCATCAGCAACATCATGGTGATCTGGTGAATATAGACCTGGACTAAGATCAGTATGAGTATGGTGATTGCCTATGTAAGGGCAAAAGGAGGGTCTGTCGTACTTTGAATATTTGGGACCGCGTAGGAGACAGGGCCCTACCCCTGTTTATTCATGTATTAGCAAACCGCGATTGGTCAATGCGGTATTTACAAGCGCTTTGCATAACGTTCCATTGCCAAATGCACTATGTATACGTTATTATACATTGACTCCGTGGGTTCCATCTTGGAGCGGTGGCCATCTTGTCATTGCCCTCACATAGACAAACACATTATAAGCAAGTACGGGCCTTTAGAATACATGTGCTTTCTGCTTGACTTCTCCATGACCTGGGCAGCTGGTCTCCGCTGCCCCAGGTCAGTCCGGTCTCACGAGCTCCCCTTCCTCCGGCCACCTGTGATTAGCATCAGGGCTTGACACACCATAAAGTCCTTTCATCACACACAAGCCTCCGGCTAATCACTTTCGCACCTGCTTGTTCCTGCTTTATGGCCTGTTTCTCAAAACAGGAGATGCTCATGTTTATTGGGGTCAGTTGATATCTGATGTGGGATCTGAGCCTTGCTGGGTAAATAATTGCGGGCTGGCTGAACTGAAATGTGAGATTGCAATCATGACTCTGCTTGTTCTTTGAAGTAAAATATGTGAATGACCAACTGCAAGAGAAGGGCGGTGTTGCCCAGATTCTGTATAAAAAAGGAAACTGGTTTCTGTTCTGCAGACTGCCTCATTCAGTTGCTAAGGCTTCTGTGCGACGTAGTCTCACTCATTTAATGTTTAATAAAGATGTCTTTTTCATATTTCAGCTTCTTCTGCCAGTTTCTTTGTTACATTACCATGAGAGCGTCTTTTATAATACTACAGCAACAGGATAACCCGAAGTCATAGGGTGCTATCCCTGGCACCGCTGGGGTCCTAAATTCCCCGGTACTTCACACTGCAGAGAGATGAGAGAGGGTTAATGACACACTGTGTGACCTCAGACAAGTCACTGTCCCATCCTCAGAGACCCCAGCACTGCAGAGAGATGAAAGAGGGTTAATGACACACTGTGTGACCTCAGACAAGTCACTGTCCTACCATCAGAGACCCCAGCACTGCAGAGATATAAGAGAGGGTTAATGACACACTGTGTGACCTCAGACAAGTCACTTTCCCATCCTCAGAGACGCCAGAAGTGCAGAGAGATGAAAGAGGGTTAATGACACACTGTGTGACCTCAGACAAGTCACTGTCCCGCCCTCAGAGGCCCCCGCACTGCAGAGAGATGAGAGAGGGTTAATGACACACTGTGTGACCTCAGACAAGTCACTGTCCCATCCTCAGAGACCCCAGCACTGCAGAGAGATGAAAGATGGTTAATGACACACTGTGTGACCTCAGAAAAGTCACTGTCCCACCATCAGAGACCCAAGCACTGCAGAGATATAAGAGAGGGTTAATGACACACTGTGTGACCTCAGACAAGTCACTGTCCCACCCTCAGAGACCCCAGCACTGCAGAGAGATGAGAGAGGGTTAATCACACACTGTGTGACCTCAGACAAGTCACTGTCCCGCCCTCAGAGACACCTGCACTGCAGAGAGATGAGAGAGGGTTAATGACACACTGTGTGACCTCAGACAAGTCACTGTCCCATCCTCAGAGACCCCAGCACTGCAGAGAGATGAAAGAGGGTTAATGACACACTGTGTGACCTCAGACAAGTCACTGTCCCGCCCTCAGAGACCGCCGCACTGCAGAGAGATGAGAGAGGGCTAATGACACACTGTGTGATCTCAGACAAGTCACTGTCCCATCCTCAGAGACCCCAGCACAGCAGAGAGATGAAAGTGGGTTAATGACACACTCTGTGACCTCAGACAAGTCACTGTCCCACCCAGAGATCAAGCACTGCAGAGAGATGAGAGAGGGTTAATGACACACTGTGTGACCTCAGACAAGTCACTGTCCAACCCTCAGAGACCCCAGCACTGCAGAGAGATGAGAGAGGGTTAATGACACACTGTGTGATCTCAGACAAGTCACTGTCCCACCCTCAGAGACCCCAGCACTGCAGAGAGATGAGAGAAGGTTAATGACACACTGTGTGATCTCAGACAAGTCACTGTCCCACCCAGAGATCAAGCACTGCAGAGAGATGAGAGAGGGTTAATGACACACTGTGTGACCTCAGACAAGTCACTGTCCCACCCTCAGAGACCCCAGCACTGCAGAGAGATGAGAGAGGGTTAATCACACACTGTGTGACCTCAGACAAGTCACTGTCCCACCCTCAGAGACCCCAGCACTGCAGAGAGATGAGAGAGGGTTAATGACACACTGTGTGATCTCAGACAAGTCACTGTCCCACCCTCAGAGACCCCAGCACTGCAGAGAGATGAGAGAGGGTTAATGACACACTGTGTGACCTCAGACAAGTCACTGTCCCATCCTCAGAGACCCCAGCACAGCAGAGAGATGAAAGAGGGTTAATGACACACTCCGTGACCTCAGACAAGTCACTGTCCCACCCAGAGATCAAGCACTGCAGAGAGATGAGAGAGGGTTAATGACACACTGTGTGACCTCAGACAAGTCACTGTCCCACCCAGAAACCTCAGCACTACAGAGAGATGAGAGAGGGTTAATGACACACTGGGTGACCTCAGACAAGTCACTGTCCCACTATCATAGACCCCAGCACTGCAGAGAAATAAGAGAGGGTTAATGACACACTGTGTGACCTCAGACAATTCACTGTCCCATCCTCAGAGACCCACGCACTGCAGAGAGATGAAAGAGGGTTAATGACACACTGTGTGACCTCAGACAAGTCACTGTCCCACCCAGAGATCAAGCACTGCAGAGAGATGAGTGAGGGTTAATCACACACTGTGTGACCTCAGACAAGTCACTGTCCCACCCTCTGAGACCCCTGCACTGCAGAGAGATGAGAGAGGGTAAATGACACCCTGTGTGACCTCAGACAAGTCACTGTCCCAACCAGATACCCCAGCACTGCAAAGAGATGAAAGAGGGTTAATGACACACCGTGTGACCTCAGACAAGTCACTATTCCACCATCAGAGACCCCAGCACTGCAGAGATATAAGAGAGGGTTAATGACACACTGTGTGACCTCAGACAAGTCACCGTCCAACCCTCAGAGGCCCCAGCACTGCAGGGAGATGAGAGAGGGTCAATGACACACCGTGTGATCACAGACAAGTCACTGTCCCACCCTCAGAGACCCCAGCACTGCAGAGATATAAGAGAGGGTTAATGACACACTGTGTGACCTCAGACAAGTCACTGTCCCACCCTCAGAGGCCCCAGCACTGCAGAGAGATGGGAGAGGGTTAATGACACGCCGTGTGACCTCAGACAAGTCACTGTCCCACCCTCAGAGACGCCAGAAGTGCAGAGAGATGAAAGAGGGTTATTGACACACTGTGTGACCTCAGACAAGTCACTGTCCCATCCTCAGAGACCCCAGCACTGCAGAGAGATGAAAGAGGGTTAATGACACACTGTGTGAAGTCAGACAAGTCACTGTCCCACCATCAGAGACCCCAGCACTGCAGAGATATAAGAGAGGGTTAATGACATACTGTGTGACCTCAGACAAGTCACTTTCCCATCCTCAGAGACGCCAGAAGTGCAGAGAGATGAAAGAGGGTTAATGACACACTGTGTGACCTCAGACAAGTCACTGTCCCGCCCTCAGAGACCCCCGCACTGCAGAGAGATGAGAGAGGGTTAATGACACACTGTGTGTCCTCAGACAAGTCACTGTCCCATCCTCAGAGACCCCAGCACTGCAGAGAGATGAAAGAGGGTTAATGACACACTGTGTGACCTCAGACAAGTCACTGTCCCACCACCAGAGACCCCAGCACTGCAGAGATATAAGAGAGGGTTAATGACACACTGTGTGACCTCAGACAAGTCACTGTCCCACCCTCAGAGACCCCAGCACTGCAGAGAGATGAGAGAGGGTTAATGACACACTGTGTGATCTCAGACAAGTCACTGTCCCACCCTCTGAGACCCCAGCACTGAAGAGAGATGAGAGAGGGTTAATGACACACTGTGTGATCTCAGACAAGACACTGTCCCACCCAGAGATCAAGCACTGCAGAGAGATGAGAGAGGGTTAATGACACACTGTGTGACCTCAGACAAGTCACTGTCCCACCATCAGAGACCCCAGCACTGCAGAGATATAAGAGAGGGTTAATGACACACTGTGTGACCTCAGACAAGTCACTGTCCCATCCTCAGAGACCCCAGCACTGCAGAGAGATGAAAGAGGGTTAATGACACACTGTGTGAAGTCAGACAAGTCACTGTGCCACCATCAGAGACCCCAGCACTGCAGAGATATAAGAGAGGGTTAATGACACACTGTGTGACCTCAGACAAGTCACTGTCCCATCCTCAGAGACACCTGAAGTGCAGAGAGATGAAAGAGGGTTAATGACACACTGTGTGACCTCAGATAAGTCACTGTCCCGCCCTCAGAGACCCCCGCACTGCAGAGAGATGAGAGAGGGTTAATGACACACTGTGTGACCTCAGACAAGTCACTGTCCCATCCTCAGAGACCCCAGCACTGCAGAGAGATGAAAGAGGGTTAATGACACACTGTGTGACCTCAGACAAATCACTGTCCCACCATCAGAGACCCCAGCACTGCAGAGATATAAGAGAGGGTCAATGACACACTGTGTGACCTCAGACAAGTCACTGTCCCACCCTCAGAGACCCCAGCACTGCAGAGAGATGAGAGAGGGTTAATGACACACTGTGTGACCTCAGACAAGTCACTGTCCCACCCTCAGAGACCCCAGCACTGCAGAGAGATGAGAGAGGGTTAATGACACACTGTGTGATCTCAGACAAGTCACTGTCCCACCCTCAGAGACCCCAGCACTGCAGAGAGATGAGAGAGGGTTAATGACACACTGTGTGACCTCAGAAAAGTCACTGTCCCATCCTCAGAGACCCCAGCACTGCAGAGAGATGAAAGAGGGTTAATGACACACTGTGTGACCTCAGACAAGTCACTGTCCCACCCAGAGATCAAGCACTGCAGACAGATGAGAGAGGGTTAATGACACACTGTGTGACCTCAGACAAGTCACTGTCCCACCTAGAGACCTCAGCACTACAGAGAGATGAGAGAGGGTTAATGACACACTGTGTGACCTCAGACAAGTCACTGTCCCACCATCAGAGACCCCAGCACTGCAGAGAATTAAGAGAGGGTTAATGACACACAGTGTGACCTCAGACAAGTCACTGTCCCACCCTCAGAGGCCCCAGCACTGCAGAGAGATGAGTGAGGGTAATGACACACTGTGTGACCTCAGACAAGTCACTGTCCCACCCTCAGAGACCCCTGCACTGCAGAGAGATGAAAGAGGGTTAATGACACACCGTGTGACCTCAGACAAGTCACAATCCCACCATCAGAGACCCCAGCACTGCAGAGATATAAGAGGGTTAATGACACACTGTGTGACCTTAGACAAGTCACTGTCCCACCCTCAGAGACGCCAGAAGTGCAGAGAGATGAAAGAGGGTTAATGACACACTGTGTGACCTCAGACAAGTCACTGTCCCGCCCTCAGAGACCCCCGCACTGCAGAGAGATGAGAGAGGGTTAATGACACACTGTGTGACCTCAGACAAGTCACTGTCCCATCCTCAGAGACCCCAGCACTGCAGAGAGATGAAAGAGGGTTAATGACACACTGTGTGAAGTCAGACAAGTCACTGTCCCACCATCAGAGACCCCAGCACTGCAGAGATATAAGAGAGGGTTAATGACACACTGTGTGACCTCAGACAAGTCACTGTCCCATCCTCAGAGACGCCAGAAGTGCAGAGAGATGAAAGAGGGTTAATGAGACACTGTGTGACCTCAGACAAGTCACTGTCCCGCCCTCAGAGACCCCCGCACTGCAGAGAGATGAGAGAGGGTTTATGACACACTGTGTGACCTCAGACAAGTCACTGTCCCATCCTCAGAGACCCCAGCACTGCAGAGAGATGAAAGATGGTTAATGACACACTGTGTGACCTCAGAAAAGTCACTGTCCCACCATCAGAGACCCCAGCACTGTAGAGAGATGAGAGAGGGTTAATCACACACTGTGTGACCTCAGACAAGTCACTGTCCCACCCTCAGAGACCCCAGCACTGCAGAGAGATGAGAGAGGGTTAATCACACACTGTGTGACCTCAGACAAGTCACTGTCCCACCTTCAGAGACCCCAGCACTGCAGAGAGTTGAGAGAGGGTTAATGACACACTGTGTGACCTCAGACAAGTCACTGTCCCACCCAGAGATCAAGCACTGCAGAGAGATGAGTGAGGGTTAATGACACACTGTGTGACCTCAGACAAGTCACTGTCCCACCCTCAGAGACCCCTGCACTGCAGAGAGATGAGAGAGGGTCAATGACACACTGTGTGACCTCAGACAAGTCACTGTCCCAACCAGATACCCCAGCACTGCAGAGAGATGAAAGAGGGTTAATGACACACCGTGTGACCTCAGACAAGTCACTATTCCACCATCAGAGACCCCAGCACTGCAGAGATATAAGAGAGGGTTAATGACACACTGTGTGACCTCAGACAAGTCACTGTCCCACCCTCAGAGGCCCCAGCACTGCAGAGAGATGAGAGAGGGTCAATGACACACTGTGTGACCACAGACAAGTCACTGTCCCACCCTCAGAGAACCCAGCACTGCAGAGATGAATGAGGGTTAATGACACACTGTGTGACCTCATACAAGTCACTCTCCCATCCCCAGAGACCCCAGAACTGCAGAGAGATGAGAGATGGTCAATGACACACTGTGTGACCACAGACAAGTCACTTTCCTACCCAGAGACCCCAGCACTGCAGAGAGATGAGAGAGGGTTAATGACACACTGTGTGACCTCAGACAAGCCACTGTCCCACCAAGAGACCAAGCTCTGCAGAAAGATGAGAGAGGGTCAATGACACACCTGCTCCAGACTGGGTGCCTCCTTGGAAGGATCCTCTGCCATCTGAGTTGTGGCCAGGACAGGCCTGACCACTTCTGGGGCAGTTACTTCACAAGGGGCAGGGTCATTTCCCTTAGAAAGCTGACCCTTACCTTTAATCTGGTGGGGGGGGGGGACTGTTCCTCACCCCCTATGCTCTCTGTTTGTGTGGAGTGAGCCATAGTTCCAGGCTTCACTCCCCTTACTTTCTCCTGGGGTGGAGGGGTCTCATCCACTCTCTCAGGGTTAATGACACACTGTGTGACCTCAGACAAGCCACTGTCCCACCAAGAGACCAAGCACTGCAGAGAGATGGGAGAGGGTTAATGACACACTGTGTAACCTCAGACAAGTCACTGTCCCATACAGAGATCCCAGCACTGCAGAGAGAACAGAGAGAGTGACTGACACAGTGTGACCTCAGACAAGTCACTGTCCCACCCTCAGAGACCGCAGCACTGCAGAGAGATGAGAGAGGGTTAATGACACACTGTGTGATCTCAGACAAGTCACTGTCCCACTCAGAGATCAAGCACTGCAGAGAGATGAGTGAGGGTTAATGACACACTGTGTGACCTCAGACAAGTCACTGTCCCACCCTCAGAGACCCCTGCACTGCAGAGAGATGAGAGAGGGTCAATGACACACTGTGTGACCTCAGACAAGTCACTGTCCCAACCAGATACCCCAGCACTGCAGAGAGATGAAAGAGGGTTAATGACACACCATGTGACCTCAGACAAGTCACTATTCCACCATCAGAGACCCCAGCACTGCAGAGATATAAGAGAGGGTTAATGACACACTGTGTGACCTCAGACAAGTCACTGTCCCACCCTCAGAGGCCCCAGCACTGCAGAGAGATGAGAGAGGGTCAATGACACACTGTGTGACCTCAGACAAGTCACTGTCCCACCCTCAGAGAACCCAGCACTGCAGAGATGAATGAGGGTTAATGACACACTGTGTGACCTCATACAAGTCACTCTCCCATCCCCAGAGACCCCAGAACTGCAGAGAGATGAGAGATGGTCAATGACACACTGTGTGACCTCAGACAAGTCACTTTCCTACCCAGAGACCCCAGCACTGCAGAGAGATGAGAGAGGGTTAATGACACACTGTGTGACCTCAGACAAGCCACTGTCCCATCAAGAGACCAAGCACTGCAGAGAGATGAGAGAGGGTTAATGACACACTGTGTGACCTCAGACAAGTCACTGTCCCATCCTCAGAGACCCCAGAAGTGCAGAGAGATGGGAGAGGGTCAATGACACACTGTGTGACCTCAGACAAGTCACTGTACCGCCCTCAGAGACCCCAGCACGGCAGAGAGATGAGAGAGGGTTAATGACACACTGTGTGAACACAGACAAGTCACTGTACCGCCCTCAGAGACCCCAGCACGGCAGAGAGATGAGAGAGGGTTAATGACACACTGTGTGAACTCAGACAAGTCACTGTCCCGCCCTCAGAGACCCCAGCACTGCAGAAAGATGAGAGAGGGTCAATGACACACCTGCTCCAGACTGGGTGCCACCTTGGAAGGATCCTCTGCCATCAGAGTTGTGGCCAGGACAGGCCTGACCACTTCTGGGGCAGTTACTTCACAAGGGGCAGGGTCATTTCCCTTAGAAAGCTGACCCTTACCTTTAGTCTGGTGGGGGGGGACTGTTCCTCACCCCCTATGCTCTCTGTTTGTGTGGAGTGAGCCATAGTTTCAGGCTTCACTCCCCTTACTTTCTCCTGGGGTGGAGGGGTCTCATCCACTCTCTCAGGGTTAATGACACACTGTGTGACCTCAGACAAGCCACTGTCCCACCAAGTGACCAAGCACTGCAGAGAGATGAGAGAGGGTTAATGACACACTGTGTGTCCTCAGACAAGTCACTGTCCCATCCGCAGAGACCCCAGAAGTGCATAGAGATGGAAGAGGGTCAATGACACACTGTGTGACTTCAGACAAGTCACTTCCCACCAAGAGACCAAGCACTGAAGAGAGAGGAGATTGTTAATGACACACTGAGTGACCTCAGACAAGCCACTGTCCCACCAAGAGACCAAGCACTGCAGAGAGATGGGAGAGGGTTAATGACACACTGTGTAACCTCAGACAAGTCACTGTCCCAATCAGAGATCCCAGCACTGCAGAGAGAAGAGAGAGAGTGACTGACACAGTGTGACCTCAGACAAGTCACTGTCCCACCCAGAGACCCCAGGAATTCTGAGGGGAGAAAGAGTTACTGACACACTGTGTGTCCTCAGACAAGTCAATGTTCCTCGTCTAAACTGGAATGGCATGGTGAGAAAAACAAGGATGGATTTAGGCCCAGATCTCTGTTCTGGGGTGAATGTATGACATTGCTCTGCATTCTGTCCATCAATTGTTCTTTTTGCATTTGTCACCCAGAGACCCCAGCACTGCAGAGAGAGTTACTGACAACCTGTGTGACCTCAGACAAGCCACTGTCCCACCCAAAGTCCCACCTATGGACTGCTCTGCCCTCAACACACAGTGCTCCAACCCTTCCACTGGTTCACCCTCTATCTCTTGTAATGATGTGCTCTCCAGTCTTGGTGCTAATGTTCGCTCCACCCCATGTCTAGATGTGACCTCTTAAAGGGGTTTGTTAGAATCCGGGGTCTCTGGTTGGCGCAGGTATGCACTTGGACAAGCAGGGACCCTTTCCTCTAAGTCAGGGCGTAGGATCACCTCTTTGAAAATAACCCCTGCTCACCCTCTAGGTAACGTGGCGCGAGCAGTCAGGCTAGATTCCAGAGGGCATTAGGTTAAGCGTTTCAAGTTGTCCCACACAATAATCACCTCCCCACCACACAAAGACCCAAGGCTGTATTTATATTAAAATAAAATCTCTTTATATATAAGATCTCTTTTAGGCAGGTTGTGAAAATACAGTTCTCTTGTTCAAATACTGATCCAGTTACTCTTAAAGGTTTAAAGGCAGTCCACAGTTGTAAAAATGGCACAGTTCGGTTAAAAATAAGCATCTTGGGGACATTGTATGCTTCGTAGCGCCTCAGGTACGCTTCGTACCGCTATTTGGGTACGTCGTGCCGTTTCTCACGCTTCTCGCGTGAGTACGTGTATGCCGGCCGTGAACCAGACGGGCCGTACCTACGTAGGTACGCGTCAAACTCGCTCAAGGCTTCGCTTGCCAAATCCCACGCTTCCCGCGTGAGCGCCGACAATGCTTTGGATACTGTATGGACCGTACAGTTGCAGGGACGCGCCGTACACGGACGGCAGCACAGGTACGGCTCGTACAAAGGCAAGTACGGGCTGTACTAGACGCGCAGAGTCACAATACCTTTTAGTCTTCAAGGGGGAAGTTTGTGGTGGCCTCGCAGTCCCGTAAAAGGGCGTCCCACGTCCCGCTGCAGTCCCAGATGTCCAGGGGACGGCGAAGTTTTGTGGGGCGCTCGGGCAGGTCACAGCTCACCACGAAGGGGGTAGAAGCAGGAGGGCAGCCTCGGGGTGATGTCACAGCGCAGCGCGCTGTTAGCTTCGTCCGGATGCGGCGAACCAGGGCACTTCAGGTCGTTACAGTAGTCTCCACGACCCGGCGGGGGTCACAGGGGCTCAGCTCTCCGACACAGAGATCTCCTCCTTACGTTGCGAGCTAGGGCTCGAGGGGGCAGTTGCTTACGTTGCTAAGGCTGACAGGCCTTTACGTTGCTCACAGCCGCTCCAGCAGCAGAAGTCGCGTTGCTCAGCGAGATCAGGGGGTGCGCAGGTTCTCCGGGGTCAGCTTGCAGAATCATCCACGGCAGCTTCTTCTCCTTCCAGGGGGGGTAGCGCCCACTGTTCCTGGGGCGCAGATAAAGGGGCAAGTTCACTAGCAAGCCCTTGGAGATTGTTTCAGGCACAAGTTGATCAAAAGTCTTTTCTGTAGTCTTTTCCTCTCCTTCCAGCAGACAGGCACCCACTGCAGGCCAGTCTCTCAGGCAGAGAGACAGTACTCCTCCTTCAGCTTCTCCAGGTCCTTCTCCTTCAGGCAGAGGTTTGTCGTTGCGTAAACAGGATCTAATTTCTTAGGAGCAGGGCTCCTTCTTTTATAGTGCGATTCTTTTGTTCTTTAGCGCCAGGGGTCCTGGGCCTGGCTCAGTCCGGTTTTGGAGCACTTTGTTGTGGTGACTCTGCTCTTTCCTTTCAGCAGCAGGGCAGAGACATCAGCCGCTCCACAGGGGGCGGAGCCAGCATTGTGGTGGCAGAGCACAGGTCTATTCAGAGTCAAGGTGTACTCCTCCCACCCATCCTGGTGTAATTTCTCTACCCACCACCTGGCAGCGAGCCTGTCTCCTGGAATTCCCCAGCCCTGCTCCTTACTGTAACTAGGCAGAACTCACACACACACAGCAGAGGCGGACTGAAATGGCCAGGTCAGTAAATACTAGCTTTCTAAAAGTAGTATTTACAAACGCAGGATATTAAAATAAACTTTACTTAAAGAAGTATTTTATTATTCTGAGTTCAGGTATACTAAACTTGACTTTCTACCATGCTCTATGAGTCCACTGGGATTACAGGGTGTAGTAATTCCAGCAGCCCATTCTGGCCTATGGAGAGCAGGTAGCCTTCAATAGTGAAAAACGAAAATGGCTGTAATTCACTATTAAGACATGCCACACACATCAGGGCATGTCCTACCTTATGCCTACAATGCACCCTGCCCTTGGGCCTACCAGAGGGGTGACTAATATGTAGTTAAGGGAAGCGTTAGGGACTGGCAAGTGGGTGCACTTGCACAGTCAGCGCGACAGTACCAGACTGCACGCAGGCTCTGCAGTGGCAGACCTTAGACACATTTTACCAGGCCGCTTCTGTGGGTGGCACAACCAGTGCTGCAAGCCCACCAGCAGCATTTGTATTTACAAGCCCTGGAACTCCTGGTGCACTTTACTAGGGGCTGACAGTAAACCAAATAAGCCAAACATGGACGCCAATCAATATCAACATTTTACCATAGGGAGAGCATATGCACCTTAGCACTGATCAGCAGTGGTAAGGTGCCCAGAGTCATAAAACAGCCAACAACAGGTCAGAAAAAATACAGGAGGAAGGCAAAAAGTTTAGGGATGACCCTGCAAAAAGGGCCAGGTCCAACAGGGTTGATATGCCCTTCATACCAGGTGCTGATGAGCCCTCAGACCCTGGCATGGTTGTGCCCTCAGACCCTGGCACTGATGAGCCCTCAGACCCTAGCATTGATGTGCCCTCAGACCCTGGCATTGATGAGCTCTCAGACCCTGGCATTGATGTGCCCTCCAGCACAATGGCCGATGCTCCATCCACCCCAGGTGCTGATACTCCCTACGCCCCAGGTGCTGATGTTTCCTCCAACCCTGGTGCTGAAGCTCCCTTCACCTCTGGTGGTGATATGCCCTCCAGCTCTGTTGATGATGTTCCCTTCTCTCCAGATGCCCATGTTCCTTCCTTCCTGGATGTTGTGCTTATCTCCTTGCGCCTGGTGCGCCCTCTAACTCACACAATGATGTGTCCTTCAACCCATGTGCCTCCAGCCCTCAATCTGATGTACCAGACACCCCTAGTGCTTACGTGCCCATTAACCCCTCCCCTGCTCATGACGGAACCACTCCGTCATGAGCCACAGGTGCCGTGTGCTCATGACAGAGTGGTTCCGTCATGCTGCGGCCGTTGGCCGCCGCTCCGCCCACGCTGCGCTGATTCCCCGCCTGTACGAGCGATTAGCGCAGTGGGCGGAGTCATGACGGAACCACTCCTTCATGAGCACAGCTCAACCGTGGCTCATGACGGAGTGGCTCCGTCATGAGCACAGCGCCACCGCACTGCCCCCAAACCCCCCCAGCGCTGCGGTGGAATTCCCGCCGCAGCAAAGGGGTTAACACTGGTCCCCACGTGCTCCAGGTACTGATATGCCCTCAAGCCAATGTGCTGCTGTGACCTCCATCACAGGAGCTTATGTGCCCTCTAACCCAGGGGATGATGTTACCTCCACCTAAGATGCTGATGTGACCTCCATCCAAGGCACTGATGTTCCTTTCTCCTAAGGTACAGATTTTCCCTTCTCAATCAGTGCTGATATGCTCTCCTCCCAGGTGATGACATTCCCTCACACACAAGTGCGCTCTACTCCCCCGGTACTTATGTACTCTCAGTCCCAGGTGTCCTCTCGTCCCCAGGTGCTGATGTACCCTCAGTCCCAGGTGTCCTCTCGTCCCCAGGTGCTGATGTACCCTCAGTCCCAGGTGTCCTCTCGTCCCCAGGTGCTGATGTACCCTCAGTCCCAGGTGTCCTCTCGTCCCCAGGTACTGATGTACCCTCAGTCCCAGGTGTCCTCTCCTCCCCAGGTGCTGATGCACCCTCAGTACCAGGTGTGCTCCCCTCCACAGGTGGTGATGTGCCATCAATCCCAGGTGTGCTCTCCTCCCAGGTGCTGATGTACCCCAAGTCCCAGACGTGCTCTCCTCCCAGGGTGCTGATGTACCCCAAGTCCCAGATGTGCTCTCCTCCCCAGGTACTGATGTACCCTCAGTCCCAGGTGTGCTCTCCTCCATAGGTGCTGATGTACCCTCAGTCCCAGGTGTGCTCTCCTCCCCAGGTGCTGATGTACCCTCAGTCTCAGGTGTGCTCTTCTCCCCAGGTGCTGATGTACCCTCAGTCCCAGGTGTGCTCTCCTCCATTGCTGATGTACCCTAAGTCCCAGGTGTGATCTCCTCCCCAGGTGCTGATGTAGCCTCAGTCCCAGGTGTGCTCTTCTCCCCAGGTGCTGATGTACCCTCAGTCCCAGGTGTGCTCTCCTCCCAGGTGCTGATGTACCCTCAGTCCCAGGTGTGTTCTCCCCAGGTGCTAATGTCCCCTAGTCCCAGGTGTGCTCTCCTCCCAGGTGGTGATGTACCCTCAGTCCCAGGTGTGCTCTCCTCCCCAGGTGCTGATGTACCCTCAGTCCCAGGTGTGCTCTTCTCCCCAGGTGCTGATGCACCCTCAGTCCCAGGTGTGCTCTCCTCCCAGGTGCTGATGTACCCTCAGTCCCAGGTGTGCTCTCCCCCCCCAGGTGCTGATGTACCCTCAGTCCCAGGTGTGCTCTCCTCGCCAGGTGCTGCTGTACCTTCAGTCCCAGGTGTGCTCTCCTCACAGGTGCTGATGTACCCCTAGTCCCAGGTGTGCTCTCCTCCCAGGTGCTGATGTACCCTCAGTCACAGGTGTGCTCTCCTCCCAGGTGCTGATGTACCCTCAGTCCCAGGTGTGCTCTCCTGCCCAGGTGCTGATGTACCCTCAGTCCCAGGTGTGCTCTCCTCCCAGGTGCTGATGTACCCTCAGTCCCAGGTGTGCTCTCCTCCCCAGGAGCTGATGTACCCTCAGTCCCAGGTGTGCTCTCCTCCCCAGGTGCTGATGTACTCTCAGTCCCACGTGTGCTCTCCTCCCCAGGTGCTGATATATGCTCAGTCCCAGGTGTGCTCTCCTCCCCAGGTGCTGATGTATCCTCAGTCCCAGGTGTGCTCTTCTTCCCAGGTGCTGATGTACCCTCAGTCCCAGGTGTGCTCTCCTCCCCAGGTGCTGATATATGCTCAGTCCCAGATGTGCTCTCCTCCCCAGGTGCTGATATATGCTCAGTCCCAGGTGTGCTCTCCTCCCCAGGTGCTGATATATGCTCAGTCCCAGGTGTGCTCTCCTCCATAGGTGGTGCTTACATTTTTATAATATTGCCTTAACTTATCTTGATATAACCCTGCTATGTTGACATGGTTTAAATTAAAAGCACTCTTATTAATATTAATATAATGGAGTGAGTAAAGAGAGTTTACACACCCGTCAGACTTTACCAGGCAGATGGTAATAAGGGCTTCTGTCTTTTACCTCTTAACCTGGGAATAATTCTGCTGCATCCGGAAGACTCATTTCTTTAGGCAGTGCTGTGGAGGCCCATATATAGTTGAAGTCAAAGACCTTTAAATGAAGTTGAGTGTCACCCGCACTAACACCACAGGTTTGCCACTCAAAGGGAAAGTGCCGAAGGAGTCCTGTGTACATTGAAACTAAACTGGGCGGGAGGCAGACGAGGCCACATAAAATAATTGTAATATATTGTGCTTACATGTATTACTCCAATCCCTCATCAGTTCTGTAAATCTGCATATAATAACATATTTGTACAGATCTCTGAGCTCACAGAGATGAATGCAATTAAAAGGTTTTCTCAAGTGTACATTTAGCATGGAGCTAGAGTGACGTCAGAGAGGCGCTGTATGCAGTGTCAGTCTGCCGCCACAGGGGGGTGCTAGGCAGTGAGTGCTATTTGGAGTCTCGCTGCTTTCACCTGTCAGCTCAAGGGAGAAGATGGAAACATTTTAGGACTGAATAATTCCCTACAACGCTGTAGGAGCCATGCTGTGCGCTCAGGCACACATCGGACTTGCAATCTTTCCGCACAACTATCCCATCAAAGCGCCCTCTCAGTTGTTGCTCGATCGGAAACAAACAAAACTTCTTTTAATGGGGCCCATTGTGTACAAGAAGGGGATGGAAAAAGCAAGATTCTCGCGTAGAAGAAGTGAGGCGCTGTTACCAGGACACAAACATATCATTTCAAATGTTTTGCCTGAATGTATTCCAAACTCACGATTTTGCTTTGTATACAATTCATTCTTTGCACTGAATCTCCAATTACCCCCTCCCCATTTTCTGCTCTCAACCCCAAATACCCTCTTAATTCCCGGTACAAGGCAGTTAAATGTGATACTTGTAAGACCGCTCCATCTCGAGGGTCCTTCAACATTCACGGAATTGCTTCTCTTTTGTGCCATCCCACATTCTCTTCTAGTTCTATTTTAGGTCGAGCCTACAGCGCATGCGCTGTCTGCAAGACCTGCTGTGGTCAATAAAGGACTATACTCCTGCTGTTAGGTAGAGCCTACAGCGCATGCGCTGTCGGCAAGACCATTTGTGGTCACTAAAGGACCATACTCCCACCTTTAGGTCGAGCCTACAGCGCATGCGCTGTCTGCAAGATCTGCTGTGGTCAATAAAGGACTATACTCCTGCTGTTAGGTAGAGCCTACAGCGCATGCACTGTCTGCAAGACCTGCTGTGGTCAATAAAGGACTTTACTCCCGCTTTTAGGTCGAGCCTACAGCGCATGCACTGTCAGCAAGACCTGCTGTGGTCAATAAAGGACTATACTCCCACCTTTTGGTCGAGCCTACAGCGCATGCGCTGTCTGCAAGACCTGCTGTGGTCAATAAAGGACTATACTCCTGCTTTTAGGTTGAGCCTACAGCGCATGCGCTGTCTGCAAGACCTGCTGTGGTCAATAAAGGACTATACTCCCACCTTTAGGTCGAGCCTACAGCGCATGCGCTGTCAGCAAGACCTGCAGTGGTCAATAAAGGACTATACTCCCGCTTTTAGGTCGAGTCTACAGCGCATGCGCTGTCTGCAAGACCTGCAGTGGTTAATAAAGGACTTTACTCCCGCTTTTAGATCAAGCCTGTAGCGCATGCACTGTCAGCAAGACCTGCTGTGGTCAGTATAAGACTTTACTCCCATCTTTAGGTGGAGCCTACAGCGCATGCACTGACTTCAAGACCTGCTGTGGTCAATAAAGGACTTTACTCCCGTCTTTAGGTCAAGACTACAGTGCATGCACTGTCTGCAAGACCTGCTGTGGTCAATAAAGGACTTTACTCCCGTCTTTAGGTCGAGCCTACAGCGCATGCACTGACTTCAAGACCTGCTGTGGTCAATAAACGACTTTACACCCGCCTTTAGGTCGAGCCTACAGCGCATGCACTGTCTGCAAGACCTGCTGTGGTCAATAAAGGACTTTACTCCCGCCTCCCGCTCCTGACTGGTTCAGTCCAGTGTGGCTCTTATTTGCTGTCACCTCACTGGTTCAGACAGCGATACGCCATTTCCGTTTTTCCTCGCGGGAGCACCGGCCAACTACTGTTCTTACGCTTGCATTGCTCTTCTGTTCTTTTGGCAGAACTCTTTTCGCTCATCACTTTTTGCCCATGGTCTCGCTCACTCCATCTCTGCCACAGCAGTCCCTTCAGTTTTTAGAATGGTGGATGGCGGCCCAGGCTTCATGTGCTTCTCTGCCGTTTCCTCAGCTACTTACTTATTTTGTGCATCAGGAGTGAGTAATTGAGGAAGTTAAATGTGTGCCAGGGGAGCCCTGAGTGGGGGCAGCACCCTAGAGCATGAGAGCCCAGAGTGGGGGCAGCACCAAAGAGCATGAAAGCCCAGAGTGGGGGCAGCACCAAAGAGCATGAGAGCCCAGAGTGGGGGCAGCAACCCAGAGCATGAGAGCCCAGAGTGGGGGCAGCACCCCAGGGCATGAGAGCCCATAGTGGGGGCAGCACCCCAGAGCATGAGAGCCCAGAGTGGGGGCAGCACCCCAGGGCATGAGGTCAGAGCGGGGGGAGCACCTCAGAGCTTGAGAGCCCAGAGTGGGGGCAGCACCCCAGAGCATGAGAGCCCAGAGTGGGGGCAGCACCCCAGCGCATGAGAGCACAGAGTAGGGGCAGCACCAAAGAGCATGAGAGCCCAGAGTGGAGACAGCACCCCAGAGCATGAGAGCCCAGAGTGGGGGCAGCACCCCAGAGCATGAGAGCCCAGAGTGGAGACAGCACCAAAGAGCATGAAAGCCCAGAGTGGGGGCAGCACCAAAGAGCATGAGAGCCCAGAGTGGGGGCAGCAACCCAGAGCATGAGAGCCCAGAGTGGGGGCAGCACCCCAGCGCATGAGAGCCCAGAGTGGGGGCAGCACCAAAGAGCATGAGAGCCCAGAATGGGGGCAGCAACCCAGAGCATGAGAGCCCAGAGTGGGGGCAGCATCCCAGAGCATGAGAGCCCAGAGTGGAGGCAGCACCCCAGAGCATGAGAGCCCAGAGTGGAGGCAGCACCAAAGAGCATGAGAGCCCAGAATGGGGGCAGCAACCCAGAGCATGAGAGCCCAGAGTGGGGGCAGCATCCCAGAGCATGAGAGCCCAGAGTGGGGGCAGCACCCCAGCCCATGAGAGCCCAGAGTGGGGGCAGCATCCCAGAGCATGAGAGCCCAGAGTGGGGGCAGCACCAAAGAGCATGAGAGCCCAGAGTGGGGGCAGCACCTCAGAGCATGAGAGCCCAGAGTGGGGGCAGCACCAAAGAGCATGAGAGCCCAGAGTGGGGGCAGCACCAAAGAGCATGAAAGCCCAGAGTGGGGGCAGCACCAAAGAGCATGAGAGCCCAGAGTGGGGGCAGCAACCCAGAGCATGAGAGCCCAGAGTGGGGGCAGCAACCCAGCGCATGAGAGCCCAGAGTGGGGGCAGCACCAAAGAGCATGAGAGCCCAGAATGGGGGCAGCAACCCAGAGCATGAGAGCCCAGAGTGGGGGCAGCACCCCAGAGCATGAGAGCCCAGAGTGGAGGCAGCACCCCAGCCCATGAGAGCCCAGAGTTGGGGCAGCATCCCAGAGCATGAGAGCCCAGAATGGGGGCAGGAACCCAGAGCATGAGAGCCCAGAGTGGGGGCAGCACCCCAGCCCATGAGAGCCCAGAGTGGGGGCAGCACCCCAGAGCATGAACCCCCAGAGTGGAAACAGCACCTCAGAGCATGAGAGCCCAGAGTGGGGGCAGCACCAAAGAGCATGAGAGCCAAGAGTGGGGGCAGCCCTTCAGAGCATGAGAGCCCAGAGTTGGGGCAGCACCAAAGAGCATGAGAGCCCAGAGTGGGGGCAACACCAAAGAGCATGAGAGCCCAGAGTGGGGGCAGCACCAAAGAGCATGAGAGACCAGAGTGGGGGCAGCACCAAAGAGCATGAGAGCCCAGAGTGGAGGCAGCACCAAAGAGCATGAGAGCCCAGAGTTGGGGCAGCACCAAAGAGCATGAGAGCCCAGAGTGGGGGCAGCACCCCAGAGCATGAGAGCCCAGATTGGAGGCAGCACCAAAGAGCATGAGAGCCCAGAGTGGAGACAGCACCTCAGAGCATGAGAGCCCAGAGTGGAGGCAGCACCAAAGAGCATGAGAGCCCAGAGTGGGGGCAGCAACCCAGAGCATGAGAGCCCAGAGTGGAGGCAGCACCTCAGAGCATGAGAGCCCAGATTGGAGGCAGCACCAAAGAGCATGAGAGCCCAGAGTGGAGACAGCACCTCAGAGCATGAGAGCCCAGAGTGGAGGCAGCACCAAAGAGCATGAGAGCCCAGAGTGGGGGCAGCACCCCAGAGCATGAGAGCCCAGAGTGGAGACAGCACCTCAGAGCATGAGAGCCCAGAGTGGGGGCAGCACCAAAGAGCATGAGAGCCCAGAGTGGGGGCAGCACCAAAGAGCCTGAGAGCCCAGAGTGGAGACAGCACCTCAGAGCATGAGAGCCCAGAGTGGGGGCAGCACCCCAGAGCATGAGAGCCCAGAGTGGAGACAGCACCTCAGAGCATGAGAGCCCAGAGTGGGGGCAGCACCAAAGAGCATGAGAGTGGTATGTGTTTTCTCAAGGTGGGTGGAGGCTTACCCAACACGTAGATGTGACACACTCACTGTAGCTAAGCTATTGTTGAGGGAGCTTATCCCGATGTTCGGCTTCCCGACCTCTTTGGAATCGGATAGAGGGACACATTTCCACAGTGAGATCATGAAATTGCTCTGTGCTGCCTTGAATGTGGATCAGAGGTTACATTGCAGCTACCGACCAGAGATTGTAGAGCAGGTTAATGGAACCTTGAAAGCACGGATGGCAAAAGTGTGCACTTCAACATCTCTGAAATGGCCTGATGCACTGCCCTTGGTCCTCATGAGCCTTCGTAGCATTCCAGATAGGAGAACGGGGTTGTCACCTCACGAGATCCTGATGGGGAGGGCAATGCGATTACCAGCGATACCTGCTACTGCTCTAATTAGCACCACTGATGACTTAATTCTCGACTACTGTAAGGGACTGGCTGACGTAGTCCGTTCTGTGTCTCAGCAGGTACAAGCACCAACTGTTCCAGCTGCAAGTGACCTTTGCCATGACCAGTGCCCGGGAGATTGGGTGCTAGTTCGGAAACACATGAGGAAGAGCTGCCTGGATGTTCGTTGGTGTGGCCCGTACCAGGTAATACTGGTCACGAACACAGCAGTGAAGTGTGGAGGATTGCCGAACTGGGTGCACGCCTCCCATACCCACAGAGGTCCAGCATCCTTGGAAGAAACAGCCCCTCTCGTAAATGAAAATCCAGCTGAGGTGGCAGGGCCATCTGAGAGGGCAAGTCAAGCTGTGAGGGTTGCTGACGCAGTTGGTTGTGCACTGGATCGGGCTGAAAGGGGTGGTGTCAATCAAAGCCCCGAATTTGACTCGGACGGAGAAAGCATTGTTGTGGGTGGAGTAGAGTCAAATTCAGCTGAAGAAGGAAGTAGTGCACAGGGCACCCAGAGGGGGAGCAGAAGTGCCACGAGAGCAGAAGAGGTTTAGCCCGTGAGCCAGAGGCGGCTGAACCTGAGGTTGGCACCTGAAAGAGATCTTGCCCTAGTCTCTGAAATGTCTGAATCTCAACAGAGTGACAAAGAGCAAACTCGAGGAGATCTGAGAAGATCTCGAAGAACAAGAGTGCTGTGTCAAAGATACGCCTCACCGGAGTGGACATACGCTGTGACTGATGCCAGGAGTGGTGAGCTCGGGGAGGCTGAAGTCCTTGACGCTGGTCAACGAATTTCCGAACCTGAAAGTGGATGTTCTGCTGTTGGTTCCGGGAGTGGAGATCGAAGGAATACTGACTCTCACTATTCCGAATCCTCCACGTCTAAGCAGAATTCGTGAACTAATTTTGGAGAAGCTGGTTTTTCCAACATTTGGGTATGTGCCACCACATCAGGAATTAGTGTGGCTTCGTCTTGAACTTTTGCAGCATGTTTTAGAGATTCTGGGAGCTGATCTTATCTTGGACTAAAGGTGAACTTTTTTGTAAATAAAAGTCTAAAAGAAGATAACCTAGGCCCGAGTGGAAGAAGAAGAAATTTAGGGGTTTTCCTTCAGGACGTCGAAAGAGGGCTAGGGAAGTCTTGCGTGGACTGTGTAAATAAGGAACTGAAATTGCAGGGGGATTTCGAGCTCTTGAAGTATCGTTCGAAGTGGTTAGCAAGCGACATCTGGAGGAGAAAGGAGACCCTTAATTGTTGCTGCTGAGACCAAGAACTTTGAGATCTTTGCAAGACCATGGATGCTGGAAATACTCATCGTAGATCCAAATTAGTAGTAAGTAGACTTGTACGGTTAGTTAGTTGTCGCCTCATATACCGTTTCACATGAGCAGGAAGCGGAGTACAGGGAACACCTACACCTACACCTACCACTTCTAGCCAAAAGGAGGTCACTATAGGAGCTAAAAGAGCTTTGCTAATCGAAGAGAGTCGTAGATTTCACATAGATTTGTCTAGAAGTGATTTTTATTTTAATGCGTATGCGAAGCTGCTATGTGAATATGTGGATGCGATGGATGCGAAAGACTGTTACGTGTGCATGCAGTTACCTGCCTCAGTGGACGAGGGTATCAGATATCATCATCTTCCACTGACGTATGGAATTTCTTGTAGCTTGTTGCTTAGTATCTTCTATGACAGAGGTCAGTTTGAGTATTTCTTTTCCAATTACAATGCAGTGCTTCCTGAAGTTCCACCATACAAGCATTTGAATAAGTATGATTATTACAAGTCAGAAGAAATTTGTAGATCAGGTAGAAGATAGATATAGAGAACTAACACAAACACAAGATACAGGAGACAGTCCAGTAGATTGGACTGATGAGGAAAGATTACACAGATCCAAAGGGAATTATGGTCCCATAGCATTGGACAAGAAGCAGAGAGGGAAGCTGTGTGTGAGACGTTATCAGACCTATTATGAAAAGGTTCAAGTAAGCCAGAGTACGTGCGACCATGTCTTCACCATGGAAGAAGAACTTTCTGCAAGGCTCAGTGCAAGTGATTCCAACTGTTTATTATGTGTGTGGAAAGAATGCCTATGTCAGGTTACCTGCAAATTGGTATGGTACATGCTATTTGGGAATTATCTTTCCGAAAATCTACCATGCAGAAGATTTGGAGCTTTTGGAGACTGAACAGCATTCGAGAGCAAAGAGAGCTGCGAGTGCAGGGATTGTGATTGGAGACATCTTTGGAGCAATGATACCGAGTTTGGGTGTGGTCTTGAATGATGTGAAGATCAGAAGATTAGCGACTGTGGCTGATGAGTTGCCAATGAATACAGCAAAGTCATTGATATTTGTGGATGGAGAGATGTTATTAAGAAGGACGATGGTTTTGCAGAACCGCCTTGCTTTAGATGTATTATTAGCAAAAGAGGGCAGAGTCTGTAAGTTATTGAAAGTTCAGGAATGTTGTACGTATATTCCAGATAACAGCAAGGATCTGGAGAAATATATAGACAACATTACCACGATCCATCATGGGACAGAGGATCTGACCGAAGAGGGTGTGTGGGAAAGATCAGTAAAGGAAATGGTCACGTGGGAAGTTGGTTTGCCAATTTGGGGAAAGGGTTCCTAGGCTTTGTGTTAAAACCCCTCATCATTGTTGTGGTTTGTGTGGTTTGCTTGTGGGGATTCATCAGAGCTTATAAGTGGTACAGGGGAAACAGAGTCGAGAGAGCTCTCAGACCGAGTGAGATGTGAATGGCCAGACTGCAGGACAGTCAATGTGAGAAGGTGGCCTGATATATGCCGTACACTAGTTCTAGTGGGCACCTTGTATCAGTCCAAACAACCCCTTATGGTGAATTGGTTAAAGACAACCTTTATTGAAAGCTATCCTAGTCGTAGCTATGGAGAGCAGCCTTCAGGCTAAGTCTTGAAGGATTGTAAAGCAGTTTGTTTTACCAGTCTATGATCTCTTGAATGATCAAATGAAAGGACAAACACATGAGGTATATATTTAAAATATATGTATTTAGGATAAAACACACCCCTCTAGTCTCTGTATGAGACTGGAGTTCGAAGTACTTAATTTACAAGTTAGCAATCAACAGTAATAGCACAAATACATGTCTGGGCCCTAGGGGCGTACCAAACCATATACCAAGAAAGTGGTATAAGAACAACGACTGAACTAGACACAAGGCCTAGAGCCTGTAGAATCGCTGGGACCCCAAGGAACCACCCAAGGTAGTGACACAGAGGACCCACGGGGGCCGTGTGCAGTGTGTTAACACAACCGCGGTTTCCCGTTCGCTTCTATGGGCAATGTCGCGGTTGGAAATTTAAAGATTAGGGACACTTAGAATCGAGTCAGGACCAAACTCTTTTGGACTTAAGAAGTTCTAGGGCTAGCACCCACGGGAGCACCAGAGTACTCGTGTTACCTCACCCAGGAAAGCCGGGTGCATAGGTGTCTTTTGGTGTCGGGTCGCGTCGTCGATTACAATGGAAGCTGGCAAAGAACTGCTGCTGTCGTGAAGAGGAGAAGTGTCCGAAGAGATGCAAGCCTGGATCTAGGATGGAAGGAACCTGAAAGCAGAGGGGACAGAGTCTGGGTCATTAGCCAGTGACCGAGGGCAGGATGGACCAATGCCCACAGATGTCGGGTGCTTCAGGTGAGTTGATGGGTGTCTTGACTCTTGCGCCACGAGGTCCAGGAGGTGTTGACAAAGTCCACGAGCTGGATTCGAGCTGTACCACGAAGTCTGTCAAGTGCTGCAGTATCGGCGACCAGATTGGACCAAACAAGCCTTAGCAACGGCAAGTCACAGGAATTCAGGGAAGGGACTGCGGTGCAGACCAGCAAGGTCTGAGGGACTCACCCAGCAAGGGTAAGTCAGGGCACATCTGGCGCAACCAGGAAAGCCGAAGTAGAAGAGGAGTTGCCTTCATGGGGACCTACTAGCCAACAGACTAGCGATCGCGAAGGAGCCTCAAGCGGTCGCACTTGAAACTGGCCCACGGGTCACTCGTGGAGTGGAGGCCAGCAATCTTTGGTGCAGGAGGTGCTCAAGGGAGGGGCTACTTGGAGCCCAAAGCACAACTTTGAGGAGGCCCAGGAAGATGCTGTTGCTGCAAAAGATTACATTGTCCAGGGGTCACGGTTCCATGTCACCCACATTAGCCACGGGCCTCAGCTTTGCTATGGACTCAGGGTAGCCTCGGGGTAGTCTGGAAATCCACCTCTGGGGATGCAGAGACTTCAGCGTCCAGCAGGAGCTTCAGAATTGCAGACCAGTCAGTTGCTTCTTTGGTGCCTGCCAAGCAGAGGAGTCACTCCTTGACCCAAAGGGAGATTTATTCCATCTTCTAGTCGAGATAGAAAGTTGAAGGTCCAGGATATATGTTGCAGAGTTTCGTCCAGGGTAATCTAAAGTCGCAAGGACTGGGTTCTCATACTTATACTAAGTTTGGGGGTTGGACATACTCTAGGGACCCACCTATGGGAGGGTTTGGAAAGAGGGGTGGTTACACCCATTTACTTTGTCCAGTTTCACGCCAGAGCAGGGGCAGGTAGCCCCTGCAACTGGTTTGAACTGGACTATGCACAGGGACACCAAATGTGCCCCCAGTGCAGGACTTCAAAGCACCAGAGAGTGCTCCCGCCCAGCCCCAATACATATCTGCCTGTCTGGGGAGGTGGTTACACCTCCCTTCGACAGGAAACCTATTGTCCAGGCCTCCCCTGCCGTAGTTTCGGTCAGCAGCAGGAGGCCAGACCCATGTCTGTGGCAGAGGCATCCATTTTGTGATGCCAGGGCTCAAGAAAGTCCTACTGGGTTAGACCTGTGTGAACATGTCTATCCCTCTAGAAGGGTGGAAAGCTACCCCTGCTGCCAGAACTGGCGGGGGGGGGGGGGGGGGTAGTATTCCAAGATGTTTGACACTAAACACAACATGTTTTGATGCAGCCATTCCAAAGTTAGCATTTACCACGAGGTTATAATGCACTTAAGAGTATATGGTATGGCTGTATCACAGAACAGCCATAAGGAAGTATTTCCGAAAGCTGCAGAGGGGTTTCAGCTCATGCTTGGGCACCCTCTCACACAAAATCAAGCACTCTGCCTTTAGGATTGTCAAGGCCTGCCATAGGAGTGACTTATAGGTTTATATGTGTCTGTATATATAGGTGGATATAGGTAGCATATACCACTGTAAGGGGTGCAAGAACACCCTTACCCAAGCTGCAGTAGCAGACCTGTGGTGCCATTTTGGAGTGCTTCCCAGGGGTGGCATAATACATGCTTCAGCCCCTGGTAGGCCTCTGAGGTACCTATGCCCTAGGTACATAGTATACCATATACTAGGGGCTTATAAGGCACTCGATAATCTAATTAGAGATGTACCTAATGTACATGCAAACCATTTTAGAGAGGAAACAGCTAGGCTGTGGGCCTGATTAGCAGGGCCACAGCCAGACTAAGGTCGAAAAACAGAGAAACACCAGCAAAACGTGGGGATACCCATGTGAAGCAGATCCTACTCTCCTACAGCCACGAGTACTCTTACAGTGGAAACCCTAACTAGATGTATCTAAGCGTACCTAGAATGTATGTTGGTGTATAGCCAAGAATCCCCCTAGGAAAGACCCAACCCAGTACCTGATGTGAGAGAATGAAGGACCCTATATTGGTCTCTAGTTGGACACCCCGCGAGGAATGTCAGACCACTGCGAGCTGGAGTGTCTGCATGCAGGGACTTCAGCGTCCTCTGTCAGCATGGATGTTTTCTCCTCTGCCTTGCCCAGCAAAGATGTGGTATTTATATACCCGAAAGGTACCCTTAGGGGTGCCACCTAGATGTGTCATGGTACTGTGGGCATGTCAGCCAAGGATGATGGTAGTTGTGACCCTTGTACAGAGTTATTATGCAGAAATTGGTAATCCTGCTGGTATACTAAGAATCCTCATGCATAATAAATAAATCTTGTTTTTGAAGAAAACCACACAAAATTTTTTCAGCACCTAACTGGGTAAAAGGTCAGCACCAGAACTGTTATGTAGAACAATGGTTGGACAAATGTAGGTAAAATGCTGCGCAATCTACATCGGCCTATATTGGGGTACATTGGGGTTTATAACACTTCCCTTGTACTGCAGGACCGCACCGTCACTACAAAAATTCAGGAGAGAACTCAAGACCTGGAAGTTCGAATGAACAACCCACCACACAGCAGCCAACATCTTCAGAACCTCGAGACCATCACTGGTGATTTGCTACACTCTATAAATGTTTGATTGATTGATCCCGCACTGCAATGTGCATCACTCCAGTCCACCCACTATACGCTATCGCACTCTATGCCAATCCAATCTACGCCACTTTACTGTATGCCACTTCACTCTATGCTACTACACTATACGCACCTCCATTCTACACCACTACAATGTATGTTATTCCAGTATAGCCCACTACGCTGCACTCCACTCCAGTCTACCCCTCTCTAAATTATTCCACACAGTGAGCTACTCCACTGTCGCCACTCCACTGTATTCCACTACACTCTACTTGATTCCACGGTATGCTACTCCACTGTATGAAACTCCACGCTACACCTAACCACTGTATGCCACCTCACTGTACACCTCTCCTCCCTAAGCCACTTCAATGTATGCATCTGCACACTTCTGCTACATTTTACTCTATTCCATTGGATGCCATTCCACTGTGTGCCACTCAACTGTATGGTATTCTACTCTACCTTCCCTTCACTGTATGCCACTGCAGTCCATGCCACTCCACTGTATGCCAATACATTCTATGCTATTCCACTGTACTCCACTACATTTTAATCTACTTTATGCTATGCCACTGTACACCAGTACACTCTACGCTATTAGACTGTATTCAACTCCACTCTATGCCACACTACTGTATGGTATTCCACTCTACAACACTCCTCTGTACACCACTGCAGTCTACTTCCGTCCACTATACTCAACTATACGCTACTTTACTATGCGCTATTCCACTCTGCTTCACACCACTGTACGCAAGAACACAGTACGTTATTCCACTGTATGACACTCAACTGTACAATACTCCACTCTACACCACTCCAGTGTACGATACTCCATTCATCGCCACTCGGTTATACACTATTGCATTGGATTCTACTCCACTGTATGCTATTCCATTCTACCCTATCCGCTGTACTCCACTTCGGTCCACGCCCCTGCACTGTATGGCACTCTACTGTATGGTGCTATATCCTAAGCTGTTCCACTGTTCACCATTACATTCTACTCTACTCTATGCTCCACTCTTTGCCACTGCACTCTACGCCTCTCCACTCTACCCCATTACACTCTACACCACTCCACTGTACACCACTCCACTGAATGCTATTCTAATCTACCACACTACACTATATGTAGGCTTTCCTGTTTTCAATTTCTATTTTTGGTAAATTCTGGTGGGGTTTTACCAGTGATTTCAATACCTTAAAAACAGTGGTTATCAGTGGTTACACATTTGTACGCGATTAAAAACCTAGAAAGAGTGTTTTCCGGTGTTTATGGAATGTTTTGCTTTTATTATTGCTTGCTTTCTGCACTGATAGCGCATGGTGTATTGACTGTGTACGTACAGTGTATATGAGGTCCAAATACATTATTTCAAATCAAACTTATTGTAGTACACCGTACAATGCTTTTTCAGTGAATCTTTGGACATGCGCCCGCTCTTTCCTTCCCAAGTAAACTTTTCTCTGTGAAAAGGCCCTCTCAACATTGGCACTTGAGAAGGGCAACGCCAAAACAGCCAGTGCGCCATTTGCTAACTCTGGCCACTGGCATAGTTTTCCATGCCAATTCTGGTGCACCTGAAGATTGTGATTCTCTGGGACATGTTCTGCGACATATACGTATACCTCTCACTACAGCTTGCATTGAATGTTTAAAGCCGGGGGCGTTTGACACTCCACCTACTATCAATACTGACTCCCTAGAAAAGGGGGCGGATTTATTAAGGGTTTCACCCATTCTCTGTCAGTGGGTAAATGTGATGGTACATACTGGAAAAGATTCTTATGAAACCAGCCATTTCACCTATCAGTGAAAGAATCAAACCGAGCTAAAAGTTCAAATATGATTTTGATATTTCCTCATTCTTTACAGTTTATAAAATGAATAAATAAGACCTAAAACATGCTTCTGAACCCTGCATCATTAGACCAAAGACCACAAAACTGATAAAAGCAAGAGGAAGAAGTAACAATATTTTAGTGGCATCCCTAAACAACAAAACTCAAGCAGAATAATGCTAGCCCAGTCTTTCTTACCGCTAGCATGTATAACGTTACATTGCATTGGCCCCTTCAGGAAGAAATAAAAATGACTCTTTCACTCTCCTTTTCCTTTCTCTGTATGGCATTTATTTTGTGGTTGTTCAGGTGTTTATCAGTGTTGATATGGGGAGGGCTATTTCCCTTTCAGTTGGTTTTTATCAGTTATTTTAGGTATAAACCTAAAACAGGATAGCCTAACAATATGACACTTCAGTCTACACCACTCCATTGTACACCACTCTACTGTACCCGACTCCACTATACACTATCCCACTGTACGCCACTCCACTCTACATCACTACACTGTATGCAAACCCATTGTACTCCACTCCACCTTATGGTACTCCGCTCTATGCAATTCCACTCCTTGACACTGTACTGTACTCCACTATATCAATCAATCAATCAGAACATTTGTAAAGCTCACTACTTACCCGTGAGGGTCTCAAGGCGCTCTACGTCATTGCATTCTATGCTAATCCAGTGTATGCCACTCCACTCTTACAGTGTATGCAGTGCCACTCTATGCCACTCTACTGTATGTTATTCCACTATACCCCACTCTACTGTACTGCACGATAAGTTTACTCCACTACATGCCACTCCACTGTACGCTACTCTACTACATGCTATTCCATTTTATGCCACTCCACTCTATGCTACTACACTAAACGTGATTCCACTATCTGCCACTACGTCTACAACACTCCACTGTACCCTATTCCACTGAATTCCAGTACACTGAAAGCTACTACACTCTATGCCACTCCAGTTTACATGACTCCACTCTATACTATCCCACTGTACGCCACTCCACTTTTCATCACTACACTGTATGCAAACCCACTGTACTCCACTCCACCTTATGGTACTCCGCTCTACGCAATTCTACTCCTTGACACTGTACTGTACTCCACTCTATCAATCAATCAATCAGAACATTTGTAAAGCTCACTACTTACCCGTGAGGGTCTCAAGGCGCTCTACTTTATTGCATTCTATGCTAATCCAGTTTATGCCACTCCACTCTTACAGTGTATGCAGCGCCACTCTATGCCACTCTACTGTATGTTATTCCACTATACCCCACTCTACTGTACTGCACGATAAGTTTACTCCACTACATGCCACTCCACTGTACGCTACTCTACTACATGCTATTCCATTTTATGCCACTCCACTCTATGCTACTACACTAAACGTGATTCCACTATCTGCCACTACGTCTACAACACTCCACTGTACCCTATTCCACTGAATTCCAGTACACTGAAAACTACTACACTCTATGCCACTCCAGTTTACATGACTCCACTCTACACTATCCCACTGTACGCCACTCCACTTTTCATCACTACACTGTATGCAAACCCACTGTACTCCACTCCACCTTATGGTACTCCGCTCTACGCAATTCTACTCCTTGACACTGTACTGTACTCCACTCTATCAATCAATCAATCAGAACATTTGTAAAGCTCACTACTTACCCGTGAGGGTCTCAAGGCGCTCTACGTTATTGCATTCTATGCTAATCCAGTTTATGCCACTCCACTCTTACAGTGTATGCAGCGCCACTCTATGCCACTCTACTGTATGTTATTCCACTATACCCCACTCTACTGTACTGCACGATAAGTTTACTCCTCTACATGCCACTCCACTGTACGCTACTCTACTACATGCTATTCCATTTTATGCCACTCCACTCTATGATACTACACTAAACGTGATTCCACTATCTGCCACTACGTCTACAACACTCCACTGTACCCTATTCCACTGAATTCCAGTACACTGAAAGCTACTACACTCTATGCCACTCCAGTTTACATGACTCCACTCTACATCACTCCATTTTACGCTATTTCATTGCACTCCACTCACCTGTACGCCACTACTGTTGCAGGGATTCTGTACATACAGAGAACTATGCGCAACCAGGACCTCAGTGTGTAGTGGTGTACCAAAATATCCACCTCGGTGCCCAGAACACCAACCTGACTAGCTATAGTGTCTCATTCATTCTCCGTGCTACAGCAAAGCTACCAGTGATTAGACATCATAGAACAGGCTACTCCGTCCCTCTCAGGATACGTGGGAACAAGAACACTCTTTCGTTCAAACTCTCGTACTTGTCCACAACATGAGTACATAGAGTCAAGGAATAGTTTAAAAAGTTCATTTTAACTAACGTGCTCTATAATGCAGTACACAGGCCAATATTAGCAGCAAAATGCATAAGATCAAACAAATCAGCAGTCTTACAATTCCATATAGAACAAAAGGAGAAATCATATTATAATGATAGGGTAAACAGGACTATAGCGCCTTGACACCCTCCCTGTGCTAGAAGCTAGTTTATTATTAATATAGAAGACCTCCAGGCTTTGTCAGGGGACCCCATTCCTCCGAGTTCAGATGCAGGAATTTACATCTTTGGACGAGCACAGCTCTTCTATCCTGGAAAGCGTTTCTCCAAGTGTGTTTAACATGCATGCACAGCAATATTAAAAGCACCAGATGTCCAGGTTTGCAGCTGTGTTCTATGTTATGGTATGGACGTGAGACTGACCAAAACAATTCAACAGAGCTCATTGTTTTTTTACCTTGAACACGCTGTGCAGACTTAGAGCACAGTGCACAGATAGATATGTGAAAGGCGGACAGTTCTCATGTGAAAGCGAGCAAGCAAAGTGTTTACGAGAAATGTGCCATGTAGTAACGTGAGCAAAAGCGGCAAAATGGCGACCAAGCATATACTAGCTTATGCTAACTTAGTAATGTCTGCAGGTGAGTCCATATCCTCACAACACTACAGTGTGTGGCATTCCACTCTACCCTACTCCACTGTGCGCCAATAGACTGTACACCACTCCACTGTATGCCATTCCACTGCACCACACTGCACTGTGCGCTATTCCACTCTATGCCACTTTACTGTCTCCACTATTCGCTGCTACGCTTTATGCCATTGCACTCTACGGCACTCAACTCCTAACTATTACACTGTTTGCAACTACACTCTATGCCACTCCACTATATGGTATTCAACTCAACAGCACTCCACTGAATGCCTCTCCACTCTGCGCCACCACAATATACGCCACTCTACTGTGTGCTGCTCTACTATACAGTATTCCATTTCACGCCACTCCATTGCAAATCACTATACTGAACAATATTCCACTGTATGCGACAACACTCTACGACACTCCACTGCGCGCTATTCCATTGTTTTTCACTCCACTGTACACTACTCAATTCTGAGCCATTCTAGTGTACCCCACTCCACCCTACAACCCTCCATTCTACACTATCCCATTGGACGTCACTCTGCGCAACTCCATTGTATGTTATTCCACTCTAGCCCACTCCACTGTACCCACTGCAGTGTACCCCACTCCACTGTACGCTACTGAACTCAACACTATTTCACGGTATGCCACTCCTTTTTACTCCACTCTATGCTATTCAAGTCTATGACTCTTCACTCTACCCAACTCCACTCCATGAACCTCAAATCTACTTTACTAAGTGACAATCTCCGCCCCTCCTATGTACCAATCAATAATCCACTCTATAGCACTCCACTTTACAACATTTTACTCTACTCTATGCAAATGGACAGCACTCTTGTTTACTCTATGCTGCTATATGTAGGAGAGTAGAATCTGCTTCACATGGGTACCCCCACTTTTTTGCTGGTGTTTCACTGTTTTTCAACCTTAGTCTGGCTGTGGCCCTGCTAATCAGGACGCCAGCCTAGCTGATTCCTCTCTAAAATGGTTTCCATGTACATTAGGTACATATCTAATTGGATTCTGGAGTACCTTATAAGCCCCTACTATATGTATACTATGTACCTAGGGCATAGGTACCTCAGAGGCCTACCAGGGGCTGAAGCATGTATTATGCCACCCCTGTGAAGCACTCCAAAATGGCACCACAAGTCTGCTACTGCAGCTTGGGTAAGGGTTTGCTTGCACCCCTTACAGTGGTATAGACTATCTATATCACTACCTTATACAGACACATATAAACCTATAAGCCACTCCTATGGCAGGCCTTGACAATCCTGATGGCAGAGTGCTTGGTTTTATGTGAGAGGGTGCCCAAGCATGAGCTGAGCCCCTCTGCAGCATTCAGAAATACTTCCTTATGGCTGTTCTGTGATACAAAAAAAATTGAAATAGTCAGCGCACTACATTATGAAGCACTAATGAACACTAATATGAAAGTTGAAATCAAAACTCACTACAATTGTAAAGAAAGTGTAGCGTGCAAACCGGAAAGGTAGCCAGCCTGAAGCAACAAACAAAGAAGCAGGTGAACCATCACCCGTGTACCGGATGCACAGCAGTGTAGAGTATTGGAAAGTGTTAAACTATGTACTCTGAAAGAAAACAGTTCTCAATGTGGAAAACAATTTTGTCAACCAAAATGCTAATGAACAATATTCATAATCATTTAATTATTAGACTGACATAGAATCAAAGTTGCTGCAAAAAAACTGCATATAGACATTATGCTCATACATTTCAAAAGAACATGTTGAACATTCATCAATATTCGTTTTAGAAAAAGAAGAAAAATCATCGGCAAAATACATAAAACACATAAATAGTTGACATTGTTGTGGCCAATGCCCAATGCATTTCGGGATAACCAAAAATCCCTTCTTCAGGGGCCTCTGTTTGAAAAAATACAAAAACAAAACAACATGGTTGTACAGCGTTTGGTATCTGCAAAGAGATGTTCACCAACAGATGCAACGTGCAAAGCCAAAGTGGTTCACACACCTGTACGTGTAAAACTCCAAATAATTGTCTGCACCATGTTGAAGATGTGTAAACCGCAAAGCCCCAAAGAAGCTATGACCGAAATCATGTGTCAAGTGAAAAGAAAAATAAAGAGTGAAAGCACCGATTGGGTCCCACACCGCTGTGAAAAACAAACATAATGCTAGTCAACAAAGAATGGTGCTGGATAAACAGCACTTACTGATAAACAAACATGTCTGTTGTATTGATGCTGGCCCAAAAATGTGCGTTCACTTTACTTCTAAAAATACGACAAAGAACGTATAAATGTTGATTTGTTATTAGCCCAAAACCTGCCTCCCAAATGTGCGTGTGTATACTCACTATAGACGCATACAAACTCCTCGAAAAACTACTCAATGTTCAGCAACATCTGTTAATATGCAAAAGTGAGAAGCATGAAACTCAAACGTCTACCTGGCCCAAAATGAATAAAGATGAAAACTGAGAAAGGTGAAACTAGATTACCCCATATATCAAAGTGATTGCCAATGATGAATAGTTAGCCGTGAGGATGGCTGGCTATGTCCTGTTGAATCAATCTGTCGAAACTGCGGTTCAAAAAATGTCCGGACAATGCTGTCTTTCAAATCCGGCAACCTGAAACAATGAAATAACTACGGTGTAGTAAAAAAAAAACATTGCTCTCAACACGTTTTAAGAATTCGGACCGTGCATAAGTTTCCAAATATCTGCCCACATACCTATTCTGTTGCCTGAAGTCCGCACCATGACAACGCGAAACAAAGTCTCGATAACTGTTGTTCATAGTCACCAGAGTGCACCACACAGATTTATAAACGACGCTTGCAAGCGTCGAACGTGCTAGAACGCGGAATTGGAATAAACAACGAAAGAGGACTTAGGTTGCTTAAAACTACTCGCCATATGTAAACAGAATGTTGTGCAGAAAAAACTCTAATATTGCCTGAACGATCCAATGGTTATTATAAAAAATATCTCACTGTGATGTGCCAGCGAACGTTGTCAATAGATGCCAATAGATGCCAAATCATGCTCACACGAACACGACAAAGTAGCGAGGAAAAAATATATTAAAGCGGCTAAAGCAAGAAAAAGCATATAAATCTAAGTAAGTGAAAGCTTCAACTGATTATTAGACCCTAACTTGCACCTCTGACAAAAATGTATAATTAACGCTTAAACAATGCAATGAACCACAATAACAGTTAAGTTTCACCAAACGTCATCAAATTGAAATGGAGCCATCGTCAAGGAGAAGACACTGGTGATCTACACCAAAAACCAAATCTGTACCAGAAATACACACACTAGTAAGACTAGGAAGTAAAGGAGATAAAAACACAAAATAGTGCTAGATAAAACAGTGAGCAAATGTGATGTGAAAACCAATCTGGATGCCAACAGTTGATGTAAATGACTGTGGGAAATAAAAAAAGTGAGACACTAGAAATAAAGTGAGACACGAAAAATTAAAGCAAATAAAAACAAGGTTGACAATTATGTGGAGAAAACCGTACATACAATCTAAATAATTTATAAAAAACATTGCATTTCAAGTTTGTCATTGAGCCCCGCGGGTACTACCATTTGAAGATATTTAGTCCACCACACCTCCCTTTGGGCTTTGGGTATTCTCTCTGACTAACTTTGCGGCGAATCTTCACTAGACGTCCTTCCTCTCCGCGAGTTCAGGTGAAGTGCGCCACAGAACGGGCGCTGCACCTGGGTCTGGATTTATTTCTTGAAACACTGGCGCCCTAACCTGCTGACTCCGCGATAGACTCTTGGCGGCCATTTTGTGGTTGAAACTTGAACTAGATGTATTCCGCTCCTGAAACTCTTTGATTCTACTCTTAGATTTTTGGGCCACTGTGCTAGTCTTTAGTCTTTTTCTGTGAGGTGATTTGACAATCCTGACAGTATCCTCCCTCAAAGTGCTTCCTTTCTGCTTAGGTTTGTTTGGAAACCTACCATGAAATTCCCTGATCAAACGTGGGGCATGAACTTCTGTAGACCTTACCCAAGATCTTTCCTCAGGTCCATAATCCTTCCAATCCAATAAGTAGTACAAATGCCCTTTCTGGACCCTTGAATCCAAAATCTGTTGTACTTCAAACTACTTTCCTTTCTCCGTTTGGATTGATTTTGGGGGCCTATTGATTCATAAGTTTTTGGACACCTTCTTTAACAAAGAAACGTGAAAAACTGGATGAACTCGTAACCCCTTAGGCAACCTCAACCGAAAGTTTAAAGCCCTCAATCTTTTCTCAATTAGGTAGGGACCAATAAACCTCGGGTGAAACTTCCTAATCCCTTTTAATCGAAGATTTTTTGTATTCAACCAAACCTTATCTCCTACATGTAATTCTGGTTCTTTCCTTCGTTTCCTTTCTGCATAATGTTTGTAACTTTCCTTAGCCTGATTTAAATTCTTGTTGGCTAAACTATGCACTCGTGTCATGTGTTCTACAAGATCAGTAATTGCTGGAATATCCACCTCCTAAAAATTTAATGATTGATGTGGATGCCTACCGGTATTTAAATAAAAGGGGGAATAACCTCTGGAAACATTTTCTGCATTGTTATGTGCAAACTCTGCTGCCCACAGGTAATCTGACCAATCTTCCTCTTGATCTAATAAACACAATCTAAGGTATTGTTCTAATTCTTGATTGGTCCGCTCTGTTTGACCATCAGTCTCTGGATGATAACTTGTCGTGTATCTAGTTTCTATGTTCAATTTTCTAGTAAAGGCTCTCCAAAAATGGGACAAGAATTGGGTTCTCCTATCTGATATTGTGATCTTGGGAATTCCGTGTGCTCGAACAACATTTTGACTAAAGGCACTCGCCAGTGTTTTAGCCGGGGGCACACCTTTTAGGTTTAAGGTATTTTATTGGTGTAACACATAGAAACAAAAAATACAAATCATAGACAGTGTCAAAGCATAGCGGCAAAGGCCATATACCGGGCAGGAGGCCCTTCAAAGAACATTCCAACAAAACGTTAGTCCGCTATGACACTCAAAGATAAGCGGTGTTGCGAAATCATAAAAAGCCCCCTCCCAGGCCACCCTCCCCGAACCCCAACCTTCAAAAATCCCTCCCTCCCCCTGCCCTCCCCTCGTCCAGTGCATGGATCTGATCATCCCCACCCTCCCCCGCCACCTCCCCAGGAAGGGCCCCCGTCAGGTTTCCATTCAAGAGGTCGATTCCTCTAGTGTCGTAAGTCGCAAGAGGCGAAGATATCTCGGGCAGGTCAGTTCCCTAAATTCAGTAACCAGCAGGGACCGAAACGGCTGCCAGAGGTCATTGAACTGCTCCGCATTCCCTGCTACTGTAAGCAACAGTTTCTCCATTCCCAGCACATGCCACAATCTATGAAGCCAGCCCGTGACAGTGGGGAGTGTAGTGGAGCGCCAGTGTGCGAGGATGTTCTGCATCGCCGATCCCAGCGCAAAAGCTATCTGCCTACCCCTGCGAGATCTTAAGGGATACATCAACCTGTTCGGGAGGCCTAGTAATATGTATGCTGGGAGGCGTGGCAGTTCAGTGTCAAAATGGGAGTCGATATCGTCTATCACCTCTTTCCAGTAGGAGTCGAGGAGCGGACAGTCCCACAGTATATGTGTCAGCGTGCCCACCCGCCCGCACCCCCTCCAGCAGGCGCTATCTTTGCTGTGGTCCATGTCGTGTACCCGCTCCGGGGTGTAGTACCAGTATGTTGACACTTTGGTTAATGTTTCAGTGAGTCCCATATGGTATGCCGAGTGCCTGGCCCTATATGCTACCTGTTCCCATTCTTTGTGACTCAGGGACCTGCCCAATTCTCTCTCCCAGTGCTCCCTTCCTGGATTATAGAAGTGTGAGGACGGTGGTTGTAGAAGCTGAAAAAGGTCAGTTATTAGCTTTGCGTCGGACGAGCGAGATAGAAGCCAGCGTTCATAAGGGAGGAGTCTCCTGTCGGCCGTCTCTCGCACCTGTGGGTGCAACGCCCAATGGCGAACCTGCAAGTAACGCAACCTCTCGGTCTCCGGGAGCGTGTATACCTGTCGGAAGCATGGGAAGGGGATGACCCCCTCCAGGTCGTACATATGGCACAGGGCCCGGCACCCCACCGCACGCCAGTGAGCGAAGGCCCCCCTTCAATCCCGGGGTAAAGTCAGGGTTATCAATCAGAGGCGTGAGTGGCGAAGGGAATGTTGTCAGGCCGTGCGTGGCGTTGGTGGCATCCCAGACCCGCAGGGGTACCATCGTGATGAAGGAGGCGTATAGATTCGCAGGGCGGTGAGCCCTATGCAGGAAAGGCACCTCCTGCAGGGGCCTGCCCGCCACCTCCTGATCCTGAAAGAGCCAGTGCTTGTCGGATTCCCACCTGCTCCACTCCACCAGGTAGCGCAGCTGCGCCGCTTGAAAGTACTTGCGGAGGCCTGGAATCCCCAGTCCCCCGGCCTCCGGTGCCAGCATAGAGAGCGCCCTCCTCATCCTGGGCTTCTTGCCCCGCCATATGAAATGCCTCAGGTCCAACTGCGTCCGCTGGATCCAGCCAGCCGGCGGCTGCAGCGGCAGCACCCTAAACAGATACAGAATCTGGGGTAAGACCGTCATTTTAACGGCAGCTATTCTGCCCAGCCACGAAAGGGTGCTGCGGTCTCACCGGCCTATTTCCTCCCGAATCTTCCTGCCCAAGACAGCATAATTAGCGGTCACCATAGCTGGTAAGGTGGGAGCTAACTGAATCCCTAAATAGGGCACCAAATCCGTCGACCAGAGCATCGGGAACCGGCCTTGTAAGTAGGTCCTGGTAGCTGGCATGAGAGACACATCCAAGGACACCGATTTCCCCATGTTCATTTTGAAGCCCGCAACCACAGCAAAGGAGTTCAACTCCTCGATGCATGCCGGAAGGGCAGAGAGTGGATCATCCAGCGACAGTATGACGTCGTCTGCATAAAGGCTAACGGCATGAGTAAAGCCGCCAAACCTCATCCCCTTCACAGCTGAGTTGTTACGTATCCTCTGGGCAAAGGGCTCCATATACAGGGCGAAGAGCAGAGGTGACAACGGGCATCCCTGCCTCGTGCCCCTCTCGATGTCAAAACTCTTGGAGCTATAGCCATTCACCGTCCACTGAGAGCATCATTCTCTCCCCAGGAATCCGTGATGCCTTTTCTATGAGGTGAACTATCCTCTTGGTGTTGTCCACCGTCTGCCTTCCCGGAACAAAGCCCGCCTGATCCGGGTCTATAAGTCCCGGAAGGTGGGGGGCCAACCGTGCCGCCAGGATCCCGGTGTACAGCTTGAGGTCTATATTTAAAAGTGATATCGGCCTGTAGGAACCGCATTGCGTCCGGTCCTTCCCCGGCTTGGGGATAACCGTGAGAGAGGCTCGCAACAGGTCCGGCGGAATGGCGCCAGGAGTAGAGAACGAGTTGAGGTGCGTGAGGAGCGGGGCCAACGTCGCACAAAACGTTTTATAGAAGAGGGACGTATAGCCATCTGGCCCCGGGGCTTTGCCATGCTTAAGGTTGGCAATGGCGGAAATCACTTCCTCGACTCGTATATCCCTGTCCAGGTACTCCGCCTGCGAAGGCGCCAAGGAGGGGAGAGAGACCGAGTCCAGGTACGCCGCCGTCGCAGGTTCATCCGGGGGGTCTCCAGAGTAGAGGTCAGCATAAAACCTGCGGAAGGTCTCGGCTATACTGGCATCCTCCATAACTGTCAACCCCGTGGAGTCGGAGATCGCCCTAACCAGCTGCTGTTGTCGTGCCACCCTGAGCCTGTTCGCCAGCAGCCGGCCACATCTGTCCCCGCCCATGTAATAAGCGTGGCGCAGGTGCAAAGCTGCGTACTCCGCGCGGTCCATGTTCAAAGCCGTCAGGAGCTTCCTCGCCTCCTTGAGCTGCCGCCAGATTCGGGGAGCCCCTGTCCTGCAGTGCATGTGTTCAAGTTCACGGACCCGCTGGGTGAGCTCCTCCCTCTTGTGCTGCCGCTCCTTATTGTCAGCCGAAGAGATAGCTATCAATTCCCCCCGAAGTACGGCCTTCAGAGCAGCCCACTGGGTCGCCCGGGATGTATCGGAGTCGTCATTATGGGACAAATAGTCCCGAATCGTATCCGTTACGCGCGTGACAACCGCTTTCCTGTGCAGTAAGGTGTCCCGTAGACGCCAAACCCTTGGCGGGCATGAGATCGGCGGCAGACAGAGCGTGGCGGCCACCGGGGCGTGATCAGACAGGGAGACCACCCCCATCTCCGTCGCGGTGGCTAGTGCACACACCGGCGCTGTGACCAGGAGATGGTCCAGCCTCGCATAGGTTTTATGTGCATGGGAGTAATATGAATAGTCCCTATCAGTAGGGTGCATGCGACGCCAGAGATCATGGAGGTCCAACTCCGCCAGCCGCGCCTTACACCCGGTCGAGAATTCCCCAGTTTGCGGAGAGCGATTTGCGGATCTGTCTAAGGCCGAATCAAAGACCATATTAAAGTCGCCTCCGAGGATAATGTGCCTGTCCTGCGTGGCACTGACGTCCACCAGCGCTGAGCGGAAGAAGCGCTCCTGTTGTTCGTTGGGGCTATACAGGGACCCTACCGTGAAGGGGAGACCCCCAACTTTAAACCTGTAGGCCAACAGCCTGCCTTTCTGTTCTGTGTGTTTGTGGAGGACCTCTCCCCTAAAATGCCTGGCTACCAGGATCGCCACCCCCGCCGTCTTAGTATTGCTGGAAGAAAAAAATTGTGTCAGGAATTTGTGTGAGCATAGTCTGTGGCAGCCCCGAGGCAACAGGTGGGTTTCCTGAAGGAGGCAAATGTCCGCTTGGGTGCTTTCTAATAGGGACAACACAGCACGCCGTTTAACCGGGTTGTTGAGGCCCCTGATATTAAGTGTCACGATCTTAAGAGTAGTGGGTGGCATATGGGATGACAGAAGAGATAGCGCAGAGTCTCCGCATACGCGGAGTCCATCTCATGGATGCCGCCGCGGCGGCCGAAACCCCTGTGGTGCACTGGACGACCCCCCCTCCCCTCCCGGTTCCTCCCAACTCTCCAACCCAACCCCCAAACTACCCCCCTCCCTTCCCCTCCCATACAGCCTGTGCAAAACCCCCGAACTTCCAACAAACCAACCCACCGGCAGTATGCCAACAACCCCTGACCCCCTCTTCCCCCTCCCTCTCCCAACCCCAGACCCCAGCAAACCATAGTCCCAGTCGAGTCCCAAAGGGGACAAGTCTGTGGTAAGTTACTTGAGTGGACGTCGAGCCACTGTACCCTCCCCGCAGCCCCCCCCCCCGAGCCCCCAAACCTGCCGTATGAAGTAGGCTGTGATGATCTTCCCCCGGAGTGTTCTTACGCCGTCAACGCTACGTCGCTGGAGGCAGTGTCCCTGGCTACCCCGAGCACTGCGCTTTCCATGCCGGCGCTGATGGTGGGCGAGTCCGGCCTCACGGAGCGTTCAGGGGAGCGCTGCCTTGACACCCGCTACCAGCCATCCCTAGTCGAGCGCCTCCGGCGCGGCGTAGTCGTTTCTTCCTCCGTCGCGGTGATGCTCAGGACCCCGCATGTCTCCTGCAGTGAGCGTAGTTGGTGCATAGTGCCATTCCACCGAAAGATAAGACGGAAAGGGTGACCCCAGGCATTTGCGTTTCTGAAGTGTAATGGCAGATAAGTCCTGGTATAAAGCGACCGGGTGACCTCGAAAGGTCAGAGATTGCCGCCTCCGCGCTTCAGCCAGGATGCGCTCCTTGAGCGGGAAGTCCGGAAGAAAGGCCAGAATATCCGGCGGTGGTGCTGATGCCCTTCTCGGCGGCCCCACCCTGTGTGCTCTATCGATCCGAATGGGGAAGTCCGCCGACTCTCCCAAGATCTCCCTGAACAGGGCCTGTAAGTAACCGGCCACGTTGGAACCTTCTTCCGTGGACGGAACTCCCCGGACCCGAATGTTATTCCGCCGGGATCTGTTTTCAAGGTCCTCGTTATGTGCCTGAAGATCTAGCTGCTGGTCCCGGAGGTGCAGCACCTCCTGCTGCAGCTGTTCGATTTCTTTGTCTCTCCATTGGCTTGCACTCTCCACTGTGGCCACACGTTCTCCCAGGCCATCCACCGCTCTTCGTACCTCCCGCACCTCACCGGCGACCTCTTGTTTCAACGTTTGGAAGTCGTCCCTGAGGGAGCTGAAGAGGGACTCCAGGAAGGGTCTCGTGACCGGTGGCTCCCCCTCGCTTGCCTCCTGCGAACCCCTGGAGGAGCCCGGCGACGGCTACCCCCTGTCCGCTCTCTGTTGGTTCTTGCTAAGCATCTCGGGGAGAGTGCGGTCCCCCCTCTTACCGCCTCTGTTGCCTGCCATTATTGTGGGGACGGAAGTCAGCCAGCCCTTCCTGCATCACTGGCGCTCGGCCCATCGTGCTGCTGCGCGCCAACCTCTAGCACAGTGCCCCGGGGGTTCTCCCTGCACCCCACCAGGCACCCGTCTTCTTTTCATGCAGTTCAATCGGGTGCAGCCCACTCCCAATCACCAGGGCCCCGCTAGGCCCACGCCACGCTCCTCAGGCCCGTCTCCACTACCCACTGCGGGAGGGTCACCACAGTCCGCACCACTCCCGGGACTTCAGCCCCGTCGCTGCCACCGTTGGCCACCACTCCCCCTCACCTCTGGGGGTCAGCGCAAGGCCATGGGGCCCACCTCCTCTCCGGGATCCCGCTCCTCCAACCAAGGGGGTGACCGCCCCATTCACTCCCGGGGCACCGCAAGGCCCCCGGACCCCACCTGCCATCCCCAGGCCACACTGGCAGTGTCCAGCTCCTACCGCCTCCGGTGGCTCCCTCCGCAGGCTCTCAGCAGTTCCGCGTGTTGAGTAACGTGTCCCTTCAAGGATCGCCGGGCCCCCGGTCTGAGCCCCGCTCCGCCACCGCAATCCCCAGGGGGCCTGCAGGCTTCTCCATTGCGCGATCGGCCAGTCTCTGGACCTCACATGGTTGGTGCCACCAGGCGGATGTCTGCCGGGGCCCAGGCCCGGCTGCAGGGATGCACACCGGCCCCTACGCCCCCCACGCACACCAGGCCCGATCTTCCTCATGTGTTACAGGGCCTGCGGCCTCTCCGCTGCTCTCCTTCTGGTGTCAGGCGATCGGGGGGACGTCCACGGGGGCCCTGGCCGACCCCAAGCCCCTCCGCTGCCGGACTGGCTGCCTCTCCCACAAGCTCACCCTCCGGATTCAGGCCACGAGTCTCTGCGGCCAGGTCTTCTCCACGCGGTACACCGGGGGGTCCCACCGCTCTTGCCCGCTCCCCCTGCCGCTACACCTCACCGGCGCCACTGGCTTGTGGCCCTTTCGACGTCGAGCTCCACCTCCGGCGTCGCCGACGCACCTCAGCTCCTCGAGGGCCCGATTCTCCCCCGGGTCCTCCTCCTCACAGGTCGGCCGTCCCTCCGTCTGCCTACCAAGGAGGCCGTGCTGCTCGGGACAAGCTCCGCCTGTCTCGAGTCCCTCCTCCTGCAGCGTGCCGGATCCTCCGCCGGGCACCTCCCGGCCGTCGGTCCCCCACATCAGACCGGCAGCCGCTAGGCCCCCATCCGCTTCGTCCCACACCCGGGCTCAGAATTGCCTCGTTGATAGGCCGCGCCCCCGGCCAAGCGCAGAGGAACGGCGCTGGTTCCCGGGCCTGGTCCTGCCTCCGGCTGCCTCCAAATGTCTCCTCACTGTGTGGCTCCTCCAGCAACCCTCCTCCAGGCTTCGCCTACGTGCGGAGTCGACCCGTGCAGCTCGGTCCTAGCCCGTACTCCGGCCACACACCACGATCCACGCCGTCAGGCCCCGGCTCTCGGCCCCGCCTCCTCGCCGCTCCTGCCCTCGCCCGCCCTTCTGGGCTCCGACAGTGCTTTTCGGGGGCTGCTCCGAGCTCCAAAGGGAATCCGCCGATACTCCACCACCTCTACAGCGATTTCCCGGCAGAACGGGGGGAGATTCTGCAAGAAAGTGCGGTCTAGGGGCCTAGGGTCTCGGGAGCTCGCGGAGAGTACAACCGCTTACCTCGCCACCTTGGCCACGCCCCGGGGCACACCTTTTAAAGGTACAAAATGGGCCATCTTAGTAAAGGCATATACGCACACCAAGATGGTATCAAACCCTTGGCTCGATGGCAAATCAACAATTAGATCTAATGTGACTGTATGCCAGGGGCAGGGTGGGGTTGGTAAGGGTTTCCTCCAGCAACCCTCCTCCAGGCTTCGCCTTCGTGCGGAGTCGACCCGTGCAGCTCGGTCCTAGCCCGTACTCCGGCCACACACCACGATCCATGCCGTCAGGCCCCGGCTCTCGGCCCCGCCTCCTCGCCGCTCCTGCCCTCACCCGCCCTTCTGGGCTCCGGCAGTGCTTTTCGGGGGCTGCTCCGAGCTCCAAAGGGAATCCGCCGATACTCCACCACCTCTACAGCGATCTCCCGGCAGAACGGGGGGAGATTCTGCAAGAAAGTGCGGTCTAGGGGCCTAGGGTCTCGGGAGCTCGCGGAGAGTACGACCGCTTACCTCGCCACCTTGGCCACGCCCCGGGGCACACCTTTTAAAGGTACAAAATGGGCCATCTTAGTAAAGGCATATACGCACACCAAGATGGTTTCAAACCCTTGGCTTGATGGCAAATCAACAATTAGATCTAATGTGACTGTATGCCAGGGGCAGGGTGGGGTTGGTAAGGGTTTCAATAATCCTTTAGGAGCTTGCCTCTCTGATTTTCCCCTTGCGCAGATCTCACAAGTGGCTACATATTGACGCACATCTTTGATCATACCCGGCCACCAAAAACGTCGTTTCATCAATTCTGCAGTCTTGGTAATGCCTTTATGCCCTGCCAATATGCTATCATGACTTTCTTGTAAGGCGTTTCGCTGCATTTCTGATGTGGGCAAATAGAGAGCTCCATTGTGGTACGGTAACCCTCCTCGAATTTCTCGCCTCGAATCTTCTTGCACCCATTCTCTCATTTCTTCCAGAGCTATAGAATCTTGCTCCCTTTCTTCATGTGTCTCTTGCAAGACCACTCCAATCACATTTTCTGCTGGTATGATCGTCTGACTCTCGACCTCTTCTACTACTCCGTCTGTTCCCAACCTGGACATGGCATCTGCCTTACCATTCTGTGACCCAGGTCGCAAAGTAATGACAAATTCATAGTCTGCGAAGTATAAAGACCAACGTAATTGTCTAGGTGTTAAAGTTCTGGCTGACTTCAACAATTTTAAATTCCTATGATCTGTATAGACGGTGACCACATGTATTTCTCCCATCAAATAGTGTCTCCAATCTTTAAATGCATCTTTGATGGCTAATAACTCCTTTTCAGTTATTGTATAGTTGATCTCTGCCGCCGTCAGTTTCCTAGAACGAAACGCCACTGGATGCAATTGCCCTGTAGTCTTATGTCTTTGGGACAACACACCTCCCAAAGCCAGATTTGAGGCGTCGGTTTCCACAAAGAAGGGTTCAGAAGGATCTGGATGAAGTAGTATCGGTGCTGTAGTGAAATCTGTTTTCAACTGAGTAAATGCATCTTCAGCTTCATTCGTCCATTCAAATCGAGCTCCTTTCTTCAGTCATTTGGTTAAAGGAATCAATTTCTTGGAGAAGTTTTGAATGAACCTCCTATAAAAATTAGCAAACCCTATGAAACTTTGAATTTCTTTCACAGATTGAGGCGATTTCCATTCGACCACCGCATTGATCTTGTTTTCATCCATGGTTATTCCACTGGGTGCAAGCACGAACCCCAAAAATTCAACTGTAGAGACATTAAATGCACATTTCTCTAGCTTAACAAACAGATTGTTTTCTCGCAATTTTTGCAAAACCTTTTTTACATGTTCTTTGTGTTCTTCTTCAGTGTCAGAATAAATTAAAATGTCATCAATGTATACTATCGCATTTCGATCAATGAACTCCTTCAATACATCATTACTAAAATGTTGAAAGGCGGCGGGGGCATTACATAAACTATATGGCATTACTTGATACTCAAATAGCCCATGCTTGGTTTGAAAGGCTGTTTTCCATTCATCACCTTCTCGAATACGGACAAGATGATAGGCCCCTCTCAAATCCAATTTCGTGTAGACTTTTGCTTCCTTTACTTGGTCTAATAATACTGATATTAAGGGCAAAGGATACCTATTCTTTATGGTTATTCGATTGATTGCCCTATAATCGATGCAAGTTCTCAATTCTCCACTTTTTTTGGAATAAAGAAAAGTGGTGAAGATACAGGGGATTAAGAGGGTCTAATGAATCCATTTCCTAAATACTTTTGTAGATATTCCTTCAGATGTTCATCTTCTCGTTCAGTCAAAGCATACATTCTGCTACATGGGAGATTGGATCCGGGCTCCAAGTTTTTTTTACAATCATATTCCCTATGAGGAGGAAGCCTTTCAGCCTCTGCCTCATTAAACACATCTTGGAATTCTTTGTACTGCTCAGGAAGTTCTGTGGTATCAATCACGCAAATCGTAGTCTCTTTCTCACTCAAATGATAAGCTGATGTTTTTTCATGGCCCCTCTCACATTCTCTTCGACAATTCTCCTTACAGTAGCTTGAATCCAAGGTTATAGATCGTGCTGCCCAATCTATCGTAGGATTATGTTCTGTAAGCCACGGTAATCCTAGTATCAGTTGAAATTGCGGGGCATCTATTAAGTTAAACTGTAAGGTTTCGAGGTAGCCATCATCAGATTCCAATTCCACTGGTTCAGTGTGACTTACAATGGGTCCTGACGATAGATTGGTTCCATCAACAGCTCGGACGGCTTCGCTTTTCTCCTTTTTGATTGCTCTTAGACCAATCCTATCTGCAAACTTTAAATCACAAAAGTTGCCCGTAGCTCCTGAATCTATCATAACTGTTACCAAGTTCAACTCCTTCTACGGGGGGTGCAAGGCGTTTTCCGACGATGTTTGTTTAGGTTTCTTCTTTCAGTTCCGAACAAAATGCCCACTGCCTCCACAATAGAGGCATTGCTTGTTTGCTCTTCGTTTCCCTTTTTCTTCCTTAGAGAGAGGCCCCCGGGATGGCTCCTATTTGCATAGGTTCTCCTCCACGAGCGGAATCTGATTCTTTACTACTGTCTGTCCTGGCTCGATCAAACCTAGGCACACCGGGACGATAATCTCTCTTTCTCTCTCCTCTTCTTTCACTGTAACGAAAGTCAATTTCTAAAACTAGATCAATTAATGCTGAGACCTCAGTAGGTCTATTAGGCACTTGAGCCAAGGCATCTTTTAATTCATCTTTTACGCCTCGATAAAACACTGCAGCTCGCTTGCTCTCTGGCCATTCGGGCTCCAACACCAACTTGTTAAATTGGGCCAGATAGGCAATTAAATCACGATTTCCTTGTTTGATTTCCAGTAACTCATTATCTGTTGCTTGAGAGACCCTTCTTCTGTCAAATATTCTAAGAAATTATTTTTTGAATTCATCTAAATCATATGAAATAGGATCGTTTCTGGTTACCAAAGGCATTGACCAAGATGCTGCGTCCCCACTTAAATGAGACAGAATGAATGCCACTCGAGATTGCGCATCTGGGAATACAGCTGGGCGCCACATAAAATGCAAAGTACATTGTGTCAAGAACACCTGAGCCTTCTGTGGGTCTCCATTAAAGCGCTCAGGTGGTGCCAAGGGAATTACTGGGGAAAGAGAATGAATAACTTGTGTTGTAATCTTAGGTTGTGAATCTGATGCATCATTTAGATTCCCTTCAGATGAGGCCGAATATTTAAAACTGGGACTGGCTACTAAATTACTCACTTTTAAGGTCAACTCAGTGGTTTCTTTTTTGAGTTCCCTATTCTCTTCTCTGACTGAAATTAATTCCCTTTGTATTCCTTCTAAGATTTCTCCTAATTTATTTAAATCCAAACCTTCCGCCATTCTGCTCAGGTGTTAATTAAACGTGGGCACTTCACTCTGTCAAGGCCCAATGTTCTTCCAATACACAAGAGCAGAATGCCGCAAGTTCCCAATGCCTTCCTAGGATTTCTCAGCCACACGAATGTTCCATGTAAGCTTATGAAACCCCAGGGAGGAAAGGGGATGGGACAGAGAAGAGACAGCCGCACCACGCCTGATTCTTCCTTCAGCTTCAGACGTATCTTCTTCTAGCCTCTTCTGACTAAGACGGGAATGTAACTAACTGCAAGAAAATATAACACTCATGGTTCACCGAAGGTCTACGTGAACAAAAAAGAAAGCTTCGCTACCTCGAAAGATGCTGGAGGAAATCCAAAAAGGATACCGTCAGGGAATCATATAGAACATCGTTTCAATTATACAAAAAGCTTATTATATCAGCCAAGAAGGATTATTATGAGACACGCATTAACAACGCTACTAACATTCAGAGAGAGACCTTCCAAATCCTGAAAGAGCTGAGTAAGAAGGAGGAAAAGGCAGATATCGTGATTGACTGCGATACCTTTCAAGGATATTTCCTCGAAAAAGTAGCGACCATCTTGTCTGATATCAAGAAGGATAACCCAGTCCCCTACATCGAACAATTGCCTCTTTCAAACTCTTCAATCCCTGTCTTTACCAGCTTCCCCGAAATTGATTCCACCATTCTGAGACAACTTGTAGTATCCACCAAATCAGGTTCCCCCGCTGATCCCTGCCCGCCCGACATCCTTCGGCTAGCAATACCGATTCTAGAAGACCAGATTTTAGATCTGTTAAACACCTCACTAGCCACTGGATCATTACCATCTACCTTCAAAGAGGCACGCGTCAGACCCCTGATAAAAAAGCCTGGAGCTGATCCAACTAGCCTGAAGAACTACAGGCCAATCTCCCAGCTGCCATTTCTGTCAAAGGTACTAGAACAGCACGTACTAAAATCCCTGTCATCCCTCCTGGAATCTCACCACCTTCTCCAGGAGCGGCAAGCTGGTTTTCGTGCCCACCATAGCACAGAACTAGTAATGCTGTCGGTACTGGATGAGCTAAGATGCATGGCTGACAGTAAAAAGCCAAGCGCCCTGATATTATTAGACCTTTCAGCGGCGTTTGATACTGTCAGCCATGCACTGCTCCTGGACAGACTGGCTAGGTTTGGGATAGGAGAGCAAGCCCTCAAATGATTAACAGCCTTCTTAACAAGAAGGACGCAGAAGATCCAGTTGGCAGACCAGGTTTCAGACGTGGGCATCTTAGCCTGTGGAGTCCCGCAGGGATCAGCGCTCTCTCCGCTCCTATTTAATCTTTACCTACAACCATTGATAGAGTCCCTGGCAAACATGAATTGTAAAGTTTTTAACTATGCCGACGATACTCAGCTGTTGCTGAGTATCGATAATACACCATCGGCTCAGTCCATGGGCCAAGACATACTACGATTTACAGTGAACTGGATGTCGTCCAATTTGCTGAAAATCAATCCAGACAAAACGGAAGTCCTCGTAATCTCAACCTCTACTTCCCCCTGGAATGATTTGTTTTGGCCACAAGAACTAGGACCTACTCCAAAACCGTGCCCTAGTGTCAAGAGTCTTGGGATGAAAATCGATCAGGAACTCTCGATGGCCAACCAAGTATCCGCTGTAGTTGGTTCCTGCACCAATCTGATCAGGCAACTACGTAAACTCGCCCCCCTGCTCTCGAGGAATATGCTGCGAACCATTGTCTCAGCCACAATAGTGTCTAGAATAGACTATGGCAATGCGTTGTACCTCGGTGTGAGAAGTTGGCCTGATATGTAGTGCGCACTATTCTAGTGATCACTGTGTATCATTCCAAACGACCCTTATTGATGATTGGTTGTAAGTCAACCTTATAGACCAGCTATCCTAGTAGCGTGGATACGAGCAGTCTTAGGCTAAACTCTAGAGGGCGTGTTAAGCCAGCTGTTTACCATCACATATACCCCTTGAACATCAAGTGAAAGGACACCACACAAGTTGTTATGAAAATAAAGGATATTTATTTATAACAAGACTACCCTGGCTCTTTATGAGTCAGGGAGCTAAGCACAATACAAAACTCTTAGGAAAATACTACTGGTTGCACAATTTACACAAATGCCCGAGGGGCACGGGAAACCATCTACACTTACAGGGAAATGCGAATGGATAGAGTCTGGAGGTACTGATTCCGGAGTGTTCCGATCAGTGGGACTAAACGAAAAAGGAACTAGACACTTGTAGAGCGAACCTGCGATGGAGCACTGAAATGCTCAAGTTACCTAGCCCAGCGGCTGCGGCTGCGTGAAGTTCGGCAAGATGTCGGGAGTCCTCGTGTAGTCTCAGGAGCCTGAAAGAAGAAGTTGCTGGCAGGCGACCAGTGTCGATATTCAGCGAGATCCAAGCCTGGATCGGTGATGAAGGAAACCTGAAAGCAGAGGGGACTCAGTTCTTAACCGCTAGCCAGCGATCGTGTGGGTACCAGGAGGGTACCGGCTGAAGTCACCTCGACCAGGTGAGTGGTTGACGTCGGACTCGGCTGTTCCTCGGACCAGGAGGCGCGGCGGCGACCAGGATGGAGGGCGAGCTGTCCCACGAAGGTGTCTGCTGTCGATGATGCTGAGCCCAGGAAGGGGCAGCGGATCTTGGCAGTGGCAACCCAAGCGGGGAAGTCACGATGGCGTCGGGAGTGGACCAGGAGGGTCCGTGGTACTCCTCTGTTGGAGGGAAGCAAGAGCCAGTCTGGAGCAACCAGACCGGTGATGAAAACAATCTTGGCGCGTCGTGTAGAGGGCCACAAGCCGGTCGGCAAGTGGTCGGACAACGCGGTGAACAGCAAGGAGCGGAAGGGCCCCCACGCAGATCTCGGAGATGCTGGGGAGGCAGACTTCGATGCTGGAGCTGCTCGGGGTTAGGGCTTCTCAAACCCTAGGTGCACTCACTCGAGGGTCCCTCGGTGGGCGTGCTAGATAAGCGTCGTGCAGGTTCTGAAGATGGCCGGTCCCGCAGTCTCGTCACACCTACGACTCTCAGCTGGGCTGATGAGGCAGGTAAAAGGTCAGAGATGGCAGGGACTCGGGTCTCGTCGAGCTGGGCAGTCTTGATCCGTAGGAGAGACGTACAGCAAACCGCAAGCGCTTAGGTGGTGCCTGCTGGTGCAGGGTGGCTACTCCTTAGCCACAAGGGAGAGTCTTCAGAAATAGTCAAGAGTTCCTTTCGTGGAAAGTGGTTCGTGATTCGGAGTTATCCGATTATCTGATTATCCAATTTGGGAAGGGGACTCGCTCCTACCTTTATTCTAAGAAAAAGGGGTTGGCCCGTGACTAGGTTCTACCTATGGGTGGAGCCAGGAGGGGGGTGGTTACACCCCTATCCTTTGTCCGGCTTCGCGCCAGCTCAGGGGCTGGTAGGCCCCCCGAAACTGGTCTGAGCCGGGCTATGCACCGTGAGCACCGGGGTGCCACTTGCAATCACCTTCCTTTCAGCCCTGCCTACCTGGAATACACAAACCCTGTCTGGGACGGTGCTAACACCGCCCTTGACAGGAAACCCTTTGTCCAAGCTCCCCTCGCTGGAAGGTCTCCCAGCAGCAGGAGGTCAGACTTGTGTCTGGTGGCAGCATCCATTTTGTGATGCTGAGGCTTGAGTCAACTTTAACCGGGGTTCAGGGTTACTTCCATGTCGTGCCCCTCTAGAAGGGGGGAATGCTAACCCCGTCGCCAGAACTAGCGAGGGGTTCGTATTCCAATTCGTATGACACCTTACTCGACATGTGCAGGTGATGCGATGCCAAAGTTAGCAAATAGTTGGCCCGCGTCACCATGGAACGGCTATTAGGACTTGGTTCCGCAAGCCGTCGACGGGCTCAGCTCGCGCCAGGGCACCATCCCACATGACTCCCCGCACTCTGCCTTCAGGATTGATAAGGCCTGCCATAGGAGTGACTGATAGGAATCCATGTGTCCATGTTAGGGTTAGGTGTAGGAATACTACCCTTACAGCAACGGGTGATTACACCACGTGGCCCCAGCTGTCGCGCAGCCAGTTGTGTCAGATTTGGGCGGCCATCCCAGGGGTGGCATAATACATGCTGCAGCCCCTGGTAGGCCCTGGGTACACCGATGCCCTGGATACCTGTGGTATGCTGAGACAGGGACTGACAAGGCGGCCCAGTTCCAATTAGTGGATGCACCTAATGTACATGTGTGTTAATTTAGAGAGAGAACAGCTAGGCTGTGGGTCTGATCGGCAGGCCCACAGCCGGGGAAAGTCGTAAACCAATGAAGCAAAAGCAAAAAATCTGGGTGATCATAGGATTGCAGACCCTACTCTCCTACATGACCCCCCCCAAACTTTGGGACAATAAGCTAACCTTGACCAGGTGAGTCTTCTTGCTCTAAGTGGAAATACCTGGAGAGCCCATCTGCATTGCCATGATCAGTGCCAGGTCTATGCTCCACTGTGAAGTCCATCCCCTGTAGGGAAATGGACCACCTAAGTAGTTTGGGGTTTTCACCCTTCATTTGATTTAGCCACAAGAGGGGCTTATGGTCGGTCTGAATCTTGAAGTGAGTGCCAAACAAGTATGGCCTCAACTTCTTCAGGGCCCAAACCACAGCAAAGGCCTCCCTCTCAATAGCTGACCAATTCTTCTCTCTGGGGGTCAGCCTCCTGCTAATAAAAGCTATGGGCTGGTCATGTCCATCAAAATTCAGTTGCGATAGAACAGCTCCCACACCCAGCTCCGAAGCGTCTGTTTGGACAATGAATGGTTTGGAGTAGTCTGGACTCTTTAGGATAGGTGCTGTGCACATGGCCTGCTTTAGGTCATCGAATGCCTTCTGACAGCTTGCTGTCCACTGAACTTTTTTTGGCATTTTTTTACTTGTCAGGTCGTTTAGCGGGGTCACAATGGATCCATAGTTTCTGACAAATTTCCGGTAATAACCAGTCAGGCCCAAGAAAGCTCGAACCTGAGTCTGGGTGGTTGGAGGAGCCCAGTCCTGGATGGCCTGTATTTTGCTCTCCAACGGTTGAACCTGACCTCCTCCTACAAGGTGGCCCAGGTATACAACCTGTGTCTGCCCTATCTGGCACTTGGTGGCCTTGATAGTGAGGCCTGCCTTCTGCAGGGCCTCTAACACTTTCCTCAGGTGGACCAGGTGATCCTCCCAGGTGGAGCTAAAGACAGCGATATCGTCCAGATACGCCGCACAGAAGTCGTCCAACCCAGTGAGAACTCGATTCACCAGCCTTTGGAAGGTGGCAGGTGCATTTTTCAAACCAAAGGGCATTACCACGAACTGATAATGCCCACCCGGGGTAGAAAATGCTGTTTTGGGCTTGGCCTCCTCAGCTAACCTGATTTGCCAATACCCAGCTGTCAGGTCAAACGTACTTAAGTAGTTGGCCGAGGCCAACCGGTCGATAAGTTCGTCTGCTCTCGGTATCGGGTGGGCGTCAGTCTTAGTGACTGCATTGAGGCCTCTGTAGTCCACGCAAAACCTCATCTCTTTCTTACCGCCCTGGGTGTGAGGTTTTGGCACGAGCACTACGGGACTAGCCCAGGGGCTGTCCGAGGGTTCAATGACTCCCAGCTCCAACATTTTCTGCACCTCCGTCTTGATGCAGTCTCTGACGTGATCAGGTTGCCGATAGATTTTACTCTTCACGGGTAGACTGTCCCCAGTGTCGACCTCATGGGTACACCAATTGGTCTGACTGGGTGTCAGAGAGAACATATGTCGAAAGGATTGAAGAACCTGTTTGCAATCCTTTTGTTGATGTCCAGAGAGGCTGCCACAAAAGACAACACCATCTACTGACCCATCGTCAGGGTTCTGAGAGAGCAGGTCCGGGAGAGGGTCACTCTCCTCTTCCTGTCCCTCATCTGTGGCCATGAGCAAGCCCATGCCCTCCCTGTCGACATATGCCTTGAGCCTGTTTACATGGAGCACCCTGTGGGGGCTCCGGGGAGTTCCCAGGTCTACCAGGTAGGTGACCTCTCCCTTTTGCTCAATGATCGTGTGGGGCCCAGACCATTTGTCTTTGAGTGCTGCCGGGGCCACTGGCTCCAGCACCCACACCTTCTGTCCAGGCTGGTACACAGTCAGGACAGCCTTTTGGTCGTGCCAAGCCTTCTGTAATTCTTGGCTCGCCTCAAGGTTTTTAGACGCCTTTTCCATGTACTCCGCCATCCGCGAGCGGAGACCGAGTACATAGTCCACAATGTTCGATGCCGGCTTTCTGAGAGGTCTCTCCCATCCTTCCTTTACCAAACAAAGGGGTCCCCTTACAGGATGTCCGAACAGAAGCTCAAAAGGGCTGTAGCCAACCCCCTTCTGCGGGACCTCCCTGTAGGCGAACAAGAGGCAGGGGATCAGGACGTCCCATCTTCGCCGAAGCTTTTCAGGTAGTCCGTGAATCATCCCTTTTAGGGTCCTGTTGAATCTCTCAACAAGCCCATTGCATTGTGGGTGATAGGGTGTGGTGAATTTGTAGTTGACACCACATTCCTTCCACATAGCAGTCAGATATCCCGACATGAAGTTTGCACCTCTGTCTGAGACGACCTCCTTCGGGAAGCCCACTCTGGAGAACACTCCAAGTAGGGCCCGTGCCACCACAGGTGCTGTAGTGGTCCGAAGGGGAATAGCTTCAGGATACCTGGTGGCGTGGTCCACCACCACCAGTATAAACTTGTGCCCTGATGCTGTCTGGGGTTCCATTGGTCCGACAATGTCGATCCCCACTCGTTCAAAGGGTACCCCCACCACTGGTAGTGGTATGAGGGGGGCCTTTGTCGTGCCACCTGACTTACCACTGGCTTGGCAAGTGACACAGGAGCGGCAAAACTCCTTCGTATCTTCGGACATGTGAGGCCAGTGAAAGTGTGGAACAATTCTGTCCCAAGTCTTATTCTGGCCTAAGTGACCTGCAAGGGGAATCTCGTGGGCCAAGGTGAGAAGGAAACCTCTCAGAGACAAGGGGATGACCAACCTCCTGGTCGCACCAGGTTTGGGGTCTCTTGCCTCAGAGTACAGGAGTCCATCGTCCCAGTACACTTTGTGGGTACCTGTGGCGTTCCCTGCAGCCTCAGCAGCAGCCTGCTGTCTGAGGGGTTCAAGTGAGGGGCAGTCTAACTGTGCCTTCCCCAGGTCTTCCCTGGAGGGTCCCCCTGAGCCCAGAAACTCAACCTGACCAGGTTCAAGCTCTTGCGGCTCAGTTTCCCTCAGTTCTTTAAGGTCAGCCTCCTCGGAGACTTGATCCATGACCTGGGGCAAGGGGGAAGCCGAAGCCTTACCCTTACTGCTCCTTTTCTTGGAAGGTGTCTGGTCCGTTCTTCCAGGATCCAGCACCTGTTCAGTGGGGCATCTTTTGGCCTGTGACCTGGTCACAGCAAGGACATGTGCTGGCAAGCCTAACATTTCCATGTGAGTCCTCTGCTCCACTTCTGACCATTGTGACGTTTCCAAATCATTGCCCAACAGACATTCTACGGGGAGGTCTGAACTAACCACAACCTTTTTCGGGCCACTTACCCCTGCCCAGGAGAAATCAACAACTGCCATACTGTGATTGGTAGTGACGTTGCTGGCATTGGTCACTAGGTAACTGGTACCTAGCATGATCTGTCCAGGGTCCACAAAGTTAGGCGTCACCATGGTGACACTGGCACAAGTGTCCCTGTAGGCCTGAGCCACTTTTCCATTGATCAAAGGTGTCTGTCTGTATTTGCCCAAAGTATTGGGACTGGCATCAGGGGTCATATCCATATCCCCTGTACAGACAAGGACGGCCTGAGTGAGCGTGCCGACTAAGTCGTCACTCCCCTCGGTTCCCAAGGTTAACCCAACTAATGCCTTGGGAGGCGCACTACCACTGCTGACTGTACTAGGGGGTGCAGGTGCCTTAGGGGCTGCAGTGGTAGGAGTTTGCCCTCCTTTCTTGGTGCACTCACTAAACCAGTGAGTCTTACTTTTACAGTATTGGCACCACCTTTTTGACTGGCCTTCTTGAGTCTTCTTCTTCTGTGAAGCCTGACCCCCACCCTCTTTGGTTTGTTGGGGACCTGTCGAAGACTTCTGGTCATTTTGTTCGTTCTTGTTACCCTTTTGGTCTGCTTTCTTCTGACCACCCTGGTTCTGATTCTGGTTCTGCTTGACCCTTGTTCTGACCCATCTGTCTGCCTTCTTTCCCAATTCTTGGGGAGAGGTCAGATCCGAGTCGACAAGGTGCTGATGCAACAATTGGTTCTGACAGTTGTTTAAAATCTGTTCTCGCATGATAAGATTGTACAATCCTGTGTAATCAGTAACCTTGCTACCCAGTAACCAGCCTTCCAAAGCCTTAGTGGCACAATCAACAAAGTCAGTCCAATCCTGAGACTGAATTTTCTGGGTGTCCCGGAACAGCACCCGGTACTGTTCCGTAGTTAAGCCGAACCCATCAATCAGTGTGTTCTTCAGGACCTGGTAGTTGTTAGCATCCTCAGCTCTTGTAGTGAGGAGCTTGTCCCTTCCTTTACCCTCAAAGGAAAGCCACAGTATAGCTGCCCACTGACTTGGGGGGACGCACTGGACAGTGCAGGCCCTCTCCAAGGCAGTTATCCACTTGTGGATGTCGTCCCCTTGTTTAAAGGGGGGCACTATTTTACTCAGGTGTCTAGTGTCTATACCCCTGTCTTTCTCTCTATTGAGACTGCTGCCACCAGTGGGATCTAACCCACTTAATTTCTGCTCTCGGGCCAGGGCAAGTCTTTCTTTGGCGAGGGCAAGTTCTTCCCGCTCGATCCTCAGATTGACCTCCCTCATCTTCGCTTCATGCTCCCTTCTCTGAGGGGACGTCATTCCTCTCTGAGAAGATGCCTGAGAGACATGTGTATGAACCGATCTGCCGGAGCCTCTGGAGAGAGACCTAGCTCGTCCGTTCCCAAGGTTAAGCCTGCTTGAGCGTGGGCCCGGTGTTCCCCCAGTTCCATTCTCATGCCTGCTTAAGTTGGTCCTTGTAAGCCTGCCGACTACCACTGGACCTTTGTCTGCCTCGTCTCCCGATAACTCGTCCTCGTCCTCCTCCTCTGTGTGGAGGTCGAGGTCGGGGTCACCGAGGGTTCCCTCTAAGGGAGGCATGTTCCCATCTGCACTGGGGGGACCTGTGTTAGAGGACCTCCTAGCATCGTACGCCTCTAAGAGACCTATCAGAATTGCGATGGTGGGGTTAGAACCCTGGTTTAGCTTCCTGGAGGCACACAGTTGTCTCATCTCCTTGAAGCTAAGAGTTGCATATCGTGACACGACCTGTGGAGGGTCACTGACCACTAAGGGAGTCTGCGAGGACTCTCCGTGGACCGACATGCTTGTCTAGTGAGGTGTAAGTGATGCACCTACCTACACTATGTGTTTACCTACTGGTCCCTTGCTAAGAGTTGTAGTCAGGGTGTGCTAAGCCCTGTTACACTACAACAGCCGGTTCAGTAGAACTCGGAGTATTCTAAGTTAAGTTATATGTGCCTGGGTACTTATGTGATCTTTCACTGCGATATTCTTAGGATACGTGTGTGGTAAACAACAGCAAGCTCAAATCCCAACCGCTGCTCACCAATGTGAGAAGTTGGCCTGATATGTAGTGCGCACTATTCTAGTGATCACTGTGTATCATTCCAAACGACCCTTATTGATGATTGGTTGTAAGTCAACCTTATAGACCAGCTATCCTAGTAGCGTGGATACGAGCAGTCTTAGGCTAAACTCTAGAGGGCGTGTTAAGCCAGCTGTTTACCATCACATATACCCCTTGAACATCAAGTGAAAGGACACCACACAAGTTGTTATGAAAATAAAGGATATTTATTTATAACAAGACTACCCTGGCTCTTTATGAGTCAGGGAGCTAAGCACAATACAAAACTCTTAGGAAAATACTACTGGTTGCACAATTTACACAAATGCCCGAGGGGCACGGGAAACCATCTACACTTACAGGGAAATGCGAATGGATAGAGTCTGGAGGTACTGATTCCGGAGTGTTCCGATCAGTGGGACTAAACGAAAAAGGAACTAGACACTTGTAGAGCGAACCTGCGATGGAGCACTGAAATGCTCAAGTTACCTAGCCCAGCGGCTGCGGCTGCGTGAAGTTCGGCAAGATGTCGGGAGTCCTCGTGTAGTCTCAGGAGCCTGAAAGAAGAAGTTGCTGGCAGGCGACCAGTGTCGATATTCAGCGAGATCCAAGCCTGGATCGGTGATGAAGGAAACCTGAAAGCAGAGGGGACTCAGTTCTTAACCGCTAGCCAGCGATCGTGTGGGTACCAGGAGGGTACCGGCTGAAGTCACCTCGACCAGGTGAGTGGTTGACGTCGGACTCGGCTGTTCCTCGGACCAGGAGGCGCGGCGGCGACCAGGATGGAGGGCGAGCTGTCCCACGAAGGTGTCTGCTGTCGATGATGCTGAGCCCAGGAAGGGGCAGCGGATCTTGGCAGTGGCAACCCAAGCGGGGAAGTCACGATGGCGTCGGGAGTGGACCAGGAGGGTCCGTGGTACTCCTCTGTTGGAGGGAAGCAAGAGCCAGTCTGGAGCAACCAGACCGGTGATGAAAACAATCTTGGCGCGTCGTGTAGAGGGCCACAAGCCGGTCGGCAAGTGGTCGGACAACGCGGTGAACAGCAAGGAGCGGAAGGGCCCCCACGCAGATCTCGGAGATGCTGGGGAGGCAGACTTCGATGCTGGAGCTGCTCGGGGTTAGGGCTTCTCAAACCCTAGGTGCACTCACTCGAGGGTCCCTCGGTGGGCGTGCTAGATAAGCGTCGTGCAGGTTCTGAAGATGGCCGGTCCCGCAGTCTCGTCACACCTACGACTCTCAGCTGGGCTGATGAGGCAGGTAAAAGGTCAGAGATGGCAGGGACTCGGGTCTCGTCGAGCTGGGCAGTCTTGATCCGTAGGAGAGACGTACAGCAAACCGCAAGCGCTTAGGTGGTGCCTGCTGGTGCAGGGTGGCTACTCCTTAGCCACAAGGGAGAGTCTTCAGAAATAGTCAAGAGTTCCTTTCGTGGAAAGTGGTTCGTGATTCGGAGTTATCCGATTATCTGATTATCCAATTTGGGAAGGGGACTCGCTCCTACCTTTATTCTAAGAAAAAGGGGTTGGCCCGTGACTAGGTTCTACCTATGGGTGGAGCCAGGAGGGGGGTGGTTACACCCCTATCCTTTGTCCGGCTTTGCGCCAGCTCAGGGGCTGGTAGGCCCCCCGAAACTGGTCTGAGCCGGGCTATGCACCGTGAGCACCGGGGTGCCACTTGCAATCACCTTCCTTTCAGCCCTGCCTACCTGGAATACACAAACCCTGTCTGGGACGGTGCTAACACCGCCCTTGACAGGAAACCCTTTGTCCAAGCTCCCCTCGCTGGAAGGTCTCCCAGCAGCAGGAGGTCAGACTTGTGTCTGGTGGCAGCATCCATTTTGTGATGCTGAGGCTTGAGTCAACTTTAACCGGGGTTCAGGGTTACTTCCATGTCGTGCCCCTCTAGAAGGGGGGAATGCTAACCCTGTCGCCAGAACTAGCGAGGGGTTCGTATTCCAATTCGTATGACACCTTACTCGACATGTGCAGGTGATGCGATGCCAAAGTTAGCAAATAGTTGGCCCGCGTCACCATGGAACGGCTATTAGGACTTGGTTCCGCAAGCCGTCGACGGGCTCAGCTCGCGCCAGGGCACCATCCCACATGACTCCCCGCACTCTGCCTTCAGGATTGATAAGGCCTGCCATAGGAGTGACTGATAGGAATCCATGTGTCCATGTTAGGGTTAGGTGTAGGAATACTACCCTTACAGCAACGGGTGATTACACCACGTGGCCCCAGCTGTCGCGCAGCCAGTTGTGTCAGATTTGGGCGGCCATCCCAGGGGTGGCATAATACATGCTGCAGCCCCTGGTAGGCCCTGGGTACACCGATGCCCTGGATACCTGTGGTATGCTGAGACAGGGACTGACAAGGCGGCCCAGTTCCAATTAGTGGATGCACCTAATGTACATGTGTGTTAATTTAGAGAGAGAACAGCTAGGCTGTGGGTCTGATCGGCAGGCCCACAGCCGGGGAAAGTCGTAAACCAATGAAGCAAAAGCAAAAAATCTGGGTGATCATAGGATTGCAGACCCTACTCTCCTACACTCGGCCTTCCAAAGAACTCCATCAACCGTCTTCAGATTATCCTAAATGACGCAGCACGTCTGATTTTTGGAATGCCGAGGAGGACTCATGCCTCCCCTCTGCTCTATAGGCTACATTGGCTGCCTATGGTGCAGAGAGTCGAATTTAAGAGTATGTGTATCTGCCACAAAGCAATCCACGGACAGGCGCCAGCCTACATAAAAGAAAGGCTCGAAATATACGAACCTAAGCGCGCCCTGCGATCGTCCGGATCCTTTCTGCTATCCTGTCCACGTTTCAAGTTAACAACAAAAGGAGGCAGATCTCTTTCAGTTCAGGCTCCTACCATCTGGAATAAGCTACCGGAGGCACTTCGCAGAGACCCCAATCTTCTCCAATTTAGGAAGTCCTTGAAAACCTTACTCTTTAAAGACGCATTCCCATCTCAATAGTCGGTTACTAGATCAGACACCTCTATATTCTTATTTCATCTTTGTTGCTGTACTTGGTCAGTAGCGCTTTGAGACCTGTCGGTGAGTTGGCGCGATACAAAACCCAGTTACAAATTACAAATTACAAATTAACATTTCCTCAACTCCCCTTGTGCCTAATTGTATCCACTCCTATTTACCTACCCCGTTTTGGTGTGACCTTTGCCTCTCTTCTATTGGGTATTAGCTCTGTACTTCTATGTGCTGTAACTAAAATAATGTTTATATTCGTTTTTTCTTTTCTAAACTCTTTCCTTAATAACTTTTGCTTTTTCTTCTTTTCAGGACTCTCACCTAATCTTGTATACAGTGTGAAGAGTAACAGGTCTGGTAAGTATTTTTGTGCTATCTCCTTATACTTCTATGCAATTCTTCTTTTACTTTCACCTTAACTCAATTCAATTAGTAGTTATGTATTTCCAAATTATATTCAGCTTGCAGGAAACTCTTAGGGTTAACTGGCACCCTTGATACTGCTGCTAATACGTTTGTCACTCTTCCAAGACTGGCACGGTAATATTTACAATTAGAATCAGTGCGAACTTTCAACTATTTCGCTAGTCTTATCTCTGCTCTGACTTGTGCTGACTCTAACTAACTACGGCAAGAAGCGTTTTCATGTCGCGCATGCTCAATATTATTATTAGTTCATTTGTGCATGCCGATAATGCGCGTTAGTTCAAATATACACGCGCTTGCTCAACAAACGTTTATACTCGGAACAATCTTACTGCGAACTGGTGTGACTCTAAATACTGAAATTCTCCGACTCCAAATCGTAACGCGGCAAAATATTCTCTCTGACTAACTTCGCGGTGAATCTTCACTAGACGTCCTTCCTCTCCGCGAGTTCAGGTGAAGTGCACCACAGAACGGGCGCTGCACCTGGGTCTGGATTTCTTTCTTGAAACACTAGCGCGCTAACCTGCTGATTCCGCGATAGACTCTTGGCGGCCATTTTGTGGTTGAAACTTGAACTAGATGTATTCCGCTCCTGAAACTCTTTGATTCTACTGTTCGATTTTTGCGCCACTGTGCTAGTCTTTAGTCTTTTTCTGTGAGGTGATTTGACAATCCTGACAGGCTGTCAGGGATTTGAAACAGGTAAAGAGTGTCCGTAGTACGGCATTAGTTATGTAACAGGGCTTGAGTATCTGCGGGAACTTGGTTGTTCGACAGATTGAACGCCGTGTGCAGTAGAGGTTACCCTTTTATCTGTGGCTCATAGTCAACATGAACTCGGCTACCCATGGAGTGTATAGTGTAGGGTCAATTACGCACATAACAGAAGCTTCACCTCTAGGGATTAATGATGTGTTATATTATACTGAGCTATTTTGCACTTACTTTCCTAGATATAATGCCAAACTTATTTTTGTCATTTAAGTTGTCATTAGTGATGTCATAAATGATGTCATAGAACATGTCATGAGTGATGTAATATGTGAGGCCATAAGTAGTGGATGGCAGGGCGTAAGTTATAGTTAGTGGTGCTAACTATAACTGGTGAATTTCTGTGATTTTGTTGAGATCAAAACGTTAATGTTGTCACCGAGATATTCACCTAACGATAACGTCAGTCAACCTTTGTTTTTTTGAGTGAATTGCTATGTTTTTGTAAAAAAACAAAATAGATCTTTTTATCACACCTAACTATAATGTTACTTTAACCTTTAGTGTTTTCCGTGAATTTCTAGCTTTTTTTAATGTAAAGTAATATTTTATTACCATACATAAAGTCAACCCCTGCTGTGCACGTCCTTAACCCATGCGTAGCAGGGGATTGGCAACATCCCTGTTGACAACCCACCCGGAGGCAGCCAACACTCCTGCAGGTAATGAAGCCCACATCATGCACAGCCTTAGGCATGAGCAGAGTAGGGTTGCCCTTCTGGCCCCAGGGACCCCATCCTCCAGGGTATAAAAGTATATTTTAAAGGGAAGTGGGCATGCACCCACCCTTCTCTGAGCCTTAAAAGGCCATGGTGACCCATCCCCTGGGGTCAAATACGATTAAAAAGGATAGGGGGCAGAGCAGCCTCCTCCTCGAGCCTACTTGGGCCCCGGTGAACCCATTTCCCAGTGCCAAAACCTAATGGGAGGAGGCATGCAGCTCCCTTCCTCGAGCCTTAATCGGTCCACGGGACACCATCCGTGGCACCCATTGCACTTAAAATTGGGAGGTGGGCATGCGACCCTCCTCCCGAGTCTATTTAGACCCTGGGATCCCCATCTCCTGGGATAAAGGCTAAGGGGTGGGTGGTGTGCAACCTCGCTCCATGAGCCATAATAAGCCCAGTGCCAACAACAATTTAAAAAGGGAAGGGGGCCATGTGGCCCCCCTCTCCGAGCCATAGTAAGCCCCAGGGACCCCATCCCTGGGACAAAATATAACAAAGGGGAGGGGATGTGGTTTCCCCCTTTCTGAGCCATAGTAGGCCCAGGGGGGCACGTCCTCTGAGGCCAGTCTTTTTTAAAAAGAAGAAGGGGTGGCCTCGGCCCCCATCTGAAACCTATTTTTATCTAGGGGACCCCATCCCTGGGGCCTGCGTTACAAATAGGTAGGTGTTCAGATTCCCACCAAGGGCACCCACCAAGCACATATTTGGGCCTTCGGGGGGAGCCCCTGTGGCCGCAGCCAGCTCCCTGAATGGTGTGGGAACCGGCATTGCTCCTACCCTGGGGGAGCAGCTGCTTTTTACATGATCTCTCTGGATTGGGGCAATATGCTTTTTGTTTCCCTGCCTGCAACAATGTAGGCAGGAAACAGAACACAAGTCTGCTCCCAGCGGTGGGAGCATTTTTAAATATGCCGCTGGCTGTGAGCAGACATAGGGTTTGCTCCAGTTTGGTGGGTTTTTTAAAATGATCATTCCAGATAGCAGCAAACACGGTAGTGTAGGCAGGGAAACTACTGTGCCATAGTGGTGGGCTCTCTGAGATTAGTAAGTGAGCCAGCACCAGGAGATGGGTCCCCAGGTCGATTAAAGGCTCAGGGAAGTGGGCAGCGAAGCCTCCCTCTCTTTTCTGTGAAGTGACAGCCTTGGGGGATGGGTTCCCCTGGGCTTTTTACAGGCTCTGGGAGTGGGGTCATGCATCCTTCATTCACTTCATGTTTGAATATGGCCATCCTTCACTTTATTTTTTAATATGGCCCCGGAGATGGGGTCCCCAGGTGCCGTATTAGGCTCAGGGGGTGCCGTGTGCCCCCTCCCCTTAAATAGAATATTGGGCCTGCCTCCGGCAGGGAAACAGGAGACAACTCTGCTCATAGCGGGCAGGAGCATTTTTAAATTTGCCGCCGACTGGCAGCAGACATCGATTTTGCTCCCGTTTGGCAGAAGATTTGAAAATTATTCCGCCAGACGGGAGCAAACACTGTAGTGCAGGCAGAGAAACTACTGTTGTTAGATTAGGTCCATTGCTACATGTATAATCCCATGTATAAGTTAGCATTTGCGACGCCATTTGCTTTTCTGTCGTCCATTTTGTAAGCTGATCAAAACCGTCCCTAGCTTATTCCGAGAAATGTCTATTGCGAAGTTTCGTTTCAGCAATCATGAGCAGTTGGTGCCAACGTATAGCTTTCTAACTAGATAGAGGCCCTCTTCCACCTGTCTGGTACTTTGAACTTAGCACAATGTGCAACGGCCTTGGACTGGGTCGTCTTGGGTACGATAAGGGTGTAGAAACCTTTTTTTATGTGTTCTTCTTTGTTTAGCTGCAGCTGCCTGGAAAACTCAATAATGGGTCTGTTCTTTGCTGACCGTGCTATGTATATTGTATTCATACGTGTGATTCCTCAGATCCCTCTGTACCACTTCTAGAGACTCTACAGACGTGGCTCAGCTCTGAGGGTATATGAACAAACAATTATTGGTATATATTCTCCACTGACTCACTGACTCTTCAATTGGTAAGGAAGGCTGAGAGGTGGTCGGTGGTGACCAAAGTGACCCTAGACGGCGCCTGAACAGGGACCCCTTCGGGTTGTGCCCCACCTCTTGTCCGTAACCAGAGGGGAGGACGGGAGCATCATCAGGTCGGACTAAAGGCTCAGGGATCTCTGCACGAATAGTTTGGTACTGGCAGCTGCTGCCTCTGTGCCACGAAGGGTGCCTCGCCCTTTGGTCATCCTGACTGGGGTCCTGAATGGCGAACCCATGATCTGACTGTTTGGTCCAAAGAGTCAGCAGTGGAGAACTGGTCTATCTGTGTCTTCGATATCAGGTGAGTCTGTTTTGGTTCTATGCGAATGTGGTACCACTGTAATTTGTTTTAGTTTTGGTCTGATGGCTGATTTGGTGAAAAGTGTTTGCAAATACTCTGCCAGGTAAAATAACGATTTTTTTCTTTCCTTTGCAATGCCCGGTTTCAGTAAAATTCGGGGTTTGTTTTGTAGTTGTTGATCTACGGATGTGCAGTTGGCAGAATCCCAACCTACGCCTCCAGAGGGCACTCCTAACTATTATATGTATATAAAACATGGCCTTGGCCCTATTATGTTTAGTACGATATGGCACAAATATACGAGGGACCATCAGAATTACAGTGGCCTTTGACAGGCTCTTTTGATGAACAGAAGATTCGATTTCTTAAGGAACAGTTGTTCAAAAGACGTAGCAGACAGTCTATGTTTGGCTCTGTTCATACTTGGCAGAAGGAGGCTGGAGAGAGGCGTTTGAAATCAAAGTGAGACGCTAGGAAAGGGAAAATGCAAAAGGCGGTAGCTTACGATAAAGAGAAGCAGGAGGCAGGAATAGCGCATGAAGGTAGTAGATTTAGGGTGCATATTGATAAGTACTATGTGGTTCGGGAGGAGGATGATGCTTTCAAGGAGGCTTTGTTAGATAGCCGACCCCCACCACCATATATTCCGGAGCAAATATATCCTGTTGTTCCCCATCAGCCACAACAACCTGCCCAGGGTGCTCCTGGTTCTACAGTTGTTATGCCTACTGCACCAGCTAGCGTACCTCCTACTCCTTCTCCCCAACCACAATCTCTGACTACTACAGTGCCTGTCACTTCGACCCCAGTCATTCATCTTCCATTGTCTTCGATTGTTGATACCCCAGTACGTGGGTCGGAGATAGAGATCTGGCCACATTTAGGGAGCGAATAGGCCCGTTAGTGCGATCTGAGGTAGGGGATGAAGAGAAACAGGTAATAAATGATCAAGCCGTGCGGTGCGGTGGGCTTGTAATGTGATTTATAGTGTCGAGGATATGTGGGAAGTTGTGCAGGGTCTTGAACCCTTAATTCAGCGGCATGCTCTTAAATATATGTCTGCCACATTGATTGATCTTTGGCAAACACACATTGGGACGGAAACCCCTCACATTTTGTTTGATATTAAAGACCGTGTTTATGTCACTAATTTGGAGCCAGGACAAGTGTTTGGGAATCTTGCAACTTTAATTGCTTATAGAGGTAGATTACATGATCGGAGCCCCACTCAGATAACTCAGTTCCCAGTGCGAGAGGTTCACCATATTTACCGTCCGGAAAAACCTGAAGTGAAGGATCGGGATGGAGTAATTACCAGACCGGGTGTGGCTGCCTGTTTTCATGAACAGTGGGTTTATTCTCCATGGAAAAGCAGTGAAGTGTTGGCCCTTAAGACTGCTTTACCCGATCCTAGGAAAAATCCAACTGCTTACTATGAAGAATTGATGGAGGCGGCCTCTTCTACTGTGATTACTCTTGCTGATATTGAATTGTATTTTGGTCTCCTAGTTCCAGTTGATATCTGGCGACAGGTGTGTACCCAAGGCCATGCTGCCGAGCTGGGGGGAACTTGGGATGTGATCAGGGGTTGGGATCGGGAGAGGAAGTCAGGTGATAAACCACATACTGAATTGCTTGCCTTGCCAGGTCGTATCATGGCATACATGCATACATTCATCCCGCCTAAGAAAGTTAGTTGGGAAAGAAGAAGAAGAAAGATGAAAGTGTGTGTGATTTTTTCAACAGGTTCAAAGAGACGTTGTTGGATTATAGTGGGCAGGATATGTCTACGGAGGGGGAAGCGCGTTTGTTTATTTGTTGACAGGTTTGTTATTAATCTCCTTCCTGAAATAATGTCTAGACTTCAGGCGTCTGAAAGTACTTGGTCTACATCTTCACCTTCCGTGATTTTAAATATGGCCCAGTATTATGAACATAGAGATAATGAGGAAAAGGATAAAACTGATAAGAAACATAAGGATTTGAAGACAAAGGTATTGTTGCAACAAGCATATCGGGGTAATACCAGGGGACGGGGACCTCAGCGACAGCTCCAGCGTACTAGACAGCCTCCGGGCACACCTCTGGGCAGAATCAGTGTTCTCATTGTAAGGAGGAGGGTCATTGGCGCAGCGAGTGCCCCGTACTTCAGCAGAAAGTTTCAGCCACGCAGGGACGGGGTAATGCCAATAGCGGTCGTGAGACACGCAGACAGCCAAATAATACAGCCTCTGCAGGCCATTCTCACAATTATTTTGATAATTGCAAAGCAGGTCAGTATTATAATGACGAATATGATTTTGATGATGCAACCAGTATGTCTTATAGTAGCTAGAACAGCCAGGGACAGGGTACGGGACCAGTACACATACCTGTAGATCAGCATGGTCCATATGTCAAGGCGGATTTGCAAGGATTGATTAAATGACGTTTTGGTGGATACAGGTGCTGCAAAGAGTTCCAGACACATGGTCCCTGGGGCAGCCCTGTCTGGCCATAATAATGTTGTGGTGGGTTTTACAGGAGTACCGGTTGAAAGCCCCATTTTGCGTCCCCTTGCCCGTTCTATTGGTTCCTTTACTGTGGACTCTCGGTTTCCTTTAACTTCCGATTGTGGTGAGAACTTGATGGGTTCGGATTTATTGAAGAAATTGCATGCTACTATTTATTGTTCCCCAGACAGTTTTATATACCATGGGCCCGGACGTAGGTACTAGACAATGTTTATCTAAGGATGCCCCTCTTCCACGTGAATTTGATCCAATATCCCCACTTTGTGGGCCACTGGTGCTACTGATGTCAGCCTATTGCATATATCTCCAGTTTCCAAAAAAGTAAAGGATAATGCCATATTGCCTCGTATTCCTCAGTATAAAATACCAAAGGAAGGAGAACGGGCCCTTCTTAAAATTGTTCAGGATTTAATTGGTAAGGGAGTTGTCGAAGAAACAACAGGTAATGTATGTAATAGTTCTATCCTTCTGACTCAAAAGTTTGGTAAAATACATAGACCTTGCACTTATTTCTCTGCTGTGCTTGATCCTGTCGCAAGGGCCCTCCGGAGCTGTCTCCGAGCAGTCGCGGCTGTTACCACTTCAATTAGACAATCGGCTGGACTCGTACTTTATACAGATTTCACAGTTATGGTACCCCATGCTGTGGATACACTTTTGAATAAGAAAAAGACAAAGCACCTAACTAGTTATGAATTGACATTGTTTGCTAAGCATATTCCGATCAAAAGATGTGCCACTCCGAATCCAGCCACGCTACTGCCCCTCCTTCCGAGGATGATACAGTTGATAAAGATGACTGTATTTTCCAAACAGAGGAAGAGACGAAAGGACGGGTAGACTTGACTGATGTTCCCCTAACTGACCCTCAAGGAGAACTATATGTCGATGGCTCTTGTTTCAAGTTACCAGATGGCACCACTACAGTAGCTTATGCTATTACCACATTATAGACAGTAGTAGAGACATCACAGTCACCACAGGCTGCAGAGCTTGTTGCCCTTATTCAAGCTTGCGAATTAAGTGAAGGACTAATTGTCTATATTTATACAGACAACCAGTAATCTTTTAAGGTTGCGCATAACTTTGGACGATTGTATGCTGATAGAAGGTTCTGAACATTGCATGGCACGAAAATACAACATGGGCAGCTGATTTTGCGACTGCTATCTGCACTGACACTCCCTAAGAGGATGGCGATCATAAAGTGTAACTGATGACGTAGGCAAAGGAAATGCATTTGCAGATCAGACAACTAAAGAGACTGCTCGAAGCCAGATCAAAAGAATGTTTGTCGTAGGTCTAGCTAGATGGGTTCCAGAGAAGACAATGTTTGAAAACACAGTTGAGAGTGTAAAGGAAATACAAAGTGAGGCCACAATAGAAGAATTAGCAAAATGGCAGGAAAGCACAGCACAATTAGATGAGGAAGGGTGTTGAATTGACAAGTCTGGAGAACAGAAATGGATGTTACCCAATGAATATGTACTTCCTGTAGTTACTATGGCCCATGGTCCGGCTCATATTAGTGCAAAAGGCATTATCTAATTTTTGGCCCCTGTTTGGTGCAAAAATAACATTTCTAAGACCGCTGTGCATTTGGTGAAATGCTGTATTTTGCATGAGGCACAATCCAGGGAAGGGCACCCCCACACCATCTGGTAATTTTGCACCACCTACATTTCCTTTTGGGGTCCTTCAGATGGACTTCCTCGAACTAGAACGATGTAATACCCATATGTATATCCTAGTGGTTATATGCACGTTCAGAAAATGGATGGAGGCTTACTCCACTAAGGACAATACGGCCACTACAACTGCTAAAGTACTCCTTAAAGAGTTTTTTCCTTGTTTCAGCATGCCCCGAAGTATCTGGAGTGACAACCGAAGACATTTTAATGGGGAAGTGATTAAATTAGTATGTGAAGGTTTACACATTAAACAGAAATTTCATGCTGCCAATCAACTGCAGTCAGCGTAATTGGTTGAGAAGTACAATGGTACGCTCAAACTGAAATTGGCAAAAATCCAAGAGACGGCAGGGTTGAAATGGCCAGGTGCTCTTCCACTAGCACTTTTGTCTACTAGAACAACAGCACATTCTAGAACGGGACTATCACCCTATGAGGTGGTGTTCTGGTGTCCAGCAAATGTTTGGGGCGTCCCCCGTCTTAGATGATTTTCTGACATTAAATATCCTGGATTGCTTGATTATCTTGGACAGTTAACAGAGAGTTTACGTTCTATTCACCAACAGGTGCAGGATTCCTTGCCTCCTAAACCAGAGAGGCCTGGGAACAACATCCAGGCTGGGGAATGCATTTTGATTTGTAACTTCTAGAGGAAGAAAATCTTGGAGCCGAGGTGGAAAGGACCTGAATAGGCCTGGGCAGTAAATTCGGTTCCGCTTGTGGAATTTGTGGAATTTGGGTAATTCCGCGTTCCGTGGAGAATGCGGAATTGCCAAAAATTCCGCGATCCGTGGCCTTGCGGAGTTTTTTGCTTGTTTGCGCTTTCAAAATGTGTGTTCGCGAGATATTTCCCCCCGAGCACGCAAACAGCGTTCTCGAACAGGAAAAAAGCATCGCGAATGGGCGGAACAAGCAATTCCACGTGTTGGCAGAATTTCTGCGTGCTCGCGGAGATTTTTTGCTGTTTCGCGGAGCTTTGCGTAGCGCGACTACGCAAATTCCACCCAGCCCTAGTCCTGAACAGGTTTTGTTGGTTACCCGAACGGCTGTTAAAGTGTTCAATGATTCCAGTGCCTGGAGCTGTTGGGTACAATTTACGTCCTCAGATGAGGACTACGGAGCCTAAGGAGAAAAAAATTAGGGATGGACTGCGTAAGATAGGGAACATACTGGTTAGCAGTACCAACGTGAGATTGGAATAAGTGGAATTCTGTATTTGTTTTGCCTTTTGTTGTTCGAACATTAGTTGGATAGAGTGTACTCTAGGAGTATACTACTTATGTTGGCATGGGATAGCTTAGGTCGAGAACTTAGGACAGAGCAAGCACCACCACCGGTGCTTAAGTACACCAACAAATTGATGGACAATAGGAGCCTGTGCCAGTGAGGCTCAGATGGACACTGGTAACATTAATATTATTGTTAGACCTGGCACCTTGGCGTGAGTCTCCCTTCCACTTTTTGTCGCTGTGCCTCATGTGTTTTTATGGTGTTGGCCGCTCAGAGCACTGTGCCACTGCCAACCAGTGCCACAGTGCAAGTGCTCCCTATGTAAAATATATATGTTGGTTGGATTCCATGATTGGCTTATTTGGTTTACTATCAGACCCCAGTAAAGTGCACCAGGAGTGCCAGGGCGTGTAAATACAAATACCGCTGGTGGGCTCGCAGCACTGGTTGTGCCACCCACAGAAGCGGCCTGGTAAAATGTATCTAAGGTCTGCCATAGCAGAACCTGCATGCAGTCTGGGACTGACATGCTGACTGGGCAAGTGCACACACTTGCCAGTCCCTAAAACCTTCCCTTAACTTCATATTAGTCACCCCTATGGTAGGCCCCAGGGCAGGGTGCATTGTAAGCATAAGGTAGGACAAGCCCTGATGTGTGTGGCCTGTCCTAATAGTGAATTGCAGCCATTTTCGTTTTTCCCTATTGCAAGGCTACCCTGTTCTCATAGGCCAGAATGGGCTGTTAAGATTGTTACATCCTATGATCCTAACAGGCCCAGGGAACATGGTAGAAGATTGAGTTTAGTATGCCTGAACTCAGAATAACAAGGTACACCTTTTAGTAAGGTTGATTTTAATATTCCACGTTTGCAAATACCGCTTTTAGAAAGCTGGCCTTTGCTTGCCTAACCATTTCAGCCCACCTCTGCGTGATGTGTATCTGCTGTCTGGCTTGCGTGACTGACAGGGCTGGGGAAACCCAGATGGGCAGGGCTAGGTAGCCTGGTGGTGAATAGGACGATTGACAGGTAGATGGGTGGGAGGAGCGCACCTGGACTCTGAATAGGACTGTGCTCTGCCACCACAATGCCGGCTCCGCCCCCTGTGGAGCGTCTGATGACTCTGCCCTGCTCCCTGAATAAAGAAGCCTGCATCGCATAAACAAAGTGCTCCAGAACTGGAATGAACTAGGCAAGGGCCTGGGAGAACAAAAGAAATGTAGTATAAATGTAGGAGCCCTGCTCCTAAGAAATGAGATCCAGCTACAAGACGAACCACTGCCTGAGGAGAAGGAACCGGGAAAGCTGTAGGAGGAGTACTGTCCCTGACCTGGGGGATTGGCCTGCAGTGGTTGCCTTGCTGCTGAAGGAGAGGAGAAAGATTGCTGATAAACTTTGCTTCAACTTGTGCTGGTTAAGGTCTCCATGGGCTTGTGCTGAGCTTGCCCCCTGAACGAAGTCCCAGGACCAGTGGACTTCACCTCCTTTGAGAACTGCCGTTCTCCCCGTGAAGCTGACGCCGAGAGAAGTGTGCGCCTCCCAACCCGGCGCGTACTTTCGCAAGCCTGTGCCCCCCTGCCCGACCCAAGCACCATGACTAAGGCCCTCGAGCCGTAGCTCGCAACGCAAAGGAAGGACTTCGTGACACTTGATTTGCCTCTCTGCATCGTGCCACTTTGCGGGCCCCCCTACCCTTGCTGAGGGCAGGCTGTGGCTCATAGAGTGGTTGGTACGTGGCTCCCCACCAGAGCGTGTTACCGGCTTTGCATCACGCCGAGAACAAAGGCGCCGTCCTCAAAGGTACGGCTCGAATGCCGCAACGAAGAGCCAGCGCACCGTACGTCTGCACCGTCCCCCTGAGCACCGCGACTGAGGCCCCCTTCGAGACGGAGCTCACACCGCGATTGAAAGGACATCGCGCCGTACACGCGCGCTGAGGATTTACTGCGCCGTCCCTGATGAACTTCTACAAAGACCAAGGTACTGTGCCCCCTTCACACCGTAAGGTGCACGAGTCACCCGGAGTGTCTGCCGATGCTTGTGAGCCCCGCTCACAGCCTCTTATCACCACACGAACCGGCCGACACGCACAAAGCGCTCAGACCTCCTGAACTAAGCTTTAACCAAGAACTCTTTATCTAAATAGTATTGTGGGCCCGGTTTACACGTTATTGGGTCTTGTGATAAGTCTGCTTACATAAAGAAGTATATTTTTGATAACCCAGTGTGGAGTCCATTTGTGGGGGGTGTCATTGAATTGTTGTATGTAGTCACAAATGCTTAACCATTTTGCCTGAGATAACGCCTTGTCTGCTCGCGCCAAGCTACCTAGAGGGTGAGCAGGGGTTATTGTTAGAGTGTAACCCCTTACCCTGACTGGAGGAAAGGTCCCCTGCTTGGTACAAGTACCTACCTGTGCCAACAAGAGAATCTGGATTCTAACAATTATTCTTTGTATTTTCTTCTTTCAACTCATCATGCATCCTTTTGGCAGAAAAGTTAATGTGGAGAAGCAGCCAATTGTTATTATGCAACGTAGTGTGGCATGGGCGCTCGGAACAAAAATTGCATGTGTGCTTTTCCTGATAACGTTTATAATAATACTATGTGGGGTATTATGGGGTTTAGAGGATACGCAAAGTGTGCCCATACGCCGTGAGGGTGAGGTCATCTCCCTGAGACGCAATAAAAGAACTGCCCCGAGTAATGTATTTTTGGAAATGCATAATAGGTTCTTTGGGGATGGGACCACTTGTTACCCCACCCGAGATGTCACTAGTTTGTGGACTGCATATACATTGTCACTTGTCAATTACATGTATACAAGGCCACCTCAGTTTGCCGAGGTAAAGGGAGTGTTTGGTTTTGGTTATCCGGGACCTTGCCTATACCATACGAAGCCACTAGGAGCGGGATACCCAGGTTATGATAACAATACATATTGTGATAACTTCTATATGGAAGAGCAGAATGTTACGTTGGTGGGTTGGCATTATAAGGAGTTGACAGTGCCTCAAGAAGCTGGTTATTACCCTGCTTGTTGTCCTAAAATAAACAGCAGTGAAACTTCTCTATACATGAATTGTTCAGGGATAATATTGTACACAAATGCGGTCCCTTTGGTGAATAAAGAATATTCAAGTACTTTTGGAATGAACTCCAGATACGCTGCAGTGACATACGAGGGGCCGATATATGCACACCCAGGGTTTTTATTTTTGTCTAACGGGACTTATTCATATTTGTATAATGGTACGGATGATGTTGCTCTTTGAATGGTACTGCCTTGGGTTGTGCCATGGAATTGTGCTTACCCCAGAACACGATGGGTAAAGAGGACCTTAACGAAAGAATTCTGTGAGGGAGTAACAGACACAGAGGTCAATAATTACAGTAACGGAATCACCTTTGGATACATCCTTTCTTCCATTTGTGGTACTTCCATGGCCCGGGGTGTGAAAGCTAGAGAATATTTTGGATGCAAGTTGCAAATTCAATTCTATCCAACCCTACAGTAGCAGCTTTGCACGACATCACTACTCAGTTAGAAAGTTTGCGAATATATTCCGAAGAGACTAGATATGCAGTGGTTTTTAGTTTAGCCAAGAGTGGTGGTGTCTGTGCGGTCGTTGGCGATCAGTGTGTGGTCCGGACCACAAATATTCCGAAGCATATTATGGGTGTCCTCGAGAATGTTAAGGGAATGGAAAGTGGCAATTGGAGTTGGTCCCTCTTTGGTGGCTGGGGTTGGATTCTTGAGGAAATAATTTATCTTACAGCGGTGTTGGTGCTCTGCTGTATTCCTATACAACGTCTTCCCCTATGTTGTTCATATTGTGCCACCGCACGCGGCTATGAAGACCCAGTCTGATATTGATGATCGATTGAATATAGATGAAGGGATATTTGAGGAGTCATCTCTCCTTGCTCTTTCTTTGCCTGATGTTGAATGTCAAGCATGTCCATATTTACTGTATTCTTATGTTTTTGCCTCTGATGCTTTATTGATTTTTGTCTTGATTGTATCGTTATGATTTCATATATACTCACATTGTATTGACTTTGTTTGATAAGCAAATATTTTTAGCTCATGCTAAAAGGAGGGTTTGTTAGATTAGGTCCATTGCTACGTGTTTAATCCCATGTATAAGTTAGCATTCGCGACACCATTTGCTTTTCTGTCGTTCATTTTGTAAGCTGATCGAAACCGGCCCTTGCCTATTCCGAGAAATGTCTATAGCTAAGTTTTGTTTCTGTAATAATGAGCAGTTTGTGCCAGCGCATAGCTTTCTAACTAGATGGAGGTTCTCTCCCACTTGTCTGGTACCTTTGAATGTAGCACAGGGTGCAACGTCCTTGGACTGGGCCGGCTTGGGTACGATAATAGAGTAGAAACCTTTTTGTTGTGTTCTTCTTTGTTTAGCTGCAGCTGCCTGGAAAATTCCATAATGAACGTGTTCTTTGCTGACCATGCTATGTATAATGTACCCATACGTGTGATTCCTCAGTTCCCTCTGTACCACTCCTACAGACTATGCAGATGGGGCTCCGCTCTGAGTGTACATGCATAAACGATTATTGGCATATATTCTCCACTGACTCTCCGACTCTTCATTTGGTAAGGAAGGCTGAGAGGGGGTCGGTGGGGACCCGAATGACCCTAGACGGGTCTCTTCCTTCACTGTGCCCCAGGGGTGGGCTCCCTGGGACACAGTAAATCAGCGGGCCCCGGAGTTGAGGTCCCTGGGGCCAATAAAGGCTCAGCGAGGTGGGCCACTCGCCTCCTCTCTTTTCTTTGAAGTGACTGCCCTGGGGGATTGGGTCCCCAGGACCTGTTTATGGATCAATGAGTGGGTACATGCAGCCCGCCTTCAATTTATTGTTGTGTATGGTCCTGGGGGCCTCCTTAGGCTTGGGGGCATGTGCCCCCTCCAGTGTAATTAAAACAGTGTTCCTGGGGGATGGGGTTCCCAGTGGTCGAAAATGGGTCAAGGAGGGGGGCCATGCTGCCCTATCCACTTCAGTAATATACTAGGCCCTGGGGGATGTGCTCTCTTGGGGTCCAAAATAGGCTCAGGGAGGGGAGCCCTACATATGCCCCCCTCCCTTTTTAGATATATATAAAAATAATTGTCTCCATTTTCTTATCCTTTTTTTGTTGCAATCCCACGGGACTCCAATGGGTGCACAGCAAAGATTGATGAATTGCGTTGTATTTTGGCCAGGGATGGGATTATTCCTCAGGGTCCCCTTCACAGGGCCTAGGATGGCACGGTATCCCTACCTTTTCCCCTGATGTTATTATTTTTTTATCTTCAGGATAGGGGACTTCAATGGCTGCCAGCAATATTTTTCTCATGCTGCTGGCAAACAATCAAAGAGCACACTCCTGCAGGAGTGTGTCTCCGGTAGGACCGAGATGGCCCTGGGCCAATCAGAATGCTCATTTCTTTTTAGATTGCGTCCAAGGGACTCTCGTAAGAGCTCCTTAAACCCTGCCATCCAGATATACAAAAAAATTGTAACCTTCATTTTTAGAAAAACGACCTAACGGATTTACACCAAATCACAAAAAGCACACTCTGCAAACCAAGATCTAGCTTCCTTCTGATTTTGGTGTAATTCCGTTCAGACGTTTTTGCAGTAGCACTGCCTAAAGAAGTCTATGTAAAATGTATGGGGACATTCTCTTTTTTGTCCCCATCTTTTTCTTGGCCCCCGCTTGGCTGATTACTCTTTCAACTTTCCAGGAAGAAGCTGAAGTGACTTTGTTTTTTCTGTGAAAGATTTGAGAAAGATTTGTCAAACGGTGCCAAAGTTATTAGCAAACCAAAAGCGGGCATGGTTATGAAAAAGCAGACCTAACTATAACCATCCAGTGGCGACTGTCACTGGGTAATTGGGTAATATATACATATATATATATATATATATATATATATATATATATATATATATATATATATTCACTGAAAAAAACATAGGTTTCACACATGTTATAGTTAGCTGGACATTTCACTCGTACAAAACCATTGAAATTCCACCGTTATAGTTAGTTCAGCTAACTATAACTCGCGCGCCCAAAATCCACTGCTGATGGTGTCACATATTACATCACTCATGACATGGTCAGTGACATCACTGATGAAATCACTGATGACATCTCAAATGACATCACTGATGACATCATCCATTGACTATGTGTTTCTGAACATTTTTAATATGTTTAATATATATAGGGAAAGGTATGTTGAAGAATGAGTGGATGTACAAGTTTGTGAATGGATGATTTTCTGGGTGCGTGACTGAGTCTATATGTGAGTCATTAAATGTATATTACTGCAGACTAGTGACTAAACTGTGTGAATGTCTGTATGTGTCTTTGTGTTGGTGTATAAGTGGCTGCATGGTTTTGTGAATAGCTATATGAGTATTTATATGGGTTATGTATTTGTTGTCTGAGTATCTGTATGGGTGCCTGAGTGTATGAGTGGGAGAGGTGTGTGTGACTCTGTGCATAGATATATGAGTGGGTGATTCTATGGGTGCATGGTTTTAAGAGTGCAACTGTGATGGACTGTATGGTTGAGTGAGTGTATGTTTGGGTGTGTTAGGGATTGAATGTACATCTCAGTTGTAGATGTGACAGTAACTACATATATGAAACACAGTGTATATGTGTAAGAGTATATAACTATCTATATCTGAGAGTGTGTGATTGCGGAACTAGCTGTATGGATGAGTGTGTGCTTGTACTAGAAATTGAGTAAGAGTGTCAAAATGTGTAAGTGATCTTGAGTGTGTTTAACTGTATAGGTGAGTTAATTGGACTGTGTTTATTTATTTGCACAACTGACTAGGTGTGTCAGTACCTCAATGGTTGATTGGTAGTGTGTGAGTGTCTATGTATGTGTATAAATGCATATGATAGTCTTGTACGGAGTGACTGTAAGTATAAGTGACTGTACAGGTGAGTGAGTGGAGGTGCATGTAGATCTAAGAGTCAATGTGTGGGTATGTAGTTATTGGTATTGGAGTATCTATGGTTTTCAAATTGGCCGTCTGAAAGTTTGAGTTGGTGTTTCTAAATTTATTTTAGGGTGGGAGAAGATGTACTATTGTATCACATATATGACGTCATCAATGATGTCATCAGTGATGTCATTTGAAATGTCATCAGTGATGTCATCAGTGATGTCACTGACCATGTCATGAGTGATGTAATATGTGACATCATCAGCAGTGGATTTCGGGCGCGCGAGTTATAGTTAGCTGAACTAACTATAACGGTGGAATTTCAATGGTTTTGTATGAGTGAAATAGCCAGCTAACTATAACGTGTGAAACCTATGGTTTTTTCAGTGAATTTGCAAGGTTTTTTAAATGCTAATTCCTAACTATAACGTGTGTGAAACCTATGGTTTTTTTCTGTGAATTTCAAAGGTTTTTTAAATGCTAATTTATGAATGTTTTATTAAATTTTTTATATATTTCTTTTACAAAAAGTTACCTATGTATATATTTATAGATTATCTGTATCCTTTAATTTGGTGTGGCTCATTTTTTTTTTATTTGAATTTGGATAAAGTTGAACAGCATAGTTAATATCTTCTATTAACGTATGTACAGTTTAATTCAATCTTTTTTTTTTTCTCAAAATTTTTTAGGGTGCGCGCTCAGAGCGCACACCCAGTACGCATGTGTACGTTTTTCATGTATGCATGCGTACGTTATCTACGTATGCATACGTACGTTTTAGTGCGCGCTCGCAGCGCGCACCCAGTACGCATGCGTATGTACGTGGTGTGCGCATGCGTACGTTCTCCACGTACGCATGCGTGCGTCATACGTGCTCCGCACGCTAAACTCGCGCATGCGCGCGGAGTACGCGCGCTAAATTCGCGCATGCGCACGGAGTACGCACGCTGACGTTCGTGCATGCACGTGTGCTGCGTATGCACGCTACGTACGCACGTAATACTTATGCGCATGCGCACGTACACATTCGCGCATGCGTAATTGCACCGTGCGCGCTCTGAGCTCGCTCCGTGCGCGCACCTCAAGTTATGTGATTAATAAAACAACACTTTTAATTGGTTCTTAGTACTTTCAGTTTCATATTCTTCCAACACCACACCCAATCCCCTCATGGCAAGTCATGTGATCAAGAAAGATCACTTTTCATTGGTTCAAAGTACTTTCAGTTCCAGATTCTTCCAACACCACACCCACTCCCCTCATTATTAGTTCTGATTCCCTGGGAGAAGGCGCTAATCTGTTTTTGTGAGACAATGGCAGAGCAGCAGCCATCTTCTGAGAGTGAACAGGACACTCTTGAGAGACAGAGGCAGAGGAAGCAGAAAGACTCCTTTATATGGCAGTTTTTTACTTTTCCTGAGGGGCAAAAGAAGGTGAATGCACCGAAAGTCACCTGCACACTTTGTCACCGGACCATATCACGTGGGAATCCTAATAAGAAGTACTCTTTTAGTATTCACACAATGTTAAGGCACGTTGAAAAAGTGCATCCGTCGAGCTTCTGGAGCAAACCCTCCACCTGCTCAGCCGACCACATCTGCAGCAGCTCAGCCGAGCACATCTTCGGCAGCTCAGCCGAGCACTTCTTCTGCGATGGTGCCTTCATCTTCTTCCACACCTCTGGATATACGTCCTTGTTTTGCGAGGATGTGTACACGGTGCATGGATTGCGGTGCTCTTATTTCTATGGGTGAGGCCAGTATTGATCTCATTCAGAGAAGATTTGAGCAGCACTCTTGCACTAGGCCATAGTTTTTTTTTCTTTTTTTCGTTTTTCTCTTCCTCTGTCCCTACATTAACTCAAGGGCTCTTTTTAGAGCCACCTAAAATCTAAACACAAAAACTTGTTTTTTGTATCTATTTGTTAATTTTTTTTTAGGGTGCGTGCACGCTGTGCGCACCCTATGATGTTTTTTAAAAAAATAATCTTTTTTTTCAACTTTAGTGAACCTTCAGGGACTCCCTGACAAAGACTAGGGGGTCGGGAAGTCTCTACCCTGCCCCCTTTCCATGTTCTTCACCTTTGTTTTAAATGGAAACACATTTCTATTGCTTGCAAATTTCAACCCATTCCAAATGATTCCTACTTCTAACACGACTTCTCCCTGTTAGCATAGCAACAGATCATGGAATACTGGTGTGAGCAGAGAGGTCAAAACTTCAGCACACAATGGGGCAGATTTACAAGCCCCTTGCACCACCTTTGCATCACTTTTAACATGGAAAAACAGATGCAAAAGTGGCTTAAGGGGCTTGTAAATCTGCCCAAATATTTATAATCCAAAGAGCAAGAGTGCTTAACTTTTCAAACCTAACAGCAAATCCAAAGTAATGTTCAGTGGGAACACATTTTTCTGAACCAATACAAAACATGCTTTTAAAAATGTAAACATACAGCCTAGTTTTTAGTGTAGAATAGTCTGCAACAGCCAATGAGTTCTTTTTAAAAAAAAAGAAAAATATGTAAGCCTGCATTTTACAACTATCTTTCATTTCATATTGACATTCTACTGAAAGACACCTTCTGACTGCATCCAGGTCTCCTCCTCACTCCCTGAAGTAGTCTGCTGTTCTGACATTTACAAGTAAAATTGATACCTTTTCAGCTCTTTGTCCCAGGAAATAAGAAGAAATAGTGAGGGGAGTGGCAAAGCAATTAAAAAAGAGACGGTGTACATTTCACAGATGAAGGGAAGAGAGTCTTCCTATTAAACTTTAAACTCTGCATCGGTACTTACGTATAGGTACCCTAAGCCTATCAAAAAAGATAACGGCTCATTTTAGAGACAACCACCATCAAAACAGTTCAATTTGTTTTTTAATTCTTATTTTTTTTAAAAAGGGCATGAGGATTAGAAAAGGGGGTAAGGGAAAATGAGAAATGGAGAGTGAGGAGATGGAGGGATTTAGGAAACTGCACTGAGAGAAAGGGAGTCAGGATGTCAATGAGCAAAACAGAGTGAAGGAGATTGAAGGAAAGAATGCAAAAAGGAGGAGTGTGAGATACATACAGAAGGAAGAGAAGTAGGAGAATAGGAGTGACTATGAGTAAAGGATAGTGACAGTTAGGCAAGGTGAGGTAAGGAGAATGACGGACAAGGTTAAAAAATTAACATAGATTGAAAATGAGTGATGCAGAGAGGAGGAGTGGTAGAAACAAAGGGGCAGATTTTTTACAAACTTACGCAACATTGTGCAGGAAGTCATAATGCTGCGCCATGCTGGGTTACTTTCAAAGCACAGAGATGCGATATATTTACAAGAAAATGTCGCATCTCTATGCTTCCCTTGCACTGGCGCCAAAACTGCAGCCATACGCCGACGCAGGCTCCCTTGCACCATGGTGGAAGGATGCCTGCGTGGTGGGGAAACTGTCCTTGTGCAGGATGAGACACCTTCCTCCCATAAAAACAATCACAAGAGGCTTTTTCCTCTTTCAATAAATGCTGTAGCATGCAGCACGCACTGAAAGAGGAAAAAATGAAGAGAAATGAAAACATTTCTCCTTGTTGTGCTTCGCTATGCCACCTCTAGGGTGGCGTAGCATTCACACACAACTTCAGACTTATGATTTCTCGTAAATCAGGAGATTGGTGTAGTTCTATAAGTGTTGTGTGGGAACACAAACAACAACACCCATAGAATACCCCTTCAACACACAGTGCTGCGTTTGAATTGGCTGTATTTACGAGGAGAGGAAAAGACACATAGAGTGGCTTATCCTCTCCTTGTAAATATGGAGGAGCACCCTGCGCCACTAGTACGTCAAGAAAAGTGACGTAGTGGTTGCGCAGGGGGCTTGTAAATCTGCCCCAGAGATGTTAAGGAAATTAATGGTAAAACAGACAAAGGGAGAGTGACAGATACAGAGACAGAGAGCAAGCAACTGAGAAGGAGTAAGGCAGTTAAAAAGACTAAGACATATGGATACAGAGAAAGAAACATGGATGAAAAATTAGTGATGGAGGTAGTAAAGGTAGGGGAGTAGTAGAGAAGGAGTGAGGGAGTTACGAAAGAGTAGTAAAGCAGGAAGAGAGAGAGGGAAGAGAAATGAGAAAAGCAGAGTGAGGAGAGGTGAAGAACAGGAAGCATGAAATGGAAGGAGTGATAAATACTGATATTTTAAACTTACCTGACCATCAAAATAACTTATTTAGAAATAAATGTTTTTTATTTAATTGCAAGTAAACTGAATTACATTTTCTAAATGTTCTTTCTAGTTCTGAAAAAAAGAAAAAAGTATTAATATTCAACAATACATTTTATTAAACAGTACATGTTTTTTCATATTTAACAAAGCAATTTTTGCCCTTTTTTTGCTGTTTTCAGAATGTTTTGATTTTCACTGAAAATAGTGAAATCAATTGTATTCATCATTTAACAGCGGGCAAAAAAGCCCCAAATGTATCCTCACTAAAACATACCTTGATAGAAATGTCACATATATATTAAAAATACCTTTTAAGAACAATAACAATTTTCAAGAAATAACGTCTGTAAACCTTGTTGCAAAAGAACATATGCCAAAATAATATCTGTCAAAGAATTCCACAATTGTTTCTTTTACCTTTACTTGAGGCCAAATGGTAATTTTAAAATCCTTTTTCAGTGAAATATTCAATTTTAATCCTTTAAAATTTAAATAATGCCTTCTTCAGATGCTGAATTTAGTATTTAAAATTTGGGTTTCAGAAAAATTAAGTAACAATTGGGTAAATCATAAGGCAAACGTTGCTTGACCAGAAGTTATGGAAGGACCGTCATGAAAAATTAGTGCAAGTGCTACAAAAGTTTTTCCAGATATAGATAATTGATTAGCAACAAACTTCTTTAATAAAGTTTCCAATTTTGTTCCTTCAGCTCTACAACGTTGTACCATTAAAATTACATACTGTCCATATTTCTTAAAAAATAACGTTGAGAACATTTCTGATTTACATTTAGAACTTCCATGTTGTGATTAGCATCTTTAAGTAATTTACTAAAAGTCACTGATTTACTTTCTGGTAATGGTAAATATATGAACCTTTCAGAATCAGCATTACTACTGCATGTGTTCATACAGTTTTCACGACAATGTTCCCATTTACAAGAGACACCAAATACATTTTCTACTTCTACCCCTTCATCTTCCAGTACCATCAGCATATACATTAAGAATTCCTGTGCATCTTGCTGGACATTTTGTGTAAACTGTGTACATCCAGAACATACATCTAAAAGATTTCTAACATCAGAAGCACTTTCTATTTTAGTTTTAGCATTACTCAGCTTCTCATAAAGGAGACTCAGCAAAGAACAGAATCTTTTTCCCTGATTTACTATTATCTGCTCTTGCAAAAATTCAAGATAAAATACAACATTCAGCACTACATTTGCGTAGCAGTTGACACCAGAGCTATTTTCAAAATGACAACCAACAACCTCTTCAACACTGTCCTTTTTCTTTTTGCTTGCAGTCACATCACTGTCTTTTTGTTTTCTCTTCTGTACATCCTCATTACAGATATTCTCAAATCTCCTTTTCCGACAAACAACACGTTTTTCAAACACAGGATACTGACCTAAATGAGGAGCATAGCTTCTTCTTAATCTATTATATTCCTTTACACAGTTTGCATCAGCACTACCTTTTGAGTCATCAAAGTCTATCATGAATAAACCAGATAATTTTTTCACGCGTGACAAAGCAACATATGCCACACCTTCTTTAAACACACTAGATCCAATGTTTACAAAAGCACTATCTACAGTTAATCCTTGAGACTTGTGAACAGCATAGGCTAGAGAAAACGGAAACCGCTTCCTACGTACATATAAGTCTTTCACTAGCAAAAAACTAACTGAACAACAACTAATGTCTTTAACCTCTTCAATCTGATGAAATTTTATTTTTAAAAATTCAATTCCATCTTTTTTCTGGTACTTTACAAAACCCACAACTTTACCCATAGCTCCATTCACTAAACCTTTTTCTACATCCAAATTACGTCTTAAAATTACTCTACAGTTCATACATACATAAAGATTATTTTCCAAACCAGCTGTTTTTGAAATTTTTATCTCTAGAGAATCCAATTTAGTTGCCAATTTGCCTGTCAATATAATAGTTATTCCTTCATGTTGAATTTTATCCACAGCTTCCAGTTTTATGATCTCTTCATTTTCCAATTTCAAAAGTTCTTGATTGAATATAGAGCATTCATGTAGTGTTGGCATTAAGCAGATTACAGTATTTTTTTCAGCAATTTCCTTGTATATTTTCTCTGGAACTATTTGTTCTGTTGTAAACAAATTACTCAGCAATCGACTCTGTAATGCTTTTCTGCCATGTTCTGTAAGTAGTCCAATTCTTATATCTTTCAGAATACTTGCATAATCCTCATCATTGGCTTGCCTCATATTGGTAATGAGTTCTTTATACTCAAAGTATGTCCAAATATTTACATTGCCTATACTTCCTAACGACTTTTTTGTGTCTTCACCTGTAAGTGCATGGAATACTGGTTGTCCTTTAACTTGAGTAAGTTGCAAAAGATCCCCAAAAACTATGACGTGTTTTCCTCTAAATAACACGTCATAGTCTGTCTTTAGTATTTGCTTCATTCTTAAATGCACAAAGGCAAGCATTAAGTTTGATACCATGCTTACCTCATCAATAATGAGTACTTTCATTTTCTTCAATACTCTTGAAACTTCAAAGCATACTTCTCCTGCTAGTTTGTGGAATTGTATTTTGTTCTCATGCTCTACTGGTAACATTAGCAAACGATGTAAGGTAACTCCTTGTATGTTATACGCTGCTAACCCAGTTGGAGCAGTAACAACACAAGAAAAAGTTGAATCTGTTTTGTTCTGTAGGTAGCTTCTAATTATATTAATTAAGAAACTTTTTTCCAGTTCCTGCTTGTCCACTCACATACATTCTCATTGGTTCAAATTCAAAAGATGTGCATGAGCACTCTTTATTTTCATGTAGTAATCCGTGATCAATTTTTTTCCTGACTCCCTCATAAATTTGTTGTTGTTCATCATTCAGTTGTTGTTCCAAATTTGGTAAGTTTATTAAATCTTCCTGAGCTTGATTCATAGCTGTTTCCACTTCAGTCATGGCTATTGCTGCTTCATTTTCTACGATTGGTTGTCCTAGAGGATCTTGACTGAACGTCCCAGAACTTTGACTGTCTTGAGAACTGTCTCTAGCTACTTCAGCTGCAATTGTTGCTTCTTGTTCAATTTCTTCATTTAACATTTGAACATAAGTTGTGAAAGTACTGCATTCTATGCTGTCTTTGCTAGCATTAAAGGAATCTTCATAACTCTGGAATTCTCCAAGTAGTTCGTCCTCTGAACGCCATGGTTTAAACAGCTGCAAAAGTGCCAAGTAGTAAAATTCCTTTTTGTCAGTAGTGTCGCAACTCAGCTTCCGGTGATTTATCAAACTTCCTTTTGTTTGCTTCACCAAACATCCTTCCTCACCACTGACTTTATATTTTTCATTGTTGATGTCTTCTGTGGCATTCCGTTTGAAAATGTAGTTCTGCAGCACTTCATAGAGACACATGTTCTCAAGGTGATGACTTCTTTGTGGGTAATATGTGTCCAACATGTTTGTTCTTAAAATGTCTGTACTTTCTGGTTCATACTCAGCTAAATACTCAATTTCTCGAATAGATTTCAGTACCCGATTTCGCATTCCTGCAAGGCCTAAACTTACCCAAATTATTCTTCTGGATTTGGAGTACAGACTTGCAGATGATACCCTATCTGAACATTCGTATGATCCAATTTCTCGATGCGATAACATCTTTAAACTAAAGCTGTATAGCTTTTTACTGACAGTCTTCTTGTGAGAAATCTCTTCCCACATTTCTTTCAATTCCGTTTTCTCAGATTTTGTGATGTAAGATGTGACATACCGAGCAACAGCAATAGAATTGTCAGCTACATATTGAATATCCATGTTAGCATTCCACATGGATAAAATGACTGGGCTGTAGTCATTTATGTATTTCGACTCTTCTTTTCTTCTTAGGTTGTAGGTATTTTTCGGCGATTTTCTTGTAATAGTATGTCGCACAGCTGACATAAAACTGCTTACTCTTCCTTTTGAAAGGACAGGTCGTGGAAATCCAAATCGACATTTTGTGTAGAACTTATCTTTACTCTTGTACTTTTGTCGACAGTATTTTCCACACCGATGACTTTGGAAACGTAAAACTTGCTCTTTTAAGTTTTTTTCTTCTGTGCTTTTAGGTATAGCACATGTTGCATATTCTTCAATGAAAGATAAAAGTGCTTCATCAGCATCTGTTCCAAATTTTGGGGCATCCTTGATCCACAAAAGCATATGAATATGAGGAGCACCTCTTGCTTGGTACTCTTTTCTCCAAAAGAAATCCACAACTTCTCCAAGAGGTGGATTTTTTTTATTACAGATGAAGGACATCATAGCCTCAAATCTATGATTAAAATATCTGCAAACATTAACCGGATCCAATGAGCACAATTCTCCTGCTGTCTTATATTGGATGTTTTTAATGTTTGAATTTGCCTCTCGCAGAAAATCCAGTAAATCATCCCAAGCGTACTCAGCACAGCTTAGGGTAAGGAACCATGTAGGAGTTCCTAAATTCTGTAACATACACTTCAATTCTCCATGGCATCGGTACCAATATTCATTAGTCCCACGCTGACAAGCCATCAGATTGATCAATTGAGATTCCAAATGATCATCTCGCTGTTGCACTTTGTTGATAAAGTCTTTTGCTGACACATTATGTAGATGTACTCCAGTTTTTAAAATGTGATTTACTGCATAAGATAGTGCAGACAAGTCACTTTCAAATAAAAGATGGAACAAATAAGGAATACTTTGACGAAATCTTGGATCTTCTGCATATAATCTTGTAGTCCGATACTCCGAAGCAGGAATCTGTACTGGACGTTCATCATATCGTCCACCTTCTCCTGTAGGAAACAGCTGGGGAAAACAACGAGCTTCCAAGCTCTCCTCCCATACACTCATGGGAGTTCCTTTTGCTTACTTCATCTGAAACATATCAATAGCATTTCCCATAACTTCTTTAGAATGAAGAGGATGTATGCTGAAATGTTCATAAATTTCTTCTTTTGACTTATCCACTTTTTCAATTTGCCCAGTTGGTATTCCTGTGTCTTCTAGTAAAACTTCTTCATCTTCATCCATATAAATTGCTTCATACCATTTATTATTTCTTTTCAAATACAAATTTGCTCTTTGTACTTTTCGTACATCTACCAGCTCCTGCCAAATTTTCTTATTCTTTGTAGGTACACCATTAACCAGAATAACTAATGGTTCAGTTTCCAAAGTATCTGCATCAATTGTTTTCATATTTTTTTTCAAATCCAATGGCAAATAGACAACTCTTCCTTTTAACCCTCTTTGTAAATCTGAAGGAGGTAATTTACCTGTTTTGGGCTCCATACGCACTATGGTGTGAAACGGATGGACACATTGAATGAGTATAGACTCATACGTATTTAAATCAGAAAGTTCTGGAGGAATATCAACCAATTCTAAATTATTATGTACAGCTCTAGCCGGCATTCTATTTTCTTCTAACTTGTTGTAACAGTATTCACAAATACGCTGATCTTCTGAGGAAATATGAATTTTGTGATCAGTTATGTCCCCTATCGTAGACCCCAACGGCTCCATGTACATGCTATACGTACATGTATGTTCCCTCCTGCTCCAGTTTTGAAGACGCAAATATATGTGCGTCCACCGTCAACATGTCCTCTTTCAGATCCACCATGAATGGGTCAGATATTCCTTTCTTAAGTATGAAAGGCCACCGACTTTATGTGGTTCACTTTCCACATTTTACAGATTCAGGCGAGTAGGCCTGAATTCTGTCATCAAGCCTTTTCCTGCCTTCTGCCTCTGAAAGCTCCAGTCTGAGCCTGCATCTGTGACCATGAACTTTGTCTCACTCCCTGCGCGGCTAACGGTGCCTGATCCAGCCCGTCGCCTGCCAAGAACTGTATTTCACCTTCAAGATTATCTCCTCCGCCCCTCATCCGATGCATTCCTGTCTAGCAGTTTAGGTAAACATTCCTCCAGCTACCGTGCAAAGGGGCCAGGCCTCGCTGTCCTCATGCAAGTAATTCATAGCCCTGTTACCATGGAATATTCCTACCCCCTCGCATCTAGTGTAGACACTTAGACGCTTGTACACGCACTAATAGTCAGTATAGTCAGTATAGAATAAGATTCTATCCTAAGAGACCTCTCTTTTTGGATAACACAGTTCTTTAACATAGGATATTAGATATGATTTGGGATTAGGTTGACATAACCCCAGACTTCTGTCTCCACATGTAGAGCTAAATGTCAAGTCCTTTCTCCCTCTAGTTACACGTCAATCACACGTCATGCGGCTGCGCACGCATCTCTGCCAAATATTTCTGCTGACATTGCAGGATTCTCTTATGGATCCACCCACTTATGACATCATGTATGCTGACGTTGTCTAGTTACGCCTATTCTAGTTACGCATGCATAGTTTATTTTTCTTATCAGTTGATACGCCTACTGCATCTGTTTTACTGTAATGCCTTTTCTATAAAAATGATTACCTGTCAATAATATATGCCCTTCCTTCCTGAACTTTCGTGGTGATGTAATAGAACGCCTACAATTTAAATTGTATTCCTTTGTATAGGAATAAAAGCCTTTTTAAACCTCTAATACCACGGATTCTGCCTCTCATTTTACTGAGTTATTTTTAAGACTTTACCGCATAAAAAATAGTACCGGTAACGAAATATTTACCACATAAATTGGCGCCCGAACAGGGACACTTTCTCATCTCACGCGCCGGCGGTGCGTTGCAGGCCCGGTCCCCTGCCACAGCTGAACGGACAAAAAAAACGCGTATCTGCAGGATTTCCTGTATCTCCCTCCGGCCAAGCGGGGACGACTGAGGCTGCGATCAACACCCAGACGAGGCGGTGAGAAGTGCGAAGTATCCCGACCAGAGCCTAGCTGAGAGAGCAAGATCCGAGGTATACAGAGACCCGCCAGGTTCCGAAGTTCCGAGTCCAGTCCGGTCCAGTCCAGTTTCAGTTCCGTTCCGAGCTACCCGGTGAGTACCATTACCGGGGAGGCATTTAACGTGCACATAGTCTGTGCCGGTCAAGACGGGTTTGGGTACACAAATCCGGTCTGCACTGTTTTAGCAGTGTATCTGTACTGTTTAGCAGTATATATAGTATGTTTTGCATATAAATAAGATAAATAAGTATTATCTAGTGTCAGTATTATGTCAGTAACTAGTTTTCTATTAGTTATCATTATTCGTAAAACTGTTAAGTGTTAAATGTTTTAAATACGTTCTATATACTGTGGTGTGAATGACTGTTCATTATTGTGTTTTTGTAAAGTGTGTTCTAGTAATAAGGTCTAATAATGCCGCTCTTTTCGAAACTAAGACAGATCAAAACTAGAAAAGGTGTACTCGAAGAAGCCGTTCCCATCCCACCTAGGGACACTCCAGGGTACTTTATGTATCATAAACATGGCCTAGATGCCGTATTATTTCTTGATTTATGGGTGGACTACACCAAAGAATTACCAGAGAGTCAGAGATGGCCCGCAGCGGGGACCTGGGATGCAGATTGCATCATGAGAGTAGAAGAGGAATTATGGAAAAAGAAAGCCAGACAGTCACAGAAAGATGCCATTGAATTATGGCGTAAAGAATCATATAGACGCACGGAAAAAGCACTCAGACAGGAAGAGAAAGGTAGAGAGAATTCAAATAAAACCCGAGAAAATCTATTACTTGAGGAAGGTACCCGAGTAAAATCAGAACAAATAGACAGACAAAGAAACGCCCTTATGAACGGTATGTATCCACTTCTGGCCGAAGGGTTACCTAAGGCTACTCCGGAAATACCAAAAGACTTGCCACCTCCATTGTTTCCGATAAAAGCACATCCCAAGGGGCATCCTAGAACCGCACAAGATGTTTTCCTTTCCTCCTATTTAGATGACGCAGCTCCCGAGTATGCTAATACTGCACCACATAGACCTCTTGCCGATGATGCTCATCGCCAAGACTCTCCGTCTGTACTTCCACAACAACAAGCTTCGACACACATTCCGACAAGCACATCTGTTTCTACAGCTTTTCCCGCAACGACTGTTGCTGTCTCACCTTCAACAAATCCTTTCACGTTCAGCACCCCAGACGGTGCTACAGGAGGTACGACAGACATTTTTTCTACGCCACCCCGAGGAAATAAATTTTCCCTTAGAGAATTAGCACACCAACGTACGCCCAAACTAGCAACCCCCGACATGCTCAAGGAACTTCTAGTAGATTGTAGATATGATCCTGTACCCGGTAAACGGGACGAAATGCTGCTGTCATCATTACGTATTAGACGAGCTGCAATATATTTAACGAAGCTACCAGGAATGGCTACACATTTAGAAAATATATATCACTTTGTCCAGTCAGGACGAGGTCCTGAAAGTATTAGCAGAGCCATGGAGTACCAGAAAGTGGAGGTACAGGGACAACTGTTACGTTTCCTCATAAACTGTGTAATCAGAAATCAAGACCGGCCAGGGGTAAATCCGGAAGAAATGCAAAAACTTGTCACTTGGGGTAAGAATATATCAGAAGGGAGACATGATAAACTGTTATGTATAGTAGCTATGTACCGAAAGATCCGCAAAGAAATAGAACGAATACACGAAGAAAGATTAGAGGTAGACGCCGCTGACCTAAACAGAGAGGAGGAGGAGCAAGAATCAGACCAAGTAGATACAATAGCTTATGTAGGTAGAGGAAGATCCCATAATAATACCAGAGGTTTTAACGACCCAATACGTCCAATACGTCCAGAATGTAATAGACATCTTCCAAACCCTATGCTAAATACAAAATCCCCTGAACACTTATTCCAAACCGCTGATAAATTACTCCGAGATCGAAGGGGATATCACGTGCTCGATTCCATGGACGAACAAGAATTAGTCAGGTCAGCAGTACAATGGGCTGACAGTCCCGGCGAATACAATGACGATGTACTTGCACACACGTTTCTGAATCTAGACCCATATGAACAACGTTTAGCTAGTATATACATGATTCAACACCTCCTTATATTATATAAAAACCAACACTCCGATCCAGGACCCTTACCTGACATATTGACAGAACTACTCACGAATATATGGAGAGGGTCAGGTACTGATTTGATTAAGGAAATTCTAGAATCCCGAAACCAATATCTAAATTTTGTATGCCCAGAACACGTTCCAGTTCCCATCATGGGGAGAAGAATGTATCACATAGATAGACAGAATCCGTTACGCGAAGTACACCCAATTAGAGGTGCCGATGATAATTTTACACGCGTGTTTGTATACACGCCTATAACTAAACTGGAATTATTAGAAATGAAGAAAGTAGTACCTAGTCATGACAAGGACCCAGCAGGTTTCCACCGTGAGATAAAAGACATGTTACTCATGGGAGAGTATACCTACCCCGACATTATGAAAATATTGAAAGTCCTATTACCTGCCGGTGTCTATGAGAAACTCAAAGAAAAGGAATGGGAGGTGGGAGACCAAAAGATAGATTGGACAGCATTAGAAAACGAAGAAAAGGCCCGAGCTGCAGGAGCAGGGCTTGGGGATAAGACTACAGCATTAGCAGGATTACTAATACAGGTACTGCCACGTTTATTGACTACGAAAAAGGAAGACTGGGGTGCAATCTCAGCCTGTAAACAAAAACCAGATGAAGACACTAGTGATTTCTATTCCCGATTTGAGAAATGTTTTAGTATAAATAGTGGTATAAAAGCCAGTAGTGAGTCATACCCACATCTGTTTGTGACAAAATTAGTCGAAAATTCTCTGCTACAAGTCAAGAATAGAGTATTGAAATTCGAAAGTACCTGGCAAGGTAATACCCCATCACAGATGCTACAGATGTTACAATATCACCACAATAGAATTAGAGAAGAACAAGAACATGAACAAAGACGTATGAAAGATACGAAAATGAAAATGCTTGTTGCACAATCAGTTCCAGCCGATAGTCATCAAAAGGGTGATTCCGCAAGTCCTGCGAATGGGACATGCAACCACTGTAAACAACCAGGTCATTATATACACGATTGTCCAGTCCTGAAACATAATATTGCCACAGGTAGAACACATGAGAGACCACGTCCACCTAGACAGGATCAGAATCAACAGCAACTGCCTCAGCAGGCACAACCTAGGTTAGCTCCGCAACAGGCAGCTCCACAACAGATCGTAGCACCACCACAAGCGCAGCCTGTTGCTGCAACACAAGCAACAACACAACAGATGTATCAGTATGCACAAACAGATTATCCCGATTATCAACGATACTCATGAGATAGCCTAGAGAGGGAAGTTGGATTACCCCTTATAGAGGTTCCTGTAGACCAAGAGGGACCTTATGTACATAGTGAACTATTAGGGGAAGACAGAAAGTTTTTACTTGATACAGGGGCAAGCAGAACAACTATAAGACGCAGTGAAGTTCCAGGGGCACCCCTCTCAGGCTCACAAAATATTTCCCTTGGATTCTCAGGAAAACCTATAATTAATGACGTAACACAACCTCTTCCACTTACAGTCGGTCCATTAACACGTACTACAGATTTATTGCTTACTAAATCATGTCCAGAAAACTTGTTAGGTATAAAAACATTGAAAGCTCTAGGAGCCATAATATGTTGCTCCCCGGAAGGAGTACGACTATTTTTACGTGACTTTAAAGGTCACTACGTATCCAGAGACATGGATCACCGACTGCAGAATTTACCTACACATTTATGGGCACAAGGCCCCACTGATGTTGGTTGCATGCACATTACACCATATAGAGTTACACTGAAATCAGGAGTGGTACTACCACGAATGCGACAATACAAGTTACCACCAGATGCTGTAGTGGCTTTACTGAAAATCATTGACGAGCTTATTGCCCAAGGAGTGGTTGTCGAAACTGACTCCAATGTATGTAATTCCCCGATAATTCCGATTCTTAAAAGAACGGATCCAAAAGCTCCACCAGTATATCGATTGGTTATTGATCTGCGCGAATTAAATAAATGTATTGTACCACAATACCCAGTGGTCCCAGATATCTCCTCATTACTCACAGCTATTGACTCAGAAGCAACGTTTTTTACCGTAATTGATCTCAAGAATGCTTTCTTTAGTGTCCCAATTGATCCAGAAAGTCAATACTTATTCGGTTTTAGTTTAAATGGACGAAGTTTTAAATTCACACGCGCACCTCAAGGATTTACAGAAAGCCCCAGCATCTATAGCCAAGCACTGAAACAAGAACTTGACAGTATTCACATGCCAGTTAACACTGCCTTGCTTCAATATGTCGATGATCTGCTGATCACCGCCCGAAGCGAACATGAATGTGAAAAAGCGTCACTGACGGTTTTAAAATTTCTGGCCGACAAGGGGCACAAGGTGTCCCCTTCCAAGCTGCAATTCTGTGTCCAGCGAGTTGTTTATCTTGGGCACTCGCTGTCCAAGGAGGGAAGGCAGCTTACACCCGACCGCATCCAGTTAATTGCTAACATGCCACCACCCAAGACACAAAAGGAGGTGCGGGCTTTTATAGGCCTCACTTCATACTGTAGGCAGTGGATCCCTCAATATGCATTTCTAGCAAAACCACTCATCCAGTTGACAACACAGGAGGCAATCACATTGACTGTCCTCCCTTGGACTCCAGAACATACACATGCCTTTGAAAGCTTAAAGAAAGCTTTATGTCAAGCACCTGTCCTAGCAACACCATGTTACAGTAAACAGTTTACACTCTTTGTTACAGAACGCGAAGGTGCTGCTTTGTCAGTACTCACTCAGGAACAAGCAGGATCACACAAACCATGTGCTTATTTCTCTAGTACATTAGATCCAGTAGCGCAGGCACTTCCAGCGTGCCTAAAATCAGTGGCAGCAACAGCTTTAGCAATCCGACAAAGCGATGCCATAGTGTTAGGACATCAACTGACAGTACAAGTACCACATGCAGTAGAGGTTCTCTTGAACCGCACACAAACACAACACTTGACTATAGCAAGACTCACCGGTTACGAATTAACATTGTTTCAGCCACACATAGAAATCAGACGTTGTAATACGTTAAATCCTGCCACACTGTTACCAGTAGGCGGAACAGATCCATTGGCACATGATTGTGTCGAAGTCATTACTATCACGACGAAACCCAGACAAGACTTGACAGATATCCCTTTGACAGATCCAGACTTGACATTATATGTAGATGGGTCATGTATGAGAACTAGTACAGGAGAGTTAGTGGCTGCTTACGCAGTCACAACAGACACTGACGTCATTGAAACAAACTGTATTAACACTTTGTCAGCTCAAGCAGCAGAGCTCATCGCTCGGACACAAGCCTGTATTCAAGCCACAAATAAAAAAGCCAACATATACACAGATTCACGTTATGCATTCGGAGTCGTCCATGACTTCGGCGTACTGTGGCGAGAGAGAGGTTATTTAACTTCTCACGGTGCCCACATCCAACACGGACCCCTCATTCAAGCCCTATTAGACGCGATTCATCTACCTACTGCAATATCGATTATGAAATGCAAAGCCCACACAAAAGTTACCGATATTATTTCCCAGGGTAATGACCTAGCTGACAGAACAGCTAAACAGACTGCTCAGAATCAGACTCTCACAACTGACATGACAAAGACAATAGTCCCGACACCAACACATTGCATGACAGTTAAGGATCCCGCCCTTGATGTAATTGACATACAGACACATGCTACACCAGAAGAAATAAAGAAATGGACTGAATTAGGAGGGATCCAAACAGATCAAGGATGGATGACGAAGGAAAAATCTATATGGTTTCTTCCCGACTCAATGGTCCAAGTCATCATTAACACTGTACATAGTCCAGCGCACCTAGGAGAAAAAGCTATGCTAGACAGCATTCAACACATTTGGTTCAACAAACATTTGCGAGCCGCAGCTAAACAAAAGGTTCGTACCTGTATGATATGTTGTCAGTTTAATCCAGGTAAAAGCATCCCCGTAGAACAGGGTGGATTCCAAACTCCCGATCATGCTTTTGAAGTCCTCCAGATGGATTATATCCAGATGGAACGATGTCGAGGATTCAAATATGTTCTCGTAGTTGTCTGTGCTCTTTCCCGTTGGACAGAAGCATACCCGGTTTCAGATTACACTGCCCCGACTACTGCCAAACAGTTAGTTCGAGAATTCTTCCCACGGTACGGTTTACCACGTGTTGTCTACTCAGATAACGGCCAGCCGTTCTCATCCGAACTAATGAAACACGTTTCCCTTCTATTAGGATATCAATGGAAATTTCACTGTGTCCGACATCCCGAGGCGGCAGGTCTCGTGGAACGCCATAATCAAACTCTGAAAATTAGATTGTCCAAAATATGTAGAGATAAAGGAGTCGATTGGATAGTAGCCTTACCAGTTGCGCTCTTTTACATGAGAATGGTAGCACATTCTCGAACAGGGCTATCCCCGTATGAGGTGATCTTCGGTAGACCACCAAATATGTGGGGGACGCCTATACCTCGTAAAATAACTGACGTTGACTGTAATATGCTGACAGATTATCTGGCTTCTTTGATGTCTGCACTACAATCTTGTCGTTCACAGGTATCCGCAGCCTTTCCCGCCAATACTGAGGTGAAACCCCATGACGTGGTTCCTGGGGATCTGGTTTTAGTCAGGAATTTCGACCGGAAGACCCAACTGGATCCTAGGTGGAAGTCACCGAAGTTGGTTTTACTTACCACAAGGACAGCTGTGAAAATCGAGGGAAGAAAAGGGTGGTTGCACTCGAGTCATATCAAGAAATTTTATGGACTACCATCCAGCGTAGAGACTCAACCCTGTATTCCCTCACAAACAGACTCAAAGATCCCCTTGGTTGAGCAATCGAACTCAGAACTGTATAAACTAAAATTGAGGTCCAGTAAGTCAGACAATTTGATTGTTTAAGTCCTCTCCAAGGTGAATCGGTTGAATTTGTCTCTGACATGTATCCTCTGGACCGGAATAGAGAAAGAAATAATGAAATGCTGCTCAAAAAGCATGCGTATTGTAAATCATTTCGAAGTCATTGTACAGTAACATTATTAATTTTGTTTTTTCTAAGTCTTTTGATCATCATTATCAGCATCCTATTGCACATGTATTACCCTATTCCTAAGCATGCTTATAATATAACTGCAGAACATTCTTTTAGTGAATTACCTCCACATGAATTGTCTTATCGATTTGCGCTGCGCAACAACACTTTCATTAGTATGCTACATCATTCCCATCAAACCAGCAATGCCACAAATTGTTGGATATGTGGCCGACTCCCTCCCTATCAGAACTATAAGGGAGTTTTGCCCCTCTTTCCCTATCCGTTCACACACAATGGCTCCTGTGGAGCATGGTTTAGTTTGATTAATTCCCTAGATTCGAACTCCGCAGTTTATCAAGACAACTGGGTATGGGGAAACCTGAACTTAGTTTTGCTTAAAGTCTGCTACCCTAACAAGGAGGGACTTCCCAAAAGAACAGGAACTGATCTAGAAAATGAAGTATATGGATTAGGTAATTTTACACTTAACCCCATGATCCTGAACGTTGAATCTGAAGCTACACCAATCTTGCCCGCCATGTCCGTATTCCCAGTAAAAGGGGAACTATGTATAAGAAAAAATGGCTCCATACACATGGGCCATAGTAAATGCACCACTGTAATAAAATTCAGTGATCAAGGCAAATCTACATTTAGAGCTTCTCGTCATTCCTACTTTATATGTGGCCAGACCGCATATATACGCCTACCTTTAGATTGGGATGGTACCTGTTACATAGCATTCCTTCTACCACCTGTTTTCCTAGCTCCTCCTGATTATCATAGAAATACTCATTTAGTACACAATAGACAGCAGAGAGATCTCCCAATTGTCGATTACACTGAAACAGCATGGGAAAAATACACAGATTTCAATAAAGGTTTCTTTCCCTATATAGGTACAGTCACTAATAGTAAGCTGATACGTAGATTAACTAGAACCCTTGAAGCAGTAGTGAACGAAACTATTTCCGCCTTAGGCAATTTAACAGAAGAGCAGTCTGCTATGCGGATTGTTGTGCTTCAAAATCGTCTTGTCCTTGACGTCATCCTAGCTGATAGGGGCGGAGCTTGTAGGGTCATCGGATCAAGTTGTTGCATTTTCATACCAGAAAATTCGCCGTCAGTTAATAAAGCCATAACCCGCCTTCATAAGATTGTAAGCCAGATACACCAGAGTCCAGGCACCTGGACTTGGTCCGGTTGGTTCTGGGGCGTGTTGTCAGCCTGGGGATGGAGAATGCTCTCCTTCCTAGGTATTGGCTTTCTCATACTATTCAGTTGCTGCTTATGTCTACAATGTGGGCCAGCGATTTGTGGTCTGTGTGCCACCTCGTGTATCCCACATCCAAGTTTTCGTTCGAGATCCCGGAAGAAGAAAGAAGAACAAATGATGTTATATGAACAGATCGATGGATTGATGAAGATCGATATCTCCTAAGGGTCCGAAGGGGACAAGGAGGGAATGAGGAAATATGAATTTTGTGATCAGTTATGTCCCCTATCGTAGACCCCAACGGCTCCATGTACATGCTATACGTACATGTATGTTCCCTCCTGCTCCAGTTTTGAAGACGCAAATATATGTGCGTCCACCGTCAACATGTCCTCTTTCAGATCCACCATGAATGGGTCAGATATTCCTTTCCTAAGTATGAAAGGCCACCGACTTTATGTGGTTCACTTTCCACATTTTACAGATTCAGGCGAGTAGGCCTGAATTCTGTCATCAAGCCTTTTCCTGCCTTCTGCCTCTGAAAGCTCCAGTCTGAGCCTGCATCTGTGACCATGAACTTTGTCTCACTCCCTGCGCGGCTAACGGTGCCTGATCCAGCCCGTCGCCTGCCAAGAACTGTATTTCACCTTCAAGATTATCTCCTCCGCCCCTCATCCGATGCATTCCTGTCTAGCAGTTTAGGTAAACATTCCTCCAGCTACCGTGCAAAGGGGCCAGGCCTCGCTGTCCTCATGCAAGTAATTCATAGCCCTGTTACCATGGAATATTCCTATCCCCTCGCATCTAGTGTAGACACTTAGACGCTTGTACACGCACTAATAGTCAGTATAGTCAGTATAGAATAAGATTCTATCCTAAGAGACCTCTCTTTTTGGATAACACAGTTCTTTAAACATAGGATATTAGATATGATTTGGGATTAGGTTGACATAACCCCAGACTTCTGTCTCCACATGTAGAGCTAAATGTCAAGTCCTTTCTCCCTCTAGTTACACGTCAATCACACGTCATGCGGCTGCGCACGCATCTCTACCAAATATTTCTGCTGACATTGCAGGATTCTCTTATGGATCCACCCACTTATGACATCATGTATGCTGACGTTGTCTAGTTACGCCTATTCTAGTTACGCATGCATAGTTTATTTTTCTTATCAGTTGATACGCCTACTGCATCTGTTTTACTGTAATGCCTTTTCTATAAAAATGATTACCTGTCAATAATATATGCCCTTCCTTCCTGAACTTTCGTGGTGATGGAATAGAACGCCTACAATTTAAATTGTATTCCTTTGTATAGGAATAAAAGCCTTTTTAAACCTCTAATACCACGGATTCTGCCTCTCATTTTACTGAGTTATTTTTAATAGACTTTACCGCATAAAAAATAGTACCGGTAACGAAATATTTACCACACTTCACCCAATTCAAAACAATTTTCCAGAAATATATATGTTGCAAAATCTTTCCACATATAATTATCTTAATTTTCACTTTTTTTATACAGATCAACATTCCTTGTTTGAATTTTATAATGGCTTCTCCGGCAACAAATACAAGTAATATTTGGTGTTTCATTAGAGATGATAGTACATTTTGTCATTTCATCTTCAAAATTTTTACTAACAGTGAGTTCTACATTCTCTTCCACATTTTCCTCAATAACTGTGTCATTTTCTGCACTTTCTTGTTCTGGACCAAAGTAACAAAACTGAATCTCATCAGTAACCTTCACTACATCTGATACAGATCCACGGAACAGAGCATTATTCAACTCATTTAACTTTAGTGCTGGACTTTTAGCAAAATACAATCTTCTTACAAACTTTCTCATTTCAGTATGATGTACTGACAGCATCCTAAAAGGGTGAAAAACACTTTGACAAACTTTCCTAGATAGACAAGCCAGAGAATGTCCTTGCAAACCAGTATTCTCTCTCACTCTGCATGGATCTAGTCTTTAAAGCACCTTAATCTTCTGTTTAACACTCTTTTTACTATATTCTCTTAGAAAGTCACGTAATTTATCAATAGATTCCTGACGCACCGTACAAATACTACTACAATTCCAAGTGTACACTGGGGCTTTAGGACGTCTCCCCATAACCTCAGCAGCCATCACTTCTTCCTCATTTCTTGGAACCATTTTCTCCTTTTCCATTACACAACCATCTTTAACTTCATAAGCTCGACCATTGGTGTCAACTGCATGCAACAAACTATTACTTTGAAGATAACTCTCTACATTAAAAAATGGCTCAGTACTTGAACTATGCTTCCATTCTCCTAAGAACACTTTACAAAAGTTATTTTTTTTCATTACTCTTTTCCTTTTGCTTTGTGACTTCATTGCATTGACTAATTTATCTAATCTACGCATCCTGTTCAAAATTTAAATGAAAAGTTTTCTGTTTATTTCCAAAGCCTTCGTTACAATGGTTTCAATAAATTTCTTTTTCTTATAAAATTTGGTTTTCTTCTTACATTTTTTCACATCCTTTAGCAAATTTAACATCACTCTTCTCTGAAACATTTTTCAACAAATGTTTTTAAAATCTATTTTTCGTGTTAAGTCACTCTTTCTTACTTCTGATTGTACATTAGCTTTTTGTTTTTGCTGTCGACTCTGATGTTGTTTTGTACTTGAAACACTGTTTGAAGTGCATATATTTTTAACATTTTTTGTTTTTTTGAAGATATTTTTAAAAAAATCCTTAGTCTGCTTACCAGAAGACTTTTTCTTTTTTCCAACACAAGCTTCCCCTACTATTTTTTGTTTACCAGTTGTCTTCAAATATAGTTGTTGTTGCTTTTCTTTTCTCTTTCTTGACTTTACAGGCATCTTTAAATTTTTTCACTGTTGCTCAGCAATACCTGCAAGAAACTAAAAAAAAATACCTTTATGTAATTTTAATTCATTACAATTTTTTTTGAGCTTTTCAAATCCTATCATATGAGCTGACCCTTTCCTACGAGTGCAAGTCTTACAAAACAAGAGAAACATGAATTAAATCCCTGACAACAATTCCTGTGTGCAGACAGACTCATGGTGTGATTCTAGGCAGAAAACAATATTTTCTTTGGCAATTTCAAAGCACATTTACTACTGTGGTGGAGCAAGTGATAATTACTGTGACAGCCTGACACATTTTCCTTATATTTTAGAGAAGCAGAAAAGAGCACATGTCCTAACAGCTTCTTGAGACTATGAGCATGTGTTACAGGGTGAGTGATTAGACTAGAGCAAAGGAAATGAGCCTTGGTGTCGTTGAATGTGTTTGCGTTACACACTGCTATCTGAAACACAACACAGAGCTGAGTAGTACACATGGGAGTGTAGGAAAAGCTGCTGCGTGTGTGCAAAAAGTGTGTTTCTGGAGACTGTGTATTGTCAGGTGCAAGAGAGATCTGCATGGAGACTTGCACAACTGCATGAAGACTGCAGAGATGTGTGTAAGAGTACATGTGTGGTAAGGGTTAATTGGAGTTTTGAACATGTAGGAACAACCTCACCCATTACTAGATTGGAAGGAAAATCTACCCTGTTGATTTCAAATGTGTTGCCATTTGCCTCTCATTTGTGAGATAGTGATTTCTGCTGAGTGCTAACCATCACAGTTGAAGAAAACAAGCTGCCCCTTTCCTGCAAGTGCAAGTTTTACAGAACAACAGCAACACAAATTAAATCTCTGACAACAATTCCTGTGTGCACACAGACTCATGGTGTGATTCTAGGCAGAAAGCGATTTTTTCTTTGGCCATTTCTATGCACATTTACTACTGTGGTGGAGCAAGTGATAATTACTGTGACAGCCCGACACATTTTCCTTAGATTTTAGAGAAGCAGAAAAGAGCACATGTCCTAACAGCTACTTGAGACCATGAGCATGTGGAACCTGGTTGAGTGATTAGACTAGGGCAAAGGAAATGAGCCTTGGTGACGTTGAATATGTTTGCGTTACACACTGCTATCTGAAACACAACACAGAGCTGAGTAGTACGCATGGGAGTGTAGGAGAAGCTGCTGCGTGTGCGCAAAGAGTGTGTTTCTGGAAACTGTGTATTGTCTGGTGCAAGAGAGATGAGCATGGAGACTTGCACAACTGCATGAAGACTGCAGAGATGTATGTAACAGTACATGTGTGGTAAGTGTTAATTATAGTTTTGAACATGTAAGAACTACCTCACCCATTGCAAGATTGGAAGGAAAATCTACCCTGTTGATTTCAAATGTGTTAGCATTTGCCTCTCATTTGTGAGATAGTGATTTCTTCTGAGTGCTAACCATCACAGTTTAAGAAAACAAGCTGCCCCTTTCCTACAAGTGCAAGTTTTACAGAACAACAGCAACACAAATTAAATCTCTGACAACAATTCCTGTGTGCACACAGACTCATGGTGTGATTCTAGGCAGAAAGCGATATTTTTTTTGGGCAATTTCAATGCACATTTAGTACTGTGGTGGAGCAAGTGATAATTACTGTGACAGCCTGACACATTTTCCTTATCATTTAGAGAGGCAGAAAAGAGCACATTTCCTAACAGCTTCTTGAGACTATGAGCATGTGTTACAGGGTGAGTGATTAGACTAGAGCAAAGGAAATGAGCCTTGGTGACGTTCAATATGTTTGCGTTACACACTGCTATCTGAAACACAACACAGAGCTGAGTAGTACACATGGGAGTGTAGGAGAAGCTGCTGCGTGTGTGCAAAGAGTGTGTTTCTGGAGACTGTGTATTGTCTGGTGCAAGAGAGATGAGCATGGAGATTTGCACAACTGCATGAAGACTGCAGAGATGTATGAAACAGTACATGTGTGGTAAGGGCTAATTTGAGTTTTGAACATGTAACAACTACCTCACCAATTGCAAGGTTGGAAGGAAAATCTACCCTGTTGATTTCAAACGTGTTAGCATTTGCCTCTCATTTGTGAAATACTGATTTGTGCTGAGTGCTATCCATCACAGTTGAAGAAAACAGACTGCCCCTTTCCTGGGAGTGCATGTCTTACAGAACAACAACTTCACAAATAAAATTTCAGACAACAATTCCTGTGAACACACAGACTCATGGTGTGATTCTATGCACAAAACAGTGTTCCTGGGTAATACCAGTACACCTTAAATTATGGTGAAGACATACTCCATAATATCTTACAAGTTCAAGGCAGATACATATCTTCCACAACATAAAATGTAATACACAACTTTTAAAGTAGAATGAAAATCTACCATGATAAATTCAAATGTGTTTGCATTTGCCTCTCATTTGTGAGATAGTGATTTCTGCTAAATGCTAACCATCACAGTTCAAGACTGATTTCTACTGATTGCTAACCATCACCGTTAAAAAGAAGCTGTCCTTTTCCTACAACTGCAAGTCTTACAGATCAACAGCAACACAAATTAAATCTCTGACAACAATTTCTGTGTGTACACAGACTCATGGTTTGATTCTAGGCACAAAACAGTATTCCTCAGTGATACCAGTACACCTTAACTTATGGTGAAGACATACTCCATAATATCTTAGAAGTTCAAGACAGTTAAATATCTCCCAAAACACAAAATGTAAAACACAACTTTAAAAGAAGAATCACAATTCTAATATTTATATCAAAATTCACCACATACATCCCCTCTCAAACTCATAACTCACCTTTAAAATTAGTTAGTTGAGAAACAAATGTGGCACTCAAACAGCAGATTATCAGAGCCAGAATCTCTGAGCTGTACACCTCTCTCCTCTCACCAGAACCAGTAAATGGCAATGTTTCCCTCTCTTTTTTCACACATATACATGTTAACTCCAAATCACAGTGCTTCCCACATTTTTTCAAATGGAATCACCCATTTCTATTGGTTGCAAATTTCAACCCTTTTCCAAATGATCCCTTCCCCCAACATGACTTCTGCCTCCTACCATAGCAACAGGTCATGGAACACTGGTGTGAGCAGAGAGGTCAGAAGTTCAGCACACAATGTTTCTAATCCAAAGAGAAAGAGTGCTTGATTTTTCAAACCTAACAGCAAATCCAAAGTAATGTTCAGAGGGAACACATTTTTCTGAACCAATACAAAACATGCTTTTAAAAATGTAAACATGCAGCCTAGTTTTTAGTGTTGAGTGGTCTGAATTAGCCAATGAGTTCTTTTTATTTTAAAAAATTATGTTTGCCTCCATTTTACAACTATCTTTCATTTCATATTGCCATTCTACTGAAAGACACCTTATGAGTGCATCCAGGTCTCCTTGGAAGATGTTCACAGTGTGGATTATAGGTCACAGCTATGTCTTCTGGAGTGAAAAGTATGCAGAAAAAAGAGGTATTGTGAAAGACCTTGCTTTGCCAAATGTAGACATTAAATGGATTGGTCAGAGAGGGTTAAAGTGGCATCAATTATTGCCTTTGGTGAAATCCTTTCTACATCTCCCACAGCCTAACCTTATTATTGTACACTGTGGTGGAAATGACCTAGGCACTTTAACTGGGGTAGGTCTGGAAATGCTTGTAAAGGACACCTTTGTGCAATTGATGTCAATTTTTCCACAAACTGCCTTTGTATATACTAATATATGCCAAAGGCAAAAGTGGAACTGGTCCAACCAACATTGTCCGCAGATTGACAAAGCAAGAAAGCCCGTCAATAAGTCTGTTTCTGCTTTCCTCAGAGACTATGGTATGGGTTCTATATACCACAACAACTTGCGTCACAACATGCAAGACATTTATAGAGGAGACAGTGTACATTTCAATGATGAAGGGAACAGAGTCTTCCTCTTGAACTTTAGACTCTGCATCGGTACTTACTTGTAGGTACCGAAAAATACTCAATAAACACAAGGGCTCTTTTTAGAGCCACCTAATATCTAAACACTTAAACTTGATTTAAAATTCTATTTTTTTTAAGGGTTTTTTTTCGGGTGCGCGCTGAGTGTGCGCACCCCGTGATGTTTTCAAAATAGGTGGGGCGCTCCGCTCCGCTCGTACCCTGAAAGTCTCGGGGGGATTCGTCAAGCGGGGGCTGAGAAAAAAGGGGGGTCCCAAAACGTGTTTTTCCCATGCAATTTTCCATAGGGACCTTTACTCCAAGGTACAGCCGAAACGGCTGAACAGAATTACTTTAAATTTGGCAAAGAGGTAGTCCTCAGGTCAGGGATGTGCCTTTTGCATATCTGGAGTCAATCTGTTCAGTAGTTCCTGAGAAAATCAAAAGTAAACTCATATATATATCTGGGCGGAGCCTAACCACACATCTCATCGTGAGATCTGATTGGCTGTCAGCACTTCATCCAAGAAGTGTTGACAGCCATCTTGGGACCAACATACATGATAGCACCTCATTAAAAAGCCTTACAGTTAATAGAAGGTTTTAAGACTTAAGTTACATTATAAATCATTTGTTGATGGTACCATACTCATTTTAGGAATTGTGGTGTGTTCTAAGGTGATTTTACCATGTGAAAAAGCCTTCTGCTGTGATATCATGAATCATGTTTGAGAGAAAACTATTTTTTCATGCTTTTCCCACAGAGGTTTGGAAGGTGATCTATAAGCTAAACTGAGAGCATATTTTCTGTAAATTCACATTATCTTTCTCAGTCATGGGAGAATGAAGTCTGACATTCTCAGTAAAACATGTACATCCAACAAGGGCAGAGACTGTCAGTTGATTCCTTTGTGTTCTACTGCAGCTTCCCAGAGTGTTCTAAAGAACAACTAGAGCGCTAACAGTCCTACTTATGACAAAAGTATGGCACACCTGAAGCCATCTTGGTTGACATAAAGTGGTAACTCTTAAAATATTTAATTTAAAAAGGATCAAAATGAGGGGGTTCATTTTGCCATAGAAAGTATGATTAGTGCTGCAGAAAGAAAAATTAGGGCACATTTTGAGTGACTTCTCAAATCCTATTCTATTTCATTAAAAAATTCTGACATGCAGACTGAAACATGCACTTTCAATACCAGCAGCAGACTTCCCTGGTGAGCAGTAGCTTTACTACAGTGATCTAATAAGCAACTAGAGTGCTAACATTCTGAATTTATGGCAAATGTGTGACACATCTGAATGCCTTCTTGATGGAATCAAACTAAAAAACTGAAAGTTTTTCCTACTGAGGAGACTGTAGTAAATGAGGAAATTAGGAAACATCATAACAAATAAGTCTCCCAAAATGGCCACCAGAGATAAAAGAGCCCAAATGTAGCCCAAATATCTCCGAGATGTAGCCCAAGTATAGCCAAATGACAGAATGTCCCAGAGTGTTCTAACGAACAACTAGAGCGCTAACAGTCTTACTTATGACAAAAGTATGGCACACCTGAAGCCATCTTGATTGGAATAAAGTGGTAACACTTAAAACATTTAATTTACAAAGGAACAAACTGAGGGGGTTCATTTTGCCATAGCAATTATGATTAGTGCTGCAGAAAGAAAAATTAGGGCACATTTTGACTTCTCAAATCCTCTTCTATTTCATAAAAAAATTCTGACATGCAGACTGAAACATGCACTTTGAATACCAGCAGCAGACTTCCCTGGTGAGCAGTAGCTTTACTACAGTGATCTAATGAGCAACTAGAGTGCTAACATTCAGAATTTATGGCAAATGTGTGACACATCTGAATGCCTTCTTGATGGAATCAAACTAAAAAACTGAAAGTATTTCCTACTGAGGAGACTGCAGTAAATGAGGAAATTAGTAAACTTCATAACAAATAAATCTCCCAAGATGGCCACCAGAGACAAAATAGCCCAAATGTAGCCCAAATATCACCCAGATGTAGCCCAAGTATAGCCCAATGACAGAATGTCCCAGAGTGTTCTAACGAACAACTAGAGCGCTAACAGTCTTACCTATGACAAAAGTATGGCACACCTGAAGCCATCTTGATTGGAATAAAGTGGTAACACTTAAAACATTTAATTTACAATGGAACAAAATGAGGGGGTTCATTTTCCCATAGAAATTATGAATAGTTCTGCAGAAAGAAAAATTAGGGCACATTTTGATTTCTCAAATTCTCTTCTATTTCATAAAAATATTCTGACATGCAGACTGAAATATACACTTTTAATACCAGCAGTAGACTTCCGTGGTGAGCAGTAGCTTTACTACAGTGATCTAATGAGCAACTGGAGTGCTAACATTCAGAATTTACGGCAAATGTGTGACATATCTGAATACCTTCTTGATGGAATCAAAGTAAAAAACTGAAAGCATTTCCTACTGAGGAGACTGCAGTAAATGAGGAAATTAGGAAACTTCATAACAAATACATTTCCCAAGATGGCCACCAGAGACAAAAGAGCCCAAATGCAGCACAAATATCACCCAGATGTAGCCCACATGTAGCCCAATGACAGAAGTGTGCAAAACACTTATTTTTTGTGTATTTGCAGTTTTATATAGTGCAGACTTGTCAGGTATTGGAGTGCTTTACTTGAGCATTGGTTACATCACACAAGATCAAATTCATTTTGGTTGTAGACATGGGGAGATTAAGTGATTTGACCAGAATCACAGAATTTTGAGCTGAAGCAGAAACTCCAACCTGGTTCCCCAGTTGCAAAGTCTGCAGCTCTGGAAGTAACACCACATCCTCTCCCCTAGGTGCAACATTTAATCAAGTGGTCAACTGGATAAAAAAACATAAAGATTACAACTAATTTAAAAGTTCTTTGTCGCTATTTGAAAACTCAGAAAATATGTCCTCATTTTAGTTTTTTAGAGCACTAACCATAATTTTGATGCAAATAAGACCTTCTCATATATGTAATTTCTAAAGGAAATTCAGTTTTGATTACATCAAGATGACGTCAGGCGTTCCACACTTTTGTAATAAATATAGAATGTTAGCAATCTAGTTGTTCATTGGGATACTGTTGAGAGGCAGAGGCCAGGGGCACGGACTCTGAAAATTGAAGGCAGGTAGGAGAGTGCAGAGGCAACAATTTGACCACACTGGGTAGGCAGGAAGGGCAGTGGCAGCACAACAGACTATGGAGGGCAGTGGAAAGGGGGGCAGGGGCAACAAACCAACAATACAGGACTGGCAAGAGAGGCTGTGGCAATATAATAGACCATTGTGGGCAGAAGGAAGAGGCAGTGGTAGTACAACCATACATGCCAACAGACCCGTTTCAGCCAGGAAACGTCCAATGTTTTTAAGCTCAAATGGGCTTTACTTGATCTGTCTCCTGTCTACAATCTCCTCTTTTTTAATGTAACTCAAAGGGGAAAATCAATACCCCAGTTTTTTTTCAAAATCTCCCTCTTACCAAGTTCAAAATGTTTGCAAGTATGGTACATTGGATCATGGTAGGCAGGAGGAATTGGGGTAGGGACATGGACTCGGATAACAGAGGACAGGAGGGACATGGAGAGGTGCACCAAACTGACCCTACAGGGCAGGCATCAGGGAGTGCAGCAGCACAATACACCACACAGGGCATGCGGGACAGGAGTGCAGCACAACAATCCATAGAAAGCAATAGGGAGGGGACAGGGGAACAACCTTTACAACTAAACTTTTACAACACGTGCAGTTATATCGCGGATTTTACAACGAACGCGATGTAACCACGCGATGCCATTACAACGCAAGTCTTTATACCGACTTGCGCTAGATGGCGTGCTAACATTAAAAATAGTGTAGTTTACTATCCCAACACCTTCCCCACTGTTAAGTGGACTGGAGTTGGAACAGTAGATTACGCTTTTCTAATGTTAGCACACCATCTAGCGCAAGTCGATGTAAAGACTTGCGTTGTAATGGCATCGTGTGGTTACATCGGTTCGTTGTAAAAACCGCGATGTAACTGCACGCGTTGTAAACACACGCGTTGTTACGTCATACATCCAGGGGACAGGACCATGCACATGGACAACAGAGAACAGAGGGGAAAGAGGCAATGGTAGCTAGCTGACCATAATGGACAGACAGGAGAGAAAGCTGCAGCATAACAGACCATAAAGGGCAGGAGGGACGGATCAGGGGCATTACAATGGAACCGACAAGCCAGGAGGGAGGGAATATGGATCTGCACATGGAAACAGAGGGCTGGGGGCAAGGGGGCAGGGCAGGAGCAGCAAGATGACCATGGAGGTCAGGCAGGATTTGCACTAAAAACAAGACACACCATGGAGAGCAACAATGAGACTATGATGTCATACACAAAGACCATGGAGGGAAGGTGGGAGGGGGTCAGGGGCAGCGAGCTGACCACACAGGGAAGGTGGGAGGGGCCATGGCACCACAGAAGACCATGCATGGCAAGCAGGAGGGTTAGTGGCAGCACAATGGCTATGATGGGCAAGAAGGAGGGTGCAGGGACATGCACAAAGGACCATGGAGGATAGAAGGGAGGGTCAGGACCTGGGCACAGACAAGAGAGTTCAGGGGAAGGGGCCTCACAACAGACCGCAAGGGGCAGGCAGGAGGAGCAGTTGCAGCACAACAGACCAGGGAGGGCAGAAGGGTGTGGTAGTAAAATGGACCATGGAGGACAGGAGGAAGGGGATAGGGGCATGGCATGTGGACAGGCAGGGTGGAGGTGGCAGGGACAGGTTACAGTCATCTGCCAATGCTAGGCAGGTGGGAGGGAAGTGGCAGCTCAACAGAACACTCAGAGAAGATATGAGTGGCAGGTCCATGGAACATGGTGGGCAAAAAGGATGGAGCAGGGGCATGCACAAAGACATCGGAGGGCAGGGGGAGGGACAATAGGGGCAGCAAGCTAAGCACAGAGGCTAAGCAGGAGGTCAATGATGGACCATAGAATTGGGCAATGGAGGGCAGGAGGAGTGGACTGGTACATCATGCTAAATGGAGGGCAGTGGCAGCACATCAGACCATGCATGGCAGGAGGGAGGAGGCTAGTCCATGGATTCAGACAACAGAGGATAGGGAGGAGGTGGATGGGGCAGCAAGCTAACTGTTCAGAGAAGGTGGGTATTAGGAACTTTATTGTTTTTAAAATGTGTGTCTGTGCGAACTACTTAAAATATGAACAAGTATGCAGCATAATCTCACTTTTATTCAGGAAGAAGAGGACGTTTGTGACTGTGACTCCGGGCTCACTTGGCAGAAACACCCCATGACCCTCCATCCCCCATCGCAAAATGTAATGTCCGTGAAAAGGGTAGGTGGACGCAGTGTTATATAGAACATAGACCTGAGAGCACGATTGAAAATGAAAACTAGATACAGTATATGGTATAAACTATGCACCAAAAAGTGTGATATAAGATGAACCGGGGCGTGAAATATAATATGCAATACATTGTGCGTAATGAGAGATTCATTGGAGAGCGCGATATAGCACAGGCCCCAGCTCGTGCTATGCGATATGCGCCTTGGAGTGTAATATGCAAAGGGCAGTGTTGTGTAACCTAACTAGTCTCTAAAGTTGTAATATAAAATATGTGCTGGGGAGTGTAACGTTGCATATGCACTGTGACAAAGATATGGATCCCAGATTGTAATATGTATGGCATAGCGCTGTGCGTTATAACATAGGCATCGAGGAAGGCACGTTAGATGGGGCAATATAACCCGTGCGAAGGCAAGTGTGGCACGACATATTCACGGGGTGGTGTTACAGTGCACATGGGCTAGAGAGTGTCATAGCATACGCACTAGCTGGTGGAATACAACACAGAGGTGTGAGGCACCCGGCGGGCACTGGTGGGTGTAACACAGCATTGGGCTCAGCCAGGAGCACGCTGTGACTCTCAAGTGAGGTTCGTCTCCTTTCCAGAGAGTAAAATAAAAAGAATTACACATCCGGCGGTGGATATGTGTTTTATTAACCGTGAGTGGGGTTTCTTGCATAGTTTGGTCGAGTTTTTGTTGAATCCCCTTTGAATGGCTTGGTGTGCGTGTATCTTAAATGTGCCCGTCAATAGCTACCCATGTGTGTATAAACAAACAACAAGGGTGTCTACTTGGAGAGTACCCACCAGCGGGGGCGCCGGGATTAGGCACGGTAGGGCGTCAGACACGTCAGAGCTTCACTAGCGGTGTAAATACATTACATGTGGATTCATTATATGCACAGTTGCCTTTTAATGATTATCACGCAAGTCGTCATGGTGATAGGTACATTCGGTTTGTCCAGCATGTCCTAAGTGTTTCTATAAATATATATTTTTTTTAAATAATAAAAAACAAAGGCCGGCCCCTGGGGATGGGGTCCCCGGGACCATAAGTGGCCTGAGGAGGGGGGCAACGCAGCCCCCTCCTAAAGAATAATAAAAAAAAAAAAGGCCATGACCCGGGGGTTGGGGTCACCGGGGCCGATTAAGGCCTTGGGAGGGCCACATTTTTTTTAAACAAAAAAATTAGGGTGCAGGCCCTGGAGGATGGGGTCCCCAGGGCCAGTAAATTAGAAAAAGAAGGGGGGCCACACAGCCCTCCTTCTTAAAAAAATAAAATAAATAAAAGACCGGCATCGCGCCGGAGGCCACGCCACCTCCTAGCAGCACTCTGCAAACGCACCCCCTGGCCAGTTGTAAGTTGGGGAATTAATTCCCCTTCAATACTGAGGGTCCCTGAGGGCCAACTAGCCCAACAGGTATCTCCAGTATGCGCCAGGGAGCTGCGTTGCAGACAGGTGTTCTGAGGCCATGCCCCTTTTTACACCTTTATGCAACGCAGCTCTGTGGCGCTTACTGGAGGTACCTAGTGGGCTAGATTGACCCTAGGGACCCTTAGGATTCAAGGGGACTTAATCTCTCAACTTAGAAGGGCCACAGGGCGCGTTTACACAGTGGTGAAGGGAGGGGACGGGGCCTGAGGTGACATGTGCAAACACGCCCTGTGGCACATTTTAAGTTGGGGAAATAATTCCTTTTCAATCCTGAGGGACCCTGGGGGCCAACTAGCCCACCAGGGGCTTCCAGTAAGCGCCACTGCTCTGCGTTGCAGAGAGGTGGTGCAGGGCGTGCCCCTTTTTACACCTCTCTGCAATGGCGCTTACTGGACGTACCTAGTGGGCTATTTTGCCCCTAGGGATCCTCAGGATTCAAGGGGACTTAATCTCCCAACTTAAAAAACGGCCACAGGGCGTGTTTACACAGTGGGGAAGGGAGGGGACGGGGCCTGAGGTGACGTGTGCAAACACGCCCTATGGTGCGTTTTAAGTTGGGGAAATAATTCCCCTTCAATTCTGAGGGCCCCTGGGGGCTAACTAGCCCACCAGGTGCTTCCAGTAAGCGCCAATGAGCTGCGTTGCAGAGAGGTGGTCCAGGCCGTGCCTCTTTTTACACCTCTCTGCAATGCAGCTCTGTGGCGCTTACTGGAGGTACCTAGTGGGCTAGTTGGACCCTAGGGACACTCAGGATTCAAATGAACTTAATCTCCCAACTAAAAACGGCCACAGGGCGTGTTTACACAGTGGTGAAGGGAGGGGACGGGTCCTGAGTTAACGTGTGCAAACAAGCCCTGTGGCGTGTTTTAAGTTGGGGAAATAATTCCCCTTCAATCCTGAGGGACCCTGGGTGCCAACAAGCCCACCAGGTGCTTCCAGTAAGCGCCACTGCACTGCGTTACAGAGAGGTGGTCCAGGCCGTGCCCCTTTTTACATCTCTCTGCAACGCAGCTCTGTGGCGCTTACTGGAGGTACCTAGTGGTCTAGTTGGACCCTAGGGACCCTCAGGATTCAAGGGGACTTAATCTCCCAACTTAAAACGGCCACAGGGCGTGTTTACACAGTGGGGAAGTGAGGGGACGGGGCCTGAGATGACGTGTGCAAACACGCCCTGTGACGCGTTTTAAGAGGTAGTTTTAATCACCTGCCCTATAATATACTAGGGGCTTACAGAGGAGGTCATGCTGATCACAGGGGGACCCCAACACATAGTGTTCTCTAGTGTATGTAGGTGTTTTCACTGTATTCTGAGTGTCTTTTAACATAGCACTGGCTCTAGGACTGGTTAGTCGGACTCAGTTAACACCAGTATCCGTCTGAAAAAGTTGAGGGTACAGGATGATTTTGCAACAAGGCTTCTTTCTGTTCTTCTGTTCATTCTTTCTGCACGTTATCCTTCTTACTGCACTTTTCTTCTTCTTTGAGGACTTCTATTGCTTCTTTCTGCATTTCTTTTATATCCTTTCTGTCCGTTTTTTCTTCTTTCTTCACATGTCCTATCTCTGTAGCCATAGTTAGAAATTAGCATTTAAAAACCTTTGAAATTCACTGAAAAAACCAAAGGTTTCAGGCACGTTATAGTTAGGAATTAGCATTTAAAAAACCTTAGAAATTCACTGAAAAAACCATAGGTTTCAGGGACGTTATAGTTAGCTGGACTTTTCACTCGTACAAAACCATTGAAATTCCCCCGTTATAGTTAGTTCAGCTAACTATAACTCGCGCGCCCGCAATGCACTGCTGATGACGTCACATATTACATCACTCATGACATGGTCAGTGACATCCCTCATGACATCACTGATGACATCTCAAGTTTCACTGACGAAACGCGTTACGAGTGACTAAATAAACAGTCAATTCTCCCTCCCGAGTGCGAGTCCATCTGTGAAGAAGACGCTGTGTGCTTATATATATATATATATATTCACAATAATAAACAAAGGTTATAAGGCCGTTTAGTTAGGAAATAGAACTTTAAAAAACGTGGAAATTCACTGGAAAAAAAAAGGTTACAGGGGCATTATAATTAGACTCGGATCTCACACACACAAAACCATAGAAATTCAGCAGTTATAGGTACCTGAGCTAAGTATGACATACGCTTCTGCAGTGCACTGCTTATGACCTCACATACTGCATGACATATAACATGGTCAGTGACATCACTGATGACATCTCAAATTACATCACTGATGGCATCACTGATGTCATCATCCAGTGAGTGTTAGCATTTTGGAAACGATTTTGAGACTGAAAGATATTTACCAAACTATTGCATAAGTTAAATTACTATTCTTTCTGTACTACTAATTAGTGATACTATTTGTAACATATGTCATCTGTTCTATAATCCTGTAATTAAAGCGGATGTAATATTTCTCAGGCTCTACACTGGCACAGGTCTCCTGACGATGTATGTGTATGGTAGTGCTTTGCGACAGTCTACGCTGTTCATTGAGACGTCGCTCCACAGTGATGGCTGAGTATAGTTCTGTTTTGCCACATATTGACCAGTTTCCTTAGACCCCTGCCCTTCACCATGAATGACTGTAGTATACATTACAATAACTTCATCTGTTCACTAAGACCTTTCTCCTGTGTGATGACTCCGTGTCATAGACATCTACAACACACTGACCTCCCTGCTCATAGCTTTCTCCAGGATGAAGGATGATTTTACTAGTGGCTTGTGACGTAGGCCCTTATGCATTAACACATTTCCCCATAGACACAGAATGGGTAATATCTTTTGATACATCAGGCCCATAGTGCCTTGTCCACTGAGACCTCTGTTCTGGTTGTGTGTTGTTGTGTTATGTGTAAAACTGACAGATTGGCTAGGTTTGGGATAGGAGGGCAAGCTCTTAAATGGCTCACAGCCTTCTTAACAAGAAGGACGCAGAAGATCCAGTTGGCAGACCAGGTGTCAGAGGTGGGCATGTTAGTCTGTGGGGTCCCGCAGGGGTCAGCGCTCTCGCCGCTCCTATTTAATCTCTATTTACAACCACTGATAGAGTCCCTGGCAAACATGAAGTGTAAAGTTTTCAACTATGCCGACGACACTCAGCTGTTGCTGAGTATCGATAATACATCATCGGCACAATCAATGGCCCAAGACATCCTACGATTTACAGTGAATTGGATGTCATCCAATTTGCTGAAAATCAATCCAGACAAAACGGAAGTCCTTGTCATTTCAACCTCTGCTTCCCCCTGGAGCGACTTGTTCTGGCCACAAGAACTAGGACCTACTCCAAAACCATGCCCCAATGTCAAGAGTCTTGGGATGAAAATTGATCAGGAACTCTCGATGGCCAACCAAGTATCCGCTGTAGTTGGCTCCTGTACCAATCTGATCAGGCAACTACGTAAACTCGCCCCTTTGCTCTCGAGGCATATGCTGCGAACCATTGTTTCAGCCACAATAGTGTCTAGAATAGACTATGGCAATGCGCTGTATCTCGGCCTTCCAAAGAACTCCATCAACCGTCTTCAGGTTATTCTAAATGACGCAGCACGTCTGATTTTTGGAGTGCCGAGGAGGACCCATGCTTCCCCCCTGCTCCACGGGCTACATTGGTTGCCCGTGGTGCAGAGAGTGGAGTTTAAAAGTATGTGTATCTGCCACAAAGCAATCCACGGACAGGCGCCAGCTTATATAAAAGAAAGGCTCGAAATACACGAACCTAAACGCGCCTTGCGATCGTCCGGATCTTTTTTGCTGTCTCGACCACGCTTCAAGTTAACAACTAAAGGAGGCAGATCTTTTTCAGTGCAGGCTCCTATCATTTGGAATAAGCTACCGGAGGTGCTTCGTAGAGAGCCCAACCTTCTCCACTTTAGGAAGTCTTTGAAGACCTTACTCTTTAAAGACGCATTCCCGTTTCAATAGTCGGTTGCTAGACCTGATACCCATATATTCTCATTCCATCTTTGTTCTGTACTTGGTCAGTAGCGCTTTGAGACCTGTCGGTGAGTTGGCGCGATACAAAACCCAGTTACAATTACAATTACAATTACAATATCCATTAAAACCTCTTTCCATGTTGGCGAATGGTGGTGTTCTGGTTTCCGATAGAGTTACCTGTATGCTTTGATTTGTTACTTTGCTGATTAGCTGTCAGAGCAATGAAGTTTAAGAGGCCGGATTTTCCACAAACGACTCTCTCCTGAGTAATAGCTGAGTGTAGCAGTTGTTAAGCGTACAGCGAGCCCTGTGCTGTAGGTCAGTCATCCTTCGTCATTCATTATTTAAAAAAAGAGGTAATGGTATTTTAGTAAATATATTGAAGTTTACATTGGTGGATTATGTCATCAGTGATGTCATTTGATATGTCATCAGTAATATCACCAGTGATGTCACTGACCATGTCAGTATGAGTGATGTAATATGTGAGGTCATAAGCAGTGCGTTGAGGGGGCATAAGTTAATGTTAGCTCAGGTAACTATAACTGCGTGTAAAATCTGATCCTAACCATAATGTCCCTGTAACCTTTTTTTTAAAATTCTATTTCCCAAATATAATGTCACTGTAACCTTTGTTTTTTTAAATTCTATTTCCTAAATATAATGTCACTGTAACCTTCGTCTTTTTCAGTGAATTTCTACACACAGATCCAAGTACATGGAGGTACATAGATGCACAATGGAAGCAAGTACATGTAGACCAAAGATGATTTTTTTAACATAATTATTTTATATCTTTATACAAAGATAGGTACATATCTATAGTAAAAATAAATGATTATATACAGAGGGATATGATACCCAGGCATGTAAGGCAGAGTGTCCACTCCGGGCAGAAGCACGGTTTGTGCCACCCTGTGTGTGGCAAAGCACAGAACTGCTCTCAGTCTGTCACTGCCAGTTCCACTTTGCCACTACCACCAATGCTCTAAAATAGGAATGTATGACGGTACCACGCATGCGTTTCAATGCACATGCCTTTACCACGCATAGCCTTTACAACAAATGTCATTGTTAAGGCATGTATGGTTAAGGCCTATGCGTGGTAAAGGTTTTCGGTCCCTGGCACCCTTCCTTCCCGTCAAAAAAGAAGGTTTTTGACGGGAACTATCAACTGAGGGAATTGTGTAGAAAATAAGAGGCCATAGAAAGAATGGGCGACATAAATTGAAAGTTATTAAACATTTGTAGTTACATGGGGAAAAGAATTGTGTTAATTTAATTGGATTGACAATGAGTATTGTTAAGGCATATACGTAGCTGTGTGCTTTTGAGATTTTAAATATATGTTCTATTATTCATTCACAGTTACCCCTGACGAAGGGCCCTGAGGGGCCCGAAATGCATTGGGTTATAATAAACTGCTTTCAACGAACGTTGCTTTATTACGTATTCTTTGAAGAGGTTCGGATGGCCCACTGGGATATGAGAAAAGTTGGAAAATTGCATTTCCTCGCATGGAATGATGTATGTCTAAATTTAACAGAAGTAGAAAAACATGGTATAAAAGGAGAAAAATTAATCAAAGATGATGACGGATTAAAAGTATCTGCAATCGCAGTAAAGGCTGTCGCCGCTGATTTTGGGGTTAAAAGAAGCCTCGATATGATGACCCTTCCTTAGCCCCCAGCCCTTGTTTAAATACCCAACCCCTGCCCTGAACCCTAAAAGTATATACCAGCACGACTCCAGCCCCCGGCACTTTTTAAATATACCCAACCGCTGCCTTGATCCCTAAAAATAGACCCCAGCATGACTCCCCCGCCCCCCTCCCCTCCTCCCCCTTTTTTAAAAATATCCGACCTAAAACCGGACACCCGTCCCCAAAAAATGAAAAAAAGAAAGACAATCCAGTATAAAGCCCTAAATCTGTACCCCCTGCCCCAAGTCCAATCCCCCTTATCTCTACAGGATAACGATGCAGCTCTTCAGAGGCGCGGTGTGGCACAGGTCAACAAGAGGAAGCGGAAGGGTATCACCATTTCTTCTAACAATGCCGAAAGCCTTGACCACGCCGACTCCTTAATCACCGTTACCAGCATATGCCCTTACCACCAGTGCAAGGTACATGCCTTTCCCATTCATATATTTACAATGTTAACTCATTGTAAAGGCATGCATGGTAAATGCATATGCGTTTTAAAACAATGCGTGGTAATGTCTACGCATGGTTACAGTGCATGCGCTGTAATGCATGCGTGAGAAACAAACAGAGCATCCTTTGAGCATCCTTTGCCTGCATCTCTCAGCATCTGGACCACTCCGTTAATTTCTATAGCAGTTGACTTGTAAAATTTGAATCTTGCTTTAAAAAGGTTCTGGTGCCTAGGTAACAGTCCAAAGTGTTGTCTCTGGCCCCCCAGATCCCTGTCCTGCCAGAAGTGGTCACCCAACAGGTGCCGTAGTAGCCGAAGTAACTGTTTCAAACATTTCAAAAGTCTCGGTTGATTTTGTTTATCAAGGTCTCTCGAAATTCATAGAAAAATAATATTTTTTTATAAATTGCTTTCTTTTGTATGTTGTGACTTCCCTATTTCATTGTTTTGCTGTTAAATGCTTTACACACAGTTCGTTTCTAAGCGTTACTGCTCACAGCCACAGCTACCCAGGGTTGAGCTTAAGGTTGAGTAAACAAGCCTGACTGGACCCAAAACGGGTATTTGTGAATGTACTGCATGATAAGGCCCCACAATCATATCATATAGTATACCCAAACCCTCACACACATCAAAATATTGTTCCTGCCCAGAGGGAGCAGTGTTAGTTGCTGCTCCCTCTCAGTGGGAGCAATGCCGGCTCCTTCTGCATGCGGGGAACTGGATGGAGTCGCAGGGGCCTTGGGGCTGCCCCTGTGGCCCTCACAAGTATATAGTGGTGGATGGGCACCCGGCGCACCCACCTTTGACATTGCAGGTTCGATTTATGGGGTCCCGAAAAGGCTGTGTGCCCCCCTTTCCCATTTTGAATTATTTTGGCCCCAGGGGTGAGCTTCCTGTAGCCTGTAGATGCTCGGGCAGGGAGGCTGCGTGGCCCCAAACTTCCCATTTTGAAAAATTGTGGTCGAGGGAGATGGGGTCCCCAGGGCCAAACAAGGGTTGGGAGGGAAGTTAAGTCTAATTGGTCGCACACTGCTCCACCTACCAAGCGTGTTACCCCAATGAAAAATGGTCCCTGAGGTCAGCGTCGGCGAGCACGCCTATGCCCGTGTAATGCATGCAAGTATGAGTAGCGTTAGCCATCCCTGGAAACGTGTTTCGAGGTAGTTGCCTCTCGTCAGCAGGGAGTAGGAAAGTGTGTAGGGTTGCTGTGTAAGCTGCTAAAATCGTTATCAGGTCAAGTACCTCTCGTAGCGCGCAGGTGCGTAACCATGAGCCCGTCGGCTCCAACGGCTCAAGGGAGCCTAAAATAAAGTTAAGTCTAATTGGTCGCACATGCTCCACCTACCAAGCGTGTTACCCCAATGAAAAATGGACCCTGAGGTCAGCGTCGGCGAGTACGCCTATGCCCGTGTAATGCATGCAAGTATGAGTAGCGTTAGCCATCCCTGGACACGTGTTTCGAGGTAGTTGCCTCTCGTCAGCAGGGAGTAGGAAAGTGTGTAGGGTTGCTGTGTAAGCTGCTAAAATCGTTATCAGGTCAAGTACCTCTCGTAGCGCGCAGGTGCGTAACCATGAGCCCGTCGGCTCCAACGGCTCAAGGGAGCCTGAAATAAAGTTAAGTCTAATTGGTCGCACACTGCTCCACCTACCAAGCGTGTTACCCCAATGAAAAATGGTCCCTGAGGTCAGCGTCGGCGAGTACGCCTATGCCCGTGTAATGCATGCAAGTATGAGTAGCGTTAGCCATCCCTGGACACGTGTTTCGAGGTAGTTGCCTCTCGTCAGCAAGGAGTAGGAAAGTGTGTATTGTTGCTGTGTAAGCTGCTAAAATCGTTATCAGGTCAAGTACCTCTCGTAGCGCGCAGGTGCGTAACCATGAGCCCGTCGGCTCCAACGGCTCAAGGGAGCCTGAAATAAAGTTAAGTCTAATTGGTCGCACACTGCTCCACCTACCAAGTGTGTTACCCCAATGAAAAATGGTCCCTGAGGTCAGCGTCGGCGAGTACGCCTATGCCCGTGTAATGCATGCAAGTATGTAAGGGTTGGGAGGGAAGCCACGTGGCCCCCCTCCCCTTTAATAAAAAAAAACAGGGCCCTTGGGGATGGGGGTCCCATAGGCTATGGGGATCAGAAAGGGGGGCTTTGTGGCCCCCCGCCCTTTTGTTAAAAAATAGGCACTGGGGGATCGGGTCCCCAGGGCCTCACAAGGATCAGGAAGAGCGGCCACCCTTCCAATTAATATTTAAAAAAGGGCCCTGGGAAGTGGCTCACCCTCCAGCCCATTCTTTAAAAGAAATGCCCTAGAGGATGGATCCCCAGGGCCTAAGAAGGCACTGGGAGGGGGGTCGCGCAGCCCCCTCCCCTTTAATTAAAATAAATTGTCCCAGGGGATGGGTTTCCCAGTACCTAAAAAGGATCGGGGAGGGGGCCCTGTGGGATGGGTTTTAGCCTAATAAGGCTTGGGGAAGAGGGGACACTCAGCCCACCTCCCCAGTAATTAAAAAAAATGGCCCTGGGGAATGGGGTCCTCAGGGTCTAATAAGGCTCGGGAGGTGGGCCACACGGCCCCCTCCCCTTTAATTAAAAGAAAAACCCTGGGGATGGGGTCCCCTGGGCCTAACAAGGGTCGGCGAGGGGATCCACACACCCTACCTCCCCTTTAATTAAAAAACACAGCTCTGGGCCAAGGGTTCCCCTGGGCCTAATAAGGGTCAGGGAGGGGAACTACGTGCCCACCTTCCCTTTTCTAAAAACAAATGGCCCTTAGGGGTGGGGTCCCCGGGGCTTAATAAGGCTTTGGGAGGAGGGGCCAAGAGGCCCACCTCCCCTTTAATTTAAAAACAATGGCCCTGGGACGGCCTTATAAGGCTCAGGGAGGTGAGCCACACTGCCCCCTCCTCATTAATTAAAAAGAAACAGCCCAGGGTATGAGGTGCCCAAGGCCTAATAAGACTCAGAGAGGGGGAGCCATGTGGCCCCCATCCCCTTTCATAAGAAAAATGCCCCGGATTATGGGGTCCCAGGGGCTAATAAGGCTCAGGGAGAGGGGCCACTTGCCCCCCCCCCCCCTTTAAGAAAAAGACTTAGGGGATGTGGTCCCCAGGGCCTAAAAAGGCTCAAGGATGGGGGGCACTTGCCCCCCCTCCTCTTAAAAGAATGATACCTAGGGGATGGGGTTCCTATCCCTTGTGAGGGGGGCCATGGAATCCTCCCCTTTAAAACACATTAGGTCCCGTGGCCAACCCACCTGCCGGGTTGGCCTTCCGTATGGTAATAAAATATGACTTCACATTAAAAAAAACCTCTAGAAATTAATTGAAAAAAACAAAAGTTAAAGTAACGTTATAGTTACAAGAATTTGTCAGTGACATTCTTGTTTTGAACTTAAAAAATCACAGAAATTCACCAGTTACCTTGAGCCCCCACCATGCACTGCTTATGAGCTCACACATTACATCTCTCATGACATGTTCTATGGCATCATTTATGACTTCACTGATGACAACTCCCATGACATCATTGATGACATCACTGAAGACATCACTGATGACATCATCCAAGTTTCCTTTTTACACATTGCTTATAAACGTACATAGCATAGCATTAGAGCTCTGAAAGTAAATGCAGATTAGCTCAGAATACACGAAGCATCATTACTGCTGTCATACAAACAACCCCCAGAGGTGAAGCAAGCTTGTGTTATGTGCAACATTGACCCAGTGCCAAACCCAGACACCAAGTATGTGCAATGCGCTGAGTGCAGCTGCCCACTGGAGTCAAAGGACCGGGGGCATCTGCCCTCTCTCTCCTTCCTCTCTCAGCCCCTCCCAGGCTCTGCCTCCATCTTACTTTGTCTTTTTAGAACCACAAGTGCAAGTTTTCCACAAGCGGTGCAGGCTCTGGCAAACCTGAACTACTTTCAGAGTTTGTTCTGGTCTGTCCAAGAGCAGAGGTGAATTTGAATATATGAAAGGTGGGGGCACATTCAAAACAAGCACTGCTCTGTGCAAGTCTTGAAATTAAATGTAAATGTCCAGAACAGTCTGTATTTTATTCAAAAAACAAATGTTAGTTTAGAAAGTTAAAAGTAAAATTTCTCTCACCTCTGTGGAGACACAGAGTCTCTCTCAGATGAGGCTGCAAATCTCTCCATGGAGAGGAATCTTCTGTTCCAGGCTCATTCCTCACCCTGGGGCAGCTCTGTCCAGGAAGATGTCCTTGTCTGTCATGAAGGTTGTACTGGGAAACTGGTACAGAGAAGGGAGAGACAGGTACAGAGAGATGGAGGGAGAGAGAGAGAGAGAGAGAGATGGAGGGAGGGAGAGAGAGACATGTCAGAGAGGAGCCAGGGAGGAGGGATAGACAGGTACAGAGAGATGAAGGGAGGGAGGGAAAGAGAGACAAGTACAGCAAGATGGAGGGAGAGAAACGTACAGAGAGATGGAGCGAGGGAGAGAGAGAGAGAGAGAGAGAGAGAGAGAGACAGGTACAGAGAGATGGAGACAGGTCAGAGAGGAGCCAGGAAGGAGGGAAAGACAGGTACAGAGAGATAGGAGGGAGAGACGGGTACAGAGAGATGGAGGGAGGAAGAGACATGTACAGAGAGATGGAGGGAGGAGGAAGCGACAGGCACAGAGAGATGGAGGGAGGGAGAACAAGAGAGAGACAGATCAGAGAGGAGCCAGGGAGGAGGGAGAGGCAGGTACAGAGAGATGGAGGGAGGGAGAAACAGGTACAGAGAGATGGAGGGAGGGAGAGACAGGTATAGAGATATAGAGGGAGGGAGGAGGGGGAGAAGGGTACAGAGAAAGGGAGAGAGAGACAGGTACAGAGAGATAAAGGGAGAGACAGGCACAGAAAGACGGAGGGAGAGACAGGTACAGAGAGATAGAGGGAGGGAGGAGGGAGAGACAGGTACAGAGAGATGGAGGGAGGGAGAGATAGAGGGAGAGACAGGTACAGAGAGAGGGGGAGGGAGAGACAGGTAAAGAGAGAGGGAGGGAGAGACATGTACAGAGACATAGAGGGAGAGACAGGTACAGAGAGAGGAGGAGGGAGAGACAGGTACAGAGAGATGGAGGGAGGAAGAGACACGTACAGAGAGATGGAGGGAGGAGGAAGCGACAGGCACAGAGAGATGGAGGGAGGGAGAACAAGAGAGAGACAGATCAGAGAGGAGCCAGGGAGGAGGGAGAGACAGGTACAGAGAGATGGAGGGTGGGAGAAACAGGTACAGAGAGATGGAGGGAGGGAGAGACAGGTATAGAGATAATGAGGGGGGAGGAGGGAGAGAAGGGTACAGAGAGAGGGTGAGAGAGACAGGTACCATGAGATAGAGGGAGAGACAGGCACAGAAAGATGGAGGGAGAGACAGGTACAGAGAGATAGAGGGAGGGAGGAGGGAGAGACAGGTACAGAGAGATGGAGGGAGGGAGAGACAGGTACAGAGAGATAGAGGGAGAGACAGGTACAGAGAGTGGGGAGGGAGAGACAGGTAAAGAGAGAGGAAGGGAGAGACATGTACAGAGAGATAGAGGGAGAGACAGGTACAGAGAGAGGGGGAGGGAGAGACAGGTACAGAGAGATGGAGGGAGGAAGAGACACGTACAGAGAGATGGAGGGAGGAGGAAGTGACAGGCACAGAGAGATGGAGGGAGGGAGAACAAGAGAGAGACAGATCAGAGAGGAGCCAGGGAGGAGGGAGAGGCAGGTACAGAGAGATGGAGCGAGGGAGAGACAGGTATAGAGATATAGAGGGAGAGAGGAGGGAGAGAAGGGTACAGAAAGAGTTAGAGAGAGACAGGTACAAGAGAGATAGAGGGAGAGACAGGCACAGAAAGACGGAGGGAGAGACAGGTACAGAGAGATCAAGGGAGGGAGGAGGGAGAGACAGGTACAGAGAGTTGGAGGGAGGGAGAGACAGGTACAGAGAGATAGAGGGAGAGACAGGTACAGAGAGAGGGGGAGGGAGAGACAGGTAAAGAGAGAGGGAGGGAGAGACTTGTACAGAGAGATAGAGGGAGAGACAGGTACAGAGAGAGGGGGAGGGAGAGACAGGTAAAGGGAGAGGGAGGGAGAGACATGTGCAGAGAGATAGAGGGAGAGACAGGTACAGCGAGAGGGGGAGGGAGAGACAGGTACAGAGAGATAGAGGTAGGGAGAGACAGGTACAGAGAGATAGAGAGAGAGACAGAGGGATAGAGGGAGAGACAGGTACAGAGAGAGGGAGGAGGGAGAGACAGATACAAAGAGATGGAGGGAGGGAGAAGGGAGAGACAGGTAAAGAGAGATGGATGGAGGGAGAGACAGGTACAGAGAGAGGGGGAGGGAGAGACAGGTAAAGAGAGAGGGAGGGAGAGACTTGTACAGAGAGATAGAGGGAGAGACAGGTACAGAGAGAGGGGGAGGGAGAGACAGGTAAAGAGAGAGGGAGGGAGAGACATGTGCAGAGAGATAGAGGGAGAGACAGGTACAGCGAGAGGGGGAGGGAGAGACAGGTACAGAGAGATAGAGGTAGGGAGAGACAGGTACAGAGAGATAGAGAGAGAGACAGAGGGATAGAGGGAGCGACAGGTACAGAGAGAGGGAGGAGGGAGGGACAGATACAAAGAGATGGAGGGAGGGAGAAGGGAGAGACAGGTAAAGAGAGATGGATGGAGGGAGAGACAGGTACAGAGAGATAGATGGAGGGAGAGAAAGGTCCAGAGAGATAGAGGTACAGACAGGTACAGAGAGACAGAGAGAGGGAGGAGGGCGAGACAGGTACAGAGAGATGGATGGAGGGAGAGACATGTACAGAGAGATAGAGGGCGGGAGAGACAGGTACAGAGAGATAGAGGGAGAGACAAGTACATAGAGACAGAGAGAGGGAGGAGGGAGAGATAGATACAGAGAAATGGAGGGAGGGAGGAGGGAGAGACAGGTACAGAGAGATGGAGGAAGGGAGGAGGGAGAGACAGATACAGAGCGATGGAGGGAGGAAGGAGGGATTAACAGGTTCAGATAGATAAAGGGAGGAAGGAGAAACAGAAGGAGGGAGAGAAACAGTAATAGAGAAAGAGAGAGGAGAGAGCGTTGACATGTTTGATGGGATCCGAGAGTGACTCCTCTTTGTGGGTCTGGCAGCAGAATATTGTGGAATCAATATAGTCTGACAAAGATTTTCTACCTTAAGTATCCAGTGGCAGCTCCTCCGCTAAGGTGGAGGAGCGTTGCCCCACTACCCAAAAGGAAAACTAAAATGATAATAACATATCGAAATTATCATTTTCGTTTTCAGTGACTCGCGGAGCGGGGCTGGCCACGGCAGGGAGAGGAGGGGTTTGCACTCCTTAAGTGAGCAGGACTCTTTGACCAGTCTGGTGAGGAACATGCAAAGGCTCCCTGTCCCCGTCTGAGAGCTGATCCACGGCGCTCAGACCAATCACAACGGTGCATTGCAGCCTTGTGATTGGCTCAGTGGAGCCTGGGAGCCCAGGTGCTTCCTTCTGCTTCCTGCTGCCGGACCGGAGACAGGAAGAAGAGGACAGAGGAGAGGCGGTGGCCGGCCATCACAGGTAAGTGTTTTTTCAAACTTTTTTGTCCCCCTTCCCCCACCCTGCCTCACCACCCGGGTCCAGTAGCAGCCGCTACTGTAAGTATCACACATTAGAGTTAGAAAATCAACACTCATAGAGATTCACTTTTTGTAAATGATATTTTAGACACTATATGAAAACCAGGCATTATTTCTGTCAATGACACTGACACACAAAGCTCTGTGTGTTTGTGTGTCTTTGCACAGCTGGAGATAGAAGTGCTGTCTACAGTAACACAAGAGCATCAGCAGTGGTGGAGGTACCACAGACCAGGGATGAAGGACTGTGAGGGATGTAGGACTGTGAGGGGTGTGAGCTTGAACAGTCTAGTACACACAACATGACATGTTAGGAACATATTTACATGTCAGAGTGTGAGGTGGAATGGGTGTGAGGCAGGGGTGTATCTAACAAGCGTGCAGCAGGTGCAGTGACACTGGGGCCCAGGGCTGTGAGAGGCCCTCTGCACCACTATTGTAGCTGCTTGAGAGCTCTTGGCTTCCTTGCTACACGAGTGGCATGAGGCAGATATGTCCCTCGAGCTGCACTCGGTAGTAGTAAGAAGCCGGCATTTCCCCTTTACTACCCAGGACTGAACAATCCCTGCGTCTACAACCCCCGCCCTCACTTTCAGCATCTACTGTCCCAGAGTGACGCTCACTAACATGGCTGAACCCTAACACACATGAACATGGCATGTACCACAACATGCAGAAACAAGAGGCGAAAGGGTGTTTACCTGGAGGGAGGCAGAGAGAGGTTTTCAGAAGAGAGCGCGGAGGATTCTGGGAAGACCCTGGACCATCTCCAGCCTCGTCTCTGAGCCCAGCAGAGCTCTGCACCCTGGGGCTGTAGAATACTGCTCTCTCCACTGCAGGGGGGGAGAACCAGAAGAGAGGGGAGGTGGAGGGAGAGAGAGAGAGAGAGGGTGAGGGAGAAGGAGAGGGTGAGGGAGAGAAAACAAAGAGGAGAGATTAAGTGAGGAAGGAAGGGTGAATTTCTTTTCCGGTCCAAACTTCAGGGCCCTACTTTTCTTCCAGTCACAATAACAAAGCCCTTCAGCACTTTACACCCTGGAGTAGAGCAGTCACTGAGTGTTAAACATATGTAGCTTCAATGCGTTAATAATACTATGGGGCATATTAACAATTCCCCTGCAGCACTTTTACACCACCAGAGCGTCACTTTTGTGACACTCCGTAGGCCGGCCCATATCTACAAGGCCACGCAAAGCCACCCTGCATGGCTTTTATCGCCTTGTAAATATGGAGTAAGGCAATGCCCTACTCTGCGCGGAAGGGGTGCTCCATGGGTGTTGCGGTGGGTGTTCCCAGGCAACACCGATGCTTTTTGACACAGCCTCAGATTTACACATAGTGTATCTGGCGCAGTGCCACAACTAACGCCTTCCCAAAGCAGGCGTAACGAGGAGAAATGTCTACACTTCTCCTCGTTTTTTCCTCTTGCCAGCACACTTAGAACAAGGAAAACACCTCCTTTGATTGTTTTTGTGCAGGAAGGTGTTCCTTCCTGCACAAAAACAATGATGCCGTCATGTACTGGAGCCGACGTTGCCTGCTGCGGCAGTGCTACTGGATGCAGCTAAAGCATTTGATTCTGTGGAATGGACTTACATGAGATTTATTTTACGACGAATGGGATTCCCACCCTTGTTCTTACAGTGGAGAGCTGTGCTCCATGCGGAACCGACGGCTAGGGTACGTGTTGGAGGGCTGACATCTGAACCTTTTAGCATAGAGAGAGGCACCCGAGAGGGGTGTCCCTTGTCTCCGTTATCATTTGCAATCCCACTAGAACCATTGGCGTGTGTAGTTCGGCAAAGACATAGGGAGACAGCTCTTAATTTTAATTATCGCCCGGTGGCCATTTGGCTTCACGCGGCTGATATGGTGCTGTTCGTGCGTGACCCGTCTCGGTATCTGTCGCAACTGCTTCGGGAATATGTTAGATTTGGTTGTTTGTCGGGTCTCTGCGCGAACTGGGATAAGTCTGTTATTATTCCATTGACGGAATTTACCGAGAGGCCTGATGTGGAGTTCTCACTAGTGTGGTCTACGGAGCCGGTTAAGAACCTTGGGGTTTGGATCCATAGGAATCCATGCACAGTGATAAGAGAAAATTACGGGATGGCATACACTAGATTGGAGAAGCAGGTGGACAGGTGGATTTCCTTGCCACTGTCGCTTGCTGACCGCATAGCGCTCATTAAGAGGGTGGTTTTGCCGCGGTTTCTCTATCTATTTATCAATATCCCGGAGGTGCTAACGCGGTGTTTTGTTCTGGCTGTTCGCAGGGTCCTGTTGCGGTTGGTTTGGGGTGGCAGACACGCTCGCGTAAAATGGACAACTCTCACTAATGGGTATAACAGAGGAGGGTTGGGCGCGCCGGATTTCTATGTTTACTACCTGAGCGCACAGGCTCAATATATATATTATTGGCAGAGACCACATGCGTTTACCCCGCATGTGGCAGTGGAGGAGGGAGATGCTGCTCCTGTGCCGCTGTGTAGCGTACTTACTCATCGCGCGCGGGCTACCCCGAAAACTGAAATAAATGCAGTGGACGCCACTATAGCAGCCTGGCACGCGATAGGGCATCTGGCACGGAAAGTGCCTTTATATGCGCCAGCTATGGCCATAGAGCACCATGCCGCGCTGTCAGTCACCCATGAAGAGCCGTTGATGAGACTGTTTCGTGAGGCGGGTTTTAGCATAATGCAGGATGTATATCCGAATGGGTCGTTTGTCACGCCGGAAGATCTACAATTCATTAGTAATCAAACTCTGTTATTTCGGTTTGCTATGCATAGATTGCAGTATGCGATAAGGGAACACTATACCACTTACCCACAGGAACCACCTACACTGTTGGCCTTACAGTATGCGCTTACTACTCCCACTAACAAAAGAATGATATCTAGATTATATAAAATGATAAAAACCGAGAGCGTGTCTGCACCGGATGGAAGTCTAAAGAGATGGAATGCGTGTCTAACTGAGCCCATTGTGGAAAAAGATTGGCAATATGTGTGTGGTTTGACGGGGACTCTTAGTATGAATGGGAACCTCCGTATCATACACTTTAAGTTTTTACATCAAGTGTATTACACTCCAGCACGCCTGCACAGGTTTGGACTGTGAGAGACTGATAGATGCGTGTGCTGTGGACAGGCGAGGGCAGACTTTTTGCATCTAGCCTGGAGTTGTGGAAAGGTGTATGAGTTCTGGGAAGAGGTGGTAGAAAAGGTTAGAGTCATGTTGGCTGTGGAGATACAATGCAATCCGCTTGTCTGTCTGCTGTGTGCCGCAGATTAGGGGAGCAAAAGGGAAATGTGTCCGGTTGGCTCTGTTGATGGCGGCACGCAGGGTGGCGATCACGTGGGGGGGAAGGCTCCGGCCGAAAGTAGAACACTGGTTGAAGGACTTGGCCTACTGTAGGGAAAATTTGGAGACATATGCGGAGGAGCTACCAAACGGTCGCGACCAAGGGACATTTGGGAGCCACTGCGATTGTTTCTGTTGCGTGGGGCAGAGGGTGATGATTGAGGATGCGGGGAAATGGGGGGGCGTGGCCTTTACGCTGACTGAGAAAATGTAAGCTAATTCAGCAGGGTGATGCATTGTCGGATTAGAAAATGTTGATGGATGTGGGGATTTCCTTTTTATTTTATTTTTTGAGAATCTTGTAGCATTGCATATTGGCTGAAAACATGTAGGGAGATGTTTTGTATTGTTCTTTGTTTGATAAAATAATAATAAAAAAAAAGAACAAAAAAAACAATTATGCCAACACAGACACCTGCAAGGTGCCTCCGTGGGTGCTCAGACACCTGCAGGGTGCCTCCGTTGGTGCTCAGACACCTGCAGGGTGCCTCCGTTGGTGCTCGGCTGCAGGCCGTGTGCCGGCGCTGGCAGAAAGGACAGGAATGCACCGTATGTTGCAGATATGGCTCATCCCTGCCCTTTTCTTTTGACGTACGGCAGCACAGCTCGAAGGCTCGCGGCGCTGCCCTACACCAAAATGTCGTAACTATTCCCCAATGTGTCTTTGCTGTCCATCACAAGATGCAAAATGAGTATTTCTGAATTTAGCCGCCTTTCTCTGCTTTCAAATAAAATGTGAAACATTTGTTGGTGATGATCACAGGAGACTAAGTCAGCAGCAACAGTACACTTGCTCAAATACACACACATGGCCTCTATCGTAGGCTCTCCTTCTGCGCGCCTCGTTTACAGATGTGCGGGCCAGAGGTTGTCCGTGGATGAAGCCTCTGTTGGCTCAGTTGTTAGAAAAGTTCCTCGAGGGCCCTACGGTGTAGAGAGCATCAGAGGAAGGGCATTCGGCTTTCTGCACTATTGAGGGTGGAGAACGTAATGTCCTTTTTCCAGTCTGTTGCCACCAGGAACAACCTGGCAGCGAGGAATGGAAAAAAAACAATAATGTCCCCCACACTCCAGGACAAAACTCCCAAGGTATGGGGGTCCTTAGTTTTTGTGTTTTCAAAAACAAACTCCCAGTTTACAAGTTTCTTTTTGTAATACAAAATAGTGTTAAAAGTTTGGTGGACGGCAGCTCAGTCTCACAGCAGCCGTCCACCAGACCTTTTGACCTTGAACGGAAAGGCTGTGATGCTTGACTGCTGGGCCGGTGGTCATCTCTAAATTTGACAGACAGTGCTCTATCAGGATGGTCGCGTATTGTCCTCCGCCATCATGACGGGCAGAATACCATCTGTCAAACACATTAAATTTGCCCCATGGTTCAGACAGGAGTAAATCCATTCCCTGCACAGTGACGGAAGGGAAAACATCCAAAACTGGTGGGGTGAAGGGGCTTTACCAAGGGGAAAAAATCCTTTAAAGGAAAATAAACAGAGACCAACTGTTCTCATGCCAGGGCATATTTCTATGCAGGATTGTATGCTAATTACATTTACGCACGCTGAAATGCCTTTCTATGGTCGTAATTCGAAATTGACAAAACTTTTCCAGTAGTACTGTTGGAAAACTTTCAGAATTTGTGAAACGTGTAAATCCGCACCAATGAAAGAGGGTAGACACTGTGTCTGAAAAGCAACTGGAATGAATTACATTCTGGACCCGTATTACAAATAGTGCGCACTTTGCCTGTGTGCGTCCTATCACTGAAAATGTGCTGTCCCTGGACAGGCCTGTCTAGAAGCCGCTGGTCCACCTTTCACTGTGCAGGAGATGCCTGGAGACCCCTGGGATTCCTATTCCTGAAAGAAATGACCCAAATAGGGTCACTCGGGTTACTAAACCACCTCTCGGCCTTACCTATATCAATGGAGAGTCGGGCAGCCAGTAGAGAATGCAAACAAGCAGTTTATTATTAATCTCTGCAGAGAGTCCATTGTAGCCTGCATCAGACACTGAGAGCTGAGGGACTGACCCCCACCAGCACAGTACACAATACAGATTCATCAGAAGTCCTCCAAACCACGCCCACATGGCAAAGTTACAAACTTGGACAAAGAATAAGGGAGTGATTTTAGGGCTGTGCCGCCATCTGGAAGGAGTGTACATTCTTGTCTCCAACCAAGCTCCTTCTGCACAGTCTCGGCTCCCTCTGACGTATGAGCAACACTCAGTGAACAGCACAATATTGCACAATCACTTGGGCCTAGCATATTCACAGTTTGGAGCACATTTACTAATATACCTAAACCGTCATACAAAATGGCTGCCAGCAGTCCAATGCCATACTACTGTATAATCAACATTACAGCTCAGTGGGTTGTCTACAAACCCAACAACCATCATTATTATTTAGCATTATAAGGCTAATCTAAATAACGTAACATAAGGGGCATAGCCCTATGATTATTTTGAAACCTACATTCCCCCATTCAATGGTCCCTCTCTTGGGCATACTGACTGTGTAAAATAGACGTAGTAGCAACAGATCTCAGCTACTGAGAGATGATCATCGGAAACTCTCCATCAGGGTTCACTTAACGTAACAATAGCTGGCAACTATCCAACTGCAGACACAAGACATGCAGGTCCGCCTGCATACACTGCATGGGCAGGTTTGCACCCTTGAGGAGTGTGCGGAAGATGTTGAGGGCAGGTCGCGGTAAAATAACATAAGATTGATGGGCCTGCCTGAAAACTTGGAGGGCTGAAAAGTAGAGTCATATCTTGAAACCTGAATTCGCAGCTTTGTTCCCGTTGAGGCACTTTCATCATTCTTCTCAGTGGAGCAAGATCAAAGGGTCCTGTCGAGGAGACCCCTGCCGGGCGTCCTGCATAGACCACTGGTGACGTGCCTTATCCACTATAAAGACTGAGACGTGATCTTGAGTGAGGACAGCAAGCAGAAAAATTTGCCAATTGACAATGCCAAAGTGATGATTTTCCCAGACTATACACTGGGGGTCGAATGTAAACGTCACACTTTTCTTGGAGTCAAACACAAGCTGAGAGAAGTCAACATCCAATATTCACTCCTCTTCTCGGCCATTCTCTGTATCCAAGCAGATGTCAAAACACATTTCTTTACTGACACCATTGATGTGGGGACTTGAGTGGAAAGTCAGGGGCCGGCAGGAATTGATCATGGCCTTGGTGTACTAGGGGAGTGCCGTTAACTGGCGTACACGGACACAAAAAGAGGGAATCATCGGCTGCTCTTCACATGACCTGCTTTCAAGAGCTGGAGGAGATCCTCCAGGAGCGATGAATGGTGTTGCTGATAGTGGTGGTGTTCTGCGACCTCGCCTTCCTTCTAACACAGACGACGATGATTCCAAATCCTAACGAGATGAGGATTCTTTGACCGCGGACCTCTTCCCCCAGGCTCTGATATACTGCCCCCTGTGCCTCACCAAACAGCGGACAATATCCTTTAACTTAATTGTTAGTATGCTATGCACTTGCATGCTTGTTGTTTAAGCGTTTAGACATAGAAAACCCTGTAAACCCGAACACATTGCATGGGAAGTCTGGTGGCCGCCAGGGCTGTTTGCACCTCCACCGCGCACAGGACTCTCCCACCACTGCCCACCCCCCTAGATCCGGCTCCTTCTTGCCAGTCTTCTCTTTCTACATGCTTGGGCAGGTACCCTTTGTATCCCTGCTCCTGATGGTACTGTATTTTCTATGTATTCCTTGTGGTTTCTTTTATTTACTGTTATGAGCTGTACTCACTTTGTTAATGTCTCTCTGAGTGGGGCTGGAGTTACCCCACTGGGGTCGGCCAGGCTCCCATTCTTCAAAACTCCACACGATGACTGCAACAAATATCATAAAGTGGAATGTACGGGGCATACGCCCCCCCCACTCAGCAGTATGCTGTGTAATCCTACTTACGCCACAGACCGACATGTAGAGTTTTCACAGGAATCTCATATTACAGAACTAGAGGGTATGTGTTTGCAGAAGTGCTGGAGGGGACAAATGTATTCCACTAACTACTCTCCCTCTGCCTCGGGGGTGCTTGTGGGGATTGAGGAGGTGGTCCCATTTACTGCCACACAAAAGTCAAAGATCTGCAAGGCCGATACTTTTTAGTGAAAGGCCGCTTGCATGGCCGCCAGGTGCTCCTTGGGAGATGCCATTCTTAAATGAGCTGTCCGGGATACTGGCACAATGGAGTGGACTCGCCCGGCTGCTGGGGGGTAGTTTCAATAGTGTCCTCAACGTGGCATTAGATTGTTCCTTTCCGCTCCAACCCCGCACCATTGCCACCTCAAATGCTCACCTGCGGATATACCAATCTTTTTCACAAACACACACACAGATTACATGTTCAAATAGATTGTTTTGTCAGCACCTCAGACTTAGTCCCACACTCTTCAAACACATACACTACACGGGTAGAACACACTCTGATCATAACCTATTATAGTTGCCGTTTAACTGGGAATTCGTCCCCCCCACACCCTGGATAGCCACATGGCGATTACAGATGTTGGCACTGAATGATCGTCCATTCAGAACATCTATCAGTGCTAGTATATCGGAATACTTTGACCTAAACACCAATACCGCTACCTCTAAGCTGATAGAATGGGACGTCTTCAAAGGGTCCAATAGGGGACATTGCCTGGGCAACACAATAAATATGTGCTGTCATCTTGATGTTGAAATCTCCCACTTGGAGCGGTGGATGCTCAAGCTTGAGGATCTGGCTAGATCCTCAGACAAAGGATGTGTACGACTAGACAAGGCTTGGCGCAACCACGCTGCATTGCTAAAGAGGTTGCGTTGCCTCAATTATACAGCACACACCGGGGGAGATTAAGGACTTCCTTACCGACAATGTTCTTCCTCAGGCTCTGATTGAACACAGAGAGGTACTCAAAGGAGACGTTACGATCTTCAAGATAGAGGAGGCTATGCATTCACTCGCCAATATATGATGACGCCTTGTCAGCGGCCCATTTACAGCCCAAGTTAAATGATGCCTTACTCATCTCGCTCCCCAAGCCGGGGAGGGACGCAATGAAACTGCAATCCTATAATGGTCCTATTTATTCAAGATACTCTCCATATATGGCCTCAGAGCCAGTTTTATCCGATTGGTCAAACTACTGTACACCAACCCAACAGCTAAGGTTAAGATAGGTTGCCATATATCAAGCCCAATAAAGATACAGAGAGGCACTCAACAGGGTTGCCCATCGTCCCTGCTCCTGTTCTCCCTGGTGATGGAGTCTTTAGCCCACCTTCTGTGTGCAGAGGCCAACAATGAGGTACATCCCTTGGAGATGGCACATACTCTGGTTCCTCTCTACACTGATGACATGCTCCTCTACCTTCACAACATACAAGTAATACCGCCAACCATTGAACAACTGCTTACCTGATGTGCTACGGTGTCTGTCCTCAAAGAAAATTGGGCAACGTCTTGCCTTTTCCCACCTAAGGCTAACACGCCTGAGCCAGAACTCTACATAAGCGGTGTCCAATTAGACTGGCAACCACACATGTTCCTATACATGTATATACATATTCATCATCCATCCCTGGACCTTCTGGATGTTAACTTGTGTTATATGGCCCTTAGGGACATTGTCGACATTGCTAAGTTAGCATGAGCTTTGCTGCCATGATGCTGCTTTTGCGCACGTTACTACATGACTTTGTTTTTGCAAGAATCTGTTTCTGCCTTTCACATGAAAACGGGCTGCTTTTCACGTTCTCTGCTTTTCCTGGAGTTTAGTCTGAACACGATGTGCAAGGTCGATAAACATGCCCCGTGTTATTCTGCTCTGGTCAGTCCCTAGCACCTAGACAAAACATGCTAACACAGCTGCTATTGCTGGAAACTCGTGCTTTGATATTTTGGGAATGCATGTTGTTTTAACACACTTGGAGAATTCCGTTCCATGGAGAAGAGCTCCTCTGTTCCTATGATGTAAACCTTCCATCCAGGCTTTAAGGTATGGGGTCTGCGGTCAAAGCCCAGAGATCTTCCTTTTTGTATAAAATAAACTTCTTCTAGTCAAGGGGAGGGTGGTTAGGCCTAAAACCCCTTATTTCCACAGTCTTTATATAATGACTTCCCCCTTTGTACTCATGGGATTGTAACAATGCTAATTGTGTTGAGTTTATGCATTGTGCTGCTGGTGGTGGCTCGTATACTGCATTATAGAGCACGATAGTTAAAATAAAAATTTTGAACTATTTCAGTGACTCTGCCAATTCTTATTGTGGACAAATAGGGGTGAGTGAGCCAAAGAGTATGTCTTGCTCCCGCAATTCCTGAGCGAGTCGGGAGTGTTGTGTTCTGGGTTGTCCAATCATTTGTAGCTTCATGATATATGGAGGAGAACGAATGAGACACTACAGCTTGTCGGTTTTGCAATTTTGGGTACTAATGTGGTAGGCTGGTACACCCCTATACAGTGAGGTCCTGTTTTTCTGCGCATAGTTCTGTGTATGCGCATGTTAGAAAAGATAGACGGACCGGGAGGGTCGGCCGGGGTCAGGAGGAGAGGTCTCCGGGGAGAGCCGTCTCCAGCGATCGTACAGACAAGTAACTTCCCCCCCACAGACAGATACCACACACGGATAAGGTTCAGTGTTCTTTATAAGCACTTCTTAAGGTACGGTTGAATGGTACAAGGAGGTCTGGACTCAGGGGTCCCCTCGATTCAAGTCTCTCAAAGCAGGGTAAGGTCTACCAGTCAGGTAGGTTGGATGAGATGATGATTAGCTCACAATCCTCGAGCTTAGTTGGTACGGGCCGCGGCAGCGCCAGCAGGTCCCGGAAAGATGGTCGATGTACGGTCCGCGGCAGCGCCAGCAGGTCCCGGTGAGGATGGTCGTTACAACGGGCCGCGGCAGCGCCAGCAGGTCCCGACGAGGATGGAGGTTGTAGAGGGCCGCGGCAGCGCCAGCAGGCAGGACGATGGTTCACAAGAGCGGGCTACGGCAGCGCCAGTAGTCCGTCAAGGCTGAGTTCTCTCGGTGTCTCTCGACTCCAGGATACAACTGCCTTCCTGCTCCGGAGTTGCCCCAGTTATAGGGCAGGCGCCCTTTGATGTCCGGACCCTCGCACTTGGAGGTCGGAGGGCCCGGGATGAAGGTGTCCAGACACCCAGCAGGGGGTGGAGCCAGCGCCTGGGGGGGCTGGAGGCGATCGGCACCTGGCGGGGGAAGAGCTCTTGACACTTCGTCCTCCTATTGACCTGCCAAGTGGTCCGCTCACCTCCCGGGTGGATGGTGGTGCCGGGATGTCGGGGCCGGCCAGGCCCGGGGTTAGGGTCGGGGCGAGGCCACGCGGCCTCGTGGTGCAGGGCCCAAGATGGCGGCTTGAACCGGCCGGGGGAGCCGGTGGGGCTGGGCCCCGTGATGAGTAGAGGTCCGAGGGCAGAAGATCCGTCGGGAGACGGGGTACAGGTGCTTCTCGTGGATTATGCCTGGTGGGCCGGAGCTCGGGCCCTGTCGTGCGGGGAGGGAGCAAGCCCTTCGTGTGGCCTGTCCAACATGCGTCCCCCCCAGCTGAAGGCGGGGAGAGTCACCCATCTCCTTGGGGACTCTCTTCGTCGAGGCGGAAAAAGCGGGACAGGCCATCCGCGTTGGCGTGGTCTTGGCCTGGTCGGTGCTCTACAGTGAAGTCCATTCCCTGCAGGGAAATGGACCAGCGCAAGAGTTTTGGGTTCTCCCCCCGCATCTGCATCAGCCACTGCAGGGGTCGATGGTCGGTCTGTACCCGGAAGTGGGTGCCGAAGAGATAGGGCCGGAGCTTTTTGAGGGCCCACACCACTGCGAAGGCCTCCCTCTCGATGGTGCTCCAGCGCTGTTCTCGGGCCAGGAGACGTCGACTGATGAAGGCCACCGGCTGGTCATGACCTTCGGGGTTTAACTGAGAAAGGACGGCTCCGATGCCGTGGTCGGAGGCATCGGTCTGTACCACGAATTCCCGACCGTAATCGGGGGCCTGGAGCACAGGGGCGGTGCACAGGGCGGCCTTCAGCTTCTCGAAGGCCGCTTGACAATCGGGGGTCCAGTTAATCCGCTTCGGTTGGTTCTTGGACGTGAGACCCGTGAGGGGCCCCACGATGCTGCCGTAGTCCTTCACTAACCGCCGGTAGTAGCCGGTGAGCCCCAAGAAGGCTCGGACCTCGGTCTGGGTGACGGGGGGCTGCCAGGACTGGATGGCAGCAATCTTAAGTTGTAGCGGGGCCACCAGCCCGCTTCCCACTTGGTGCCCAAGGTAGGTCACAGACCCTTGGCCAATTTGGCACTTGCCGGCCTTAATTGTGAGGCCGGCCCGCTGGAGGGCCTGCAGGACCTCTTGGAGGTGACGGAGGTGGTCCGGCCAGTGGCGGCTGTATACAGCGATATCGTCCAGGTAGGCAGCGCTGAACTCTTCGAGCCCCGCCAAGACCTGGTTCACGAGGCGTTGAAACGTGGCGGGGGCATTCTTCATGCCGAAGGGCATGACCTTGAATTGGTAGTGGCCATCGGGGGTAGAGAAGGCTGACCGTTCCTGAGCCCTGGGTGTGAGGCCGATCTGCCAGTAGCCCGCTGTTAGGTCGAAGATACTGAGGTAGCGGGCGGCCCCCAGCCGGTCGATCAGCTCGTCTGCTCGGGGGATCGGATGAGCGTCGGTCCGGGTGACAGCGTTCAAGCCCCGGTAGTCGACGCAGAATCTTAGTTCAGGTGCGGTGCCGGGGGCAGCGGCTTTGGGGACCAATACAACCGGACTGGCCCAGGGACTGTCCGAGGGCTCGATGACCCCGATTGTGAGCATCTTGGCCACCTCCTCCTGTATGCAGGCCCGTACCCGATCTGGTACGCGGTAGGCCCGGTGTCGGACAGGGGGACTGTCCCCGGTGTCCACGTCGTGCAAACACCAAGGGGTGACCCCGGGGGTGAGGGAGAACAGGGTAGCGAACTGCAGCAGGAGGTTCTGGCAGCCCTGGCGTTGCTCCGAAGTGAGGGCGTCAGAGAGCCGGACCCCGTCCACGGAGCCGTCATTCTCCCGAGTCTTCAGAAGATCCGGGAGGGGTTCGGAGTCTTCCTCTGCCCCACTGTCCGTAGCCATCAGGAGGCTGAGTTCTGAGCGCACAAAGTGTGGTTTGAGTCGGTTGGTGTGGAGGACCCGAAGGGGGTTCCGGGAGGTCCCCAGGTCGATGAGGTAAGTGACGGGGCTTTTGCGCTCGACCACTTTGAAGGGCCCCGTCCACTTATCTTGCAAGGCACATGGTTCGGTGGGGGACATCACCCATACTTGTTGTCCAGGCTCGAACTCAACGGAGGAGGCATTGTGATCATACCACTTCTTCATGTCCTCCTGGCTGGCCTCGAGGTTCGCCTTGGCCATCTCTCTGAAGCGCCGGGTCTGATTGCGTAGGGCCAGGAGGTATTTGAAGACGTCTGGAGGGGTCTTTAGGGGGGCCATCTCCCAACCTTCTTTTACTAGGCTGAGGGGCCCTCGCACAGGGTGCCCGTACAGGAGTTCGAAAGGGCTAAAACCGAGGGACTTCTGGGGAACTTCGCGGTAGGCGAAGAGGAGGCACGGGAGTAGTACATCCCACTGGCGACGGAGGGGCTCTTCCAATCCCCCAATCATCCCCTTGAGGGTGCGGTTAAAACGCTCCACTAGTCCGTTCCCTTGGGGGTGATAGGGGGTCGTGAATCTGTAGGTGACCCCGCATTGTTGCCAGAGGGACTTCATGTATTTGGATATAAAGTTTGTGCCTTGGTCGCTGACGACTTCTCGGGGGAAGCCTACCCGGGAGAAGATCCCCATTAGGGCCCGGCCAACCACCGGAGCTGTCACGGTCCGTAGGGGCACCGCCTCGGGGTAGCGGGTGGCATGGTCCACCAGTACTAAGATGAACCTGTGTCCTTGTGCCGTGCGGGGGTCCAGAGGCCCCACGATGTCTATCCCCACCCTCTTGAGCGGGGTGGTGACCACCGGGAAGGGTTGCAGAGGGGCTTTCAGCTTCCGACCACTCTTCCCGCTGGCTTGGCATGTGGGGCAAGATCGGCAGTGGTTCAGGACGTCGTTCCTCATCTTCGGCCAGAAAAAGTGGGTCACTAGGCGGCTGTACGTTTTATCTTGGCCCAGGTGTCCAGCCAGGGGGACATCGTGGGCCAGGTTGAGCAGAAAGTCTCTGAAGCGGAGAGGTACCACCAGTACTCGACCGGCCCCCAGCTCGGCGATTCTTTGCTCGCTGTATAGCAGGTCGTTATCCCAGTAGACCCAATGAGTTCCGGTGGAGTCCCCTGCGTTCTGGGCGCTGGCTTGTTGGCGGAGTCCCTCGAGGGAGGGACAGGTCTTTTGTTCCTGGCGGAACTGTGCTTGGGTGGGCCCCCCCTCTTGACGCCACTGAGCCAGGTCAGGAAGGTCCTGGGGTTGCGCGTCCCCTTCGGCCGTCGGGTCTGGGAGGCTGGCCTCGTCGTTGTCTTCTACTGGGGCGACTGGGGGCGGAGGTGCTGGCCACTCTGGTTCTTCTGATCGAGGGACGGCACGGGCGGCCATGGACCGGGTGGTTATGCAGGCCCAGTCCGGGAGGCCCAGCATCCCCAGGTGCTCTCTTCTCTCAACGGTGGCCCACGGGGAACTCTCGAGGTCATTCCCCAGGAGGCAGTCCACGGGGGCATCGTCCCGGACCGTCACCTTCAACAGGCCGGAGACCCCTCCCCATTCGAATGGAACGCAGGCCATTTGACACATACTTTCAGAGTTGTCTGCCGAGCGGACGGGGCAGAGAATGTTCGGCAGGATCTGCTCGGGCTTCACCAGGTGACAGCGGACGGCCGTCACACTGGCGCCTGTGTCACGCAAGGCCTCGGCTCGCTGTCCATTAATGGTCACCCACTGACCGTATTTCCTGGTGTTAGCGGGTAGGGGAGCCCGCGGGACCATGTCTCTTCCCCCTAAGCACGCCAGGACCATGGCGGCCGGTTCCCACTCTGGCTGGGCCGGCTCATACTCCTCTGGTTCCTCCAATGATCGCTCTTCCCCCAGGGCGGCGGCAGCTACCTGGCGGGGCTTGGGTGTTTGGTTCTGCGGGCAGCTCGGGTCATTGGCGTAGTGGCCGACTCGTTGGCATCGGTGGCACGTGACGTTGGCTCGGACCCCAGGACGCCACGGGGGGTTGCCCCGACCGGCCGGAGCCAGGGTGCTGGCCACGGGTGTTGCGGGCAAGGCGTCTCTCCCTCGCCCCTGGCCCCCTCCTCCTCCCCGAGGACGGTGCTGGCCTTGGTTGTTTCTGTTCTGTTCGTGTGGCCCCCTCCGGCCCACTCGGGTGCTTTCCCATCGGTCAGCTTCGGCGGCGAGCTGCCGGGGGTCAGTCAGCTTACTGTCGAGGAGGTGCTGCCTGAGCTCGACGAAGCAGTTGTTCGACAGGTGCTCCCATACCATCAGGTTAAAGAGTTGTTCGTAGGTGGTGACCTGGCTCCCCTTTATCCACCCCTCGAAGGCACGGCTGAAATAGTTCACGTATTCTACCCAAGTTGTACCTGGGATCCGGGTGCAATCTCTGAACCTCTGGCGGTACATCTCGGGTGTGAGGCCGTAGCGGGTGAGGAGGGCAGCCTTCATGTGGTCGTAGGACGACATTTGGTGATCTGGGAGCTGCAGTAGGGCATCGCGCCCCTCGTTGATAAACCTCCCCCAGAGTCCGGCTCCCCAATCACTCCGGTCGATCCGGTGGGAGGTCATGGCGATCTCGTAGGCTTTAAACCACTGTTGTATGTCGTCTTCTCGGACATACTCGCGGACAACATCCTTGGGGATGTGGACTTTTTTCTCGATCGGCCCCGGGGTGTGTGGTCGCTCGGGCACCCCCAGTTCTTTATTCTGTTTCCGAAGTTCTATTTCCGCCAGTTTGCGCTCGTGCTCGAGCGTTATTTTTTTTTCCTCCAGCTCTCTCTGTCTCTGCTTCTCTTCTCGTTCATCTCGGAGCCGCATGTGCTCGAGGTTGAGTTTCTGTTCAGCTAACTTGAGTTCCCCATCCATCTTGAGTCGTGCCATTTCCAACTCGTGCAATCTGGTTCTTTCTCTTTCTCGGATCTCCTCCTGCGAGAGGCCCGTTCCCCGCTCCTCGGGAGCCGTGGCGTTCCCCTCTGGTGTGATGCTGCTTTGGTCGGAGGGTCCGGCGACCCCAGTTTCTGTCCACGACTCTAGGGCGTGCTTTAGATCCTCTTTGGTACTCAGGCCGGTGGTAGCAATGCCAAGTTCTATGCAGAATTGTCTCAGTTCGCGGTGGTTGTATTCTTCTAATTTATCCATTTGGAATTTCTCGGTGGAGTTGCTATCTTTGGCTGACATCGTGTTGTTGTCGTGGGGTGAGCTACTCTCTGTACGATTACGCGTTGATTCGGATCGCGCCGCTGGCCACCAATGTTAGAAAAGATAGACGGACCGGGAGGGTCGGCCGGGGTCAGGAGGAGAGGTCTCCGGGGAGAGCCGTCTCCAGCGATCGTACAGACAAGTAACTTCCCCCCCACAGACAGATACCACACACGGATAAGGTTCAGTGTTCTTTATAAGCACTTCTTAAGGTACGGTTGAATGGTACAAGGAGGTCTGGACTCAGGGGTCCCCTCGATTCAAGTCTCTCAAAGCAGGGTAAGGGGTAGCGGGACAGTCTGTCTACCAGTCAGGTAGGTTGGATGAGATGATGATTAGCTCACAATCCTCGAGCTTAGTTGGTACGGGCCGCGGCAGCGCCAGCAGGTCCCGGAAAGATGGTCGATGTACGGTCCGCGGCAGCGCCAGCAGGTCCCGGTGAGGATGGTCGTTACAACGGGCCGCGGCAGCGCCAGCAGGTCCCGACGAGGATGGAGGTTGTAGAGGGCCGCGGCAGCGCCAGCAGGCAGGACGATGGTTCACAAGAGCGGGCTACGGCAGCGCCAGTAGTCCGTCAAGGCTGAGTTCTCTCGGTGTCTCTCGACTCCAGGATACAACTGCCTTCCTGCTCCGGAGTTGCCCCAGTTATAGGGCAGGCGCCCTTTGATGTCCGGACCCTCGCACTTGGAGGTCGGAGGGCCCGGGATGAAGGTGTCCAGACACCCAGCAGGGGGTGGAGCCAGCGCCTGGGGGGGCTGGAGGCGATCGGCACCTGGCGGGGGAAGAGCTCTTGACACTTCGTCCTCCTATTGACCTGCCAAGTGGTCCGCTCACCTCCCGGGTGGATGGTGGTGCCGGGATGTCGGGGCCGGCCAGGCCCGGGGTTAGGGTCGGGGCGAGGCCACGCGGCCTCGTGGTGCAGGGCCCAAGATGGCGGCCTGAACCGGCCGGGGGAGCCGGTGGGGCTGGGCCCCGTGATGAGTAGAGGTCCGAGGGCAGAAGATCCGTCGGGAGACGGGGTACAGGTGCTTCTCGTGGATTATGCCTGGTGGGCCGGAGCTCGGGCCCTGTCGTGCGGGGAGGGAGCAAGCCCTTCGTGTGGCCTGTCCAACAGCGCAGAATCCCTGCAACACTTGGTCCACGCTGTGTCTGCTTTACCTGTTCAAATAACTTTCTAGCAGACCCTGCTGCTCTCAGTTGCGGGCCGAGGGGCCCTCACAAAGATGATTATGCTGTCGCGTCTTCTGTTTTACTTTGCCAGCTGCCCTTATATATACCAAGCCCTTATTTTGCTCTCTAGAACACTTAATGCGTGACTTTATATGGCACAATACTCACTGTAGGGTGGCCCTACCTAAACTCCATCTCCCAGCGGACAGCTGTGAACTGGGCGTGTCCAACATTGAACACTACTACATTGCCACGCAACTACAATGGGAGGCACACTGGTTTGCTGGATGCCAATATGGAGATTACTGTGACTGTCCTCCCTCAGAGGGGTTCTGGAATGATTGCTCTACACTTTTTTACCCTAAGGCGCTACTGCCATATGCGATCCTGCTTCAGGTTGCCTGTTTTTGCTTCCTTAGGGCCCTCTTTCTTACCCGATTGGTGACACCTTACGCCCTTGCGCTTCCGCTGCTGGGCACCACATGTACACCACACATTTACTACAAACTAACCCTATGCACAATTCAATGTCTCAGCACCCACTAGAAAACCACACAAACCACACCTAACCACCCTTCTATCCCAGCTACCACACATTTCCACCATCACCTACTAACAGTACACAACTCTATCCTATACTACTAACCAATCCACTCATAATTAACTAGAACCGATCCAGACACACACTCCACACTCAAATTACTCGTAACAGATCCCCTTTTATCACTAACAAACATATACTCAGCCTTCCATCATTTGTCGAACTAACTAGGGGTGGGCGGAATTTGCGAAATTCACTTTCGCAAATTATCGCGAAAATGTTAAAAATCTCCGCAAACATGCGGAAATATCGCGAAGATGCGGAAGTTTTTTTCCCGCCCGTTCGCGGTATTTTCTGCATGGTCGCGGCTCGCCAACTTACCCATGTGGTTGCTCGCGGGCGCAGCCATCTTGTTTTCAGTTGTCTCGCGGTGCATGATCGCGAGAAGAAAGACGTGATCGCACGACGCATGACGTCACTGCGGGCGCGAACTGTCGCGAGACAGCGCAAATGGCTACCAACAATGCAGGATTCAGGTAAGGCGATCGTGCGCACGCGAGAATGTATTATTTTATAGCGTGAGCAAGAAACAAATTATCGCTAAGATGCGGAATGCGAAAATGTTGACATTTTCGCGCTTTTCGTGGAACGCGAAAATGTCAAATTATCACAATTTCCGCGACCGGAACAAAATTTTAGCCCAGGCCTAGAACTAACACCCTCCTCTTCTTTCTACCAAAATAACACAACCGCACAACACATACATTGCACAGCACCACGCATTTTAACTCTTGCAGCAAACCAATCTAAGACAAACACTCTTACCTCTACTTCATCCCCTCCTACACACAACATACACTCTACTCAGAAACACATCACCACCCCTCTACCTTACAAATTCCACTTGCAAACAATACTATACAATCAAATCCATCTCATGAAACAAATTCACCAGCACCTCTTTTCACTACTCCTCAAAAACAAAACATAGCACCCATACCAGCACAACAAAATGTCTCAAGTGCAACACCTCATTATACTTACCATCACAAAATACAAACATACACCCACCTTTAAAACTACAAAAAGAAACACACTCCAATGACAAGCTTTCTCTCTTCCACTACACCTAACACACATACAATAACACAGCAACTCTCTTCCAACCCCCTCTCATCCATTGGACAATTTAGAACCTTACTACATGACCCACATGCTGCATCACCACCCCTGACTCATACACCTTCCACCCTAAACACACGCAAACAATATAAGCAACGTGCCACACCTCACAACTTCACTTCTCCCTGTCTAATGAACAACAAGGTTACACCACAAAAACAACACAGCGCACCACCTCACTCTCAAACACCGAATCCACCACCTACACATGCAGACTCATCAAAATGCCTTCTTAGCCTGCTGGACGAGGAACATGATACAAAACAGCTACACTATCGCTATCCTCACACAGCTAATACCAGCACTTAGGACACTCCTGCTACAAGCGAACAAAATACTACTCACTCTTCTACGAAACAAAGTCACACTATTGCCCAAGCACATTCTCTAAACTTTCTACTAATAAATGCTCGATCGCACTCTAAAAAAAAATCACATCTACGGCCTTCTCACTGATGCAAAACCAGACATACTATTCATAACTGAATCATGGTTGGGAGTGGATATTGCTCCAGTCCTGCATGAAGCAGTTCCTCTAGGCTATCAAACGATCACCCAAAATCGTAGAGGCAAAAAAGGAGGTGGTCTAGCTGTTGAGTTCAGGCAAAGATTACATATCACCAAAGTTGACGCATCGCCATAAAGAATTGTGAGGCTCTTCTAACAAGATGCAATCCTACACCGTCTTCCTCTTGTAACTTCCTGCTCCTTTACAGACCTCCACCTAGCAAGGTGACATTACCAGACACACTTGTAGACACAGTTTCAAACCTGATAACAATACACTTGAACTTATGCGTTCTGGGTGATCTCAACATTTGGCTTGACATACCCAATATGCCCCATTTGCAAACAATCATCAGTGGCCTAGAGGCATTGAACCTGCATCAGATCATCCACAAAACGACACTCATGACGGGACACATGCTAGATAAACTATAACTCCAGGTCAGATCACCATTTGCTTGCGTTCCAACATAAAAACAACACTAAGCGACTCACCCAAAATCACCTTACATGCATCCACCTATTAACCGTGGAACAAACTCAATGTGGAACACTTAGAACACAACTAACATCCAGTACGGATCTGGAAACAATACATTCTGTTAAACTATATGAGTGGCTACAGGAAGCTTTTAACATCCTGATACCACTCAAAACCACACAACAGAACAAAAGAAAAAAAGCACTGTGGCGAAATACAGAGATAAAAGACATAAAACAACAAATTAGAAAGCTGCAACATGCCTGGCTCACAACAAACGCCAAACAAGACAAACTTCCCCTACAGAAAATTAACAGATTATACACGTCAGCTATCAAAAAGGCAAAGAAAAGTTACTATTCGGACAGAATTCAAAATGTTAAATGTGCAAATAAAGCATTCTAAAAAATACACAATGAATTTCGTAAACCAAATTGCCTAGAAGGAACTCATCCCGTTATTCAAAATTTCACAGACAACCTGGCAAACCATTACACGGACAAAGCAGACATATTGGACACATACTTAAAACAGAGACAAAGCACCAGCCCTAACCCTTTTACAAAACAACAATCCAAGAATACTCTAACCCGATGAATTTATGGACCTGGTCAAAGCAAGCAGGCCTGCCGGCAGCCCTTCTGCCCCGTGTCCACTGCAAACTTTCAAGACAATTCTTCTAACAATCTCTGCTGCCACTCCAGTAAGAAGAATCATCAACAATTCCTTAACTACCGGAATATTTCCCGAAAAACTCAAAAAGTCATATAAATGCCCTTTACTGAAGTAAACAAACTTGGACCCGCTGATACCTGACAACTACAGACCCATTACAAATGGACAGACAAACAGCAAACTAAACTGTCCTTCGACTCTCAGCGGTCGACCCGTCCGACTGGTACACACTCTGACACGGAGCTGGAGCAGCCGCAACCACAGCCTTCCTCCTTGGATGCCTCCCTGCAGGCTATCAAGCAGAGCTTGCAAGCCATCAATAGTAAGACAGATGGACTATCCATGCGGATGGACAAAATGCAGGCCACTTAGGATAAATAGGGGGAGCGACGCACAACGGCTGCGCAGCTAAAATCAGCGGTGGAAGATGAATCGCATGCCACGTTGGGTCAATGCCGAGAAATGGAGAAGCTTGTGGAGGTTTTCAGAGCTAAATCAGAAGACCTGGAGGCTTGCTCTCGGAGGTGCAATCTACGAATAACTGGGGTTCCCGAGAGTACGAACAAAGGCCGCCTCGAGGACTATGTGGAGGTAATGCTAAAATAACTTTTTGGAGTTGAGAACCTCTCGCAGGTGCTTATTATGGAGCGCGCGTATCGCTCATTGGCGCCCAGGCCTCCTCCGGGAGCTCTACCATACCCTATTGTTGCAAAGATCCTAAACTATAGAGACGGTGACTCGGTCCTTCGGATGGCACGGGAGAAGCAGACCATGTGTTATCAGGGCAACGTGGTGTCTTATTTCCCTGACTTCACTATCGCAGTGCAAACGGTTCGCAGGGAGTACACGGAGGTGAAGAGGAGACTATGTGCTCTGGAGATACCATATGCAATGCTGTACCCAGCCCGGCTGAAGGTCACGGTGGATGGCAAGGTAAAAGTGTTCCAGTCTCAAGGGAGCTCAGGATTTCGTAAAACAGATTTCGTAGCAATGGAAAGCATCCAAGAACGACATCTCCGAGACGCTCAGCAAGATCTGACACAGAAGACTAGAGAGCGGCCTTTGCCCCATGTCTCCCTGCATCCTTTTCTTGGGGGCTGTTTTGCACGGGGAAAGCTCAGGGCGCATACTGGGAATCTGAACAGTAGTTGTTTGAGACCTCGACTATACCGCAGGGCAGAACATGTGTAGGGGATGGTATTGCATATGACTAGTGTATCTCTAGAACTTTAAGATACGCTGTGGTGGAGAATTCTGCATTAGAGTTCAAAATTCTCGCTGGGAAGTAAATATTAAGGGGGGCTATCACTGCTACTGGGTAGAAACAGTTTTAATGTTACTACATACATGTGCACGGTGGGTTCATGGTTCTCCTGCCTGACCACGCCTGCTTGCAGGTGGGAAAGGGATCCTGGATGTCCCCCATGTGGGTATTACCCAAGTTGGTTATTTGTTTGTTACGAATGTTGCTGGGGACATGTGTTTGGCGTGATAGGGATGCTGAAGTGGGTGGGGGTGTGGGTGGTTGGTTTATCTGGTTTTACAGTGTGGCGCAATAGATATACCAGGAACAGCTGTTTTGGTAGTGCATGGCAAGCACGACAGTCCACGTGCAACATCACTGCTCCACAACAACTGGGGATGACAGATAATGACATTCGTCTGATGACTTGGAACATCAGGGGACTGAATAATCCCCCAAAAATTCGACAGGTGTTTGCCTATCTGGACAGACAACATGTCCAGTTGCTGTTGTTACAGGAGACGCACTCGACACGGGTGGGGGAGATATGGTTGGGAGACAGGTGGGCCATGGTAAAAGCGGCTGCTTACTATCCTAGCTATGATAGGAGGGTGATCATCTTGGTTAAAAAAGTTACTGTCGATGGATTTGGACCATCTAGGGTGATTTACCCTGGTGCGGGTGAACTTGGCGGGTACCGTTCTCATGATTATAAACACCTATGTCTCCAGTGTCGATGACCCCGACTTTTTTCATGGCCTCAAAACTACATTATTCCAAAAGAAATCTGATCTAGTGATATGGGGGGGTGACATGAATACATACCTCGATCTGGACATTACCAGAAGCGCAGACACATCCTGGCAGGGGAAATGTTCAAGCAAAGTAATACATGACATTATGCATACATTCCACATGAGGGATATTTGGAGAGATAGACATCCAGGTGTGAGGGAAGGCACATATACATCGGCAGTACACAAATCATGGTCCCAACTGGGTTATTGGATCCTCTCGGAGTCGTTAACAACTTGGGTGACGGGGGTGAAACATATGCCTCGAGCACTCTCCGATCACGCTCCGGTAGTGTTAGATATCAACATTCCAATGAGGCATCATCAACCATCCAGTGGCGCTCGCAGCCATCGTCCTTGGTGGATCCAATCTTTCGGGAGGTGGTCCATCAAGCCATAGAACTGTTCTTTGTGGAGAATGTCGGTACAATTGAAGCGCAGGTACGCTTTGGGAAGCCTTCAAGGCAACCATCAGATGGACTTGTATAGGCCTTTAGGCCGGGGTTTTAAAGGCCCTACGCCCAGGTATGAAACTCCTTGAGGGTGAGATAGGGCGCCATGAGAGGGAATATGAGCGCACGTTGGACGCACAAGCCCTGGCAGCGATTAGTCCGCTTGTAACTGAATATAATGAAACAGCGGAGCAGGAGATACAGCACGTCACGGCGATGGAGGGCTCGTTCGTATGGTGAAGGTGGCCGTCCAGGCTGTACGCTAGCGGCAAAACTCAAGAGGGGAGATCTCAGTCCTATGTCATCGAAGTAGTGGGACCAATGGAACAATGTCTCATCACTTTTCAGATATCTTGGACTGCTTTAGAGACTATTATGTGTAATTTTATGGCCCAGGAGAAGATGCAGATAATGAAGAAATTGGTGCATTTTTTTAAGAAATAGCCTTGGTCTGGCTCTCCGATGCTCATCAGGAGTACTTAACGCAACCAATTACAGTAGAAAATGTCAAGGAAGCCATGCAGTCGCTTCCCTCTAGTAAGGCAGCGGGCCTAGATGGACTGGCCGGAGAATTTTATAAAGAATATGCTGATCTCTTGGCTGAGCATCTGCTAAATATGTATAGGGAAGCGCATGAGACTGGGGTGCTCCCACTCACGCTTCGAGAATCATTAATTGTTACGCTGCTGAAGCCCGGGAAACTGGCAAGCAGATGTGAGTCGTACCGCCCCCTCTCATTGCTGAACATTGACACTAAAATTATCGCCAAAATTATTGCCACTAAATTACGCCCTCTATTGCCGGTCATGGTGTTATGGGGTCAATCAGGTTTCGTGCGCTAGTTCAACGTCTCACAATTTGAGCACACTATTTGCGGTCTTGCATCAACTGGATCCGGAGTGCAGAGCGGCTGCTGTGTTTCTCGATGCCGCTAAGGCTTTTGATTTGGTAAACCTTGGCAGTGCCAGAAACTCCAACCTATTTTGCGAGTGTAACCTCGGGAGTGCCAGTAACTCCAAGCCATACTTTGAGTGTAACCTCGGGAGTACCAGTAACTCCTAATCATGTTTCGACTGTAACCTTGGCAGTGCCAGAAAACTCCAACCTATGTTTCGAGTGTAACCTTGGGAGTGCCAGAAAACTCCAAGACATGTTTTGAGTGTAACCTTGGGAGTACCAGTAACTCCAACCCATGTTTCGACTGTAACCTTGGCATTGCCAGAAAACTCCAACCTATGTTTCGAGTGTAACCTTAGGAGTGCCAGAAAACTCCAAGCCATGTTTTGAGTGTAACCCCGGAAGTGCCAGTAACTCCTAATCATGTTTCGACTGTCACCTTAGGAGTGCCAGTAACTCCAACCCATGATTCGAGTGTAACCTCGGGAGTACCAGTAACTCCTAATCATGTTTCGACTGTAACCTTGGGAGTGCCAGAAATCTCCAAGCCATGTTTTGAGTGTAACCTCGGGAGTGCCAGTAACTCCAAGCCATGTTTTGAGTGTAACCTCGGGAGTACCAGTAACTCCTAATCATGTTTCGACTGTAACCTTGGGAGTGCCAGAAAACTCCAAGCCATGTTTTGAGTGTAACCTCGGGAGTGCCAGTAACTCCAAGCCATGTTTTGAGTGTAACCTCGGGAGTACCGGTAACTCCTAATCATGTTTCGACTGTAACCTTGGCAGTGCCAGAAAACTCCAACATATGTTTCGAGTGTAACCTTGGGAGTGCCAGAAAACTCCAAGACATGTTTCGAGTGTAACCTTGGGAGTACCAGTAACTCCAAGCCATGTTTCGACTGTAACCTTGGGAGTGCCAGTAACTCCAACCTATGTTTCGAGTGTAACCTTAGGAGTGCCAGAAAACTCCCAGCCATGTTTTGAGTGTAAACCCGGAAGTGCCAGTAACTCCTAATCATGTTTCGAGTGTAACCTTGGGAGTGCCAGAAAACTCCAAGCCATGTTTTGAGTGTAAGCTTGGGAGTACCAGTAACTCCAACTCATGTTCCGAGTGTTACCCTGGGCGTGTCACAGGCTCCAATCAGTATTTAGAGTTCACCCTCGAGGATCTCAGAGATTCCTATTCTGTGAACTTACTTTAATGCCGTACTTAGAAGAAGCATGTAAGTGAATGTTACTAAAGTTAATGCAATGACAATGTATAGGAAAGCCGGCCAGTGTACTGATTAGGACTGGCTGGAGTTCGTGGACTTCCGCTACGCAGAACTCCGTGAAGTGACAAAAAAACTCTGCCAATCTAGGCGGAGTTCTGCAAGCGACTGAGTACATTACCTTGCACCGTTCGCGTTGGTTTTTAGCGTCTGCGCTGTAAAATCAGCATAGACGGCATCATGTGCAATGCAGGAGGGCGCTGCTTCTTTCTGCCGCTCGAGTAGAAGTTCGACTCAAGCCTTACATATGAGGAAACAAGAGGTCTCCGCAAACACCCCATCCCTGATAGCTGGGAATGGATGCTCTCCTGGAGAAACTCCGTGAAGGTCTAAAACCTGAAGAACAAGCCTCCCAGTAATCCCTGTGGGCTCTGCCCCTATTGCACAGCGCCCTCAGCTGGTGACAGGGCCCCTGTCTGACTGCAGCATTTTCTATACGTAACCCCGGGTACACGCTGGTTTGATCAAAGTTGCTTCATCACTACCTCTGTCACATATTGTGCGTACACGACCGTTTTGTTTATTGCAGTCGCGATTAGTTCTGATCTATTGTGTCTCTGGCATCAGTAGGTGTCACCTGTGCATAGGCGCGCTCCTTTTTGTACCCCCAACCTTGTCAGCGGGTTACAACTGTTGCACTTGTTTATAATCCTCAAAAGGTTAAACTGCTGCAGGGTTTAGTAGTCAGTTAAGACATTCATATTTGTAGCCTAATCCTAAGTAAATATAAAGATAGACGTTTTGGCATTGCTAATGCTTGTTGAATGCAGTGTTTTTTGGTGCGGGTGATGACTTCTTTTTTCCATGTTTTTGTTTAGCTTGAGACTAATCTAACTTTCTAGCAGAACGTGAACCATTAATACCAGTGCTTAATTTGAGGAAGTGGCTTCCGGTGCTCAGTACCGGCAATTAATCATCAACACCGGTGCTTTTCATGAGCACCAGTTAGGACACATTAATTTACGGGGATTGCCCAGAATCACAGGATGTTGAGCCCACCCCAAGACTCAAAGCTGGTTCCCCAGCTATGAAGTCAGCAGCTCTAGCCATTATGCCACATCCTCACCCAACGTTCATGGTTAGTAGTTGGTTCTGTTTTAGGCGGCGCTAACAGGAGAAATGGGCTGGTGCAAGCTGCCTCCTGATGAAAGCCCCAGCACTTATTTCTTTACCAATTAACCACTGATTATTACAAATAAAGAGGTGTGGTAGGTCAGCTGCCCTCAGCCATTGGTGGTGTCATTCAAAGGCAGTTATTGCTTGTGTATCTGTAATTCATGATGTATGGAGTGTCGCCTGTGTAGTGGCATATGTTAAGTCATTGGTACATTAAATATATGAGCAGCCCTAGAGAGGGGCAGCTTTTCCCTTATTTCTACTGACTGCACTTGTTCTATTTCACATGGTCACTATCACCTGGTCAGCAGAACTAAAGTCTCGCCCCAGGCCAGATGAGAAGGTGGCTGGAGTTTGAAACCAGGCAGAGGGGCTAGTGAGAACCAAAGCAGGCCAGAGTCCGTCCACAACTGAGGTGTAATGTCCACACACACTCAGGACACTGAAAGCCAGAGACTCAAGAAGGGAACTAATCTAGGCAGGAGAGAGCGGGCCAACACCCAAACCGGAAGTAGGAAGAGGGAAGTTTGGGGACTGTTGGTAGCCTTCTTAGGCAGGGTCTGTGTGAGGTACTGACTGTGTCTGTTTGTGTGGTGGCAGCGGCACACGGTGGCCTCCGTGTCACACATGCGCAGTGAAGCCAGACCCACTGAGCTGTGGATGTGTGACCCTGGGCATATTGTAGCCAGGACTGCATTCAATTTTCAGATTCTGTGATGACAATCAATATCGCACTACTGTGCTTTTCATTGACGAATATACAAATTCATGAAAGGTTGGAGTACAATACAAATCTTGCCACAGCACGATGACTCCTGCTGCTTCATACATTTAAAACTAATTCATATATAGTCAGCACTAAGCACAGCCCGACTGTGAAAGTACTGTTTTGGGATAGACCAGTCACCCATGTCTGTGTTAGTACTTGCGATAGCTCAGTCATCTGTGCCTGTGTTAGTACTCCCTTGGGATAGCTCTGTTGCCCCATCCTGTGTTAGTGTTCTCTTGGGATAGCTCAGTCACCCCATGCTGTATTAGTACTCTCTTGGGATGGCTCTGTCACCCCATCCTGTGTTAGTACTCTCTTGGGATTGCTCAGTTGCCCCATCCAGTGTTAGTATTCTCTTGGGATAGCTCAGTCACCCCATCCAGTGTTAGTACTCTTTTGGGATGGCTCTGTCACGCCATCCTGTGTTAGTATTCTCTTGGGATAGCTCAGTTGCCCAATCCGGTGTTAGTACTCTGTTGAGGTTGGCTCTGTCACCCCATCCTGTGTTAGTACTCTCTGGGGATAGCTCAGTCACCCCATCCTGTGTTAGTACTCTCTTGGGATAGCTCTGTCACCCTATCCTGTGTTAGTATTCTCTCGGGATAGCTCATTTGTCTCATCCTGTATTAATACTTTCTTGGGATAGCTCAGTCACCCATTCCTGTGATAGTAGTCTCTTGGGATAGCTCAGTCACTCTATCCTGAGTTAGTCTTGTCTTGAGAGGCCAGCGCCTTGAGACCCTCACGGGCAAGTAGTCATGGTCTACATGACTCCTGATTGAGTGAGATAGATCAGTCACCCTACCCTGGGTTACTATGCTCTTGGGATAGCTCGGTCACCCATGCCTGTGATAAGTCTCTCTTGAGATAGCTCAATCGCCCATGCCTAGATAGTGCTTGCTTGAGATAGCTCAGTCACCTCATTCTGTGATAGTACTCGCTTGGGATAGCTCAGTTGCTCTATCCTGTGTTAGCACTTTCTTGGGATAGTTCAGGTGCCCATTCTTTGTGAGCACTCTCTTGAGATTGCTCAGTCACCCATACCTGTGTTAGAACTCTCTTGGGATAGCTCAGTCACTCTATCCTGAGTTAGTCCTCTCTCGAGAAGCCAGCACCTTGAGAACCTTACAGGTGAGTAGTCACGCACTACAAGACTCCTGATCAGTTGATTGACTTACTGAGATAGCTCAGTCATCCTACCCTGGGTTAGTACGCTCTTAGGATAGCTCAGTCACCCGTGCCTGTGATAGTACTGTGTCCAGCTAGCTCAGTCATTCTCTCCTGGTTAGTACTCTCTTGGGATAGCTCAGTCACCCATGCCTGTGTTAGTACTATCTCTGGATACCTCAGTTGGCCTATCCTGTATTTGTACTCTCTTAGGATGGCTCATTCGCTCATACCTTGATAGTGCTCGCTTGGGATTGCTCAGGTGCCCCATCCTGTGCTAGTACTCTCTTAGAATAGTTCAAATGCCCCATCCTGTGTCAGTACTTTTTGGGGATAGCTCACTCACCATATCCTTTGTTAATATTGTCTTTGGATAGCTCAGTCACACTATCCTGTTTAGTACTCTCTTGGAATAGCTCAAATGCCCCATCTTGTGTTAGTACTTTTTGGAGATAGCTCACTCACCATATCCTGGGTTCATATTGTCTTTGGATAGCTCAGTCACACTATCCTGTTTAGTACTCTCTTGGGTTGCTGAGTCACCCATGCCTATGTTAGTACTCTCTTCGGATAGCTCAGTTGGCTCATGCTGTGTTAGTACTATCTTGGGATAGTTCAGTCACCTGTGCCTGTGTTAGTACTCTCTCCGGATAGCTAAGTTGGCCCATCCTGTGTTTGTACTCTCTTGGGATAGCTCTCTCACCCTATCCTGTGTTACTATTCTCTTGGGTTAGCTCAGTCACCCCATCCTGTGTGAGTACTCTCTTGGGATAGCTCAGTCACCCCATCATGCATGAGTACTGTCTTGGGATAGCTCAGTCACCCCATCATGCATGAGTACTGTCTTGGGATAGCTCAGTCACCCATGCCTGTGTTAGTACTCTCTTGGGATAGCTCAGTCACCCCATCATGCATGAGTACTGTCTTGGGATAGCTCAGTCACCCATGCCTGTGTTAGTACTCTCTTGGGATAGCTCAGTCACCCCATCCTGTGTGAGTACTCTCTTGAGATAGCTCAGTCACCCAATCCTGCATGAGTACTCTCTTGGGATAGCTCAGTCACCCCATCCTGTGTGAGTACTCTCTTGGGATAGCTCAGTCACCCCATCCTGTGTGAGTACTCTCTTGGGATAGCTCAGTCACCCCATCCTGTGTGAGTACTCTCTTGGGATAGCTCAGTCACCCCATCATGCGTGAGTACTCTCTTGGGATAGCTCAGTCACCCCATCCTGTGTGAGTACTCTCTTGGGATAGGTCATTCACCCAATCCTGCGTGAGTACTCTCTTGGGATAGCTCAGTCACCCCATCCTGTGTTACTTCTCTCTTGGGATAGGTCCTTGGAGAGAGTGACTGAACCTTTACGATTCAGTATTACAGGTGCTGCTCTCACAATGTTTGAAGTTATTTCGCAGCTAGGTTTGCCCTCCGTTGCTACCCGGCTACGTTCTGCCGCCATTGCAAGTTACACGTGACTCAAAATATCAGTCACTCGTCAGCAGATCTATCCCTCAGCATAGAGAGATTACACAGGTTCAGACACTGGAGCTACAGCTCGGGTTACAGAGATCTAACAGATACAGATGTTGGCGCATCTGTAAGGTTAAACAGTTCTTCCGGGCTATGGACTTGGACAGAAACTTGTATTTATGGCCTTAAAACTTCATCGATATAGATGATGCGATGGGGCCAAATAAATCATAAAGAATCACCATAGCAGCAACTGCCCTCTGGCACCAAGCAAACCCCAGCAGCAATGCATGTCCCCATCTCAGGACAAATTACCTTTCAAAATCATTTTATCCCCAAACACCAGATTGGCATTTCTTGAAAAGTACAGATTATAGTCCCGAATGTCAGCTTTTAATTTAAGTAATAAAAACATACTATTCCCAGTTTTTCTTCACAACAGCACTGCCCTGTCTCCTCAAAGTGCTCCAGCCCCCTTGTGAGTGGGGAGCAGACTGTCGCCTTTGCCCCCCACGGCTATCCGTCAGCTACACCGATGCAATGAATGTGTGAGGGCCTTATGACCCTCATAACGGCCCGGTGGGAGTCTCATGCTGCCCATGTGAGGCTCGTGTGACCTTACATTAGCTTCCTGGTCACCTCAGGTCAGCCCCTTTCCGACCTCCATACAAACCCCATGAAGAGACTCGCGGGATCCTTGGGGGGCTTTTTGTGGGCTTTGCGTAGCTTCATGTTAAACGCATTTGTCATGTATATTGGCATAAGGGAGCACATGTTAGCCTCATGTTAGCCTCATGTAAGCATTATCTCAGCATTTTACTTAGTTTTCAGGTGAGGCCACGTGACCTAACTCAGGGCATCACGTGAACCTCATGTTAGCCTCATTTTAGACCCTTGTAAGCACCTTGTATGCCTCATCCATGTCATATCAGCCCATGCCTGGCTCTTGTCAGTCTGAAGTGCTCATCATGTCAGACTCACAGGGGCTCATGTCAGGGTTCTGTGGCCCTTGTGTGGGTATTGCAATGCCCACTGTGCCATCTTGCTTGTTTCTTACATTTTCTGGACTTTCCCCTGATTTCTGTTTATCTGTGAGTCCACTGGAGGCATCATCATGACTTATCTCTCAAATATCAGCTTTAAATATGCCTCCTTCACTTCACCTCACTTCAGATCACACACCTCATGTCACTGTCTCTCTCACTGTCTCTCTCTCTCACTTTACCTCTGCTGCATAATGTCCTTCACAGGCCTCTGCCTTCAACAGTGTCGCTTGATCCACCCCAGAGAGACACTATCAAGAATGTGTACTTACTCCTGCCTAGGACCTAATTTGAGCCAGTGGTTCCTGGTGCTCAGCACTGGCATTGAATTGTCTGCACCTATGACAGGCTGCCACATGGTGGCGCTGTTTGTCTAAGTCAGAGATGAGAAGAACAGTTATTTATTAATTCAGTATACATTATAAAAGACTGCCAAGCCATTCTGATAGCTCTGGGGCTGGAATAGTCTGTCTGGTCACGCGTGTAGGAGTGTGCTGGTTAGTAGCGTGTTGGTGCTGTCACTCGCAGGGGCAATGGGCGGTGCAAGCTGCAGTGGCCCTATGACGAGGCCCCTGACAAGGATTGTCTTTGCATGTTATGAACTGCTCCTGCGTGTGCCCTCATGACCCCAGATCACCATCCCTGCAACTCTCAGCACTCGGAACACTTAATACGAATAATCACCATCATCATCGTCACTGACCACAGCGCCCCCTTCAGGAGCCTCCACAACACTTCACAGCAAACCTCTCTGACTCATCATCATCATCACTGACCACAGCGCCCCCTGCAGGAGCCGTCCGCAACTGTCACCCCTCAGAACACTTAATACTAACAATCATCATCTTCATCATCCAGCAGAATGCACATATGAAACAATGTTTAAGACAAAACTTTGAATCAGACATTACTGCTGAGGCCGACGACCACCTCCTCACTGCAATTCTGTGGTTACAATGTAGAGTCAGGGCCTCTATTTCTTTTCATCTGTAGTTTTTCTAATCATGTCTGAGGCAGAGAGGCCCTTTCACATGTCATGGGGGGTCTTAGGGTGTCTGAAAGTCAACTCCACACTTCTTACCCAGACGATAGAGCACGATGTTTATGAATGTGTTGACTACAATCATCACTCCCAAGGTTATCGCCTGCCTCCTTAGACGAGGGATCTCCTCACCACCTGGAGAAGAAATCACAGAATCCTTTGTTTAATTTTACATATCATATCAAAGGATGGCTCGTAATATCCTCAGTTAGTGTGAGAAGTTACTCCCATGAATGTTAGTGTGCATGAGGACCGTTCACTGAGTATCAGTGGGTACCATGACTGGTCCCTGAGTTTCAGTGTGTGCCAAGACTGGTCATTGAGTCTCCGTGTGTGCCAAGGCTGGTCACTGAGTCTCAGTATGTGCCAAGACTGGTCACTGAGTCTCAGTGTTTGCCAAGTCTGGTCAATGAGTCTCAGTGTTTGACAAGAGTGGTCAATGAGTCTCAGTGTGTGACAAGACTGATCACTGAGTTTCAGTGTGGCAAGACTGATCACTGACTCTCAGTGTGAGTCTAGACTGATCACTGACTCTCAGTGTGTGCCAAGATGGTAAGTGGCTCTACTTATTTGCCAAGATCAACCAGTTGCTCTCAGGATATTCCAAGCTTAAACAATGATTCTGAGTGTGCACCAAGACTGATCAGTGTGCATTTGCTCCACGCAAAAAATCTGTGAGGAAAGGAGAGTGACCCTTAGTGTATGTGCTAAGGCTGGAAGTAAGTCTCTGTTTGATGCAAGACATGTCAGTGACTCTGTGTGGCTCCGGAGACTGGCTAGAGACCCTCAGTGTGTGCCTGTTAGACCCGGCCCTCGTAACATAGCTAGACCTGACCCCTGCACCTCACACCAGCCCCCAAACCCACGGCCTAGCCGATCCTCCCCACCAGAACTCACACGCACCCAACCCGGACTTACCCGTCCATGGCCTTCCTCCCTTCGGCCACACCGGGCCCGCGTGCCCACTTCATGCACCAAGATGGCCGCCCGGCCCCAGCGTGACCCTGGCCTAGAGGCGCCACTCCGGCTGGAGGACATCGCGCTCCCCTTGGGATGAGAGAGGGAGGAGCAGTTTCTATCACACCTCTGCGCTTTCCTGGAACGGTGGGTTTCGATCGACCTGCCGGCCTCCCCGAGAGCTGGCTCCACGCCTGCTGGGTGTCTGGGACTCCTCCCGACCCGGCCCTGGAAGGATCAAAAGACAATGGCAGGAAACCCCAACAAGCAACCCCCCAGGTGACAAGACCCCTGCCTGCACAGACTCCGGACATCAAAGAGGAGTCGCCCTATAACAAGGGGTGCTCGGGGACTGTCCGGCAGATTCGCCTTGGAACACCTGAGCCCTGCTGAGTGACTCGCGGCTCCCTGAAGATCGTAAAGACCTCCGAACTGGTACCTGAGCCCTGCTGAGTGACTCACGGCTCCCTGAAGATCGTAAGACCTCCGAACTTGTGCTTGAGCCCTGCTGAGTGACTCGCGGCTCCCGGAAGATCGTAAGACCTCCGAACTTGTGCTTGAGCCCTGCTGAGTGACTCGCGGCTCCTCGAAGATCGTAAGACCACCGAACTTGTATCCGAGCCCTGCTGAGTGACTCGCGGCTCCTGCAGACTCTCTTGGTCCTGCCGGACCCCACGACGACAAGCGTATCCCCCAGCTCGAGGATTGTGAGCTGTGCGCCAGGTACGCTCCTGCATTTGATCCATATCCCCAAAGACTGTCCTGCTACCTCCTACCCCCCTCCAAGACTCTGAGAGCCCACGCTCTGCTTGTATATATTTGCCATGCGGATCATAAAGATCCTACTACTCTAATTTGATAAAGATTTGCTCGTAAGAACTCCTCGTGTGGTGTCCCTCTGTCGTGTGGTGCCGAGTGTGCGATCCTAGATACGAGGTTCCTCCCGGAGGAATCTCCCGCCAGTGCCCGGCTACGATACTTCGAGGGTGGGTCTCAGGGCAGTCAGGGCCCCCTCCGGGCCCCTCTGAGGTCGCCTTCTAACATTGGTGGCAGCGGTGGGATTCTGGCCCATAATCTAGAGATCGAACGGCTGATGCACTACCGACAAAGATGGCGGAAGGAAACGCCGTGGTTCTCATAGAAGACGACGCCAGTAACGTGTTCCAGGTGGAACAGCTGGAAGCGTACACTCACAAAGAACTAAAACAATTCTGTAAGGAACTCAGAATCGCTACCACTGGTCTCAACACTAAAGAAGATATGCAAAAGGCACTGAAAGCTTGGGTGGATTCAGGGGTCTCCCGGCCAGAAGGAGCGGGGGAACCCCACGACGAAGCTGGACCCTCCCAAGGAGAACGCAGCAACAACCAGGTGCGAGGCTTCATACCAGACGGGGGACTATCCCCGGAGGAACTCGCAGACAGAGAAAAAAGTCGCCATCACGAGCTCGAATTAGCGAAACTCAAAATTGAGGGCGAGCTGAAATTAGCCGAGAAAAAGCTAGCAGTAGAACAGTTGCGAGTACAAGGAGAGCTGGAAGAGAAGAAACTCCAACGAGAACACGAGGGAAAGAGACTTCAACTGGAGCATGAACGCAGCCTGAAGGAGATAGAACTGAAAGCAAAAAACGGAGAAACGCGGCCCCCGGGGAACCGGGAGGCGGCCGCCCCAACGGAACAGAAGGTCCACATCCCCAAGGATGTGGTCAAAGAATATTATAAAAATGATGACATTCAGCAGTGGTTCCGGGCCTACGAGGTCGCCATGACCTCCCATCAGGTCCCACAGAAGGTTGGGGGGCTGGGTTATGGGGACGATTCCTGAGCGAAGGGAGAGACACCCTGCTCGACCTACCCACCTCCATGCTAACGTCCTATGAACACATGAAAGCGGCCCTCCTCACAAGGTACGGCCTCACCCCGGAGATGTACCGCCAGCGGTTCCGGGACCGCCGGAAGATCCCGGGTACCACCTGGGTGGAATATGTGAATTTCTTCAGCCGCGCCTTCGATGGTTGGATCAAGGGCAGCAAGGTAACCACCCTGGAAGAACTAACCGACATCATGTTGTGGGAACACCTGGCGGCCAACTGCTTTGTAGAACTCCTCCAGCATCTGCTCGACAGCAAGCTCACGGACCCAAGGAAGCTGGCTGTCGAGGCGGATCGCTGGACCAACACCCGGGTCTCCCAGAGCCCTGTAGGAGAGTACCCCCGAGCCAGTCAGGGACCACCCCGCCAGAGAGGGGGGGGAAACCAGGGAGGGCAGAGAGAGTCCCAGGCTAGTCCCCCGAAGTCCCAACCTCCACCCTTCCCGGCACCCCCACCTGCTGTATCCGGCCCCACCCTTAGACAGGGGCACCGGGTAACCATCACTTGTTTCTGTTGCCAGAAGCCCGGGCATTACGCCAACGACCCTGAATGCCCCATGGCCCCACGCACCACCCAGACAGCACCCCCTGCTAGACAGATCGCCAATGTAGCCCTGGGGGAGGAGGTTGAGGAGGCCGAGGAGTGGGAACCCGCCGCTATGGCCCTAGTATCCTTAGGAGATAGAGAGATGGTCCCTGGGAGCCTCCTGCCCTCTAACACAAAGAAATATGGGCAGCTCGTAACGATCAATGGCCACCAAGTAGAAGCCCTCCGTGACACCGGGGCCAGCATCACCGGTGTCCTTAGCCATTTAGTACACGAAGACCAGGCCCTCCCCAACGTCTTTTGCCCTGTCATCTCAGCCGACAACACAGAAAGCCTATGTAAAGTAGCCCTGGTGCCCTTTGAGTGGGGAGGGGTGGTCGGTAAACTGAAGGTTGCAGTAAGAACCTCCCAGCCCGTCGACTGTCTCCTGGGGAACGACCTGGAAAGTTCCCCCTGGGGACAAGTTGAGCGCAAGACCCATCTAGGGATGATGGGCCTCCCTGAGTGGGTGTGCGCCACCACTCGATCCATGGCAGCCCGACTGACCCCCCTGAGGGAAGTCGACGACGCCCCGACCCCTGAAGATAGGATGGTCCCAGCCGAGGGTCCCCCCATTACCCCACCAGAGGAGTCGATCGCCAGTGACGAACCCCCGCCTTCCGACTCCACCCCAGTCACCGAGTTCAGCGATCTGCCCGAATTAGCCCAGTGGCGCCACGAGGGGGGCCCCTCCCGAGAAGAGTTCTGCCGAGAGCAGGCTTCCTGTCCCTCCATGGATGGGCCCCGGCAACAGGCAGAGGCCCAGGCCGCGGGCGACCAGACGGGGACGCACCGGATGTACTGGGAGAATGACCTCCTGTACAGTGAACAGAAGTCGGTGGAGCTAGGGTCCGGCCGGGTGCTGGTGGTACCCCTACGCTTCCGAAACCACCTCCTGGGCTTGGCCCACGATGTCCCCCTCGCAGGCCACTTGGGCCAGGACAAAACGTACAGTCGCCTCGTGACCCACTTCTACTGGCCCCGGATGAAAGCCGATGTAGGATCCCACTGCAAGTCCTGTCCCACGTGCCAGGCCAGTGGGAAGAGCGGAGGGAAGAGCAAGGCTCCCCTCCAACCCTTCCCTGTCGTCAGTACCCCTTTTGAGCGGGTCGGGATCGACATTGTAGGGCCCCTGGACCCCCCAACTTCCCAAGGGCACCGGTTCATCCTCGTCCTGGTGGACCATGCCACCCGTTACCCTGAGGCCATCCCCCTGCGCACTGTCACGGCCCCCGTGGTGGGCCGGGCGTTGATGGGAATCTTCTCCCGCATGGGTTTCCCCCGCGAGTTCGTGAGCGATCGTGGTACCAACTTTATCTCCCGATACATGAAGTCCTTATGGCAACAATGCGGGGTGTCCTATAAGTTCACCACCCCGTACCACCCCCAGGGAAATGGCCTGGTAGAGCGGTTTAACCGGACTCTGAAGGGGATGATCGCGGGCCTGGAAGAGCCCCTCCGGTGTAAGTGGGACATCCTGCTCCCCTGCCTCCTATTCGCATACCGCGAAGTTCCCCAGAAATCCTTAGGGTTCAGCCCCTTTGAGTTACTCTACGGGCACCCCGTCCGGGGGCCCCTCAGCCTGGTCAAGGAAGGCTGGGAGGCGGCGCCTCGAGGCCCCCCCCGAGATGTGTTCTGGTATGTCCTGACCCTCCGAAATCAGACTAGAAGGTTCTGAGAGATGGCCGAGGCCAACCTGGAGGCGAGTCAGGAAGAGATGAAGCACTGGTACGACCAGAACGCCACTCTGGTCGAGTTTCAACCGGGCCAGCTGGTATGGGTCATGGCCCCAGTGATGAAAAATGCCCCGGCCACCTTTCAGCGACTGGTAAATAGAGTCCTGGCCGGGCTGGAAAAATTCAGTGCCGCATATCTCGACGATATCGCAGTTTTTAGTTCTGAGTGGAGTGAGCACCTCCAGCACCTTCGGAGGGTGCTGACTGCCCTGCGCCAGGCAGGCCTCACCGTGAAAGCCAGCAAGTGCCAGATTGGGCAAGGTTCGGTAACCTACCTGGGGCACCAGGTCGGAAGCGGCCAGGTCGCCCCCCGACAGCCCAAAATCGACGGCATCCTAACCTGGGAACCACCCACTACCCAAACGGAGGTTCGAGCCTTCCTGGGCCTCACGGGCTACTACCGGAGATTCATCCGGAATTACGGCAGCCTGGTCGGTCCCCTCACGGGACTCACGTCCAAAAAACAGCCCAAGAAGGTGCAATGGTCCCCTGCCTGCCGAGAGGCGTTCGAGGCCCTGAAAGCGGCCATGTGTACTGCCCCCGTCCTCCAGGCCCCCGACTACTCCAAGGAGTTTGTGGTACAGACTGATGCCTCCGAGCATGGCATCGGGGCAGTCCTCTCCCAGGCGAATGACCAAGGCCTAGACCAGCCCGTGACCTTCCTCAGCCGAAGGCTATTGCCCAGGGAACAAAGATGGAGCACCATCGAGCGAGAGGCATTCGCCGTAGTCTGGGCCCTCAAAAAACTACGCCCTTACCTGTTCGGCACCCATTTCAAGGTCCAAACCGACCATCGCCCCTTGCGATGGCTCATGCAGATGCAAGGAGAAAACCCCAAGCTACTGCGGTGGTCAATCTCCCTCCAGGGGATGGATTTCACCGTAGAACATTGCCCTGGAATGACCACGCCAACGCCGATGGCCTCCCCCGGTTCCTCCGCCTCAGCGAAGAGAACCCCCAAGAAGATGGGTAGTTCTCTCCGGCTTTCAGCTGGGGGGGACGCATGTTAGACCCGGCCCTCGTAACATAGCTAGACCTGACCCCTGCACCTCACACCAGCCCCCAAACCCACAGCCTAGCCGATCCTCCCCACCAGAACTCACACGCACCCAACCCGGACTTCCCCGTCCATGGCCTTCCTCCCTTCGGCCACACCGGGCCCGCGTGCCCACTTCATGCACCAAGATGGCCGCCCGGCCCCAGCACGACCCTGGCCTAGAGGCGCCACTCCGGCTGGAGGACATCGCGCTCCCCTTGGGATGAGAGAGGGAAGAGCAGTTTCTATCACACCTCTGCGCTTCCCTGGAACGGTGGGTTTCGATCGACCTGCCGGCCTCCCCGCCTGCTCCACGCCTGCTGGGTGTCTGGGACTCCTCCCGACCCGGCCCTGGAAGGATCAAAAGACAATGGCAGGAAACCCCAACAAGCAACCCCCCAGGTGACAAGACCCCTGCCTGCACAGACTCCGGACATCAAAGAGGAGTCGCCCTATAACAAGGGGTGCTCGGGGACTGTCCGGCAGATTCGCCTTGGAACACCTGAGCCCTGCTGAGTGACTCGCGGCTCCCTGAAGATCGTAAAGACCTCCGAACTGGTACCTGAGCCCTGCTGAGTGACTCGCGGCTCCCTGAAGATCGTAAGACCTCCGAACTTGTGCTTGAGCCCTGCTGAGTGACTTGCGGCTCCCGGAAGATCGTAAGACCTCCGAACTTGTGCTTGAGCCCTGCTGAGTGACTCGCGGCTCCTCGAAGATCGTAAGACCACCGAACTTGTATCCGAGCCCTGCTGAGTGACTCGCGGCTCCTGCAGACTCTCTTGGTCCCGCCGGACCCCACGACGACAAGCGTATCCCCCAGCTCGAGGATTGTGAGCTGTGCGCCGGGTACGCTCCTGCATTTGATCCATATCCCCAAAGACTGTCCCGCTACCTCCTACCCCCCTCCAAGACTCTGAGAGCCCACGCTCTGCTTGTATATATTTGCCGTGCGGATCATAAAGATCCTACTACTCTAACTTGATAAAGATTTGCTCGTAAGAACTCCTCGTGTGGTGTCCCTCTGTCGTGTGGTGCCGAGTGTGCGATCCTAGATACGAGGTTCCTCCCGGAGGAATCTCCCGCCAGTGCCCGGCTACGATACTTCGAGGGTGGGTCTCAGGGCAGTCAGGGCCCCCTCCGGGCCCCTCTGAGGTCGCCTTCTAACAGTTCCACATCTGGACTGAAACTTACTGTATGTACCAAGTCTGTATTGTGCCGCATTGCATGATCCTTATCCAGCTGCCACTTACAGCGTATATAAGGCTGGACTGTGGCTCTTTCTATGTACCATTTGTTGACGGTTGCTTATTGTGCATGCAAAAGCTGAACTGTCTGTCAATGTGTGTAAAATGTTACCACGGACACTCAATTCGTGTTAAGGCTGACCAGAGAGATTTGGTGTTTTACAAAGCTGGACAATCTGTGCTGGTGTGCATGTCTGGGCACTACTCCTGGGTATAGCCTCTTAGTGTGTGCCAATGCTGGCCATCGCCTCTCAGTGTGTGCCAATGCTGGCCATCGCCTCTCAGTGTGTACCAATGCTGGGCATCGTCACTCAGTTTATGCCAGTGTTCACCATGCCCTCTCAGTGTGTGCCAATGCTGGCCATTGCCTCCCAGTGTGTACCAATGCTGGGCATCGTCACTCAGTTTATGCCAGTGTACACCATGCCCTCTCAGTGTGCATTAATGCTGACCATCGCTTCTCAGTATATTCCAGTGTCCATCTTAGCCTCTCAGTTTATGCCAGTGCTTTCCATCGCCTCTCAGTGTGTGCCAGTGTTCACCATGCCCTCATAGTGTGCATCAATGCTGGCCATTTCCTCTGTGAGTGCCAGTGTCCACCAGAGGCTCTCATAGTGTGTCAGTGCTGGCCATTGCCTCTTAGTGTGTGTCCGTGTGCACCAATGGTGACCAGTCCCTCTCAGTGAGTGCCATTGCTGACCACTGATTGTCAGTGTGTGCCAAGAATGAGTCGCTGTCTCATTGTGCATCAAGACTAGTGACTAATTGTCAGTGGATGTGCATTAAAATATCAAATATAGAAATCTTGACCTGCACAAAATATCAACTACCAACATACAGATTGCATGTGTGTGGGGGGCTCAGCACGGGTCCTAATGATTGGGATCCTTCTGAGTTTGTTTCAGTTCAGGACTTCACACTGGAAGGGTCTGCTTCCAGAACAAATCCTCTATACAGCACAAACTCACCTCTGCAGCATAGTGCACATCTGTGCATTGTGCAAGGCAGCTTAATGAGAGCACCAGAGCGGATACGACAACAACAGCAGGTCAGTCTTAGCAGATACAACACTGCACTGTTTTATTCCTTCTCACCTGTGCAACATAGCAGTAAATGTGACTGCTACATTGTGTATGCTGCGATTAGGTGTGATTTCTACATTTGCCCTACACAGACCGTGCACTGACTATAATTAATTTACTCTGGACAAACTGCATCAAGCACACTACTAGATAAAAGAGGGGGGTCTTCAGCTCCCCTCTTCAGACTGCATCAAGCACACTACTAGATAAAAGAGGGGGTCTTCAGCTCTCCTCTTCACACTGCATCAGACACACTACTAGATAAAAGAGGGGGTCTTCAGCTCCCCTCTTTAGACTGCATCAAGCACACTACTAGATAAAAGAGGGGGTCTTCAGCTCTCCTCTTCACACTGCATCAGACACACTACTAGATAAAAGAGGGGGTCTTCAGCTCCCCTCTTCAGACTGCATCAAGCACACTACTAGATAAAAGAGGGGGTCTTCAGCTCTACCTCTTCAGACTGCATCAAGCACACTACTAGATAAAAGAGGGGGTCTTCAGCTCTCCTCTTCAGACTGCATCAGACACACTACTAGATAAAAGAGGGGGTCTTCAGCTCCCCTCTTCGGACTGCATCAAGCACACTACTAGATAAAAGAGGGGGTCTTCAGCTCCCCTGTCCAGACTGTATAACACTAACCATTGCCTTCAGATGATGTTTAATCCCCTCCGTCCTAGGAGAATGCATCAGAATTACCTGTAGAAGAGATCTGATTCCTTCTCTGATTCCTTCTCGGAGCCCTCCTCGATGCCATCGGAGCCTTCACTGATGATCAGGATACTCAGAGGAGCAGGAAGCAGTGAGAGGTACTCAGGTATGAGTGCGTCTCTTGAGCCGCTAGGGAGGGATCTATAAAACAGATACAGGAAACTCCACTTAGAAAGTGCTGATGGCAGCATTCTGCAATCTGTGTGTGAGGGGAGGTGAATGATGGGGGTGCAGATCTACATGTCACTGTGCACCATATGTGTGTATCTATGTGTGTGCATTTATGTGTCTCTTGCAGGGTTATGTGTCTTCTTTTGGGGTGGGCAGAGAACTTTGCTCCACCAGCGGAGCGGAGTTAGCCAGCCACCTCTGCACCCTGGCCCCGTCTCTGCTTCTGAACCACAGCCAGGTCGGGTGAGCCTGCCCTGGCCCGATGGACCCGGTCCCCAGCACCTAGACCCTCGGATGGCTTGCAGGAACAGGGGGCTCCCACACCGCAGGGCCCGCCGAACGGAGCTCAAGCCCCAGGCCCGGTCCAAACTTCCGAACCCTAGGCCAGGCCGGGGAGAGCCTCCCTGGGCCCCGATGGACCCCCTGTCCCCAGCACCGAGACCCTCGACTGGCTTGCAGAATGGGGGCTCCCACACCTTGGGGCCCACTGGACAGAGCTCAAAAACCCTGGGCCTGGTCTCAACTTCTGAATCCTAGGCCAGGCTGGGGAGAGCCTCCCTGGGCCCCGATGGACCCCCGTCCACAACAGCACCCGGACCCTCGGCTGGCTTGCAGGACATGGGTTCCCGCAGCCTGGGGCCCGCCAGATGGAGCTCAAGTTCCAGGCCTGATCCCAGCTTCCAAACCCTAGCCTGGCCGGGGAGAGCCTCCCCAGGCCCCATGGACCCCAGTGCCTGGACCCTCGGCGGGCTTGCAGGACAGGGGTTCCTGCACCCTGAGGCCCGCCGGACAGAGCTCAAGCCCCGGGCCTGGTCCCATCTTCCAAACCATAGCCAGGCTGGGGAGAGCCTCCCCGGGCCCCGATGGAACCCCATCCCCAGTACCCGGACTCTTGGCTGGCTTGCAGGACAGGGGGGCTCCTGCACCCCAGGGCCTGCCGGACAGAGCTCAAGCCCCGGGCCCAGTCCCAGCTTCCAAACCTAGCCAGGCTGGGGAGAGCCTCCTTGGGCCCCGATGGACCCCCGTCCCCAGTACCCAGACCTCGGCTGGCTTGCGGGATGGAAGCCCCGGGCCTGGTCCCAGCTTCTGAACCCTAGCCGGGCTGGGGAGAGCCTCCCCGTGCCCCGGTGGACCCCCTTGTCCCCAGCACCCAGCACCCAGACCCTCGGCTGGCTTGCAGGACTGGGGATCTCCTGCACGCCAGGGCCTGTCGGATGGAGGTCAAGTCCCGGGCCCAGTCCCTGCTTCTAAACCCAGCCAGGCCGGGGAGAGCCTCTCCGGGCCCCGGTGGAGCCCCCTGGGCGGCGCGGGACATCTGCAAGTCGCTGCCATCCCAGGCTGGACCCAGACATCCCCTGCTCAGGGCTTCTCGAAGCTCTCCAGGGGCTCCATCACCGGCTCGGCCCCCTTTCGTGCAGGGCTTTCCTCTCCGGCCTGCCCAGGGATCCCATTTTCTTCGACTATTAAGTGGGGGCTTACAGAACCCTAGGGAAGGACAAAAGTTGGAGTTAGCCAGGCCCATCTTGTCACCCAGCCCGCAGGGCCATCTGGTCGCTTAGTCAGGTGACCAGATAGCCCAGGACGACCCAGCTCCCAGATGGCCTGAGACAGCCGGACCCAGTCACCCTTGCAGTCCGATGACGGCGAGGGTGGCAAGGCACTCTGAGGCCACTGCTCATTCCCCGGGGTTGCTTGCCTCCCTGCTTCCCACCGGCCCAGTCCAACTGGTCACCCTGCTGACCCGCAAGGGATGGTGGCCCCCGTTCTCACACCCTGGTGGGGCAGGGACGGAAGGGGGAAGCGCCCATGCTGGAAGGCAAATGGTGGGGGCAGCCTCCCACAGGCCTGACTCGCCCCCTCTGCATCCTCTGCGGCAGAGGAACCCACCCCCGGGTGTGGTGGAGGAGGGTGTCCGCGGGCTCCCACGCACGGAGAGACAAAAGCTTGACTCAGAGGATGACTTTCAATAGATTGCAGCAAGGTAGCTGCTCTGCTACTTACAAAACCCTGACCCAGAATCAGGTCACCTATGAATGATTTAGCACCGGGTGCCCCATGAACATGTGGTGCACTAAGGGCGATGGAGGCGCCCCCTTACATCAGTGTTCCGGTCCTCAAGCGAGCGGGTCTACGCACCGGCCCCCCAAAAGGGGCCAGCTATCCCAGGCCAACCGAGGCTCCACGGCACCGTGGTATCGTTACGGTTTAGTGGGGATTTTGACTTAGAGGTGTTCAGTCTTAATCCCACAGATGGTAGCTTTGTCCCATTGGCTCCTCAGCCAAGCACATACACCAAACGTCTGAACCTGCGGTTCCTCTCGTACTGAGCAGGATTACTATTGCAACAACACATAATCAGTAGGGTAAAACTAACCTGTCTCACGACTGTCTAAACCCAGCTCACGTTCCCTATTAGTGGGTGAACAATCCAACGCTTGGTGAATTCTGCTTCACACTGATAGGAGGAGCCGACATCGAAGGATCAAAAAGCGACGTCGCTATGAACTCTTGGCTGCCACAAGCCAGTTATCCCTGTGGTAACTTTTCTGAAACCTACTGCTTGAAACCCAAAAAGTCAGAAGGATCGTGAGGCCCCGCTTTCACGGTCTGTATTCATACTGAAAATCAAGATCAAGCGAGCTTTTGCCCTTCTGCTCCGCGGGAGGTTTCTGTCCTCCCTGAGCTCGCCTTAGGACACCTGCGTTATCGTTTGACAGGTGTACCGCCCCAGTCAAACTCCCCACCTGCCACTGTCCCCGGAGCGGGTCGCGCCCGGCAGGCGCCAGGCGCTTGGATCCAGAAGCGAGAGCCCCACGGGGCTCGCCCCCCGGCCTCACCTGCTGGCGGCTTGACCCGGTCGGGACGCACCGGGAGCAGGGGACCCCATCCCCCTTCCCCTCCCGGCATGCCCCGAAGGGCGGCAGGAACGGATGCCCAGGGGAGGGCACGGAGGTGGTCGAATCTACATCAGCCCCACAGACATGGTAAAGCTGCTGCCAGGGGGGCTGTAACACCCTCTGCTGGTGCGGAGGGGCACCCGTCACCTGTCACCCGAATCCTTCCCAGCCGACTCGGTTCCGGTAACGACGCACCGCACCACCGCGTAGGAAATGCAGCCTGAGGGGGCCGGATAGAATCCGGGCACCGGTCCCGTTGGGGGGATCTAGAACTACCAGGCCACTGACCTTCCCGCCGTGTTGAATCCGCCAGGCGGACTGCACGGACCCCACCCATTTACCTCTCGGCAGTTTTACGCCCTCTTGAACTCTCTCTTCAAAGTTCTTTTCAACTTAGCCTTACGGTACTAGTTGGCTATCGGTCTTGCACCCATATTTAGCCTTAGATGGCGTTTACCACTCACTTTGGGCTGCATTCCCAAGCAACCCAACTCTGAGAGGACCCGATCCCAGCATCCCGGGAGCCACTGCTGTCTTAACACCGTCCGCAGGGTGAGCCTGGATCAGAAGGACTTGGGTCCCCTGAGCGAATCCGGGGAGTCGGTCTTCTGTACGCCACATTTCCCGCAAGGTGGGGATTTGGCGCTGGGCTGCTCCCTCTTCACTCACCGTTGCTGGGGGAATCCTGGTTAGTTTATTTTCCTCCGCTTAGTCATATGCTTAAATTCAGCGGGTTGCCGCATCTGATTCGAGGCCGCAAAGTGCTTTTGAAGTGTTGATGGTCAATGTGTCCTGCAATTCATACTAATTCTCATAGCTAGCTGCTTTCTTCATTGATGCGCGAGCCGAGTGATCCAACGCCAAGAGTCACAGGCAACTTTTTGAAAATGTTCACCTACCTGCGGGTGCAGGAGAGGTGGGAGGAAGGCGATGGCGATGGCGCGTGTGACAAGATGGCCCGGGCACTCCGTTCAAGGCTATCCCTCTGGGAGTCAGACTGCATTGTTGGGAGAAAAAAAGAGTTACCAGCCACTTGGCCCAGGAGTCCCCCCCGACCAACCCGCAGGAAAGGGGGCTCCCGGTGCAATGGAAGCAGGCAGCCCCACCACAGCGGGTCCCTGTGGAGTAACCAGGAGAGACCGCATGAGTCTTCAAACCCCTCAGTCTGGCCTCACCGGACCGGGTTGAACCGGGTACCTGGCAACGAGGGAGGGCGCCTCACCTGCACGTCAGCCGTTCATCACCGGGCAGCCCAAGCCATGTCGGCAGGCTGGTGAGTAGCCCACCGCACCCTTGCATGGGTCAAAGGCGCCGGAAGAGAAGAGCCAGGTGGCTCCCCATCCTGCAAGTCTCCCACCGAAAGCAGCCGGGGTCCCCTCGCAGGCACTCGGCTCCTTCTCTTCCAGGCCACCCTGTCTCCTGAGAAGGTCTGCTCCTCGGTCACCCGAGGCCCGGTCAGGCCGGGACTTGGACGCCTGAGGGCCCGGGCTGCAGGGTCTTTCAGGGGGGGTGATCCCTGCCCGGGGAGGCACTGCCATTCAGTTTCCCCCCACCACGGGGATCGTGCTGGGTGAGCGAGGGTTCTGTCTCGGGAGGACCCACTGCAGTGCCCCTACCATTGAGAGGGACAGGTACCTGGGGCCGCCCCCTTTCCCCAGTCCCTAATGCGCCAGTCAGTCAGGTCCTTCCCCAGCAGAGGGAGACCTGCCGAGGACTGGTCCTCAACCAAGCCCCCTATGTGGCCACGGACCGCTACGCCGGCTGGAGCAAGTGAGTGCTGGGCCCTGTGCCTAGGGTGTACTTGCAGGAGGCAGCCAAGGGCTTTGGGCTAACACCATCAGTCGCTCGGGCCACAGGTTCAACTACGGAAACCTTGTTACTTTTGTAGATATTCAAGTTTGATCAACTTCTCGGCGCCCCGCCAGGGCCATTGCCTACCCCGGCGGGGCCAATCCGATGACCTCACTAAATCATCCAATCGGTAGTAGTGACGGGGGTGTGTACAAAGGGCAGGGACTTAATCAACGCGAGCTAATGACCCACACTTACTGGGAATTTCTCGTTCATGGGAATTAATTGCAATCCCCAATACCTATAACGAACGGGGTATAGAAGGTTACCCGCACCTGTTGGCGAAGGGTAGACACACGTTGATCCATTCAGTGTAGCACTCGTGCAGCCACGGACATCTAAGGGCATCACAGACCTGTTATTGCTTGATCTCATGCGGCTGAATGCCACTTGTCCCTCTAAGTAGTTGGCCACTGACCGCTGGGGATCGCGTAACTAGTTAGCATGGAGGAGTCTCATTCGTTATCGGAATTATCCAGACAAATCACTCCACCAACTAAGAACGGCCATGCACCACCAACCATAGAATCGAGAAATAGCTATCAATCTGTCACTCCTTTCTGTGTCCGGGCCGGGGGAGGTTTCCTGTGTTGAGGCAAATTAAGCCACGGGCTCCACTCCTGGTGGTGCCCTTCCGTCAATTCCTTTAAGTTTCGGCTTTTCTACCATACTCTCCCCGAAACCCAAAGGCTTTGGTTTCCCGAAAGCTGCTCAGTGGGTCATGGGAATAACTCCGCCAGATCCCTAGTCGGTATCGTTTATGGTCGGAACTACAACGGAATCTGATCGTCTTCGAACCTCCGACTTTCGTTCTTGAATAATGAAAACATTCTTTGCAAATGCTTTTGCTTTGGTTCGTCTTGTGCCGGTCCAAGAATGTCACCTCTAGTGGCACAATACAAATGGCCCCAGCAGTCCCTCTTAATCATGGCCCCAATTCCGAAAACCAATAAAACAGAACCAGAGTCCTATTCCAGTATTCCTAGCTAAAGTATTCAGGTGACCGGCCTGCTTTGAACACTCAGGCTTCGGACCCCCAGGACACTCAGTCAAGAGCATCAAGGGGGCGCTGAGAGGGAGGGCTAGGACAGGCGGTAGCTCGCCTCACTGCAGACCGCCAGCTCGATCCCAAGATCCATCTACGAGCTTTTTAACTGTAGCAATTTTAATATATGCTATTGGAGCTGGAATTACCGCGGCTTCTGGCACCAGACTTGCCCGCCAATGGATCCTCGTTAAAGGGTTTAAAGTGTAGTCATTCCAATTACAGAGTCTCAAAAGTGTTGTTATTTTTCGTCACTACCTCCCTGAATCGGGAGTGGGTAATCTGAATGCCTGCTGCCTTCCTTGGATGTTTTAGCCATTTCTCAGGCTCCCTCTCCGTAATCAAACCCTGATTCCCCGTTACTCGTGGTCACCATGGTAGGGACATAAAGGACCATCAAAAGTTGATAGGGCAGACATCCGAATGTATCATCACAGGGACGTGCGATCGGCCCGAGGTTATCTAGACTCACCAAAGCGGCCGGGCGAGCCCGGATTGGTCTTGGTCTGATAAATGCACGCATCCTGGGAGGTCAGGGCTCGTCAACATGTATTAGCTCTAGAATTACCAGTTATCCAAGTAACAGATGGAGTGATCAAAGGAACCATAACTGATTTAATGAGCCATTTGCAGTTTCACCGTACCGGCCGTGTGTACTTACACATGCATGGCTTAATCTTAGAGACAAGCATATGCTACTGGCAGGATCAACCAGGTAGCGGCACTTGCTGACGGGGTGGGTTCGGGAGCCGTGTGCCCGTCTCCCCGACCGGCAACCTTCGCACACCCCTCCCTCTCTGGAGCCTGCTAGGGGAAGTAGCCCGCCCACCTGGGCGGGAGTGCTCGCTGGAGGGGCAGAGAGGTGCGGTCGCACGGGCACTTGCAGGCCCAGCTGTGTCCCCCGGAAGGGAGAGGTGGGCCGAGGTGGAGCCTGAGCGAGACGCAGCGGTGCCGAAGCCTGGCGGCTGTTCCACCCCTAGGAACGGTTGTTCAGAGTTTCTTCAGAAATGCGCTGGGTGGAGAGGGGTGACAGTGTGGGACCTGCAGGGTGGCAGCATCCAAGGGCCTGGCACTACCTGACCTCTTCTGCTCGGGACGGACCACTGGGGGGCACAAGCTGCCGGGGCTGCCCGGCCTTCGCTCTGCTGAGTAGGGTGAAGGGCCTCCCACCAGGCGGTAAACCCTGGAGTCAGACGGTCTATGTGGGGTGGAAGCTCTTTGCTTGAAACAACAGCCAAGGCTGGCCAAGCAGTCCATCCCTAAACAGACCTAGAGTGGCCAATCGATCGGAGTATGGCCTGGGCTTCCCTTGGCAGGCTGCCCTGTATTAGGGATTCCGGCTATGCATCCCAGCCTGCTCCCGGGGGGAGCAGGCTCAGAGAAAAGGCCCATCGAGAAGGGGCTGGGAGGTTGGTGCTGACCTGGGCCCCTGGGGGCCCCGGCGGGCGGGCCCGGGTCCTTCCTTCCCCTGTCTCGTAATCGCCGGACCATACGGAGGTCTGACTGACCCTCTTCCCAGTAATCTGGAGGAAAAATACCCCCCTTTCTTGTAATCCGTGCGAACTGGGTGATGGAGGGGACCCAAGGCGCAAACGTGCCCAAACTCCTGGAGCCCTCGCTGGGATCGAGGAGGCAAATGAGACCTCATCAGGATTTCCAGGGAAGCCCGACCATCTGGTTGCCCCATTGGAAAGCATTGCATGTGACTAGAAGGCCGAGGGGATAGGTGCAACCAGATGGCCGAGGGGAAAGGTGCGACCAGATGGCGACCCTTCGAGCCCGGCAAGGGTCGCCATCTGGTCGCTCTGTGCCCTAATGAAATGGACCAGAGGCCCAGGGCCCCAGCTTGGCCTCAGCAGGGGCTGTGAGGGGGGAGATGATGGGCCCTCCGACCCGGGCCCACAGACACCTTGACAAGCAGGTGAAGCGGGGGAGGTCTGCACCGGACTGACAAACCCAGTGCCTTGCCCTTGGCAGAGAGGCAGGCCAGGGGACTGAGCCCAGGGCTGGAGCACCCGACCCAAGGCCTGGCGGGACCTCTGGACCCCATCGTGTCTCCCTGGCCCAGAGGCTCAGGGGAATCCTCCCTGGGCCAGTGGGACCCCATCCCAGGTACCCTAAACAGCAGGCCCAAGGACGGAGCCCAGGGTGGGGAGGGCGCCCTCCCCAGGGCCCTCAGCGGGGCCCTTCAGAGCTCTTGTATCCAGCCAAGCAGGGGCAGGCTCCACGGGCCGGGCGGTACCCCGTCTCGGGCCCGTGACAGAGCGGCAGGCCAGGAGACTGAGCCTGGGTCCCCTAGACCCCATCGGGGCTCCCAAGCAGAGGTGAGGCCTCCCCGAGCCTGCGGGCCCCCATTCTGGGCATAACACCACACTTTGGGACAGGGGACAGAGGCTGGGTGGTCGTCCTGGCCCGTCTGGCTGCCGGCTGAGGACCGCTAGGCTGAGAGGGGTTTTGAAGTACCCTGTCCCTAGAAATCTGGAGCAAGGGCACCCCCCTTTCTGGCAACCTGTGCACACTGCAAGACTGAGGGGACCCAAGGCACGCCCGACCTCCTGGAGTCCTGGCTGGGATCGGGGAGGCAAACAAGCCCTCATCCGGACTTCCAGGGCAGCCCAGCCATCTGGTCGCCCCATTGGAAAGCATTGCATGCAACCAGATCAACAAGGGGGAAGGCGCGACCAGATGGCCAGGCCCAAAGGATGCCAATCTGCCCTCTTGAGCCTTTGCGGGAGGGCTCCAGCCTGCCTTTTGGAGAGCTCAGGGGCTCTGAGACCCGGGGGCTCGGAGACCCCAGCTCGACCTCGGGCCCAGGGCTGAGGACGAGGCTCCCCAACGTCCCCCAGGCACCTTGACAGGCGGGCGAAGCAGGAGGAAGACCTGCCCGGGCCCAGCGGACCCCCGTAATGGGACTATGGTGGAGCAGGAGGACGGGGCCCGTCTGGAGATTCTGTGCAGGCCTGAGGAAGGGCCTCTGCCAGAGCTCTTGAACCCAAGCTGAGCTGGGGAACACCTGACGGGCCCCGGTCCAATGGCAGAGCGGAGGATGGAGCCCAGTGTAGGGAGCGCCAGGCCAGAGCTCTCGGGCCCGGATGCCAAAGGGTGGACTTCCCAGGCCCGATGAAGCCTGTCCCAGGCACTTTGCCATGTGGCTAGCCGGAGGACAGAGGCCTGGACAGGGAGGAGAGGTTTTTGCCTAGCCCTAGCCCATCTGGTTGCCGGCTGAGAGTTCCCAACCCGCGAGGGTTTACGGCATACCCTGTACCTAGTAATACGGAGGAAGAGTACCCCCTTTTCTGGTAACCCATGCGCACCGCGAGACTGAGGGGACCCAAGGCTCAGATGTGCCCAACCTCCTGGAGCCCTGGCTGGGATCGGGGAGGCAACCAAGCCCTCATCGGGACTTCCAGGGCAGCCCAGCCATCTGGTCGCCCCATTGGAAAGCATTGCGCGCGACCAGATGGCAGAGGGGAAAGGCGTGACAAGATGGCCGGGCCCGAAGGATGCCAATCTGCCTGTCTGAGCTTTCAAGGGTGGGCTCCTGCCTGCCTTTTGGAAGGCTCAGGGGCTTTGCTTCCCGGGGGCTCATCAAAGCCCTTAGCTGTGTCTCGGGCACGGGGGTGAGAGGAGGGCCCCGACGAAACTCTGATCCAGGGCCAGCAGGCACCTTGACATGCAGGTGAAGTGGGGGAGACCTGCCCTGGCCCGATGGAACCCCATGACGGGCACCCGGACCCTTGGCTGGCCAAAGGACATGGGCTCCCGCACCCCAGGGCCCACTGGAGCCCAGGCCCTGGAAGTGGTCCCCGCTTCTGGTGAACCCAGCCAGGCCAGGGAGGGGGGAGCCTCCCTGGGCACAAGGAACCCCTGTCCCAGGCAGATGGACCCCTGGCATGCCACAGGACGGGGTTCCCACACCCCAGGCCCTGCCCAAAGCCCAGGCCCCGGGCCCGGTCTCTGCTTTTCAACCCAGCCAGGCCAGGAAGGTCTGGGAGCCTGACCAGGCATGAGGGACCCCCGTCACAGGCACACAGACCCTTGGCTGGCCGCAGGACGTGGGCTCCTGTTCCACTGATTTTTTGGAACTCCGCATAGTGGCACTGCCCAGGGTTAGTCTTCTTGGTTGCTCTATATTCGAGGTTGGTTGTGTAATGAATGGTTGGGTTCCTATGAGAGTCCAGCCCAAAGTCTCCAAGAATTTATCAAGGTCTTCTTGGTTCGTGTACCCTTATTTCTTGCTGTCTCTTGTGATCACCATTAATGGGGGCTCCAGGAGACCATATTTATTGTACCCTTGCTTAAGTCATGTGTAATGAGAAAGAAAACACCTTTTAATGACATTTATTTCAAGCAAAGAATCTGCTAAAACATAAATCAGATCGTCGAGCATGAATGGCCCATTTGGTTTTATTTGCTGCTTGTTGTATGGCTCTTGCTTGCTGGTATTGCACGAATCAGGTAATTATTGGTCGGGTGAGTTTGCAGTGGATGCATTTTGCTGCTGGAGTCTGTGTGCTCTCAGGAACTCCTGCAGCCCATTGAAAACAGCTGGCAGGTGTTTGGGCATCATGTTCTGCAGAGTCAATAAGATCATCTCCCTCTGACTTCTCCGCTACACCTTAACACCAGACACTTTACCAGCAGGACCTATCTTCCAGGTCAGCAATCTTGCTTCTCATTGTCCATATGTTTGGCCCCCTTTCAGGAAGACAAGTCAGTTGTTTCCACATCTGTTATTCCATTTTCTGTGGTGTCAAGACAGTGGTGAAAGGAGGTCAGCTCTGTCTACATTTATTTTACCTTGTCTAAGACTTTTGCAAGCTAGGTGTCCATTTTCCATACGTATGTGCCAATATTGTATAGTTCTGCCATTAGAGTGTCAAGGATGAGACTAGAGGTAGGGGCAATTGCTTCTGTTGATGAAGACTGGTTGCTTTCACTCGCACTGTCAAGGCTCCTTGAGGTTGTCCTTTAGAAAAGTAACAGCCTCACGGTATTCGATAACAACGTGTGTGCGCTAGACTCTGTTTGTACACAGATCATCCTTTATGTAGCCTGATGAAGTCCTGTGGTATGGTCTCTTCTAGAATCTGTTCTTGTTGTTACTGGCCTCTAACAGTTTCTGATTAATATAATCCATGCAGTGCGCGAGTGACGCGTCATTCAGAGTCTAGGTTGGAGGAGGGTTTAGGGCCATCCCTTGCAGTAGGGTAATCCCCCTATTTAGATATAATTAGGGCTGGGCAAAGTGGGAACTCTGTGAAGTGACCCAAATGCTACACCACACTACACGGAGTTCTACAAGCGGCGGAGTGCGCTAGGTTGCGCAGTTTGCACTGATTTTTAACACCGTGTGTTAGTCCCGCACTAGATAATCAACGCAAACAGCACCATGCACAGCACAAGAGGGTGCTGCATCTTTCTGCTGCTCGAGTAGATGTTCTACTCGAGCGGCAGCTTCCTCAACACGAACAGAAGGTTTCTCAATGTGAGCGATAGTGGCCATCCGCGGCCGCCCGCTTTGGGAACTCTCGCTGGAAGGTGGTCTAGAGGAAGATTTTCTATGCTCGCGCTCTCGAACTTAACATGAACACATCTTTTGGGACACTATAGCACACGTTCTTGAGCAAAGTTTCACCCTGCCACTTTCTGCTTTTGCATATTAACATTTGCGAGTGAGGAAAAAACTCTGCTTCCCTACATAGAGCGGAGTTTTTTAGAGCTCCACGCGCTAGTGGCAAAAACTCTGCAAACTCCGCGGGCCAAGTAGAATTTTATGCCCTGGCCTAGTTCTAATTTGCTCTGTTCGATATCAGGATTGGGTGAGGGGATAAATACTGAACCGGAGGGGTAGTGAAGACAGTTATTAGACGCTATGAAAGGCAGTTTGCCAATTTTATGACACCTTCATCAGGGTGATCGCTCAACGTCACGGTAGTACGCTTCTGTTCTGATCAGTTGTTCATTGTTAGTGTCTACATCAAGGTTATTGGTGAGTTGTGTATGTGCCCCGTGTAAGTCTAGAAAGTGACTTCAGAACTGCTGTTCAAGGCCCTGTACCATCACATCAGGATGGTGGTAGCTCCCTGCTTCATGTCCTCCTGGGCCCCACACTGGCACTCTTAAGGGCAACCTACACGCTGCAGCACGTCTCATACAGGAACTTGGAACAGAGGACACTAAGACCACAGAACAGCGGACAGTCAAAATGTGGAACAGAGGATAATTAGAACAATGAACAGAAGACAGTGAGAACATGGAACAGAGAAGACTGAGAACATGGAACAGAGGAGACTGAGAATATGGAACAGAGGACAGTGAGAACAAGAACAGAGGACAGTGAAAACTTGGTACAGAGGACAGTAAGAAAATGGAACAGAGGACAGTGAGAACATGGAACAGAGGACAGTGAGGACATGGAACAGAGGACATTAAGAACATGGAACAGAGGACAGTAAGACGTAAGGACGTAGGGACGCTTATAGTCAAATCCCACCTTGCCTGCCAACTAACTAAAGTGGACATTAAGGGCAGCGAAAGCGCTCGCTTTTCAATTAAAGCCAACTCACAGTTCTGCGCAACTGGCCTCGTGATTTATAGACCCCCTGGCGCCGACGCACCCTTCATTAACGCACTCCTACAGTATCTGGGCACTAACATCACTAAAACGGCTAATTTCACGATCATAGGCGACCTCAACATACATCTAGACTGAGTCACCGAGCCTAAAGTTGCCACCTTTCTTGCGGATCTCGCTGCTTTTCAGCTTAATCAACTCGTAAGTGGTCCCACACATAGAGCGGGACACCTCCTTGATCCCATCTTTACTAATATTACGAGTGGATCCGCATACCCGTCTATTCCTATGATTTGGACGGATCACTATCTGGTCACACTGTCTATTTCCTGCAACTCTAGCCCTGTTCTGGTGCCCACTCCGCTAGTCCAAAAACGTCCTTGGAGAAAACTCCGCTTAGAAGATCTGCAGAAACTCCTGGTGTTAAACCCTCCTCCCTTAAGTGAGGACCCTGACGTAAGGTATGATCAGTTTTGCCTCTGGATCACCCAGGCACTAGACACCCTGATCCCTGTCAGGTGGATCAAGGCCCGTACCCATACGGCTAGTCCCTGGTACAACTCTGAACTAGCCATTTTGAAAAAGGAATGCAAAAAGGCGGAGAGGGGCTGGAGAAAAAACTACGATGCCAACCTCAAACAGAATTATGCCCTACTCCAGAAAACCTATCACCGAAAGGTGTGCAGAACAAGAGCGGCATATTATGCCGATGAAATCAACAGTAGTTCCAACACCTCTAAATCTGTTTTTAAAATTCTGAAAGACCTTACGGCGAAAAAAATTGCTATCACTACCACTGTCTCCCCTGACCTTTGCAATAATATGGCTAATTTTTTCACCAATAAGATTAGGGCAATCTATGACACTTTCCCTAAATGTCCACAGCTTTCGGTTACTCTGGATTTTACCAGACCTTCTCTTTCCTCCTTTCCTACCCTTGAGCAAGAGAGTTTCCAAAAAATCTGTAGGAAAATTAAATCTGGCTCCCCGGCGGATCCCTTAAAACCGGAGACTTTCCGTGATGCCCATGAACTCATTACAGAACATATTCGAGGCACTATTAACTTGTCTCTCTCTACTGCCAGCATTCCTTCTAAATGGAAGCAGGCATGGGTATCTCCCATCTTAAAAAAACCCACTTTAGATCCCATGCTTCCTGAAAATTTCAGGCCCATCTCCCTGCTTCCCTGGCCAGCCAAAATCATCGAGGCACACGTCAATAACATTCTGACCAATTTCCTCCTATCCAATAACATTCTGGATGACTCCCAACACGGATTTAGAGCTGGTCACAGCACCGAGACAGCCCTGCTCAGTGTTACAGAGGACCTCCGTACCATCCTTGACAGCGGCGGAACGGCAGCACTGGTCCTGTTGGACCTCAGTGCTGCCTTCGATACGGTGTCACACGAGGTCCTTCTGATGAGATTGGAGGAAATTGGTATTACAGGGGTAGCCTTAGGATGGTTTAGAGACTTTCTTTCCAACAGGTCTTTCAGAGTCTCTACCACCCTTACATCTCGAAGGAGCATAACATCGGACAGAGAGTGCCGCAGGGTTCTTCCCTGAGCCCTACCCTGTTCAATGTCTATGTCCGCCCCCTTGCAGAGGTGGCTAGAAGGAGCGGACTGGCATTGGTATCCTACGCTGACGATACCCAGCTGGTGGTGGCTCTTAATGACAACAGTGGTCTGGAGGCTTTTCGCTTTAAGCAGACACTCACTGACATCACCAACTGGATGACGGCGAATTTTCTCCAACTTAACGCCGGGAAAACAGAGATACTGCTCCTGGGGAAGAATACCGCGTCCTGGGGTGATAGCTGGTGGCCTGATGTCTTGGGCCAACCTCCTAAGCCTAAAGAATGCGTTAAAAATCTGGGAGTCTGGGTGGACTCGGCACTGAGGTTTACGCACCATACTAAAAAGGTGGCGGCCACCTGCTTCGGCATTCTACGTAACCTCAGACCTATTTTGAGGTTCTTCGACTGCCACACTCGCCAGATAATTGTTCAGGCGACTATCCTTTCGAGACTGGATTATGCCAGTTCTCTTTTATTAGGGGCGAACCTTGCCGAAACCTCCAGACTACAGAGAGTTCAGAACGCAGCTGCCAGGGTGCTGGTAGGTCTTCCTCGCCAATCCTCGACGACTGGAGCCTTGAAAAAATTACACTGGCTCCCGGTGGGTAAAAGGATCCAGTTTAAGGCACTATGTTTAGCCTTTAAAATCCTTAAAACCGCCTCTCCCCCAATGCTATGCCCCCTCTTGTCGGAGTACACTCCTAGGAGGTCGCTTCGATCAGAGGGACAACATCTTGCGATCATCCCTCGCACCAGACTGGCCAGAGTAGGCGGCCGATCCTTTAGCTTCTTAGCTGCCAAGTTATGGAATAGTCTTCCGGAATCTATCCGTGGCATGCAGGACCTTTTGACCTTTAGAAAGGCTATCAAAACTTACCTTTTTCAATAATTGCTTTTCTTTCTTTGCGTCCCTTTCTCTCTGCATTTGGTTTTTTCGCAGCGCCGGGACGCCCCTTGGCTGGGGCAGCCGTGCGCTATACAAATCACCATAACATTAACAACATTAACATTAACATGGAACAGAGGACAGTGAGAACATGGAACAGAGGAGACTGAGAACATGGAACAAATTACAGTTAGAACAAGGAACAGAGGACACTAAGACCATGGAACAAAGGACAGTGAGAACTTCGCACAGAGGACAGTGAGAACATGGAACAGAGGACAGTGAGAACATGCAACAGAGGACAGTGAGAATATGCAACATACGGTGGTGACAACATGCAACAGAGGAAAGTGACAACATGGAACAGAGGACAGTCAGAAAATGGAACAGAGGAGACTGAGAACATGGAACAGAGGACTGTTAGAACATGGGAAAGAGGACAGTGAAAACATGAAACGGAGGACAGTGAGAACTTGGAACACAAGAAAGTGAGAACATGAACAAAGGACAGGTATTACGTGGAACAGAGGACAATGAGAACATGGAACAGAGGAGACTGAGAATATGGAACAGAGGACAGTGAGAACATGGAACAGAGGACAATAAGAACATGGAACAGAGGAGAGTGAGAAGATGGAACAGAGGACAGTTACAACATGGAACAGAGGACAGTTAGAACATGTAACAGAGGACAGTGAGAACATGATACAGAGGACAGTGAGAACTAGGAACAGATGAGAGTGAGAACATGGAACAGAGGAGAGTGAGAACATGGAACAGAGGAGACTGAGAATATGGAACAGAGAACAGTTATTACATGGAACAGAGGAGAGTGAGAACATGGAACAGAAGAGACTGAGAAAATGGAACAGAGGACAATCAGAACATGGAACAGAGGACAGTGACAGCATGGAACAGAGGAGAGTGAGAACATGGAACAGAGGACAATAAGACTATGGAAGAGAGGACAGTGAGAACATGGAAAAGAGGACACTAAGACCATGGAACTGAGGACAGTGAGAACATGGAACAGAGGACAGTTAGAATATGGAACAGAGGACAGTAAGAACATGGAACAGAGGACAGTGAGAACATGGAACAGAGGACAGTTAGAACAAGGAACAGAGGAGACTGAGAACATGGAACAGGGGAACCTAAGACCATGGAACAGAGGACAGCGAGAACTTGGAACATAGGGCAGTGAGAACTTGGAACAGAGGACAGTGAGAACATGTGAAGTACTGGGAATTTTAAGCCCAGCGGTGCAGGGGAACACACCCTATGACTTCGGGTTCTTCCTGTTTCAGACCTACAGAAACACAGAGTCTTCTGGGTGAAGTCAAAGATCAGTTTATTGGCTGCAGACCAATTACAGGTATCCTAGAAGTACAACAGCGTGTATGTTCTCAGGAGACTGCTAAAAATCACAGAAACTGGCTTCTCCTTAAATACAAAATATCCTGCTTCAGGCATACATTCCTAGTTTTATGGCATGGTCATTTGGATATATACATTTCAAACGAAAAGGCAGAGTCATGATGACCATCCCACATTCCAGTCAAACCAGCCCACAATTATTTACCCAGCAAGGTTTAGATCCCACATCAGATATCGATAGGCCCCAATAAACATGAGCATCTCCTGTTTGGAAAACAAGCCATAAATCAGGAACAGTCAGGTGTGAAAGAGATTAGCTGGAGGCTCGTGTTTAATGTAAAGGCTTCATGGTGTGTCAAGCCTTGATGCTAATCACAGGTGGACGAAGGACGGGGAGCTCGTGGGACCGGACTGACCTGGGGCAGTGGAGCCAAGCTGCCCAGGTCACAGAAAAGTCAAAGGAAGGCACATGTGCTCTAAAAGGCCCGTATTTGCTTCATGCTATGTAGCCTATGTGAGGGCAACCATAAGATGGCCACCGCTCCAAGATGGAACCCACGTAGTGATGTATAATAACGTATACACAGTGCATTCATAGCTAAAACGTTACAAAAGCACTTGTACATACCGCATTAACCATTCGCGGTTCACTAATACCGGGATAGACAGGGGTAGGGCCCTGCCTCCTACGCGGTCCCAAATTCTAAAGTACGACAGACCCTCCTTTTGCCCTTACATAGGCAATAACTATACTCATTTCAATCCAAGTCTAGGTCAATATTCATGAAGTCATGGAGATGTTGCTGTAGCATCATCCTATTACTTAGCTCGTCCCTCGATACAGGTTTCCTTACACATAATGTAGCACAGAGGCCACATATCGCAGGAGCACACTGTATGCACAGACAGAACAAGAAAAGGATGGCTAAGATCATTCCAATGACCATCAGAACTTTCCAACCCCAGGCAGATATCAGCTCCCAGAACCACCCCACCAGTGACCAATCTCCTTTATCCACGTGTATGGACTCAGATATTTTATGCAGTTTGGAGATGGCTTGATAAACTGTTGGAGCGGTGTCTGGTATGAAAATGCAACAACTAGATTGGATAACCTTACATACCCCACCGCGGTCTGCAAGTATGACGTCTAGAACCATGCGGTTCTGCAAAGTCATGAGGCGATCCGCTTGGAGCTCAGTTGTCAAATTACCAAGGGCACCAGCCGTAACATTAACAGTGGATTCAACCACACGAGTCAGTTGTCTCAGGTTCCTACTATTGACCATAGGTCCCCAAAACGGCAGGAAACCCAAAAAGAAATCTCCCGCTTCCTGACCGGCAGTATCCTCCTTATTAATCACGCCTCTCACAACTCTGGTCTTGTGATAGTCAGAGGCAGCAGTAAATGTTGGCGGTAGCAGATTTGCAATATAACATGTGCCCGAGAAGTCAGGGGGCAACCATGTATATGCTCAGGCATTGCAGATAAAATATGTACCCTTGGCAGCCAAAAACGCAGAGGAAAACTGTGACGGAAAAGTGTACGTTTCAGTACAGTCACTTCTTCCCAGTTGAGCTCTAGGATTCTGACCATTACCTTGCAAACAGAACTGACCTATGTGGGGTATGACCCAGATTGGGGATGAGATTTTTCGCTGTCTTTCACCCAGACTAATACTATACCCCGTCGCGTTCCACCGTACATAAGCTCTCAACTCTTCTTTGGGAATAGATGAGTATGCATCGATATCTCTGCTCATATCGGCAACTCCTTTCATTAAAGCTTTATTGTTTGTGCTAGGTCTGATGGAACGCGGTTGTCGCGGGGAGTACGCATCTAGAGCAAAGAGAAACATGGTCTGGAATGCCCATGACGATCCATTGTAACTAAACGGCAGCACTAGATAAGGAATACCCTTATTAGTGGTATGTGGCATTAAACCACACACCCAGCAATTGGTTGTATTCATGACTAGTTGGTGCTGGTGCAGGAGCTGAATAAACGAGTTGTTTACAAACTCAGACCGTCTAGCTTGTTCGTGTTCAGGCAGAGGGTGAAAAGAGTGTGAGGAGACAGTAGGAGGAGGTATAGGCTGTATAGTGGGTGCAATGGGCTCTTGAGAGGAGAAGAATACAAATCCTACAGTAAACACGATCATACTACATAATATAAACAGGCATAATAATACAAAACGTTTGCTCTTCATTATTTTACACATTCTTGCTTTAAAGTTCATTTCCTCAGCGGGTCTCTCCATCTTAAAAAACTCCATTCTCTAATCGTGCCGCTCGTGGCGGGTGAGTATCTTCTGCTAAGGAGTACGCCTGTCAGTCCAGGGAACGCCCTAGACCAACCAGAACCGTTGACCTAACGACTTCGGCCTGTACCCCGAAGTCTTGGCACCGCGACCCTGCGGCTGAACCCGGATGGTGGTTCGAAAAACAAAAATCAAGAAAGTCCTTCAGATGGGAGAGCTCTGGTTATCAAAAAATAAAAAGGTAAAAGAAAAAGAATATTTATTTGTCCATAAGCCTTGGTCTTAGATTATAGTGGAGACGGCCAGGTACTGTTTGATCTTGAAACAAGAGTTCAGGCTCTGTGGTGTCCAATCGAATTGACGGTGGCACAGCTTCTTGCAAAATATCGTCACTCTGTTGTGCTGAAGTTGTGCCTTTTATGCGTGCATCACTGAACGGCACAAAACGAGGTACAGTGTCTGTTTCAGAGTCTGCGATACCCTCCTGGACCCACTGGTCATACGGCAGAGGCAAAGGGATCCTTTTCACGTGGGCGCCGTGGATCCAGTTCTTCTTCCCCTTTACTCGAACAGCTGATCTTGTAGACAGAAGTACGAGATGAGGGCCGATCCAACGAGGCTCATTGTTGCTTTTGTGCTGGAAATTTTTTACCAAAACCCACGTGCCTGGGTCGATAGGGTGTCCTGGAGCCTCAGAGGCCTGGGGAAGAGTATCGTGCACCTGTTGGTGTAAAACACGTAATTTAGCCGTCAATTCGTACAAGTAATCAAGCAGTACTGGATGTTCGATTTCACTGAATTTTGTCGGTCTTGGCACACCCCATACATTGGCCGGGCGGCCAAAAACGACCTCGTAGGGACTAAGTCCCACTCGTGAATGCACAGTCATTCTGGTGGACAGGAGTGCTAGAGGCAGAGCGTCAGGCCATTTAAGACCTGAGCTCGCTTGGATTTTGGCCAGCTTGAGTTTTAGAGCGCCATTATAGCGCTCTACTAATCCAGCTGATTGGGGGTGATTTGCAGCGTGGAATTTCTGCTTAACCCCTAATCCCTCACATACATTCTTCATCACTTGACCCACGAACTCACTCCCATTATCACTCCACACCCTTCTTGGCATTCCAAACCTAGGGAAAAATTCCTTCACAAGGGCTTTGGCTGTGGATAGAGCAGTGTTGTCTTTTAGGGGATAGGCCTCTATCCATTTTGAGAAAGCGCAAACAACCACCAATACATATTTCAGGTTGTTGCATCTTTCCATGTGGATAAAATCTAGCTGCAAAACTTCAAATGGATATGATGGAGGCGCAAAATGACCAGCTGGAGTTGGGGTTCCCCTACCAGGGTTGTACTTCAAGCATACCATACAATTCTTGACCACATTCTCTGCACACTTAGGAATTCCAGCATTCTGCCATACTGGAGCCAACAACTTACAAATTCCTTTCATACTGATATGTGCCATTCCATGTGCCATAGTAACCACTGGAAGCACATATGCATCAGGTAACAACCATCGCCTATGTTCTGACAAATCAATCCAACAACCATTCTCATCCAACTTACCCATACTTTCTCTCCACTTGCTCAACTCTTTCTCTGTGGCTTCAGCTTGAAGGGACTTTACACTCTCTATTGTGTTTTCACACATTCCAACATCACCAACCCATCTTGCAGGGCCTGCAACATACATTCGAGTCTTCACATCTTTTGCTGTTTCTTTCGCGACTTCATCAGCAAACGCATTACCACGACCAATATCATCAGTGATTTTCTTGTGCGCACTGCATTTCATAATCGCAACTTGCAACGGTAGGGTCAGTGACTCAAGGAGATCATTCACCAACTTGCCATTCTGAATCTTAGCTCCATGCGAAGTCAGGAACCCACGTTCCTTCCACAATCGCCCAAAACTATGAGCCACGCCAAAGGCGTATTGGCTATCGGTATATATGTTCACTTACATTCCTTCAGACAACACGCATGCTCTCGTAAGGGCAATCAATTCTGCTGCTTGAGACGAATTTTGTGGCACACCCGCAGTTTCCACAATCGTGTGCAAAGTCGTGATAGCATATGCAGCAGTCGTTTCACCATTTGGAAGCTTGAAACACGAACCATCCACCCATAAGGTACCATCACACTCAGTCAGGGGAGTATCTTTAAGATCTACTCTTCCTTTCATCTCTTCTTCTGTTCTGAACAGACAATCATGTTGCTCAATCTCATCTAGGTCTGCTGGAATTGGTAATAGTGTAGCTGGATTCAAGGTGTTGCATCTCTTTATGTGTATATGATTTGCTAACAGTGTCAGCTCATAACCAGATAATCGCGCACTAGTTAAGTGTTGTGTCTTGGTCCTGTTTAACAATGTGTCCACAGCATGTGGAACCATAACAATCAATGTATGATCCATTACTAGGCCAGCAGACTGTGGAATAGACATAGCTGCGGCGGCTGTGGCTCTCAGACAACTTGGCAATGCCCTCGCTACCGGGTCCAAGGTTGACGAAAAATATGCGCATGGACGCGGTCTATCGCCAAAGGGCTGTGTTAACACTGATAATGCGCAACCATCTTTCTCATGAACATACAATGTAAAAGGCTTGCTGTAGTCAGGGGTACCCAACACAGGAGCTGAACACAATGCATTACGCAATTCCACAAAACTTTTCTGACACTCTTCAGACCATGGGATAGGATTCGGTGTGTCTTTGCATGTTAATGCTAACAAAGGTTTTGCCAACAAGGAAAAATTAGGAATCCAATGCCTACAGTATAAAGTAATGCCCAAGAAAGCACGCACTTCTCTCTGTGTTCTTGGCACACTCAACTGTGCAATGGCTTGAATTCGTTCTGGGGTCAGTTTCCTTCCCTCCTTCGATAAGAGATGACCTAAGTAGGTCACTTCTTGTCGACAATATTGCAATTTTGAGAGAGACACTTTGTGATGAAAGGCAGACAAATGACGCAACAATGACAAGGTAGCGTTTTTGCAAATCTTTTCAGTATCCGCGGCGATTAGTAAATCGTCGACGTACTGAATGAGGATAGCGCCACTTGGTAAAACAAGTGCATCAAGCTGCGCTTTTAAAGCCTGACTGTATATTGATGGACTTTCACAATAGCCCTGGGGAGCGCGTTTAAAGCGAAAGCTGCGACCTCCTAAACTAAAGCCAAAAATGTCTCTGCTCTCCTCTGCCATCGGGATGCTAAAGAAGGCATTCTTTAGATCGATCACTGAGAACCATGCAGCGGAGGCTGGAATCATGGTTAACAAGGCAGTTATATCTGGGACAACTGGAAACTGTGGCACAACAATCTTATTAACCTCTCTAAGATCAATCACAAATCTGTAAACAGGTGGCTGTTAAGGGTCCGTTCGTTTTAAGACAGGTAAAACAGGACTATTGCAAACGTTGCCTCTTGTCTCTTCAATTACACCCTTTTTAATCAAATCACTGACAATTGCTAACAATGCTTTCTGACCTTCATTGGAGATCTTGTACTGGGAAATACGTGGCAATCTGACATTGGCTTTTAAAGTGACCTCGTATGGCGGTATTTCCAAAAGACCCACATCATTGGGACCAGTAGCCCAAAGGACATCCGGAAGGGATGACAATTCAGGCGGCATTGCATTTTTAGACAAATACATCGGGGAAATCACTTTCTTGCCTAATGTAAGTTGTACTCCTGAGGGGGAACAATACAGTGTTGCATGCAATCTTTTTAGCAAATCTAAGCCTAGCAAATTTTCACCACAACCTGTCGTTAGGATGAGGGGTGCTTTTAGCTCACAAGGTCCAACAGAAAGTGACATAGGACTAGAAATCGGGTTCCTAACTGGGGCGCCAGAAAAACCTACTGAGACATTCATTTCGCCAGACAAAGGCGCGCCAGGGAGTTTTGAATGCATGATTGAACTCTTTGCAGCACCAGTATCCAGCAGAAAGGGCTCCGTTACATTTGCTGTAGTTACTTTAACATAGGGTCCGCTCTGATCCACTGGCACTGAAACAACTCCCTCTCTCTGTCTACGGCTGTCCTAGTAATCATCATCTTCTACATTGTCGTCTTCCGCATAATAATCATTATTGTAGTACTGAGCTGTATTACCAGTCGCGTTGGCTTGCTGATCAAAGCTATTTATGGTATTTTGAGGAGGAAGAGGACGCGCGTTCTGGGGAACATTTCCACGCCCTCTGTCTCTAGGAGCTTGCTGACCACCTCTACCTCTTGCGCCATACGCATTACTGTTACGCTGCATTAATTTATGGCAACTATATTTAAAATGACCTTCCTCTTTGCAATATGAACATTGGTTGGGACCTACAGGGATTTGTGGTTGATAATACCCATTCATATGCTGGTTATTCTGAAACTGTTGGGGTTGCTGATAGATACCTTGTGTTTGCCTATAATTATTCTGTCCTCCACGTGGTGGATAAGCCTGCTGCAAGAGGAACTTTGTCTTCAGTTCTTTCGTTTTCTTATCTGTTCTATCCTTCTCATCTTTGTCTCTATTCTCATAATACTGTGCAGTAGCCAGTATTTGCGCTGAAGAGGAAACAGCCCAAGAACTTTCTGAGTCTTTTAATTTCTTACACAACTCGAGAAGTAGATTCTGCACAAATTTATCAACAAATAACCGTTAACCACCTTCAGTGCTCATGTCTTGACCACTGTGGTCGATAAACGTTTCTTCAAACCTGGTAAAGAAATCAGACACTGTCTCATCTTTCTTCTGCTTACATGCGGATAGTTTATCCCAATTTACGCGCATCGCAGGCATTATAGTTTTCATGTAGGTAATAATTCGACCAGGGAGTTCTGCTACCAAAGGATCAGGTTTCGCGCCAACAACTTGGCCAACATCTGCAGCAATGATATTAGCCCATGTGTCCCCTAGTTCTGCAGCGTGATCTACATTACGAATGGATCCCCATAAAGGCTGTGGAACAACATTCCCAAACAACATATCTATGTCAGCCAAATTCATTACACATGATTCTGCAGTTTGTGATAACTCCTTATAATAACCGGTAGGGTTTTTACGGGGGTCAGGCAATGTCTGCTTAAGTGCTAACACCTCAGATCGCTTCCATGGAACATGTACCCAAACACGCTGAAAATGAGCTGGGACAGCTGGATTAGCATTTAAATCAGCAGGTCTCCACACTGGAGGAACCTCACGCATCGGATATTGGCGCGCTTTTACCTTTTTCCCCTCAGGGAGTTCCTGTTCGAACAATGATTGCTGACAATCGCCATTTCTGAAGGACAGTAAAGTCGCAACTGCTTTATCTACATTGGGACCCACAATTGTACCTTTTTCAAAATCAAATCGCACTCGACACAATTCCCGTGGGTTTGGGTTTGCACCATTATCCTCCAATTCCTCACAGAGGAATTCACACATTTTGTCAAAGACATACCTCTGTGTTGGGGCATCCCATTGGTGAAAAACGGTAACAACTGATTCCACATTATAGAGTAAAGTGAAACCAATCCACCTACGCGCCAGATGATCTAACACCTCTTTCTCGTCAGGACCAGGCAGCTGACTGCGCAATTGCTTACGCTGTAAGGCAGGAGTCACACTAGATGACCCAAAGAGAGGCGACATTAGACTAGTAACTACATTAGCTAGTCGTTGTCGTGCTGAAGGAGAGGTTGAGGCGAAAACGGGGGGATAAACAGAGGGAAGAAAAACAGATTCAGATACAGGTACCTGAGTAGTGTAAGAAGGAGGGCCAGGGGAAGCCGCTGGCGTGCTAGGCAAAGTCGCAGGAAGCGCGGGGGTAACAGGTAGCAAAACTGGCGGCCCTTGAGAGGGCTGCACTGCAGGGATAGAAGACAGCTGAAGAGGAGCTGGCGGCTGTGGGAAGGCTTGCGGCATATTCACTGGGGGCTGCACATTTACAAGCTGTGGAGGTGCTGTGGCATTTTGCGCATATGGGGGTGGTGAACTTAACAAATGGGACATTAGGGAATCTTTCTCTTTCTCTTTTGTCTCATCTTGCACAAGGGGTGACAAAACAGGGTAACATTTATCAATCCCTAGTTTGCGCTGTCTATGTAACTGTTCCTTCATTTGTTCCTCCTCATTATCTTTAAATTGCACAGCTGCTTGCATCACTGACATACCTCTTTCTCTCTTATTTCTTTTCGCTAGCTTAATTTCCTTCTGTTTGGCTTCCTTTCGCCATAGGCGGAAAGAATCAAACATCGCCGGCCGGGCTTTCTTTTTAAACAATTTAACTTCCAAATTATCTAAGATATCTGTATCGAAACTACCATTTTGGGGCCATTTTAAAACACCGTCCTTTCTGGTGTATCGGATCCATACTTCATTATATGCAATGGGGCCCACACCATGTTTTACATAAAGCTCATAAGTTGGAGTACCAATTGGAGGAACCGGACATGAATCCTCTAACTGGAAATCCCTTCTACAACTTAAACAAAACCAATTACCAAATATACTAGCACCAGGCATCTTCGCTCACTAGTCTAGTTCCCAACTTCAAAGGATTATCGATTACGATAGTCTCGTGAATACACGAGTCCTCTGGCTTTGGGGTTTGCAAACTCCAAATCAAAATAATCCCGAAGGATACCAAATTCAAACTGGGAGACGCTCCACTTATACTTAACTGAATATCGATGATCAATGGCGTCACCAGAAGACTCTCTCGATTGTTTCGCTCTACCAAAAATCGTCAAGGGTCCAAAACAGGGCAATTAATCAGGGCAGCAGTCCTTCGTAGCCGTCGGGACGCGAAGAACCTCGCAGAAAAGACTTTTGGACCACGTCGACATGCAGGGGTCGATGAAGTGGCGGCCTTCCTCCAGAATTTCCACACAAAGCTCCTCACAAACCTCTGGCTTGGACCGGTACCGCTGAAATCGCGCCGAGTTGGGCGCCAACTGAAGTACTGGGAATTTTAAGCCCAGCGGTGCAGGGGAACACACCCTATGACTTCGGGTTCTTCCTGTTTCAGACCTACAGAAACGCAGAGTCTTCTGGGTGAAGTCAAAGATCAGTTTATTGGCTGCAGACCAATTACAGGTATCCTAGAAGTACAACAGCGTGTATGTTCTCAGGAGACTGCTAAAAATCACAGAAACGGGCTTCTCCTTAAATACAAAATATCCTGCTTCAGGCATACATTCCTAGTTTTATGGCATGGTCATTTGGATGTATACATTTCAAACGAAAAGGCAGAGTCATGATGACCATCCCACATTCCAGTCAAACCAGCCCACAATTATTTACCCAGCAAGGCTCAGATCCCACATCAGATATCGATAGGCCCCAATAAACATGAGCATCTCCTGTTTGGAAAACAAGCCATAAAGCAGGAACAGTCAGGTGTGAAAGAGATTAGCTGGAGGCTCGTGTTTAATGTAAAGGCTTTATGGTGTGTCAAGCCTTGATGCTAATCACAGGTGGCCGAAGGATGGGGAGCTCGTGGGACCGGACTGACCTGGGGCAGCGGAGCCAAGCTGCCCAGGTCACAGAAAAGTCAAAGGAAGGCGCATGTGCTCTAAAAGGCCCGTATTTGCTTCATGCTATGTAGCCTATGTGAGGGCAACCATAAGATGGCCACCGCTCCAAGATGGAACCCACGTAGTGATGTATAATAACGTATACACAGTGCATTCATAGCTAAAACGTTACACAAAGCACTTGTACATACCGCATTAACCATTTGCGGTTCACTAATACCGGGATAGACAGGGGTAGGGCCCTGCCTCCTACGCGGTCCCAAATTCTAAAGTACGACACATGGAACAGAGGACAGTGAGAACATGGAGCAGAGGACAGTGAAAACATCGAACAACGGACAGTTAGAACATCGAACAGAGAAGACTGAGAACATTGAACAGAGGAGAGTGGGAGCATGGAACAAGGGACAGTTAGAACATTGAACAGAGGAGACTGAAAACATGGAACAGAGGACACTAAGACCATGGAACAGCAGACAGTGAGAACTTGTAACAGAGGAAAATTAGAACAATGAGAACAGTGAGAATATGGAACAGAGAAGACTGAGAACACGGAACAGAGGAGAGTGGAAGCATGGAACAAAGGACAGTGAGAACTTGGAACAGAGGATTGTGAGACCTTGGAACAGAGGACAGTTATTACATGGAACAGAGAACAATAAGAACATAGAACAGAGGAGAGTGAGAACATGGAACAGAGGAGACTGAGAATATGGAACAGAGGAGACTGAGAATATGTAACAGAGTACAGTGAGAACATGGAACAGAGGACAGTGAGAACATGGAACAGAGGACAGTGAGAACTTGGAAAAGAGGACAGTGAGAACATGGAGCAGAGGACAGTGAGAACTTGGAAAGGAGGACAGTTAGAACATGGAACAGAGGACAGTTAGAACATGGATCAGTGGACAGTGAGAACTTGGAACAGAGGACAGTGAGAACATGGAACAAAGGACAGTTAGAACATGGAACACAGGACAGTTAGAAAATGGAACAGAGGACAGTGAGAACATGGAACAGAGGACACTAAGAGCATAGGACAGTTAGGACATGGAACAGAGGACAGTTAGAGCATGGAACAGAGGACAGTACGAACATGGAACAGAGGACAGTGAGAACTTGGAAAAGAGGACAGTGAGAACATGGAGCAGAGGACAGTGAGAACTTGGAAAGGAGGACAGTTAGAACATGGAACAGAGGACAGTTAGAACATGGAACAGTGGACAGTGAGAACTTGGAACAGAGGACAGTGTGAACATGGAACAAAGGACAGTTAGAATATGGAACAGAGGAGACTGAGAACATGGAACAGAGGAGAGTTGGAGCATGGAACAAAGGGCAGTTAGAACATGGAACAGAGGAAACTGAGAACATGGAACAGAGGACACTAAGACCATGGAACAGAGGACAGAGAGAACTTGGTACAGAGGACAGTTAGAACATTGAATAGAGGACAGTGAGAACATGGAACAGAGGTCAGTTAGAACATGGAATGGAGGTCAGTGACAACATGGAACAGAGGACAGTTAGAACATGGAACAAAGGACAGTGAGAACATGGCGCAGAGGACAGTGAGAACATGGAACAAAGGACAGTTAGAACATCAAACAGAGAAGACTGAGAACATGGAACAGAGGAGAGTGGGAGCATGTAACAAATGACAGTTAGAACATGGAACAGAGTACACTAAGACCATGGAACAGCAGACAGTGAGAACTTGGAACAGAGGATAGTTAGTACATGCAACAAAGGACAGTGAGAACATGGAACAGAGGACACTGAGAACATGGAACAAAGGACACTAAGACCATGGAACAGAGGACAGTGAGAACTTGGAATAGTGGACAGTTAGAACACAGAACAAAGGACAGTGAGAAAATGGAACAGAGGACAGTCAGAAAATGGAACAGAGGAGAGTGGGAACATGGAACAGAGGAGAGTGGGAGCATGGAACAAACGACAGTTAGAACATGGAACAGAGGAGACTGAGAACATGGAACAGAGGACACTAACACCATGGAACAGAGGACAGAGAGAACTTGGTACAGAGGACAGTGGGAATATGGAACAGCGGACAGTAAGAACATGGAACAGAGGACAGTGAGAGCATGGAACAGAGGACAGTGAGAGCACAGTGTTGTGCCTTTTCAGTGTCATCATCATCATCGTTTTGATTCAGTACAGATCATCTTCTGCTGTAAAGAGTTTCTTCCTTATTTTTGTTTCTCATGTGGGTGAAAAGAGCTGGTTTGACTCTTGATCTCTCCATGGAGCTCTTGGAAACAAATATTAGCTTTTAGGAACTCAGTCATAACATGTCTCACCCAAAAGTTCAGATTCTGGAGAACATCCATGTCTAGAGCTTGTTCCCACAGAACGATTGTTTGAGAGGGAGTGTTTTTTTCTGTAAGATTGTCGCTTGAGCAGAGATTTAATTCTGAGTGATTTAGAGATTCTGTGTTGAGAACTGGCTTTATTGAGGTGGAAATGAACTTTTTGTGATGCACCAGCGGCGTAAAATATGCGCCACAGTACAAAATATTTACAAAGTGATGCATCTAAGCAGATGCGTCACTTTGTAAACCCATGTGCTACATTATACCTGCGTCAGCTATGATGTATGCAGGGTGGGCGTTCCCACGTAAAGAAGGGTCATAGAAGTTGTGCAGTGAAATCTATCAGATTTCACTATGGCACTTCTAGGACACCACTGCTTCAAATCCTTACACCTGCCTCATAGCAGGAGTAATACTGATGCTGGCCCTTACACATGGGACTTGCCCCAAGTGAAAGGACACATTGCTGGATTTACATCTGTTTTCAGACACTCCCCAGCAATGCATCAATTTTGTACCTACAGATACGTCAGAAATGCTGACGTATTTCTAAATCCTTGTGACATGGAGCACCGTATAGTAAATGCAGCGCATCCATGGTGTCGCAAGGATGGCGCTATGAACAGTGTTGCATCGCTGGTTACCCCCAGTGATGCAACACATTTCATAAATGAGGCCCTGAGTTTTTATGTAACTCCTTAGAATTCCGCGGAGTAAAATTCACCGAGTTTCGCCTTACCTATGACAATACTAATGTGACACTACCAGTGGGACACTAGGATAATATTAATGCAACGCTACCAATGAGATACTACCAATGGCCACTACTAATGTAACACTACCAATGAGATACTACCAATGGCCACTACTAATGCAACACTACCAATAAGATACTACCAATGGCCACTACTAATGTAACACTACCAATGAGATACTACCAATGGCCACTTCTAATGTAACACTACCAATGAGATACTACTAATGGCCACTACTAATGCAACACAACCAATGAGATACTACCAATGGCCACTTCTAATGCAACACTACCAATGAGATACGACCAATGGCCACTTCTAATGCAACACTACCAATGAGATACTACCAATGGCCACTACTAATGTAACACTACCAATAAGATACTACCAATGGCCACTTCTAATGCAACACTACCAATGAGATACGACCAATGGCCACTTCTAATGCAACACTACCAATAAGATACTACCAATGGCCACTACTAATGTAACACTACCAATAAGATACTACCAATGGCCACTTCTAATGCAACGCTACCAATGAGATACTACCAATGGCCACGACTAATGTAACACTACCAATGAGATACTACCAATGGCCACTACTAATGTAACACTACCAGTGGGACACTAGGATAATATTAATGCAACGCTGCCAATGAGATACTACCAATGGCCACTACTAATGCAACACTACCAATGAAATACTACCAATGGCCACGACTAATGTAACACTATCAGTTGTGTGATGGGACACCACCAATGAGACATCCCTGTATTGATTGTCAGAGGTTAGACTTACTGCAAGCATCCCTCAACCCATTTTGAGTGACTGACTCACTAAACAAACGTACATACATACCTACATATATATGTACACATGCATACATATATAAATGCCTGAATACATACATGCATGCAAACATACATACATGCTTACAAGGTGCTAATTAGCGAGGTGGGTTCGCACTTTATAAAGAGCCAGGGAGTTGTTTCTGCAAATGTGACTGATCAGCAGAAAAGGAATCAGCTCCACAGATCTCCTGATGACATTCACACAGAAAACATTTAGCAGCATCAGCACATCTCACCGAGGGGGATCTTCGACTGTGGCTGTAGTTAAGGAGAAGCCGCATCTCATAACAGGATGAAGCCAACATGTGGCAGACATGAGCCTCACACGAGGCTCCGGTACTGCTGACATGAGGCCAGCAAGAGACTGACATGACCCTCACACGAGGCTTCAGGGCACTTGACTTGTAACTGACATGAACCTTACATGGACTCAAGGATGACTGACATAAGGACAACAAGAGATGACATGAGCCTCACACAACATCAGTGCCCAGCCTTCTGTGTATCTTGTGGTCTGAATTTTATTTTGGCCTAGTGTCAGGCATGTCTGACAAGGCCTAGGTCTGTCCATGACAATATAAGGTCCAGGATCTGTCCTGAGACCTTGAGGAGCACACCACGTGTGCCCTCATAGTGGACAGACGACCATTATCACTGTGCGGGATTCAGTACATAAAGGCGCAGCAGCATTCGAGAGTGTTTTGTGATCTTATCTTTGAGAAGACCTATTTAGTAGGGGTGGGTAGAATTGGTGGAGATTAATTCCTCGGAATTCCACGAAGGGGCAGAGTGGGCTTTTGGTGCTATTTTCTTAGTGCAAATGCACTTGTGCGTCCAAAAATTGATGTGAGGATGCAATTTGTGCAGTGGGTACCCCTCGGTGCATGCGCCAGAGCCGTGGGACCCAGGGCAGATCTTGAGAGGCAGTGGGCTTTTCTTGTCATCGTGTGTTTGAACCACACACCCATTTTTCATGTCATAGTGTACTTAAATGACATCCCCATTTCTTTGTGTCAAAATAGAGTGAGAAATATGAAGTAGTCTGTCAGTCCCAGTACTGGAGAGAGGACAGATTGTAATTAAATGAAAGTGTGCTCTGCCTCCTTGTCCAAGGGAGATGTTCAGGGTGACTTTTGTGGCGAGATCTCGTAAAGTTTAACCAAATCAGCACATGCTAAAACCAGTTCTCTACACTAGCAACTTATGCCTTGAATAGATGTTAGTGTCACTGAAGCTGGGCACAGGTTGGGGTGGGGGATTTGAATATGACCAGAGGACAGGGCTCCTGCAGTGATGTCATGAATGAGATGTCATGAGCGGGGAAGGTAGAACTGATGTAAAATTGTTTTATTTTACTGCTCTTCCTTTGCTGCTTAAGTGAGTAGATAAGTGGTCTCATGATTTGCGTTGGTCCAGTAACAGAGATGAGTAACAACCCAGCACATGTTGGAGGACGGAAGAACTTTGAGGCTTCTGGAGTAGCAGGAGAGCTGCAGGGGACAGGAGGGGACTCAGTACAGTCACAAATAGCATCAAAAAATAACACAGGCAATACGAATACCAACAAGAGTCATATAGAGCAGACACACTTAGGGGCAGATTCAGAACTGGCAGGGGCAGTGGGTGGTTCAAGCTGCTGTGGCCCACTGACAACAACCCTGGTACTTATAATTTTACAAATTATGCGCTGGGCATAAATATTTGAGGTTGAACCTGAAACAGGTGAAACAGAAGTGAGACATAGAAAATAAGACACAACCATTGTGAGAGCCCAGAAGAACTGGCGCAAAGATGGAACATTCATATCTTAGGGATCCCAGAGGTAATTTCTATGGTTTTTGTAACTAGTAGTCACGTTTGAGGAGTGATGGACAAAGTGGGTGGGGCCTCTGACCATCTTTCAGGAATCCTACTGTATCGGACTTCCTGGAGGTAATAGGGGTGAGTGACTGGTTGTGTGAATGCCTGTATCAGTCTGACAGTCGGTGTCTAAGTGACTGTATGGGTGTGTGAGTGAATACATAACTGGCTATATGGGTGAGTTATTGGTTGTCTGAGTACCGGTATGGTTATCTGAGTATCTGTGTGGGTGGGTGAGGGTGTATGTGATTGCTTGTATGGATGAGTGAGTAAGTAAGTGGCTGTATGGGTTAGTAAGGGTGTATGTGAGGGGCTGTATGGGTGAACGAGTGTATGTATGGCTGTGTGTTTAAGTGAGTGGATGTGTCATATGGGTGAGTAACTGGGTATGTGAAAGGCAGTATAGGTGAGTGATGTGGAATATTAGTGACTGTATGGTTGAGTGAGTGAATATGAGAGTGGAGGTATGGGTGAGTGTGTGCCTGTGTCAGTGACAGTATAGGTGAGTGAATACATGTTAGTATGAGTGAGTGGGTGAGTGTGTATCTGTATGGGTGAGTAAGTTGTTGTGTGATTGACTGTATGGGTGAGTGACTAGGTGTGTGAGCAGCTCTATGGGTGACTGACTCAGTGTATGAGTGGCTGTCTGGGTAAGTGAGTGGATGTGTGTGTAGATCCATGAATCAGTGAGTAGGTGTGTTAGTATTGGTATGGGTCTGTGAATGGTTGTTTGGGAGTGTCTGTATGAAAGGTTCTATGGGGTGTGAGTGGGTATTTCAGTGATTCTGCGGATGATATCATGTGTAATGTCATTAGTGATTTCATATTAGATGTCATGAGTGATGTCATGAATGATATCACTAACCATATAATGAGTGATATAATATGTGAAGTCATAGGCAGTGCATTGTGGGGGCACGAGTTATATGCTGAATTTCACTGGCTTTGTACGAGTGAAACCTGAGCCTAGCTTTATTGTCACCTTTAGCCTTTGTTTTTTGCAGTGAATTTCTACTTTTTTTTATTCCATTTCCTAACTACTGTGGAAATATGGATTTTTCTGGTCAGTTATGTCCCCTATCTTGGACCCCAACGGTTCTATGTGCATGTTACAAGTACATGTATGTTCCCTCCAGTTCCAGTTATGAAGACGCAAATACATGTGCGTCCACCGTTAACATGTCCTCTGTTGATCCGCCATGAATGGGCCGGATACTCCATTCCTAAGTATGAAAGGCCACCGGCTTTATATGGTTCACTTATGCCATTTTACAGTCCAGGCAAGTAGGCCCTGATTCTGTCATCAAACTCTTCTTGCCTTCTGCCTCTGAAAGCTCCAGTCTGAGCCTGCATCTGTGACCATGAACTTTGTCTCATTCTCTGCGCGGCTCACGAAGCCTGACATCAGCCTATTCTCTGCCAAAAACTGTATTTCACCTTCGAAATTATCTGCTCCGTTCCCTGCCCAATGCATTCCTGTCTAGCAGTTTAAGTAAACATTCTTCAAGCTACCGAGCAAAGGCTCGGCTTCTCTGTCTTTATGCAAGTAATTCATAGCCCTGTTACCATGGAATATTCCTACCCCCCCGCATTTAGTGTAGACACTTAGACGCTTGTACACGCACTAGTCAGTATAGTCAGTATAGAATAAGGTTCTATCCTAAGAGACCTTTCTTTTTGGATAACACAGTTCTTTAAACATAGGATGTTAGATATGATTTGGGATTAGGTTGACATAACCCCAGACTTTTGTCTCCACATGTAGAGCTAAATGTCAAGTCCCTTTCTCCCTCTAGTTGCACGTCTATCACACGTCATGCGACTGCGCACGCATCTCTGCCAAATATTTCTGCTGACATTGCAGGATTCTCCAGGTATCCACCCACACATGACAAATTACCCATTATCATCAAGTGGACGCCCACATGGACGCCCACCTTCACGCCTACTTACACGCCCACATGCTCTTATCTCATTCTCTCTTGCTCTTTTGCTTACGTACAATTGAGAAATGTATATATACTGTACTCTGTGAATAATGTTTTGAGAATATTGAGAATACTTTTGAGCCCCTTTCCAGATCCAATTTTGGTGATGGAAATATTCTCCCTTTGACTCGAGTTAATGGAATAAATCCCTTTATGAACCTGATACCACAGACTCAGCCTCTTGCTTTATGCATGATCTTATTTATATTTTAAAAGTCTGACAGCGTAATATTTTATTTACCACACTACCACGTCCCTGTAATCTTTGTTTTTTTCAGTTCATTTCTAAGGGTATTTAAATGCTAATTCACAACTATAACGTCCCTGTAACTTTTCAGTTAATTTCTATGGTTCTTTAACTAGTAGTCATGTTGCAGAGTGGTAGAGAAAGGGGGCAGGACCTCAGACCAGCTATCAGCAATCCCACTGTCTGTGACTTTTAAGAGGTAACAGAAGGGATTCCTGGCCCCCAAGGACCCTCAGCATCCAAGGGGACTTCATCCTCCAACTAGCAGTGCACCAGGAGGCATGTTTGCAGAGTGGTGGAGAAAGGGGGCGTGGCCCCTGAAGACCTCTCAGCAACCCCACAATGTGGGATTTACTGGAGGTAACAGGAGAGGTAGTTGGGCCCCCAAGGACCCTTGAGAGCCAGGGGGACTGCATCCCCCAACCATCAGTGCACCAGAAGCAGCATTTGCAGAGTGGTGGAGAAAGGGGAAGTGGTCTTTGAAGTCCTTTCAGCAATCCCGCTGTATGGGTCTTGTTGGCCCCCAAGGAACCTCAGCATTCAAAGGAACTTCATATCCCAACTAGTTGTGTGTCTTGCCTGTAGCTTTTTTTTTTTTTTTATTATAGAGGAAGGGGGGCTTTGTATTTCCCCCCTTCCCTGGGCTGATTTTTTGCCCCAGGAACCCCATCCCTCGGGGTCAGGTATTTTGAGAATGGGGAGGGGGCTGTGCGGCCTCCCTCCTTGGGCCAATTACGACTCCGGGGACCCCGTCCCCTGGGACCTTGTGTCATGCCTGCACTGGCCCCAAAGCAAAATGCAGCAGGAATGAAGCAGGGAATGTATGAAAAGGACTTGAGCCATTAAAAGAACACTTCGCATTCTAGTGTGTGGGAGACTATACTACGTCCGTATTTTTCTGCTTATCTCTGCTTACGATATCCATTTTTGTGTTGTGTCCTCGGCCACACTCCTGAACACCTGGATGAAGCAAACAGGAAAGGAATTATTACTTGTTTGCTATGGTAACTGAGTGTTATGCACTGATATGTGAAGATATTGGTTATTTGTTGTACTGAATGTTGTTCTCACGCTGTAAGAGATACAATTTCCTGATAGTGCCTGTGCCTACCCTGTAAATCACTGGAAAAGCATGTCAGCATCTCTTGCAATTAAGGAGGCATTACATAGCCTGCATATTGTTTGCATGCCTATTGTTTTAATGTAAAGAATCAACCAAGAAGTTAGTTGCGCTACAGTAGGCCTCTTTGGATTTTTTTGTTGTTGTTTACTTTTTGGGCTATTATATTTTTCTAGTTAGTTCCGAGATAGGTGGGTGCTTTACAGTACGCTTCTTTCATTTCTCTGACTACCTGGTATTCTGTATGGACACGTTTTCCAATGTTTTATCTTCTATAGATGATGCCCGAGTTCCTTTTTTTCACAGTGATTAACTACAAAGTGGAAGAGTGGAGTTTAACAGGTAAGTAAGGTTCTAACCTACAGTAGTAGATGTACTGGCAGATAGATCACTGTGTAAGCATTATTCACATAATCAACATTTGTTATTATTTCTTTTCCACACGGGGAACACATCGAATTGCTTGTTCATTACCTTCTGAGCTGGGCAGTGTGCCCGAAACCCCATTTAAGTGTGGAAGATGTGTGAAATGTGATGAAAGAGTATGAGCCTTTTGTACAACAGCGTGCCCTTAGGCATATGTCTGCTACTCTGATTAGTATTTGGGAGCAGTGTTTCAAAGATGCGGCACCACAGATTTTATTTGATATTTAAGATCGTGTGTATGTCAGTAATACGGAGCCTGACCACGTTTTTAGCAGTATTACAACACTGATTGCTTATCGGTGTAGGCTACTTGAGAAGAGCCCTACGTCGGTATCTCAGTTTACAATGCAGGAGGTTCATCCCATATATCATCCCAAAATACCAGTGCTAACGGATCAGCACGGTGTTATCACTAGGCCAGGTGTGGCGGCTCATTTTCAGGAACAATGGGTTTATAATCCATGGAAAAGGAGTGAAGTCTGGTCTCTTAGCAATCAGTTGCCTGATCCTAGGAAAGATCCTACTGCGTATATTAAAGAATTGACTGAAGCTGCCTCTTCAACGGTAATGGCTCTTGTGGATATTGAAATGTTCTCTGGTTTGCTGGTTCCAGTTAATATTTGGAGGCAAGTGCACACACAAGATCATGTTTCGGAACTGGGTGGTACATGGGATCAAATAAAAGTATGGGATCAGGAAGGAAGCCCGGTGATAAGCCTAGGGCAGAGATACTTGCTTTGCCAGGCCGCACTATCACGTATATGCATTCTCTTATTCCACCGAGGAATGTTGATTGGGACCGTTTAGCGGCTTGTCACCAGAAGAAAGATGAGTGTGTCGGATTTTTATTTTTTCACTTGGTTTGAAGATGTGTTCCTGGATTATAGTGGGCAGGATTTGTCTGTTGAGGGAGGTGTCCGGTCGTTTCGAATTTGCTGCCTGAGGTTGTGACTCGATTGCAGGCTTTCAAAAGCACTTGGTCCACCTCTGCCCCTTCTGTTATTCTGAATATAGCGCAGTATTATGAGCATAGGAAGAATGAGGACAAGGAGAGGACAGAGAAGAAGCATAAGGATTTGAAGACAAAGGTGTTGTTAAAGTAGGCTTCCAGAGAGAATGGTAGAGGGCGGGGTGGTTCGGCCCGACAGCTTCCACGCACTATTAGGCAGTCTGGCACTGCGCCTCTGGGTCCGAATCAGTGTGCATACTGTAAAGAGGAGGGACACTGGCGTAGCGAGTGTCCCATGTTATTGCAGAAGGTAGCGGTCCCCAGCGGATGAGACTGCTGTGGGTGTGGTCGTGGAGCTGGTGGGGCTGATAGGTCTCACAACACGGCAGACTTGCAGGGTCATTCTGATAAATAACTTTGATGACCCTGGGGGCGGACAATATTACCATGATGATTTTGACACAGATGAGGTGACAGGAATGTCTTACAGCTAGGACAGCCCAGGACTGATTGAGAGACCACTTCAGATACCTGTAGATCAGCACGGTCCTTATGTTACTGTGGATTTGCATGGCTCGGCTAAGGATTTTTTGGTGGACACAGGTGCAACAAAGAGTTCTGTTTCTCGATCTTTGGTCCCTAGGGTGGCACTGTCTGGCCATAAAAAAATTTCTGTAGGCTTCTCTGGTGTACTGGTTGTAAGCCCCATCTCAAGACTTTGACTATTGGTCCTTTCACTGTGGATTTGCCATTCTTGTTGACATCTAATTGCAGAGAAAATCTGATGGGTTTGGATTTGTTAAAGAAATTGCACGCTACGATTTATTGTTCCCCAGCAGATGTTTACATGACAATGGGTCCGGATGTGGCACGCGCTAAACAGTGTCTGTCCAAAGATGAACACCCTTCCTGTTGAATTTAAAGATGTGCCAACCATTCTGTGGGCAACAGACAACACAGATGTGGGACTATTACAGATTTCGCCGGTTTCGATCCAAGTTAAAGACAATGCTATTTTGCGTCGCATTCCTCAGTAGGCAGGAGAGCGAGCCTTATTGCAAATTGTACAGGATTTGTTGAGGAGACGACTGCTAATATTTGTAATAGTCCTATTGTCCCCATTCTTAAACGGGCTCCTTCCGGTTCCTCTGATGATCATGCAGATGTTTATCGTTTTGTGATTGATTTGCGTGAAGTTAATACAATCGTGGTTCCCCTGTTTCCTGTGGTCCCGGACATTACTACACTTTTGACAATGATTCCTTCCACTGCTAAATTCTTTTCCGTCATTGACTTTAAAAATGCATTCTTCAGTGTTCCTATCCATCCTGATAGCAGGTATTTGTTTGGTTTTACACTAGCTGGCAGAAGTTTTAGATTCTGTTGAGCTCTTCAGGGCTTTACTGAGAGTCCGAGCACCTATAGTCGAGCTCTAAAGAGCCAAATGAATTCCCTTTTGCTTCCTACAGGTAATGTATTGGTTCAGTACGTGATGACCTCCTTATCGCCTCTGACACAGAACAAGGTTGCAGGGATAGTACAATTAAATTAATGTTGCATTTGGCACAGCACGTACATAAAGTGTCCCTTTGCAAATGTCACTATTGTTAACAGGAGGTCAACTATTTAGGTCACCTACTGTAAAAGGAGGGTAGGAAATTGACCCCTGAGAGCATCACTACCATTGTCCCGCAGACTCAGAAAGATGTGCGTGGTTTCATGGGTATCACTTCCTACTGTAGGCAGTAGATACCTATCTACTCCTTACTAATCAAACCCTTGCTTGCACTGACTTGCCTGTGTGTCAGCAGTCTTTTGAGAAATTAAAGGTTGCACTTTGTTTAGCTCCTGTGCTTGACACACCCAATATGACAAGCCGTTTGTGTTGTACGTCCATGAGTCGGCTGGTTGTGCGCTTTCTGTTTTGTTTCAAATTCTGTTTGTTGATTTTTATGATTGAACAGAAATGCATCACATAAGCAAAAATTGTCAAAAAAGGCCAAGAGTTACAGATATCCCATGTGAGTTACAGCTGGGTCGCTAGTTCTGTGGCGAGAAAACATTTTGATATTGACATTTGCAATTTGTTGCAGTTAGCGGTTCACAAGTTGCTATCAATTCACCCTCTAGAGCGAGGAACTTATAAAGGAAACTTACTGTACCTAACATAAAAACTCAACAGCACTTTAGTGTCATGGTGCAAAGAATAGTAGGGTGGACATGAGGGTTGAGCGCCTAAGTCCCTGATAGGGCATCATTCCAGCTGCCCGCATTCAGCTATAATTCTGTAGTCTTATATATGGAACAGGTTAAGGCCCTTAGCCTTGGGGAGCATGCCGACAACGGAAGACCTTCCGATAAGTAACTCAACAGCCGGGACCATATGTATTCGAAACCTTTCCAGGTATCATCCATTATATCTGCCATGAGCTCGAGCACCAGTGCCCTCCACAACCTCGCATGCCTTTGAGACAGCGATGGTGCCTCTTGCTTTTTCCATGCGGCAGCGACTGTCAATTTAGCTGCCCCTTAGCATAGCCACATAACAGATCGATCACTCTGCGTCTGGTGTTTCAGAGTTGGGTCTCTTGCCCCCAGCAAAGTATGTTCCAGGGTTTGGGGAATTGGGTAGCCTAAAATGAGCTTGAATTGGGACAGGATATCCTTCCAAAAGGGTTGAGTGAAGGGGCAGTCCCACCAGATATGCCAGAAGTCACCCAGTAAACCGCATCCCCGCCAACATCTATCTAATGTGTTGGGGACGATCCTGTGTCGTTTCTGGTTATATAAGTAACAGTTGTACATAATTTTATAATGCTCCTCCCTTAAATGCATCGAGCAGTTGAATTTCATTATGTTGTTATATACACACTCCCATTGTTTGCCCCTAGCGGAGTGCCCATCAGTGCATCCCAAAAGGCTTTATATTGTGGGGTGGACCGGCGGCTTAGAGCTTGTATGAGAGCGTATAGAAAGGAAATGCATCCGTTGGTGGTAGATCCCGACTGGGCAAACTTCTCTATGGGGAGCAAGTCTCTGGTAGCGGCCCGCCGCACCAGAGGTTGTATCAACCAATGTTTAAGCTACAGGTAATGGAACTTCTCTTTAGCGGTCAGTGCAAATTGTTTCACTCAGTCTTGAAAGGTGAGGATCTCTCCCTTATGAAATAGATGGGAAATCATAAGACACCCTCCCTTCCGCCAAGCCTCGAAGGGTCCCTCGTGAAGCGCAGGTGGAAATGCAGCATTAAAATGTATGGGTGTGTGTGGGGATGGGAAGGTGGTCAACTGTAGCTTCTTAATGAGAGTGTCCCAGATCCTTAGTGAGGTGGAGGTGGGTGTGCTGATATATGCATTGGGCGGTCTGTCATGTTTGGGCTTACATAATAGATCCCATATGGTGCGGCCGGTGATCTGCCTGTCCATATGCAGCCAATGTTTCTCAGAGGCGCGCAGTGACCATTCTGTGATTACTAGTAACTGAGCCGCCTTATAATATCCCTGGAAGTCTGGCAAGGACAGACCTCCCTCCCGGCATGGCCAAGTGAGCAGGCGATAGGGCAAGAGGGCCCTCTTACCCTTCCAGATAGTGATCCCTTGTCGCAGCTCTCTGAAGAGACCTTGTTCTAATGGAATGGGTAGCCCCGGGAAGAGATAAAGCAGGTGAGGGAGCGCGTTCATCTTAATGGCATTTATCCTGCCCAGCTAGGAGATATGTGCAGCGCTCCATCTACCCAAGTCACTCTTTGATTGTTGCATAAGTGGAGGAAAGTTGGCCTTGTAGAGTTCTGAAATGTAGGGGTGAGCTTAACTTCCAGAGAGGTAATCTCTTTAGTTGTGCAGGAGAAAGGTGAAGCTCTCTCCACCTGCTGCCACTCCCACACAGACAGGGTCAAATTAAGTAAGAAGGATTTGACCAGGTTAATTTTAAATCCAGCGGCCCGTTCAAACAGGGCAAGTTCCCCCTGGATAGCCGGAAGGGTGGACATTGGCTCTGTAATCGGAAGAAGTACGTCATCAGCAAAGAGCGCTATCTTGTGCTCATCAGAGCCAAATCTTACCCCTGTTATGTCTAGGTTATTCCTAACTTTATGCGCTAATGGTTCTATACTTGAAGCAAAAAGGAGGGGGGACAACGGGCACACCTGCCTCGTCCCACGAGCCAAGTTAAAAAAGGGGGAAGCAACACCATGGACCAAGACCCGGGATCTAGGGGTGTGATAATTGACATGTATCATCCCTACGAAAGTCTCAGGAAAACCAAAGCGTCAAAGGACTCAGAACAAGAAGGTCCACTCAATGTGGTCAAATGCTTTCTCCATGTCAAGTGAGAGAAGAGCCGCCGGGATGTTCTTCCTCCGAGCCTTCTCTATTATGTGGATGATGCGTTGCAGGTTATCATGGGTCTGCCGCCCCTTGATGAAGCCTTATTGATCTGGGTCAATAAGGCCTGGGAGCACTGATTTGAGGCATGTGGCCAAGATTTTTGCGTAGAGATTCAGAAGCGTGATCGGGCAGTACGAGGAACAGGCTCTAGGATCCTTGCCCGGTTTGGGAATCACTGCCACAATCGTCTCCCCCATAGAAGGGGTGACCTGTTGTATCGAAGCGATGATATTAAATAAGGTAGTTAAAAAGGGGGCAAGTTCTGGCGCAACGGTACGGTAAAAATGTGCCGTGATCCCAGCTGACCCGGTGCTTTCTGTAATTTAAGTGCGTCAATCGCCTTTTGTACCTCCTCAGGGGTAATGGATTGGGCCAGTTCCTCATTAGCGATCTCCAGGACCTGGGGGAGATCTAAGGAGTCTAGGTAACTCGTTTGCTCCTGCACCTGTGGGTGTTCCGAGGTGTAGAGATTATGGTAGAAATTTTCAAAGGCATACGCTTTCCCCTCTTCTGTTTTGTGAGAGACGGCCTCGTCATCTACAATAAGTTTTATGTATTCCCTTTCCTATTTGGCCCATAGTTGGCATGCAATAAGGGATCCCACTTTGTTTTCTCCCTCGTAGCCCCTGGCTTGTAAGCGTAAAATAGTTTTTACGCCCTTTTGGTGTTAATGGCCTGCAGTTTTCCTTTAAGGGCCGTAACTTTCCTCTGCGCTGGGGCCGATGGGCTAGTCTTGTGTGTAAGTTCTGCAGACTGCAGTTCCCTTTCTAACATGAGACGCTCCTCTTGTTGCTGAGTTTTCAGGGTAGTAGCCAATTCAATGCATTTCCCACAGACTACCGCTTTAAAAGCGTCCCAGGTGTTGGCATGAGAGGTAAGCGCGGGATCATTCTGCTCAAAAAAATTCTTAATGGTTTGCCTAAGTTAATCGCGCAGCAGTCGATCCCTACATAGAAAGTTGGGAAGTACCAGCGCACATGCCTGGGGCGAGGGTTCGGCCAGGTAAGGGTCATCTCTAGAGGGTCATGATCGGACAGACAGATTGAATGCAAGTGTGTTTGCAGTATCATGGGGAGCAGAGATTGGCTTACAAATATGTAATCAATGCGGGAGTATGTTCTATGTGAGTGGGAGAAGAAGGAGTAGTCGCGCACAGTGGGATTACTGTCCCTCCTCACTACTACCAGACCCAGGAGTTGGAGCTGCGCTCTAAGTGCCTTGCCGAAGATCCCCCCTGCCGCCCTATGTGGGTTAGACGTGTCCAGCCCCTGATCCCATATGAGGTTAAAATCCCCTAAGATAAGAATGTCCCCCCTTGCAAAGTTCTCTAAGGTCATAAGAAAGGAGAATATAAAATCCTGTTGTCCCATGTTGGGTGCCTAAATGACTGCAAATGTACATAGCCGGCCCCTCAGTACCCCTTTGCCCATAATGTATCTCCCTGCTTTGTCAGTTTTGGTATCCTCGCCTGAAACGGAACCCCGAGTGGAAAAGCACTGCCACCCCGCTCTGTTTGGAAGCGTGGGAGGATCTAAAGATAAGAGGGTATGCCTTATGCTTCAGACGGCGTTTCCCAGTTTTTTTGAGGTGCGTCTCTTGAAGGGCCGCCACTTGGACATTAATAATCAATTAAATATTTCCAGAGGCATTGACGCTTATTAGGGGAGTTGAGACCCCGGACGTACCATGTTAGAGCCCTGACTGCCATGTGTAATTTGTAGTGACTCTGCCCCCATCCACGGGCCTTCGGCACTGACTGTGTCCTCGTGTGTCCCCCCAACCCTCCAAGAAAAAATGTTAAAAAAGCACCATGACATCGAACTAACCTAACAAAAAAAAGAAACAATAAGAACGAGTGTAGAGGATCCCCAACATAGAGGGAAGCCTCTGTATTTGAACACATTCGAGGAACGTAACCAATTCCGTTCTCCCAGCCCCTAGAACATCAACTGTTAAGGCATCTGCGTAGCAAAATTCTATAATCCATTGTGACTGTCACAATTCAGAGCACCCCAAATATAGTTACGTAGAACCATCAGTTTCGGCTACTCCATAGGTGTCCAGGTGCGTGCAAATCGTCCGCTTCATCCACCCTCCCAATATGCTCTCTTTACCGTAATACTGGAGGGCAGCGAATCACTCTATGTAGAGCCCTTCCGCACCTTACACTTGGTTCTCAAAGACTTAAGTACCTGACTCAGGGCCACCTAGAGGAAAAAAAAAATAAGCAGGCCAGCCATTAAATCTCCATCGTCTCATAGAATGCAAGTCTTCCGCTCCATCCAACTCTCCATCTACGCCTCAAGCCCTCCAAAATGAAAGCCATCGCCCTTTGGGATCCACTGTACACGGGAATCAGTCCAGAGTTTTCATGTTCTGTTTGCCCACTCTTCACAACTGGCCTCCTTCATGTCGGTCCGGCTGTCGATCACCTCCAGAGTCCCTTGAAGATGCTGCGAGCTCCAGGCCTAGCAGGTCTCCCGCCTCCGACAACTCCTCACAATGGTGATGCTTGTTGTTCCATTGGAAAGGTGGGTGCCTGAAGTTACCATGTTTGAGAACACGCTTGAGAATGTGAAGGAGATACAACGTGAGGCTACAATAGAAGAATTAGCAATATGGCAAGAAACTATAGCATGCTTGGACAATGAGGGGTGTTGAACTGATAAGTCAGGGAAACAGATGGATTTTGCCAGATGCATATGTTCTTCCTCTGGTTATGATGGCCCATGGTCCAGCCCATATCACCGCTAAGGGTATTTGCAAATTGTTAGACCCTGTATGGCAGAATGATAACATTTCTAAAACAGCTGCACATTTAGTGAAATACTGTGTGTGTGCATGATGCACAATCCTGGAAAAGGTACCCCTACATCACCCGGTAATTTAGCACCACCTACTTTCCCCTTTGAGGTCCTTCAGCTGGACTACATAGAGCTAGACAAGTATAACAATTTGAAGTACTTGTTGGTGGTTGTCTGTGTATTCAGTAAATGGTTGAGGCTTATCCCACTAAAGACAATACAGCTGTTTCAACTGCAAAGGTACTCCTGAAGGAGTTCTTTCCTCGTTTTGGCTCGCCTCGTTTGATCTGGAGTGACAACGGAAGTCATTTTCATGCCAGGGTAATTCAGTTAATATGTGATGGTTTGAGTATCAAACAGAAATTTCAAGCTGCCAATCACCCACAGTCAGCAGGATTGGTTGAGAAGTACAATGGTACGCCCAAGTTAAAATTGGCTAAGATTCAAAAGACAACAGGGTTACAGTGGCCTGATGCTTTACCATTCGCTCTTTTGTCAACAAGAATAACAGCACATTCTAGGACAGGATTGTCACAAGCTCGGGTTTGGACGCCTGGCAAATGTCTGGGGCGTCCTGCGCCCTCGGTGGTTCTCTGATATTGAGTACCTGCTGTTAATAGATTATCTTTGCCCCTTAACTGAAAGTTTACGTTCTATTCACCAACAGATCCGGCAAGCCCTGCCGGCTACACCAGATGGGCCCGGACACGATATCCAGCCTGGCGATTATGTACTAATTAGAAATTTCTAGCTGAAGAAGAGTTTGGAGCCGCGCTAGAAGGGACCCGAGCAGATGCTCTTATCCACACGGACTGCTGTTAAAGTCAGTGGCGAAGAGAACTGGTACATGCCACCCACTGCCGCAGGATATCTCTGCCCTTGCCCTATGACCAATGGGTGAGGGATGGCATTGGGGACTATGAGTGTGAGAAGGTGCCTCGTTTTGTCCCCTTCAGCGATGCCAGGCTCACTTGGACCCAAACGTATGCAGAAAATAACGAAGTACTGAATGCAGCAGTTCCACCAGAAATATGAGCTCTTCAGGAGCCCCTTTTCACTGACCAGGTACAATGTGCATCCTCGGTTGAGGAACGTGCACAAAGGGAGAAGGCAGATTAGATAGGGATGGACTGTATAAGTCAGGTGTACTTTGCCATAGTGCCAACGAAATTAGTCTAGGGTGATGTGAGACTTGTGCACTGTTTTGAACATTGCACATTATCCTGACCGATATGGGACAGAGCTCCACCTCCGGTGCTCAAGAGCGCCAACGTATTGACGAACAACAGGAGCTTGTACCAGTGAGACTCTGACGGACACTGGGAACACTTACCTTTACTATTACTTTCCTCCCTCGCTTAATTATGCATCCCTTTGGTCAGCCTGTTGATGAGGAGGAACAACCATTTGCACCACCACGTTTAACAAGGGGTTGCTCAACAAACAGCAAAATAATTAGTTTATAAATTATTTTGATTGCAATAGCAGCAGTATTTGGAATATCCTAGTTCCTAGAGGAGAAATTTCCTGTATATTCCTTGGTGGGTACAACTCCTACTCCACTTGAACACGTTTTTGTTACTCTAGCCCCACACAAAGAAGCACATAGTCAGTCCTACGCAGGCAATGTATTTGTACAAATGTTGCATCATGCTCATAATGTGTCCAATACAATTAATTTTGGGGTTTGTGGGTTGCTCCTGTCAGTCACTCATAACAGCGACAACCTGTTGTCTATGCCGCTGTCATATATTGGCAGCTGCAAGGGTTGGTTCGAACTGTTTCGGCTGGTGTATTTCCAATCCCAACTTCCTACTTGGAGTCTGACAATCACTGATTCTGTCACTGCGAATGAATATTTACGCATCTACCAAGGGTTTACCCCCATAGGACCGGCAGGACAAGGGACTCTAGGGACACTGTCCTTAAAGTCATGTTGGAAAATGTACCATAAAGTAAAGGATAATGATTTGTTTTGAATGGAAATGTCTGATTTCCAGTGGTTTAACATTTCGGAGTATTTTCAAGCCTTTTGAGGTAGAAATTATACCAAAGATAAACCAAAACCTGTGCCAGTGGTTAATACGACAGCTGTGTTTTGTGTCCAGGGGACAGGGGGAAAAAGGGTGAAGGAGAGTAAGTGTAATTTCACCTACAAACTGAATACGACTAATAGTCCGTTTTTGATCCTACCCATTGGGCCCGATTCACAGAACTAACTTAAGACAACATCCTAAACTTACTACCATTTTGGTATTCACAGAAGGCACTTACTCATTTTGGTATTCACAGAAGGCACTTACTCATTTCGGTATTCACAGAAGTTAGGACTCCTAACTTTAGGACTCCTAAATGCCTTCTGTGAATACCGAAAGTCTTAAAATTAGGATTTTTCTCAGTTTAGTAGTAGTACAGTTAGGACTCCTAACTTTAGGACTCCTAAATGCCTTCTGTGAATAACAAAAGTCTTAAAATTAGGATTTTTCTCAGTTTAGGAGTAGTAAAGTTAGGAGTCCTAACTGTACTACTACTAAACTGAGAAAAATCCTAACTCTAAGACTTTCTGTATTCACAGTCATCCTTGAGGACCGGGGAGGGGCCTGTCGTATCATAGGCAGCAGCTGTTGTGTTTACATACCTGATAACGCTCCCAATGTTTATTCAGCCATACAAAAGCTACAAAGATTGTCAGCTGAAATACACCAAGAGACAGGTGATTGGACAATGTTGGGGTGGTTTTGAAACACGTGAACATCCTGGGGTTGGAAGATTCTCACTTTCTTAACTGTGACTGCCGGTATCTTCTTTACATGTTGTCTCTGCATACAATGTCTTCCAGCTTGTTGCTCCTATTGTGTTAATATTCTCACCCCCAAACAGAGAACGTTGATTAATGATACTAATGCTGCGATTATGATGCAAAAGGACATTGATGCATTGATGCAGATTGATGAAAGTATTTATGAGACTACATATTTCCTTGCAGGCTCCATTCCTGATACTGAATATATGTAGAGCTCCTAATACTGATGTTCCTTTGTTCTTGAAATGCTATATTTTCTTTGATCACTACACAAAATATTTAGCTCCTGCTAAAAGGAGGATCTGTTGAAATGAAAATGCTTTATTCTCTTTGCTTGCGCACTATTCTATGTAAAATTAACATTCGCTGCACCATTTTATGATTGGCCGCCATTTTGAACCATGATCGAAACTAATCTTTGCCTTTTGAGAAACGGCTTCTGGTTTTGTTTCTCCAAGGTTGGGCCTTGCTTTGCTAATGAATACACTATTCTTATTAATGCATACCTTTCCCACTAGATAGAGGCCTTCTCCCACTAGTCTAGTGGTGGGCACGAACTGAGTAACCTTCAGTAGGAGATAGCGTGTGCCCAGCCACAGAATCAAAACCTATCCTTCTGTACTTCTTTGTTTAGCTGCATCTGCCTGGAAAATTCCATTGTGGCCGTGCCTTCATTGGTTCTGAATTATACATAATTTATCTCTATGTTTGCTGAGGCCAGCCCTCTGTAGCACCCCTAAGAGACTGGGCAAACTGGTCTCTGCTCGAGTATACCTGAATAAATATATCTTGGTTTGGATTCTTTAGTGTCTGACCGACTCATCATTTGGTATGGAAGGCTAAGAGGTGGTCATGAGTGATCCGGATGACCCTAAGTGGGTCACTTCCTTCCGTGTGACTGTGTATCCAAGTATGATTAGGTGTCTGAGTTGCACTACGGATGTTTAAGTGGTTCTGTGAGTGAGTGAGTGAGTGGGTTTGTGAGTGACTGTATTGGTGTATTTGTAGGTGTGTGAGTGGCTCTATGGGTGAGTGAGTGTGTGTATGGGTGTATGAGTGAATGAGAGATTGAGTCAGAGTTGTATGGGTGAGTGAGTGGGTATTTGAGAGGCTGCATAGGTGAGTGATGTGATGTGAGTCGGTGTATGGGTGAATGATCACATGCATAAGTGGTATATGGGTGAGTGAGTGGTTGTTTGAGTGACTGTATAAGTGTGTCGGAGAATGTCGCTGTGCCTTAATGTGTGTGTGTGTGCTTGTGTCAGTGACTGTACAGGGGAGTGAGTACATGAGTTAGTATCAGTGTGAGTAAGTGAGTGTGTGTTTGAGTAACTGTATGGGTGAATGAGCTGCTGTGTAAGTGACTGTATTGGTGAGTCAGTAGGCACGTGAGTAGCTATATGTGTGAGTGACTGACTCATTATGTGATTGGATGTGTGGTTGTATGAGGGGGTATATAAGTGTCTATATGTATGTATGACTGGATGTATGAGTGGCTGTATGGGTCCATGATTAGTTGTGTGATTAGCACTATGGGTCTGTGAGTGGGTATGTGACTTATTTTATGGGTCTCTGAATGGGTATGTGTGTGGTTGTGTGGGAGTGGGAGGGGGTATATGAGAGGGTTGATGGGGCTATGAGTAGATATGTGAGTGGCACTATGGGTCTTTGAGAGGGTGTGTGAGTACTGTTATGGGTCTCTGAATGGGTATGTGAGTGGTTGAGCAGAAGTGGGTATATGAGAGGTTTCGAGGGGTTGTGAATGGGTGGTTGAGTGATTCTGTAGATGATGATGTCATCGATGATGCCATCAGTGATACCATTTCAGATGTCATCAGTGATGTCACTGACTATGTCATCAGTTGTATAATATGTGAGGTCATAAGCAGTGCATTGCTGGGGCATAGGTTATAGTTAGCTTAGGTAACTATAACTACTGAAATTCAATTGTTTTGTATGAGTGAAATCTGAGGCAATCTATAACGTCCTTGTAACTTTAGTTTTTTTCAGTGAATTTCTATGTTTTCATTTTTTTTTAGTTCCTAACTGTAACCTGTAAACTTTGAAAATGGATGTGTGAGTGGCTGTGTAGGTCAGTGACTGAGTGTATGAGAAGCTGTATGGGTCTATGAGTGAGTGTGGGGCTGGCTGTATGGGTGTGTGTGGGTCTGTGAGAGGTGCTATGGGTATGTGAGTAGGTGTGTGAGTACCTTTGTGGGTCTGTGACTAGGACTGTGAGTGGCAGTGTGGACCTGTGAATGGGTATATGAGTGGCTGTGTGGATCTGTGAGTAGTTGTGAGAGTGCCTGTGTATGTCTATGAGTAGCTATGTGAGTGCTGCTATGGGTCTGTGGATGTGTGGGTGTCTGTATGGGTCTGTGAGTGCATGTGTTTGAGTGGTGGTGTAGATTTTGGGCATTTCCATACTTTGGCCTTTTAAAAGGGAAAAACATTCACTCTGCTCTTGCAAGGATCACAGTTACCCAAGTTCAGATTGCACTGCAAATGATTAACGATGCATTCACTTCTAATAATAATTTCAGATCATTTTTTAATGTAGAGTATTATAGCAAACGTATTTGCTTTGTATTCCCAAGGTCAAGAAGTTAAGATCATTTGTCCTTTACTCAAGAGGAAGTTCACCTGCTATGTTTTTATGTGTAAGCGCTTCTCGCTAAGGTTTAATTGATCCGAATTGAAGATCACGGCTAGAATAGAACTTATTTTTGAAGAAAAAGAATAATCACATTTTTGCCAAAAAGATGTCCACCCAACTGCGGTATTTTCTACTGGCAAATTAGCAAATGCTTTCCCATTCTGTAAATGCCTAGTGCATAGTGCACTCTCCAGCTGCGTGATAGGCCACCTATTTGCGTATTTCTCTGTGCCTCTTCTTGCTATTGGTTTCAGTGGGTTATTAACTTAATGCAGCACGGATAGAAGTTGCAAAATGTCATTTTTTTATTGATTGTTCATGTGCAGGAAAGTCACCTTCCTGAACATAAACAATCAAAGGCCTTTGCTGTCTCTATGTGGGCCGCACAAGGCAACACACATGAAAACAGCAAGAATGGGGAGAAATGAAACATTTCTTCTCGCTGCGCCGGTTTAAGTCCAGGTTTTCCCGGGTTTTCATTCTGGCGCTGCCCCATATTTACGCGACACTTGTAAATATGGGACAGCAGCAAAATCAATGGGTGTTGCGGTGGAACACCCACCACACCACCCATTGCCCTCCCCTTTCACGCTAAGTGTAGCGTGAAAGGGTATATAAACACAACAGAATAGGGGGTCTATTGGTCGACAGCACAAGATTAGAGAAAAGGAAAAGTAGTGTGTGAAATATCGAACCCATACATAGTCAGAGCAGAGCACGGAAAACCATCAAACCGACTCAACCAAAGAGACCAAAGTTGAGAGCAAAGTCACCTCTCACGATCAGTTTATATCATGTGGTCTCCACCAAGACCCGAGGTATGCCTCTTGATCGTAGAGACTTCCTCGTTAGTGTAAGGCTCTATTGCTCATTTGGGTTGATAAAGAGAAGTCCAAAAGTCACGTGACAGACTGTGACCACCAGACAGAAGAAGTGCAGTGCAAAGAAAAATGTGAAATTTAAAAGGAGATTGTGTGAAGAGTACGATATAATTCACTCATTTCTACACATCTCAATTAAAAAGGTGTGTGAACAAAAAATATATACCAAGCAGTGCCAACTAGTCACTGTTGAATGAGGGTCAACATGTTTCAGCCTTCACGGGATTATAGCCCACGGCTTTCTTCAGGACCTATATAAATTAATGCTACTGCATTCAAATGATGGATTCCAAATAGTGCATATATAACATGTGAAAACTTAGCATAAGAAGAAGTAATCAATACAACCTCACTTTGTCCTAATCCTCTATATCACAGGATGCTAGCATCACCTGAGGAGAAAGGACAGTTAACACACATAGTAGACCAATTCAGAAAAAATGTGCCGTCTACACACAAGCAAATTTAACTTAAAAGTGCCTGGTTAATTGCTGTGAAAGAGACAACGCAATGCTTACCCAACGTGATCAGGGATTGCACCTCACCTACCCTGGAACCTGGCTCAGGTTAAGGAGGCCCCGCTCTAAATCATGGGTAAAAAGAAACAAAAACATCTTTTTTTAATATTATTTATTTTATAATTATTTAATGCCACATTGGAACAACAAAGAGCCAAAATGTACTCCTAGTTGTTCAAACGCGTTAAGTTAAACGCAACAAACTCCTAACACCCTCAAAGTGCTCTCCCATACAGTGCAGATAACCCCTCCCAGTGAATCAACTCTTTGAAGTGATATTGTTATTACAAGTACAAAGTATAGGCTGGCTAGTATCCCTGGCTAGTAAGAGACCAGAACAAATCATCATCTGTCTCTTTAACAACTACCGAAAAATGACAGCCATTCTACCTAGTTGTGCTATTCAGGTGTCTTAGTTCTAAAGAGTGAGGCGCGCTTGTAAGCATGCCTCATACGAACTCTACTAAAGACTAGTGAGTGAAAAAGAAAACAGAAAAGACCGAGATTTGGGCGCTCGGTTAACAGCACAACTCACCTGTCCGTCGTTGCCCCTGGCTTTCCTAAGCAGGGTGGGAGGCAACGTACCGGAACCGGGAGTGTGTTCAAATACTGTCACCACACAGAGCACGCCTTACGCTGCGTAGCAGGAGACTACGGTGGGCGCCGTGTCCAAATGGATAGAACTACAGAAAAAACTACAGAAAAAACGGCATGCCTAATGGGAGATGTAGTTAAACGCTATCAGTGTGCTTCAAGAATCACGCCTTCCGCTGCGTAGCTAGAGACTGCGGTCAGCAACATGTCCAAATTAGTAGAACTACAAAAAACGGCATGCCTCATGGGAGATGTAGTTAATCGCTGTCGGTACGCTTCAAGATTAACTACGCGCAAAGCCTGAAAAAATACAGACCACTGTAGATACAGGGTTGCCGTTGCATTTAACCCTCGATAAACTTGCCAAACTGCAGTTTTGCTCTATGTCTATTCCAATCTCGAACAGACCCGAGAGTCCCAAATCAATACCATCTACTGGTCAGGTGTCATATACTATTCTGACTGGGCAAAGTCAATTATAGCGTTATAGTGGGAGGAGAGCTCATTATGTATACTCTGCTTTCTGGGTAATGTACTTAGTGCACGTCGTGTATTGTAAACCGCTTATTTGCATGCTGGTATACCGCAAAGGTTTAATAATTGGTAAGCTCATCTCTATTAGTTTAAATTTCGTTGCAGTAGTTAACATCTAGTGTTCCTATTGTCTGCTTGATGGGTAATATGGTGTATTGTAAAAAGCTCATTTGCATGCTGATGTCCCGCAAAAATCAATAGTTGATAAGCTCTCCTCTGTTAGTTTCTATTCTGTTGCAGTAGTTCACAACTAGTGTTCCCTCTCGAAGTCCTAAAAGTAAACACAGTATTGTAACGAAGGGCCGAGGTTAGTTCATCGTCCATAGTATCAATAAACAGCATATGTGATCAACTTAAGACCCGGAGTACCACGATGCCTCATACTGCTGCCCCGCACAGTTGTGCAACGCCACTCCTTAATATTGGATGCTCGTCCAGGGAATATCATCGTTTAATCCCAAAGTGTCACAACATAGCCTATGGACCCATTTTTGTTCTTTGGTGAACAAAAACCTGGAGATATCACTGATGTGTTGTGGAATGATCGGTTTCTCCAGTATTGTCCAATGAAACTCATCTGCAGTGTGATTGGCTTCTGTATAATGCCTGGTGAGTTTTGTGTTGGATTTGCGGCACCTGAAGGTGCTCTTATGCTCTGACATGCGCAGCCTCACCTTTCGGGTGGTCATACCCACATATCTCGTCTTACACGGGCATGTGAGTAAATAAATAACATTACTGCTGTTGCAGTTTGTGAAGTGGGTCTGCATCCAAGGTCTATCAGTCCCAATATCCACCGAAGAACTGTGGGTGGTTTGTGGACACACCGAACAAACCCCAAAGGGATGGTGTCCTGTCACTGCTGGCAGGTCCCATAAAGTACCTAGTGGTCTACTGGGCCCAGTTGGTGGTCGTGTATGGACCAATCTGTCCTTGATGTTGCCTGATCTTTTAAAACCAAAGAGTGGCATCGCTATTTTCTCCTGGCAACTGTTTAATATCCGCCAGTGTTTTTTGATGCTTTTCTTTACATCATTGGATAGTGTGCAGAAAGTACTGACCATCGTGAGACGTTCCAATGGTGGCTTTGGTACAGGCGGTTCCAACAGTGCTTCCCGATTGTTATTCGAGGCCCTTTTGAGAGACCGTTTGACCAACTTGCGGGGATAGTGTCTCTCCATAAGTTGCTCTGATAGTAAATTAGCATGTTTGGTAAAGCCATCTGTTGTCGAACAGTTCCTACGCACCCTCAGAAACTGGCCGTAGGGTAAATTATCCCTAAGGGCCTTTGGGTGCTGACTGTCATAACGCAAAAGCGAATTGCGTGCCATGGGCTTGCGGTATAATTCACTGCCTAAGCCCTCAGGGATTACAAAAATCGATAGGTCCAGAAATGCCAAACGGCTCTTGTTCACTTCAACCGTGAACTTCAGATAGTCATTCCGTGAGTTAAGCCACTGATGAAAATGGCCAATGGACTGTTGATCTCCTCTCCATACCACCAAAACATCATCAATATACCGCTTCCATAAGCGGATTGATGAAAAAAAGGGGTTGGTGGGGGCCAAGACGTGTTCCTGCTCGAACGCATGGACATATAGATTCGCTAAGCTGGGCGCGAAAACGCTGCCCATGCTGGTCCCTGACGTTTGCAGATAGATGGTGTTCTCAAATTTAAAAAAGTTCTCCTTCATCGCCATTCTGGCCAGCGTCATAATTAAGGGTACAGGTGTAATAGACTGTAAGTCGGTACCCTCTAGGATGGATCGTATTGTATCCAGTGTCTCATCTTGGGGAATGGATGTATATAGAGATTCGACATCGAAGGAGACTAAAAAGTCTCGCTCCGGGTCGAACTCTACCGTGGGAAGCAAACGCAGGACATCCTTGGTATCCTGCAGATACGTCGGCATCTTCTGGACGATCGGTCTTAGGAAGTGGTCCACAAACATAGACAGTGGTTCCAAAAGGGAACCCTGTCCCGAGATGATTGGTCGCCCAGGTGGAGGTCTCTGGGCCTTATGTACCTTTGGCAGTACATAGAAATAGGGAATGACGGGAAATTTGGTCTGAAGGAACTGTGCTTCGTGGTTGGTGATCCAACCTTCACAAAGAGCATCTTCGGTGATTTCACCGATAGATTTAAGCAGTCTATCAGTAGGATCATGACTTAGAGCCCTGTAAGAACGCTCATCGCCCAATTGGCGGAGGCATTCTGCTCTGTATTCAACGGTATCCAGGATAACGATGGAACCCCCCTTGTCTGCAGGTTTGATGGTAATTTCTTCTGCTCTAGACAAGGAAGTAAGTGCCTGCCTCTCATCTCGTGGTAAGTTACTAAACCTCTCCCTCCTTGTGTTACACATGGCGCTGATCTCGCACGTGACCGCTTTTTCGAAAGTGAGAACTTGTGGAGGAACCAGGTGTGTAGGAGGGTTGAATGTTGACTTTACTCTGAGCCCCGTGTTTTGTTCATTCTCTTCAGGATCAGTTATTGTTTTGTCCCTGAAAAAGTGATGAAGCCTCAATTTTCTAAAAAACTGTGCCAATTCGCATTGGATCTGAAAAGAGTCCCCTGTGGAAGTGGTGACGAAGCCAAGGCCCCTGTTGAGAACAGACAGCTCGTCTGTTGACAGGATACGCTTGCTCAGATTCACTACGAGGTTTGGTTGGCACTGCCCGCGGGTGGAGCCGAGTTCTTCCTCGTGTTGCTCCGCGTCCCGGCATGAGGACCTGAGGTTAGATCCCAATGAACTTGGGCTTGTGCGTTTCTTCGCCTGCCTCGCGTTCTTGGGGGGCCATACCCTAAAAAAGACTGGTTGTCAAATTCTGGTTGGTATGCTGTCATGGGTGGTGGAAAAGCCAACACAAAACTCACCAGGCATTATACAGAAGCCAATCACACTGCAGATGAGTTCCATTGGACAATACTGGAGAAACCGATCATTCCACAACACATCAGTGATATCTCCAGGTTTTTGTTCACCAAAGAACAAAAATGGGTCCATAGGCTATGTTGTGACACTTTGGGATTAAACGATGATATTCCCTGGACGAGCATCCAATATTAAGGAGTGGCGTTGCACAACTGTGCGGGGCAGCAGTATGAGGCATCGTGGTACTCCGGGTCTTAAGTTGATCACATATGCTGTTTATTGATACTATGGACGATGAACTAACCTCGGCCCTTCGTTACAATACTGTGTTTACTTTTAGGACTTCGAGAGGGAACACTAGTTGTGAACTACTGCAACAGAATAGAAACTAACAGAGGAGAGCTTATCAACTATTGATTTTTGCGGGACATCAGCATGCAAATGAGCTTTTTACAATACACCATATTACCCATCAAGCAGACAATAGGAACACTAGATGTTAACTACTGCAACGAAATTTAAACTAATAGAGATGAGCTTACCAATTATTAAACCTTTGCGGTATACCAGCATGCAAATAAGCGGTTTACAATACACGACGTGCACTAAGTACATTACCCAGAAAGCAGAGTATACATAATGAGCTCTCCTCCCACTATAACGCTATAATTGACTTTGCCCAGTCAGAATAGTATATGACACCTGACCAGTAGATGGTATTGATTTGGGACTCTCGGGTCTGTTCGAGATTGGAATAGACATAGAGCAAAACTGCAGTTTGGCAAGTTTATCGAGGGTTATATGCAACGGCAACCCTGTATCTACAGTGGTCTGTATTTTTTCAGGCTTTGCGCGTAGTTAATCTTGAAGCGTACCGACAGCGATTAACTACATCTCCCATGAGGCATGCCGTTTTTTGTAGTTCTACTAATTTGGACATGTTGCTGACCGCAGTCTCTAGCTACGCAGCGGAAGGCGTGATTCTTGAAGCACACTGATAGCGTTTAACTACATCTCCCATTAGGCATGCCGTTTTTTCTGTAGTTTTTTCTGTAGTTCTATCCATTTGGACACGGCGCCCACCGTAGTCTCCTGCTACGCAGCGTAAGGCGTGCTCTGTGTGGTGACAGTATTTGAACACACTCCCGGTTCCGGTACGTTGCCTCCCACCCTGCTTAGGAAAGCCAGGGGCAACGACGGACAGGTGAGTTGTGCTGTTAACCGAGCGCCCAAATCTCGGTCTTTTCTGTTTTCTTTTTCACTCACTAGTCTTTAGTAGAGTTCGTATGAGGCATGCTTACAAGCGCGCCTCACTCTTTAGAACTAAGACACCTGAATAGCACAACTAGGTAGAATGGCTGTCATTTTTCGGTAGTTGTTAAAGAGACAGATGATGATTTGTTCTGGTCTCTTACTAGCCAGGGATACTAGCCAGCCTATACTTTGTACTTGTAATAACAATATCACTTCAAAGAGTTGATTCACTGGGAGGGGTTATCTGCACTGTATGGGAGAGCACTTTGAGGGTGTTAGGAGTTTGTTGCGTTTAACTTAACGCGTTTGAACAACTAGGAGTACATTTTGGCTCTTTGTTGTTCCAATGTGGCATTAAATAATTATAAAATAAATAATATAAAAAAAAAGATGTTTTTGTTTCTTTTTACCCATGATTTAGAGCGGGGCCTCCTTAACCTGAGCCAGGTTCCAGGGTAGGTGAGGTGCAATCCCTGATCACGTTGGGTAAGCATTGCGTTGTCTCTTTCACAGCAATTAACCAGGCACTTTTAAGTTAAATTTGCTTGTGTGTAGACGGCACATTTTTTCTGAATTGGTCTACTATGTGTGTTAACTGTCCTTTCTCCTCAGGTGATGCTAGCACCCTGTGATATAGAGGATTAGGACAAAGTGAGGTTGTATTGATTACTTCTTCTTATGCTAAGTTTTCACATTTTATATATGCACTATTTGGAATCCATCATTTGAATGCAGTAGCATTAATTTATATAGGTCCTGAAGAAAGCCGTGGGCTATAATCCCGTGAAGGCTGAAACATGTTGACCCTCATTCAACAGTGACTAGTTGGCACTGCTTGGTATATATTTTTTGTTCACACACCTTTTTAATTGAGATGTGTAGAAATGAGTGAATTATATCGTACTCTTCACACAATCTCCTTTTAAATTTCACATTTTTCTTTGCACTGCACTTCTTCTGTCTGGTGGTCACAGTCTGTCACGTGACTTTTGGACTTCTCTTTATCAACCCAAATGAGCAATAGAGCCTTACACTAACGAGGAAGTCTCTACGATCAAGAGGCATACCTCGGCTCTTGGTGGAGACCACATGATATAAACTGATCGTGAGAGGTGACTTTGCTCTCAACTTTGGTCTCTTTGGTTGAGTCGGTTTGATGGTTTTCCGTGCTCTGCTCTGACACACTACTTTTCCTTTTCTCTAATCTTGTGCTGTCGACCAATAGACCCCCTATTCTGTTGTGTTTATATAGTCTTGTTATGGGGATTAGAATTTGGGCAGGTCTTTAAATATTTTTCCCTCAGACCCTTTACCCAGGTGGCAGTTTTGATAGCGTGAAAGGGTGCCTTATTTACAAGGAAGCGTTCAGCCACGTTAAGTGGCCTAACGCTGCCTTGTAAATAAGGTGAAGTCCATATCGCCAGCACAACGTGCAAAAATTTGACGTTTTGGTGGCGATAGGGGCTTGTAATTATGCCCCAAACTGTGTGAATGTCTGTATGGGTAAGTAAGATCATGTAGTAGTAGATGTATTTGTAAGTGAGATGGTGTGTTAGTAACTGTGTCAATGAGGTAGTGGCTTAGTGAGTGGTTGAAGGGAGGAGTCTCTGGGTGCATGAGTTGTGTAATCTGTGTATGTGTGAATGCGTCAGTGGCGGCACAAGACTCTACCATGGTGTATAGTTCTACAGTGTAAATTTGCTGAACTACACTGCAAGTTATAATTACAAAATTAATTAAACAAAGTGGTGGCAAACAGTACCAAGTGCTTTTTATGTATAAAAACACTCTCTACGGGTATGTCTAAGGAATATCTCTGTTGTCGAACAAGTCTTTTGAGACTTCTAAACACGTACAACTACAGCCACTATTGAAAAATAGAAAGAACATACATATATGGTAGTATTTTATTTTTAAAATTACAGAAACATAACAATACACATTGCTTATACTGTAGCAATAAATCACAATATAGTAAAACATTTCATTTTCCCATTTTTTTTTTACTGTTCTGAGCTTTCATAATTCTCCTCCATAAACAAGGGTTTGTATGAAACATCATCTTTGAGCAGAGGGGGAAAAAAAACAATAGATTGTAAAAGAAAAAATTGCACTGTATTTCAATCAATCAAGGAGTCTAAAGTGCGCTACTCACCCGTGAGGGTCTTAAGGTGCTGGTTGCAATTTGAGCAGCTCCTTGGACATCTGAAGAGGCAGGTTTCGAGATCCTTTCTGAATAGGTGCAGTGTCGGGCTTCGTCAGAAGCGTTAGGAGGAGTTTGTTCCAGGTCTTGGTTGCGAGGTAACAAAAGGATCTGCCACCTGCTCTGGTCCTGTGGATGCGGAGGACCGTGGCTAGGGCTAGGTCAGCAGAGAGGAGGTTTATTTTGGAGGCATGGAAGGAGATTCGTTCGTTGAGGTATTGGGGTCCGGTGTCATGGAGGGCTTTGTAGGCGTGTTTGAGCAGTTTGAAGGGTATTCTTTTTTTCGACAGAGAGCCAGTAGAGGTCGCGGAGGTGTTGGGTGATGTGGTCATATTGTGGGATGTTGAGGACGAGTCTGGCTGCGGTGTTCTGGACGGTCTGGAGTTTGCAGAGCAGTGTTTTATTGATTCCCGCGTAGAGCGCGTTTCTGTAGTCCAGTCTACTGGTGATGAGTGCATGGGGGACGGTCTTCCTGGATTCGGGGTGATCCATTTGAAGGTCTTGTGGAGTATGCAGAGGTTGTTGAAGCATGTGGAGGAGACTGCGTTGATCTGCTGGTTCATGGTGAGTTAATAGTCGAGTATAACGCCGAGGTTTCGAGTGTGGTCCGTAGGGGTGGGCGGGTTACCCAGAGCGGGGCGCCACCAGGTGTTGTCTCATGCAGAGGGATAGGTGACACTATGCATTGCACTCACTAAAATTCATGAATCAATTGTTTTATCTGGAGTTACTACACTAGTGTAAACACACCTATGTAAGAAATGTTTTTTTTAAATTATTATATCTTGTAGAATACTACAATTACATTTAAACCACTGTTTAGTTTTGGAGATCTTCTTGAAAACATCACCCCGACTGCAGAATCCCATTCAGTAGTTTGGATTCCACAAATAGTGCATAGAAGTTTGGTTGGAGAAACAAAAGGGGAGAATTTCATAGTTTCAAAGGCAGTTTTTGTTTGAACTTAAGGCTGCTGCCATTGGAATATGTCACCATCATCCTTTTTCCCTTTCATTAAAAAAACATAAACGGCAGCAACACAGTCATACATGAATAAAATACATAAAATCAATTACATAAACGCGCATTTAAAAACAATCAAAAGTTATTAAAAAGTGTAAAAATAAGTTGCGACAGTCTCAACCCAGATACATGAAAATCTGGGGCAACGCTGGGGAGAAGCAATCACCCTCCCTTATGCACGGATCTTCTTAGACCTCCTATGTCATATTGCTTGTTCTGCATACTCTCAGCGCTGCGTTGCGATTCCTAAAACCATCAATTTACAGAGTGGATTAATCCAACGGGATCGTTGCTTTGTGTAGCCTATGCAGAAAAGTAAAACATGCTCAATGGACTCTGCAGCCACACAGCATGTGTTGGATCTGTCTAGCTCCTTTTTCCAATGACAAGTAAAAGTCACTAATGGTGATGTGCCAGTCTGAACCTCACAAAACGTGCTCCTACAGAGGGTTTATTTACAATGTCTAGATTTATACCAAACCCAAAAGCGCATTTAAATGAAAGAAAAGCATCAATCAGACTATCCGAGGTTGTCCTTGAAAGTTGCTCTCCGAACACAAAATTCCAATAGGCCGCTTTGAGCTTTCCACTGCATTGCGTGGGAGATCTAGAGGGTTTGACCGGAAGCCCCCTAAGACTAACGTATAACACCAGGGGGCAGATTTATGTTCCCTGGCGCATCCCTGCAAATCAGCAGGGAAGCGCCAGGGAAGATGCGTCACACAAGTTTGCCCTTGCGCCACCGCAGTTGCGCCGCATTTACAATGCGGTGCATCGTGGCGCAAGGACAAGCAGATGCGTGACGCATTTGTGCCGTAAAGGCGGCGCATTGATGGAGTTGCGTCGCAAGCGCGACGCAGCTCCAGTAAGGCTCTGGGGTGCCCTATCGTTACAATGCTGCGTCAATCCTTACGCCTGCTTCAAGCAGGCGCAGGGTTTTGACGCAGCATGGGCTCAAAAGTGACTGAGTGAAATCTTGTAGATTTCACTCAGCCACTTTTAGGAGGCGTTGGAACGCGTCCCCCCTGCGCAGGAACGCCTACTTCTGGCGCAAGGCTTTACAACGTGACGCATCTCCCAGATGCGTCAGGTTGTAAATACCCTGCAGCCAGGCGCAGGGTTTACGCTGCTGCTGCGTCACAAAAGTGACGCAACGGCGGCGTAAAAGTGGCTCAAGTCCGACATAAATCTGCCCCCAGGTCTTTATGAAAGCACACCAAGGGATCCTATCGGCACACAAACTCTCTATCAAGCCTCGAGGCCATTCCCTGTAGGGCTCTAAGTCCTCCGTTGCCCACACTCTAGACCAATATTGGATCAGTCTCAAAGCTGCAGTATCGGGAATGGATCTCAGATTCAGGTCCATACGGAAAGGAAGTGTGGGGGTACTTTGAGGAATTGTTAATAGTGACTCGAGGAAAATATTCTCTGCGCTTTCTAGCATCTCAAAGTTGCAATGGCCCCAAATATCTGCCCCATAAAGGGCCGCCTGCATGCTTGACTTCTGTACATTTTGATAGGGGAGAAATGCGAAAAGAAGGCGCCCCATTCGCAAATCTTATTATAGATCCAGCACATTGTTTTAAGGACAAAGAGCTCTTCCTCAGCTGAGCTGCCCATCGATGGGAGTTTTCCAGTCCCTCGAGGGACTCCCCTTCTAATAGTAGAGTTCTTTTTATTTTGCCCTTGCGATTCCCAAACACCATATGCTTTGTTTTGTTGTTGTTAATTCCAGCACATGATCTCTGCAATATACCGAGAACTTCTCGAGCAGTATGGACAAACCTCAGGGGCTTTTAGATAGCAAAAAAGGTGTCATTGGCAAATAACATGGGGAGAGGATGTTGCCTTGATGCTAGAGAGGTAGACCTCGAAGCTGGAGAACCGGGTACGAGTCTCGGCAACGACGCTCAACATCCTGTGATTCTGGGCAAATCACTTAATCTACCCATGTCTAACAAAAATGAATGTGTCCTCATGTAACGAAAGTGGTGCTCATGTAAAGAGCTCTGATACCCGATGTCTCAGGTCTAGTTCGCGCTATATAAAACTAAAAAAAGGAAAAATGCAGTATGTCTTCGAATCTGTAATTTTGGGGAACTTATTCTCACAATTAAAAAGATACGGTAAGCACTCGTTGATAAATAAAAGGAAAAGCATGTGAGCCAGTACACACCCTTGGAACACTCCTCTTTGTATTGGTATTTTGTCTGTCAGTTCACCGGCAGATCCCCATGTTGCCCTGTCTTCGTTGTCAGTATACAGTTCCTAGATTAGGATCAACAGGCCTCTTGTGAACCCTATTTTGCACAGCCTCCCATCAATAAGACTTATGGGTCTGTAGTTACTCGGGGTAGCTCTGTCTCCATTCTTGTGGGTCAGTACTATTATGGCCCCCTTCCAGGAATCTGGAATGTGGTCCCCTGCCATCAGGGCATTGGAAACGGTGTTAATATATGGGCCCCATATCTGCGATTTATTTTGGTAGAGGCCGACAAAGATTTTTTTCTAAGTCTGGGGCTTTCACAGATTTCTGAGCTAGGATAGCTAGGGTGCTTTCTTTGAGTGTAAATTCAGTTTACTCTTTATTCCCACAATCTGCAGGAGATATTGATAAATACATTTTCCTTTCAGCTGATGCGGTCATTGCCTTGTAGAGGTCCCCAAAATATGAAATCCATTCCTCAGGGGGTATGTGGCAGTCCAGCATCGACTTGTCGGTGTGCCCGTTCTGGGATACCAGCTGCCAAAAATGCTTGCTATCTTTCGCTCTAGTTGCCATCGATACGTTTTCCCAAACTCTCTCTTGCTACAGCATCTTACATGCCTTTATAGTACTGGCGTACTCCCTCCGAGCCAAAGCAATCTGAGATCTGTCCTTGCCTTTGAAGGTGCAGATAAGAGCACCCTTTGCACTTCTACAGCTATGATCATACCATTCATTAGAGCTCGCTGGTTTAGGAGCCCGATTCTCCCTGCAGGTTCTTACAAATAAGAGGCGCAGTCTGCTGAAAGGTTGTTCTGGGCAGCCACTATATGGCCTGGGGTAAGTTATTTTTACAGCCATACAGTACATTTATTCAATTTGAATTGATATAGCTTAGCTAATAACTCCTCAGAGTGAGGAAGGCCTCCCATTTGACAGCATGCTAGTGACCACCATCAAATTGTTGTGTTTCGATTTAGATACCCGTATATAGGTTTCCCTGAATCATGTCCTTATATAGGCACAAATCGCTTTGCCATTATTTAGGCATAGAATCCCAGCCCTTATTTAGGCATGAGCCATGCTAACCAAATACAGGCATGGTCACCTACATTCGTCCATCCCACATCACAACGAGTTCTTAGAAACCAGACCCTTAAGCCGAACGGGACTTTCCCAAGCTAGGATTATTGATTATTCCAAGAACTCATCTATTATGCATGAACCACTATTCCTTAGGGGTTCATCCATGACGTCTTCTCAGACCCGACTTTAAATCAATGCTAGCATTCCTAAGCACCTTCCAGGTACAAATATACCTTCCCTTACCAGGTCAAACCACAGCAGGTTCGGAAGAGACCATATCCCGGCCTTACGCACTGACCAGACGTTGTCATCCCTGCTCGTAGAGAATCCAGCTTACAGTGTTCTGACTCCCTTCACAGGGTGTTAGAGACCCGGATAGAGATTCCCACCTCGCACATTCTAAAGGTATAGAGCCGACTAGAACCTAGAGGGACTCTTGGCATACTAAACTTAGTATATACCATACTATAGAAAACAGCACCTACTTTTAGCTCACACTACACTTAGGTTAGGTACACCGGGGTAGGACTATTTAGAAGCATCAGACAAGTATTCACATTTTAGCCTGTGTTATTTAAGTATGTATATTTGAATATATGTCATAACTAAAAGACAATGCTACTGCAGTATTATTTCTTCTTACTGCTTACGCTATGCGTATTACATCTTGCTTACTGTCTAATGATCGTAACAGCTCATATCTCTTACACGAGAAACAAGACTGTTCAATAAAACCTTTTATTGAAACACCCGTCTATCTATTTCTGTGTAACTCTGAAGAAACTAAGCATGCACGATTGACTGAGTGAAACTGTAACCTATTGATTACACAATTTTGAGCCGCGTTCCGATTCTAAGGGAAGCAAAGTTGTCATGTTCATGCGGTTGTCAGAGACTAATCCCTTCTTGTTCATTCGAGAAGCTTCTAGTGACCTCTGCGTTAGCTGGCACACAAAGTAATTAAGTTTAATGTACTCGATAGAGACATACTGACCTTTGTCCTATGCAAACACGATAGTGTATATTATTCCAAAGCGCAGAGCCTATAAGAGAAATAGGAACTACACTACAAAATTGGCAACATCTGACTCTTCTGGGGCCCCCTCACCTTATTCACCATCCTGTCCCAGAGTAATAGAATGGGAAAAAGGTCTCTATCATAGCGATCATTTACTCCCAGTTCTGATATCTCCTGCTGAATTCTTTTGTCCAGAAGGATGTAGTCAATGTTACTGCTTCTATTCCTTCTAGTAAAGGTGGTCTTCACTTTACGATCTGAAGGGAATCGCCCATTTCCAGGTCTTAAGCCATGCGTGACCTTAACATCTACAATGTGAAGTCCCACTGCACTTATTTTGGGTGATTTGCAAGAGGGACTAAGAGATGGGCTTACCCAAGAATGTTTCCCTTCCTTAATGAGGTCCAAGTAGGGTGCAGAGGGCTCAAAGCAGGAGTTGAAATCTTCAGCAATGATTAATCGATGGGACGGGGACAGGTCGACCAAAAATGCATTTAAGATTTTTAAGGTAATAGATGCCCTAGAAAAGGGTGCGGTTCTGTTGCAAATAGTTATCACCAAGTAGGGGCGGCTATTCTTAGATGTTCTACTTGGGGCTGGTATGTCAGGTGAATCGATGTATATCCCTTTTATATTGCCGCCCAGGGAAATCTTAGACCATATAATAAGCCCCCCCGCAGGACTGCGCACCATTGAGTGAGTGGCATGAATATTGCATGAATTAAATCCTTGCCTATAAACATTAGACATTCCCCTGTCCACGTCCTGCAGCTGAGTCCTATCCCGGCGACTTTCCATGAAGTAAGTAGAGGGAAGCCCAGGGCAATGTCCCATATGATGTGGCCTCTTGGAGAGGGCAACCAGGCTCAAGTGGGCCTTCTGATGTCACAGGGCCATCTCTACTGGAACCTTCAGAGTCACCCGCATTCTGCGTATGGGACAAACTGAAGAATTCATAGGACCCACTTCTAGAACCCAATGCATGCGGGCCCATGCTTGATGGGAACAGAGGTGTGAGTTAGGATTTCAAGAATGCCAAGCGGGAGCACGTGGGTGCTTGGCGTGGCACCTCCTGCTGCTTTGGGAATTGTATTATTAAAGGTGTTGCTTGGGCAGATGCTAGCAGAAGACACTGACTCTCCGCTACCCTTGCCGATAAGATCGCGATGTTTGCGAGATGGCAGTGGCTGGGTTACTTGTGTATGTGCGATCGATGCCTTCTCACATGGTCCGTGACTGGCTACCCTCCCCTCCCAGCTTCCCACACCACACCTTGAAGGATTGACATCAGCAGGTTGTCTTTGGAAGGCGGGGGGTCAGGGACCCCTCCGGCCGTATTTATTATACAAAAACAATAAAGGGTGAAATATCAACATTACATCAATATGTTAAGAAACACAAAATGCATCACATTAGATCTACAGTATTGAAGAGAAATATCACAAGCTAACCTTAACAAAAGTCTAATACAGCGTGTTTCCTATCCGAATCTAACATCCTGCCTGAATTTTGCATTCTAACATTTCTGGCCCGACGGCAAGGTCGCTAACCGGTGTCAAGTCCTACTAGCCACGCCCTTACCTACAGGTGCGCATGCGCGACAGGGGACCGCCTACCCCGTCGGCATCGTGAACTCCATTTAACCAACAAGGAGGGCCCTTACACTCTGCGTCATTTGCTGACGTCATGATGTATGTGCGGGGTGGCTACCAGCCTAAGGAAAGCGTGACTCCCTCCCCCGCATCTTTAGCAGCTAGCGGATTTTCCTGCCCCTGAAGTTCTAGGAGGGACCACTGGCCCCTCCCCCTGGGCCGTCCCCTCCGTGGATGGTGACGCCCCCCCCTAGGACTTTAAATTGCTGCTCACTGATCATGACCTTACCGCCACAGGCCAGCATTGTTTCCCGACGATCTGGCCCCCCCACAACTCCTGCCTGAAGGTCATCCCTACCTCAAAAAGCCCTTCAACCAAGCTAGGATATTATCACACCATATTGTATTCCCTGCCTCAGTCAAATGGACCCCATCTTGTAGGTACAATGCCTCCCCCCAAATAGTCCCGTGTGGGATGGTCTGTAAGTGCGTGGTTCGGAAAAGTTTTTCTAACTTGGTATTGATCCTCTTTACCGAGTGATTCAATGCCCTGACGGAATCACCCCCACGCCACTGCAGCCGCGGTATCAGCTGGGACCAGACTACAGTGCAGTCAGGGCACACCCTCCGTACCCACCCCGCTGCTGAGATGATCTCTTCCAAGAGGACCCTCCTACCCAGTCTAGCAAGGTCATTCCCCCCCAGATGAGGAATCACCACCGCCGGTGGTGCTGCATGTTGGACGACCAACTCCGCAAAGAATCCCCGAAACTGACTGAGACAGAGACCCCCCCTCCCAAAGAAGGAGATGAACCAACCTTTGTGATCTAGCTCCCTTCTGCCCTTGCCTGTAAAAAAGACATTTTTTGCACGATTAACATATGAATGACCAACAATCCAAACCCTGCCTGACCGCGTCCTGTGTTCCTGACTGTTCACGCCACGATGAGTCGCCGATGAATCCTGATGATGACCCGAAGCAAGCTCTCCGCCTGCGTCACAGAGCGAAGGAACTGCAAAACCAGAAAAAACAACCCAATGTCAGCAAAACTCTAGGTACTTTACAACATGTGTACCCGCACATACTGTTTGTAGCAATTGGAATTGGGTGACCATCTCCCAATTCTTCTAACACTGTTCACATGCAGACCCCTTGTGATTACCTCCGTGGCTGCGCCTATCCTAAAGGAGTGTGTGCCAAATTCCTTCGGGCCAAGGCCCTCCCTGGCAATAGTCAACTCCATGACTCTTCTGAACTGGTATTTGGTTAAAGGGGTGCCGTCAGCGTGTAGTAGGAGCGACCCACCCAACAGTCCACCTCGCTGCCTGATGAAAGTCTCCACATGGTGTACCGGGCAGCAAGGATTAGCCCTCGCCCTGTGAAGGACCACAGTCTCCCCCCGCGACTCCTGATCAGTTTTTGATCTCCAAATTGTCACCCACAATGTGTCTCCCTGTAATGTTGTGTTCAGGAATTGGATACCCCCCTGCCTATCTGCCTTGGAGGCTGCCAGCAACTCGCTCAGCCTCAACGCTCCATAAAAGGCTCATGTGAAAGCTGCTTTAAACAGACGTCATGCAAAGCAGGCACGAGTGCATCGGCCGCATTATTAAGGACATTATTAAGGACGCCTGGTACGTGTTTTGCCCTGAATATAACATTCAATTTCAAGCATCTCAACACAATCTCCTTCAAGAGATTGATGGGTGGATGAAGCCGAACTACCTCCGCCTCAACGGCAATAAGACGGAAGTTCTTATTGTTGGCCCCTGTCCCTCCATCTGGACATCCGCTTGGTGGCCCTTAGAACTGGGCTCTGTCCCTGTCCCGGTTGAAACAGTCAAGAACCTCGGCATACTCCTTGATTCTAATCTAGCCTACACTAATCATGTGGGTAATGTGGCTGGTAAATGCTATGGTATCCTGAAGGTCCCGAGGAAGGTCCTGGACCTACTGCCTCCTAGCGCCAGAAAAACAATGATACATGTCTTGGTTACCTCCCATTTAGACTATAGGAACTCCCTCCTATGCGGACTAAGTAAAAAAGGTCTAATGCAGTTGCAACGCGTCCAAAATGCAGCTGCTAGGCTTGTCCTGAACCTCCTAAGAAGGGCCTCTGGGAAAAATGCCCTGCGTTCCTTACATTGGCTTCCGATAAGAGAACGAATTACATTCAAAACGATGTGCATTACCCATCGCATTGCTCATTTAAAAGCACCTTCTTATCTACAGGCACTGCTTCCAGTCTATCGACCTTCACGCCCTCTTAGGTCGATGGGCAATATGTTATTAGTTGCTCCACGGATTCACAGAGCAAGGATGGGAGGACGGTCCTTCAGATACCTTGCCAGTAAAAGCTGGAATGACCTTCCCATCGAATTGAGAATGGAACCGTCCGAAACTAGGTTTAGACAAAGGTTGAAAACCCATCTTTTTCCCAAAACATAATTTAGTATAGTTTCTCCTGCACTTTACTCCACCGCCATGAACGTTGCTTGTGTGATGTTAGTGGAACTGTCAGCGCGGGGACGCACTGTTCCGTGTGCAACCATGCGCTTAACAAATGCCATTAATAATAATAATAATAATAAGAGGCGGAGTATGAACCTACAGCGTGCCGCTTGCTGATTGATACACTCCACCACCGTCATGTTGTCTGACCAGAATATCACTGATTTGTTACGCAGATGTTCTGGCCAGACCATTGATGCAACCCAAATGGGGAACAGCTCCAGATAGCCAATGTTGGTTGTCAAATCGCTGTACACCCATTCGTCCGGCCACCTGTGGGTGACCCACTTGGTTCCCAGGATGGCACCAAACCCAACACTCCCAGCAGCGTCAGTCCATAAACCTAACTCCGCTGAAGTAGTGGGGGGGCCGGACCACACAACGCTGCCATTGAAGCCCTCCAGGAATGCCATCCATATCTGCATGTCCTGGCGTACCTCAAGTGACAGTCTAGTGCGGTGGTGTTTTTCTCGCAGACCTTTCATAGCCTGCGCAATTGAGCGAGAAAAGGGGCGAGCCATTGGTATCACCCTCAACGCGAAATTCAACTGGCCCACTGTGTCCTGAAGCTGTTGTAAAGAGATCTTCTCTTTGGCCAAGCACGCGCGTAGTGCCGCGTTGAATTTTGACACCCTCTCATTTGGGAGCCTGAAACAACCCTCCACAGAGTCTATTTCAATGCCCAGAAATTCTAAGCAAGTAGCTGGCCCCACGGTCTTCCCCGGTGCCAGCGGGACCCCAAGAGCCCGCATAAGCACGCAAAATTCCTGCAATGCCCGCGCACACTCCTGAGACCCAGCCGCGCCAAGGGAGAGAAAGTCATCCAGGTAGTGCATGCCCGGTTGCCTGCCTCATTACCCATTCCAAGAAGGAACTGAACGTCTCGAAATAGGCACAAGAAATTGAACAACCCATAGGCATGCATTTGCCCATGTAATATTTCCCATCAAACTTGGACCCCAAAAGGTGGTGATCCCCCTGATGTACAGGGAGAAGACGAAATGCAGACTCTATGTCAGACTTGGCCATCAATGCCCCTGAACCCAGTCCCCTAAGCAACTCCACCGCTTGGTCAAAAGAGGCATATTTAACACTGCAGACATTCTCATCTATAGCATCATTCAAGGATGCCAACTTGGGGCTGGGAGATTAAGAATGAGTCTATATTCGCCTTTCCCTTTTTTTGGGGACAACACCAAGTGGGGAACAAACAAAGTTGGGCACCGGCACCTCATCATAGGGTCCTCTATCCTACCCAAGCGTAATTCTTTTTCAAATTTTTTTTTTGCAGCCACTACCCCTGGGTTATGCTTTACAGACAGTTGGTTCCTGCACTCAATCTCACCTGTGTACCCTTCTGCCGGTATCCTGAAACCCCAAGAGAATCCCTCCTGAAGTAATTTAGCCGCTGCGTGATCTGGGTATCTGTTCAGCCAGGGAATCATTGCCACGACGTCAATGGGAGTGTGTGATACTAAACCACCCTCTTGTCTATTCAGGTTTCCTTCTCACCCTGGAGCCCTGGTTGCCACCCTTAAATCTGCAGGAGGTCTCGGGGTGTGAGGGGTGCCCACACAAGGAACAGGCGTGTTTGAACTTACATGTGCCCGCTGTTCTAGTGCAGGACCGTTTGTTGCAATCCCAACATACGCCTTTTTATCCCCCCAACCCTTACCCTTTCCTGGTACCTCACTTCCTTGGGCATGCCAAAAGGGCTGTTGGGGCTTGGCCGGGTATATTTTCTGTGCACTTCTTAATAGGGAGCATACCGGAAAACAGACACTTGCCAAATACCCTGCAAAACCAACGTATTATCAGTGCCACAAATAGTGAATGACTTCCGGGAACAGTGAGGAAGGAGTTAACAGACCGCATCCCCCCTGAAAAGTCCCGTAAAAAACCATGTGTGGCTGCGAAGGCACCCCCCTTTTGGCTTACAGAGCCCAGAGGTATACACTACAAAAGCGCTGTGAGCGCAATCACGTTAATCGGTCAATTTCAACTGGCCACAAGACTGGCAGATTACATGAAGCTTGCACAGTTCCCATTGCTGAATGCATGGAGGGAACTTTATGGCGCGTTCACGGATCCCGCCCACCACATTGATAATAACTATAACTATCATTATTCACTGCGAAATGCGTATATGGTGTATACCATGCTAGAAAAGTGAAGCGCCTCTATTAGTGCAGATATTTCCCTGTTTCAATACAATTATTGTAACCAGTGAGTTACATGCAATCTCATAATAGAGATGCCCTTGTTACACGGATTTATGAGAACAGCATGCCACATAACATGAAGGTAAATGCATGTGTGCTGCTGGGCTATTTCTCTCATTAATGTAATCAAAATTACTAATGGCCGGATCAGCTGGAATGACAGTCTCCCTAATGTAACTCCTCTCCGTCTACGATCAAGCTATCACGCTGTTATCTTGCTGAAGAATGCACGAGGGGCTGGCTATAACCATAATGCCAGATTTACAAATTACAAAGGGGAAACATGATTAACAACTCCTTTGAAAATATTTCCACGTTTATTCCTTCGCAGTCCCCTCATGCTATGTCCTGCATCTAGTCACAGGCCTGCCGCATCAGCCCACCATCGACTAGATGCCCAGGCGCCCTGCCACCTTTGCCTCGAAACGCCCGGCCCCTCGCACAGCTGTCAGGAGCGGATAAGGGAAGAAGCAGGTTGAGGTCTGATGGAACCGCACAAGATATCTTCCTGCGATGTTTACGTGATTATTATAGAAATTAATTTTGACTCCCCTAGTGTTCTCGAATTCTAATACATTATATCTGCCCCAGAGAAGGAAATAATGACTGGACCGATGTGTGCTAAAATTAAGGGTGTAAGGTGGAGCTCAGCCTCGGTGCCTTGCTCAGAAGTCGCCGCAGCATTATAAAACCACTAATACAGGAATTGCAGTTTAGCAAACTCTTCGAAAAGATTGCATATTTATATAGCGCGAAATCGCCCCAAGGGTATTGAAGAGCTTGCCTGAGCACCGTATCTTACACATTCAGTCACGGGGTGATTCCCTGCCCACATCGGTACTTAATCAAATCACTGGTAAGCTCCTCGAGGGGCTGTAGACGCTCTTAATGCCCCCAAAGGAGACACCAGCAATGTAAAAACATGCAGTGAAAGTAACCTTTCAATATCGCTGTGATGAATGCACACATGCGAAAGAACCGAAATTGCAGCCTTCCATAATTAAACGACTCTACACTCCCGCTCAAATCCCCCAAAATTCCCATCGGTACTACTTTAGAACATGGATAAGATTTAGGAGGGGTTTTTTTTTTTACGTTCCCTCCGCGCGAAAGCAGACAGCAGAAAAGAGAGTAACTCCTATGCGATCCTTCATGGAAGAATAGTAAACCACGGCGGGCCGCAGGTAATTCCCTACCCACATCGGTACTAAGACAAAATACCGGCAATCCTCAAACAAGGAAACAAACGCGTGCAATGAAATGACCATTTCCCAAAACAGCCCCCCTATCCCTGCACTGCACGCAAACTGTGAGAATATCCATTCCTTGCATACATATAAACATGCTAAAAACTGCCTCTGTGTGTGTTGTACAGCGTTATGCAACCCCACCCGGGCACTCCCAGCAACTTAACTTATATTGAAAAAATTGTGCTCCCGTTGCTCTCACAGGCTCCTGAGTTACAGAGCATAAATTAACCACAGGTGAAAGATATTGGGCGCATCACACACGCACCGATCCCCACACATACAATCTCCTGGTATCACGTGAGGTTATTTAGTGCAAATTGTCTACTCCTGTTTACAATAATGAGATATCGACAAATCATATTTTACGCTGCTCACCACCGGCCCGCTCCACTCTGCAGACTAACCCCCCAACCAAGGCAACGAACCTTTACAATCAATCAATAGGTTTAAGGGGTGAAGTGGGGCCCTCTATGGTTCTATGGGCATGGGATCTGGTGCAGTTAAACTCTATGTGAGAGTGGCCTGGCAGGGATGACCTTGCATCTTGCCCAACCAAATGATTTGCCAAATCGGGAGTAGACAAAATGAGCTCTACATTGTCAAGCCGAGGGCTGGTGTTTGCCATTCTTGTTGCACTCACGATATCATCTCGAATTAGTGAGCGGCGACCCCGAACATGGCAACTCCAGTGTTTAGCCTTATTTTTCAGGGGTCTTCTGTCTCTACAGCTAATGTTTAGTCAGCTTTGGGGCGTTGCTCATCGTAATATAGCCAAGAGTTACAAGGCTACTCTCACTTAAGCGTGGATTGCTTTTCAGATCCCTTCCCTATGGCCCTATAAGCAGGTGCATAGACGGCATCGGGTGCATATCCTCCTAGGGGGGAGGGCTTAGTGGCAAGGGTGCCAGTGATGTGATTGGTTAATGTATCGACCTCATAGCTTTTGTTCTCAGCAAAGGACTCTGCAAGGGGCAAGATTTGGGTTTCATGTGTAGTGTCGCGGTCTAGTTGACGCGCACTACGTTACAGCAGGAATGCGCGTAGCGGCCATATTGGACGCTACTGCGCATGCGCGAGTCAGCGCGATGCGAGAGAAGCGATCGGAGCCTGTTGCCCGGCGCTCTCTCGGATGTGTGACACCCAAACTGTAATAAAGGCACATTTATACTAGTCCTGCCTCCAGCACATCATTGGGGGGTACCAGCTTCATTACAGTGGCGACGAGGATGGGACAGAGCGGACCCTGTTGAACCCCAGTGAGGGAAGAGCCCCCAACCTGCAGGAAAACCGGAGGGGACGCCGTCCCACAAGGAGAGCAGACCAGGGAGGTAGAGGACGGACACCAGCACACAGGGAGAGCGCGGCAGTGGCAGACGGACACCAGAGGGAGGCACGTGAGAAGCAAGTGTGCCGACCAAGAGGCAGAGGAACGTAAGTGGGCGAACCGTAGCGAGGCGCAGCAGAGACCCTGGCAGAAGCGGGTGGAGACAGCGCAGGCAGCTCCGACGAGAACCCGACGAACCGAAGAAGGGGGGAGAGGACGTAAGCGCCAGGCAGCCCGAGGAAACAGGCGGAAGCCAAGATGAGTGCGCAGGCATCAGCATTAACGACGCCAGTCCCGCTCCTTCCAAGGCCAGGAGAACCCCAAATGAAATGGGAAGACTGGAGGGAGTACTTCAAACATTACCTCGAAGCACTGGAAGACGAGAACGAGGAGGCGTTCTCCAGCGCCAGGAGGAAGAGGATACTCTTACATAAACTGGGACCAGAAGGCATACGGGTGTTCCAAAACCTAACACCGGTCAACAGACCGGCAGCGGACAGCGACGTGTTCAAACAAGCCATTGAAGATTTGGACAACCACTATCGTCCCGCAGTTTGCACGTCCATCGACCGCTACAATTTCCAGCAGAGGAAGCAAGAAGCGGGGGAAATGATAGACGACTACGTGGCGGCGCTGAGGAAACTTGCGATAACATGTAAATATGGGGCATTACAGGACGAATTCATTAAGGACCAAATAGTAATGCATACGACAAGCAAGACAGTGCAAGATAAATTGTGGGCGAGTGGAGATGCGACGCTGAAAGACGTGATAGCCATAGTGAAAAGGGCAGAACTAACTAAGCGCTGCGCAGAAGCAGCAAAGAGAGACCAAGCCCCGAGACTCACGATAAATAAGATGGACGACGCGGACCAGTATGGAAGAGGAAAAACGGCGCCAGGAGAGTACAAAGGAACATACAAGGGGAAAGGAAAACTGTGACAACCGTGGAAGCAAGAAAAGGAAGGAACGTCGAGGTGCTACAGGTGCGGAAGCCCGAACCACGCGGCGCACGACAAACGGTGCCCCGCCTTCAGAGCCAAGTGCGCATTCTGTGGCCTGGTCCGCCACTACGAGAAGGTGTGTCGAAGGAAAGGGAAACAACGCGTGGTGAAATTCGTGACGCAGGACATAGGAGAGGAAGAAGAAGGTCAGGAGGAAGACGATGAAGTCCTATGTGTGGAAGACCAAGTACTGGGCATCGACGGGAGAAGAGCACGCAAGCCCCAGTGCGACATGCACATTGGAGGAGTAGGAATCACCATAGTGGCGGATTCAGGGTCTCCCTACACGATCGTCCAAAGATCCGTGTGGAACGAGAGATTCAAACCCACACTTGGCTCACGTCTAGAACCGCCCGACATACGACCGGTCACCTACACGGGGGAACCCATTCCAATGGTAGGATTCAGGAGACTGCTGTTCCAGTTCAAAGAACGCAGCGCCCAGTGCAAACTATACGTCGCGGAGAAGGGACCATCAGTCCTCGGGTGGATGGACCAAGGAGAGTTGGGCATACAACTGAATCCAGGAGGAGACACCCAAGTGCTGGTGACGTTGGATGGAGAAGAGTCGACGGCAGCGAGATGGCGGTGTGAACACCCAAAAATATTTGGCGGCAAAATCGGTAAACTAGAGAAATTTACCCACAAGATCGTCCTCAAGGAGAACGTCAGCCCCGTTACACACAAAGTAAGGAACATACCGATCGATGTGAGAGAGGCAGTGCAACAGGAGCTACACAGACTGGAGGACGGAGGAATCATTGAACCGATCGACAGCGCAGAGTGGTTGGCGCCACTGGTAGTGGCCATGAAACCGTCAGGCAAGGTGTGCTTATTTGTGGACCTCCGAGAACTAAACAAGTGCATCATGGTAGAAAAATTCCCGTTACCACGCATAGAGGAAATGCTGGCCCGCACGAAAGGCGTGAAATGGTTCTCCACCATCGACCTAAAATCGGCATACCACCAGGTAGTGCTGCATCCCACGAGCAAGAAACTGACGTCATTCATAACTCCGTTTGGATGCTATCAATTCTGCCACATGCCCTTTGGACTAGCATCCGCAGCGGCAGTGTTCCAAAAGCTAATGGTCCGCCTATTCAAGGGTATAGAGGGGGTGCAATACTTCCAAGATGATATCCTAGTAATGGGGAAGGAGCTAGAAGATCACAATGAGAAGCTGGAAGCGGTATTAAAGATCTTGGAGGAAAACGGACTGACGGCAGAGTGGGAGAAATTTCATTTCGGAATGACATCAGTCACATACCTGGGGCATGAGATTGGAGAACACGGGATAACACCGAAGAAAGGGAACGTGAAGGCTATCTGTGACGCGCCCCCGCCTACATCCAAAGAAGAAGTAAGGTCCTTTCTAGGGATGGCGGAATACTATAGCAAGTTTGTCCACCACTTCGCCACGAAAACACACAACATGAGACAACTCACGAGGGACAAGACGGCGTTTGCATGGACGGAAGAGGCGCAAGAAGAGTTTGACACTGTGAAACGAGAAATCAGCCAGGCGATCCCGCTGCATGGGTACGATCCCCTGGGTAGATCGATATTGATGACAGACGCAAGCGAAAAAGGGTTAGGAGCGGTGCTCATGCAAGAGAGACAAGGAGGCGGGACGGAGACGATCAGCTTCGCGTCCAGGACACTGACTGCATCTGAACAAAAGTTCAGTGTGATCGAGAAAGAGATGTTGGCTGTGGTATGGGCCATGGGAAGGTACCGCCAGTTCCTGTGGGGCACGCGATTTCAAGTGAAAACGGACCACAAACCCCTAGTAAAGGTTTTGACGTCAAGTGGCCATGCCAGTGCAACACCCCGGATAGCGAAGATGACGCTAAAACTCTTGGAGTATCGGTACGATGTGGACTACATACCGGGCTCGAGAAACAAGATAGCGGATTACCTCAGCAGGGCGTCAGCAATGGAAAGCGCCACCAGCGGCACCGATGAAGAAGACGAGATGGTAGCCCTGACAGACGATCCGGAAAAGGCCATCAGCAGACAGGAGTGGAAGGATGCGTATGCAGCTGATAGAGACCTGGAAGACATCAAGAAGTACATCGTACGAGGGTGGCCGGAGAGGAGACAACAGAGGCCCAAGGTTCGACAGTTCTACGAGGTTAGAGAGGAGCTGTCGGTGGGGAACGACGGGGTTTTCGTATACAGCGGAAATAGAGTGGTTCCACCGGAGAACATAATACCGGATCTGCTGTCTATAATACACGAAGGACACCTGGGAATCGTGAAGACGAAAGCCAGAACCAAACAAACGTATTGGTGGCCGGGGATGGGTCTGCAGGTGGAGAGGCACGTAAGAGACTGCGTGCAGTGCCAAGGAGCTGACAAGATACTAAAACCGATGAGGCCTGCTCTAGGAAAGTTCACGAATCCCAGTAACCCGTGGGAAGAAGTGGCAGTGGACATCTTGGGACCTGTACTTGACCATCAGGGGATACCCAAATACCTATGCGTGTTGGTGGACAAGTACTCAAAGTGGCCAGAGGTACACATCCAAGAGGTAATGGACACTGACACAATACTGCGTTTTCTCAAGGCGGTATTCCTTAGGGAGGGCATCCCCAGAACCATAATCAGTGACAATGGTCCCCAATTTACCTTGGACAAATGGTCCAGATTCGCGGAAAGGAACGGCATTCTACTCAGACACACGTCGATATATCACCCGGCCAGTAATGGACAAGTAGAAAGGTTCAACAGGGTGCTCATGGGCTCCATACAGGCTGCCATCACTAGGGGCAAAGACTGGGAAAAAGAAGTGCAAAGTACAGTCTGGGCATATTGCATCACCCCCACCTGTACGGGGTACAGCCCCTTCCAAATCCTACGAGGAAGGCAACCCTTCACCAGAGACAATGTTGCTTGGCAAGAGAAGACAATCACCAGCAAGTGGTCTCCAGCGGTGGTACAACACAACCTGGAGAAGGCACAACGTATTTACACTGAATACTACAACCGCAACAGAAAGGTGAAGGAGACAGCGTTGGAAAAAGGGGAGTGGGTCAGAGTGAAGCTGGCTGTTCTAAAGCGAAAGGGAGAAAGCAAGTACTCCCCACCCCTAAGAGTGGAAGAAGTGTATGACCGAACAGCATTGCTCAGCGATGGAAACGTGTGGTCCCACGACCGTATGGCCAAATGCAACAAAATCTTACAATGGCCCCGGGAGGACACGGAAGGGGCAACACCACCAGAAGAGGTGACAAGGGAAGCAGGAGCTCCAAAGGGAGAGTGCGGAGAGAACATTCATGAAGAGCAAAACGGTGAGAGAGATTTACATGAAGGACTGGCCACGGAGGAAAGGACCCGGGAAGGGGGTGAGAACGGAGAGAGAGAAGGCCAGGGCACTCTGAAAGGAAGAAGGGGAAGCCCTGTCGCAGAAGGAGGTCAAGAAGGACATACTACCCCGGTAAGACACACCCGGGTTGGGCGAGCGGTGGTGAGACCATCCAAGTTTAGAGACTATGAAATGGACTAACTATCCAGTCAGGTACATTGTGTTATGTGGTATAAAAGGGGGAGATATGTAGTGTCGCGGTCTAGTTGACGCGCACTACGTTACGGCAGGAATGCGCGTGGCGGCCATATTGGACGCTACTGTGCATGCGCGAGTCAGCGCGACGCGAGAGAAGTGATCGGAGCCTGTTGCCCGGCGCTCTCTCGGATGTGTGACACCCAAACTGTATTAAAGGCACATTTATACTAGTCCAGCCTCCAGCACATCATTGGGGGGTACCAGCTTCATTACATCATGGGCGCCGCCTGTGCCGTAGATGGTGGCCAGGAAGAGCTATGGGTTGTTGCTGAGAGAAAGAAACTACGAGAGGCTTATTTAAAGCGAGTAGCAAATTTACTGCAGAAGACAAAGGAGGCAACTAGAGATTTTCAAACAGCCACCTCGTCCTTCTGGGACTTTACAAGGGAGGTTGCAATGGCCTTATTGGGAGCAGGGCGCCCAGGTGGCATTAAATACGCATTATTGCCCACAAAAACCGCGACACTGTGGGGCTCTGCTCTACCTGCAGCTCACTCAAGGGTGCAAACCGATTGATGCAAGGGAAAGCCTCAGCACGTGCCTCTGCCCTGGATACATCCGGGGAAAGAGAAGGGATGGGGGGGCCTTGGAAGAGGCCGGGCGTGGTTCCATCTGAGCATCGGCGATCACATCAAGACCCTGCTCCCTTGACCTGAAAATGACCCCAGGGAATCTTTGCTGATTTTCCACTGTGCGACAGTTGGCAGGACTTGGGGAACCAAGATGGCTCCTGCGCCAGGATCTGTTTGCATTCTACCAAAAGGTATGGCTCCTGTCTATTACACAATTGTCCCCTGCTGGTTTCCAAGTTTTCTTGGATTTTTTGTTTTTTGCAGCCTCTGAATCCCCCTCCATGGCTTTTCATTTTGCCATACTCTGCTATCAGCAGACAATCGTGATAGGCAATAAAGGGCACCAAAGAGCTGTAAGAAAAGCAGTACACCACAATCAGATGAAAACCAATTTCTCAAAGTCAAAAGTAGGCTTTGCTGGTATGCAATGTACATAAGAAGAACTGGGTTGAAATAAAACAGTACCTTGAGAATTGAATGCTAGGGGTGGCCAAGCCCAGCCTCCTCAGGTCTCTAGAAAAGGGCACTAACGGGCACGCCCTTGCCCAGGCTTTGCCCAGGTGAAACCCACAGAAGCGGAGCCCGCGTATTGCTCCCTGCAGTAGTATTGGTAACGGTGCTCTGCTGTATAGTATCTACCCTAAGAGTAAGGGTTTGAGTCTCTTTCTGTAAATTCCCTGTCATATGGGCTAAGTTGGCTAGGGTTATCTGGTGTTTTATCATATCGCTCAGACAGAGCTCAGACGTGCGCGCAAAAATTAAAAATAAATACATAACTTAGCATTTAAAAAACCGTACAAATTCACTGAAAAAACCATAGGTTTCACACACGTTATAGTTAGGAATTAGCATTTAAAAAACCTTGCAAATTCACTGAAAAAACCATAGGTTTCACACATGTTATAGTTACCTGTACATTTCACTCGTAAAAAACCAATGAAATTCCACGTTATAGTTAGTGCAGGCAACTATAACTCACGCGACCGCAATCCTCTGTTGATGCTAATACTGTATCTTTAGCTATACATATATTACAAATATTTATTTTTCATAAAGACACATATGTCATCAGTGATGTAATATCTGACATCATCAGCAGAGGATTGCGGTCGCATGAGTTATAGTTGCCTGCACTAACTATAACGTGGAATTTCATTGGTTTTTTACGAGTGAAATGTACAGGTAACTATAACATGTGTGAAACCTATGGTTTTTTCAGTGAATATATATATATTACCTACTGGCGGTCGCCAGTAGGTAGTTATAGTTAGGACCGTGTTTCCATAGGAAATCTCAAAATTCTACTTTGAATAACTTTGGCACCGGTTGACGAATCCTCGCGAAATTTTCAAAACTAATGAGGCGCTACGCTCCGCTCCTACCCTGAAAGTCTCGGGGTGATTCGTCAAGGGGGGGCTGAGAAAAAAGGGGGGTCCCAAAACGCGTTTTCCCCATACATTTTTCCATAGGACCTTTAGTCCGAGCTACAGCCCGAACGGCTGAACAGAATTACTTGTAATTTGGCAGAGAGGTAGCCATGAGGTCAAGGGTGTGCCTTTTGTAGGTCTGGTGTAAATCTGTTCAGTAGTTCCTGAGAAAATAGCATTTAAATCAATATATATATCTGTAAGCGCGCTCCGTGTGCTTACGGTAAGCTTACCGTACGCGTACGGTGCCGTGCGCGAGCTCAAATCTGATTGGTTGTCACATGACTGTAAACATTCGAATCGGACGAAATCAGGAAGTGTCGGCCGCCATTTCGTGTGTTTCACACAGAAAAAAAAAGGGAGATATTGTGAAAAGGGGGCAAGGAAGAGAGTTACAGACCCCCTAACATTTGAAGGGGGTCAAAGAAGGACACAACAGTACGAAAAAAACATTTATTAATTTAAAAAAAAAATCGCGGAGTACGCGTACGGTAAGCTTACCGTACGCGTACGGTAGAAAAAAACAATAAAAAAAGAAATAAAATTCAGATTTAAGTGTTTAGATATTAGGGGGCTCTAAAAAGAGCCGTTGTGTTTATGAAGTGATTTTTCAGTGGTTATATATATATATATATATATATATATATATGTATATATATATATATATATATATATATATATATATATATATATATTATCTACTGGCGGTCGCAGTTATAGTTACAACCTAGTTTCCATAGGAAATCTCAAAATTCTATTTTGAATAACTTTGGCGCCGGTTGACGAATCCTCGCGAAATTTTCAAAACTAATGGGGCGCTCCGTTCAGCTCCTACCCTGAAAGTCTCGGGGTGATTCGTCAAGCGGGGGCCGAGAAAAAAGGGGGGTCCCAAAACGCGTTTTCCCCATGCATTTTTCCATAGTACCTTTAGACACAGCTACAGCCTGAACGGCTGAACAGAATTACTTGAAATTTGGCAGAGAGGTAGCCATAAGGTCAAGGAAGTGCCTTTTACAGGTCTGGTGTAAATCTGTTCAGTATTTCCTGAGAAAATAGCATTTAAAAGCATATCAATATCTATACGCGCGCACCGTGCGTGCACCCTGCCGTGCGCGAGCGCAATTCTGATTGGTTGTTAGATGTCGGTAAACATTCGAATCGGTCGAAACCAGGAAGTGTCACCGCCATTTTGTCTCTCGCAGTCTGAGGGGGTGAAAAAAAAAGGTGGAGAACGTGAAAAGGGGGCAGAGTGGACAGTTCCTGACCCCCTAGCCTTGGTCAGGGGGTCACAGAAGGACCCCCAAGGGAGAAAAAAACATTTTTTAAATTGCGAGGTGTGCGCACCCTGCGTTTTTAAAAAAAAAATAATAATTCACGGTGTGCGCTCGGTGAAAAACCAGAAAAAAAAAATTGATAAATACATAACTTAGCATTTAAAAAACCGTACAAATTCACTGAAAAAACCATAGGTTTCACACATGTTATAGTTACGAATTAGCATTTAAAAAACCTTGCAAATTCACTTAAAAAACCATAGGTTTCACACATGTTATAGTTAGCTGGACATTTCACTCGTAAAAAACCAATGAAATTCCCCCGTTATAGTTACTGCAGGCAATTATAACTCACGCGACCGCAATCCTCTGCTGATGACGTCAGATATTACATCACTGATGACATATGTGTCTTTATGAAAAATAAATATTTGTAATATATGTATAGCTAAAGATTAATGGAAGAAGACATGGGTAAATAAGTGTCTAAATACAGTGATGTAATATCTAACGTCATCAGCAGAGGATTGCGGTCGCGTGAGTTATAGTTGCCTGCAGTAACTATAACGGGGGAATTTCATTGGTTTTTTACGAGTGAAATGTCCAGCTAACTATAACATGTGTGAAACCTATGGTTTTTTAAGTGAATATATATATATATATATATATATATATATTCACTGAAAAAACCATAGGTTTCACACATGTTATAGTTAGCGGAAATTTTACTGATAAAAAACCAATGAAATTCCCCCGTTATAGTTAGTGCAGGCAACTATAACTCACGCGACCGCAATCCTCTGCTGATGCTAATACTGTATTTAGACACTTATTTGCCCATGTCTTCTTCCATACATTTTTAGCTATACATATATTACAAATATTTTTTTTTCATAAAGACACATATGTCATCAGCAGAAGATTGCGGTCGCGTGAGTTATAGTTGCCTGCACTAACTATAACGGGGGAATTTCATTGGTTTTTTATCAGTAAAATTTCCGCTAACTATAACATGTGTGAAACCTATGGTTTTTTCAGTGAATTTGCAAGGTTTTTTAAATGCTAATTCCTAACTATAACGTGTGTGAAACCTATGGTTTTTTCAGTGAATTTGTACGGTTTTTTAAATGCTAAGTTACTTTACGCCATTCGTGGCGTGCGCGCCCACTTAACGCAGTTCGTTCCGTGCGCGCACGGTGCGCTTCGCGCACCGTGCGTGCACAGTGAGCACGCGGTGCGCTTCGCGCACCGCGCGCCCACTTTACGCAGTTAGTGCCGTGCACGCACGGTGGGCACGCGGTGCGATGACAAAGCAAGAAAGCACGTCAACAAATCTGTTTCTGCTTTCCTCCGTGACTATGGTATGGGTGCCATTTACCACAACAACTTGCGTTATGACATGCAAGACATTTATAGAGGAGATGGTGTGCACTTCAATGATGAAGGGAACAGAGTCTTCCTCTTGAACCTTAGACTCTGCATCGGTACTTACTTGTAGGTACCACTAAAAAATCATTTCATAAACACAACGGCTCTTTTTAGAGCCCCCTAATATCTAAACACTTAAATCTGATTTTCATTTTTTTTTTTTTTTTTTCCTACCGTACGCTTACCGTAAGCTTACCGTACGCGTACCCCGTGATTTTTTTTAAAATCAATAAATGTTTTCTTTGTACTTTTCTGTCCTTCTTTGACCCCCTTACAAATGTTAGGGGGTCTGTAACTCTCCTCATTGCCCCCTTTCCTTGTTTTCACTCTTTTTTTTCAGAGTGAAATACACAAAATGGCGGCCGCCGCTTCCTGGTTTCGGCCGATTCGAATGTTTACTAAGATCTAAGAGCCAATCAGAATCGCGCTCGCGCACGCCACCGTACGCTTACCGTAAGCGTACGGTAAGCGTACCGTAAGCGGGCTCAGATATATATATTGATTTAAAGGCTATTTTCTCAGAATCTACTGAACAGATTTACACCAAACCTACAAAAGGCACTTCCTTGACCTAGGGACTACCTCTCTGCCAAATTTTGAGTAATTCTGTTCAGCCGTTCGGGCTGTAGCTCGTTCTAATGTTCCTATGGAAAAATGCATGGGAAAAACGCGTTTTGGGACCCCCCTTTTATCTCAGCCCCCGCTTGACGGATCCCCCCGAGACTTTCAGGGTAGGAGCGGAGCGTAGCGCCCCACCTATTTTGAGAAATTCGCGAGGATTCGTCGACCGGCGCCAAAGTTATTCAAAATAGAATGTTGAGGTTTTCCTATGGAAACGTGGTCCTAACTATAACTACCTACTGGCGACCGCCAGTAGGTAATATATATATATATATATCAAGCCAATACTCCCTCTCACTAAGAAAGATTGCGGGACAGCTCCGGAGTGCAGAAAAAGTGGCTTTATTTGTTAAAAAGCGCTGGCATTGCGAGTCCATGAAACGCTGGCAGACGCGTTTCAGCCTTCAATAGCTTTCCTCAGTGCCCGTTTCCATGTTCTCCTTCCATCTCTGGGGGTCAGCTACTACGATCTTTAAATGGCGACCACAACCAGTCAGCTGATCACTTGCCCCTCCTTCCGCCTCAATGACACGGCGGCACCACGCGCAGCTCTTCCCAGTCTACTGCATGCTGGTAACTATCTACTGGCGACCGCCAGTAGATGATATATATATATATATATATATATTATCTACTGGCGGTCACCAGTAGATAGTTATAGTTAGGACCGTGTTTCCATAGGAAATCCGCAACATTCTATTTGGAATAACTTTGGCGCCGGTTGACGAATCCTCGCAAAATAGGTGGGGCGCTCCGCTCCGCTCCTACCCTGAAAGTCTCGGGGGGATTTGTCAAGCGGGGGCTGAGAAAAAAGGGGGGTCCCAAAACGCGTTTTCCCCATGCAATTTTCCATAGGGACCTTTAGTCCAAGGTAGAGCCCGAACGGCTGAACATAATTACTTGAAATTTGGCAGAGAGGTAGTCCTCAGGTCAGGGATGTGCCTTTTGCAGGTCTGGTGTCAATCTGTTCAGTAGTTCCTGAGAAAATCAAAAGTAAAATCATATATATATGTGGGCGGAGCCTAACCACTCATCTCATCCTGAGATCTGATTGGCTGTCAGCACTTCATCCAAGAAGTGTTGGCAGCCATCTTGGGACCAATATACATGATAGCACCTCATTAAAAAGCATTGCAGTTAATAGAAGGTTTTAAGACTTTAGTTACATTATAAATCATTTGTTGATGGTACCATACTCATTTTAGAAATTGTGGTATGTTCTAAGGTGATTTCACTATGTGAAAAAGCCTTCTGCTGGGATATCATGATTGAGAGAAAAGTATTTTCTCATGCTTTTCCCACAGAGGTTTGGAAGGTGATCTATAAGCTGAGAGCTTATTTTCTGTAAATTCACATTATCTTTCTCAGTCATGTGAGAATGAAGTCTGACATTCTCAGTAAAACATGTACATCCAACAAGGGCAGAGACTGTCAGTTGATTCCTTTGTGTTCTACTGCAGCTTCCCAGAGTGTTCCAAAGAACAACTAGAGCGCTAACAGTCCTACTTATGATAAACGTATGGCACACCTGAAGCCATCTTGCTTGGATTAAAGTGGTAACTCTTAAAACATTTAATTTAAAAAAGGAACAAAATGAGGGGGTTCATTTTAACATAAAAAGTAAGATTAGTGCTGCAGAAAGAAAATTTAGGGCACATTTTGAGTGACTTCTCAAATCCTCTTCTATTTCATTAAAAACTTCTGACATGCAGACTGAAACATGCACTTTCAATACCAGCAGCAGTTTTCCCTGGTGAGCAGTAGCTTTACTACAGTGATCTAATGAGCAAAAAGAGTGCTAACATTCTGAATTTATGGCAAATGTGTGACACATCTGAATGCCTTTGGAATCAAAGTAAAAAACTGAAAGTATTTCCTACTGAGGAGACTGCAGTAAATGAGGAAATTAGGAAACTTCATAACAAATAAGTCTCCCAAGATGGCCACCAGAGACAAAAGAGCCCAAATGTAGCCCAAATATCACCCTGATGTAGCCCAAGTATAGCCCAATGACAGAATGTCCCAGAGTGTCCTTAAAAACAACTACAGCGCTTACTGTCTTCATTATGACAAAAGTATGGCACACCTGAAGCCATCTTGATTGGAATAAACTGGTAACACTTAAAACATTTAATTTAAAAAGGAACACAATGAGGGGGTTCATTTTGCCATAGAAATTATGATTAATGCTGAAGAAAGAAAATGAGGGCACATTTTGAGTGACTTCTCAAATCCTCTTCTTTTTCATTAAAAAATTCTGACATGCAGACTGAAACATGCACTTTTAATACCAGGAGCAGACTTCCATGGTGAACAGTAGTTTTACTACAGTGATCTAATGAGCAACTAGAGTGCTAACATTCAGAATTTATGGCAAATGTGTGACATATCTGAATACCTTCATGATGGAATCAAAGTAAAAAACTGAAAGCATTTCCTACTGTGGAGACTGCAGTACATGAGGAAATTAGGAAACTTCATAACAAATAAATCTCCCAAGATGGCCACCGGAGACAAAAGAGCCCAAATGTAGCCCAAAATCACCCAGATGTAGCCCAAATATAGCCCAATGACAGAAGTGTGCAAAACACTTATTATTTTGTGTTTTTGCAGTGTTATATAGTGCAGACTTGTCAGGTATTGGAGTGCTTTACATGAGCATTGGTTACATCACACAAGAACAAATTCATTTTGGTTGTAGACATGGGGAGACTAAGTGATTTGACCAGAATCACAGAATGTCGAGCTGAAGCAGAAACTCCAACCTGGTTCCCCAGTTGCAAAGTCTGCAGTTCTGGAAGCAACACCACATCCTCTCCCCTAAGTGCAACATTTAATCAAGTGGTCAACTGGATAAAAAAACATAAAGGTAATAAATAATTTAAAAGTGCTTTCTCGCTATTTGAAAACTCAGAAAATATGTCCTTATTTTAGTCTTTTAGAGCACTAACCATAATTTTGATGCCAATAAGACCCTCTCACATATGTAATTTCTAAAGGAAATGCTCTAGGTATTACAGTTTTGATTACATCAAGATGACGTCAGGCGTTCCACACTTTTGTAATAAATATAGAATGTTAGCAATCTAGTTGTTCATTAGGATACTGTTGAGAGGCAAAGGCCAGGGGCACGGACTCTGAAAATTGAAGGCAGGTAGGAGGGTGCAAAGGCAACAATTTAACCACACTGAGCAGGCAGGAAGGGCCGTGGCAGCACAACAGACTATGGAGGGCAGTGGAAAGGGGGGCAGGGGCAACAGACCAACAATACAGGACTTGCAAGAGAGGCTGTGGCAATGTAATAGACCATTGTGGGCAGAAGGAAGAGGCAATGGTAGTACAACCATACATGCCAACAGACCCGATTCAGCCAGGAAACGTCCAATGTTTTTAAGCTCAAATGGGCTTTATTTGATCTGTCTCCTGTCTACAATCTCCTCTTTTTCAATGTAACTCAAAGGGGAAAATCAATACCCCAGTTTTTTTTCAAAATCTCCCTCTTACCAAGTTCAAAATGTTCGCAAGTATGGTACATTGGATCATGGAAGGAAATGGGGTAGGGACATGGACTTGGATAACAGAGGACAGGAGGGACATGGAGAGGTGCACCAAACTGACCCTGCAGGGCAGGCATCAGGGTTTGCAGCAGCACAATACACCACACAGGGCATGCGGGACGGGAGTGCAGCACAACAATCCATTGAAAGCAAGAGGGAGGGGACAGGACCATGCACATGGACAACAGAGAACAGAGGGGCAAGAGGCAGGACCATAATGGACAGACAGGAGAGAAAGCTGCAGCATAACAGACCATAAAGGGCAGGAGGGATTGATCAGGGGCATTACAATGGAACAGACAAGCCAGGAGGGAGGGAGTAGGGGTCTGCACATGTAAACAGAGGGCTGGGGGCAAGGGGGCAGGGCAGGAGAAGCAAGATAGCCATGGAGGTCAGGCAGGATGGGCACTAGAAGCAAGACACACCATGAAGAGCAACAGTGAGACTGTGATGGCATACACACAGACCATGGAGGGAAGATGGGAGGGGTTCAGGGGCAGCTAACTGACCACACAGTGAAGGTGGGAGGGGCCATGGCAGCACAGAAGACTATGCATGGCAAGTGGGAGGGTTAGTGGTAGCACAATGGCTATGATGGGCAAGAAGGAGGGTGCAGGGGCATGCACAAAGGACGATGGAGGATAGAAGGGAGGGTTAGGACCTGTGCACAGACAAGAAAGTTCAGGGGAAGGGGCCTCACAACAGACCGCACGGGGCAGGCAGGAGGAGCAGTTGCAGCACAACAGACCAGGGAGGGCAGAAGGGTGTGGCAGTACAATGGACCATGTAGGACAGGAGGAAGAGGATAGGGGCATGGCATGTGGACAGGCAGGGTGGAGGTGGCAGGGAGAGGTTACAGTCATCTGGCAGGTGGGAGGGGAGTGGCAGCTCAACAGAACACTCAGAGTAGATAGGAGTGGCAGGTCCATGGAACATGGTGGGCAAAAAGGATGGAGCAGGGGCATGCACAAAGACATCGGAGGGCAGGGGGAAGGAGAATAGGGGCAGCAAGCTAAGCACAGAGTTTAAGCAGGAGGTCAATGATGGGGCATAGAATTGGGCAATGGAGGGCAGGAGGAGTGGACTGGTACATCATACTAAATTGAGGGCAGTGGCAGCACATCAGACCATGCATGGCAGGAGGGAGGAGGCTAGTCCATGGATTCACACAACAGAGGATATGGAGGAGGGGGATGGGGCAGCAAGCTAACTGTTCAGAGAAGGCGGGTATTAGGAACTTTATTATTTTTAAAACGTGTGTCTGTGCGAACTACTTAAAATATGAACAAGTATGCAGCATAATCTCACTTTTATTCAGGAAGAAGAGGACGTTTGTAACTGTGACTCCAGGCTCACTTGGCAGAAACACCCCCTGACCCTCCACCCCCTATTGCAAAATGTAATGCCTGTGAAAAGGGTAGGTGAACACAGTGTTATATAGAACATAGTCCTGAGAGCACGATTGAAAATGAAAACTAGATATAGTGTATGGTATAAACTATGCACCAAAAAGTGTGATATAAGATGAACCGGGCGTGAAATATAATATGCAATACATTGTGCGCAATGACAGGTTCATTGGAGAGCGCGAGATAGCACAGGCACTAGCGCGTGCTATGCGATATGCGCCTTGGAGTGTAATATGCACAGGGCAGTGTTGTGTAACCTAACTAGTCTCTAAAGTTGTAATATAAAATATGTGCTGGGGAGTGTAACGTTGCATATGCACTGTGACAAAGATATGGATCCCAGATTGTAATATGTATGGCATAGCACTGTGCGTTATAACATAGGCATCGAGGAAGGCACGTTAGATGGGGCAATATAACCCGTGCGAAGAAAAGTGTGGCATGACATATTCACGGGGTGGTGTTACAGTGCACATGGGCTAGAGAGTGTCATAGCATATGCACTAGCTAGTGGAATACAACACAGAGGTGTGTGGCACTCGGCAGGCAATGGTGGGTTTAACACAGCATTGGGCTCTGCCAGGAGCGCGCTATGACTCTCAAGTGATGTTCGTCCCCTTTCCAGAGAGTAAAATAAAAAGTATTACACATCTGGCAGTGGATGTGTGTTTTATTAACCGTGAGGGGGGTTTCTTGCATAGTTTCGGTTGAATTTTTGTCGAATCCCCTTTGAATGGCTTGGTGTGCATGTTAAATGTGCCCGTCAATAGCTACCCATGTTTGTATAAATAAAAGACAAGGGTGTCTACCGGGATTAGGCACGGTAGGGCATCAGACATGTCAGAGCTTCACTAGTGGTGTAAATACATTCCACGTGGATTCATTGTATGCATAGTCGCCTTTTAATGAATATCACACAAATCGTCATGGTGATAGGTACGTACGGTTTGTCCAGCATGTCCTAGGTGTGTCTATAAATATATATTTTTTTAAAATAATAAAAAACAGTGGCCGGCCCTGGGGATTGGGGTCAAAAAAATATCATTAGGAGACAGGCCCTGGGGGATGGGGTCATCAGGGCCAATAAATTAGAATAAGAAGGAGAACCACACAGCCCCCCTTCTTAAAAAAATTAAAATAAATAAAAGACTGCCATCGTGCCGGAGGCCAGGCCCCCTCCTTGCAGCACTCTGCAAACGCGCCCCCTGGTGAGTTGTAAGTTGGAGAATTAATTCCTCTTCAATACTGAGGGTCCCTGAGGGCCAACTAGCCCAACAGGCATCTCCAGTATGCGCCAGGGAGCTGCGCTGCAGACAGGTGTTCTGAGGCCAAGCCCCTTTTTACACCTCTCTGCAACGCAGCTCTGTGGTGCTTACTGGAGGTACCTAGTGGTCTAGTTTGACCCTAGGGACCCTTAGGATTCAAGGGGACTTAATCTCTCAACTTAGAACAGCCACAGGGCGCGTTTACACAGTGGTGAAGGGAGGGGACGGGGCCTGAGGTGACGTGTGCAAACACGCACTATGGCACGTTTTAAATTGGGGATATAATTTTCCTTCAATACTGAGGGCCCCTGGGGGCTAATTAGCCCACCAAGTGCTTCCAGTAAGCGCCACCGAGCTGCATTGCAGAGACGTGGTCCAGGCCGTGCCACTTTTTACACCTCTCTGCAACGCAGCTCTGTGGCACTTACTGGAGGTACCTAGTGTGCTAGTTGGACCCTAGGGACCCTCAGGATTCAAATGAACTTAATTTCCCAACTAAAAATGGACACAGGGCGTGTTTACACAGTGGTGAAGGGAGGGGACGGGGTCTGAGTTAACGTGTGCAAAAACGCCATTTTCGCTATGCCCGTTTAACCAACGAACCGAGGTAACGTCTCTTTCCAACTTTGGTGTTTGACTTTATTTTCACTCACTATTACCATTACAGCGTCTGAGCTTCCTTCCTATGTGTTGAACCGACTTCAGCATCACATATGGTACAACTTCACTCGCGGTGTTTTTTACTATTAAATTTCACTCGTGCACCATTTCTAAAGTCACCATTAACCAACGAACCGAGGTAACGTCTCTTTCTAACTTTGGTGTTTGACTTTATTTTCACTCACTATTACCATTACAGCGTCTGAGCTTTCTTCCTATGTGTTGAACCGACTTTAGCATCACATATGGTACAATTTCACTCGCGGTGTTTTTTACTATTAATTTTCACTCGTGCACCATTTCTAAAGTCACCATTACTATGCGTTACTTCGTCGTATTATTCACATTAGCGAACACCTTTGGGTGACTCCTCACAATTGCGTGTTTTCATACTCTGACTCCTCACAATTGCGTGTTTTCATACTCCGACTACTTTTTCAATTTTTGATATCTTGGATGGGACATGTCACACACTCATTTGTATGGTTTGTTAAATTGCATAATTGTTTAAGGGGGTAAGCCACATGATCTCCTATTTTTGTTATAGGATTCCTCCTGATGAAGGGTTTCCACCCGAAATGCATAGAGGATATCCGTTGATACCGTTGTGATACAATATATGAAGTTTACAACATGGCAAACATATTTTCATCATGAATAAATGAACTTTTGATTCAAATTTTCGTTTGATAAGACTGGTAACTTTGTTACCCCATAGCGCTGTGCGCATAGAGGGACACCACCCCGGATGGGGCAGTGCAACTAACATTATCTATCGACCTTGGTTCAGGGGTCGCTCCTCTAGCAGCACGCCATTAGCCGTTAAAGATCCAACGATACTCTGATTAACAATTGGTGTGCGTGATATCTCATCTTCTGATAGTGCGTGTTTGCACACGTCACCTCAGGCCCCGTCCCCTCCCTTCACCACTGTGTAAACGCGCCCTGTGGCTGTTCTAAGTTGAGAGATTAAGTCCCCTTGAATCCTAAGGGTCCCTAGGGTCAAACTAGACCACTAGGTACCTCCAGTAAGCGCCACAGAGCTGCGTTTTGGAGAGGTGTAAAAAGGGGCTTGGCCTCAGAACACCTGTCTGCAGCGCAGCTCCCTGGCGCATACTGGAGATGCCTGTTGGGCTAGTTGGCCCTCAGGGACCCTCAGTATTGAAGAGGAATTAATTCCCCAACTTACAACTCGCCAGGGGGCGCGTTTGCAGAGTGCTGCAAGGAGGGGGCGTGGCCTCCGGCACGATGCCAGTCTTTTATTTATTTTAATTTTTTAAGAAAGGGGGCTGTGTGGTTCCCCTTCCTATTCTAATTTATTGGCCCTGATGACCCCATCCCCCAGGGCCTGTCCTCTAATTATATTTTTTTGACCCCAATCCCCAGGGCCGGCCACTGTTTTTTATTATTTTTAAAAAATATATATTTATAGACACACCTAGGACATGCTGGACAAACCGTACGTACCTATCACCATGACGATTTGCGTGATATTCATTAAAAGGCGACTATGCATACAATGAATCCACGTGGAATGTATTTACACCACTAGTGAAGCTCTGACATGTCTGATGCCCTACCGTGCCTAATCCCGGTAGACACCCTTGTCGTTTATATATACAAACATGGGTAGCTATTGACGGGCACATTTAATACACATGCACACCAAGCCATTCAAAGGGGATTCGACAAAAATTCGACCAAAACTATGTAAGAAACCCCCCTCACGGTTAATAAAACACACATCCACTGCCGGATGTGTAATACTTTTTATTTTACTCTCTGGAAAGGGGACGAACATCACTTGAGAGTCACAGCGCGCTCCTGGCAGAGCCCAATGCTGTGTTACACCCACCATTGCCTGCCGAGTGCCACACACGTCTGTGTTGTATGCCACCAGCTAGTGCATATGCTATGACACTCTCTAGCCCATGTGCACTGTAACACCACCCCGTGAATATGTCATGCCACACTTGTCTTCGCACGGGTTATATTGCCCCATCTAACGTGCCTTCCTCGATGTCTATGTTATAACGCACAGTGCTATGCCATACATATTACAATCTGGGATCCATATCTTTGTCACAGTGCATATGCAACGTTCCACTCCCCAGCACATATTTTATATTACAACTTTAGAGACTAGTTAGGTTACACAACACTGCCCTGTGCATATTACACTCCAAGGCGCACATCGCATAGCACGCGCTAGTGCCTGTGAATCTGTCATTGCGCACAATGTATTGCATATTATATTTCACGCCCGGTTCATCTTATATCACACTTTTTGGTGCATAGTTTATACCATACACTATATCTAGTTTTCATTTTCAATCGTGCTCTCAGGACTATGTTCTATATAACACTGTGTTCACCTAACCTTTTACGGGCATTACATTTTGCGATAGGGGGTGGAGGGTCAGGGGGTGTTTCTGCCAAGTGAGCCCGGAGTCACAGTCACAAACGTCCTCTTCTTCCTGAATAAAAGTGAGATTATGCTGCATACTTGTTCATATTTTAAGTAGTTCGCACAGACACACGTTTTAAAAACAATAAAGTTCCTAATACCCGCCTTCTCTGAAGTTAGCTTGCTGCCCCATCCCCCTCCTCCCTATCCTCTGTTGTGTGAATCCATGGACTAGCCTCCTCCCTCCTGCCATGCATGGTCTGATGTGCTGCCACTGCCCTCAATTTAGTATGATGTAAAAGTCCCCTCCTCCTGCCCTCCATTGCCCAATTCTATGCCCCATCATTGACCTCCTGCTTAAACTCTGTGCTTAGCTTGCTGCCCCTATTCTCCTTCCCCCTGCCCTCCGATGTCTTTGTGCATGCCCCTGCTCCATCCTTTTTGCCCACCATGTTCCATGGACCTGCCACTCCTATCTACTCTGAGTGTTCTGTTGAGCTGCTACTCCCCTCCCACCTGCCAGATGACTGTAACCTCTCCCTGCCACCTCCACCCTGCCTGTCCACATGCCATGCCCCTATCCTCTTCCTCCTGTCCTACATGGTCCATTGTACTGCCACACCCTTCTGCCCTCCCTGGTCTGTTGTGCTGCAACTGCTCCTCCTGCCTGCCCCGTGCGGTCTGTTGTGAGGCCCCTTCCCCTGAACTTTCTTGTCTGTGCACAGGTCCTAACCCTCCCTTCTATCCTCCATCGTCCTTTGTGCATGCCCCTGCACCCTCCTTCTTGCCCATCATAGCCATTGTGCTACCACTAACCCTCCCACTTGCCATGCATAGTCTTCTGTGCTGCCATGGCCCCTCCCACCTTCACTGTGTGGTCAGTTAGCTGCCCCTGAACCCCTCCCATCTTCCCTCCATGGTCTGTGTGTATGCCATCACAGTCTCACTGCTGCTCTTCATGGTGTGTCTTGCTTCTAGTGCCCATCCTGCCTGACCTCCATGGCTATATTGCTTCTCCTGCCCTGCCCCCTTGCCCCCAGCCCTCTGTTTACATGTGCAGACCACTACTCCCTCCCTCCTGGCTTGTCTGTTCCATTGTAATGCCCCTGATCAATCCCTCCTGCCCTTTATGGTCTGTTATGCTGCAGCTTTCTCTCCTGTCTGTCCTTTATGGTCCTGCCTCTTGCCCCTCTGTTCTCTGTTGTCCATGTGCATGGTCCTGTCCCCTCCCTCTTGCTTTCAATGGATTGTTGTGCTGCACTCCCGTCCCGCATGCCCTGTGTGGTGTATTGTGCTGCTGCAAACCCTGATGCCTGCCCTGCAGGGTCAGTTTGGTGCACCTCTCCATGTCCCTCCTGTCCTCTGTTATCCAAGTCCATGTCCCTACCCCATTTCCTTCCATGATCCAATGTACCATACTTGCGAACATTTTGAACTTGGTAAGAGGGAGATTTTGAAAAAAAACTGGGGTATTGATTTTCCCCTTTGGGTTACATTGAAAAAGAGGAGATTGTAGACAGGAGACAGATCAAATAAAGCCCATTTGAGCTTAAAAACATTGGACGTTTCCTGGCTGAATCGGGTCTGTTGGCATGTATGGTTGTACTACCATTGCCTCTTCCTTCTGCCCACAATGGTCTATTACATTGCCACAGCCTCTCTTGCAAGTCCTGTATTGTTGGTTTGTTGCCCCTGCCCCCCTTTCCACTGCCCTCCATAGTCTGTTGTGCTGCCACGGCTCTTCCTGCCTGCTCAGTGTGGTTAAATTGTTGCCTTTGCACCCTCCTACCTGCCTTCAATTTTCAGAGTCCGTGCCCCTGGCCTCAGCCTCTCAACAGTATCCTAATGAACAACTAGATTGCTAACATTCTATATTTATTACAAAAGTGTGGAACGCCTGACGTCATCTTGATGTAATCAAAACTGTAATACCTAGAGCATTTCCTTTAGAAATTATATATATGAGAGGGTTTTATTGGCATCAAAGTTATGGTTAGTGCTCTAAAAGACTAAAATAAGGACATATTTTCTGAGTTTTCAAATAGCGAGAAAGCACTTTTAAATTATTTGTTACCTTTATGTTTTTTTATCCAGTTGACCACTTGATTAAATGTTGCACTTAGGGGAGAGGATGTGGTGTTACTTCCAGAACTGCAGACTTTGCAACTGGGGAACCAGGTTGGAGTTTCTGCTTCAGCTCGACATTCTGTGATTCTGGTCAAATCACTTAGTCTTCCCATGTCTACAACCAAAATGAATTTGTTCTTGTGTGATGTAACCAATGCTCATGTAAAGCACTCCAATACCTGATAAGTCTGCACTATATAACACTGCAAAAACACAAAATAATAAGTGTTTGCACACTTCTGTCATTGGGCTATATGTGGGCTACATCTGGGTGATTTTGGGCTACATTTGGGCTCTTTTGTCTCCGGTGGCCATCTTGGGAGATTTATTTGTTATGAAGTTTCCTAATTTCCTCATGTAGTGCAGTCTCCTCAGTAGGAAATGCTTTCATTTTTTTTTACTTTGATTCCATCATGAAGGTATTCAGATATGTCACACATTTGCCATAAATTCTGAATGTTAGCACTCTAGTTGCTCATTAGATCACTGTAGTGAAACTACTGTTCACCATGGAAGTCTGCTCCTGGTATTAAAAGTGCATGTTTCAGTCTGCATGTCAGAATTTTTTAATGAAATAGAAGAGGATTTGAGAAGTCACTCAAAATGTGCTCTCATTTTCTTTCTTCAGCATTAATCATAATTTCTATGGCAAAATGAACCCCCTCATTGTGTTCCTTTTTAAATTAAATGTTTTAAGTGTTACCAGTTTATTCCAATCAAGAGGGCTTCAGGTGTGCCATACTTGTGTCATAATGAAGACAGTAAGCGCTCTAGTTGTTTTAGAGAACACTCTGGGGCATTCTGTCATTGGGCTATACTTGGGCTACATCTGGGTGATATTTGGGCTACATTTGGACTCTTTTGTCTCCGGTGGCCATCTTGGCAGACTTATTTGTTATGAAGTTTCCTAATTTCCTCATTTACTGCAGTCTCCTCAGTAGGAAATACTTTCAGTTTTTTACTTTGATACCAAAGGCATTCAGATGTGTCACACATTTGCCATAAATTTAGAATGTTAGCACTCTTTTTGCTCATTAGATCACTGTAGTAAAGCTACTGCTCACCAGGGAAAACTGCTGCTGGTATTGAAAGTGCATGTTTCAGTCTGCATGTCAGAATTTTTTAATGAAATAGAAGAGGATTTGAGAAGTCACTCAAAATGTGCCCTAATTTTTCTTTCTGCGGCACTAATCATACTTTTTATGGAAAAATGAACCCCCTCATTTTATTCCTTTTTAAATTAAATGTTTTAAGAGTTACCACTTTAATCCAAGCAAGATGGCTTCAGGTGTGCCATACGTTTATCATAAGTAGGACTGTTAGCGCTCTAGTTGTTCTTTGGAACACTCTGGGAAGCTGCAGTAGAACACAAAGGAATCAACTGACAGTCTCTGCCCTTGTTGGATGTACATGTTTTACTGAGAATATCAGACTTCATTCTCACATGACTGAGAAAGATAATGTGAATTTACAGAAAATAAGCTCTCAGTTTAGCTTATAGATCACCTTCCAAACCTCTGTGGGAAAAGCATGAGAAAATATTTTTCTCTCAATCATGATATCCCAGCAGAAGGCTTTTTCACATGGTGAAATCACCTTAGAACATACCACAGTTCCTAAAATGAGTATGGTACCATCAACAAATGATTTATAATGTAACTAAAGTCTTAAAACCTTCTATTAACTGCAATGCTTTTTAATGAGGTGCTATCATGTATATTGGTCCCAAGATGGCTGCCAACACTTCTTGGATGAAGTGCTGACAGCCAATCAGATCTCAGGATGAGATGAGTGGTTAGGCTCCGCCCACATATATATATGATTTTACTTTTGATTTTCTCAGGAACTACTGAACAGATTGACACCAGACCTGCAAAAGGCACATCCCTGACCTGAGGACTACCTCTCTGCCAAATTTAAAGTAATTCTGTTCAGCCGTTCGGGCTGTACCTTGGACTAAAGGTCCCTATGGAAAATTGCATGGGGAAAACGCGTTTTGGAACCCCTCTTTTTTCTCAGCCCCCGCTTGACGAATCCCCCCAAGACTTTCAGGGTAGGAGCGGAGCAGAGCGCTCCACCTATTTTGAAAATTTCGCGAGGATTCGTCAACCGGCGCCAAAGTTATTCCAAATAGAATGTTGCGGATTTCCTATGGAAACACGGTCCTAACTATAACTATCTACTGGCGGTCGCCAGTAGATAGTTATAGTTAGGACCGAGTTTCCATAGGAAATCTCAAAATTCTCTTTTGAATAACTTTGGCGCCGATTGACGAATCTTCGCGAAATTTTCAAAACTAATGGGGCACTCCGCTCCTACCCTGAAAGTCTCGGGGTGGTTCGTCAAGCGGGGGCCGAGAAAAAGGGGGGGTCCCAAAACACGTTTTTCCCATGGATTTTTCCATAGGGACTTTAGTCGCAGCTACAGCCCGAACGGCTGAACAGAATTACGTGAAATTTGGCAGAGAGGTAGCAATAAGGTCCGTTTGGTGCCTTTTGCAGGTTTGGTGTAAATCTGTTCAGTATTTTCTGAGAAAATAGCATTTAAATCAATATATATATCTATACGCGCGCAGCGTGCGCGCAGGGTGCGCGCACTCGGCCGTCCGCGAGCGCACTTCTGATTGGTTGTTACATCTTAGTAAACATTCGAATCGGTCGAAACCAGGAAGTGTCGGCCGCCATTTTGTCTCTCGCACTGAGAGGGGGGTGAAACACAAAGGAGAAAAACATGTAAAGGGGGCATGCTGGACAGTTCCTGACCCCCTAGCAGGGGTCAAGGGGTCCCAGGAGGTCCCCCAAGGGCAATTTAAAAAATGTAATTTTTTTCGGTAATTTGCCGAGTGCGCGAAGCGTGCGCACACTATATTAATGAAAAAAATATTCCCGCGAGGTTCGCGCAGCGTGCGCGCACGGTGTAAATACTTTAAAATAAAATCGCAATGTCAATTCCCCCGTGTGCACCCCATGCGCATAGCACAGTGTGTTTGCATGGCTTACAAAAAGAATAACAGGTTATACCAAAACCCTTAACAACAAAGCGTATCATGTGTCCTCCTTGTGCGGACGGTGCGTGAAGTGCACCGTGCGTACATGGCCCATTAAGCGTAACATGGGCGTGCGGTGCGCGTAGCGCACTGCGTGCCCACAGTGCGTGCACGGTTCGCAAAGTGCACCGTGCGTGCACGGCACTAACTGCGTAAAGTGGGCGCGAGGTGCGCAAAGCGCACCGCGTGTTCTCCGTGCACGCACGGTACGAACTGCGTGAAGTTGGCGCACGGTGCGCAAAGCGCACCGCGTGCCCACCGTGCGCGCACCGTGCGCGCACGGCACGAACGGCGTAAAGTAACTTAGCATTTAAAAAAACGTACAAATTCACTGAAAAAACCATAGGTTTCACACACGTTATAGTTAGGAATTAGCATTTAAAAAACCTTGCAAATTCACTTAAAAAACCATAGGTTTCACACATGTTATAGTTAGGTGGGCATTTTCCTCATGAAAAACCAATGAAATTCCCCCGTTATAGTTAGTGCAGGCAACTATAACTCACGCGACCGTAATCCGCTGCTGATAACGTCAGATATTACATCACTGATGACATATGTGTCTTTCTGAAAAAAAAAAATATATATATGTATAGCTAAAAAAAAAAGGAAGAAGACATGGGTATATAAATGTGTAAATACAGTGATGTAATATCTGACGTCATCAGCAGCGGATTACGGTCGCATGAGTTATAGTTGCCTGCACTAACTATAACGGGGGAATTTCATTGGTTTTTCATGAGGAAAATGCCCACCTAACTATAACATGTGTGAAACCTATGGTTTTTTAAGTGAATTTGCAAGGTTTTTTAAATGCTAATTCCTAACTATAACGTGTGTGAAACCTATGGTTTTTTCAGTGAATATATATATATATATATATATATATATATATATATATATATATATATATATATATAAGAATGATATCACTCCATGTTTCCTTTCTAGCATGCTGACCAGAATTTCCTCATCAATATATATATATATATATATTCACTGAAAAAACCATAGGTTTCAGGGGCGTTATAGTTAGCTGGACTTTTCACTCGTACAAAACTATTGAAATTACTCGCGCGCCCGAAATGCACTGCTGATGACGTCACATATTACATCACTCATGACATGGTCAGTGACATCACTAATGACATCACTGATGACATCTCAAATGACATCACTGATGACATCACTGATGACATCATCCAGTGAAGATGTGTTTTTCTGAAAATCATCCATGTGACAATCAGATACACCTCATCATACACTAATATAACCTTTCATCACTCACTGTAAAATACAGAGTACCATATTTGAATCCATTGACACACCAATACAAGTTTCTAAAAACCAACTCAGTGATTCCTAGATCTACACACACATCTAATCACTTCCCTATAGATTCACTCATACATGCTGTCAATGATCAATAGAACACTATCAAATATACTTATACACCTATATCAACATTACACACCAGCACACATCCTATTCACTTATGCAGTCATCCTACTCATGTATGCAAACAACAAATCCTACTTACATTTACTCAGCTACACACATATACAAACACCACTTCATTTATTCATATAGATAGCAACTCATACTTGGTGTGTTATAAAATCACTTTTACACGCATACAGTTATCCATACAGTCACTCATACAATCACTAAGTCTTATGTATACTCATTTATATACAACAACTGTCACATACACTGCCTTTTATTTTTCTAGTTTGTTGGACATGTACCATTCAGAGATATATTTGCTCATCAGCACACCCATAAAGATATTCACTCACCCAAACAACTGTTATAACATGTAGTCTTAACCTCATATACCTACTGAATCAACTATTCAAACATCTTTCGGCAGTCACACACCCCCTACCGAACCACACACACATTTACTCTCCCATACAAATACTCAGTTAACTAATCAACAACTAATATAGACTTTCACATAGCTAGTAACCAACTGGTACAGCAGTTTACACAACAACTGACAAAGTTTACAGATTTTCACACAGTTTAGTCACTATCCAATATATTTAGTGAGACACTATAAAATAGTCAGGTAAAAAGTCAATCAGACTGCTACTAAATCCTCCTTCCAGATATTTATATTTATATTCACTGAAAAAACCATAGGTTTCAGGCACGTTGTAGTTAGGAATTAGCATTTCAATTCAATTCAATCAAGCTTTATTCGACAGTTGAGTCATAAAAGCACATTACAATCATAACATAAAACAGTTAATAAATTATCTAAAAAATTAAAATTACAATTAAATCACTAGACAACCATCGAATGCAATAATTAAAAAGCTATTAAGCCAATCTAAAACCAATCCATTTTACTCGTATATCAATGTTGCGCAATTTGATGGTCATACTGTTTTAATTACCAACCAGGATTAACTACATCAAAGTAGATACTACAAAATGCAAATGTTTTATGAGGAATTTGCATCATGCCTCAAGGCTTTTGCCCGTATACCCCAAGCCCAGCCCAAAAACTTGGCCACAGCTATACAAATTGGGGGAGCAGAATCTGTGCATAGAATACGGAGAGCTATAGCATATCTCCTAATGCCGAAAAGTCTGCAGATGGGCTGTATCCAAATGTTTCGAGGTACTACGTACATTGGACAAAAGAATAGTACATGTCCTACAGATTCACATGCCTCTACACATCTATAGCACTAATCGTTTTTGTTGTGTTGGCCCCCCCATCCGGAGGTAAATTCAGCAACGGGTAGAGTACCCACCCGTAGTTGAAAATACAACTTACGATCGAGGGTTTTTTCGATTATGTCCCAATACCTCTCTAGGGATGGGCGAACTTTTAAATCGAGAACTCGACATGTTAGATGGGTAGAGAGACCTTGTGTAGTTTCTACCTTGAATACCCATTCCCAATATATTGTTTTCAGCTTTTCCTTTGAATGGAAAACAGCATTTAATGGGTCATTCCAAAGTTCAATCAGGCCTATGATACCCAGGAGAGATTTGATCCCACGCAGCCAATGTATTTTGTGAAACAAATCAGATTTTATTACATCCATAAAGCCACTCCTGTAATGGATAAGTTCTCCTGTACACCAGAGCCGGCGCCAATAAAGTATTGGGCGAAGCTTCACGAGATATTCAAGTGGCTTTTTACCAAGGTCCAATAATAGAGGTCGCAATGGCGTGCTTGAAGGAAGATTTGCAATCTTGCGTAAAAACGCATTTTCAAGCACCGTCAGGCTGTTCAGATTGCCAAAACCCCAGAGCTCAGCCCCATATAAGCATGAACTCAAAACCATCATCCCATAGACTTCTAATACTGGGGAGATTGGTTTTGTGAATGAGGTTTTCAATCTGGAGAGAAGAACACCTGATTTTTGTTTATGTATCAATGCGGCACGATCTAGTTGACAACCCCAGCGCATGTCTTTCTGCAATTTAATACCCAAGTATGTAAATGAAGTTACCCGCTCCAAGGGTAAATTATTCATATAAATCCTTCCCTTATATGATTTATGTTCATTAAAGGTCATGAACTTGGTTTTTTTGGTATTAACTTCCAGGCCCCTCTCTTTGCAAAACTCTTCAAAGCACCCAAGTGCTTTTTGTAGACCACTTGGGGTCTTGGAGATAATCAACGTGTCATCCGCAAACATGAGGATGGGGACGCGTGACCCTGCCAATACCGGTGAGTCAGTGGGGGTCAGCGAGAGGAAGTCGGCCACCCCGTTGACGAAGAGTGAGAACAGGGTCGGCGCCAAAACGCACCCCTGCCGCATGCCCCTGCCAACCGGAAAGTCCACCGTCACCTCTCCCACACCCCCCCAACGGACCCGAGCGACATTACCCTCATGTAAACGGATGACTACGGAGAGGAGTTCAGGTGCAATTCCCATTTCTCTCAAGACCTGCCAGAGCTTTCTACGTGGGTCCAGATCGAAAGCCGCTTTTAGGTCCACGAATACCGCATATAGGGCACCCTTTCCTAGGACCACCGTCTTCAAATATAAAATAACAAAACGGAAAACTTGGTCAATTGTACTTGTCCGACGTCGGAATCCAGCCTGCATTGGGCTAAGGATTTCCGGGTCTTCTATCCATGTTAAGATCTCATGTAGAAACATACGACCAATGATCTTCTGTATCGAGTCTATTAGGCTGATTGGCCTGTAATTACCCGCAACAGATGTATCCCCCTGTTAGACCTGGCACCTTGGCGTGAGTCTCCCTTCCTCTTTTGTCGCTGTGCCTCATGTGTTTTTATGGTGTTGGCCGCTCAGCGCGCTGTGCCACTGCCAACCAGTGTCGCGGTGCGAGTGCTCCCTATGTAAATTGTATATGTTGGTTGGATTCCATGATTGGATTGTTTGATTTACTATCAGACCCCAGTAAAGTGCGCCAGGAGCGCCAGGGCATGTAAATGCAAACACCGCTGGTGGGCTTGCAGCACTGGTTGTGCCACCCACAGAAGCGGCCGGTAAAATACGTCTAAGGTCTGCCATCGCAGAACCTGCGTGCAGTCTGGTACTGACATGCTGACTGGCAGGTGCCCACACTTGCCGGTCCCTGAAACCTTCCCTTAGCTGCATGTTAGTCACCCCTCTGGTAGGCCCACGGGCAGGGTGCGTTGTGAGCCTAAGGTAGGACAAGCCTAGATGCGTGGCATGTCCAAATAGTGAATTACCGCCATCTTGTTGTTCACTACTGCAAGGCTACCCTGTTCTCATAGGCCAGTATGGGCGGCCTGGATTGTTACACCCTATGATCCTAACCGACCCAGGGAACATGGTAGAAGATCGAGTTTAGTATGCCTGAACTCGGAATAATAAGGTACATCTTTTCGCAAGGTTTATTTTAATATTCCGAGTTTGCAAATGCCGCTTTTAGAAAGCTGGCCTTTGCTTGCCTAAACAATTCAGCCCGCCTCTGCGTGATGTGTATCTGATGTCTGGCTGGTATGAGTGACAGGGCTGGGGAAACCCAGGTAGGCAGGGCTAGGTAGCCTGGTGGTGAATAGGACGATCGACAGGTAGATGGGTGGGAGGAGTACTCCTAGGCTCTGAATAGGACAGTGCTCTGCCCCCTCAAAACCGGCTCCACCCCCTGTGGAGCGTCTGAGGACTCTGCCCTGCACTCTGAAAGAAGAAGCCTGCATCGCGTAAACAAAGTGCTCAGAAACCGGACTGGACTAGGCAAAGGACCCCCTGGCCTGGGAGAACAAAAGATTTGCTGTATAAATGGAGGAGCCCTGCTCCTAAGAAACTAGATCCGCTTTTGACCAAGAAGAATCTCTGCCTGAGGAGGAGGCACCGGGAAAGCTGTAGGAGGAAGACTGTCCCTATCCTGGGGGATTGGCCTGCAGTGGTGACCTTGCTGCCAAAGGGGAGAAGAGAAACTGTTGCTGAAGACTTTACTTTACTTTTACTTTCAAGACTTGTGCTTTTCCAAAACGATCTCCAAGGGCTTGGAACTGAGCTTGCCCCCTGAACTGAGCCCCAGGACCATTGGGCTCTACCTGATCTTCACTCGCCTGCCGCTGGACTGTGGTGTCCTTTCCCTCGCCGGAGCTGTGACCCTCGTGCCCCAGTCCCTCCCTGAGCCGTGATCAGGACTGCTTAGCCGCCCCCGCCTTGGGAAGAGCCTCGCTCGATCGGAGCCGCTCCCCCTACGCTGTGCTGGGCTGCCCCTGTCACCTCGCTCGTTACAGGCTCGCTGTGCACCTTCACCCTCCCGCCGGAATCGGCGTTTGTGAGCATCTCCAAGCCTCGGACGGCCCGGACGTAATCTGCGTGCCCGGCTGCCCCGCTTTGTTCACCCGCCACCTGCAACACCCCTGCTCTTGCCGTGAGCCTGAAGATCAGACCCCCATCGTGAAGTGTGGGAGCCTCGGACGCCGCCTCGCCCTTCTGTCGAAGAGCCGCTGAAATCCCGCACCCGCCTTTGCGTTAAGAAACAAGGTACTGTACTTACGAACTCGACCGCGAGCTCGCATCGGATCCAGGGTCCGCAACGTTCTGATTTCCCTGTCATCTGCTGTGTGCTTCCCGGGTGCCGCCTCAGCACGAAGTGCGCTGAGGCCTACAGTTACCTTGTGCCCGCCTAAAGAACTTTCCGTAACAAAGAGAACTTTACCGTATTCCTAAGAATTGTAGGCTGACTAACCCGAGGAAGCTTGCTGAGGAGGCGGACCGCTGGGTCAGTACCAGGGCCCACAAGGGTACCGTGGGAGATTCCGCCAAAGGTGGGCAGGGTCCCCAGCAGAAGAGTGGGGGGGACAGGGGTAAACAGAAGCAGTTCCAAAAAGGGCCCCAAGATAGTCCCCAAGGGAACCACGGGAAGGGTTCTCAGCCTCCCCCACCCCAGAAACCGACCGGGGCCCCGACAGGTCCTCCTGTTCAGAAGGGGCCCGTCAGATGTTACAGGTGTAACAATTTGGGGCATTTTGCCTCTGATGTAAAGTGTCCATTGTTTGGTAAACCCGCACCCACTGGTGCTCCACCCCGGCAGGTGACTAGTGTAGCCTTGGGGGAGGAGAGGGATGTCCAAGGTGGGTGGGGTCCCGCAGAAATGTCCCTGGTCTCGCTAGGAGACCGTGAAGTGGTCCCTCCAACCCAGCTGCCTGAGAACACTAAGAAGTACAGACAGTGGGTGACCATAAATGGCCATAGGGTGGAAGCTCTTAGAGATACAGGAGCCAGTGTGACAGCTGTCAGGTGTCACCTGGTGTCTCAAGAGCAGGTGGTCCCTGTTGGACTTGGCCCTTCTGGCAGGTTCACCCCTGAATTTTTTTTGCTTTTTACTGGTGACTTGGTGTGGTGATTTTTTGGTTTCTGCGCACTTTCCCTGTGTCCCAGGGTAAAGTGCGTGCGCGCTCTGAGTGCATGTGGTGAGATAGGCCTGCCCTCCCATAGGAATGCATGGGGAATGTATGTGTCCCTAGTAGTTCCTGATGCGTGGGGTGTGCAGGCCCGAGTTTGGTATGTGCGGACTCGTGGGAGTGAATGCTGCGCGATGATGTGTGTGGCGTGCATGTACCTAGTATGGAAGTGCCACTTCTAGAAGTGGGCACTTCTGTGTGCAGTGTGTCTGTCGCGTGATTGGCTGGTCATGTCATGTGACGGGCTAGGGATTCCCCAGAGTCAGGATGAGTCACCCAGTGGTGAATGGGGAGATCAGCAGCTAGATGGGTGGGAGGAGTACACCTGGGTCCTGAATAGGACAGGGTTTTCCACACACAATGCTGGCCCCACCCCCTGCGGTGCGACTGACGACCCTAGCCCTGCCAATGAATAGAGTGAGGGGCTGAGCATATCAAGGGTGCTCCCCAACCAGCTGCGACTGGTTTTCCCCCTCACCCTGAACCCAGAACAAAGGGGTTTGCTGTATAAAAATGGGGCTGTGTCCCCACAGAAACTGTTCTCTTCCAGGATCCACTTGAGGGGGGCCTTCTGCTGCTGGGCGCCAGGAGAGACCGCCACTGGGGACTGCCTCCCTGTTGGAGGGCCCTGTGAGCTGGCCCCTGGGCCCAGTCCTTGCCCCCTGCCCTTGCAAGACTTTGTTACTGGACTTTCCTTTGCTTATAGCGCCTGGGAGCGCTTTCTGGGCTTTGTATAGCGCTGGGGGCGCTGATGTGCCTTATAGCGCTGTAAGCGCTGTGACTTTGATTGCGGGTGCCCACCCCGCTGGTTTATTTGTTCGTGCGGCGGGTGCCCACCCCGCCGGATACCGCCGCTACGAGGGAGCCCACCCCTCTTGTGACGAGGAAGATCACCGCTGCAGCCCGGTCCGGGGAAGCCCGGAAGTCAGGCAGCCTTCGTTGGGACGGGGGCGGGACTTGCAAGCAGGAAGCGGATGGGAGCCTACCCCGCGCTCCTGCACTGAAGCCGGAAACCTGTGTTGACTGACGCGGGGCTCCCGTGAGGTCGAGGGAAGCCCCGCGCCGAGAAAAAGGAAGGAACAGCGCCGTGACCGCCCCAGCACCGGAGCGGAGAGAGCTCCGTGGTGCCGGGGTAAACCGGAGAGCGAGGCAGCGCGACGTGGCCCGGCCGAAGTGCGGCCGGCACCAGAGAGAGCGGAAGCGGAGACGACGCGGGAGTCCCCAGAGCAACAGCCCGGTAAGTTGAGCAGGGCTGGGGGACTCCGCACGCGTGTTGTGAGTGCCGGTGTCGATCGCCTGAGCAGCCCCCCCCACTCCGCCTACTAAAGGGGGGGCACTTTCACAAAGGAGGGACATTTGTTCTAGAGCCCGAGCGAGGCTCCACCGTTACGGGGCCAATATTAGGTCAGAGCCTCAAGGGCTCCCACATTGACCAGAGGGGCAGTTGCCTTGTAACACGAGCGGCCCCGGAAGGCAGCGGGCCGCTCCAACTTTGCCGCCCACATCTGCTTAGAGTCCAGGGGGACTCCCACGACGGCGGCACATCGTTCTCGAGCCTAGAAGGCTCTAGGGGCAGTTCCTGCTGTGCAGAGCCCACGAGGCTCAGGGGGCATTTCAGTGTTTCAGAGCCCTGGGAGGCTCCAACGTTGGCCCCAGCATTTCTCCAGTTGCCCAGCACTTAGTGGGCAACTGCTACGTGTAGGTTGTGCTTTGTGCGCCTGGTTTGCGCAGCCTGCGCCGGCGCGCCCTGACTCGGAGTTCTGGACTGCGCCTCCTGCGCAGTCTTGCCCCTGACTTTGCTGGGACGCAGGGCGTCCTTGCCCCGACAAGGCCAGTTGGCCCAGGGACTGCCACAGATAGTGGCTAATGTGAGTTTTTGCGCTATTGTACCTTTCCTGCACCTCTGAATGTGGTTATGCGTCATGTGCTTTGCACCTCTGAATGTTATGCATCATGTGTTTATGTGCTTAGACCCCTACAGGTATTGTGATACTTAGGTGGTTGTTTTCTCCTAGTACAGGTGGTGCTAGTGAGGTCCTGATTCCCTGCGCAATATTGTCCTAAGGTGGTTAGGGTTGCGTAGGTGGTACTTACCTGATACCAGTAGCTACTGGTTGTGCGCTACATGTTCTATTTTAGTGCTACAGTGATTGTGTGCTATGTTCTAAAGTATTGTTCCTAAGTTCTAAAAGTGCTAATTCCGGACAGTGGTCCATGTGGCCCTGTCCCCTGTACATATAATCCCTTGTAAATTCTGCCCGTGCCTGTTGGCACATTGTAGAGTGTGTGTTGTTATCTAATGTGTTGTGTATAATACAAAGGTTATTTTTATAGAATACCTTGTGTGGAGTTTCCTTTGTGGTGGGCCTTGGGTGTTGTTGCTGGGTGTGCGCGCAAACGCTTTACACATCGCCTCAGAGATAAGCCTGACTGCTCGTGCCAAGCTACCAAGGGGGTGAGCAGGGGTTATCTTTGGCGTGTAACTTCCTTGCCCTGACTAGAGTGGTGGTTTCTGCCTGACTTTGGCGCAAGCCTTAGCCAACCAGAAATCCCATTTCTAACATTGGTGATCAGCGGTGGGATTTGGACTTGCGATTGCGCTGTACCGCAGCGGCAACTGGCCGCACTACAAAACTCTGCATTTAGATAAATCACATGGTATAGGGATTATTGTTCTAAGTTTGTTTTTAATTGTCATTTCTTTGGAAATGTGGTTTTGTGCACTGTGAGTTAGGTGTCCCTAGCTCGGGAGGGTAGATCATCCCCCTTAGTGCATTGTGTTTCTGGATTCACCAGAGGGTGGGATCCAGTGGTGGCAGCGTAATAGTGTCCTGTACATTTGTCCCCCGCCCTGCGCCCAGAGTTGGTACCTGTGTCACGTGGTGGTCAGGTTGACGAATCAGGGGTGGTAGAAACTGCCTTACCAGTCCGAGGGGAGGGTTGTGTGTGTGGATGAATGGTGTGTGGCACTAGGCAAGTGAGTGTGAGTTCTCTGGGTTAGAGAGCTTGCTGAATCTTTTTGTGAATTGTGTGCTCCTGTGTGAAACTCAGACCCCTAGGTCCCCTGTATAATCTTTTTACCATAACGTCCGCCAGAATGGAGCCTGCTTGTGATCCCTATGAGCTAGCTTGGCGCCAGAGGCAGGAGTTAGAAAGGTCCTGTACAGGGAGAGAGTCCGACACTCGGTACGAACTTCAGGACCACCTGGTCCTATGGCAAAAGGGTCCATGGGATCTTGAGCACAGTATGGAAAGGGCCCGGGCCTCACACCTGGAGGGTGGTGGGTCTGTGGGGAGCCCTGAAGATTCAGAAGAGGAGGTAGAGCATGACAATACCTGGACGCCAGTAGAGAGTGAGGACCCCATAGGTAGGGCGTCCCTTGCTGGGTCCAGCGTAGGAGGCAGCGCCTCATCCCTTTCCCTGTCCCCAGAGGAGTGGGAAGATAGGAGGAAAGAAAGGGAGCACCAGCTGGCGTTAGAGAAGCTCAGGTTAGAGCATGCTCAGGCTATGGCGCAGCTGGAGGCCAGGAAGCAACAGCGAGAGACTGAGGGGGTCTTGGCGCGGGAGAGGGTAGAGGAGGCTGAGAGGGCCTCCACCAGAGGCAAAGTAGCTCTGGAGGGTAGACTATCCCCTGCGCGCAGTTTTAATTTTCTGGACTCCCCAGGGAGGGTTGAGTCCAGTGGTAGCAGCCAGATAGATTCCAGTGTAGGAAATCCCAGTCCCAGTTCCCCCAGTCTGGTACCTGTTTCCCAGGAGGAGGAGTTAAGGTTGAAATTCAGGGGCAGTAGGAAACTGTCTCACCAGACTTGGGAGGAGTTTGTGGATGGATGTGAGGATGCAATGTTTGATTGGATTTCCACAGCAAGTTGTTTTGATATACTGTGTAATCTGGTTCTCAAAGAACACCTGCTCAGTTGTTGTGTGCCAGGGTTGCGCCAACACCTGTTGGGGTGTGGATTGTCTGAGCCCCTTGAGCTTGCGGAGGAAGCAGAGCGCTGGGAAAGGGCTAGAGGTTCTCTAGAGTCATTAGGGAGTGACTCCAAAAGTAGTGGGTCAGGTATCTTCCAGCCCAGCATGGTGGAAGAGGCTCAGTGTAGCCCAGCTAGGTCCCAGGATAGCGAGGAGGGTGTAGGGGCTCACTGCCTGGCTCAGTGGAGCAGGAGTGAGAGGGTGACCGAGGGTCCCCGGACGTACGAAACCCTGCCTCAGGACTTGGATGGTTCCATGAGGGAACACCAAGTTGGGGACCTAGGCTGTCCTGTTAGCCCATTTGAGGAAGATCTCCTGGTGAGTAGAGGACCTGGAGCACCTGTAACCAGGGCTCCTGTGGTTCTAGAGTCTGGCAGTACCGCTCCGGTAGGGAGGGTACAGGAGTCCAGTGTGAGGAGTGATTGGGGGATGAGTTTCCCAGTGGAAGAGCCTGTGGGTCAGGGACTACCCAGTTGGGCTAGGATCCCGTGTAGTGACCAGGGTGGCACCACTTCTGTTCTGGGGGATCTCCGCGCACTGTCAGGTGGACAGGGGACGGGAGATCAGCGCCAGACAGACAGTCGCTCGACATATGTGTCATTTGATAGCCTCAGAGGGATGGAGTGGAAATCCCCAGAAGTCCTGGAGTGCCAGGCAATTATTCCACCAAAGGTTCTAGGCCGGAGGTTGGGAGGCCAGGTTCAGGATCAGCCTGACCTGAAAGGTGGGACGTCTGTAACCAGCGTCCCGACCAGTTCTTCTTCCAGAGGTACCGCCCCAGTTGGTAGGGAGCAGGGCTCTGGAAGGGGGTGCAGAGGGTGGGAGAGCCCACCTCTGCCCCCGGTACAACCTGAGGGGTTAAACCCTGGGTTGGAATGGCGTTCTAGGTGTACCCCTCGCCAGAGGAGGAGGAACCCTAGGAGAAGAGGTAGGGGGAGGAGAGCCTTCCCTGAGACTCCTGGTCCGCCTGAGGGTGTAGACCCTAGGCTGGAGAACCAGTGGCAATCTAGTCCTGTCTTGCAGACAGGAAGAGTGGAGAATGGACGCTATGTGCCAGGGGTTCCTACCCCCCACTCTATGGTTAGGCAAAGACCAGTGGCACCTGGGTGGCCTAGGGCCTGGTCTTGGCCGCGGACAGCTTGGGAGTACCAGTGGGGTAGCCCAGTTGGTCCAGACAGTGGTGTTAGAAAGAATTCCATGGGTTCACCGTGGCGTAGAACCGGAGGGTGTCCCTGCAGTTGCGGGCCCGCGTCCGTGTTCTATCGCCCCAAGCAGGGAAGTCCATCACGGTGGTGATTGGTCTGCCCTGCGTTTTGGCTGGAAGGGGGTTGTGTTGGACTTGGCCCTTCTGGCAGGTTCACCCCTGAATTTTTTTTGCTTTTTACTGGTGACTTGGTGTGGTGATTTTTTGGTTTCTGCGCACTTTCCCTGTGTCCCAGGGTAAAGTGCGTGCGCGCTCTGAGTGCATGTGGTGAGATAGGCCTGCCCTCACATAGGAATGCATGGGGAATGTATGTGTCCCTAGTAGTTCCTGATGCGTGGGGTGTGCAGGCCCGAGTTTGGTATGTGCGGACTCGTGGAAGTGAATGCTGCGCGATGATGTGTGCGGCGTGCATGTACCTAGTGTGGAAGTGCCACTTCTAGAAGTGGGCACTTCTGTGTGCAGTGTGTCTGTCGCGTGATTGGCTGGTCATGTCATGTGACGGGCTAGGGATTCCCCAGAGTCAGGATGAGTCACCCAGTGGTGAATGGGGAGATCAGCAGCTAGATGGGTGGGAGGAGTACACCTGGGTCCTGAATAGGACAGGGTTTTCCACACACAATGCTGGCCCCGCCCCCTGCGGTGCGACTGACGACCCTAGCCCTGCCAATGAATAGAGTGAGGGGCTGAGCACATCAAGGGTGCTCCCCAACCAGCTGCGACTGGTTTTCCCCCTCACCCTGAACCCAGAACAAAGGGGTTTGCTGTATAAAAATGGGGCTGTGTCCCCACAGAAACTGTTCTCTTCCAGGATCCACTTGAGGGGGGCCTTCTGCTGCTGGGCGCCAGGAGAGACCGCCACTGGGGACTGCCTCCCTGTTGGAGGGCCCTGTGAGCTGGCCCCTGGGCCCAGTCCTTGCCCCCTGCCCTTGCAAGACTTTGTTACTGGACTTTCCTTTGCTTATAGCGCCTGGGAGCGCTTTCTGGGCTTTGTATAGCACTGGGGGCGCTGATGTGCCTTATAGCGCTGTAAGCGCTGTGACTTTGATTGCGGGTGCCCACCCCGCTGGTTTATTTGTTCGTGCGGCGGGTGCCCACCCCGCCGGATACCGCCGCTACGAGGGAGCCCACCCCTCTTGTGACGAGGAAGATCACCGCTGCAGCCCGGTCCGGGGAAGCCCGGAAGTCAGACAGCCTTCGTTGGGACGGGGGCGGGACTTGCAAGCAGGAAGCGGACGGGAGCCTACCCCGCGCTCCTGCACTGAAGCCGGAAACCTGTGGTGACTGACGCGGGGCTCCCGTGAGGTCGAGGGAAGCCCCGCGCCGAGAAAAAGGAAGGAACAGCGCCGTGACCGCCCCAGCACCGGAGCGGAGAGAGCTCCGTGGTGCCGGGGTAAACCGTAGAGCGAGGCAGCGCGACGCGGCCCGGCCGAAGTGCGGCCGGCACCAGAGAGAGCGGAAGCGGAGACGACGCGGGAGTCCCCAGAGCAACAGCCCGGTAAGTTGAGCAGGGCTGGGGGACTCCGTACGCGTGTTGTTAGTGCCGGTGTCGATCGCCTGAGCAGCCCCCCCCACTCCACCTACTAAAGGGGGGGCGCTTCCACAAAGGAGGGACATTTGTTCTAGAGCCCGAGCGAGGCTCCAACGTTACGGGGCCAATATTAGGTCAGAGCCTCAAGGGCTCCCACATTGACCAGAGGGGCAGTTGCCTTGTAACACGAGCGGCCCCGGAAGGCAGCGGGCCGCTCCAACTTTGCCGCCCACATCTGCTTAGAGTCCAGGGGGACTCCCACGACGGCGGCACATCGTTCTCGAGCCTAGAAGGCTCTAGGGGGCAGTTCCTGCTGTGCAGAGCCCACGAGGCTCAGGGGGCATTTCAGTGTTTCAGAGCCCTGGGAGGCTCCAACGTTGGCCCCAGCATTTCTCCAGTTGCCCAGCACTTAGTGGGCAACTGCTACGTGTAGGTTGTGCTTTTTGCGCCTGGTTTGCGCAGCCTGCGCCGGCGCGCCCTGACTCGGAGTTCTGGACTGCGCCTCCTGCGCAGTCTTGCCCCTGACTTTGCTGGGACGCAGGGCGTCCTTGCCCCGACAAGGCCAGTTGGCCCAGGGACTGCCACAGATAGTGGCTAATGTGAGTTTTTGCGCTATTGTACCTTTCCTGCACCTCTGAATGTGGTTATGCGTCATGTGCTTTGCTTTACACCTCTGAATGTTATGCATCATGTGTTTATGTGCTTAGACCCCTACAGGTATTGTGATACTTAGGTGGTTGTTTTCTCCTAGTACAGGTGGTGCTAGTGAGGTCCTGATTCCCTGCGCAATATTGTCCTAAGGTGGTTAGGGTTGCGTAGGTGGTACTTACCTGATACCAGTAGCTACTGGTTGTGCGCTACATGTTCTATTTTAGTGCTACAGTGATTGTGTGCTATGTTCTAAAGTATTGTTCCTAAGTTCTAAAAGTGCTAATTCCGGACAGTGGTCCATGTGGCCCTGTCCCCTGTACATATAATCCCTTGTAAATTCTGCCCGTGCCTGTTGGCACATTGTAGAGTGTGTGTTGTTATCTAATGTGTTGTGTATAATACAAAGGTTATTTTTATAGAATACCTTGTGTGGAGTTTCCTTTGTGGTGGGCCTTGGGTGTTGTTGCTGGGTGCGCGCGCAAACGCTTTACACATCGCCTCAGAGATAAGCCTGACTGCTCGTGCCAAGCTACCAAGGGGGTGAGCAGGGGTTATCTTTGGCGTGTAACTTCCTTGCCCTGACTAGAGTGGTGGTTTCTGCCTGACTTTGGCGCAAGCCTTAGCCAACCAGAAATCCCATTTCTAACAGTCCCCAATGCATTCTACCCCGTGGTTGCCGCTGACAACACAGAGAGACACTGCAAAGTGGCTCAGGTTCCCTTTGAGTGGGGGGGGGTCTCTGGTACTCTTCAGGTAGCTGTGAGGCCCGCCATGCCTGTAGACTGTTTGTTAGGGAACGATTTGGAGAGCTCACCTTGGGCTAAGGTGGAGCGGAGTGCTCACCTGGAGATGTTGGGTATGCCGGATTGGGCGTGTGTCACCACACAGTCCATGGCAGCCAGTAGAGGTACTCAAGAGGTTCTGGAGCCTGAGTGGGAGGCCCAGGAACCGGCCTCAGAGAGAAGGAGCAAGGGGCGCGGGAAGCCGGCCCCTGAAGTTCCCACGGTCCAGGAGGAAGCAGACCTTGAGGGGGATGCCCTGGTGCCTACAGGGGAACAGATAGCTGAACTGGGAGACCTGCCGGAGCTGACCCATTGGCAGCAGGAAGGGGGTCCCACCAGGGAGGACTTTTGAAAGGCACAGAAGGAGTGCCCTTCTCTCGTGGGTATGCGGCAGCAGGCTGCAGACCAGGCCGCAGGTGATCAGTCAGGATCACATTTCGTTTACTGGGAGAACGACCTCCTATATACAGAGCCTAAGGTTGCTGAGCCTGGGTCAGCCCGTGCGCTGGTGGTACCCCAGGACTTCAGAGCCTTCCTACTGGGGCTGGCTCACGATGTGCCATTGGCAGGGCATTTGGGGCAGGACAAGACCTTTGAAAGGCTTGTCACCCACTTTTATTGGCCTCAAATGCGCAGGAGTTCGGATACTCACTGCAGGACATGCCAGACTTGCCAGGCAAGTGGAAAGAGTGGAAGGAAGCAGAAGGCTCCACTCCAGCCATTCCCTGTGGTCGGTACCCCATTCCAGCGAGTGGGGATTGACATTGTAGGGCCACTGGACCCCAGGACAGCGATGGGCAATAGGTTCATCCTGGTCCTGGTGGACCACGCCACCCGGTACCCGGAAGCTATTCCTCTGAGGACAGTGACAGCCCCCGTGGTGGGACGTGCACTGATGGGAATTTTCTCCCGAGTGGGATTCCCTCTAGAGGTGGTGTCTGACCGAGGTACCAATTTCATGTCCAAGTACATGAAATCTCTTTGGCAAGAGTGTGGTGTAACCTACAAGTTCACCACACCTTACCACCCCCAAGGAAACGGGTTGGTTGAGAGATTCAACCGAACCCTCAAAGGCATGATAATGGGCCTAGAAGGACCCATGAGGCGTAAGTGGGACGTCCTCTTACCATGCCTTCTCTTTGCTTACCGTGAGGTGCCACAGAAGTCTCTGGGGTTCAGTCCCTTTGAGCTTCTGTATGGTCACCCAGTCAGAGGACCTCTAAGTCTGGTCAAGGAAGGCTGGGAGCAATCTCCCAGGAAACCTCCCCAGAATGTATATAGCTACATGCTGGCCTTCAGGAATCAGACTAGGCGATTCCGGCAACTTGCTGAGGCAAATCTGGAAGCCAGCCAGGAGGAGATGAAGCGGTGGTACGACCAGAATGCCACTCTGGTAGAGCTTCAGCCTGGACAGAAAGTATGGGTCTTGGCCCCCGTGGAGCCGTGTGCGCTCCAGGATAAGTGGACCGGTCCCTTTGAGGTGGTGGAGCGCAAGAGTCCTGTTACCTACGTGGTGGACCTGAAGTCTCCTAGGAACCCCTTAAGGGTCCTACATGTCAACCGCCTCAAGCCCCACTTGGAGAGGTCCCAAGTGGGCATGCTCTTGGCAACAGATGCTGGAATGGAAGAGGAGACAGAACCTCTTCCTGACCTCCTGTCGGCCAAGGAGCAAGATGGGTCAGTGGATGGTGTCATCCTCTCTTCCACCCTGACCCCTGAACAACAGAATGATTGTCGCCAGTTGCTGGGACAATTTTCTGACCTGTTTTCCCTGGTCCCTGGTGTCACTGATTGGTGCGTCCATGATGTGGACAGTGGGAATAGTCCACCTGTGCGGCACAAGGCCTACAGGGTGACTGACAGGGTGAGGACATGCATCAAGGAGGAGGTCTCCAAGATGTTTGCACTCGGGGTAATTGAGTCTTCTAGCAGTCCTTGGGCCAGCCCCGTGGTCTTGGTCCCAAAGGCTGCAGCGCCGGGAGCCACACCCGAACTCCGGTTCTGTGTGGACTACAGAGGACTCAATTCAGTCACTAGGACTGACGCACACCCCATCCCCAGAGCTGATGAGCTCATCGATCGGCTAGGGGCTGCCAACTACCTCAGCACGTTTGATTTAACGTCTGGGTATTGGCAGATCGCCTTGACCGAGGGGGCCAAAGAGAGGTCAGCATTTTCCACCCCAGATGGGCACTACCAGTTCCGGGTTATGCCCTTTGGGATGAAGAATGCCCCTGCCACCTTCCAGAGATTGGTCAACCAGGTGTTGGCTGGGCTGGATTCGTTCAGTGCAGCCTACCTGCATGACATCGCAGTGTTCAGCTCCACTTGGGAGGAACACCTGCGTCACCTCTGGGAAGTGTTGATGGCGCTGCGCAAGGCAGGCCTCACGATCAAGGCGAGTAAGTGCCAGATCGGGCAGGGTTCCGTGGTGTACTTGGGACACCAAGTTGGGAGTGGCCAGGTGGCACCCCTTCAGCCCAAGATAGAAACCATCCTGAATTGGGAGGCGCCCAAACCCCAGACGGAGGTGAGAGCCTTCCTAGGTCTCACCGGGTACTACAGGAGGTTTGTCAAGGGGTATGGCAACATGGTTGCCCCCTTGACAGCGCTGACTTCGAAGAAGCAGCCCAGGAAAGTGATTTGGACTGACACCTGTCAGAAAGCTTTTGAGGCCTTGAAAACTGCTATGTGCACGGCGCCCGTGCTCTTGCCTCCCAACTTCTCCAAAGAGTTTATCGTTCAGACAGACGCTTCAGAGCATGGTGTGGGGGCTGTTCTTTCACAGATTAATGAGGAGGGCCTAGATCAACCCGTAGCCTTTCTTAGCAGGAGGTTACTTCCACGGGAACAGAGGTGGAGTGCTATTTGGCGTGAGGCATTTGCTGTGGTCTGGGCGCTGAAGAAGCTAAGACCCTACTTGTTTGGGTCTCACTTCCGGGTTCAGACGGACCACAGGCCCCTCAGATGGTTGATGCATATGAGGGGTGAGAATCCAAAGCTGTTGAGGTGGTCCATTTCCCTACAGGGTATGGATTTCACGGTGGAACATCGCCCTGGTACAGATCACGCCAATGCTGACGGTCTGTCCAGATTTTTCCGCCTTAGTGATGAGGAACTCCCTGGGGTAGGGTAGTTCTCCCCACTTATCAGCTGGAGGGGACACGTGTTAGACCTGGCACCTTGGCGTGAGTCTCCCTTCCTCTTTTGTCGCTGTGCCTCATGTGTTTTTATGGTGTTGGCCGCTCAGCGCGCTGTGCCACTGCCAACCAGTGTCGCGGTGCGAGTGCTCCCTATGTAAATTGTATATGTTGGTTGGATTCCATGATTGGATTGTTTGATTTACTATCAGACCCCAGTAAAGTGCGCCAGGAGCGCCAGGGCATGTAAATGCAAACACCGCTGGTGGACTTGCAGCACTGGTTGTGCCACCCACAGAAGCGGCCGGTAAAATACGTCTAAGGTCTGCCATCGCAGAACCTGCGTGCAGTCTGGTACTGACATGCTGACTGGCAGGTGCCCACACTTGCCGGTCCCTGAAACCTTCCCTTAGCTGCATGTTAGTCACCCCTCTGGTAGGCCCACGGGCAGGGTGCGTTGTGAGCCTAAGGTAGGACAAGCCTAGATGCGTGGCATGTCCTAGTAGTGAATTACCGCCATCTTGTTGTTCACTACTGCAAGGCTACCCTGTTCTCATAGGCCAGTATGGGCGGCCTGGATTGTTACACCCTATGATCCTAACCGACCCAGGGAACATGGTAGAAGATCGAGTTTAGTATGCCTGAACTCGGAATAATAAGGTACATCTTTTCGCAAGGTTTATTTTAATATTCCGAGTTTGCAAATGCCGCTTTTAGAAAGCTGGCCTTTGCTTGCCTAAACAATTCAGCCCGCCTCTGCGTGATGTGTATCTGATGTCTGGCTGGTATGAGTGACAGGGCTGGGGGAACCCAGGTGGGCAGGGCTAGGTAGCCTGGTGGTGAATAGGACGATCGACAGGTAGATGGGTGGGAGGAGTACTCCTAGGCTCTGAATAGGACAGTGCTCTGCCCCCTCAATGCCGGCTCCGCCCCCTGTGGAGCGTCTGAGGACTCTGCCCTGCACTCTGAAAGAAGAAGCCTGCATCGCGTAAACAAAGTGCTCAGAAACCGGACTGGACTAGGCAAAGGACCCCCTGGCCTGGGAGAACAAAAGATTTGCTGTATAAATGGAGGAGCCCTGCTCCTAAGAAACTAGATCCGCTTTTGACCAAGAAGAATCTCTGCCTGAGGAGGAGGCACCGGGAAAGCTGTAGGAGGAAGACTGTCCCTATCCTGGGGGATTGGCCTGCAGTGGTGACCTTGCTGCCAAAGGGGAGAAGAGAAACTGTTGCTGAAGACTTTACTTTACTTTTACTTTCAAGACTTGTGCTTTTCCAAAACGATCTCCAAGGGCTTGGAACTGAGCTTGCCCCCTGAACTGAGCCCCAGGACCATTGGGCTCTACCTGATCTTCACTCGCCTGCCGCTGGACTGTGGTGTCCTTTCCCTCGCCGGAGCTGTGACCCTCGTGCCCCAGTCCCTCCCTGAGCCGTGATCAGGACTGCTTAGCCGCCCCCGCCTTGGGAAGAGCCTCGCTCGATCGGAGCCGCTCCCCCTATGCGGTGCTGGGCTGCCCCTGTCACCTCGCTCGTTACAGGCACGCTGTGCACCTTCACCCTCCCGCCGGAATCGGCGTTTGTGAGCATCTCCAAGCCTCGGACGGCCCGTACGTAATCTGCATGCACGGCTGCCCCGCTTTGTTCACCCACCACCTGCAACACCCCTGCTCTTGCCGTGAGCCTGAAGATCAGACCCCCATCGTGAAGTGTGGGAGCCTCGGACGCCGCCTCGCCCTTCTGTCAAAGAGCCGCTGAAATCCCGCACCCGCCTTTGCGTCAAGAAACAAGGTACTGTACTTACGAACTCGACCGCGAGCTCGCATCGGATCCAGGGTCCGCAACGTTCTGATTTCCCTGTCATCTGCTGTGTGCTTCCCGGGTGCCGCCTCAGCACGAAGTGCGCTGAGGCCTACAGTTACCTTGTGCCCGCCTAAAGAACTTTCCGTAACAAAGAGAACTTTACCGTATTCCTAAGAATTGTGGCCCCATCAGTTTAACTGGGCCTTGTATTTGAATCTGCTGAATCTACATAAAAGCTTATTTTGTATACTACCTAACTGGTGTCCGTTTGTGGTGCATGCAAGGGGTTTACTGTATGTGTAATTGCATTTGCTTAACCGTGTACACCTGAGACTTAGCCTAAACTGCTCGCGCCACGCACCTAGAGGGTGAGCAGGGGTTATTCTGGGGAGTCATCCTTCGCCCTGACAAGAAGTAAAGGGTCCCTGCTTGTTGTGGGTTCACACCTGCGTCAACCAGGGCCCCCTCATTTCTAACACCCCCTTTTTGAATACCGGGACAATTTCTGCTCCCTTCCACGAGGAGGGGATATCAGCTCCCTGGGCAATTGCATTAGCAAGGCGAGTAATATATCTACACCAGAGGTGTCTCTCACTAGTAAACACATCTGCTGGAATTCCGTCCATGCCAGGTGCTTTACCCCCGGTCACTTTATCTAGAGCCCTTCCTACGTCTATTGGTAAAAATATTGCCTTATCGTAATAAACATGGGTAAAAGTATCACAGGGATTTTCTTCACAGGTTGCGGCATACTGTGGTTTAAAATTATCAACCCACGCATTCTGGGCCACGTTATTCTGCGGGCGCTCTGGAATGCCACCCTTATCCCATTTATAGATATCCCAGAATTGCTTACCATTCTTGCGCCTACAGGCATCAAGGAGATCCTTCAACTTTTCATTGTCCCACATTTCCTTTGCCTCTTTCAATGTCTTCCTAAAATATAGCCTGGCAGATCTTACCAGTGTTGGATCTTTCATCTTAAGGGCACTGCCGAGTTTAGCCCGGGCTTTCCTGCAGTCAAAATTATACCATCTCTCTTTGTTATGATGCTTGGAGGTTCTTTTTGAGATAGGTTTAACAAAATATTTCCTCAAGCCCTCAAAAAGCCTGTTGTGGACTTCCACCACAGTCTGGCAGGAGCTCCAGCCCTCTGCAGCTATACCAGGTACTTGTAATGCACCAGTTACTTCTTCATTAATCGCTGTCATGATTTTTGGGTCTTCTACAATCCTGTCCCATTTTAAATGGCGCATGTTATTAGACACAGATTGTTCGGGCTCAAGGTTGCCTTGCTGGGATGCTAAATTACCAGAGAAGGACAAATTAAATAGTGAGGCAAGTGGATGGTGATCACTCTCAGTTCGATTGATGACCTTCATATCTCTAAGATGGGGCCAGAGCTTCACGTGAACAAGCAAGTAATCTATTCGACTCGCCCTACGGCCATTGTCAAAAGTGTTGATTCCGAGTTTGTCTGACACACTTCTACCATTGGCTGCCCTCAAGTGGTTGCCTATGCACAATCCTTTTAACTGGATTGCTGCCTCTGTCCACCTTTTCACAGGAGCAATCTCGAGGGCTGGAATTCCCCAACTGGCGTCTTCCTCTGTTGTAAGCTGGGATATATCATGGCCCAAAGGCTCAAAGGAGGTATTAAAGTCACCTGCTACTAGGGGTAAAGTGTTCAAGGGCAGAGAGTCTAATATGTCTTCCAGTTCCTTTACGACTAAAGATTTTTTGCCCCCCAGTAGGCCTCGTGCATACACATTAAAAATATTAGCATTTAAAAAACCTTAAAGATTCACTAAAAAACCATAGGTTTCAGGGGCGTTATAGTTAGCTGGACTTTTCATTCGTACAAAACCATCGAAATTCCCCCGTTATAGTTAGTTCAGCTAACTATAACACGTGCGCCCGCAGTGCACTGCTGATGACATCACATATTACATCACTCATGACATGGTCAGTGACATCACTCATGACCTCACTGATGACATCTCAAAGGACATCACTGATGACATCATCCAGTGAATGTGTGTTTTTCATTACATATGTTTTATATATGTATATCTCAAGGTCGATGGAAGAATAAATGGGTATATAAGTGTCTAAATGGATGATTTGTTTTTGAAAAATTGATTGTATAACTGACCGATTAAGTGTATCTTAGTGAATACATGAGTTTGAGTTTGAGTTTAAAAATTCTTATATAGCGCTCTTACACCAGCGGTTTCATGGCGCTGTAACTGGCAGATCTCCTCAATAGGCAAGGAAGGGAGGTCGGGTAACAGAGGATTAGATGAAAATTTTGCTGAAGAAGTAGGCTTTAAGTTTCTTTCGAAACTGGGAATATGGGGTTAGGGATCTGAGATCAAGGGGTAATGAGTTCCAAAGGGTTGGGGCAAGGGTCGCAAATTTTGAGCCCCCCCACTTTTTCCGGCGAAACCGGGGAACTATCAGGAGGGATTGGGAAGAAGATCGGAGCTCCCTAGTTGGCAAGTAGGGGATAATCTCCGAAGAAATGAATGCAGGGGCCGTACCCAATCGAGCCTGGTAAGTGATAGATGCAAGCTTGAATTGGATACGTTCCCGAACCGGAAGCCAATGTAAAAGTTTCAGAAGGGGGGTGACATGTGAAGGTTTAGGAAGGTTAAAGACCAGCCGAGCCGCCTGGTTTTGGATCATCTGCAACCGCCTGAGACTATATGCAGGTATACCTGCATATAGGGTGTTGCCATAATCCAGGCGGGAGATGACCATCGCAAGGACGATCAACTTCAAGGCCTCAAAGGTGAAAAATCGAGAGACCCTGCGGATGGTGCGAAGAGACAGAAAAGAGGAAGAAACCACAAAACTAACCTGGGAGTGAAGGGTAAGGTGAGAGTTGAGTTTAATACCAAGGGTTTTGACCGAAGTAGAGGGGACCGGAGAGGGACCAAGGGAAGGGGGCCAAAAGAGTGAAGACCAGGGACTGGAACAACCACCCGTCAACACCAACTCGGTCTTATCAGGGTTGAGTTTCAGGTGGTTGAAATCCATCCAGTCCCTGATGAAAATCATAGTGGACTGGAAATTAGAGATAGAGGCAGAAGAAGAGGACAGATTAAAGACAAGTTGGAGGTCATCCGCATAGTTGTATACGGAGACCTCCATTTGTTGTAAAGAAAAAATGAGGGGAGAAATGTAAAGATTAAACAGAAGAGGTGAAAGTGAGGAGCCTTGGGGGACCCCGCCCAGAACTTTCCGAAAGTCCGCAGTGAAGTCACCCAGGCGAACTGCCTGGGTGCGGTCCCTCAGGAAGGAGGACAACCAAACCAGGGCCGTACCCCCGATCCCCGCCGCCGCGACACGGGAAAGTAAGATGGTATGATCCACCGTGTCGAAGGCGGCAGAGAGATCGAGGAGGACCAGTGCCTGGAATTGATTGGTGTCCCTCCCCTCCCTGAGGTTGTCAAGGACCGAAAGAACTACGGACTCCGTAGAGTGTGCGGGGCGAAAACCAGCCTGGCGGGCAGCCAATACCCCATTTTCTTCCACAAAGGTGCTCAGAGACCTGGTGACATGGCGCTCGAGCACCTTAGCCAAAAATGGTAGGAGAGAAATGGGGCAAAAGTTGGCTGGGATCGAGGGGTCTGCGCCAGGTTTTTTTAAAATGGGTAAAATGATAGCTGATTTCAAGGGGTTGGGAACAACCCCCTGAGAGAGTGAACTGTTTAGTAAGTGAAGGGGAGGATCAGGGCAAGAAATGTAAATGTGACAAAGTATTTGAGTGGGACAGGTGTCAAGGGGAGAGCCAGATTTTACAAAGGGGATTAAGGATGTGAAGGATTCCTTGGTCAGAAGAGGGAGAGAGTTTAATTGTCCTTGGGAAGGAGGGCACTGAGGATCAACAAAAGACGGGGAAGGTGCAGGGATATTAGCTTTAATGGCAGCAATTTTATCAATGAAAAAGCTGTTCAGAGAGTGACAAAGGGCAAGGGAAGGAGAGGGCTTAAGAGTGGTACGATCTGAAAAGGCTAGGTTCTGAACAATCGAGAAAATTTCCCTAGATTGGTTCTCGGCTGTGAGGATCTTGGAGGAGAAATAGGCCGTTTTAGCGGGCAAGATGGCATTCTTATATTGAGCTAAAAGGGTGGTAAAATCAGCTCTTAAGATGGGACAATAGTTTCTCCTCCAGGCCCTCTCAGCACGGCGTACCGATAATTTGATGGTTTTCAAGTCATCGGTAAACCACAGGTTGGCATCTTTCTCTCGCTTGGAAGTCAGACGTTTCAAGGGGGCAATGGACTTACTGGCTGAGGAGAGCCATTGTTCAATGCTATTAACCTGAGCCGAAGTGGAAAGCCCGTGTAAGACGGGATAGGAAGCACTTAAAAGAGCTGATAAGTTCGCCGGGTCAACTCTACTCCACGAGCGGACCCAGACATTATTAGGAAGGGGGGCCCTAACTGGAGAACTGATAGGAAGAACAAAAGAAATCAGGTGATGATCAGACCAAGTGCAAGGAGAGATAAGAAGGGAGTCGACAGGGCAGTTCAAGGACCAAATCTGGTCCAAGATATGCCCCTTGACGTGAGTTGGGGAAGATACGTGGGAAACAAAATTAAGAGATAAAAGTGTGTCTGAAAACTCTCTAGAAGATGAACACTCTGCTGGGTCGGAGGGCCAAAAATTAAAATCACCCAGTAATAACACTGAAGAGTTATTGACAGAGAGGGTGGCTAACACCTCCTGGAAATCAGGGAGAAATCGTAGAGGCGACTGGGGAGGTCGATAAATGAGAAGACAGGTGAGAGGGGGGGATGTGGACGTGGTTCGAATAGCAAGATACTCTGTGGTGGCAATATCGGGGAGAGAGAGCAGTTGAAATGGAAGATCAGAACGGGCAATGACCGCGACGCCACCCCCCGTTCTGCCGGATGAACGATCAGCCCGAAGTGCATAGTAGGGGGCGGGCAATGTAGCTAGCAAGGTGGGTAGGGAGTCATCACAGAACCATGTCTCGGTTAAAAGGAGAAGATCTGGTGCATGATGATCTAACAACACTGATAGTTCATGTGAATGAGCCACCGCCGATCTGGTATTCAGATAATACGCCTTAAGGGTCTTAACTGGGGCAGTATTGACGGCTTCTGTGGAAGGGGGGACCGAGATAGGAGAAGTGAATGAACAGGAACAGTGAGAAGGAGGGGATAAATCTAGCTGGGATATCCGTGAGTGTGTGGAGGCAGATAGAACCCACGGACCCTGTAGCCTGTGAAGCTGGGAAGGAGTGTAAGAAATGATTTGGGCAGGGTATTGTGCCCCTGGCCCCGGTCGGCCGCGGACGGGCGTAGACGGGCTTAACTTAGGCGCAACTTCGGCGCGCCTTCGTCGCGCCCGCTGCGCCGTCGGTGAGGGGAAGTGATTATATAGGGACACATATGGGGGGAGTTTTGAGTGGGGCGTGGCAGGGGGTGGAGGAGCCAGAGTAGTGCACGCCCAGCCCAGACCCGCCCAAGGTGTACTGGCCGCCCGTCCCACTCCCCACGCGAGGCAAGGAGGGGGCGATCAGCGGAGGCGGTCTGGCTGTCTGGGTCGTGAAGCAGGCGAAGGGGCAGCCAGGAAGTTGCTGGCGCTGGTTCCTGAGCGCTGAGCGAAATGCGCAGGTAGGCACAAGTCAATTAAAACAAGACGTCAGGGAAGTAAAGGAAACACCGTTGCTCCCGGCGAAGCCTCGGGAGATCTGCAATCACTGCAGGTAGCCCACTGTCAGCCTTTTGAGCCGTTAGCCAGGGGGGGAGGAGCCAGAGTAGTGCACGCCCAGCCCAGACCCGCCCAAGGTGTACTGGCCGCCCGTCCCACTCCCCACGCGAGGCAAGGAGGGGGAGATCAGCGGAGGCGGTCTGGCTGTCTGGGTCGTGAAGCAGGCGAAGGGGCAGCCAGGAAGTTGCTGGCGCTGGTTCCTGAGCGCTGAGCGAAATGCGCAGGTAGGCACAAGTCAATTAAAACAAGACGTCAGGGAAGTAAAGGAAACACCGTTGCTCCCGGCGAAGCCTCGGGAGATCTGCAATCACTGCAGGTAGCCCACTGTCAGCCTTTTGAGCCGTTAGCCAGGGGGGGAGGAGCCAGAGTAGTGCACGCCCAGCCCAGACCCGCCCAAGGTGTACTGGCCGCCCGTCCCACTCCCCACGCGAGGCAAGGAGGGGGCGATCAGCGGAGGCGGTCTGGCTGTCTGGGTCGTGAAGCAGGCGAAGGGGCAGCCAGGAAGTTGCTGGCGCTGGTTCCTGAGCGCTGAGCGAAATGCGCAGGTAGGCACAAGTCAATTAAAACAAGACGTCAGGGAAGTAAAGGAAACACCGTTGCTCCCGGCGAAGCCTCGGGAGATCTGCAATCATGGCTTAGTAAGTAATGTTTAAATATGTAAATATCTTTATCAGTGTCTCACTTTGTGTATAAGTGGCTGCATGGGTTGGTGAGTAGCTACATGAGTGTCTATATAGGTTATTAGTTGGTTTTTTGAGTATCAGTATGAGTGTCTCAGTGTCTGTATGGTTCGGTGGGGGGTATTACGTAGTGCATAGGTGCATGAATGAGTGACTCACTGTTTGTATGTGTTGAAGACAGCATGTGTGCAGGACTTGAGTGGGTGGATGAGTGTGTGCATGGGTGTGTTAGTGAGTGAATGACTGTCTCAATAGTGTCTTTATGAGTAACTACATATGTTTTAAACTAGTATATGTGACTATTGGTGTATATAAGTGAGTATATGTGAGAGTGAGAGATTGAAAGAGTTCCTGTATGAATAAGTATGTGTTTCTATAAGTGATTGTTTAAAAGACTAAGTATGTGTAAGTTTCTGTAAAAGTAAGTGTGGTGGTGTGCGTATAACTGTATATGCAAGTAAATGTATGTTTGATTCTTTATTAGCATGAGTGACTATGTGTGTGAGTAACTCTATGGATGAGTGGCGTTGTGTAACAGGATGTATAGGTGTATGAGTACATGTATGAGTGACCGTATAGGACTGTTGGTGAATGAGTGGATGTGTATGTGGATCTTAGAATTACTGAATAGGTTGTTGTAACTGGTATTGGTATGTCCATTGTTTTGAAAATTTTAGTTTCTATTTTTGAATGTGTGTACCAAAGGTTATAATAGGGGGAGAGGAGGTCTGCCACTCTCTCACAAGGATGATGTCATCAGTGATGTCATCAGTGATGTCATTTGAGATGTCATCAGTGATGTCATGAGTGATGTCACTGACCATGTCATGAGTGATGTAATATGTGACATCATCAGCAGTGCATTGCCGGCGTGCAAGTTATAGTTAGCTGAACTAACTATAACGGGGGAATTTCAATGGTTTTGTACGAGTGAAAAGTCCAGCTAACTATAACGCCCCTGAAACCTATGGTTTTTTCAGTGAATTTCTAAGGTTTTTTGAATGCTAATTCCTAACTATAACGTGCCTGAAACCTATGGTTTTTTCAGTGAGTTTCGAAGGTTTTTTAAATGCTAATTTCTAAATATGCCTACAGAGATAGGGCATGTGAAGAAAGAAGAAAAAACGCACAGAAAGAAAAAAATGAAATGCAGAAAGAAGCAACAGCAGTCCTCAAAGATGAAGAAAAGTGCAGGAAGAAGGATAACGTGCAGAAAGAACAAACAGAAGAGCAGAAAGAAGCCTTGTTGCAAAATCATCCTGTACCCTCAACTTTTTCAGACAGATACTGGTGGTAACTGAGTCTGACTAACCAGTCCTAGAGCCAGTGCTATGTTAAAAGACACTCAGAATACAGTGAAAACACCTACATACACTAGGGAACACTATGCGTTGGGGTCCCCCTGTGATTAGCATGACCTCCTCTATAAGCCCCTAGTATATAATAGGGCAGGGGATTAAAACTACCTCTTAAAACACTCCACAGGGCGTGTTTGCACACGTCACCTCAGGCCCCGTCCCCTCCCTTCCCCACTGTGTAAACATGCCCTGTGGCCATTTTAAGTTGGGAGATTAAGCCACTCATCCATGGGAGATTAAGTCCCCTATGAATCCTGAGGGTCCCTAGGGTCCAACTGGACCACTAGGTACCTCCAGTAAGCGCCACAGAGCTGCGTTGCAGAGAGATGTAAAAAGGGGCACGGCCTAGACCACCTCTCTGCAACGCAGAGCAGTGGCGCTTACTGGAAGCACCTAGTGGGATAGTTGGCCCCCAGGGTCCCTCAGGATTGAAGGGGAATTATTTCCCCAACTTAAAACGCGCCACAGGGCGTGTTTGCACACGTTAACTCAGGCCCCGTCCCCTCCCTTCACCACTGTGTAAACTCGCCCTGTGGCCGTTTTTATTTGGGAGATTAAGTTCATTTGAATCCTGAGGATCCCTAGGGTCCAACTAGCCCACTAGGTACCTCTAGTAAGCGCCACAGAGCTGCGTTGCAGAGAGGTGTAAAAAGTGGCATGGCCTGGACCACCTCTCTGCAACGCAGCTCATTGGCACTTACTGGAAGCACCTGGTGGGCTATTTAGCCCCCAGGGGCCCTCAGGATTGAAGGGGAATTATTTCCCCAACTTAAAACGTGCCATAGGGCGTGTTCGCACACGTCACCTCAGGCCCGTCCCCTCCCTTCACCACTGTGTAAACGCGCCCTGTGGCCGTTCTAAGTTGAGAGATTAAGTCCCCTTGAATCCTAAGGGTCCCTAGGATCAAAGAAGCCCACCAGGTACATCCAGTAAGCGCCACAGAGCTGCATTGCATAGAGGTGTAAAAAGGGGCGTGGCCTCAGAACACCTGTCTGCAACGCAGCTCTCTGGCGCATACTGGAGATACCTGTTGGGCTAGTTGGCCCTCAGGGACCCTCAGTATTGAAGGGGAATTAATTCCCCAACTTACAACTGGCCAGGGGGCGCGTTTGCAGAGTGCTTCAAGGAGGGGGCGCGGCCTCCGGCGCGATGCCGGTCTTTTACTTATTTTATTTTTTTAAGAGGGAGGGCTGTGTGGCCCCCCTTCTTTTTCTAATTTATTGGCCCTAGGAGGGGGGCTGCGTTGCCCACCTCCTCAGGCCACTTATGGCCTCGGGGACCCCATCCCCCGGGGCCGGCCTTTGTTTTTTATTATTTAAAAAAATATATATATTTATAGAAACACATAGGACATGCTGGACAAACCGTATGTACCTATCACCATGAAGATTTGTGTGATATTCATTAAAAGGCAACTATGCATACAATGAATCCACGTGGAATGTATTTACACGGCTAGTGAAGCTCTGATGTGTCTGACGCTCTACCGTGCCTAATCCCGGCGCCCCCGCCGGTGGGTACTCTCCAAGTAGACACCCTTGTCGTTTATTTATACAAACATGGGTAGCTATTGACGGGCACATTTAATACACACGCACACCAAGCCATTCAAAGGGGATTCGACAAAAATTCGACCAAACTATGCAAGAAACCCCACTCACAGTTAATAAAACACACATCCACCGACGGATGTGTAATACTTTTTATTTTACTCTCTGGAAAGGAGACAAACCTCACTTGAGAGTCACAGCGTGCTCCTGGCTGAGCCCAAATGCTGTGTTACACCCACCAGTGCCTGCCGAGTGCCACACACCTCTGTGTTGTATTCCACCAGCTAGTGCGTATGCTATGTCACTCTCTAGCCCATGTGCACTGTAACACCACCCCGTGAATATGTCATGCCACACTTGCCTTCGCACGGGTTATATTGCCCCATCTAACGTGCCTTCCTCGATGCCTATGTTATAAAGCACAGCGCTATGCCATACATATTACAATCTGGGATCCATATCTTTGTCACAGTGCATATGCAACGTTACACTCCCCAGCACATATTTTATATTACAACTTTAGAGACTAGTTAGGTTACACAACACTGCCCTGTGCATATTACACTCCAAGGCGCATATCGCATAGCACGCGCTAGTGCTTGTGCTATCTCGCGCTCTCCAATGAATCTGTCATTGCGCACAATGTATTGCATATTATATTTCACGCCCCAGTTAATCTTATATCACACTTTTTGGTGCATAGTTTATACCTTATACTATATCTAGTTTTCATTTTCAATCGTGCTCTCAGGACTATGTTCTATATAACTCTGCGTCCACCTACCCTTTTCACGGGCGTTACATTTTGTGATGGGGGGTGGAGGGTCAGGGGGTGTTTCTGCCAAGTGAGCCCGGAGTCACAGTCACAAACGTCCTCTTCTTCCTGAATAAAAGTGAGATTATGCTGCATACTTGTTCATATTTTAATTAGTTCACACAGACACACATTTTAAAAACAATAAAGTTCCTAATACCCACCTTCTCTGAACAGTTAGCTTGCTGCCCCATCCACCTCCTCCCTATCCTCTGTTGTCTGAATCCATGGACTAGCCTCCTGCCTCCTGCTCTGCATGGTCTGATGTGCTGCCACTGCCCTCCATTTAGCATGATGTACCAGTCCACTCTTCCTGCCCTCCATTGCCCAATTCTATGGCCCATCATTGACCTCCTGCTTAGCCTCTGTGCTTAGCTTGCTGCCCCTATTCTCCTTCCCCCTGCCCTTTGATGTCTTTGTGCATGCCCCTGCTCCATTTTTTTGCCCACCATGTTCCATGGACCTGCCACTCATAACTACTCTGAGTGTTCTGTTGAGCTTCCACTCTCCTCCCCTCCCACCTGCCTAGCATTGTCAGATGACTGTAACCTGTCCCTGCCACCTCCACCCTGCCTGTCCACATGCCATGCCCCTATCCCCTTCCTCCTGTCCTCCAAGGTCCATTTTACTGCCACACCCTTCTGCCCTCCCTGGTCTGTTGTGCTGCAACTGCTCCTCCTGCCTGCCCCGCGCGGTCTGTTGTGAGGCCCCTTCCCCTGAACTCTCTTGTCTGTGCCCAGGTCCTGACCCTCCCTTCTATCCTCCATGGTCCTTTGTGCATGCCCCTGCACCCTCCTTCTTGCCCATCATAGCCATTGTGCTGCCACTAACCCTCCCGCTTGCCATGCATGGTCTTCTGTGCTGCCATGGCCCCTCCCACCTTCCCTGTGTGGTCAGCTAGTTGCCCCTGACCCCCTCCCACCTTCCCTCCATGGTCTGTGTGTATGCCATCATAGTCTCACTGTTGCTCTCCATGGTGTGTCTTGTTTCTAGTGCCCATCCTGCCTGACCTCCATGGTCATCTTGCTGCTCCTGCCCTGCCCCCTTGCCCAGAGCCCTCTGTTTCCATGTGCAGACCCATATTCCCTCCCTCCTGGCTTGTCGGTTCCATTGTAATGCCCCTGATCCGTCCCTCCTGCCCTTTATGGTCTGTTATGCTGCAGCTTTCTCTCCTGTCTGTCCATTATGGTCAGCTAGCTACCATTGCCTCTTTCCCCTCTGTTGTCTGTTGTCCATGTGCATGGTCCTGTCCCCTCCCTATTGCTTTCTATGGATTGTTGTGCTGCACTCCCGTCCCGCATGCCCTGTGTGGTGTATTGTGCTGCTGCAAACCTCAATGCCTGCCCTGTAGGGTCAGTTTGGTGCACCTCTCCATGTCCCTCCTGTCCTCTGTTATCCGAGTCTATGTCCCTTCCCCAATTCCTCCTGCCTACCATGATTCAATGTACCATACTTGCGAACATTTTGAACTTGGTAAGAGGGAGATTTTGAAATAAAACTGGGGTATTGATTTTCCCCTTTGAGTTACATTGAAAAAGAGGAGATTGTAGACAGGAGACAGATCAAATAAAGCCCATTTGAGCTTAAAAACATTGGACGTTTCCTGGCTGAATCGGGTCTGTTGGCATGTATGGTTGTACTACCATTGCCTCTTCCTTCTGCCCACAATGGTCTATTATATTGTCACAGCCTCTCTTGCCAGTCCTCTATTGTTGGTTTGTTGCCCCTGCCCCCCTTTCCACTGCCCTCCATAGTCTGTTGTGCTGCCACTGCCCTTCCTGCCTTCCCAGTGTGGTCAAATTGTTGCCTCTGCACTCTCCTACCTGCCTTCAATTTTCAGAGTCCGTGCCCCTGGTCTCTGCCTCTCAACAGTATCCCAATGAACAACTAGATTGCTAACATTCTATATTTATTACAAAAGTGTGGAACGCCTGACGTCATCTTGATGTAATCAAAACTGTAATACGTAGAGCATTTCCTTTAGAAATTACATATATGAGAGGGTCTTATTTGCATCAAAATTATGGTTAGAGCTCTAAAAAACTAAAATGAGGACATATTTTCTGAGTTTTCAAATAGTGACAAAGAACTTTTAAATTATTTGTAATTTTTATGTTTTTTTATCCAGTTGACCACTTGATTAAATGTTCACCTAGGGGAGAGGATGTGGTGTTACTTCCAGAGCTGCAGACTTTGCAACTGGGGAACGAGGTTGGAGTTTCTGCTTCAGCTCAACATTCTGTGATTCTGGTCAAATCACTTAATCTCCCCATGTCTACAACCAAAATGAATTTGATCTTGTGTGATGTAACCAATACTCATGTAAAGCACTCCAATACCTGACAAGTCTGCATTATATAAAACTGCAAATACACAACAAATAAGTGTTTTGCACACTTCTGTCATTGGGCTACATGTGGGCTACATCTGGGTGATATTTGTGCTGCATTTGGGCTCTTTTGTCTCTGGTGGCCATCTTGGGAGATTTATTTGTTATGAAGATTCCTCATTTCCTGCAGTCTCCTCAATAGGAAATGCTTTCAGTTTTTTACTTTGATTCCATCAAGAAGGTATTCAGATATGTCACATATTTGCCATAAATTCTGAATGTTAGCACTCTAGTTGCTCATTAGATCACTGTAGTAAAGCTGCTGCTCACCACGGAAGTCTGCTGCTGGTATTAAAAGTGCATGTTTCAGTCTGCATATCAGAATTTTTTAATGAAATAGAAGAGGATTTGAGGATTCACTCAAAATGTGCCCTAATTTTTCTTTCTTCAGCACTAATCATAATTTCTATGGCAAAATGAACCCCCTCATTGTGTTCCTTTTTACATTAAATGTTTTAAGTGTTACCACTTTATTTCAATCAAGATGGCTTCAGGTGTGCAATACGTTTGTCATAAGTAGGACTGTTAGCGCTCTAGTTTAACACTCTGGGAAGCTGCAGTAGAACACAAAGGAATCAACTGACAGTCTCTGCCCTTGTTGGATGTACATGTTTTGCTGAGAATGTCAGACTTCATTCTCACAAGACTGAGAAAGATGTGAATTTACAGAAAATAAGCTCTCAGTTTAGCTTATAGATCACCCTCCAAACCTCTGTCGGAAAAGCATGAGAAAATAGTTTTCTCTCAAACATGATTCATGATATCCCAGCAGAAGGCTTTTTCACATGGTAAAATCACCTTAGAACACACCACAATTTCTAAAATGAGTATGGTACCATCAACAAATGATTTATAATGTAACTAAAGTCTTTAAACCTTCTATTAACTGCAATACTTTTTAATGAGGTGCTATCATGTATATTGGTCCCAAGATGGCTGCCAACACTACTTGGATGAAGCAATGACATCCAATCAGATCTCACGATGAGTGGTTAGGCTCAGCCCAGATATATCTATCTTTTTGACTCTAATTTTCTCAGGAACTACTGAACGTATTTACACCATTTAAGCAAAAGGCACGAGTCTGAACTGAGGACTACCTCTTTGCCAAATTTGGTGTAATTCCGTTCAGCAGTTCGGGCTGTAGCTGCGTCAACAGGCCCTATGGGAAAATGCATGGGGAAAACGCGTTTTGGGACCCCCCTTTTTTCTTGGCCCCCGCTTGACGAATCACCGTGAAATTTTCAGGATAGGAGCAGACCAGAGCTGGCCAAAAGTTTGGAAAATTTCGCGAAGATTTGTCAATCGGCGCCAACGTTATTCCAAATAGAATGTTGCGGATTTCCTATGGAAAATAGGTCCTAACTATAACTACCTACTGGCGACCGCCAGTAGGTAATATATATATGTATATATCTATATATATGCAGGAACTTCATCACACCATCAAATCTTTCAGAAGCGGACCCAATAAATTCAGTGCAAACGTGTTTTAATCCAAGAGTGTGTTGTGCACCGCCATGACGCATTTCGGCCTCAGAATGGCATTGATCACAATATATATATATTCCCAATGATCTCCTCCTTTACCAAGTAGAACAGGGGAGACAGCGGGATTACCAGGACACCATTTATTTAAATGACGGCATAATGCTTTTCAGCAAAAAAGCCGCTATCAAATGCCTAGCACCTGAGGTTACTGGCCACTGTCATTTTAAGTGTGTTCCTTCATTCCCATTGGTGGGAGGATAACTGACCCCAATTCTCTAAGAGACCATTGACGTATAATTTGTGTTATTTTCATTACATTGGTGAGCTAATGGGGAATGTCAAGCTTCGAATAAAAATTCCTGTCTCACCAATAACAGATTACCACCAATATCACATTACCACCAATATGAATAGCACCACCATTATCAAATTACCACAAATATGAATATCACCACCCATGCCACATTTCTACCAACATGAATACCACCACAAGTGGGGAATCTGTTACCGTCAACACTATGCACTGACAAAGCAAATTGTCTGTTTTGTCTTTAATGTTCTATTTCATGAATCATCATTTCTGCATGGGTGTGTTGTCGTGCATTTTTCTGGTAAACATTGACTTACTGGCTTTGCCAATGCTTGTTTTAAAGGTCACTGTTTTAGTGAAGCCACTCCTTATAAGGTAGAAGTCGCCAAGTCAGTGGAGATTTTGAATATCCAGTTTCAATGTTTTAGGAGCTTTCAAAATAGTTTGAAGCCTTTTGTGGTATCAGCTAAGGGCCTGAGGTTAACTCATAAAAAGGTGCAATAATTCCTCACTGAATGACTGAAACCCTTGCACATTCTTGAGCTCCCTCCCCCTCCCTCCTTCCTCCCTCCCTTCCCCTCTCGCCCCGCAGTGCTGAAAGGCCATATCCTGGACCTCACCCACATTCAGAGAACATGATCTTCCGATGAGATAGAAGTATCCGGAGATGGCTTCTGCAAAGATATCCATCAGAACACCAGTAAATAAAGACCACAAGCTTCCTGATGACAATCACACACAAACCTTCTGCAGCCTCAGCATATTCCACCCAGTGCCATCTGCACATCTCTGGCTGTGGGCACAGGGTGAAGGGAGGAGAACAGCAGACCCTGAGGATGGCAGCAGGAGAGACAAGTGAAGCCTCCCCTTGTGATCTGTCAGTCACTCCATCCCTCCTTCACACCTCACTCATTCCATCAGCACATTTCACCTAGTGCCACCTGCACATCTCTGGCTGTGGTGGGCACAGGGTGGAGGGAGGAGAACAGCAGACCCAGAGGCTGGCACCTGGAGAGGCTTGAGTGAAGCCTCCCCTCGTGGTCTGTCAGTCACTCCCTCCTTCTTTCTTCCCTCACTTCCTCCCCCTCTGCACATCTCTGGCTGAGGGCACAGGGTGGAAGGAGGAGAACAGCAGACCCGGAGGCTGGCACCTGGAGAGGCTTGAGTGAAGCCTCCCCTCCTGGTTTGTCAGTCACTCCCTCCCTCCTTCATCCCTCACTCCCTCCCTCCATCAGCACATTTCATCCAGTGCCATCTGCACATCTCTGACTGAGGGCACAGGGTGGAAGGAGGAGAACAGCAGACCCGGAGGCTGGCACCAGGAGAGGCTTGAGTGAAGCCTCCCCTCGTGGTCTGTCAGTCACTCCCTCCCTCCTTCATCCCTCACACCCTCCCTCTCTGCACATCTCTGGCTGAGGGCACAGGGTGGAGGGAGGAGAACAGCAGACCCAGAGGCTGACACCAGGAGAGGCTTGAGTGAAGCCTCCCCTCGTGATATGACAGTCACCTTTGAAGGTGGAGTCTTTACCTCTATAAAGGACCGCCCCCCTCCAGGGGTGAAGGTCTGTGACAGTGCCAGTTCCCAGACCATGACAAACACAGTCTGGGGTGCGGCTTGTACCCGCCCTTCTGAAAAGCACCCGAGCCCCAGCTCTGCAGGAGACCTTCCAGAGACCTGTGTTGTGCTTCAGGGGCTCACACTGGTTCCTGACTCTCCTCCTCTCTCTTGGCAGTGCCATGGGGTTCAAGGGATATGTGGGTGCACCAGATCACACACTGTCATGTGTATCCCAATGTTCACCTGTTATGGCACACAGTCTCATCTGCAGGAACAAACCTCAGGGGTCGTCTGTATCATTTCCAACAGAGCACAAGAGAAGTACAGACAATGAACAATGATGAACCGACCACCTGCTTTTCCTGTTATAAAACTTTAAAAAAACAATAGGGCAACAATCAACTTCTAACGAAATATCCCCAAAGGTGAACAGTTCACACGCCACGTTCCTCTCCATGTCATCAATGAACAAGAACTGACCACCTTCCTCTCACTGGGCATGAACAATGAACAGAACAAGGGCCCCTTTCCTCTCAGCATGATGAATGCAGGGCCGGCTTTAGGTTGGTGTGACCTGTGCAGCCACAATGGGCACTGACCTGGGGGGGGGGCACTGACCTCATGGGGGGTGCTGTGTTTAGCAATAACTTATGGTTTAAAAGCACCTGCTGTAGAGTTTGCTGTGTTTTTTAATTTATTTTTTTATTTTATTTTGATTTTTTGATTACATTCACCCCGTGGTGGTGGGAGAGAGATTAGCAATGAAACAAAAATCATACAAACATATGTCCGTAGAAAATTGTACAACTGAAATACATTATTGATTAAAAACTGAAAGCAGAATCATACACAAATATATACATAGAAAACAACACATAGACTGAGGTAGATTATTAATTTCCCAACCATTCTTGAAAGGGAGCCCAGTTCTTAGAAGCAATTAAACGTTGTGTCTTTCCTCTGAACTTTTGTACAGCTGTCTCTAATTTGAACCAAGCCAACATCCTGGCCTGCCAGTGACAAAAAGTAGGAGGTTCAGGATTTATCCAGAGGGAGGTAATACAGAGTCTAACCATTGCCATTGCAATAAACAAGAAAGCCTGCATATATCTTGATCTCTCAGGGGCCGTAGAACATTGGTAGCCAGTAATTACCATTTCTGCAGAGATTTTAATTGAGGACTGAGTGATCTGTATAAGAAAGGTTTCAATTTGATTATTAAAAAGCGACAACTCAGGACAGTCATAAAACATATGAATGGAATCTGCAGATGGGAATTTACATGTTGCACAGAATGAACTTTACCCCCACTAACGGTCCCCCATCTGACCAATTTTGCTGGCGTATAATAGAGATTGAAAATGGCCATATAGCTTTGAGTACGAAGGGTACCAGAGACCAAAGCAGTCCTAGCTAGCATCAATGGGAGTTTTAAATCAATACAGGGTACGCCAAATTTAATAGCCCAGTTATTATTGTGATCGAGTAAGTCATCTGGGAGTTGAGACAAAAGAGATTGGTATAAAATCCCAATTTTTGCTTTGCTTCTTACTAATTCCACAATTAGAATTTTATCAAACAAGATTGGGTTCAACAAGAATTTTTTATCAAGGAAACTTCTAATTTGTAAATATTTGAAGAAATGATTGGACTGTAATTGAAACTTATATTTTAAAGACAGAAAAGAGGCCATCAGGCCGGAATCAGCCAAATCTCCGATATCCCTCAAACTCTGAGAAGCCCAGATGGAGACTACACCCTCTTGAAATATTACTGGAAGTAATCCAGAGGCGTTTAATGGCGTATAATAATTAAGCTTAGGGATAGAAAAATGGCGCTGTACTTTTTGCCAAATCGTAAAAACTGCCCACGCCACCTTGAATCTGTTTTTTTTAAATAACTTGGCTCGAGAATGCGTGTTAGTATTCCTTTTGTGGTGTCTCCTAGTGCAATTGAATTTACTGATGGCGCCAGATGTGGCGATATCTCGGCAGTCTCCCCTGATAGTGGAAAAGCAAATTGCTGTATCATAGCTGCCCAATAATAATATGCTAAATTCGGGACTGACCACCCTCCACGGTCCTGCGGGAGGCAAGTCCATTTGGTGGCCCTTCTTGGCTTACGATATGCCCATAAAAACCTTTGACAGATCCTTTGAGCTCATGTTAAAGTAGAATTAGAAATTAAGAGTGGAATAGATCTAAATAAATATAAAAATTTAGGAAGGACAAACATTTTAAGGACATTGCAGCGCCCAAATAAAGAAAGATGGAGATGGTCTAGTCTTTCTAACTTATTGTGAAGCAGATCAATGACAGGAAGGTAATTCAAATCGGAAATCTGTTCGATTTCAGCCGAAATCTGAATGCCCAAATATGTTGCCTGTGCGCTAATAGGGACCTGGGATATTGGCACAGCCGATGTTTGTAAAATTTGCGTCTTTGCGATATTTAACTTATAGCCCGAGATTGAACCAAATTGGGCTGCTAAAGTCTCCAATGCCGCAAAGGAGCCAGCAACATTGTCTGTTAATACCACTATGTCATCGGCATATGCCAATGCCTTGTATTCGATACCACGAACAGTCATTGGAGAGATATTTTGGGATTTTTCTATCAGAGACAGAAAAGGATCAATGAATAAAGCAAATAGAAGGGGAGAGCAGGGGCATCCTTGTCTGGTGCCCCTGCTAATAGAAAAATAACGAGATTCATTTCCTGAGATACGTATTTTAGCAATTGGAGATATGTACAGAGTTTGTAAAGCCTGAATAAATTCAGACGCTATACCCTTCCAATGCAGAACGGCCCAAAGGTACTCCCAGGAGACCCTGTCGAATGCTTTCTCGGCGTCTAACAGGATCACCCCGAGGGGAGAATGGGCCAAGGTGACAAAATCTAGGAGGGCAATAACCTGCCTAATATGATCGGTCGTATCTCTGCCAGGGATGAACCCATGCTGACGGATGGAAACTAAGGAAGAAATTATTTGCGCTAGTCATAAAGCTAAAATCCTTGAATAAATTTTACTATCGGTGTTTATTAATGCTATAGGCCGATATGATGCAGGGTTTAATTCATCCTTACCCTTCTTCTTAAACAATACAATTGTCGACTGCCGCCAAGAATCAGGGATAACCCCCGTCTGGGCGAGTTGAAAAACTTCTAGCAGCTGCCGCTTAAATAAATGTGAGAAAGTCTTATAGAATTCGAGATGAATAAGATCAGGCCCCGCTGCTTTACCGTTAGAAAGAGATTTTATAGCATCCGCAATTTCTTCCCAGCTAATGGGTTCTGCAAGAATTCGGTTCTGATCAGCAGTGACCTTCTGAGTGTCAAGTGATTCAAAAAGTTGCACCAGCCGGGTTTGCTGCTGCTCAACTATATTCGACTCCTCGGTGTAAAGAATCGGTAAAAATCAACAAAAGTATCTACAACCCCCCTAGGTGAGTCTTGAATTGTACCTGACTGATCCTTAACCCTAATAATTTTGCTAGCTACTGCCTTTTGCTGTAGACGTTTTGCTAGGACCTTTCCAGCACTTTCACCCACCTCATACATTGAAGATCGAAATTGAAAATATTTGGCTGCTATGTCCTCATAGAGAGGATCCAAAAGATTAGCCTTGGCTAAGGCAACCGCTTTCTGGCTGATTGTTACGTCTTCGCCCCTGCGGATATTAGTACTTAAATCCAGCTCTGCTTGTTGGAGCGTTGCTACTCTGCTTTTGACAGTCTGTTGTTCTGTTTGCCAACGATAGGATGCAATTCTCTTAGTTTTGCCGCGCAAGGCAGCTTTAAAAGTATCCCAGACTATGCCAACCGGTGCAGTGGAGCTATTGATTTCAAAGAACTCTGGGATCCAGACCGACATCCGTTCCTGATATGATTTATCAAGTAATAGCTTCCAATCGAAGGTCCATTATCTGATTTGATTAACGAAGCGATCTCATGGAAAACTAAAGATAATAGGATTGTGATCGGATATGGTCCGGGGATTGGTTTGAATCTTAGTAGACCCCAAGACTTCAGTAGTCATAAACACAAAATGAATGCGGACCATCTTTTTGTGGGGTATTGAATAAAAAGTAAATCCATCTTGAGTTGGGTGATTGAAATGCCATAGGTCTACCAACCCATGTTCAGAGAGTAAAGTGCGGAGCTCCTTATATACTTTGGGCTTCCGCCCGATATAGGCACTGTGCTTTATGATGTCTAACTGACTAGGGATATTAATATTAAGATCCCCACAGAAAATCAATGGGTGTGACCATATGGCTAATTCTAAATTTAGATCCATCAGGACCTGCGGGTCATCTAAGTTAGATGCATATATCGAGCATACAGAGAGCGGACAATTATTAACTAGCAACTCTACGATTAGCCATCTACCTGAATTATCCTGCTTAATCCTTTTAACCCACCCGACCCCGACTTTGAGAATAATAGCGACACCCCTGATGGTAGAGGTTTGTCGAGTAGAAGCCACTAGATCATAACCCAAAAATCTGAGATGGCGACGGCTACTCCAGGGAATATGGGTTTCCTGCAAACAAATTAGGTCCACTTGCATCAGCTGTAGCATCTTATGAAAAAATATTCGCTTCTTAGGGTCGTTCAATCCACAAATATTCCAGGTTGCGCATGTCAATCTAGGACCAGCCATTGATTATAATAAAGAGGAATACGTCTAACAGAGAATTTGGGCATTTTATAAGATATGTTCCTACAATTCATCTTAAAGAAAAGAAAAAAAACAAGTTGATAACATCTTGAATACATTTGAGATACTCCTACTGAGATCTATGTCAATAAGTCTAGTCACCTCTTCCGCCCACCACCACAACACCACCCTGTGACCCCACCCTGCCCCCCTCCCGACCCCCTGCTGAGCCCACCCTCCCACCCTTTGCTCCCGCTTGCCCCTCTCCCCCCATTCGTTCCCTGTGTATCGAGCTTTCAGACAGCAATTAAAACATCAAGATAGCTCTTGTGATTCATGTTCATGCTAGAGAGAGGGATGGGAGTTTTGCCTAGTAGCAGTTTTGACTCACCATAAAGTAGTTCAGAGGGTTAATAGTAGGCCTGGGTGGAGAACTCCGCTCCACTTGCAGAGTTTTTCCCGAACTCCGTGTTATGCGAAGCTCAAGGGGTTCCCAAAAACTCCGCTTCGCGTTGAGGAGTAGAGGTTTTTTCCCCCTCTCGTGTTCGTCAACGTCAAGTTGGCGAGCGCGAGCGAGGAAAATCCATCTCCGTGCGAGATATTTCCTCATTCGCAATTGTCAACATTAAGTTGTCGAGCTCGAGCGTGGAAAATAAACACCCTGGCAAGATTTCTCAATGCGGGGTGGTCAGATTTCTCATTGCGAGTGGTCGAGAATGCTTGCAACAGCTCGCCATGAGAAACTTCTTGTTCACGTTGGGAAAGGTGCCGCTCAAGTAAAAATCTACTCAAGCGGCAGAAAAGGGAAAGAAGGGACCACTGGTACTGTGCAAGGTGCTGTTTGCGATGATTGCACAGTGCGGACAAGCATCCGCACTGTGCAATCACTGCGAACGGCATTTTTCTATAGAACTCCGCTGCTTATGGAGCTCCGTGTAGTGCGGTGGAGGTTTTTTGCCGCGTAGTGCAACTCTGCAAACTCCGCCCAGGGTTAGTTAATATGCCTGCTGCTAGGAACAGATCTGAATTTTATTTGGATGGCTGAGTGGATTAGTAAACCAAGCCTTTACCAGTGCTTTAAAGTAAATGAAATGTATGTGAGAAAGTGGGTGTGGAGAGTTGAGAGGCACTTTTGCCAGGTGTTAGTGAGGGAATCTGAAGAGGAGGTCATGGGGAGAAAGGGGCGACAAAAAAGATTGTTGCATCGGGCACCACCAGCGCTAACACCAGCCCTGGATGAATAAATAGTGCACAAGCTGCCTTCTGCTCACTCAGTGTAAACTATGAACAGTGCACAGACCACTTTCCTGTTCAAGTGAACAACAAACAATGTGAAGGCCACTTTCCACCCAACATTAAGAATATAAAAAGGGCCCAGACCACCTTCCTCTCAGTGTGTGACTACGCCCTCCGCTCTACGCTCTTGACGCTCTACGTCAGCCCTCCAACACAAAGGACCACAAGGTGCTCTCGCTCCTGCTGTCACTCCGTCCATTCTCCCCGCACTGGCGGGTCGGATTTCACTACCTGCCACTTCCTACTGAGTGGACCAGATCTTTTACCAGCATTGCCATGGCTCTGGCTCCACTGCTGCCTGAACCGACTGAACAGAGAAAGAGCCACGGGTACAGATGAGGTGGAGTAAGCAGCGTGGAGTGCGCTGCATCGAGTGTGGTGTGGTGTGCAGCAGGTAGCATGATGCACACAGGAGATAAGGCTTAGCACCGGGGAGGTCTCCAGGTTGAGCAGAAGCGGCCAGCGGTAGGTTGGTGCTGCTTTCTCTCTCTGTGGAGGCCCTGCCCTGCCCTATTCTGCCCTATGGTTTTACTGCCCCCAAGCCAAATTATCTTGCAGTGCTAGACCGGGACCAGGTCTTACATTTGTCATCTAAAGCTGCATCCTCTTGTTAGTCCACCACTTCCCGCTTCCTGCATCAGGGATATTTAGGGGGCCCAGTGGCCTTGGGAGCCTTGGCCATTTGCCAGCTACCCCAGCTCCCTTAACCCCCTTAATCTCAGGCTAGTCACTGTACCCTTGGCAGCATCAGAAGGAGACCAGAAGGACTGGGGAAGGAAGTAGAAAAGAAAAGCAAAGAAAAGCAGAGAAGTGCAGGTCTATTGCCAAGCTGGCCCTGGCCCCCGGTAACAGCCAGGCCAGCCTATAGAGCTGCTGTTGACCTTTTGATATTTGCATTTGGAACTTGGCTGTGGCCACAGCAGCAACTGTAATGATTCTAGTCCTCACCGTAGCCACGGCCCGTGCAGGTAAGAGCAGCGGGGCCAGGTTGGGGGGGGGGATTTGACGGATGACCACGAGGGAAAATTAGATAAATAAATAATGAATTTTCCCTCGTCATTGTCTGTCGAAATCCCCCCTCATCCAGCCCCACCATTCTTACCTACACGGGCCGTGGCTGCCTTAACCTTACATTTCTCGTTGGGGTAGTTACGCTGCTGCAGGTACAGCCTTGCTGGCAGGCAGCAGTATTTTAAATTTTTTCCCGTATGCCCCTGCTACCCATTTTTACCCGTTCTTGGCTCTATTTATACTCACAGCAGGACCATAGCAGGAGCAAAGCTGTGGTGTGGCTCGCTTTCCTGTTGCTCCGGTGTTAGACCTGACATCCTTGGCGTGGGTTTTTCCCCTATCTTTTGCCTCTGTTACCTGGATTTTTGATGCTGTGCTGGATTTCGATATGCTGGTTTAGATGCTTTGGACACTCTGTCACTGCTAATCAGTGCCAGAGTGTAAGTGCTCCCTGTGTAAAATATCGCATTGATTGGATATACCTGATTGGCACATCTGTATCACCATGAAGTCCCTAGTAAAGTGCACTGTGTGTGCCAGGGCTGGTGATGACGGATGCTACTAGGGGGTCTGCAGCGCTGATTGCGCCACCCACCTGTGTAGCCCTAAAACAGTGTCTCAGGCCTGCCGCCGCAGGCCTGCCTGCAGTCCCCGGACTGCCATGTCCCCCTGGCCAGTGTCCACACTGGCCGGGCCTAACCCTTCCCTTTTCATACACGTCAGTCATCCCTATGGAAGGCCCAAGGTACCCCCCTGGGCAGGGTGCAGTGTATGTAGAAGGTAGAGCATGTACTAGTGCAGGTAACATGTTCTGGTAGTGAACACCGGCCATTTTGTGTGTTCACTACTGCAAGGCTATCTTGTTCCATAGGCTAACATGAGGGAGGCGGGTGCCGATGGCTATCCGCCTATCTTCTCATACGAACAAGATAAGACATGAGTGTTTGAGATCCCTGAGCTCAGCATTTGATAACACATCTTTTAGGAGAGATTGTTTTTAAATCCTGAGTTGGAGAACAGTACTTTTTAGAGAGTAGCTGTTCTCTTGACTGACCCTTCTGTGTGCCTGGGCGCGCTTGTGGATTGACTGTCTGGTTTGAGAGTGACAGGGGCTGGGGATCCCCCGGGAGGTTGACCGAGTCAGCCCTCTGCTGAATGGCGACAATCGCAAGGAGAGTGGAGGGAGGAGATAGCACCTGGGATTGAATAGGGCTGTGCCTGCCTGCCACTCCGCTGGCTCCACCTCCTGCTGGGCGGCTGACGACTCTGCCCCTCACTCTGAAAAGAATGTAGAGACCAGGAAAACAAAGTGCTCCAACAACACCCAGAACTGGATCAGACCGGGCTCAGGACCCACTTGCACAAAGACTTCAAAGACTTTTAGGGGTATAAGTACAAGACCCCTGACAACAGATTTTTAGATTCGACCATCAAGAGGAACCTCTGCTGAAAGACGGACCGCTGAAGAACTAAAGGAAGATTGCCGTGCTGTGTGCTCTAAAGGCTGACCTGTTCTGCTGTGCAACTGAAGCTGAGGAGAAGGGGTCTTGCTGTGTGCTGACCCTATCCACTTGACCAAACAAGACTTTGCTGTGTGCTGTGTCTTCAACTGAATCTCCAAGGGCCTGAGAAGAGCTGGCCTCCTGTTTCGCAACCCAGGGATAGAAAGGTTGCCAAGAACTCAAGACTCTGCTGTGTCCCACCTGCGCTGCTGTGTGCCGCCGGGATCGGGGACTGTTCTACCAAGCTTCTCGACATCTGCCTGTGAGGTGGGCTGGCTGCTCTCTGTCTTGCTGGAGAGTACCGCACCGAGCCGGGCCTGACACCGGTTGCCGCATCAAGAAGATCGACGTGCTCATCGGCACGTGCCTTGCCGCGACCCGGAGGCCTGAAGCCGACCGAGAGTCGTATTTCCCTGCTCTACGAAGCCGCGCAGTGAGTGGCTGACGCCGGTGACGTCGACATCGTCACTGGGGGCTCGTCGAGGGAGTTGTGGAATCCTTGCATCGAACAGCCCGAGGAGCGCTCGTGCAACGAGCGCAGTGACACCGCCGGAGCAACGTGGCTGCCTAAAACATCGAGAGCCTACAAACTGATTCATTCTCAGTGAGTATCGAATCACTCAAGAGACTAGAGACTATCGTCCGACGATCCCGACCAACCAAGAAAGCGATTATTGTGTAAACCTGTGATGCTTGATTTCAACTGCGGAAACTAGATAAAGATATATTATTTTTTGATATAACTCACCTGTGTGGTCTAAGTTTGTGGTGTGCGGAGGAGGGGTCATTGTGGTGTCTACGTGCAAATACCTTACACATTGCCTTGGGGATAAGCCTGTCTGCTCGAGCCAAGCTACCTAGAGGGTGAGCAGGGGTTATCTACCGTGTGTGTCCCTGTACCCTGACTAGAAGCAAGGGTCCCTATTTGGTCTAAGGTGAATACCTCTGCCAACTAGAGACCCCCAGATCTAACATTGGTGGTCAGCGGTGCGGATTAGAACCAGTATTTGCACTTGACCTGCAGTGATTCTTCGTACATCACTAATCTAGTAAGCAGTTGCATCGCACGAAGTTTTTTGCGAAGACTATTCTTGGAGGATCGACGAAGCATCATGTCTCTGAATGGAGTAGGTGAGGAGTCGGAATTGCAATTTGAAGTAGAAAAGTTGCTCACGTACAAGAAGGAGCACCTAAAGCAATTCTGCAAGCAGCTTGGATGCCCAGCGAAGGGCAGCGCCAACAGGACGGAGCTACAGAAAGCTCTAAGGGCCTGGTGGGAGGCCAAGAATGGCGCAACCGAGGAAACTACGGAAGGGGATGGCACACCGGAGAACGGATTTGGATCCGATGATCTGCCAGTGAATAGGCCAGCGTCGAGGGCTGGCAGCACCCATTCCAGTAGGAGCCTCTCTCCAGAGGAGCTGGAGGAAAACCAGAGGGTTAGAGCCCATGAGATTGAACTTTTTAAACTCAAAGCTCAAGCGGAAGAAAGGAAACTGCGCCTTGACAGTGAGAAAGAGGCGGAGGAGAGGAGGAATGCTCTTGCGTTAGAAGAGAAGAAACTCCAGTTGGCTCATGAGTTGAGCATGAGGGAGCTGGACATTAAAGCCAAACAGGTGGCGTCCAGTCCGAATGGTGGCAGCGCACAACCAGTACAGGCGGGTAAAGTATACATACCGAAAGATTTGGTGCAGAATTATCAGAGGGGTGAGGATATCTATGCGTGGTTTAGATCCTATGAGCTTGCCTTGAAGATGAATGAAGTGCCTGAGAAAAGTTGGGGAGCGGGTTTGTGGAAGCATTTTGAGGCCTCTGGGAGGGATGTCTTAGCACCCTTAGAAGCAGCAGGGACCTTAACCTACCCCACGATGAAGGAGGCCTTATGCCTCAGGTATGGGCTTACACCAGAACAGTACCGACAGAAGTTTAGGAACTTCAAGAAACTTGATTCGAGTACGTGGGTGGAGTGTGTGAGTATGTACACGCGTGCACTGGAAGGTTGGATAAAGGGCAGCAAAGTTACTGATTATGTGGGGTTGTGTCACTTGATTAGTTGGGAGCACTTGAGTAGTCTATGTGTTCCAGAGCTGCGCCAGCATCTTTTAGACAGCAAGTTAACTGATCCCAGCGAGCTTGCTAAAGAGGCAGACCGCTGGACTAGCACCAGGGTCAACAAAGGGGTGGTAAGTATGCCAGCCAAGGGTGGACAGGGTCCCCAGCAGAAAGGTGGGGAGGACAAGGGTAACAGTAAGGAGTTCTCTAAAGGGCCCCAAAACAGTTCCCAGGAGAAGGAGTCCCAAGCCCCCAAGCCGAAGAGGTCTTGGCCCCCTAAGGGCAACAGACCACCGCCTACTTGCTATGCTTGTAGGGAAGTGGGGCACATCGCCCCTAAATGTCCCAATAAACCCCCAGCACCAGCTGCTGCTCCAGTCCCAGGGTTAGCTAGTGTAGCTTTGGGAGGGGATTTGATTTCCAGTGGGGAAGCGGGATTAGCTATGATGACCCTTGTCTCTTTAGGAGACCAAGAGATGGTCCAGGATACCTTGATACCCGCTAACACTAAGAAATACGGGCAAAAGGTGACCATCAATAGGAGGGAGATAGAGGCTCTGAGAGACACCGGGGCTAGTGTGACATCTGTCAGGTGTCAGTGGGTGTCTGAAGAGCAAGTAATTCCCAATGTGCTCCGCCCAGTAGTGGCAGCTGACACTTCAGTTCGCCTCTGCAAGATGGCGCGTGTTCCCTTTACATGGGGGGGAGTCTCTGGTACCTTGGAAGTCTGTGTCAGTGATGCCTTGCCGGTAGATTGTCTGTTGGGTAACGACCTGGAGAGTTCTCCATGGAAGGACGTAGAGCACAGAACTCACTTGGAGATGTTAGGACTGCCAGCGTGGATCTGTGTATCCACACGTGCCATGACAGCCAGTAAGGGTGGATTGGTAGAACTGGAGCCTGGAACGATGGCCCAGGAACCTGCCAGGAGGGGAAGGGGCAGAGGGCGCGGGAAACCGGCCCCCACTGTTCCCACGGTCCAGGAGGAAGCGGAACCTGAGGGGGATGCCCTGGAACCTACAGGGGAGCAGGTGGCCGAACTGGGGGAGTTGCCTGAGCTGACCCATTGGCAGCAAGAGGGTGGCCCCTCCAGGGAGGAATTCTGCCAGGCTCAGAAGGAGTGCCCTTCTCTCATTGGTGTGCGGCAGCAGGCTGCAGACCAGGCAGCAGGCCTAGGGTCCAAGGAACATTTGATTTACTGGGAAGATGACTTACTGTATAGTGAGCCTAAGTTGGCTGAGCCCGGTGCAGCCCGTGTGCTGGTGGTACCCGAGCGCTTCAGGAACTTCTTACTGGGTCTGGCTCACGACGTGCCGCTCGCAGGACATCTGGGGCAAGACAAGACCTATCACAGGCTTGTCACCCACTTCTACTGGCCCCAGATGAAGAAGCACGTCGGTACCTTTTGTAACTGCTGTATGGCCACCCTGTTAGAGGACCTCTCACACTGGTGAAGGAGGGGTGGGAGAAATCCCGTGGGAAGACCCCCCAGGATGTGTTCAGCTATGTGCTGGCCATCCGCAACCAAACGCAGCGCTTCAGGAAGCTCGCTCAGGAGAACCTAGAAGCCAGCCAGGAGGAGATGAAAAGATGGTACGACCAGAATACCACTCTGGTAGAATTTCATCCCGGGCAGAAAGTGTGGGTAATGGCGCCGGTGGAGCCCTGTGCGCTCCGTGACAAGTGGACCGGGCCATATGAGGTGGTAGAGCGCAAGAGTGAGGTGACCTACCTGATCAACATGAAGACTCCTAGGCAGCCCCTTAGAGTCTTGCATGTAAACCGCCTCAAACCCCACTTCGAGAGGTCTGAAGTGACGATGCTCATGGCTACCGACGACGGTGGGGAAGAGAGACCTCCTGGCAACCAAGGAGCAAGACGGGTCAGTGGATGGTGTGGTCCTCTCGCCCACCCTGACCCCAGAGCAGCAGAGCGACTGTCGCCAGGTGTTGGGTCAGTTTGCCTCCCTGTTCTCCCTGACACCAGGTGTCACCAATTGGTGCGTCCATGATGTGGACACTGGAGATAGCCTGCCTGTGAAACAGAAGTTTTACAGAGTAGCTGACAAGGTCAGGGCCAGCATCAAGGAAGAAGTTTCCAGGATGTTGGCGTTAGGGGTAATTGAGCCCTCTAGCAGTCCCTGGGCTAGCCCAGTGGTCCTCGTTCCCAAGAAATCTGCTACACCCGGTGGCCCGTCAGAACTTCGGTTTTGCGTGGACTACCGCGGGCTCAATGCGGTCACCAAGACTGACGCGCACCCCATCCCCAGAGCTGATGAGCTCGTGGATCGGTTAGGAGCTGCCCGGTACCTCAGCACCTTCGATTTGACTTCGGGGTACTGGCAGATTGCCTTAACTGACGGGGCAAAGGAGAGGTCGGCATTTTCAACGCCAGAGGGGCACTTCCAGTTTCGAGTCATGCCCTTTGGATTGAAAAATGCCCCTGCCACCTTCCAGAGACTGGTCAACCGGGTACTGACCGAGCTGGAGCAATTCAGCGCCGCATACCTGGATGACATTGCTGTGTTCAGCTCCACTTGGGAGGAACACTTGCAACACCTCTGTGAAGTGTTGAGGGCGCTGCAGAAGGCAGGCCTCACTATCAAGGCTAGTAAGTGCCAGATAGGGCAAGGATCAGTGGTGTATTTGGGACACCAGGTGGGGAGCGGCCAGGTGGCGCCCCTACAGGCGAAGATCGATACCATTCTGGCTTGGGAACCCCCCAAGACGCAGACAGAGGTGAGGGCCTTTCTAGGACTCACCGGGTATTACAGACGGTTCATCAAGGGATACGGCACCATTGTTGCCCCCTTAACGGAACTAACCTCTAGGAATCAGCCCAGGAAAGTGAATTGGACCGAGGCCTGTCAAACTGCTTTTGATGCCCTGAAAACTGCAATGTGCACAGCACCGGTGCTTAAAGCGCCTGACTTTTCGAGTGAGTTCGTAGTGCAGACAGACGCTTCAGAGCAAGGCGTGGGAGCAGTACTCTCACAGATGGACGACGAGGGTGGGGACCAACCCGTAGCTTTCATTAGTAGGAGGCTACTTCCCAGGGAACAGAGGTGGAGCGCTATTGAAAGGGAAGCCTTTGCTGTGGTCTGGGCCCTGAAGAAGCTGAGGCCCTACCTGTTTGGGACTCACTTCCGTGTTCAGACCGACCACAGGCCCCTCAGATGGTTAATGCAGATGAGGGGTGAGAATCCAAAACTGTTGAGGTGGTCCATCTCCCTACAGGGAATGGACTTTACGGTGGAACACCGTCCCGGTACAGAGCACGCCAATGCTGATGGTCTGTCCAGGTTTTTCCGCCTTAGCGATGAGAACTCCCAAGAGGGTGGGTAGTTCTCCCCGCTTTCAGCTGGAGGGGACACGTGTTAGACCTGACATCCTTGGCGTGGGTTTTTCCCCTATCTTTTGCCTCTGTTACCTGGATTTTTGATGCTGTGCTGGATTTCGATATGCTGGTTTAGATGCTTTGGACACTCTGTCACTGCTAATCAGTGCCAGAGTGTAAGTGCTCCCTGTGTAAAATATCGCATTGATTGGATATACCTGATTGGCACATCTGTATCACCATGAAGTCCCTAGTAAAGTGCACTGTGTGTGCCAGGGCTGGTGATGACGGATGCTACTAGGGGGTCTGCAGCGCTGATTGCGCCACCCACCTGTGTAGCCCTAAAACAGTGTCTCAGGCCTGCCGCCGCAGGCCTGCCTGCAGTCCCCGGACTGCCATGTCCCCCTGGCCAGTGTCCACACTGGCCGGGCCTAACCCTTCCCTTTTCATACACGTCAGTCATCCCTATGGAAGGCCCAAGGTACCCCCCTGGGCAGGGTGCAGTGTATGTAGAAGGTAGAGCATGTACTAGTGCAGGTAACATGTTCTGGTAGTGAACACCGGCCATTTTGTGTGTTCACTACTGCAAGGCTATCTTGTTCCATAGGCTAACATGAGGGAGGCGGGTGCCGATGGCTATCCGCCTATCTTCTCATACGAACAAGATAAGACATGAGTGTTTGATATCCCTGAGCTCAGCATTTGATAACACATCTTTTAGGAGAGATTGTTTTTAAATCCTGAGTTGGAGAACAGTACTTTTTAGAGAGTAGCTGTTCTCTTGTCTGACCCTTCTGCGTGCCTGGGCGCGCTTGTGGATTGACTGTCTGGTTTGAGAGTGACAGGGGCTGGGGATCCCCCGGGAGGTTGACCGAGTCAGCCCTCTGCTGAATGGCGACAATCGCAAGGAGAGTGGAGGGAGGAGATAGCACCTGGGATTGAATAGGGCTGTGCCTGCCTGCCACTCCGCTGGCTCCACCTCCTGCTGGGCGGCTGACGACTCTGCCCCTCACTCTGAAAAGAATGTAGAGACCAGGAAAACAAAGTGCTCCAACAACACCCAGAACTGGATCAGACCGGGCTCAGGACCCACTTGCACAAAGACTTCAAAGACTTTTAGGGGTATAAGTACAAGACCCCTGACAACAGATTTTTAGATTCGACCATCAAGAGGAACCTCTGCTGAAAGACGGACCGCTGAAGAACTAAAGGAAGATTGCCGTGCTGTGTGCTCTAAAGGCTGACCTGTTCTGCTGTGCAACTGAAGCTGAGGAGGAGAAGGGGTCTTGCTGTGTGCTGACCCTATCCACTTGACCAAACAAGACTTTGCTGTGTGCTGTGTCTTCAACTGAATCTCCAAGGGCCTGAGAAGAGCTGGCCTCCTGTTTCGCAACCCAGGGATAGAAAGGTTGCCAAGAACTCAAGACTCTGCTGTGTCCCACCTGCGCTGCTGTGTGCCGCCGAGATCGGGGACTGTTCTACCAAGCTTCTCGACATCTGCCTGTGAGGTGGGCTGGCTGCTCTCTGTCTTGCTGGAGAGTACCGCACCGAGCCGGGCCTGACACCGGTTGCCGCATCAAGAAGATCGACGTGCTCATCGGCACGTGCCTTGCCGCGACCCGGAGGCCTGAAGCCGACCGAGAGTCGTATTTCCCTGCTCTACGAAGCCGCGCAGTGAGTGGCTGACGCCGGTGACGTCGACATCGTCACTGGGGGCTCGTCGAGGGAGTTGTGGAATCCTTGCATCGAACAGCCCGAGGAGCGCTCGTGCAACGAGCGCAGTGACACCGCCGGAGCAACGTGGCTGCCTAAAACATCGAGAGCCTACAAACTGATTCATTCTCAGTGAGTATCGAATCACTCAAGAGACTAGAGACTATCGTCCGACGATCCCGACCAACCAAGAAAGCGATTATTGTGTAAACCTGTGATGCTTGATTTCAACTGCGGAAACTAGATAAAGATATATTATTTTTTGATATAACTCACCTGTGTGGTCTAAGTTTGTGGTGTGCGGAGGAGGGGTCATTGTGGTGTCTACGTGCAAATACCTTACACATTGCCTTGGGGATAAGCCTGTCTGCTCGAGCCAAGCTACCTAGAGGGTGAGCAGGGGTTATCTACCGTGTGTGTCCCTGTACCCTGACTAGAAGCAAGGGTCCCTATTTGGTCTAAGGTGAATACCTCTGCCAACTAGAGACCCCCAGATCTAACATCCGGTATTTGTTCCAGGCTTCACAGCGGCACGGAAAAGGCAAGCAGTCTACCATGTTTGCGACCTTATGTTGTCGTGTAGTTCCTATAACCTTATATAGGATCTGCATGTTTAGACAACATACGCAGCGGGCTTGGTGTCCAAACTGATTCCCGACACCCCCACCGAGTATGTCAATCTTTATACCTGCTAGCTCACAGTGCCACTAGAAACCCCTCTTACCAGGGAGAGAATAGTTCTTGGCAACTATCGAACATGACAGCCCTGTCCCATCAGGGATCATGGAAACAATGCTATTTTTTGCTCAGTAACTCATGTTCACTTTGTCTCGGAGAGATTGATACACGGAATAAACAGTGGGGACATTTTTCAATGAGTATTTATTGAACCAGCGTCATTCTAGTGTAAAATTCGTCTGCTGAAAACCATTAGACAGTAACAGATATAAATTATTATAAGCACGAAGAGCGAAAGGATGGCAGATTCCTACCAAAGTGCTAAAAGGATAAATACAGGCAAGTATAAAATACATGACAGTAATAAAAGCGTACTCTTACGATGCGACCGTAACTAGATTCACCTACATGTTCCTGGCATGTATGTAGGTGTGGAGCCAAGAATCCCTCTAGGATAAAGGCAACCCCATTACCTAAAGTGAGAGACTGTGGGACCCCTGAAGTACTGGGTTTTTCAGAACCAACCCAGCGGTGCCAGGGGACACACCCGAAGACTTCGAGTTCTTCCTGTTTTGGACCACAGAAACACAGAGTCTTCTAGGTGAAGTCAAAGATCGTATTTATTGGCTGCAGACCAATCACAGGTGTCCGAGAAGTACAACACGATGTATGTTCTCAGGAGACTGCTCCCAACCAAAAACCAGTCTTTTCTTATATACAGAATATTACGCTCTGGGGGACACCGTCCCTCTTTTACAAGTGGTCGTTCACATGTTTTCGCTTCAAAGAAAGAGCACAGTCATGATGATAATCCCACATTTCAGCTCGGTCAGCACATAATTATTTACCCAGCGAGGCTCAGAACCCTCATCAGATATCAGCAGACCCCAATAAAACGGACACCTCTTCCTCATAAAACAAGCCATAAAGTAGGAAACAGAGTCAGGTGTGAAAGGGATTAGTCAGAAGTCGCGTGGGATACACGACTTTATGATGTGTCGGGCCCTGATGCTAATCCCATAAGGCCGCAGTAAAAGGACCCGGCCGGGCAGGATTGACCTCGGGCAGCAGAGTCAGTTTGCATAGGTCACAAAGAAGTCAAAGAAAGATTGCGTGTCCTTTAGGCCTAGGCATGGCCTCAAAGCGCAGCCTATGTGAGGGCAACCACAAAATGGTTACCCTTTTAAAATGGAACCCGAGGGTTCGACATGTTGTATCGTATACACGGTGAATTTATCGGTGACATATGATGAAAACCCTCATACATACCGCATTAGTCATTTGCGGTTCGCTGATACCAAAATCGACAGGGTAGGACCATGTACAGTACCACACCCCACAAAGGATGCCAGACCACGGAGAGCTGGAGTGTCTGCAGGCGGGAACCTCAGCGTCTCACGTCAGTGTTTCGACATGGAAGCCCTTTTCTGCTCTCTTCACCTTAGCAAGGGATGGTGTATATATACCCAAGGTAATACCCCCAGGGAATATACCTTGTTGTGTCATGTTGGACTGGGATGACGGAAGGAATGACCTTATACATATAGTTATTATGCAGGAGAAGGTAGGCCAGGTGTCTAGCTGTGATTCCAAGAATCCTCATGCATAATGAATGAGGCTTAAGCTTTTCAGTGAAAACCCCATGTCCTCTAGTCATTACCGTAACTAGGTAAAAGGTCAGTCCTAAGAACCGTTATGCAGTGCAATATCAGGGGAATGTAGGTGAAAGGTGCATTCAGTACCTGAGCCGATATTGCTGTACCTTTAAAGAACATAACAATGTAAGGCCCTGTGACCACTGCGACTAGTGCCACCAACCGAACCATCATGTCCCCCTAGAGCCTAGAAAAGGGGGCCAACTCGTTGTTTGCGACCCAAACAACTAATTGGGTAAGTAAATCATTATACCATGAGGTCAGGTTGTCCAAGTGGTTCTTTATAGTCACAGTCACAAAAAAGGCAGAAAACTCAAGCTTGGTAATGAGATGGAACTTGAGGAAACGCTGGCCCATACTGAGGCAACGTCAAGTACGGAACATGTGAAAATGGTACCGAATCAAGCGTCTATGACTGTTACCGACATTGGGGCACAGATTTTCCAGTCCCGTATTATGGATTATTTTAAACGATCAGATAAAGTTCAATGTGAGGGTGGGATGTCTTTATCCACACCTGCACTAGTAACTTAATGCTTACCGCCATTAGTTCAGGCTGTATGTGATGGTGCATTATTTCGAGGAGATGAGACGAGAGATTGTTTGCAACAGTCTGCCGGTAATGCTATCTCAGGTTTAAAAGCTACTGCTGTAAAAGATATTCCATCTGAAAGAGGGTACCCTCAAGTAACAGTGGTTAAAGCACAAGTTCATTTCGAGACAGTTCTTGAAGTTCGTCAATTAAACAAGTCAAGAGTTTCAATAATGTTGCAGACTGAAAAGATCCGTCCCCTATAGGCACAAGGCAAAGCTCAGGTTGTAACTGATTATTATAGGGATACAAGTGAATGTGACGACTGTCCTGAGTTTGGACGATATGCAATTAAGTCATAGTTTTTCCATATCTCCTATATCTAAGAACGTGAGAATCTGTGAGAATCTTGCAGAGTCTAGAAATCAGTCACTTACCCAAAACACTGGTACGAATCCATTTAGTCCTATAATGTGATTGTAATCAATTTACTGATTCATAACTAACTTTAATTCCTCAAAAATTCAAACTTAGAAGCTCTGACCAGGTACTTAAGAAGACTGATCGAGTCGATAACTCTTTGAGATCTGCAGATCTTTTGTTTTTGGATAAATATGATGTACCCACACTAGCGGAAGAGTGTACCCCCAAACATCAAAGTTCGGAAGATAACGGAGTAGGTCAAAATTTGCCAGGTATAATGGATGCAATAACAACAGCGTTAAATTTTCATTCTAACTAGCTTGATATACCGGTGGATCTAGTAAATACCCTTGTAGTATATGTGGTGGGATAGATGCAAAGTTACACAATCTAACCAACCTGGTGGTGAGCGCCCAGTCTGATGTTGATAGCCAACTAATTAAATGTAGGTGTTTGCATATTTTAGATTACGTGTTGGAACTCAGGATTATAGCATGGTCTCTTTCTGAAGAAGTTAAGAAACTGGCTGTGCAACCAAATTCACAATTACCTTAAGCTCCCCATACTGGTTTAGGGTTAGGGGTAACTAGTGTGCACAAAGCTCCAACACGTTCCGTAAGATGTTCCCTTTCATATAACTAGGGATTTAGGCTGGAAGTTAGGAAGTCAAAAGCAGGTTGGGGCCTCGACACTGCAACAGATGAAAGTCCTATTTTATTCAGAACGCTAATATAGAGAGAAGTCAAGTTTTAAATTCCACAGCCTTAGGTGATAGCACTAGTGGGGATCCCCCGTTAGCAAAAAGGGCCAGGAAATGCTGTAGAAGGCTCGGAACAAAACGAAGAAAACTATAGACTTACTGGCCAAACCCAGGGATTGTTATTCTATCTTCAAATCGACTGGTCAGAAATTACAAAGGCAGGATCATTCCCACAAGGGTGCAGAAACTCCCTTTGATTCCACTCAGTCAAGTCATCTGAACTCCCTATTGAAGAGACAGGTACAGAGCCTTCCAAGGGGCAGTAAAAAAGAGTCTGCAACCATTATTGATGTTGTGGGTGATAAAAGTGAGACTGTGTTTATGCAAAACGATAGCGGTACTCAGTATCGGCGAAAGAGCAAGCAGAGTCACGGCACCATTAATAGAGATACAGACTGTCATTTATAAATACAAACTGAACCAATTATAAATAATGAAGCCATGTCCTTGTCGCAAGGTCGCGCTATTCGGAGCATGGATGGGGCCTGCCAGGCTGATGGGACCAGGTCCGGTGTCACCCAGAGACCACCACCTTCTGGAGGACATCAAACCAACGATCTAGCCAACAACAGTGAACCAGGCCCAGCGATACTTACAAGGGTCATGCCGGAAAATCAATCTTCTAATACCGCAAAATTAGTTTTTCACCCCTCATATGAATCTGAGAGCATATGTGATAGTTTGAATCGGAGATCAATCCTAAAACTTATTTCAACCATTTCTGATTTATCATTTATTAAATCTACTAATCTCCTTTCGGTACAGTTTAAAAAAATAAATGTTAATTCATCTCGTGAGTCCACTTTAGCATCTTGGACAACCAATGAAATAGCAAATAAAATCCTAGATTCAAGCTTTTATTTAATCGAATGGGGCATCACGGTTAAGAAAAGTACCCCTTCAAAATATCCTTCTATTTTAGAGACACTAGTTCCAAGAGCGGAAAAAGAAAAAACACGGTTCATATTAAAAAGTCGATCCCTTTACTCAGAGGTGCGACGGCCCATTGAATACATCACTTTGCCATACAGGTTTGCTAGTTAGCAACGCATTAAAAGGAGTGTGCACCTGTGACGCCATTTGATGATTGGACACGGCTTCCAGCAACCCTGGCAAATGTGCCTTCAGGGCAGAAGGACTGAATTTTGCCTGCGGCCAGTGGAAATGACATACAGCTGAGAAGATGTTCTTGGAACGTCACGGGGTTGCCCATTGCTGGCCAACCCTGATACTCTCATTTTTAATCACTTTTGAAATTTTAATGTTTCAAGATACATGGAGAGAGCAAGTCACGCCATTGCTCGGGTTTCATCAATTTAATCTCCCCGCCAGAGGCACTGATAAACCAGGCCAAGCAAAGGGCGGCCTCTTACGCATTATTTCTACCGAATGAAGACGAACAGTGGAAGCAATTGATTTGCAGGTGGAATGGTTGAATGTGCTCGATGACATTACAGCTGCTGTACGATGAGAATATTGAAAGTTTATTTAAGTGCGACGAAAAATAAGATGATCCAGCTGTTTATCCTGAGAAACATCATAAGGTCATTAGCAATTCAGTATCCACATGCCGGTGTGATCACGTCAGGTGACTTTAACTTACATCTGGTCGTTTTTAACTCATGAGGTCGGATGAGGAAGAGTATTGCTAAGAACTTTTATCTCAGATAAACTGGGCTCAACAATTGTTGAATATAAAGTGACTCCTTGACTCAAAAGTGACCATAACCCTCAGATATTAACACTACAACTGCCAATAGGTTGTAACCCCAAATCTAATGAGCTTCTAAGTATGGTTCATTCTTCATATAACTTGAAAAGGCGGGTATGGCACTCAGATAAACAAGTCGAAATAATGAAGTTTGCTGAAGCCGTAATTAAGGATAGAGACCGGGGCCAGGCGGGGTAGGTTCAGTGCTAGATAGGTGGAACTATATCACCTCATCCTTGGTGGGAACATTTCCAGCACAAAATCGAAGAAAAACGAATCCAACACTAACCTCCCCTAATAAATGGTATTAATTTCAGTTACTCAAAGTAAAACGATCCCTTAATACAGCTGTATGGGAAATTTTTCTCATAGATACCGGCAATCTTACTATGGTCTTAAGGATAATTTGGTGTCACTAAAAAGGTCATATAGACGAGAAACATGGTTGGCCACATCGCGTTATCAAATGGGGCTCTGGCATAGATTATTACATGCCTCTGAACTAAATAATATAAAAAGAATTTGGGAGATCATGAATGATCTCCAAAGGGGAGGCGATAGGGCTTACCATATAAATATTATGGAGGATGATTGGGTAAGGTTTGTTACCAGCTTGTATGGTGCGTGCGATTCAGATGCAAATACCATTCTGCGAAAATCAGTCCCTCAAATATAGAGAAAGTGATCTGACCCGGCGATTGATTTGGATTCTATAAGCAGTACTGAAATAACCACTCTCTTGTCCCGCATTCGATCAAATGGGACTCCTTGTCCAAACGGGAATCCTAAAGCCATATTCCGTGCCAATATTGACATATGGAACAAAGTGTTGACTCCAGTGTCTGATGAGGTGTTGGCATTGAATACCGCTCTGTGTCCTGGCCAGGTAGCATTGTGCAGCCAATTTTCAAAAGCGGCCCAGTCGATAACCGTGCCAATTAGCGGCTAATTGTCCTAGCTGATGTAGATGCTAAGGTCTTTGCCTTCCATCTACTTATCGACTTGGAAAAATGGCAGCGTTGCAAGGTATAATTCCAATTAACCTAACAGGTTTTCATAAAGGCCAATCTACCACTACCAATGTGCTGGCCCTCACTTTACTTGCTGCGGGCACTGTTTTCAAAAAGCCAAACCCATAAATTTGTTTTAAAGATTTAAAAGCTGCTGATTGTTTGATTCAGTTCCTCGAGCTCTGCTATGGAAACAACGGGTTGGATTGGCCATTCCACGAAAACCGTGGGGTGCTTTAATTCTCCTCTATACCAACACTTGGGGCCAGGTCGAGTTAAGTGACGGTCTTACTCGGTCTCAAAACATTAACACTTATAACAGTTTTTAACAAAGCTGTGTACTTGCACCTTTTCTTTTCAATCTTTTTATGTCAGACCTCCTACAGCACCTTGAACCGGTCAATGCCCATCCTCCGAAACCTGCTGAGGTGCATCTTATTTACAATATGATGATACCATTTTGTTGAGTCAAACCCCCATAGGCCTACAAAGATTGGTTAATGGATTCAATGATTATATTTTAGTTCATGGCCTGGAGTTGAAGGCTAAATAAAACTGAAATCATGAAAATCAGCCCAGCGGAAACTAAGACTGGTTCATGGAGGGCTAGAGGTGGCCAATTGAAGTAGTGAAGACATATAAATATCTGGGTATTTTATTTGACAACGGAGTCTCGTTTAAAGTCATTTTAAAGATTTAGGGGGAAAATCGTCAACTCTAAGCTACGCCTTTAAATGCTCACATAAATCACTGAGGTGCCAATCGTACAGCCGTCTCCTTAAAGCCATGAGAGCAAAATGCAGCCAACTATTACATATGGCTCGCCTATTTATTACCAGGGGGGAAGATGCAAAATGATAGGCCCTACTAGTAATTAAGGCCTATAAATCTATCTTTAGGATCCCCAGGTCAATTGGCCAAGCCGACATTAGATTGGAGTTTGGCCTCCAAAGACAGTCCATACTGTGCCAAGGGTCATTTTTGTAAAGTATGGACTCCCTGTTTTTATCTGACCCAGACTCTTTAGCTAACACCTGCTTGCCTGAAATGATTCGTTCTGTCTATACAGATGCCTGGCGATCCCGTATTTGAACATGCTCTCAGAAGTTTGAATTGCAGACATGGCTTTCAGGAATGACAATGTCCAGTTTTACACAAATAAAAAAAAAGAGATTAAAACCAACTCATTTAATGAAGATAAGACAGCTTTAGTGACAAAAACCCATGCATGGTTCCGGGTTAATTCACACCAGTCTCTGCGAACCCAACCTTATCTGAATGTCCATTTCTCAGCTCAAATGACGGAAACATGTTTTAAATTAAGACTGGGCTTAAATCCAACCAAGGAGGGCACGCCGACTTGGACACAACAATGTTCAAGTACAAAATGTAGACTGTATGGGTGGCCACGTGAAACCTTATTGCACATAGCATATGCGTGCCCTAAATTGCTTAAAACACACGGCACACCTTTAAATACTTTATTCCTTAAGGCTGGGGTGAGATTAGCCCATCAGGACCTTATTTTATGTCTATCGGGTGAGTCGATTCCATTTTTATGTCACATGATAACATTTTTAACAAATGCTGAAAAATTGCTGGTGTCTGCAACCCAAGGGTCATTTTAAAGGATTGGAAATTAAAGTACTGGGGCCTCATTTATGAAAAGTGACGCATCACTGCGTGAAAACAGTGATGCGTCACTTTTCACTGCGCCCTCCCTGCTACTCCAATGATGCGTCATATTTACAGTATGACACATCATGTCGCAAGGAGTCACAGATACATCAGTATTTCTGACGTATCTGTAGGCGCAAAAGTGACGCATTGCTGGAGTGTGTCACGAAAGTGACGCAACTCCAGCAATGTGTCTTTCACATGGGGCAAGCCCCATGTGAAAGGGCCTGCATCAGTCTTACGCCTGCTGTGAGGCAGGCGCAAGATATTGACGCATTTGCACCCTAGAAGTGGCGCAGTGAACTCTCGTAGATTTCACTGCGTTACTTCTACGATGCTTACTTACGTGGGAATGCCCACCCTGCATACATTATACCTGACGCAGGAATAATGTAGCGCAGGGGTTTACAAAGTGACGCATCTACTTAGATGCGTCACTTTGTAAATATGGTGCAACAAGGTCCCGTTTTTACGCCGCTGATGCGTTACAAAAAGTGATGCACCGGCGGCGCAAAAGTGACGCAAGGACTCATAAATGAGCCCCTTTGTTTTTAGGTTACTGACGCCTTGAATGATAATGTTTTTAAGTTACTATGGTAATCAGGTCTAAAGAATAAATGAAAACACAGAAACACTTTTATTGCTAATTTGCACACAGGCGGCCTTCTCACCCAGTGTGAACAATGAACAGTGTACAGGCTGCTTTCGTCTCAACCCGTGTGTGAGAAGTTGGCCTGGCATATGCTGTCCACAAGTTATAGTGGGCACCTTGCACCAGTCCAAACAACCCTTATTGATGATAGGTTAAATACAACCTTTATTGAAAGCTATCCTAGTGGTAGCTATGGAGAGCAGCCTTCAGGCTAAGTCTTGAAGGAATGTAAAGCAGCTTGTTTTACCAGATTACAACATCTTGAATAACTAAATGAAAGGAGAACCACACAAGGTGTATATAAAATATATGTATTTATTACTAAACACTCACTACTAATCTCTTTTTGAGATTAGAGTGCAAGATACACAAAGTTAAAGCACCAAACAACAATAATATAGCACAATATAGAATGGGCCCCAGGGGGGCCAAACCACATATTAAGAAAGTGGTATAAGAACCATGACTTGGCTAAACACAAGGCCTAGAGCCTGTAGAATCGCCAGGACCCCAAGGAACCACCCAAGGTAGTGACACAGGGAACCCACGGGGGACGTGTGCAGTGTGAGAACACAGCCGCAGGCTCCATTAGCTTCTATGGGGAAATTCGCGTTTGAAATTTTAAAGTTAAAGGACACTTAGGAGAGGACTTTGAGCAAACCCCTTTAGACTTAGGGGGGTCTAGGGCCAACACCCACGGGAGCACTGGAGTACTCAAGTTACCTCACCCAGGGAAGCCGGGTGCAAAGGTGTCAAATGATGTCGGGAATCGCTGTTGATTTCAATGGCGATGTGCTGCAAAGTGCTGCTGCCGTGCAAAGCAAAAGTGTTTGGTGTGATCCAAGCCAGGATCGAAGATGTGAAGAACCTGAAAGTAGAGGGGGCAGAGTCTGGGTCACTTGCCAGTGACCAGGGGCAGGATAGACGAATGCCCAGCGATGTCGGCTGTTTCAGGGATGAAGAGATGAAGCTTGACTCTACAGCCACGAGAACCAGGAGGCATCGACAATGACCAGGAGATGGATTTGAGCTGTCCCAGAAAGGATGTTGAGTGCTGCGGTGTCGGTGTTTGGATTGAACCCAACAAGCCTTGGCAACAGCAACCCAAGCAGGAAGAGAAAATATGCTTTGGTGCGGACCAGCAAGGTCCAGGGGACTCCCCAAGCAATGGAGAGTCAGGGCACGTCTGTAAAAACCAAGTAAGCCCAATCAGAGTTAGTGTTGCCTTCACAGGGACCCACCAGTCGACGGACTAGGGATCGTGAAGGGATCTCGAGTGAAAACACAAAGAGCCAGCTCACGGAACACTAGTGGAGTGTAGGTGGGCAATCTTCAGTGCAAATGGTGCTCGGGGTTAGGGCTACAAGTAACCCAAAGCTCAGCCTCAGAGGTTGCCTCAAAGTTGATGCTTCTGCAAATGGTTGCGGTGTCCAGGGGTTCGGATTGCACTGTCTTATATGAGGGATACGGGCCTCGGAGTTGCTGAGTGCACAGATCCACCTCAGAGACCACAGAAACCCACCTCCTGTGTTGCAAAAAAGAGTGCGGCTGGAGCTTCGGAGATGCAAACCAGTCAGATGCATCTTAGGTGCCTGACAAGCAGGGGAGTAACTCCTTTACTCCAAGGGGGATTGTTCAGGCATCTAGCGCCTTGTAGATCATCAAAGTTCCAGGATCATGTATCAGAGTTTCGTCCAGGTAAATCTAAACTCCTGTAGTCAGGGGTTCCTATCTTATACCCAAGGAAGGGGTGGGGATCCACCTATGGGAGGGTCAGGAAAGAGAGGGTGGCTACACCTATTTCCTTTGTCCAGTTTCATGAAAGAGCAGGGGTTGGTAGCCCCTGCAACCGGTTTGAGCTGGACTATGCACAGGGACACCAAATGTGCCCCCAGTGCTGACTTCAAAGCACTCTTGGAGTGCACCCACCCAGCCCCAATACACTAAAGCCTGTCTGGGAGGTGGTCACACCTCTCTGTGACAGGAAACCTATTGTCCATCCTCCCCTGCCGGGGTTTCGTCCAGCAGTAGGGAGGCAGACTCGTGTCTGTGTCTGGCAGCTTCTATTTTGTGATGCCAGGGCTTCGCAAGCTGGTACCGGGTATACCGGTTGTGCCATGTTGCTCCCTCTAGAAGGGTGGGATCATACTCCCACACCAGTTACTGGTGTGGGGGAATGATTCCAAGGTGTTTGACACCAAACATAACATGCTTCCATGCAGCCATCCCAAAGTTAGCATTTACCGTGAGGTTATAAAGTACTTAAGAGTATATGGTTTGGCTGCATCACAAACAACCCCGGAATAAAGATTCCGAAAGCTAAAGAGGGGCTCTGCACATGCATGGGCATCCTCTCACATAAAACCCAGCATCCTGCCTTCAGGATTGTTAAAGCCTGGTATATATGTGCAGTGAAATCGAGAGACGTAGGGATCTATATCTCAGTAAGGGGTGCATACACCACCTTACCCAGGCTGCAGTAGCAGACCTGTTGTGTCATTTTAAAAGGCTTCCCAGGGGTGGCATAATACATGCTGCAGCCCCTGGTGGGCCTCTGGGGTACCTATGCCCTGGGTACATAGTATACCATATACTAGGGACTCACAAGGGTACGCCGGAATCAAATGTGGAGTGTACCTAAAGTACATGGAATCAATTTAGAGTAGAAAGCAGATAGACTGGGGTCCTGAATAGCAGGGCCACAGTCTGGCTAAGTCCAAAAACAGTGAAACATCAGCAAAAAGTGGGGGTACCCATGTGAAGCAGATCCTACTCTCCTACACAGCCCTCCCCCAAATGCAGGGACATTAAACTAACCTTGACCAGTTGAGTCTTCATGTTCTAAGTGGAAATACCTAGAGACTCCATCTGCATTGGCATGGTTACTCCCAGGTCTATGTTCCACTGTAAAGTCCATCCCCTGGAGGGAAATGGACCACCTAAGCAGTTTGGGGTTTTCACCCTTCATTTGTTTTAGCCATAAGAGGGGCTTATGGTCTGTCTGAACAAGGAAGTGAGTACCAAACAAGTATGGCCTCAACTTCTTTAGAGCCCAAACCACAGCAAAGGCCTCCCTCTCAATGGCTGACCAACGTTTCTCTGTAGGGGTCAGCCTTCTGCTTATGAAAGCTACTGGCTGGGGGGGGGGCGCTAGAGGGCGCGCACACAGTATGGCCGCACTCGCGTGAGGCTCCTGCTGCCTGGCCTAATATCCTGCAATTATCCTCAGTAACTGATCGCCCGCCGGACCGCGACCAGATGTACAGATAGCTGCTGTTCCCTGGCGGCTCCGACAGCGGTTTGGGAGCCGGGAGACTCTCGAGGACTTAGCGAGGGGCGCCGCAAGTTACGCCGGGACAACGGCTGCTGCGTGGTGGTGGCGGCGGCCGGGATATAGAACTACGCGATCCCGGTGCTGACCGCGAGGCGGCTGGGCCACGGCCTGTCCCTTGACGTCGCGGAGATCTCCGGAGCGGGGAGCGAGGAGGCAGCCGGCGAGAAGGAGGCGGCAGGCGGCGGTGAGGCTCCTGACTAGTCGTGGGTCCTGTGCTCTTTGAACGGACTGTGCTGGTGGTCGGAGGGGTCTCTTTGCGTGGCGTGGGGGGTGAGCCGCCCCCCCCCATCCTGGACGGACTGCGCTGTTTGGGGTAGCATTGGATGGCTGCCCCCCCTCCCCCCCCGACGCTGTACCTGTGCCCTGGCTGACTCGCCGCCGGTGGAGCTTCGGACCACTCGCTGCCCGCGAATCTGCGGCCCCCTGGCATGTGGGTGACCCTCCTGCTACACACGCTGCGACAAGGCCCTGAGACCTGGCGGAGGTGGCGCTGGGCCGCGATTTCAGTGGGACTGGTGCCTGAGGAAAGATGCGTAGCGGTGCCCAAGTGCGGCATTGACCAGGACTCCACCGCTGATGGGGCCCCCAGGGATTGCTCCTAACACCCCCCACACAGTTCCTTGCTTTTGCCTGAGGGCCCCCCTGCTGTTAGCCTGCTGGACTTCCTGCTGCGGGGGTGAATCGTCGTGGGATTGCCTCCTTCTTGAGTGTGTGAGGCCGAGGTCTGCAACAGAGCGCTGGCCGGTTCTGCTCTTGTGAGGGTGTGGACTGGCGAGAGGCTCCCTCCCTGGACTGCTCCTGCGCTGCCGGGTGGGCCCGTCATCTGCTCCGGTACCGACGGGGGCGGAACTGCCCGTTGTGAGCTCCTGTTCCTGTCTTGCCTGCGGCGGGGGCGACCTTGGCTCCTCTGGGGTGTGGAGCGGCCCCCTCCAACGAGCCTGCAATGGGCAAGCAGGATAATAAACAGTCAAAGCTGTCTTTTGCTGCCCCGGTTGCAAAGGCCGGGCTGCGGAGTGCGCAGGATGCTGGGGACGCACGGCCCCCCCCCGGTGCCCGTCGTGGACGCGGCCTCACCGCCAATGGATATGCAACAGATGTTGCGGGAGATGAGGCAGGGCTTTGCCACCGTTGTGGATAAGGTGGACCGTCTTTCTTCACGCATGGATGCATTCGCACAGAAAATCGATGCCCATGAGGAGCGCCTCACTGAGGCCGAGCGGCGGATCTCGGAGAACGAGGATACGACTGCTTCCCACTCTACGCAGTTAACAAAAATGGACAGTGTCCTGCGGATTATAGCTGCTAAGAATGAGGAGTTAGAAGCCCGCAGCCGGCGTAATAATATTCGCGTGGTAGGTGTGCCAGAGTCCACCAATACAGGGCGCATGGAGGAATACGTGGAGAAGATTCTCATTACCACCATTGGCTCGGAAGCCTTCTCTAAACAGTTTATCGTGGAGAGGGCGCACCGCTCACTCGGACCGCGACCGCGTCCTGGTGCCCCACCTAGGCCCATCATCGCGCGGCTTCTAAACTACCGCGACCGAGATGCTGCGCTGCGGGCTGCACGTATGAACCAGAACCTGTCATGCGAAGGTGTCAGCTTCACCGTCTTCCCAGACTTCACGCCTGTTGTTCAGGAACAGCGTTGTAAATTCGTTGATGTTAAAAAAAAGCTGCGAGCTCTCCAAATTGACTATGCGTTGCTTTATCCGGCGAAGCTGCGGGTCACCCATCAAGCGAAGCAACATTTCTTCACAAACCCGCAGCAGGTGGAGGACTTTTTGAAATCCCTGCGGAGGATACGAAACGAACGACTTGATGAGGGAGATGCGGCCCAAGAGAACGAACATTGACTGCTAGCCTGTGGGTCGCCTTGATTATTCCCTTACATCAATGTGCTGCTTCTCTGTGTTTTCCCTGGTTGCCCGCCACTGCAGGCCCTCTTGATGGGCGGCGTCAAGACTGAGCGAGCTGTGCTGGTCGTGTGCCGGTCGGGGATCGGTAATGTATGCCAGGCACCACCCTTCTCCCTCCCTCTGTGACTGCGGTGGGATGTGGGCAGTAATGGGTGGATCTGTGTGCCCTCTGGATGACCCCCGTAGGGTGTACCCCATTGACTTCAATGACTGAGTTGCTCCAGTTGAGCTTTCTGATGGCAATGATGGGTGGGGGGTGGGTAGACATTACTGGCGAGTTGGGGTTGCTTCAGTGGGTGGGGGGGGTGTGGTGGGACTCGGGGCTCTGCGGAGTTCCTTAGCTCTGGGGCGTTGTAGGACTGGTTTCGGGGCGATAGGGTGGGGCCCCAGTTCAAAGTTCTGTGGGACTAGGGGTTTCGCTTCTCCCCCTGGCTCGTTAATTGAGCTAGGTGCGGGGGTTATGCTAGTGCAGGCAGCCTGGGTGGGTGGGAGTCCGGGGATGTTTCTTAATGTTGTTGTTATGTTTAATGCAGCTGTGTTCAGGATACTGTCGTACTTGAAAATGTCTCAAGCTCTTGCTGTGCGGTCGCGTACAGGTCCCCTTGTGGGACGTGAAGTGTGCACACTTGTTGGAGGTGGATATTGCCTTGGCCTGGCCGATGTTGGAGACTGTGGAACGGGGGTGGTTTGGCGCGGGGTGGGTGGAGTATATGGCGGGCGCGGCGGATATGGGATACCTGGGAGAAGCCCCTTGGCCGATGCACTTCCTGCCTGTTTTGTGTTGACCTGGTTATGGGGGACGCTGATTTGAACGTACTCACGTGGAATGTCAGAGGACTGGGAGACCCTAGAAAACGTAGACACATCCTGTCCTACTTAGATCGCCACGCCATACACATTGCGTTTCTTCAGGAAACCCACTTCCGGGCGCGGGCTGCCCCTACCTTTGCTAATAGATGGGCGAAGTACTCTGGTGCCGATCACGATCCGGTAAAAAATGTCCCCGTACGACTCGTATCGGGTCTTTTTACCGTACGAATCGTACAAGTGCCGTACGAACTGGCAATCACGATTCGCATGGTAAAAAGTCCATACGAACCGCACTGGGAATATTTCCCCACACGTCCTCGGGTCGGAAAATGTGTCCGACACGTCCTCGTACGATTCACCGTACAAACGTGAAAGGTGAAGTCCGACCGGGGAATCACGATCCATCCCGGGCGTCCGAATGTACAACCGTATGGTGAAAAGACCGTCCGCACCGAACTCCCATAACAACCATGGAGACGTCCAAACAGGTGCCCGGTACGTGCCGTACCCCCCCAGCCCCCGTAGGTACGCGCCGACCCGCCCCAGCCCCCGTAGGTACGCGCCGACCCCCCCCAGCCCCCATAGGTACGCGCTGACCCCCCCCAGCCCCCGTAGGTACGCACCGACCCCCCCTGTGTGTACACCCGTGTACGGTGTGTACCCCCCGTGTACGTTCGAGTCGAACCCCCCCGTGTACGTTCGAGTCGAACCCCCCCGTGTACGTTCGAGTCATACCCCCGTGTACGTTTGAGTCGTACCCCCACCCGTGTATGTACGGTGCGTACCCCCCTGTGTATGTACGGTGCGTACCCCCCCGTGTACGTTCGAGTCGAACCCCCCCCCGTGTACGTTCGAGTCGAACCCCCCCGTGTACGTTCGAGTCGAACCCCCCGTGTACGTTCGAGTCGTACCCCCACCCGTGTATGTACGGTGCGTACCCCCCGTGTATGTACGGTGCGTACCCCCCCGTGTACGTTCGAGTCGAACGCCCCCCCGTGTACGTTCGAGTCGAACCCCCCCGTGTACGTTCGAGTCGAACCCCCCGTGTACGTTCGAGTCGTACCCCCACCCGTGTATGTACGGTGCGTACCCCCCCGTGTATGTACGGTGCGTACCCCCCCGTGTACGTTCGAGTCGAACCCCCCCCCATGTACGTTCGAGTCGAACCCCCCGTGTACGTTCGAGTCGAACCCCCCGTGTACGTTCGAGTCGTACCCCCACCCGTGTATGTACGGTGCGTACCCCCCCGTGTATGTACGGTGCGTACCCCCCCGTGTACGTTCGAGTCGAACCCCCCCATGTACGTTCGAGTCGAACCCCCCCGTGTACGTTTGAGTCGAACCCCCCGTGTACGTTCGAGTCGTACCCCCACCCGTGTATGTACGGTGCGTACCCCCCCGTGTATGTACGGTGCGTACCCCCCCGTGTATGTACGGTGCGTACCCCCCCCATGTACGTTCGAGTCGAACCCCCCCGTGTACGTTCGAGTCGAACCCCCCGTGTACGTTCGAGTCGTACCCCCACCCGTGTATGTACGGTGCGCGCTGGGGGTACGCACCGTACATACACGGGTGGGGGTACGACTCGAACGTACACGGGGGGGTTCGACTCGAACGTACACAGGGGGGGTTCGACTCGAACGTACACGGGGGGGTACGCACCGTACACGGGTGTACACACAGGGGGGGTCGGCGCGTACCTACGGGGCTGGGGGGGGGTCGGCGCGTACCTACGGGGGCTGGGGGGGGGTCGGCGCGTACCGGGCCACCTACTCTGGTCGATTCGCGCCGTACTTCGCTTTTGCGGCACTTTTTGGGTGCCGTGAAAATATTGCCGTCCGGACTGCTGTCGGTTCGAATCGTAATTCCTGGTTCGTGAAACGCTGCCTGAAAGCGTCCCGACGTCACGTCGCAGCATTCCCGGATCACATTCGTATGTGTATTTTCGTCGGTCGGTGTTTTTTACGATTCGTACGGAAATGGTGTTTCCGTGCGAATCGTAATTCCATGTTTGTGAAGTTTTACGACCGGGTACGAGTCGGACGGGGAATTCGCTCCGACCGACGGTTCGTACGCGGTTTTTACCGGATCGTAATCGGCACCTCTGCCTTTTCTTCTTACTCCTCATACTCTCGAGGTGTAGCCATGTTAGTTAAAAGAAACGGTGAGCAGTCTATATATCGACTTTTTAATATCGAGGGACATAAATATCGAGTCAAAAATATCGAATGTACAAAATATCGAAATAGATAATATCGATGTGAAAAATATCGTATTTTTTTTTACTTAAATGTCGATGTAAGTAATATCGTTAGTAATAATATCGACATGTGAAAATATCGTCATTGTGTGTTTAGTAAATATTTTGAAGTTGTTTGTATAAATAGTTAAAATTTATATAATATGAGAAATATTTATATTGTTTTAGGGGCGGGATGTTGGGTTATAGGGGATAAGGGTGGGGAGTGTTTTAAAAAAGTTAATTTATTTTTTTAATATATTGTAAAATTTAATTAGTAAATTTTATTTAAAATGTGAAATGTATATTTAATTTTAGGAGCGGGATGTTGGTTTATAGGGGATAAGGGTGGGAAGTGTTTTAAAAATGTTTATATATTGTTTAATTAAAAAAAAAAAAAGAATTTAGAAATTGTAAATTAAATGTAGAATTTTAAAAATAATTTTAGGAGCGGGATGTTGGTTTATAGGGGATAAGGGTGGGAAGTGTTTTTAAAAAGTTTATATATTTGTTAATTTTTTAAAAACATTTTTAGAAATTGTAAATTAAATTTAGAATTTAAAATACATTTTTAGGAGCGGGATATTGGTTTATAGGGGATAAGGGTGGGAAGTGTATTAAAATTGTTTATATATTATTTAAATTTTTAAAAAATTTATTTAGAAATTGTAAATTAAATTTAGAATTTTAGAAATAATTTTAGGAGCGGGATGTTGGTTTATAGGGGATAAGGGTGGGAAGTGTTTTAAAAATGTTTATATATTGTTTAATTATAAAAATAAATTAATTGAGAAATTGTAAATTAAATGTAGAATTTTACAAATAATTTTAGTAGCGGGATGTTGGTTTATAGGGGATAAAGGTGGGAAGTGTTTTAAAAATGTTTATATATTTGTTAATTTTTAAAAATATTTATTTTGAAATTGTAAATTCAATTTAGAATTTTACAAAAAATGTTAGGAGTGGGATGTTGGTTTATAGGGGATAAGGGTGGGAAGTGTTTTAAAAATGTTTATATATTGTTTTAAATTTTTTTTAATTAATTTAGAAATTGTAAATTAAATTTAGAATTTTAGAAAAAAATTTAGGAGCGGGATGTTGGTTTATAGGGGATAAGGGTGGGAAGTGTTTTAACAATGTTTATATATTTGTAAATTTTTTATTAAAAATATGTATAAATTGTAAATTAAATTTCGAATTTTACTAATATATTTCGGAGCGGGATGTTGGTTGATAGGGGATAAGGGTGGGAAGTGTTTTAAAAATGTTTATATATTTGTTAATTTAAACAAAAAAAAATAATTTGAAATTGTAAAATAAATTAAGATTTTTACTAATAATTTTAGGAGTGGGATGTTGGTTAATAGGGGATAAGGGTGGGAAGTGTTTTAAAAATTGTTTATATATTTGTTAATTTTTTATTAAAATAATTTAGAAATTGTAACTTTAATTTAGAATTTTACAAATAATTTTAGGAGCGGAATGTTGGGTTATAGGGGATAAGGGTGGGAAGTTAATTTAAAATGTTTATATATTTTTTAATTTAAAAAAAAAAATTTTTTGAAAATTTTAATATATTTTAGAATTTAACAAATACCATAATAAAATATAGATTTCAGTCAGGATAGTAAATTAATTAAGTTCACTGTCCAGCACTTATCTTAATTAAATATAGACTGGAGTGGGAATAGTAAATTAATTAAGTTCATTGTCCAGCATTTACTGTAATTTTATATAGTTTGGAGTGAGAATAGTAAATTAATTTAGTTCAGTGTCCAGCACTTATCTTAATTAAATATAGATTGGAGTGGGAATAGTAAATAAATTAAGTTCACTGTCCAGCACCTACTCTAATGTAATATAGGTTGGAGTGAGAATAGTAAATTAATTAAGTTCAGTGTCCAGCACTTATCTTAATTAAATATAGACTGGAGTGGGAATAGTAAATTAATTCAGTTCAGTGTCCAGCACATACTCTAATTAAATATAGGTTGGAGTGAGAATAGTAAATTTATTAAGTTCAGTGTCCAGCACTTATCTTAATTTAATATAGACTGGAGTGGGAATAGTAAATTATTTTAGTTCAGTGTCCAGCACCTACCCTAATTTAATATAGGTTGGAGTGAGAATAGTAAATTAATTAAGTTCAGTGTCCAGCACTTATCTTAATTAAATATAGACTGGAGTGGGAATAGTCAATTCATTAATTCATTGTCCAGCACCTACTGTAATTTAATATAGTTTGGAGTAAGAATAGTAAATTAATTAAGTTCAGTGTCCAGCACTTATCTTAATTAAATATAGATTGGAGTGGGAATAGTAAATTAATTCAGTTCAGTGTCCAGCACATACTATAATTAAATATAGGTTGGAGTGAGAATAGGAAATTAATTAAGTTCAGTGTCCAGCACTTATTTTAATTTTATATAGACTGGAGTGGGAATAGTAAATTAATTTAGTTCAGTGTCCAGCACCTACCCTATTTTAATATAGGTTGGAGTGAGAATAGTAAATTAATTAAGTTCAGTGTCCAGCACTTATCTTAATTAAATATAGAGTGGAGTGGGAATAGTAAATTAATTAAGTTCATTGTCCAGCACCTACTGTAATTTAATATAGTTTGGAGTGAGAATAGTAAATTAATTAAGTTCAGTGTCCAGCACTTATATTAATTAAATATAGATTGGAGTGGGAATAGTAAATTAATTCAGTTCAGTGTCCAGCACATACTATAATTAAATATAGGTTGGAGTGAGAATAGGAAATTAATTAAGTTCAGTGTCCAGCACTTATTTTAATTTAATATAGAATGAAGTGGGAATAGTAAATTAATTTAGTTCAGTGTCCAGCACCTACCCTAATTTAATATAGGTTGGAGTGAGAATAGTAAATTAATTAAGTACAGTGTCCAGCAGTTTTGTTAATTAAATATAGAGTGGAGTGGGAATAGTAAATTAATTAAGTTCAGTATCCAGCACCTACTCTAATTTAATATAGTTTGGAGTGAGAATAGTAAATTAATTATGTTCAGTGTCCAGCACTTATCTTAATTAAATATAGACTAGAGTGGGAATAGTAAATTATTTAAGTTCAGTGTCCAGCATCTACCCTAATTAAATATAGATTGGACTGAGAATAGTAAATTAATTAAGTTCAGTGTCCAGCACTTATCTAATTAAATATAGATTGGAGTGGGAATAGTACATTAATTAAGTTCTGTGTCCAGCACATACTGTAATAAAATATAGGTTGGAGTGAGAATAGTAAATTAATTCAGTTCAGTGTCCAGCACTTATCTTAATTAAATATAGACTGGAGTGGGAATAGTTAATTAATTAAGTTCAGTGTCCAGCACCTACTCTAATGTAATATAGGTTGGAGTGAGAATAGTAAATTAATTAAGTTCAGTGTCCAGCACTTATCTTAAGTAAATATAGACTGGAGTGGGAATAGTAAATTGATTCTGTTCAGTGTCCAGCACATACTCTAATTAAATATAGGTTGGAGTGAGAATAGTAAATTAATTAAGTTCAGTGTCCAGCACTTATCTTAATTAAATATAGACTGGAGTGGGAATAGATAATTAATTAAGTTCAGTGTCCAGCACCTACTCTAATTAAATATAGGTTGGAGTGAGAATAGTAAATTAATTAAGTTCAGTGTCCAGCAGTTATCTTAATTAAATATAGACTGGAGTGGGAATAGTAAATTAATTAAGTTCAGTGTCCAGCACCTACTCTAATTAAATATAGGTTGGAGTGAGAATAGTACATTTATTAAGTTCAGTGTCCAGCACTTATCTTAATTTAATATAGACTGGAGTGGGAATAGTAAATTATTTTAGTTCAGTGTCCAGCACCTACTCTAATGTAATATAGGTTGGAGTGAGAATAGTAAATTAATTAAGTTCAGTGTCCAGCACTTATCTTAATTAAATATAGACTGGAGTGGGAATAGTAAATTAATTAAGTTCATTGTCCAGCACCTACTGTAATTTAATATAGTTTGGAGTGAGAATAGTAAATTAATTAAGTTCTGTGTCCAGCAATACTCTAATTAAATATAGGTTGGAGTGAGAATAGTAAATTAATTAAGTTCAGTGTCCAGCACTTATCTTATTTAAATATAGACTGGAGTGGGAATAGTTAATTAATTAAGTTCAGTGTCCAGCACCTACTCTAATGTAAAATAGGTTGGAGTGAGAATAGTAAATTAATTAAGTTTAGTGTCCAGCACTTATCTTAATTAAATATAGACTGGAGTGGGAATAGTAAATTAATTTAGTTCAGTGTCCAGCACATACTCTAATTAAATATAGGTTGGAGTGAGAATAGTTAATGTATTAAGTTCAGTGTCCAGCATTTATCTTTATTTAATATAGACTGGAGTGGGAATACTAAATTAATTTAGTTCAGTGTCCAGCACATACTCTAATTTAATATAGGTTGGAGTGAGAATAGTAAATTAATTAAGTTCAGTATGTAGTGGGAGTAGTATGTTAATTAAGTTTGGTAAATAGCAAATATTAGAATTAAATATAGAGTTGAATAGGAACAGTTACATTAATTGGATTTAATTTACACAAAATCTGTAGATTTTAGTTTTGGTTGGATAAAAGATAGAAGTTATATCAGAATGCAAATTCCAATTTTTTTTAAATAGTAGAAAGGAAAATAAGATGTATTTTATAGTTGTTGGAATGTATATTCATTAGAGAGAACATTTTGTTGATTATTACGCATATTCTAATAATTAAATCATTGAAATAAACATGTAATAAAATAATTAAGATTTAACATTTGTATTATAGTTATAATTTTTTTTATAATGGATATATATTTGTTTAATGTATATTTTGGACATGAATATATGAACACACAAAATAATTAAAAATAAAAAAATCAGATTTATATAGCTGTATAATATTTATAAATTTATATTGTGTACTCTCAAAATGTTTAGACTATTAGAATTTATAAGAAATTGTATGTTTTGAAATATATGACTAATATATTTTAATTATTAATATTTATATTACATATTTAATATTGAAATTGTTTACATTTTAGAATATGTATTTTTAAAAATTTTATTTGGTATGTTGTAGATACAATATATTAATTATATCATGTTCATCTATTTATTTTGGTAATATTTACTGTTTTATTGATATTAATAAAAATATTTTATTTATTATATTTATTTTTATACGTTAAATAATTTTCACATTGATAAAAAAAAATAGGTATTATTTTTGAGTATTTTAATCTAATGTTTTACTAATTTTTAAAGTAATGTGTAATGTTAAATAAATAGTTAGGGCATTTATTGGTATTTTTTTAGTTGTTATGTTTGTTTGGGTCTTTTATTTTGTAACCGCTCGCTGTTGTTTTGGGTTATTTTGGTCGAATCCAGGTAGCGGTCGGGAGCTGTTTCGCGTTTGAGAAGGTAAGAGTTATTTTCTTTATTATTAAATAGTTTTAAGTGTTTTGTGGAACTAGTAATGTTGTAATAAGTGTGTATTGATTGATGTTTTAGAAGTTAGGGTGTTAGTAATAGTTTGTATACGGTTTTATAATTTACGTTGTGTTCCGTGTTTGTGGCTTTGTTAGTGTTTTGTTATTTCGGTGTGTTAAAGTTTTATAGTGTTTAAATAACGTTTGTAGTGATGTTTTTAGGTGCGTTTTGTGTGTTTGTGGGTGGGTGGGAATGTTTGTTTCTCTTTTGTAGGTTTTACGGAGAAGATATTTTCGTCGGTTTCAAACAACTTATTTGTTTTAAAGGAAGTGTGTATTAGTTGTGTTTACTATTGTTTATTTTACACTTCCTTTATTGTTCGGGTTTCCAGGAGCGGTTATTTACCTTTTTAATATTATTCGGGATTTTTATGGTTAATGGATAGTCGTTTATTTCCGTAGACGTTGTTTTCGATAAACAGTTGTATTTTTACATTTTATTGGGATTTTTTTTGGATACCTATGGATTTTGAACTACCTGCATTTATTTGGAAGGAATGTTATTATCCCAATGGAGCAACTACACAGGTAAGTTCATTTAAATATTTTTATTGTTGGTGGCCAAAACTTATATGTTTAATATTGTTGTTGTGTACTTGGTTTGTTTAATTATGTTGTCTAAATATATGTCCATATAATTGATTTATATATTTTAGACCACATAATTAAATATGTGATATCATAAAGTGATTTATTTATGTTGTGATAGTTGTTTTAGTAGAATTGTGGGTTAATATTTAGGAAAGGGTTTAGAAGAGAGTTTGAGCTATTATATTTAAGTACTCAAGTCCTCTTGTGGATGGGTATAGCTGTACCTGTTGTTGTAGGTAATTATACATTTGAGTAGTTTGTCTAGACTGTTTTGGTTTTAATTGTAGGACAGATTGTTGCATTCTTAATTCTTGGAAACTTTGTTCCTTTTGTATGGCGATTAGGAGTTTTTGTAGTGTTGGAGTTGTTCTCCCAGTAGAAGTTAGGAATGCATTATGCCAGCCTTCGACGGCGTTGTTAGTTTTGGCTTGTTGGTTGAGTGTACTTACATATACATTCCACCAAGGTATTTGGAACTTGGGCTGACGTCTATGGCCTGATCTGTGTAGTCTCCCCACCCAGGTATCCTCAAAATAATCTAAGAGGGGAGATAACTTTACTTCATTTTGTTTGTAGAATGGACTTTCTAATAAAAGATTGTAATGTTCTGCAACATCTGTAGTTGGTACATAAGCTAGGGCTGTTAGAAGTTTTATTTGATGTGCAAAACTTATGTTAGTGGCATATTCTACACTTAGTGAAGATTTTTGTAAATGTCTCCATATACATTGGTTTAGATGGAAGTAACATCCTTGGATAGCTGTATGGGGGTACAGTTTGAGAATGGAATTTATCATGGCTTGCTCAAAGTCTATGATAATTCTTTGAGGGTAAAAATCATTTGATTCTTGTTTTAGTTTTCCTAGCATTTCATTATATGTTGTGTTTTGTTTGTTAGGTAATAGTGCATAAATTAAAGGTATGGAAGTGTTGTGATATTGACCGTGTATTGTGTAAAGCTGGTAGAATGGTTTTGGGCATATTGTAAAGGTGCCATCCATCATCCATGTTTGGCATTGTTGCAGTTTAGTTATATTGTTTGCAGTAGCAAACATTATGATTCTTTTTTCTGTGCTTTTGTTATCAAAAAAAATAAAAGGTTCATTATTGTGGGTGATACTTAATTCTGGTGGAATGATGATCTCTTGAAAAGTTTTAGGGGATGGTATAGTTGTCGTGGTTGCTTTTTTGTCCTAGCAATAGTTCTTTTTATAGAAGCAATTGATGGTAATTGGCCTCTTGCTTCTTTGGGCACTCTAGGTAATAGTTCTTTTAGGATTACACTTGTAGCAGTTTGTGAACCAGTGCTTAATTCTTTGATATTTTCAAGGGTTGATCTGACTTCTATTTCAGAGAGATTGGGTGGATGGTTATGCTCTCTTGTATATAGTACAGTTGTTTTTCTTGTTGTTGCTCGTCCGTAGCATTTGTTAGAATAATATTTAGTACACTTCCAGTTCACTTTTCGGTCCGTCTGCTTTTCTTGGGTGTATGTGTAACCCATGTAACACAAGAGGAATTTTCCTTTCTGCGAAGTTATAAATTGAGCTTCTTCTGTCATCGTGATGTGTTAGAAATCTGGAAAAAATGTATATTAAAATATATGCAATAGTACTTTATATATTTTAATGAAAATAGCAAAAAAGCATTATTTTTATATATACTTACCAAGTGTTTTTGGTTGTATTTGAATGAAGATGTTGTTTGTAGACAAAATGCTGTTTAGTTGATGTAGTCTCTGAAAGTTAAAGAAAATATATTGTTGTGGTTGGTTTAGTTTTTTAAGTGGGGTGGTATTGCTGTTTGGTATAGACTATATTTTTTTTGTTGAAACGTATTTTATTGTTTTACAAATCAACAACTCAAAAAACATTCCCCCGCCTTCACCTGTCCCGGAAGTACCACACATTTATCATCAAGACCAATTATTCAGGAGAATGAACAACCTTCCCACCCAGTTCTCTACCCCCCCTCCCCCACCACATGTCAATGTACCCCCGTTCCCTACCCCTCTTACTATGTGCCCCTCCTCCCTAATAAATAAGATGCAGTAGCCTAACCTCTCCCTAAGCAAACAGAGCCTACCCTCATGCCCAGTGGTATAGACTATAGGTGTTAATTTATACAGGTTTTTAAAAATTTAATAAAGAGAACATGGATTTGTTTAGGGGTTTAGGATGTTTTGGGGTTTGAGTAGGATTTAATTAATATTTTATAAAGTATTTTGATAGTATACTTACTTTTTAGTGAGTCTTTTCTGGCAATCTTCAATATTTTCTTTCGCTGTTTGGAGTAATATCTGTAGTGGAAACATAAAGAGATGGAATATATAAGTTAGTTATTTATTTGAGTAAAGATAAACTAGTGTTTTAGTTTAATTTGGCAGTTTAGTTAGAAAAGAATATTTACTTACGTTTTTAGAATAGTAGTAGGATGTAGGTTTCTTCTGTTTAGTAGAGTTTCTTCTTCGTTCAATGCTTTGGTTTAAGGCACAGTAGAAGACTTGTTTTAATTGGTTTATATAGTGGTTTCAAATTGTTTCTTGAATGTTATTGGTTGTTTTCTGTATGTGGCCTTTCTATTGGATGGTTTGAATTTTTTTTAGTTAATTGGTTTCCTTTTATGGAAAATGCTAAGTAAGAGTATATTTAGTTTTAAAGGAGGAGAGTTTTAAATCATTATATATAAAAAGATTGTTTATAATGTGTAGTAATTTTATTTAAATGTGTTCGAAATGCCAATGTGATAATTATTTCAGTGTTTTTTTATTATGTTGTTTAATATTGAGATCGCTATAAATGTTATGTTTATGTTTAAGTAGAATCTCATTTGAAAATGTATGTTTTGGGAAAATATTGTCTTTATGTTGTTGAAAGTATTGGTTTTATTAGTATTAGAATTGTCGATATATTTTAAAAAAACGATATTATTGATGTCTATATTTTGGTTATCGATATTTGTGACATGTGTCATATTTATTAACTCATGTCGATATTTAGTATTGCGATATTTATGTGTGCGATATTTGTGTGATCGATATAATTGTATTACGATATTGTAGTGTCAATATTAGTGTAGTTTTTTAAATAAGTATACAATGTCGATATTTTTGATGTCGATATATTTGATGCGATATTTGGGTAGTTCGATAATGTGTCTGTCGATAATATGTCAGGGATCCAAAAGAAACACCCCCTTCGTTCTAGCGGGTACGAAAAGTGATGCCCAAGGCTGATACTGCTTGATGTGGGGTAGACTAGGACATAGAATGGTTACTTTGGCCTGCTGCTACGGTCCCAACGTGGACGACCCTGCCTCCTTCGTTGACCTCGGTGCGGATATAATCGGTGTGGGTACGCAGCACCTCATATGGGGGGGAGATTTCAATGTCACGCTTGCCCCGACGTTGGACAGGTCCCACCCGGCCTCGCATCATTATACGCGGTCCCGGGAGGCACTTCTGGAACTCATAGCGGAGCACAGGCTGATTGACGCATGGAGGCACCTCCACGCGGACGGCCATGAGGGTACTCACTTCACGGCGCAGGCGCGTTCCTGGGCCAGGCTCGACTATGTCCTCCTGACCCCACACTTTCATGTGGCACTGGTTGGAGCGAGACACCTTCCGAGAACCTTCTCGGACCACGCGCCGGTGCGGGTCACATTGAGGGCGGCAGAGCTCGGCCCCCCTCTGGCGGCCTGGAGACTGCAGCCCATGATGCTCCTTGATACCCTTTTTCAAGAGGAGCTGCGGGAGGAATGCTTGGCTTTCTTTAAGCGTAACAAGGACTCCGTGCAGGACGTTGAGACCATTTGGGATGCTTTCAAGGTGACCCTGCGGGGTCTGTGCATTGCCAAGGGGTCAGGGGTCCTTAAGAGTATTATGGCGCGCCTGCACACCTTGGAGGCTGACCTTAAGACGCTGGAGACGTCTTTGGCGGACGGTCCTGATGATGCCACGTTGGCGAGTATTCGGGGAAAAATCTCGGAGTATACTGCGGAGGCCGTCCGGGAGGCAAACTTTCGAGGCAAGTACTGGGTTGCACGGAGTTATGGTGAGGGCGAGAGGCCAGGGAAAGCCCTGGCTGCGACAATGAGGCTTGCACGACCGCCTAATACGATCATGGAGATTGTCGGGGCGGACGGCACTCGATACAGTGATACCGCGCATATCCTCAACGCGTTTGTGGCCCACTATAGTGTGCTGTATGCGTCAACTAGGGTTGGAGAGCTCCAACTACATGACTACCTTGAAGATGTGTCCCTGGGGTGGCTTGGCGACGCGCAAAGTGAATTTCTGAGCTCCCCCTTTGAGCTAGACGAGGTGAGGGAGGCCATTATGCAGATGAGGTCGGGCAAGACCGCCGGAATAGACGGGATACCCATTGAATTTTACAAAACTTATATTGACTTTAGGGCCCCGGCGCTGAGAGAAGTCTACGAGGATGCGCTGGAGGTGGGTCATCTCCCCCCCTCAATGCGCATGGCCCTCATCACGTCGCTCCTCAAACCGGGGAAGGAGGCCAGTTACTGCGAACTCCTACCGGCCTCTCTCCCTCCTTAATTGTGATGTGAAAATTTTAGCCAAGCTCATCGCCAATCGCATCAAGCTGTTACTCCCCAACCTGATACTGCCCGACCAGGCCGGCTTTGTGCCAGGTAGGGCTACGTCCCATAATCTGCGCACTTTCTTTTCCATCCTTAACTCTGTACATGAAGATCTGCCCATGGCCGCCGTGTTCCTAGACGCCACGAAAGCCTTCGACTCCCTTGAATGGGATTATCTGTTCCAGGTTTTGGGGCGCATGGGATTCCCGACCGTATTTATCTCGTGGATTAAGTTATTATACGCCGCCCCTATGGCCAGAGTTTTAGTGAATGGTCGGGTGGCTCCTGCCTTCCCTATTACCAGGGGCACCAGCCAAGGTTGCCCCCTTTCGCCCCTTTTATTTGCTCTGGCCATGGAGCCTCTGGCGGCCAAACTGCGGCAACACCATCGTGACAAAGCGTTAAGGTGCTTCCAGAGGCAGATACTAATCTCCATGAATGCCGACGATATCACCCTCTACGTGCGGGACCCGAAGGAAAATCTTAACCCGCTCCTCCGGGAATTCATTCGGTTTGGCATGATTTCCGGTATCCAGATCAACTGGAGCAAGTCTTGTTTGTTTCCCCTGACGGACTCCACTGGGCGATTTGTGCCTGATTTCCCCCTTGCCTGGTGTGAGGGGGACTTTAAATATCTGGGCATCCGTGTGGACAAAGACAGAGACAAACTCATGCGGGCTAACTATGGGACGGCACTGTCCCGCATTACAGATTCCATCACTCGATGGATTACTTTACCTCTCTCACTGGCTGGTAGGTCCTCATTGATTAAGATGGTAATCTTACCGCAGCTGCTGTACCTTTTTTTGAATATTCCCTTTTATCCCGGTGCCTTTTTCTTTCGACGACTCCGCTCGGAACTTATCAGATTAGTCTGGGGCGGTAAGGCACCTCGGCTCCAGTGGGACATCCTGATTAAGCCCTTTGACCAGGGAGGTTTCGGCATTCCCGACTTTGAGCTCTATTATCAGGCAGCCCAGGCGCACTATGCCTACTTTTGGATGCGGCAGCCTCGATATATGCCGCAGCTGGCGGCTGAACACTGGCTGGCACACCCCATTCCCATAGAAGGCGCGTTGTACATCCCAGTGACGGGCAGAGATAGGACGCCCACAACATTGATCAGTACGGTGACTGCGTGGACTAGAATTGCTGCCACCCTAGGGCTGGACATGGTGTACGCACCGCGCCTGCCTCTGGTTTACCACCCGAGCCTGCCCCTGCTGCAGGAGACGGGCTTCCGGAAATTACTTCACACTATCCACGTGACGACATGGGGTGACCTATACCACAACGGCATATTCCGGTCCATGGAGCACATGTATTCCAACATCCAGCCTACTCCCCTCGATGTTTTTCTGTACCTCCGCCTTCGGCAGGGGCTGAGAGCCCTCATGCCCTGCTTCCCCCGGGAACCCCTGCAACTGGCTCCACTGCATCGTATGCTGAGCGAAGACTCTCCAGCTAAGCTCGTCTCCAAAATATACCGATCGGTCCACTCCTCCACACAGGCGCCGCAGTTGGCGGCCAGGGAGAAATGGGACTGTGAGCTGCAGGCCCCGTTGACGGATAAACAGTGGCAATTCTGCTTGATGCAGACGGGCCGCGTCTCCTCCAGTAGCCGCCTTAGGATTATACATTACAAATACCTGCATAGGCTTTATTACACGCCGGCCAGACTTTACAGATACCAACTTCGTGAGGATGATAGATGCGACAGATGCCGGGCTCCAGGTGCGGACTTCCTTCACCTGCCGTGGACGTGTGATGCAGTTCACCGCTATTGGTGCCAGGTGTTTGAAGCGCTCTCAGAGATGATCAACACAGTATTGTTGCCCTCCCCTCTCCTGGCCCTGCTGGGCTATGTAGAGCCTATACAGGCGGCGCACCGCAAATTCATCGCACTTGCCTTTCTGCTTGCGAAAAGGAGAGTGGCGTGCCGCTGGGGCAGGGGCAGGGCCCCAAAATTCAAGGACTGGATGCGAGATCTAGTTTATTGTCAAGATCAGATCCGTACGTACTCTGAGCTTATGCCACCCACGTCGCGGCCCGCTGATAAATGGGCCCCACTACAATGTTACCTCCTTGCTGGTACGACGGCCCCGGATGGCTGTCAGGCTGCTGAGTGAGCTCGTGCTGGGGAACTATGTCGCCTGGAAGGTAGCTGCCCGGGGATGTTTCCGGGGTGGGCTGGTACTGTTTGCGCTTCGGTTGTGGGTCTCCATTCGGCCTGGCATGGGAGCGTGTTGATGTGGGGAGTATGGAGTGAGAGGTCCACCCCCCCCCCCCCCAAGGGTCGGTCCCCCCTGCGGGAGCCTCTTCGGTTCCGATTTATAGATACTGCTCTACACTGGGTCTGTCGCTGTCCAGGTCACCCCTGCAAGGACTGTGTTCTATATGCCTCTGTCCAGCCTTCTATATATCGCCCATGTTGATACGTATACAAAATGTCGCTCCTTGAACTACAGCTGTATGTTTTTTGTCTTAAAATTTCAAATAAAATATTTTTTTTAAAAAATTTTAAAAAAGCTACTGGCTGGGCCTGATTATCCAGTTCCAGCGGTGAGGGCTTCACACACCAGCGCACAAGTTGATTTAGTAATTTAAAGATGTAAAGTATATTCAAATAATATTGGTGCTCACTCCTCGTGGTCCACCGCACAACAACCACCTTTCCAAAAAACTAGACTATAAAGAGAAGGAGCGCCACAAATGTCAATTTGTATCCCAATCAATTATTGAAATCCTTCGAATAAAAAGTCCTCAGGCAGTAGATTCAATGCAAAGTTCTTCTTCTTTATTAAATGTCAACAAACTTTCTTTTCAAGCTGCTCAAATCTCATTTAAAATCAGCCAATGCGTTTCATCCTAAACGGACATCAGGGCTGAAATTATAAAAATAAAACATATACATCAAAAATTGTTTCTCCTTACATCTTCCAAATAGTCAGACATCCAATATGGCCGGCACATTGAACATTCTGATGCAAACGACATAGCCTGCCTATATCCATTCTATTATATTTGGAGCATCATGATGGAGAGAAGACATATATATGAAGAACATAAATATAAACACTTGAGTGTAGGAAGGTGGAATCTGACTATATGGTTGCCCCCACTTTTACCTGGTGTTTTGCTGGTTTATGACTTAGTTGGACTGGGATCCTGCTATTCAGGGCCCCGGTCTATCTGCTTTCTCTGTAAAATGGTTTCCTTGTACATTAGGTACATTTCTAATTGGATTCTGGAGTGCCTTATAAGCCCATAGTATATGGTATACTATGTACCTAGGGCATAGATACCTCAGAGGCCTACCAGGGGCTGCAGCATGTATTATGCCACTCCTGGGAAGCACTCCAAAATGACACCACAGGTCTGCTACTGCAAACTGGGTAAGGGTGTGCTTGCACCCCTTACTGTGGTATAGGCTACCTATATCACTACCTTATACGGACAAATATAAACCTATAAGCCACTCCTATGGCAGGTGATGACAACCCTGAAGGCAGAGTGCTTGGTTTTATGTGAGAGGGTGCCCAAGCATGAGCTGAGCCCCTCTGCAGCTTTCGGAAATACTTCCTTATGGCTGTTCTGTGATACAACCATACCATATACTCTTAAGTGCCTTATAACCTTGCGGTAAATGCTAACTTTGGAATGGCTGCATCAAAACATATTGTGTTTGGTGTCAAATGCTTTGGAATACTACCCCACCAGTCCTGGCAGCGGGGGTAGCATTCCACCCGTCTAGAGGGAAAGACATGTTCACACTGGCTTAACCCGGTTAAATCCTTTCAAAGTCCTGGCATCACAAAATGGATGCCACTGCCACAGACACGGGTCTGGCCTCCTGCTGCTGACCGACACTCCAGCAGGGGAGGCCTGGACAATAGGTTTCCTGTCACAGGGAGGTGTAACCACCTCCCCAGACAGGCAGATGTGTATTGGGGCAGGGTGGGTGCATTCAGAGAATGCTTTTGAGACACTGCCTGGGACACACAAGGTGTCCCTGTGCATTGCCCAGTTCAAACCGGTTGCAGGGGCACTCAGACCCTGATCTAGCACGAAACTGGACAAAGGGGAAGGGGTGAACCACCCCAACCCCAGGACCACCCATAGCTGGAGCCTTAGAGTTAGTCGATCCCCTAAACTTAGTATAAGTATAGGAATACAGTCCCTAGGACTTTAGATTACCCTGGACGAACCTCTGAAACTCACCTGCTTGGCAGGCACCAAAGAAGCAACTGACCAGTCTGCATTACTGAAGCTCCCGCCGGATGCCAAAGTCTGTGCATCCCCAGAGGTAAATTTCCCGACTTCCCCGAGGCTACCCTGAGTCCACAGCAAAAGTGAGGCCCGTGGCTATCATGTGTAATGTGGAACTGTGACCTCTGTACGCCGTGAACTTTTGCAGCAACACTACCTTCCTAGTCATCCTTGAAGGTGTGCTTTGGGCTTCGAGTAGCCCCAGTCTTGAGCACCTTCTGCACCGAAGATTGTAGGCCTCCACTCCACGAGTGACCCGTGGGCCAGCTTCCAGTGCGACCACTTGAGGCTCCTTTGCGATCACTAGCCCATTAGCTAGCAGGTCCCTACGAAGGCAATTCCACTTCTGTTGGGGCTTTTCTGGTTGCTCCAGACGTGCTCTTACTTAGCCTCACTGGGTGAGTCCATCAGACCTTGCTGGTCTGCACCGCAGTCCTTTCTCTGATTTCCTGTGACTTGCCGTTGCCAAGGCTTGTTGGGTCCTTCCTGGTCACCAACACCGCACCACTCGACAGGCTTCGCGGAACAGCTCTAATCCAGCTCATGAACTTCGTTGACACCTCCTGGACCTTGTGCCTGAAGGGTCAAGACACCTGTCAACTCACCTGAAGCACCCTACATCTGTGGGCATTGGTCCATCCTGCCCTAGGTCACTGGCAAGTGACCCAGACTCTGTCCCCTCTGCTTTCAGGTTCCTTCCATCCTAGATCCAGGCTTGGATCTCTCCAGACACTTCTCCTCTTCACGGCAGCAGCAGTTCTTTGCAGGCTTGCATTGAAATCGATGACGCGACCCGACACCAAAAGACACCTATGCACCCGGCTTCCCTGAGTGAGGTAACTCGAGTACTCCGGTACTCTCGTGGGTGCTAGCCTTAGAACTTCTTAAGTCCAAGAGGGTTTGGTCCTGACTCGATTCTAAGTGTCCCTAATCTTTAAAATTCCAACCGCAACATTCTCCGTAGAAAGTAATAGGAACCTGCGGTTGTGTTTCCACACTGCATACAGTTCCCGTGGGTCCACTGTGTTCCTACCTTGGGTGGTTCCGTGGGGTCCCAGCGATTCTAGAGGCAATAGGTCTAGTGCCTATTCTAGTCGTGGTTCTTATACCACTTTGTTAGTATATGGTTTGGTACGCCCCTAGGGCTCAAACGTGTATTTGTCTTTTTACTGATGCTTAATCACTTGTAACTTTAGTACTTCGAACTCCAGGGTCAGAAAGAGACTAGAGGGGTGTGTTTAACCTTAAATACATATATTTTGAATATATACCTGGTGTGGTTGTCCTTTCATTTGATCATTCAAGAGATTATAGACTGGTGAAACAAGCTGCTTTACAATTCCTTCAAGACTTAGCCTGAAGGCTGCTTTCCATAGCTACCACTAGGATAGCTTTGAATAAAGGTTGTCTTTAACCTATCACCATAAGGGGTTGTTTGGACTGATACAAGGTGCCCACCAGAACTAGTGGACAGCAAATATCAGGCCACCTTCTCACATTGAGAACGAAAGAATTTGAAGCAGATCTCATAAGCTTCCTGTCATCAGCTATTCTGCCTTATTCTTAAGAACACAACAATTAAAAAGCAATCAAATACCGCCTAACTTTATCATTAGTCCAGTGCTCTTCACAATCAAGAGTTTTTAACAGTCAAGAGTTTATTCCAATCTAGACTTAACTAACTACACACCTCCAATGTGCAAAAGGGTCCGCTGTCTCACTGCGCCTCTGAAAACACCTTCTACCGTTCAGTCAAGCTACGCTCCTGTGTGGGCTGTGAATTAAAGAACATGTAGCAGTGACTTTTGAAATGCGCGCTAGGTCCTGTTTAAGTGCATTATAATTGTAGGAAAAAATCCCACCTAAGTGTAGCAATGGCGGCCTGTACTGCTTGGTATTTCCTTCCACTTTTACTTATCGATTCTTTAGTTCTGATCTGTGAACAAAATTGAAAAGGGCAATGTTACTACGCCTAACCCTCACAGGTGGGAACCTATTGACTGCCCATTATGTTTCGTTTATCTGGCTGATTCTTTTTATTTAAATTATTATTTTTTATATTTTTCTATTGTATCAAGTACTTGAAACCCCTTACACGCACGATCCAGCGTTTAAGGCCATCAGTGACTCCCTCTTTACTTATAGAACCTCAACATTTGTAGTATCTCACTATTCAGATGTGAAAACGCCACTCACCAATAGACCGATTCGTTCGTGTTTGTCCTTAATTCGGTTTGCTGATAAATTCTCCCCTGACATGTATTCTAAAATCAAAGCCCAAGTGTCAGCAAATGATCTGTACTTTGAATGTTCACTCTCCGCCTCGTTCCATTCAAATTAAAAAGCACCACTCACCATTATTTAAAAGAAATGTTCACCTCTCTGTCTCATTTCAGCTTGATTTCGTTATGCACTGCAAAAAGAAATTAAAATACAAAATTACTGTGTAATGCCCCCTCAAACCATTTCTCATTATTTCCAAGATGTGGCGCAGCCCTTGCAGACGCTCCTGTCAGAGCATCTCTTGTGTTCACACTCAGCGCGGACCGCTAAACCCCACCTTCCTATAACTGTGGCTCCACCAATCATCCTCCTGGTGCTATTATCATATCAACCAATCACCAAATAAAGTTTCAAGTCTGTTGACAGGCTGTCGCATGTCCCCTCAGTGGTCCGCTCTCACAGCCAGCCAATAGAAAGCTCGCCTTCCGTTTATGTACTTTTCACAGTATTCCGCCAATCAGCATTCCTGACGCTTAGCTCCCTCTCTGGTCCGAGGCCTTCCTTGAAAAACACCAATGCATATCAGCCAATCGCTGCTCGTTTCTGTCTCCAACCAACTCCCAACTCGAATCATTATTAAAACAAACGCCGATACCACCAACACTCCCCTCTAGAGGGCGCGCTGATCCAAGTTTAAACTTAATAAAGCGAGAAAGGATGGGTCAAATGGACCTGACTCTTACATCATCAGCTTGAATATAGAAAAGGGGTTCTCCCCTCTGATATGTCCCGATCCTAAGCTGGCATTCTTTAATGAATGACCCCCCCTTGCTCAACCTGACCTCTGAATTCTGTGTGCGGTCATAGATCATTATTGATGCGTAGGAATGTCATAAGTGATGAACCATAACTGTAAACTATACCGTGGACCCTCTTAGCGCGCTTTACAAATGCAGTGATTGATTGATTGATTGATTAGATGTCCCCATTGTGCCTATTACACACCCTTGCACGGTACCCAACCCCAACCAAAGCCCCGCCTGCTATTCAGAAAAAGTAATTCCACTATTAAGTATTTGTTGCTCTCGACTGCTAAATACAACAAGCATTTCTAAGCATGGCCTATTGTTATGTTGCCGTCCTCGAGACTGTATCTATGCGTCAATATAAACCAATATAAAGACGCCGTTCCTGCATCTTGGGCTCAGTTAAATTCCACCATTCCAATGGTAAAACAAACTTAAACAAGCACTGGCAATGCAATAGGTCTCGCATTTGCAAAAGTTTGAGCCATTGGCATTGTAAATGACAAACCCTTCATCCATGTGTTGGTTTTGAAAACAGATAAATAAATGGCATTGTCATTTACAATGCCAATAGTTTAAACTCTGGCATTGTAAATGACAATGCCTTTTAACCATGTTTTTAAAAAAGAAACATAAATATAACGCATTGGCATTTACCATACCAATACCGATAGCTCAAACTTGTGTAAATACTCGTGTAAATACCAAAAATACTCGATCTCTGATCAGCAATCGATGATTCAGCTTTTGAAACTTAAAAACATATGTTGTATTAGAAACACCTTAAACAAATCTAATGCAAAAATTTCCCTTTTGAAAATATGTCGTCCATACATAAATAGTATTTTATAGGATAAGCAATTAATGCACACATATATGCACAGTCTGTGAAGCACTAGATATACAGGGGCTTCCAGTGCAGAGAAAAACACACAGTCCTGTTTCCCCAGTTCGCAACCTCTAACAACCACCAACAACAGACATAGTAGAATTATTTTGTGATGTCTGCTGCAGCTTTGAACTGCTCAGTGAAATATCTCACTCGATTATGTAGGTCACTAAACCTACAACAAGTGCTCCTTTAAATGTCCTGTAATTTATATGCGTGGATACAGCTGAAGTACACTGTCCCGTCCTACACAACCACTGTCCCTCAAGCTGTGGCAAGTAGAATTTGTGCATTTTTATATAGCACCAACTTTAAATGGGCACGCATAAAAGATTATGAGTGACACTATCTTACGAGCAAAATCAAGCAATATAGACAAGGGAAACATATATAAATAATAGAAATTACACCTATTTGAGCAACAAGAAACTCTAAGATATTAAAACTGCTGTAAGCAAGCACCAGGAATGCAAGGGCACTAACCTTGGCTGCTGCCTGCAACCAGAAATGCCCCTGGACACAGAGTTTCACGTTCCCGCTTCCATTCATGAACTCCTTGCCTCGGAGGATTTAAGTGATTCCCTCTGACAAATGCGACCAAATAAATGCTCTGTTAAAAACCAAATCTGTTTAGGGGCGGGAAGGGCCAAAGGCGTGGAATCTATGCACGTGGTGGTGGAAGCATCGGCTAAAAAAGCAAAAAGAATTGCAAACTGATTATTAAGAAATGTCCCGGGTGGACGTCCTGTTATTAGTCCACATTATAATAACTGCATCATAATCGTCAATTTTTGTCCCATCTACAGAATCACAGGAATTGTGCAGCTGAGGAGGACTAAATTATGAGGCAGGGTAGACTAAATAATGTGTGACGATAAAAGCCTGTTTATGCAGCGTTATGCGGCATCTTTTGTGATAAAACTGCTTCATTGTTTTGCACTTTTTACACTGTCTGTGGAAAGTGTTCACCCCATTATGCAGAAAATGGCAGAATTCCTTAATTAAAGAGTCCCTACCGAACTCGCACTACTGGGGAAGCTGAGCTTGATTTTAGAGTGTTTGGGCAAGGCCACTCCTTGATTCTTATGCTAGGAAGATAGTGATTTCAGGGTGCTTTGACTGGACCTCTTTCGTGGACCTGCATGAGAAATCTTTGCAATTCTAGGGCCCACTGGTAAGCCACAGGGTGGTGAGTGGGCCTATGCTAGCCATAGGAAGGGTTACTTGAGTCTGTAGTTTCTGTTCGGGCCCAGTGTGACAGTAGGGTGTATGAGGCCTGTGCCCAGTGGGGAAGGGGTGAGGAGTATGGGGATGTGCCACCCCTCTGTACCTTTATAGTGCACCCGCAGGTTGTTCTGAGAGAGGCCGATGTAGTTGAAATTGTCCTTGGGGCTCCAGGCTCGGGGCAGCGGCATCTCCTGTTCATCCACGGCCGGGTGGAGGCGTTGGAGCCTGCGCTGCAGTTCCTTCTCCTGCTAGTTCAGGGCCGAGTCTCCGTGCAGGTGTGCGGGCAGCGGGGGGTCCGGGGGCTGTCGGGGCGGGGGGCTCTGGGCCCACGGCCGGGGGAGGCTGTGGAGGCGGGGGTGGAGTGGGGTGCAGCAGCAGCCGAGCTCGGGGATGAGAGCAGCGAAGAGGAAGAGGACGAGGACGACGAGAAGACGGTGCCCGCAACCGGCGGCGGGGGCTGAGGCCCGGACATGCTGCGCTGGGCCCGGGGTGTGGTTTCACGAGAGAGCCGAGGCTGCGTGAGGAGAGCAGGGCCCTGGCTGGCTGTTGTGCCGAGAGGAGGCGTACGCTGATCCCGGCTCAGGCGCCGCAAGCGTACTGCACTGCGGCCTCTACTGCCACTGCCAGCCTCGCACAGCGCAGACCCGCCGGCCCCACAGCGGCGCACGCAGGCTCAGCGCAGGCAGTACAGGTAGCAGCGTTTCCAGCACAGGCACAAACTACTGCCTCTGGCAGAGTGACTCCAGCGCGCAGGCTGCTCCGCTGCTCCCCCACTTCCCGTACCACAGTCACCACGCAGCAGTGTCTGTTAGCTATCACAACATACAATGAGTGATGTCGGCTGTCCTGTGACGGGCAGCTGAGAAAGGCGAACCCGGGGCTGCTCAGCTGCTCCCTGGGCCCGGCTCTTGTTTTCCTCCTCTGAATCTCTCTAGTTCTCCTCCTCCTGGCTGGATCCGGTGTTGTTGTTATACAATTACCCTCCCCACACTGCCTATGCTCTGTTTTTACCCCCACCCTTCACATCATTTCCTCATGATTCGCCATCCCCCAACTGGGGTCAACTGAAACGCATTTGTATGCTTTCCACCAAGCTAGTTTTTCATCTCCTACTTTACTTTCTTTGTATGTTTTTTTCATGCCATTACAGTACCTCCCCTTTCTAACAAGCGCACAGCATGACGTATTCGCTGGGCTTTTTCTGCCGTTCCACTTGGACGGCCTTGTTGTAAATTGAAACAACGATGTGATTAAGCATTTACTAAAGACATTAGTTCCTCTGTTATAGATCGTGTTTTCTCTGTTATGTTGACCGAAGCTTGGACTCCATTTTGTATTGTCCTGCCTCCACGTGTTCCCCACGAGAAGAGTCCAACCTCTGTGTTAGTTGCTCTTGTAATCTGCCCAGTAACAGTCTATAAATAGCTCCTTTGTCCATCTGGCGCATGCCCAGACTTGACCACATCTGTTATCAGTTAGCCTTGCTTGACCATGTTTTCGCGGGCTCAAGGAGTGCGTTAGCTCCGCCCGCATATTGATTCAGTATCGAAAATGACCATAAATGGTAATGTTCTTCGTCTTCATGTTGTATCCACCCACTTATGAGCCCCTCTGTTGTGTATAAAAGGGGACCATGTACGAAGGTTCTTTGTGCTACTCTATGCAATACTGAAGAGTGTTGTGTGGATTGTAGGACCACCCTTAAGGGTTAATAAATGCTGTCTTTGTACTTTGCAGTTTCCGTGCCAACTTCCTTATAGATTCCATTACAGGAGAGCGAACCCTTGTGTCCTGCGGGCCTAGCTGGGGCCTGTATTCATCAATTGGCGCCCACGTTGGGCTCATCGGCGACTCGGATGCTCGAAGGACTGGTCGCGACGAAGGTGAGGAATTGGGCCAGGGACGTGATCACTGCCAGCGGCGTCTTAGCCCTGGCATCCCAAGGTTTTTCTTCCTTCCCTTCCGAGCTGACCGTCTGGGTGGCGCCGGTCCTCGACTGAGACCTCTTCTGTCGGTCTTGCCGTGAAAGCCGTTTGGGCGATTGTGGAGCTTGGCAGTTGGAATCTGGACTCTTGATTGGTAAGAACCGGTGTACGGTACTTGCTCCGAGTTTTTGAAGCCTGATCTGGCTACTTGCGTTTGATTTGTGATGACTAGTCATATTTTGGGTTTGTCTTTGTGAATATATATGCGTTGCAACACATATAGGCAGGTAATGTGGAGAGATTTCTCCGGAGCTGTGTAACTTTGAACGGCGCAACGATTAAGTGCCATTTTTTCTATAATATTGCATATTTTGCATTATTTCTGAGCATGCCTGCTTTCAGCACACTCCGTAAGTGGTGCTGCTGTTTTGGAAACCGGTTGAACCTCGAGGAATCTGCTCCAGCTCCCCCAGAGGGGACTCCTAATAGGGATATGTACGTGAAGCATGGTCTTTCTTCCATAATGTACAGCACAGTATGGAGGAAATATACTAAAAAAGACCCTGAGTTGCGATGGCCTTTGTATGGATCGTTTGATATACGTAAGATTGAGTATGTGGAACAGTGTATGTGTAAGCGGCGTGCTCGTCAGGATATGCTTGAGTGTGTGCGGTTGTGGGTGAAGGAGGTGCGTGAGCGAGAGAAGCGTGAGAAAGCGCTGTTTGATAAAGAACAACGGAAAAATGATCATGTGCGAGCACAGGAAGCGAAGCGTCGGGAGGACAGAGAGCAGACGGACAGGCAAGAGAAGGAGCGTAGGCTACAAGTTTCGGGTCAATACGTTGTTCGGCAGCCACTTTATCCTGTCCTTAATAATCTTGATGATGATTTTTCTTTACTAGATCGCCCTCCGCCCCCTTATGTCGGCGCATCTGCTCCGAGGCCGCAAGATTCTGGCCCGGGTCCAGGTAAGGTAGATACGCGGTCCATGTTATCAGCCGACCAAATGGCTGAGCTTCGGCAAATTTCCTTCCGTGCACTTAACGGCAAGATATCTATAGAGGAATTATTTCATACTTGGGGGTCGTGGCAGGAGAGAGATAAATTGTATTTTCTGGGTCATTTCGCGGATGAAGTGATTGATGCTTTCCGGAAACGTTCTGGTGTTTTTGAGCCCGACGAAGTATCATCGGATGCTAAAGCATTGCGTAATGGTGTTTTTTCTTTTTCTAAGGCTCCAGATACGATTCGGCGGCTGTTCGCCTTGCGGGACGAGGTGCTGGTCTATAAAGAGAAAGCGCGCCAGCGAGCAGGGAAGGAGAAGCAGTCGGATTCGTGCACAGCAGAGGGCCACTCATCCACCTCCCAGTCAGATAAGGATGACATAGTGCATGTTAAACCAATGCGAGAGGCAGCGCCTTTGTATGTTCCTCCTAAAGGAGCAGGGACTAGCTCGGACATTACCTCCGCCGATGCTAAGGGATATTTCGTGTATAATTGGGTTTACACTCCGTGGCATAGGGCTGATGTTATGGCATTGAAGAATGCGCTGCCCGACCCCCGCAAGAATCCAGCGGCCTTCTATGAAGAGGTTGAGGGGGCCTTGAATTCTTGCGTTATGACTTTAGCAGATATAGATTTGTTCTTTGGGCTTATTCTACCACCAGACATGTGGCGATCTGTGCGGAAGGTAGATGATGTTGCCACTTTTAAGGCTCGATGGTCTGAACTGGAGGATGAGGATAGGGAGCGGAAGCCCGCGCAGAAACCGCCGCAGAGTATTTTAGATCTCCCTGCTGCTATTGTGGCTAAGTTGAAGACAATTATCCCCCCTAAAAAGATTGACTGGAATATGTTAGCTGCATGTAAACAGAAAGTTGATGAGTCAGTTGCGGACTTCTTTACGCGCTTTGAGGAGACGTTTCATGATTTTAGTGGACAGTCGCTTACCGACGATACGGGGCGCCACCTTTTTGCGGATAAATATGTAGCTAATCTGCTGCCGGCAGTTGCGGCCCATCTAAAAGCGAGTGAAAGTTCTTGGTCTGCCGCTACACCGACGGCCCTCCTGACTATCGCTCAGTATTATGAGCGTCAGGAGCAAGAAGCAAAGGGCCAGGAGGAAAAGAAGTCGAAAGATTTGAAAACGAAGGTGATGCTGGCACAAGTCTATGGCCCGCCTCGACGGGGTAGTAATCGAGGTAGGGGAGGATCTTATGGTCCTCCCTCGGGCCGGTCTGATTTGAATAGGAATCAATGTGCGTATTGTAAGCAATCGGGTCATTGGGTTAGGGACTGCCCGGTGTTGCATGCATCGCGTCAGGGGCATACCCCCGGTGGCCCGCGAGGTAGAGGGGGTTTCTCCACCTTACGAGGGAATTCTAATGAACAGGCTCGTTTTGACTCTGCTGGGCAGCACCGAGATAGATCGAATGTTTTCGATCGCCAGCATCAGTATCAAGCATCAGGGATTGACCGGTCGGGGTACCATGACTCTCAGCATGCATAGGAATGCGTTGGATGGGGGTTAGAATCAGTTGAGGTGCCGGTCGATCAGAAGGGCCCTTATGTACCGGCTGAGGTTTTGGGCTCTACTGATCAGTTCCTAGTGGATACAGGAGCGACACGTAGTGCGCTATTTAAGCAATTGGTTCCGGGGGCTCCCCCATCCGGCTTAATGGTCACATCGGTAGGGTTCGATGGTACACTCTCCCGAAGCCCTCTTTCACAGCCTGTCCGTTTCTGCTTGCCCCGTACACACCGGACAATAGTATGGGTCTTGATATGTTAAAGCACTTTAGGGCTACTATCCGCTGCTCCCCTGCTGGTGTGCGAGTAATATTGAATGACAATTACCCTCGATCTGAACGGATGTGTACGATGTCGGAGGATGCGCTGTTAGCTACCCTCCCTCATGCTTTGTGGGCAACTTCGGATACTGATGTGGGACAAATGGGGATTCCGCCGGTCCGCATTAGCGTCCAGGAGGGGGCGGTGTTACCACGCCTCCCGCAGTACCGTATTTCCCAGGAGGGCGAGGAGGCTCTCATACAGATAGTGCAGGATTTGATAACGGTTGGGGTAGTCGAGGAAGTCCCCTACAACGTTTGTAACAGCCCGATTCTTCCCATACTGAAAAAGGATACGGATGCCAGAGTTTATCGGTTTATAATTGATTTGAGGGAAGTGAACAAGATCGTGATACCTCAATACCCAGTGGTTTCCGATATCACGACGTTGCTTACCTTGGTCCCGCCTACGGCGACCATGTTCTCAGTGATTGATTTGAAAAATGCCTTCTTTTCCATTCCCATTCACCCTGATAGCCGATATCTTTTTGGGTTTACACTGAATAATAGATCTTATCGTTTCTGTAGGATTCCCCAGGGCTATACAGAAAGCCCTAGCATTTACAGTCAGGCTTTGAAACGACAATTGGATTCCTTTGTCCTGCTCGAGGGTGTCGCCCTCATTCAATATGTTGATGACATCTTACTGGCGGCTGACACCCTGGAGTTATGTGAAAAAAGTACGTTATCCTTACTTTCCTTTCTAGCGTCCCGCAATCATAAGGTATCTAGGAAGAAATTGCAATTCTGTAGACCAAAGGTGACTTATCTGGGTCACCTTTTGTCTAAGGAGGGACGTGCACTCACACCGGATCGTATCCAAGTAATTCTGGATACACCGAGGCCGTCCACACAGAAGGATGTGCGTGCATTTTTGGGCCTTGTTTCTTTTTGTAGACAGTGGATATTGGGGTTTTCGCACATAGCTAAGCCATTGTTAGCCCTCTTGACAAAGGACACGCCTATCCCAATCCCTTGGTCAGACGAGTGTGATACTGCCTTTCAGCAACTACGACAGGCCCTTTGTTCAGCACCAGTGTTAGGGACCCCTGATTATGCAAAACCCTTTTCGTTGTATGTGCATGAGAAAGATGGATGTGCATTGTCAGTTTTAGTGCAGATGCACGGCGATAAGCAGCGCCCTTGTGCATATTTTTCGGCTGTACTTGATCCTGTCGCCCGAGCATTACCAGGGTGTTTTCGCTCGGTTGCGGCGACAGCTGTGTCAATACGCCAAAGCGAGGGAATTGTGTTATCTCATAAGCTGTTGGTATTAGTCCCCCATGCTGTTGATGCCCTGCTTAATCAAACAAAGACGCAGCATTTGACCAGTGCCCGTTTAACGGGATATGAGCTGACGCTTTTGGCTCCTCATATTACGTTGAAAAGGTGCGTAACGCTAAACCCGGCAACATTGCTGCCATACCCCGAAACCCAGCCTGAGGCGCGGAAAGCGCATGATTGTATTCTCGTGACTGAGGAACAAACAAAGGGTCGTATTGATCTCCAGGATACGCCCTTTCCAGATGTAGATGGAGAACTGTGGGTGGATGGATCCTGTCTGAAGCTACCAGATGGTACGGCTTCAGCAGCATATGCGATTACCACATTGCAAACGATAGTGGAGACAGCACGCATACCACAGAAATCAGCTCAAGCAGCGGAACTGATAGCATTAACACGAGCATGTGAGCTCAGTACAGGATTATGTGTGAATGTTTATACAGATAGCCGCTATGCCTTCGGAGTAGCGCATGACTTTGGCCTACTCTGGAAGGAGAGAGGGTTTTTAACGTCACATGGAGTACAGATAATGCATGGAGAGTTAGTTCATAATCTTTTAACTGCATTGACATACCCAAAGAAAATTGCCATTGTTAAGTGTAGCGCCCATAGGAAAGTGGTTGATAAAGTTGGAGAAGGGAATGCGTTAGCGGATCGAGTAGCACGGGAAACTGCGATGCAACCCGGTACTACTGCCATGTATGTAGTAAAGTCGCAAGTAGAAAGATGGCATGATGCGAAGGAGGAAGTGCGGGAAATGCAAAGGACCGCTTCTGATAAAGAGCGGGAACAATGGGCTAGCGAGGGAGAACTGGATGACGAGGGTTGCTGGAGAAATAAGCAGATGGATAGATGGAAATTACCCACGGCCTTTGTACAACCTATGGTTCAGATGGCACATGGGCTAGCACATGTTGGAGCTTCCGCAATTGTGAAATTGCTTACCCAAGTCTGGGAGCATCCAGAGATTGCTAGCACGGCAAAGAGGGTGGTGCAGACCTGTATGATCTGCCTGAGGTACAACCCAGGAAAGGGGACTCGAACTCCAGCAGGAGGGTTTGTGACACCCACTGCACCCTTTGAGGTTCTGCAGATGGATTACATCCAGCTTGAGCGCTGTAATAATTTGAAGTATGTTCTAGTAGTGGTCTGCGCTTTCAGCAAATGGGTTGAAGCGTACCCTACGAAAGACAATACTGCGATGACTACTGCGAAGCTGCTGCTGAAGGAGTTTTTCCCCCGATATGGCGTTTGTAGACTTCTGTGGAGTGATAATGGCCCTCACTTTGTAGCGGATGTTATAAAGTATGTCTTGAAGGGCCTAGGCGTCACTCAGAAGTTCCACGCCGTGTTTCACCCTCAGTCTGCAGGCCTAGTTGAGAAGTATAATGGTACACTGAAGCTTAAGATCGCTAAAATTCAAGCTTCAACGTCTTTGACTTGGCCTGACGCTCTGCCACTGGCGTTATTGTCAATTAGATCGGTACCACACTCTCGAACTGGCCTTACGCCTTATGAAATCGTTTTCGGACGCCCAATGAATATTTGGGGTCCACCAAGACCTAAGGCTGTGTATGATGTACCTTGTGTAATGATGAGCGATTATCTGGCACAGTTAACGGATAACTTGGTTTCTATCCATCAACAGGTCCGAGAGGCGCTCCCTGATCGGTCTACCGGTGAAGGACATGGTCTCTGGCCTGGGGACCACGTGATGGTGAAAGTTTTCGACAGAACGAACAGCTTGGAGCCGAGATGGGTGGGCCCTGAGCAGGTCCTCCTCGCCACGAGAACGGCTGTGCGAGTCTCCAACCGAAAGAATTGGATCCACTCTCTGCACTGTAGGAAGGTGCCGCCCGGATTGGTGGAACCTGCCGTGCTGACCGATCAACGAGAAATTTTGGCTGCAGAGACAGGCCGTGCTGCGGAGCCAAACGCCACTGAGGAGCTCTTTCCGGACCACACGACTCCCGGAGGAAGGCGATATCATCTTCGACCAAGGAAGTGAGTTTCCCAGTACCGGGACATACTGTCAGAACGGCCCTTGGGTTAGTGAAACGGAGAGCCAATGAGGCAAGGGGGGGGGGATCAGCCCTGCATTAGTGTAGCGACACCCGTCTTGGCCCGCTGGTGAAGAAATCAACCGCTGCCCAAGGGGAAGAGTTCTGACAGACTTTTTAGTTTCAGGAAGATATTGGATTTTATTTTCTTTTCACGTTGATATGGAGAAAAAGAAAATATTTTGTGCCTTAGGGTTCATGTTGACAGTAGCCATTGTTGGGATAACCACATGGTTCGTGGAGGATGTAACTCCCGCTCGGAAGATTCTTGTGTTGACAACTCCGGTGCCTGAGGAGCACTATTTTTATACATTACCGTATCAAGAGTTGAAGCATCGACAATCCTACTTGAATAACACTTTCATCCAGATGCTGCATCATACCCACGTTGCTACGAATGCTACGAACTGTTGGATATGTGGGATGATGCCAGCACATCAGAAGAAAGGAGGAACGCCATTTATACCACTTCCTTTCTCTCATAATGGCTCTTGTAGAGCATGTTATACTTTGCTTTTTGCCACTCGGAAACCGACAGTGGGACGATTGCTTTTTAGACTTAATAAAGAATGCCATCAAGACAAGAATGGGTATCCACAAGCGAATGGGACAATTTGGGAGTGGGAAGAGTACCGACCAGACAATGAATCCATTCCCTACATCTTTACGAACACAAGAGACACTGTGGGAAGAGATACATTTGTAATTCAAGTAGCACAAGCTCAAGCGGACCTGTGTGTCCAGAGTGTGGGTTTCATCCCTGTTGGTGTCAGTGATTGCATTACTGTTTTGAACATTGATGGGTTGAACAATAGTACCTTCTTAGCCTCCCATAATACGTACTTTGTGTGTGGAAATAAAGGTTATTACCGTCTGCCGGCTGGGTGGTCTGGGGTATGCTATGTATCATTCCTACTACCTCCTGTATTCCTAGCTCCTGCATCTTATCATAAGGATTTGAAATTATTGAATAATGTGACTGTAAACAGGTATAAACGTACTCTATCAATTGATGATGTAGATCAGACTGACACCAGTCTGCAACAGTATATTGATTTTAACTTAGGACTGTTTTTCTTTGTTGGAGCTGCCCTGAACAGTAGGAAGATCCGAAGATTAACAAGAGTGGTAGAAGCTGTGACAAATCAGACTGCTGCTGCTCTTGGGAATCTTACGGAGGAATTGCAGATCACAAGAATTGTTACATTGCAGAATCGTATGGTATTAGACGTTATGCTAGCTGACAGAGGAGGAGCATGTAAAATTATTGGAAGTAGCTGCTGTGTGTTTATTCCTGATCATACGCCATCAGTTTATAATGCCATCAATAAACTGCACAAAATTGCAGCTGAGATCCATACAGAAAATGGCACTTGGTCCTTTTCTGGATGGTTTTGGGCGTTAATTACTGCCTGGGGATGGAAGGTTCTAACTGGTCTCTGCATTATTGTGGCGGTTCTGTTTTTGTGCTGTATCTGCGTTCAATGTGGTCCCTTGCTCTGCTCATTATGTGTATCATTCTGTATCCCTGAAAAGAAAGCTATTGCTGATGTTGCCCACCAAAAACGTTTAGCTAAAGAAGTTGAAGGAATGATGACAATTGACATATATGATGATTATCCTAACAAGCCGGATGTCTTCAGTAAATGCTGAAAGGGTCGTCTGTTGTAAATTGAAACAACGATGTGATTAAGCATTTACTAAAGACATTAGTTCCTCTGTTATAGATCGTGTTTTCTCTGTTATGTTGACCGAAGCTTGGACTCCATTTTGTATTGTCCTGCCTCCGCGTGTTCCCCACGAGAAGAGTCCAACCTCTGTGTTAGTTGCTCTTGTAATCTGCCCAGTAACAGTCTATAAATAGCTCCTTTGTCCATCTGGCGCATGCCCAGACTTGACCACATCTGTTATCAGTTAGCCTTGCTTGACCATGTTTTCGCGGGCTCAAGGAGTGCGTTAGCTCCGCCCGCATATTGATTCAGTATCGAAAATGACCATAAATGGTAATGTTCTTCGTCTTCATGTTGTATCCACCCACTTATGAGCCCCTCTGTTGTGTATAAAAGGGGACCATGTACGAAGGTTCTTTGTGCTACTCTATGCAATACTGAAGAGTGTTGTGTGGATTGTAGGACCACCCTTAAGGGTTAATAAATGCTGTCTTTGTACTTTGCAGTTTCCGTGCCAACTTCCTTATAGATTCCATTACAGGAGAGCGAACCCTTGTGTCCTGCGGGCCTAGCTGGGGCCTGTATTCATCAGCCTCGCCTGCGAAAAGGTTACTTGTGTTTATGGGGCCATGTGTTTGGCCCCATAAAGATAAGAAACCTTTTGCGACGAACGCAAAGCAGGCCAGGCCGTCCAAATGGGACGGCTCAGAAAGCCAAGCAAATACGTCACCGGCACCTCTTTTCCAATGGCTGGCCACCGTTTAGCACAAACGGTGACGCCAGCCAATGGAAAAGAGGGGCGGGTCTTAATGCCCCTTACAGAAAATACCCACATCTCATTAAATCTCGCCAGCGAGACTGCACATGCACGTGGCCAACGCTAGGCGAGACCTAAAAAGGGACCCCTATTCATGATTATTTTAGTCCGCACTATTGAATCCACCCTCATTTTCAAACCCTTCCATTCACTTCATACACATTAGCGTGTGCAGCCTCCATCGCTACCTATACTTATTCTCTGTCTTTCACAACAGGAGATGTTTCATCCAGGCTACTTGGAATCTGTCCCCAGATCACTATTATTTCCCACTATCCAACAGGCATCAGTCGCAATCTAGGTCCCACCTAAAGAAAGTAATGTAATTCATTCTTGCTATTCAGTCCCTCTGTTACTGTCCTCCATCTACTGATTTTAGCCTCTTGTTGTCTCAGTACATGTTCCCAGTCACCTCCACTAACTTGCGGCATATTTCTTTGCAAATCGTGAAACCTGAAACATGTTCTTTTGCTATTGGCTGATCCTGACCCTCATCATTCAATTGTGATAACACAGCCCCTGCCCCCAACTCAAATGCATCTGTTTGGACTATTAATTGCTTGGAGTAATCAGGACTTTGCAGAATGGGAGCAGTGCACATGGCCTGCTTCAGGTCATCAAATGCCTTTTGACAGCTAACTGTCCACTGAACTTTCTTTGGCATTTTTTTAGAAGTGAAGTCATTTAAAGGGGTCACTATGGATCCACATACTTTCAAAAACCTCTTATAGTACCCAGTCAGGCCTAAAAAGGCTCTCACCTGTGTCTGGGTGGTTGGAGCAACCCTTTCCATGATGGTTTGGATTTTGCTCTGTAAAGGCTGAACCTGGCCTCCACTTACAAGGTGGCCCAGGTACACAACCTGACTCTGCCATATCTGGCACTTAGCAGCCTTGATAGTTAGGCCAGCTTTTTGCAGGGCCTCCAAAACATTCCTCAGGTGGACCAGTTGATCCTCCTAGGTAGAGCTAAAGACAGCAATATCATCTAGATATGCTGCACTGTAGGTTTCCAGACCTGTAAGGACTTTTTCAACAACCTTTGAAAAGTGGCAGGTGCATTTTTCAAACCAAAGGGCATTACCACAAATTGATAGTGCCCACTAGGAGTAGAAAAGGCTGTCTTTGGCTTTGCATCATCAGCTAGTCTGATCTGCCCGTAGCCAGCTGTCAAGTCAAATGTGCTCAGAAACTTGGCTGAGGTCAAAGTATCTATTAGCTCATCTGCCTTTGGAACTGGATGGGCATCAGTCCCAGTGACTGCATTGAGACCCCTGTAGTTCAAACAAAACCTCATTCCTCTCTTTCCATCTTTGGTGTGAGGTTTAGGTACAAGGACTACTGGACAAGCCCAAGGGCTATCTGAGGGTTCAGTGACTCCCAAATCCAACATCTTCTGGACTTCATGATCAGGTTGCCTGTAAATCTTATTTGTAACAGGGAGACTGTCCCCAGTGTCCACTTTATGAGTGCACCAGGTAGTCAGTCTGACTTGGAGTCAGTGAGAACATATGTCTGTAATGGCTTAGAACTTTTCTGCAGTCAGTTTGTTGTTGGACAGTGAGGCTGCCTGCCAAGGCTACACCATCTACAGATCCATCATCAGGGTTCTGTGAGAGGAGGTCAGGGAGTGGGTCACTCTCTTCCTCCTGTCCCTCATCAGTTGCCATGAGCAAGCCCATGTCTGCCCTGTCCACATATGGCTTGAGCGTGTTTACATGGAGCACCCTACGGGGGCTCCTGGCAGTTCCAAGGCCCACTAGGTAGTTAACCGCTCCCTTCTGCTCAAGTATTGTATAGGGGCCACTCCACTTGTTTTGGAGGGCTGCTGGGGCCAAAGGCTCCAACACCCATACTTTCTGCCCTGGCTGGTAAACAGTCAGTACAGCCTTTTGGTCATGCCAGGCCTTTTGCAATTCCTGGCTAGCCTGAAGGTTTTTAGTTGCCTTCTTCATGTACTCAGCCATCCAGGAACGGAGACCAAGTACATAGTCCACAAAATCCTGGTAAGGGGGTTTGAGAGGTAACTCCCATCCCTCCTTCACTAGACACAATGGACCCCTAACTGGATGTCCGAACAGAAGTTCAAATGGGCTGTAACCAAACCCTTCTGTGGAACCTCTCTGTAGGCAAAGAGAAGGCAGGGCAAAAGTATGTCCCATCTGTGCCCAAGCTTTTCTGGGAGACCTTTGATCATGCCCATGAGGGTTTTGTTGAAGCTTTCAACTAATCCATTGCATTGTGGGTGATAAGGGGTGGAAAATGTAAAATTTACTCCACACTCCTTCCACATTGCTGTTAAGTAACTAGACATGAAGTTTGCACATCTGTCTGATACCATTTCCTTAGGGAAATCCACTCTGGAAAAGATTCGAAGTAGGGCTCTGTCGGAGAGTAGGATCTGCACTTATGTTGCCCCCACTTTTTTCCTGATGTTAACACTGGTTTCTGACTATAGTCTGGCTGGGTCCCTGCTAATCAGGGCCCCAGTCTCTCTGTTTTATCTAAACAACTTGGAGTGCATATTAGATGCACTAGCGATTGGATACTGTGGTACCTTATGAGTCCCTAGTATATGGTACCTTAGGTACCAAGGGCATAGGTACTTCACAGGCCTACCAGGGGCTGAGGCGTGTATTATGCCACCCCTGGGAAGCAGACTACATCTGACACCACAGGCCTGCTACTGCAGCCTGGGTGAGGTAGTGTTAGCTCTCCTCACTGAGGTATAGGTTCCCTATATCTCACCTTACACACACACAGTCACCCCTAAGGCAGGCCCTGTCAATCTTGAGGGCAGGGTGATTGGTTTACAATGTGAGGGGGTGCCTCTGCATGAGCAGGGCCCCTCTGCAGCTGGCAGAGTCTATTCTCTGTGGCTTTTTGTGAATGCGGTTAAACCATATACTCTTACGTGCATTATAACCTAGCGGTGAATGCTATCTTTGGGATGGCTGCATCAAAACATGTTGTGTTTGGCGTCAAATGCCTTGGAATCATACCCCCTTACCAGTAACTGGTGTGGGAGTATGATCCCACCCTTCTAGAGGGATAGACTGTGGAAACATGGTAGAAATCTGAAAGAGCCTGGCATCACACAATGGATGCCACCAGCACAGACACTGGGCTGCCCTCCTGCTGCTGACTGAAACTCGCAGTGGAAGAGGCTCAACAATAGGCATCCTGTCACAGGGAGGTGTCACTACCTTCCAGACAGGATTTAGTGTATTGGGGCTGGGTGGGTGCACTCCTAGAGTGCTTTGAAGTCCTGCACTGGGGGAGCAGTAGGCTCCTCTGTGCATATGCCAGGTCAAACCGGTTCAGGGGCTACCTGCCCCTGCTCTGGTGTGAAACTGGACAAAGGGAAGTGGGTGTAACCACCCACTCCCCTGACCCTCCCAGAGAAGTGGTCATAGAGCTAGTCCCGCCCTTTCCGTTAGTATAAGATAGGAAACCCTTGCCATTGCAAACTAGACATCCCTGGACGATGCTTTACAAGAAGAATCCTGGACCTTCGATGTTCCACTACCTTTGGAAGACTGAAGAATCTCCCTTGGAGTCAAGGAATTACTCCCCTGCTTGGCAGGCACCAAAACTTTGAATCAACAGTCGCAAACTTTCCTGCTCCTGCCAGAGTCCGAAGTCCCTGCAGCCCTGGAAGTGGATTTCCTGACTTCTTGATGGCCATTGTGAGTCCCCAGCAAAGCTGAGGTGAGCGGACCCCACGAGTGACGAGGAACAGCAATACCTGGGTAGTGTGCACTATTGTCAAGTGCAACCCCTTCACGATGTTCTACAAATTTGTGCATTGGACCACGTATGGTACAAGGCTCCAGCAGGATTTCCACTGAAGATCAGTGGCCTACCTTGTCCCGAGTGACCGTGGGCTCATGTAAAGTGAATCCTCATGAGGTGTCTTTGCGATCCCTTACCTATTGGCTTGTGGGTGCCCTGAAGACTTTCTTATCAAACCAAAGATCTCCAGAGGTTGCTCTAGCCCTGCCCTGACTTACCCTTGCTGGGTGAGTCCCTCAGACCTTGCTGGTCTGCACCGCTGACTTTCTTCACTTTCCACAAGACTTGCTGTTGCCAAGGCTTGTTGGCTCCAATCCGGCTGTTGACACCTCAGTAAGCTGCAGACATTGTGGTACACTCCCAATCCAGTTCCTGTTTGTCGTCAATACATCCTGGACCTCGTGGCTGAAGAGTCAAGACACCCATGAATCACCTGAAATCACCAGACTACCGTGGGCATCCATCTTCCTGGCCCCGGGTCACAGGCAAATGAATGTGAACAATGTCCCTTCTGCTTTCAGGTCTTCCTTCTTCAGAATCCAGCCTTGGATTCCACCTGACACTTCTCCAGTCTTCACAAGCAGCAAATCTTCTTCGGCTTCCATTGAAAACGACGCTGCGACCCGACACCAAAAGACACCTATTCACCCGGCTTCCCTGGGTGACGTAACTCGTGCACTCCGGTGCTCCTGTATGTGTTGGCCCTCAAAGTACTTACCTTGTAAGTGGCTTGCTTGTAGACTCTCCCGAAGTACCCTAAAACTTTAAAAATCCAACTGCGACTTGCTCCATTGAAATCAATGGGGAACCCGCGGCTGTGTTCTCAAACTGCACGCGTCTCCCGTGGGTCCTTTACTTACCTGCCTTGGGTGGATTAGTGAGACCCCAGTGATTCTAAAGGCCCTAGGCCTTTTCCCCTTGCAAGTCGACATTCTTATACCTCTTTTTTAGTATATGGTCTGGTACGCCCCTAGGGCCCCAGCCATATAAGTGCTTAATTTGTTGTGAAACAATGATTTGTGCATATGCTCCTGACTTCTAATCTCATAAAGAGATTAGTAGAGTGTGTCTAGAAATAAATACATATATATTTTATATCTATACCTGTGTGGTGTCCTTTCATTTGGTAATTCAAGAGATTATAAGGTAAAACAAGCTGCTTTACATTCCTCAGAGACTTAGCCTGAAGGCTGCTCTCCGCAGCTACCACTAGGATAGCTTTCTTTAAAAGGTTGTCTTAAACCTATCTACCATAAGAGTCGAAATGGACTGGTGCAAGGTGGCCACTATAACTAGTGTTTCATAAATAATGGGGTGACCCTGTGTCCCTCAGAACCTGGGTATAAATGACATAAAGTACAATGGTTCTGTCGGGAATGACCAAGCAATTACTTTGTTTTACGATTGAATCAAAAGAAGCTAGATATATCAATCAACAAGAAATTAATCATAAAGGAAATTATATTTAAGAGGACCACATGAAAAAATAAACAGTGACAATACACAAATCACGATGAAATCAGAATTGTTGGGTGGCAGAATACTCTTTATATATAAATTGCATCATTTATATTGACACCCATATAATTCTTTTTAGTGAAGCAAGGCTACCAAAGTTGTAAACATTAAAGTGAATTCGTGAATCAGTGACATAGTGACATAAGTGACACAGTTAGTGCATAATATATACAAAGTGAATACAGAAATTCTATATGCAAAGTAAAAACGGGCCAGTATTAGAGAGAGACAAAATGCCACAGTTTCCAAGGATAACTCAAGATCTTTACGAAACCGGGTCTTGAACTGGACCTAGGTGCTGTCGACGTTTCAACCCTATATATGCGATCTTAAATCGTCATGCGGGTCTTCATCAGGACTTAAAATTGACAATGGCAACCTAGCAGTTAGTCTAGGAAGGCCTAATATTCGCACATTGTAGAGCCGAATCACTCATCCAATGGGATTTCTCAAAAATAAACTTTTTGGCTACGAGGCTCAGTTGGTTGTGTAGTAGCCGTCAAATCCAAATTGGAGCCGAAGACACAAGTTTGTAAAGCATCGTGAAGGGGTTGCACTTGACAATAGTGCACGCTACCCGGGTATTGCTGTTCCTCGTCACTCGTGGGATCCACTCACGTCAGCTTTGCTGGGGACTCACAATGGCCGTCAGGAAGTCAGGAAATCCACTTCCGGGGCTGCAGGGACTTTGGACTCTGGCGGGAGCAGGAAAGTTTGCGACTATTGATTCAAAGTTTTGGTGCCTGCCAAGCAGGGGAGTAATTCCTTGACTCCAAGGGAGATTCTTCAGTCTTCCAAAGGTAGTGGAACATCAAAGGTCCAGGATTCTTCTTGTAGAGCGTCATCCAGGGATATCTAGTTTGCAATGGCAAGGGTTCCCTATCTTATACTAAAGGAAAGGGCAGGACTAGCTCTATGACCACTCCTCTGGGAGGGTCAGGGGAGTGGGTGGTTACACCCACTTCCCTTTGTACAGTTTCATGCCAGAGCAGGGGCAGGTAGCCCCTGAACCGGTTTGAGCTGGCATATGCACAAGGGAGCCTACTGCTCCCCCAGTGCAGGACTTCAAAGCACTCTAGGAGTGCGACCACCCAGCCCCAATACACTAAATCCTGTCTGGAAGGTGGTGAGACCTCCCTGTGACAGGATGCCTATTGTTGAGCCTCTTCCACTGCGAGTTTCAGTCAGCAGCAGGAGGGCAGCCCAGTGTCTGTGCTGGTGGCATCCATTTTGTGATGCCAGGCTCTTTCAGATTTCTACCATGTTTCCGCAGTCTATCCCTCTAGAAGGGTGGGATCATACTCCCACATCAGTTACTGGTGTGGGGGTATGATTCCAAGGAATTTGACACCAAACACAACATGTTTTGATGCAGCCATCCCAAAGATAGTGATCCAGCGGTAATTACCTGGTAATTTCCCTATTCAAAACCACATCACCTATGGTTTACCGCTGTAAAGGGTAAAAATGATGGATCTTTTGATGACCGTGTTTCACCAAACAGGAGACTTTACATATATATAAAAATGAAATGCAAACAATATTAGAGGCAATAATGAGAGTGGTGAGTTATTTTAAAGGGTTTTATATAAGTCAAAAGTTAAGGTTCTCTGACTCTTTATTCATTAGTCAAATATTAATCAGGTTACAGAATTGAAAAATAGGAAAAATAGCATTAATACAGAACATATTACAGTCTGCATATAAGCATCACATATAGGAAGGGAAATGTGGCGCAAATTGTCAGTCAAAACTCTTAAAGAGTTTCTAAGAAAAAGAGTAAGTCTTACAAGGTTAATCAATAATTAATAATGGCAAAAATATCCCATAAAGAGAAATAAATGCAGTTTAGCACCTAAAATCTAAATCTGTCCTGATCATTACAGCTTTTTCCCTCTGCTTCGCTGTGCTAGTCAGTGTCTCAAGCTGCACCATAGCCCCCACAGAATGCAGCCCCTCCCTTTCTCTGTGTCCAGCACAGAAACTGGGCCTGGAGAGAGACGAAAAGCAAGGCAAAAAGGAGGCACTCCTCCCACTTGTAAGCCATATTTCTAGGAAAAGTTCACGTGCTCAGTCCTAATAGCTGGTCCAATCAGAACTTCAAGACATATCATCTCCCCATGGGCTGACTGGATACGTCATTAATCAGGCTTGTTCCTGTTCAAATTTCAATCTTGTGATTTATTGAAAAAGTGTGTTCTTCTCTCCACGTTTAAACAGGCTACAAAAATATTCAACATTTTGAAGGTCGGAGGAAGCTCAGAGCCCGTTCATTGAAAGTTGCTAGGGAAAAAGTAGCACATTCCAAACTGTTTCAGTTTTAGTCCACTAAGGCAAACTAAAATCACGTGGTTTTCTACACTGTGAAACACAATTCAGCACATTTCGACTCTTGCAAAAATACATGATGCCATTTTGAAAGTTGTGGTAAATATTTCGTTACCGGTACTATTTTTTATGCGGTAAAGTCTATTAAGAATAACTCAGTAAAATGAGAGGCAGAATCCGTGGTATTAGAGGTTTAAAAAGGCTTTATTCCTATACAAAGGAATACAATTCGAATTGTAGGCGTTCTATTCCATCACCACGAAAGTTCAGGAAGGAAGGGCATATATTATTGACAGGTAATCATTTTTATAGAAAAGGCATTACAGTAAAACAGATGCAGTAGGCGTATCAACTGATAAGACAAAATAGAATATGCATGCGTAACTAGAATAGGCGTAACTAGAAAACGTCATTATACATGATGTCATAAGTGGGTGGATCCATAAGAGAATCCTGCAATGTCAGCAGAAATATTTGGCAGAGATGCGTGCGCAGCCGCATGACGTGTGATTGACGTGCAACTAGAGGGAGAAGGGGACTTGACATTTAGCTCTACATGTGGAGACAGAAGTCTGGGGTTATGTCAACCTAATCCCAAATCATATCTAATATCCTATGTTTAAAGAACTGTGTTATCCAAAAAGAGAGGTCTCTTAGGATAGAATCTTATTCTATACTGACTATACTGACTGTTAGTGCGTGTACAAGCGTCTAAGTGTCTACACTAGATGCGAGGGGGTAGGAATATTCCATGGTAACAGGGCTATGAATTACTTGCATGAGGACAACGAGGCCTGGCCCTTTGCACGGTAGCTGGAGGAATGTTTACCTAAACTGCTAGACAGGAATGCATCGGATGAGGGGCGGAGGAGATAATCTTGAAAGTGAAATACAGTTTTTGGCAAGCGACGGGCTGGATCAGGCACCGTTAGCCGCGCAGGGAGTGAGACAAAGTTCATGGTCACAGATGCAGGCTCAGACTGGAGCTTTCAGAGGCAGAAGGCAGGAAAAGGCTTGATGACAGAATTCGGGCCTACTCGCCTGAATCTGTAAAATGTGGAAAGTGAACCACATAAAGTCGGTGGCCTTTCATACTTAGGAAAGGAATATCTGACCCATTCATAGTGGATCTGAAAGAGGACATGTTGACGGTGGACGCACATATATTTGCGTCTTCAAAACTGGAGCAGGAGGGAACATACATGTACGTATAGCATGTACATGGAGCCGTTGGGGTCTACGATAGGGGACATAACTGATCACAAAATTCATATTTCCTCATTCCCTCCTTGTCCCCTTCGGACCCTTAGGAGATATCGATCTTCATCAATCCATCGATCTGTTCATATAGCATCATTTGTTCTTCTTTCTTCTTCCGGGATCTCGAACGAAAACTTGGATGTGGGATACACGAGGTGGCACACAGACCACAAATCGCTGGCCCACATTGTAGACATAAGCAGCAACTGAATAGTATGAGAAAGCCAATACCTAGGAAGGAGAGCATTCTCCATCCCCAGGCTGACAACACGCCCCAGAACCAACCGGACCAAGTCCAGGTGCCTGGACTCTGGTGTATCTGGCTTACAATCTTATGAAGGCGGGTTATGGCTTTATATACTGACGGCGAATTTTCTGGTATGAAAATGCAACAACTTGATCCGATGACCCTACAAGCTCCGCCCCTATCGGCCAGGATGACGTCAAGGACAAGACGATTTTGAAGCACAACAATCCGCATAGCAGACTGCTCTTCTGTTAAATTGCCTAAGGCGGAAATAGTTTCGTTCACTACTGCTTCAAGGGTTCTGGTTAATCTACGTATCAGCTTACTATTAGTGACTGTACCTATATAGGGAAAGAAACCTTTATTGAAATCTGTGTATTTTTCCCATGCTGTTTCAGTGTAATCAACAATTGGGAGATCTCTCTGCTGTCTATTGTGTACTAAATGGGTATTTCTATAATAATCAGGAGGAGCTAGGAAAACAGGTGGTAGAAGGAAAGCTATGTAACAGGTACCATCCCAATCTAAAGGTAGGCGTATATATGCGGTCTGGCCACATATAAAGTAGGAATGACGAGAAGCTCTAAATGTAGACTTGCCTTGATCACTGAATTTTATTACAGTGGTGCATTTACTATGGCCCATGTGTATGGAACCATTCTTTCTTATACATAATTCCCCTTTTACTGGGAATACTGACATGGCAGGCAAGATTGGTGTAGCTTCAGATTCAACGTTCAGGATCATGAGGTTAAGTGTAAAATTACCTAATCCATATACTTCATTTTCTAGATCAGTTCCTGTTCTTTTGGGAAGTCCCTCCTTGTTAGGGTAGCAGACTTTAAGCAAAACTAAGTTCAGGTTTCCCCATACCCAGTTGTCTTGATAAACTGCGGAATTTGAATCTAGGGAATTGATCAAACTAAACCATGCTCCACAGGAGCCATTGTGTGTGAACGGATAGGGAAAGAGGGGCAAAACTCCCTTATAGTTCTGATAGGGAGGGAGTCGGCCACATATCCAACAATTTGTGGCATTGCTGGTTTGATGGGAATGATGTAGCATACTAATGAAAGTGTTATTGCGCAGCGCAAATCTATAGGACAATTCATGTGGAGGTAATTCACTAAAAGAATGTTCTGCAGTTATATTATAAGCACGCTTAGGAATAGGATAATACATGTGCAATAGGATGCTGACAATGATGATCATAAGACTTAGAAAAAACAAAATTAATAATGTTACTGTGCAGTGACTACGAAATGATTTACAATACGCATGCTTCTTGAGCAGCATTTGATTATTTCTTTCTCTATCCCGGTCCAGAGGATACATGTCAGAGACAAATTCAACCGATTCACCTTGGAGAGGACTTAAACAATCAAATTGTCTGACTTATTGGACCTCAATTTTAGTTTATACAGTTCTGGTTTCGTTAATTCAGCCAAAGGGAGCTTTGAGTCTGTTTGTGAGGGAATACAGGGTTGAGTCTCTACGCTGGATGGTAGTCCATAAAATTTCTTGATATGACTCGAGTGCAACCACCCTTTCCTTCCCTCGATTTTCACAGCGGTCCTTGTGGTAAGTAGAACCAACTTCGGTGACTTCCACCTAGGATCCAGTTGGGTCTTCCGGTCGAAATTCCTGACCAAAACCAGGTCACCAGGAACCACGTCATGGGGCTTCACCTCAGTATTGTCGGGAAAAGCTGCGGATACCTGTGAACGACAAGATTGTAGTGCAGACATCAAGGAAGCCAGGTAATCTGTCAGCATATTACAGTCAACATCAGTGATTTTACGAGGTATAGGCGTCCCCCACATATTTGGTGGTCTACCGAAGATCACCTCATACGGGGATAGCCCTGTTCGAGAATGTGCTACCATTCTCATGTAAAAGAGCGCAACTGGTAAGGCTACTATCCAATCGACTCCTTTCTCTCTACATATTTTGGACAATCTAATTTTCAGAGTTTGATTATGGCGTTCCACGAGACCTGCCGCCTCGGGATGTCGGACACAGTGGAATTTCCATTGGTATCCTAATAGAAGGGAAACGTGTTTCATTAGTTCGGATGAGAACGGCTGGCCGTTATCTGAGTAGACAACACGTGGTAAACCGTACCGTGGGAAGAATTCTCGAACTAACTGTTTGGCAGTAGTCGGGGCAGTGTAATCTGAAACCGGGTATGCTTCTGTCCAACGGGAAAGAGCACAGACAACTAAGAGAACATATTTGAATCCTCGACATCGTTCCATCTGGATATAATCCATCTGGAGGACTTCAAAAGCATGATCGGGAGTTTGGAATCCACCCTGTTCTACGGGGATGCTTTTACCTGGATTAAACTGACAACATATCATACAGGTACGAACTTTTTGTTTCGCTGCGGCTCGCAAATGTTTGTTGAACCAAATGTGTTGAATGCTGTCTAGCATAGCTTTTTCTCCTAGGTGCGCTGGACTATGTATTGTGTTAATGATGACTTGGACCATTGAGTCGGGAAGAAACCATATAGATTTTTCCTTCGTCATCCATCCTTGATCTGTTTGGATCCCTCCTAATTCAGTCCATTTCTTTATTTCCTCTGGTGTAGCATGTGTCTGTATGTCAATTACATCAAGGGCGGGATCCTTAACTGTCATGCAATGTGTTGGTGTCAGGACTATTGTCTTTGTCATGTCAGTTGTGTGAGTCTGATTCTGAGCAGTCTGTTTAGCTGTTCTGTCAGCTAGGTCATTACCCTGAGAAATGATATCGGTAACTTTTGTGTGGGCTTTGCATTTCATAATCGATATTGCAGTAGGTAGATGAATCGCGTCTAATAGGGCTTGAATGAGGGGTCCGTGTTGGATGTGGGCACCGTGAGAAGTTAAATAACCTCTCTCTCGCCACAGTACGCCGAAATCATGGACGACTCCGAATGCATAACGTGAATCTGTGTATATGTTGACTTTTTTATTTGTGGCTTGAATACAGGCTTGTGTCAGAGCGATGAGCTCTCTTGCTTGAGCTGACAACGTGTTAATACAATTTGTTTCAATGACTTCAGTGTCTGTTGTGACTGCGTAAGCGGCCACTAACTCTCCTGTACTTGTTCTCATACATGACCCATCTACATATAATGTCAAGTCTGGATCTGTCAAAGGGATATCTGTCAAGTCTTGTCTGGGTTTCGTCGTGATAGTAATGACTTCGACACAATCATGTGCCAATGGATCTGTTCCGCCTACTGGTAACAGTGTGGCAGGATTTAACGTATTACAACGTCTGATTTCTATGTGTGGCTGAAACAATGTCAATTCGTAACCGGTGAGTCTCGCTATGGTCAAGTGTTGTGTTTGTGTGCGGTTCAAGAGAACCTCTACTGCGTGTGGTACTTGTACTGTCAATTGATGTCCTAACACTATGGCATCGCTTTGTCTGATTGCTAAAGCTGCTGCTGCCACTGATTTCAGGCACGCTGGAAGTGCCTGAGCTACTGGATCTAATGTACTAGAGAAATAAGCACATGGTTTGTGTGATCCTGCTTGTTCCTGAGTGAGTACTGACAAAGCAGTACCTTCGCGTTCTGTAACAAAGAGTGTAAACTGTTTATTGTAACATGGTGTTGCTAGGACAGGTGCTTGACATAAAGCTTTCTTTAAGCTTTCAAAGGCATGTGTATGTTCTGGAGTCCAAGGGAGGACAGTCGATGTGGCTGCCTCCTGTGTTGTCAACTGGATGAGTGGTTTTGCTAGAAATGCATATTGAGGGATCCACTGCCTACAGTATGAAGTGAGGCCTATAAAAGCCCGCACCTCCTTTTGTGTCTTGGGTGGTGGCATGTTAGCAATTAACTGGATGCGATCGGGTGTAAGCTGCCTTCCCTCCTTGGACAGCGAGTGCCCAAGATAAACAACTCGCGGGACACAGAATTGCAGCTTAGAAGGGGACACCTTGTGCCCCTTGTCGGCCAGAAATTTTAAAACCGTCAGTGACGCTTTTTCACATTCATGTTCGCTTCGGGCGGTGATCAACAGATCATCGACATATTGAAGCAAGGCAGTGTTAACTGGCATGTGGATACTGTCAAGTTCTCGTTTCAGTGCTTGGCTATAGATGCTGGGGCTTTCTGTAAATCCTTGAGGTGCGCGTGTGAATTTAAAACTTCGTCCATTTAAACTAAAACCGAATAAATATTGACTTTCTGGATCAATTGGGACACTAAAGAAAGCATTCTTGAGATCAATTACAGTGAAAAACGTTGCTTCTGAGTCAATAGCTGTGAGTAATGAGGAGATATCTGGGACCACAGGGTATTGTGGTATAATACATTTATTTAATTCGCGCAGATCAATAACTAATCGGTATACTGGCGGAGCTTTTGGATCCGTTCTTTTAAGAATCGGAATTATCGGGGAATTACATACATTGGAGTCAGTTTCGACAACCACTCCTTGTGCAATGAGCTCGTCAATGATTTGCAGTAAAGCCGTTACAGCATCTGGAGGTAACTTGTATTGTCGCATTCGTGGTAGTACCACTCCTGTCTTTAGTGTGACTCGATATGGTGTAATGTTCATGCAACCAACATCAGTGGGGCCTTGTGCCCATAAATGTGTAGGTAAATTCTGCAGTCGGTGATCCATGTCTCTGGATACGTAGTGACCTTTAAAGTCACGTAAAAATAGTCGTACTCCTTCCGGAGAACAACATATTATGGCTCCTAGAGCTTTCAATGTTTTTATACCTAACAAGTTTTCTGGACATGATTTAGTAAGCAATAAATCTGTAGTACGTGTTAATGGACCGACTGTAAGTGGAAGAGGTTGTGTTACGTCATTTATTATAGGTTTTCCTGAGAATCCAAGGGAAATATTTTGTGAGCCTGAGAGGGGTGCCCCTGGAACTTCACTGCGTCTTATAGTTGTTCTGCTTGCCCCTGTATCAAGTAAAAACTTTCTGTCTTCCCCTAATAGTTCACTATGTACATAAGGTCCCTCTTGGTCTACAGGAACCTCTATAAGGGGTAAGCCAACTTCCCTCTCTAGGCTATCTCATGAGTATCGCTGATAATCGGGATAATCTGTTTGTGCGTACTGATACATCTGTTGTGTTGTTGCTTGTGTTGCAGCAACAGGCTGCGCTTGCGGTGGTGCTACGATCTGTTGTGGGGCTGCCTGTTGCGGAGCTAGTTGTTGCGGAGCTAACCTAGGTTGTGCATGCTGAGGGATTTGTTGTTGATTCTGATCCTGTCTAGGTGGACGTGGTCTCTCATGTGTTCTACCTGTGGCAATATTATGTTTCAGGACTGGACAATCGTGTATATAATGACCTGGTTGTTTACAATAGTTGCATGTCCCTTTCGCAGGACTGGCGGAATCACCCTTTTGGTGACTATCGGCTGGAACTGACTGTGCAACAAGCATTTTCATTTTCGTATCTTTCATACGTCTTTGTTCGTGTTCTTGTTCTTCTCTAATTCTATTGTGGTGATATTGTAACATCTGTAGCATCTGTGATGGGGTATTACCTTGCCAGGTACTTTCGAATTTCAATACTCTATTCTTGACTTGTAGCAGAGAATTTTCAACTAATTTTGTCACGAACAGATGTGGATATGACTCACTACTGGCTTTTATGCCACTATTTATACTAAAACATTTTTCAAATCGGGAATAGAAATCACTAGTGTCTTCATCTGGTTTTTGTTTACAGGCTGATATTGCACCCCAGTCTTCCTTTTTCGTAGTTAATAAACGTGGCAGTACCTGTATTAGTAATCCTGCTAGTGCTGTAGTCTTTTCCCCAAGCCCTGCTCCTGCAGCTCGGGCCTTTTCTTCGTTTTCTAATGCTGTCCAATCTATCTTTTGGTCTCCCACCTCCCATTCCTTTTCTTTGAGTTTCTCATAAACACCGGCAGGTAATAAGACCTTTAATATTTTCATAATGTCGGGGTAGGTATACTCTCCCATGAGTAACATGTCTTTTATCTCACGGTGGAAACCTGCTGGGTCCTTGTCATGGCTGGGTACTACTTTCTTCATTTCTAATAATTCCAGTTTAGTTATAGGCGTGTACACAAACACGCGTGTAAAATTATCACCGGCACCTCTGATTGGGTGCACTTCGCGTAACAAATTTGTCTATCTATGTGATACATCTTTCTTCCCATAATGGGAACTGGAACGTGTTCTGGGCATATGAAATTTAAATATTGGTTTCGGGATTCTAGAATTTCCTTAATCAAATCAGTAACTGACCCTCTCCATATATTCGTGAGTAGTTCTGTCAATATGTCAGGTAAGGGTCCTGGATCGGAGTGTTGGTTTTTATATATATAAGGAGGTGTTGAATCATGTATATACTAGCTAAACGCTGTTCATATGGGTCTAGATTCAGAAACGTGTGTGCAAGTACATCGTCATTGTATTCGCCGGGACTGTCAGCCCATTGTACTGCTGACCTGGCTAATTCTTGTTCATCCATGGAATCAAGCACGTGGTATCCCCTTCGATCTCGGAGTAATTTATCAGCGGCTTGGAATAAGTGTTCAGGGGATTTTGTATTTAGCATAGGGTTTGGAAGATGTCTATTACATTCTGGACGTATTGGACGTATTGGGTCGTTAAAACCTCTGGTATTATTATGGGATCTTCCTCTACCTACATAAGCTATTGTATCTACTTGGTCTGATTCTTGCTCCTCCTCCTCTCTGTTTAGGTCAGCGGCGTCTATCTCTAATCTTTCTTCGTGTATTCGTTCTACTTCTTTGCGGATCTTTCGGTACATAGCTACTATACATAACTGTTTATCATGTCTCCCTTCTGATATATTCTGGCCCCAAGTGACAAGTTTTTGCATTTCTTCCGGATTTACCCCAGGCCGGTCTTGATTTCTGATTACACAGTTTATGAGGAAACGTAACAGTTGTCCCTGTACCTCCGCTTTCTGGTACTCCATAGCTCTGCTAATACTTTCAGGACCTCGTCCTGACTGGACAAAGTGATATATATTTTCTAAATGTGTAGCCATTCCTGGTAGCTTCGTTAAATATATTGCAGCTCGTCGAATACGTAATGATGACAGCAGCATTTCGTCCCGTTTACCGGGTACAGGATCATATCTACAATCTACTAGAAGTTCCTTGAGCATGTCGGGAGTTGCTAGTTTGGGCGTACGTTGGTGTGCTAATTCTCTAAGGGAAAATTTATTTCCTCTGGGTGGCGTAGAAAAAATGTCTGTCGTACCTCCTGTAGCACCGTCTGGGGTGCTGGACGTGAAAGGATTTGTTGAAGGTGAGACAGCAACCGTCGTTGCGGGAAAAGCGTTAGAAACAGATGTGCTTGTCGGAATGTGTGTCAGAGCTTGTTGTTGTGGAGGGACAGACGGAGAATCTTGGCGATGCGCATCATCGGCAAGCGGTCTATGTGGTGCGGTATTAGCATACTCGGGAGCTGCGTCATCTAAATAAGAGTAAAGGAAAACATCTTCTGCGGTTCTAGGATGCCCCTTGGGATGTGCTTTTATCGGAAACAATGGAGGTGGCAAGTCTTTTGGTATTTCCGGAGTAGCCTTAGGTAACCCTTCGGCCAGAAGTGGATACATACCATTCATAAGGGCGTTTCTTTGTCTGTCTACTTGTTCTGATTTTACTCGGGTACCTTCCTCAAGTAATAGATTTTCTCGGGTTTTATTTGAATTCTCCCTACCTTTCTCTTCCTGTCTGAGTGCTTTTTCCGTACGTCTATATGATTCTTTACGCCATAATTCAATGGCGTCTTTCTGTGACTGTCTGGCTTTCTTTTTCCATAATTCTTCTTCTACTCTCATGATGCAATCTGCATCCCAGGTCCCCGCTGCGGGCCATCTCTGACTCTCTGGTAATTCTTTGGTGTAGTCTACCCATAAATCAAGAAATAATACGGCATCTAGGCCATGCTTATGATACATAAAGTACCCTGGAGTGTCCCTAGGTGGGATGGGAACAGCTTCTTCGAGTACACCTTTTCTAGTTTTGATCTGTCTTAGTTTCGAGAAGAGCGGCATTTTTAAACCTTATTACTGGAACACACTTTATAGAAACACAATAATGAACAGTCATTCACACCACAATATATAGAACGTATTTAAAACATTTAACACTTAACAGTTTTACGAACAATGATAACTAATAGAAAACTAGTTACTGACATAATACTGACACTAGATAATACTTATTTATATTTATTTATATGCAAAACATACTATATATACTGCTAAACAGTACAGATACACTGCTAAAACAGTGCAGACCGGATTTGTGTACCCAAACCCGTCTTGACCGGCACAGACTATGTGCACGTTAAATGCCTCCCCGGTAATGGTACTCACCGGGTAGCTCGGAACGGAAGGCCTCGGAACGGAACTGAAACTGGACTGGACTGGACCGGACTGGACTCGGAACTTCGGAACCTGGCGGGTCTCTGTATACCTCGGATCTTGCTCTCTCAGCTAGGCTCTGGTCGGGATACTTCGCACTTCTCACCGCCTCGTCTGGGTGTTGATCGCAGCCTCAGTCGTCCCCGCTTGGCCAGAGGGAGATACAGGAAATCCTGCAGATACGCGTTTTTGTCCGTTCAGCTGTGGCAGGAGACCGGGCCTGCAACGCACAGCCGGCGCGTGAGATGAGAAAGTGTCCCTGTTCGGGCGCCAATTTATGTGGTAAATATTTCGTTACCGGTACTATTTTTTATGCGGTAAAGTCTATTAAGAATAACTCAGTAAAATGAGAGGCAGAATCCGTGGTATTAGAGGTTTAAAAAGGCTTTATTCCTATACAAAGGAATACAATTCGAATTGTAGGCGTTCTATTCCATCACCACGAAAGTTCAGGAAGGAAGGGCATATATTATTGACAGGTAATCATTTTTATAGAAAAGGCATTACAGTAAAACAGATGCAGTAGGCGTATCAACTGATAAGACAAAATAGAATATGCATGCGTAACTAGAATAGGCGTAACTAGAAAACGTCATTATACATGATGTCATAAGTGGGTGGATCCATAAGAGAATCCTGCAATGTCAGCAGAAATATTTGGCAGAGATGCGTGCGCAGCCGCATGACGTGTGATTGACGTGCAACTAGAGGGAGAAAGGGACTTGACATTTAGCTCTACATGTGGAGACAGAAGTCTGGGGTTATGTCAACCTAATCCCAAATCATATCTAATATCCTATGTTTAAAGAACTGTGTTATCCAAAAAGAGAGGTCTCTTAGGATAGAATCTTATTCTATACTGACTATACTGACTGTTAGTGCGTGTACAAGCGTCTAAGTGTCTACAGTAGATGCGAGGGGGTAGGAATATTCCATGGTAACAGGGCTATGAATTACTTGCATGAGGACAACGAGGCCTGGCCCTTTGCACGGTAGCTGGAGGAATGTTTACCTAAACTGCTAGACAGGAATGCATCGGATGAGGGGCGGAGGAGATAATCTTGAAGGTGAAATACAGTTTTTGGCAAGCGACGGGCTGGATCAGGCACCGTTAGCCGCGCAGGGAGTGAGACAAAGTTCATGGTCACAGATGCAGGCTCAGACTGGAGCTTTCAGAGGCAGAAGGCAGGAAAAGGCTTGATGACAGAATTCGGGCCTACTCGCCTGAATCTGTAAAATGTGGAAAGTGAACCACATAAAGTCGGTGGCCTTTCATACTTAGGAAAGGAATATCTGACCCATTCATAGTGGATCTGAAAGAGGACATGTTGACGGTGGACGCACATATATTTGCGTCTTCAAAACTGGAGCAGGAGGGAACATACATGTACGTATAGCATGTACATGGAGCCGTTGGGGTCTACGATAGGGGACATAACTGATCACAAAATTCATATTTCCTCAAAGTACAAATACATTTTGTAAATTAATGTGCATTCTATAGTGAGATTACATATGGATAAATCACATATAAGCATGGCTGTTCAATTAATTAACCTCTTCAGTGCCCATGACGAGATAGTCCCGTCATGGAGCACGGTTGCGCTGTGCCCATGACGAAACTATCTCGTCATGAACCCCACCCACTAATAAAACGCCGGGCACAGGAGGGGAAAAGGGTGTGGCACTGAAGGGGTTAAGCATGTTTTCACATAAAAACACCTCCAAGGGAGGCGTGGCCTGCAGCCGACAGCAATGGCCGCGCGCTAGCGAGGCTCTGAGGGCGACGTAGTTTCCCCTGGCAATCCGACCCTTTATCCGACCACTTATCCGGCCCCCAAGACAGCGAAAGGCATCGGAAGACTGAAAGCGCCGATAGGGCTGGCCCTGGTCCGCGAAGGGTCCCGGGAGAAGGCGGAGGCTGGGTGACAAGTGACAGCCTGGCTCGGCGCCGGCGGCCGCGGACTAAATTTACAGGTCCCGGCCGACGGCCCTAAGGCGTGCACGAGAGACCGGTGGGGAGGCGTGACTGCACCCGCTGCCGTGCGGGAAGAGGTGCCAGTGATACGACACATCATCAGGGGGCCTGACCAGAGGGTCCGCAACGGTGACTCGGAGGTGCGGGCGTGCAGGGAGAGCAGCGCTGCCCGTGCGGTGACTAGAGGCGGAGCTGGCGGGGGCAGTGGAGCCGGCTCCCTCGGAAGCTGCCCAAACTCCGGCATTGCGGTGAGCGGGTGCGAGCGGCGGACCCCCCCAGAACCATCGGAGCGAGCAGTGAGCTGAGCGGCCCAGTGGCTCGGGCGCCTGAGGTGTGGGTGGAGCCGGAGCGGTGTTGGCCGGCGAGGGGGACCCTGGGACCTGGACCTGCGCTGGCAGCCAGGGACTAGATTTGGGCAGCTCCAACGGACGTGAGCGAGACCCGGAGAGCAACCAGAGCGACCAGGGAGGATCATACAGACAAACACGCCAGAAGTGAGAACCGGGGAGCGGCGCGTCCCCCCCCCCTGGCGGCAGAGACTGGAGTGGGAGCGGGCGGGCTCCACAACACGGCCCGGGGCGCCGCGGGTGCGAGATGAGGGCCAGGCCCTACGGCCTAGTGCCGCGGAGCTTCATCCGGTGATTCGGGGCAGGATTGACTGCTGTTGGCATGGGGGTGCCCAGTGCCCCCTCGGGCCCAGAGAGTCCAGGGCGGCTCCCAAAGTGCAGGCCCTACAGCGCCAGTGGCTACGGCGAGAGACCCGGAGCGCCGCCGGGCTTGGTGAGGACACTTTCCCACGTGCTCACAGATATCCGTGTGGGCACAGCCGCGGACCCGGACGCCTCGATCTCCCTTACCACTCCAGGACCGGGGAAAGCCAACAGGCCGCGGTGGTGTACGTGACTGGCGGCAGGCGGCGGGGATTACCTGGCACTGCAAGCCGACCTAGGTGGAGATGGGGGGAAAGGGCCAACGCGGGTCCGCGCAGGCCAAACTCGACAAATATGCCTTTGCCAAAGACTCGAAAAGCCCACCAGGGCGCAAAGCCGGACTCCGGGGGAGCGGCCAAGGTGACATTGGAGGATATTATGGCAGCTCTTGCTGGTGTACAATACACGGTGGGTTCAATCTCTGCTGATGTCTTCTTCCTTCGAGCGGATTTCCAAAAAATGAACGCCAGAGTGACGGAAGTGGAGCAAGTGACCAAATCTCTCACCAAAGACACTGCTTCCCTGCTTCAGCGAGTTGGGCAGCTGGAGACTGACAACAAACTCATGGCAGCGAAGCTCGATGATCAGGAGGGTCGTTCTCGAAGGAACAACGTGCAAATTACTGGGGTCCCGGAAGGTGAGGGGACCCATGCAATGGACCTGTACGTCGAGAACCTCATTCAGTCCGAGCTACGACCTCGGGGACTATCTGCCCTCTTTGCAGTGGAGAGAGCGCACCGTGTGCCGGGCGGTAAGCCCAAACCCGGGGCGCCGCCAAGACCCATCCTGGCCCGTATCTTTAACTTTCGGGATCGGGATGTTATCCTCCAGGCGGCAAGAGTGGCACCGCCGGTGCGGGTCCAGAACTCTCAGGTCTCCTTCTTTCCGGATTACACGGCGGCGGTTGTTCAGCGCCGCAGAAGCTTTCTGGAGGTCAAGAAGGAACTTCCCAAGCGGGAGCTGCCGTACGCAATGCTCTTCCCCGCGAAACTCCGGGTGGTGGCGGATGGTAAGACACGCTTCTTTGAAACGCCGGAGGAGGCCCACGATTGGCTTGAGGGATGGCAACGGGCAGGGGGTGATGAGGCCTCGTGACGACATCGCCGACAAATGACAGCAGCGCAGGGGGACAGCACGGGCACAGCGCCGGAGCGCCAGGGCTCGCCCTCCGCGAATGAAGACAATGGGGACCTGCACGGCTCCGAGTAGTGGATGAACAGGCGGAGTGGTGCTGAGGGGAGTCACACACGACTGGTGGTCTGAAAATATGGGGCGATCAACTGCTGGCCCTCGCCCGCCCTTGCCTGTGCCACGGACACGGGGTCTGCCTAGCGGGATCAATAGGGCCTCTCGCTGGGGCAGGCCGGATGGACGGCTGTGTTGGAGGTTGGGGGACTACAGTATGGACTCTCGGACCATTATCCCCCGGCACGCAAGTACTGTTTATGGGATCAAAGCACTCTGCTCGTTTGGGGAGGCGGGTAGTTGGGGATCAGTCTAGCAGGGAAGCAGGGAGGGGGGCGGTGATTGGGGGGGGATTTGTTTTACTGGTTTGCGAGCTGTTGTATTGTTCCCTGCTTTGATGTTCTTTCTTATGCACCTGAGGTTTGGAAAGAGGGTAAACCCACTCGCAGCCCGATTGCGTACCACCAATGTATTGATGATCCAGTGTCCACCACAGGGTTTACTCCTGCCACATATTTGCACACACCAACGGCGTGCACCGCAACGCAATAATGGCGAATGTCTCAGTGAGTGATAGTCAGGGCCCGGGCGCCCCGCTGACAGTGATGTCCTGGAATGTAAATGGCCTGGGTACTAAGATTAAGAGGGGTCTGGTCCTGCAACATATTAAGAGACACACGCCATCGGTGGCTCTCCTACAGGAGACTCATTTGGCTGGCACGGCCGTGAAGGCGCTGGATAGATGGGGGTTCAAAATGGCAGCGCACTCCGAGTTTACCTCCGGCTCCAGAGGGGTGGGGATCCTCCTCCGAGAAAGCGGTCCCTTGGTGGTGACTGGGACCTGGGCAGATGACCAGGGACGCTTTGCAGCGCTGTCGGGCCAATGGGAGGGCTGTAATTTTAATTTCGTCACGGTTTACCTCCCCCCTGCGCTTCACTCACTAGCCTTTCCAGCCCTCAGAAAATTCATACTGGGCCTACCCCAAGGAGAACTAATAGTGGGGGGCGACTTTAACGCCATAGTGGATTCGGACTGGGATAAGCATCCCCCAAGAGGCCCTGGCGTGACCCCTACACCCATGCGAGGCTTCCTGGACGCCATGGGGCTGATTGATTGTTGGCGCATGTGACATCCCACTGACCGTCAATTTACACATCATGCTAGCGCGCACAACAGTCTCTCGCGTATTGATTACCTCCTTGCCTCTCCTACGTGTATCACCCGCATACAGGAGGTTAAGCACCTCCCCAATGGCATCTCCGACCATTCCCGATGCTGCTAACTTATTCCTCGGGCCTCTCGGGTAGGACGCGCACCTTACCGATACAGCCTGGCTACCTTAAGGTCCCTGGCGTGCGAAAGACGTTGCATACAACTACGAAACGGTACTTTCCGGAAAACTTGCACTCGGTCGCCTCGCCGATTGTCCTCTGGGAGGCCTACAAAACAGTGCTGCGTGGGCAGCAAAACACACAAGATGATGGACGGAATGTTGTACAATGGCAAAACATTTACCCCCAGTCACAGATCTGGGTTTAATCCATCGTTATTTTGCTCAGCACACCACCCCAGTTCAGACATGGCCATATGCAAATCAGTCTTGACCCTGTGCCTCATGGGAACAGTCCAGCCCGAACTGCCAAGCCATGTCTTCCTTGGACCAGAATCAAGCATCCTAGGACCGGTTTCTGGCTATCAGCCGTCATCAGCCAGGATAGCTTGATTCCAGTGGCGTAGTGAGCAAGGGACCCACGTCTGGGCATACCCTTCCCACATAGGGTGAACAGCAAAACACACAAGATGATGGACGGAATGTTGCACAATGGCAAAACATTCACCCCCAGTCACAGATCTGGGTTTAATCCATCGTTATTTTGCTCACCACACCACCCCAGTTCAGACATGGCCATATGCAAATCAGTCTTGACCCTGTGCCTCATGGGAACAGTCCAGCCCGAACTGCCAAGCCATGTCTTCCTTGGACCAGAATCAAGCATCCTAGGACCGGTTTCTGGCTATCAGCCGTCATCAGCCAGGATAGCTTGATTCCAGTGGCGTAGTGAGCAAGGGACCCACGTCTGGGCATACCCTTCCCACATAGGGTGAACAGCAAAACACACAAGATGATGGACGGAATGTTGCACAATGGCAAAACATTCACCCCCAGTCACAGATCTGGGTTTAATCCATCGTTATTTTGCTCACCACACCACCCCAGTTCAGACATGGCCATATGCAAATCAGTCTTGACCCTGTGCCTCATGGGAACAGTCCAGCCCGAACTGCCAAGCCATGTCTTCCTTGGACCAGAATCAAGCATCCTAGGACCGGTTTCTGGCTATCAGCCGTCATCAGCCAGGATAGCTTGATTCCAGTGGCGTAGTGAGCAAGGGACCCACGTCTGGGCATACCCTTCCCACATAGGGTGAACAGCAAAACACACAAGATGATGGACGGAATGTTGCACAATGGCAAAACATTCACCCCCAGTCACAGATCTGGGTTTAATCCATCGTTATTTTGCTCACCACACCACCCCAGTTCAGACATGGCCATATGCAAATCAGTCTTGACCCTGTGCCTCATGGGAACAGTCCAGCCCGAACTGCCAAGCCATGTCTTCCTTGGACCAGAATCAAGCATCCTAGGACCGGTTTCTGGCTATCAGCCGTCATCAGCCAGGATAGCTTGATTCCAGTGGCGTAGTGAGCAAGGGACCCACGTCTGGGCATACCCTTCCCACATAGGGTGAACAGCAAAACACACAAGATGATGGACGGAATGTTGCACAATGGCAAAACATTCACCCCCAGTCACAGATCTGGGTTTAATCCATCGTTATTTTGCTCACCACACCACCCCAGTTCAGACATGGCCATATGCAAATCAGTCTTGACCCTGTGCCTCATGGGAACAGTCCAGCCCGAACTGCCAAGCCATGTCTTCCTTGGACCAGAATCAAGCATCCTAGGACCGGTTTCTGGCTATCAGCCGTCATCAGCCAGGATAGCTTGATTCCAGTGGCGTAGTGAGCAAGGGACCCACGTCTGGGCATACCCTTCCCACATAGGGTGAACAGCAAAACACACAAGATGATGGACGGAATGTTGCACAATGGCAAAACATTCACCCCCAGTCACAGATCTGGGTTTAATCCATCGTTATTTTGCTCACCACACCACCCCAGTTCAGACATGGCCATATGCAAATCAGTCTTGACCCTGTGCCTCATGGGAACAGTCCAGCCCGAACTGCCAAGCCATGTCTTCCTTGGACCAGAATCAAGCATCCTAGGACCGGTTTCTGGCTATCAGCCGTCATCAGCCAGGATAGCTTGATTCCAGTGGCGTAGTGAGCAAGGGACCCACATCTGGGCATACCCTTCCCACATAGGGTGCACAGCAAAACACACAAGATGATGGACGGAATGTTGCACAATGGCAAAACATTCACCCCCAGTCACAGATCTGGGTTTAATCCATCGTTATTTTGCTCACCACACCACCCCAGTTCAGACACGGCCATATGCAAATCAGTCTTGACCCTGTGCCTCATGGGAACAGTCCAGCCCGAACTGCCAAGCCATGTCTTTCTTGGACCAGAATCAAGCATCCTAGGACCGGTTTCCGGCTATCAGCCGTCATCAGCCAGGATAGCTTGATTCCAGTGGCGTAGTGAGCAAGGGACCCACGTCTGGGCATACCCTTCCCACATAGGGTGAACAGCAAAACACACAAGATGATGGACGGAATGTTGCACAATGGCAAAACATTCACCCCCAGTCACAGATCTGGGTTTAATCCATCGTTATTTTGCTCACCACACCACCCCAGTTCAGACATGGCCATATGCAAATCAGTCTTGACCCTGTGCCTCATGGGAACAGTCCAGCCCGAACTGCCAAGCCATGTCTTCCTTGGACCAGAATCAAGCATCCTAGGACCGGTTTCTGGCTATCAGCCGTCATCAGCCAGGATAGCTTGATTCCAGTGGCGTAGTGAGCAAGGGACCCACATCTGGGCATACCCTTCCCACATAGGGTGCACAGCAAAACACACAAGATGATGGACGGAATGTTGCACAATGGCAAAACATTCACCCCCAGTCACAGATCTGGGTTTAATCCATCGTTATTTTGCTCACCACACCACCCCAGTTCAGACACGGCCATATGCAAATCAGTCTTGACCCTGTGCCTCATGGGAACAGTCCAGCCCGAACTGCCAAGCCATGTCTTTCTTGGACCAGAATCAAGCATCCTAGGACCGGTTTCCGGCTATCAGCCGTCATCAGCCAGGATAGCTTGATTCCAGTGGCGTAGTGAGCAAGGGACCCACGTCTGGGCATACCCTTCCCACATAGGGTGAACAGCAAAACACACAAGATGATGGACGGAATGTTGCACAATGGCAAAACATTCACCCCCAGTCACAGATCTGGGTTTAATCCATCGTTATTTTGCTCACCACACCACCCCAGTTCAGACATGGCCATATGCAAATCAGTCTTGACCCTGTGCCTCATGGGAACAGTCCAGCCCAAACTGCCAAGCCATGTCTTCCTTGGACCAGAATCAAGCATCCTAGGACCGGTTTCTGGCTATCAGCCGTCATCAGCCAGAATAGCTTGATTCCAGTGGCGTAGTGAGCAAGGGACCCACGTCTGGGCATACCCTTCCCACATAGGGTGAACAGCAAAACACACAAGATGATGGACGGAATGTTGCACAATGGCAAAACATTCACGCCCAGTCACAGATCTGGGTTTAATCCATCGTTATTTTGCTCACCACACCACCCCAGTTCAGACATGGCCAAATGCAAATCAGTCTTGACCCTGTGCCTCATGGGAACAGTCCAGCCCGAACTGCCAAGCCATGTCTTCCTTGGACCAGAATCAAGCATCCTAGGACCGGTTTCTGGCTATCAGCCGTCATCAGCCAGGATAGCTTGAACAGAAAAACACACAAGATGATGGACGGAATGTTGCACGCCAGGCAGGCCATTGCAGTAATCACAGTAATCACAGCTCATAAGCGGGAGGCGTCACGGCAGGTGGCTACCCTGGAGGTGGCAGTAGGGGTGGCGGAAGAAGAGCACACCAAAGACCCCACTGAGGCGAATGCTCATACACTCAATCTAGCGAAACAAGCGTATAGAGACCATCAGTGGGAGGCGGCCAGATTGCGCCTGGCGAACACACAATATACGAGCTGGGGGACAAGGCGGGTCGCCTGCTCGCGTGGCTTGATAAAAAAGAGAAGGCCAACCGCTGGGTGGCGCGGCTGCGCCTACCATCGGGGGAGGAGGTGACAAACCCGGACGACATAGCGTCGGCCTTCGCGGCCCACTATGAGCAGGTCTATACCTCCGCAGTGACGACCACTGTAGAGGATAATCTAAAATTCCTTGCAGACATCCGACTTCCGAAACTGGCCCCGGATGACGCGCTTACGCTAGAAGAGAGTCTCTCGGCGGAGGAGATTGCCCTCGCTATTCGCGACCTTCAGTCGGGAAAGGCACTGGGACCGAATGGGATCCCAGTGGAGCTGTTCAAACGTGAGGCAAACACGATAGTGCCGCACTTGCTGCAGATGTACGAGGCCAGTCTGGCGGAGGGGATGCTTCCACAAGATGTCAGGGTAGCGACGCTGGTCGCAATACTGAAACCTGGTAAGCCCCCCACCGAGTGCACCTCCTACAGGCCTATCTCACTCTTGAATGTGGAAGCCAAGATATTGGCGAAGCTATTGGCAAACCGTATCCAGTCGCATCTGCACACACTTATTCATCCTGATCAGTCCGGTTTTATGCCGGCGCGTAACACGGCAATGAACATCAGAAGGTTGCACGGCATACTGGCCAGTGGACCGCACATCCAGGAGGATGCAGTTATACTCTCGCTGGATGCGATTATGGCTTTCGACCGAGTGGAGTGGCCCTTCCTGTTTGCGGTACTAGTGCATTTTGGTTTTGGGCCCAAGTTCTGCGCGTGGGTACGGCTACTCTATACAGACCCTCTGGCACAGGTGACGGTGAATGGCTGACTGTCGAGAGACTTCGCGCTGGGACGAGGCACTAGGCAGGGGAGTCCTCTCTCCCCACTACTCTTCGCTCTGGTTCTGGAGCCCTTGGCGGCCTGGATCCGGCAAGATCCAGTTATCTCCGGGCTTCGCTGGACAGAGAGCTGGGATGATCGTATCTCCCTCTATGCGGATGATATCTTGGTCTATCTGATGCAACCAAAGCGGTCCATAGCTGCATTGCTAGATATCTGTGATTCCTATGGTCGCTTCTCGGGCTACTCGATTAACTGGGCGAAGTCTGTGCTCTACGTCTTACAAGGGCCTTCGCCGCAACTCCCTGAAGGAGTATTAATACCACGGGCGGAGGATGGTTTCAAATATCTAGGTATTCACATAGCGTCGGACCCAGCGCTTTTCCTGGAACGCAACTTGCTGCCACCCCTCAAACGATTGAAAAGTGATGTCAAATATTGGCACTCCCTGCCGTTGACTTTGCTGGGGAGAGCGGCGTTATTCAAAATGATGGCTCTCCCTCGCTTCCTATACGCGCTACAAAATGCGCCCGCTCTAGTCCCAGACTCCTACTTTCGATCTATTAACGCAGAGGTGGGTTATCTGCTGTGGGAGGTTAAACCTCATAGAGTAGCGCTCTGCAAGCTCATGCGGAGTTGGTACGATGGGGGGATCGCGCTGCCCAACATCCGTCTATATTATTGGGCGTCCCAACTTATCATAGTTAATCACTGGATGCACGCAGCGCAAGATGAACCCGCTTTGAGAATGGACAGGGCGCAGCTGGGCCTCCACGGAGTCCTCCAAGCCCTCTATGTTAAGTCAGGGACGAACAGGCTGCATGGCCCTACGGCGCACACAGTACAGATCTGGCGCACGGCACAGCGAAGGCTGGGATGGGAGGGGGTGATCACGAGACAAACACAGTTATGCATCTCCCCTAAGATAGGTGTAGGTCATCTGCGTAAAGACTTTGAGGGGTGGGATCGCATAGGCATCTCCAAGGTCAGAGATCTCTGGAGGAGGGGCGAGGTGGTCCTGTTTGAGACTTTGCAAACAGACTACCAGATGAGACAGACCGAGTACTTTAAATTCTTACAAATCAGGCATGCACTACAGAAAGCTATACCCAAAGGGACCACACCACCAGAGTCCTCCCCGCTAGAGGACCGGCTACTTGCAGACCACCTCAACAAGAAAGCTATCTCACTGACCTACCGTAAACTGGTGAATCATCAAAAAGACCCCACGGAGCTCCTCAAACAACACTGGGAGGCGGCAGTGGGGCCCATGGACGAACTAGAATGGTTTGAAGCGCTAGCGTCTCCCCGGGAGGTGGCCATCCCGTCCAAACTAAAGCTGGTGCAGCTGAAAATACTGCACCGGATATATTACACCAGAACTACACTCCACAAAATAGGGAGGGCTTGCAGCCCGCTATGCCTGCGGGGGTGTGGACTGCCGGGCACCTTCTACCACACTCTATGGGATTGCCCGAACATAGCTGCATATTGGGGGGAGGTCATGGGGACGATCTCGCAGGTTACCGGTCACGTGATCACACTGGAACCCCGAATGTGTTTATTGAATGTGTGGGATGCTACTGACCTTACCCAGGCTGATCAAACCTGGGTGACTATCGGGCTAGCGCTAGCGAAGAGGTCCATTGCACAATACTGGGGGGCGCAGGCAACCCCCTCATACGGGAGATGGGCCTGCGACATGGACAGTGCCATGACAGCGGAGCGGGTGGTGTGTGCGAACAGAGGCTGCCCCAGGCGATGGCAACGAATCTGTGGGAAAAGGAACACGTTTAGAGGCATTATCTGTGAACCCCCTGTGGCGGACTCGGAGTCCGAGCTGAGTGACTGAAACTGAAGATGCGCCATTCTCGCGGCCTGGGGAGGGACGTGATGAGGGGTGGATGTGCGGGCGGGGGGAGACGGGGGTGGCTATCATGGGAGGGGTGTGTATGAATATTGATTTTTGTGGCATGTCTGGCACGGCCACTATGCTGCCAGAGGAACTGCGTTGGAATATTATGTAATGATGAAAGGTGCATTTTTGTTTTTGTATGCGTTAATAAAATGTTTAAAAAAAAAAAAAACACCTCCAAACTGAAGCCCTATGTTTTCAATCTTGCTTTTCCGCAATCTGTGTGCCATTATAAAAATCATGTCTGCTGCTTTTTTGTCATATAATAATGCATACATTTTATAGGTGAAATCTAAGCTCCATTGTAGGAAGGTGGATATCTGACTATGGTTACCCCCAACTTTTTGCCTAGTGTCTAGCTGGTTTTTCGACTTAGTTGGCCTGAGATCCTGCCATTCAGGGTCTCAGGCTGTCTGCTCTCTCTTTAAAATGGACTCCATGTACCCTAGGTACATAACCAATTGGTAAGGATCACCTTATTGGACCCTGTACAGTGTACCCTAGGTACCCAGGGCATAGGTGTACCCTAGGCCTCCCAGGGGCTGCAGCATGTATTATGCCACCCCTGGTCTGGCCTTCCAATCAGACACAACTGGCTGATCACTCAGCTGGGGCAAGGTCGTGTAATCACCCCTTGCTTAGATATAGTGTGCCTATATCTACCCTTATATATAGACACATGGGTACCTATCAGTCACTCCTATGGCAGGCCTTAACAATCCTGGAGGCAGAGTGCTTGGTAACATGTGAGATGGTGCTCTAGCATGAGCTGAGCCTGTCTGCAGCTTTCGGAACCATGTCCTTATAGCTGTTCTATGATATAGCCTACCATATACTCTTAAAGTGCCTTATAATCTTAGACGGTTATGGTAACTATGGTTTGGCTTTATCGAAACATGTCGTGTAAGGTGTCTAACACTGTGGAATAATACCCCCATGCCATTTCTGGACATGAGGATATTATCCCCCCCTTCTAGAGGGAAAGACATGTTAAAATCATACTTCACTGTTAGCCTCTGACCAAAGCCTCAGCATCACAAAATGGATGTTGCTGCCACGACACAAGTCTGACCTCCTGCAGCTGGGAGTGATCCCAGCCAGGGAGGCCTGGACAATAGGTTTCCTGCTTGGGGAGGTGCTAGCACCTCCCCAGACAGCCTTTAGTGTATTGGGGCAGGGTGGGCTGAAAGGAATGAGACATGCCTGGGGCACACAAGGTGTTCCTTGCATAGTCCAGTTCAAACCGGCGCTGGGGCACTCCAGCCCCAGCTCTGGCGCGAAACTGGACAAAGGGAAGTGGGTGTAACCACCCCCTCCCAGGTCCCACCCATAAGGCGTGACCTAGCAGGTATCCCAGCCCCCCAGATTAGTATAAGAGTGGGAGTTGGGCCTCAAGACTTTAGATTATCCTGAACCTGCAAAACTGAACAGAAACTCTGGACCTTCGACATTCGACGAAAGAAGAAGACTGAAGAATCTCCCTTGTAGCCAAGGAGTGGCTACCCTGTGCAAACAGGCACCATCAAGAGACTACCCTTTGCTTTGTGACCGTTCTACGAGGAACCGACTGCAGAGCCCGACCAGAGCCTTGACTTCCAGACTTCTCCGACCCTCATCCACATCTGCAGCAGAGCTGAGATCCGTGGAGGCGACGAGCGACGTGGGACCGGCTACCTGGAAAAAGTGGCTAGTAACTTACAGCGCAGCTTCTGAGGTACCCTCGAAGTTGTGCACCGGGGATTGAGAAGCCCCAACCCCAAGCACCATCTGCACCGAAGATCAGCCCCCCACACTCCACGAGTCCTGCGTGGGGCCCTTCAGCATTTTCCTGCTTGCCGCGTCTGTCCGGTTGCTTGCCCGCTGGCTAGTGGCCTCTGTGACGACGCACCCTGAAATCTTCTGCGCTGGTTTGGCTCCTCCAGACTGGCTCCCGCTTCTCTGCAAAGAAGAAGCACCCCAGACCTTCCTGGTCTGCACCAGAAGCAAGTCCTTCGTTCTTCGTGGGTTCCGCTTGCCAAGGCTTGGTGAGTCCTAGTCCAACTTCGACGCCGCCGACAGCAAGAGCCTTCGTGGGACAGCTCGCCTCCTGGTCCTGGTCATCCTCGACGCTTCCTGGTCCTCCTGGCTGCAGCAACAAGCTTCACCTTCACCTGCAAATCTTCACGACATCGCCTGGTTCCTTCCTGGTTCCACGTGGTCACTGGCTAGTGACCTTGACTCTGTCCCTTCTGCTTGCAGGTTTCCTCTCTTCTTGATCCCAGCCTTGGGATCCACCGGACACTCTTCACTGACTGCCTGTCAGCATCTTTCTTCAGGCATCCATAGGAGTCGACGACGAAAACGACGCATCTTCACCCCTATGCACCCGCAGCCTGTGGGCTAGGTAACTTGGGTACTCCGGTGCTCATCAGGATAGTGACTATCCTAGTGTCTAGTTTTCAAGTCTCAACTTCCTACCTACTCCGGAAGTGTCCTAAATCTACCGTTTTCTAAACTGTACTATTGCTATTGACTTTTACGCATTACGCGTGAGTGTCTCCACTCTGCACCCGAATCCCGTGGGCCTCCCACTTCCTAACTAACGCTAGTGTAGTGTAGCCCCAGCGATTCCCTAGGCCTAGGCCTACTCTATTTCCGTGACAGTGGTTCTTATACCACTTACTTAGTATATGGTTTGCGTGGCCCCTAGGGCCTAACTGTATTACTTACCTGTGTGACTTAATGTATGCTTAAATAAGACTGTGTTGTACTTACCTCTAATCTCATAAAGAGTGCTGAGAGTTTGACTAGAATAAATACACTTTATTTTATATATATATATCTGTTGTGGTGTCCTTTCATTTGGTATTCAAGGGATTATATATGGTATCACAGCTGGCTTCACATGCCATTCAGAGTTTAGCCTAAGACTGCTCTTGTCCATGCTAACACTAGGATAGCTGGTCTATAAGGTTGACTTTACAACCAATCACCATAAGGGTATTTGGACTGATATAAGGTGTACACTAGAACTAGTGACATTATACATCAGGCCAACTTCTCACATTGGTGAGCAGCGGTTGGGATCTGAGCTTGCTGTTGTAATACCATTGTAATCTTGGGATACTAAATTGAAAGATCACACAGATATTGTCTAGGTACATATAACATAAGATTATAATACTTAAGTCCTACTGGACTTAGTAGTTGTAGGTTGAAGGGAGTAACACACCCTGACTACAACTACTAGAGAGGTTTAGTAGAAACAACTAGTGTAGGTAGGTGCACACACCACACCCTCACTAGATCATGTCTCTGAGAGGAGATCAAGTAGATGCTCTCTCAGGAGGGTCAGGTCTGCAAAAGACCCCCTCTAGATATGATACCTTAACATTCCAGGAGATGAGACACTTGTGTACCTCCAGAGGAATAAAACAGGGTGCAAACCCTACCCTCCTTCAGTTAAGACAACTCCTAGAGGAGTATGATACTCTTAGGGCATCTCAGGCAGGTACCCTAGGTACAGAGGAGGGTCTACCCACCACAGAGGAGTCAGATGGGGCTTCAGATGGAGAGGTAGACAGCCAGGGCCAAGTAGGAAGACTTAGCCAGGCTAACCTAAGTTTACATGGGAGTTTGCATGGGGTCCCCCCATACAGACCCACAAGTAGGCTTACAGAGAGAAACAGGAGGGACAGATCCCCTTCAAGGGAATCCATCCACTCCCATGTCTCTAGCATCTCTAATGCTTCCTCTCACAGGGGAATGACTTCCCATGAGAGAAAGGAGCATGAAGCCAGAATGAGGGAAGCTAATCTGAGGATTCAGAGGGAAGAACTTGCCCTTGCCAAAGAGAAGCTTGCTCTGGCTAGAGAACAAAAGTTAAGTGGGTTAGAACCCACTGGTGGCAGCAACATTCCTAAAGATAGGGATAGGTCTTATGACCATAGAAACCTAAGCAAGATAGTCCCCCCATATCAGAATGGGGATGACATCCACAAATGGATGACTGCTTTGGAGAGGGCCTGCAAAGTACAGCAGGTACCCCAAAGTCAGTGGGCAGCTATCTTGTGGCTCTCCTTTTCTGACAAAGGCAGAGACAAGCTCCTCACAGTCAGTGATGAGAATGCAAACAATTACAAAGTCCTGAAGAGTGCTCTGATAGATGGGTTTGGCTTAACCACTGAGCAATATAGGTTGTTGTTCAGAGACACCCAGAAGACACAGACACAGGACTGGTCTGATTTTGTGGATTGTGCCACTAAGGCTTTGGAAGGTTGGTTAAATGGCAGCAAGGTGCAGGACTATACAGGTTTGTACAACTTGATTATGAGGGAGCAGATCCTTAGTAATTGTCAGAACCAGCTTCTCCATCAACACCTGGTAGACTCAGATTTGACCTCTCCCCAAGAATTGGGAAAGAGGGCAGATAAATGGGTCAGGACCAGGATTAGACCTAAAAATCAGGGTGGTGACCAAAAGAAAGATACCACCAAGCCTCAAGAGAAGGGTGGGGATAAAGCAAAAGAGAAATCTTCCTCAGGGCCCCAAAACTCCACACAGGGTGGTGGGTCCCAAGCTCCCTCCTCTACCACAGTTAAAAAGCCTTACTGCCATGAGTGTAAAACTCCTGGGCATTGGAAAACTGACAGCAGTTGCCCAAGGGCTAAAAACAAAACTGTTCCTCCAACTACTCCTGTCACACCACCTATTACTGTCAGCAGTAATCCCCCAGGTGGTGGGAGTGCCCCCCAAAATTTGGTTGGGTTTTCTTGGGGAACACAGTGGGATCCTGGCTTAGCCAATTCCCCTACAGCAGCTACTCTTGTCTGTGATGGTGGCATGGGGTTTGCCAACTTCACTGCCTGTCCCAACACATTGGGTAGGTACAGACAGGAGCCCTACATCAATGGTAGAAAAGCTGAGGCCTACAGAGACACTGGAGCTAGCATCACTATGGTGGCCCATAGGCTAGTTCCCTCTGAGCAGCTTTTGCCTGGTTTCTCATACCAGGTAACTAACATTGATGGCAAACAGAACAGTCATCCCATGGCAGAGGTATGTCTCAGCTGGGGAGGGGTCACTGGCCCTAAAAGGGTGGCAGTGTCTCCAACCTTGCCTGTGGACTGCTTACTGGGGAATGACTTAGAACTCTCAGCTTGGGCTGAAGTTGAACAAGACACCCATTCTAAAATGGTAGGCCTTTCACAAAAGGGTAGTGGGGTTGTGCCAGCCACAACCCCTGTCCAAGTAGATTTCCTCCCTGGAAAGGTTGGAAGGGCAGTGGTAGCCACAGCCCAGGCAAAGACAGACTTCCCTGTAGAGATTGGCAGAGCTGTGACAGTCACAGCTCAAACCCAAACTGAGTGCCCCCCTGAAAAGGTTGGCAAGACTGTAATGGTCTCAGCCCATACTCAGACTGACATAGGTGTAGTGAAGCCTGAAACTATGGATCACTCCACACAAACAGAGAGTAGTGGGGAGGAAGAAAAGTCTCCCTCTCCCCAGACACTAGGAAAATGTCAGCCTCCTCAGGGATCTGACCTCACCCCTTGTGAAGGAACTGCCCCAGAGGTAGCCAGGCCTGGCCTGGCAGAGCCTCTGATGTCAGTGGCCCCTTCCAAGGTGGGACCCAGTCTGGTGCAGGTAGCCTGCCTCTCTCTACCCTGCCTCAGTCAGCCCAGGGCTGCAGAGGTCAGGGAGGCCAGTGGACCCCAAGAGGGCCCCTGTCCACAAGAACCCCCCCATCAAAAGAATGAGGATTGCCTGGCTAGCAGCCCTAGCCAGGTGATGAGTAAAAACATTCCTGAGGGATCCCCTTTACAGGTAGTTAGGGACCTCCCCCAGAGGGATTCTGTTGGGCACAGGCAAACCTGGGACCTTAGGGCCCCAAACCTGACCTGTCCCTCCAGTAAGCCCACAAAAGGGACCCAGCCTCCAGCTTTAGGTAGCCAGAGGCTGACCCTGAGAGCACAGTGCAACTCAGTGAAAGAAAGAAAGGCATCCATGGTGGAGGATGATTGGAGGAAGCTGAGGCCTCACTTTGAGGACACTCACTTCAGTACTCCATCTCAACACCAGCCTTTTACTTTGCAAAGACACCCCAAAGGTAGAGATTCCCTATGGTGGAGACCCTATGATACCTTTAGGATGAGGGATTGCTTAGTGGACCATGAGACAGGGGGTAACCATGCCAGTGCTGGTTTTTCCTTATATGGCCACTTAGGCAATAGAGGCTTACCTTGTCAAGGCCAGCCTTATCTCCTTTCGTTTGGGGGGGGGGTTGTGTAGGAAGGTGGATATCTGACAATGGTTACCCCCAACTTTTTGCCTAGTGTCTAGCTGGTTTTTCGACTTAGTTGGCCTGAGATCCTGCCATTCAGGGTCTCAGGCTGTCTGTTCTCTCTTTAAAATGGACTCCATGTACCCTAGGTACATAACCAATTGGTAAGGATCACCTTATTGGACCCTGTACAGTGTACCCTAGGTACCCAGGGCATAGGTGTACCCTAGGCCTCCCAGGGGCTGCAGCATGTATTATGCCACCCCTGGTCTGGCCTTCCAATCAGACACAACTGGCTGATCACTCAGCTGGGGCAAGGTCGTGTAATCACCCCTTGCTTGGATATAGTGTGCCTATATCTACCCTTATATATAGACACATGGGTACCTATCAGTCACTCCTATGGCAGGCCTTAACAATCCTGGAGGCAGAGTGCTTGGTAACATGTGAGATGGTGCTCTAGCATGAGCTGAGCCTGTCTGCAGCTTTCGGAACCATGTCCTTATAGCTGTTCTATGATATAGCCTACCATATACTCTTAAAGTGCCTTATAATCTTAGACGGTTATGGTAACTATGGTTTGGCTTTATCGAAACATGTCGTGTAAGGTGTCTAACACTGTGGAATAATACCCCCATGCCATTTCTGGACATGAGGATATTATCCCCCCCTTCTAGAGGGAAAGACATGTTAAAATCATACTTCACTGTTAGCCTATGACCAAAGCCTCAGCATCACAAAATGGATGTTGCTGCCACGACACAAGTCTGACCTCCTGCAGCTGGGAGTGATCCCAGCCAGGGAGGCCTGGACAATAGGTTTCCTGCTTGGGGAGGTGCTAGCACCTCCCCAGACAGCCTTTAGTGTATTGGGGCAGGGTGGGCTGAAAGGAATGAGACATGCCTGGGGCACACAAGGTGTTCCTTGCATAGTCCAGTTCAAACCGGCGCTGGGGCACTCCAGCCCCAGCTCTGGCGCGAAACTGGACAAAGGGAAGTGGGTGTAACCACCCCCTCCCAGGTCCCACCCATAAGGCGTGACCTAGCAGGTATCCCAGCCCCCCAGATTAGTATAAGAGTGGGAGTTGGGCCTCAAGACTTTAGATTATCCTGAACCTGCAAAACTGAACAGAAACTCTGGACCTTCGACATTCGACGAAAGAAGAAGACTGAAGAATCTCCCTTGTAGCCAAGGAGTGGCTACCCTGTGCAAACAGGCACCATCAAGAGACTACCCTTTGCTTTGCGACCGTTCTACGAGGAACCGACTGCAGAGCCCGACCAGAGCCTTGACTTCCAGACTTCTCCGACCCTCATCCACATCTGCAGCAGAGCTGAGATCCGTGGAGGCAACGAGCGACGTGGGACCGGCTACCTGGAAAAAGTGGCTAGTAACTTACAGCGCAGCTTCTGAGGTACCCTCGAAGTTGTGCACCGGGGATTGAGAAGCCCCAACCCCAAGCACCATCTGCACCGAAGATCAGCCCCCCACACTCCACGAGTCCTGCGTGGGGCCCTTCAGCATTTTCCTGCTTGCCGCGTCTGTCTGGTTGCTTGCCCGCTGGCTAGTGGCCTCTGTGACGACGCACCCTGAAATCTTCTGCGCTGGTTTGGCTCCTCCAGACTGGCTCTCGCTTCTCTGCAAAGAAGAAGCACCCCAGACCTTCCTGGTCTGCACCAGAAGCAAGTCCTTCGTTCTTCGTGGGTTCCGCTTGCCAAGGCTTGGTGAGTCCTAGTCCAACTTCGACGCCGCCGACAGCAAGAGCCTTCGTGGGACAGCTCGCCTCCTGGTCCTGGTCGTCCTCGACGCTTCCTGGTCCTCCTGGCTGCAGCGACAAGCTTCACCTTCACCTGCAAATCTTCACGACATCGCCTGGTTCCTTCCTGGTTCCACGTGGTCACTGGCTAGTGACCTTGACTCTGTCCCTTCTGCTTGCAGGTTTCCTCTCTTCTTGATTCCAGCCTTGGGATCCACCGGACACTCTTCACTGACTGCCTGTCAGCATCTTTCTTCAGGCATCCATAGGAGTCGACGACGAAAACGACGCATCTTCACCCCTATGCACCCGCAGCCTGTGGGCTAGGTAACTTGGGTACTCCGGTGCTCATCAGGATAGTGACTATCCTAGTGTCTAGTTTTCAAGTCTCAACTTCCTAGCTACTCCGGAAGTGTCCTAAATCTACCGTTTTCTAAACTGTACTATTGCTATTGACTTTTACGCGTTACGCGTGAGTGTCTCCACTCTGCACCCGAATCCCGTGGGCCTCCCACTTCCTAACTAACGCTAGTGTAGTGTAGCCCCAGCGATTCCCTAGGCCTAGGCCTACTCTATTTCCGTGACAGTGGTTCTTATACCACTTACTTAGTATATGGTTTGCGTGGCCCCTAGGGCCTAACTGTATTACTTACCTGTGTGACTTAATGTATGCTTAAATAAGACTGTGTTGTACTTACCTCTAATCTCATAAAGAGTGCTGAGGGTTTGACTAGAATAAATACACTTTATTTTATATATATATCTGTTGTGGTGTCCTTTCATTTGGTATTCAAGGGATTATATATGGTATCACAGCTGGCTTCACATGCCATTCAGAGATTAGCCTAAGACTGCTCTTGTCCATGCTACCACTAGGATAGCTGGTCTATAAGGTTGACTTTACAACCAATCACCATAAGGGTATTTGGACTGATATAAGGTGTACACTAGAACTAGTGACATCATACATCAGGCCAACTTCTCACATTGGTGAGCAGCGGTTGGGATCTGAGCTTGCTGTTGTAATACCATTGTAATCTTGGGATACTAAATTGAAAGATCACACAGATATTGTCTAGGTACATATAACATAAGATTATAATACTTAAGTCCTACTGGACTTAGTAGTTGTAGGTTGAAGGGAGTAACACACCCTGACTACAACTACTAGAGAGGTTTAGTAGAAACAACTAGTGTAGGTAGGTGCACACACCACACCCTCACTAGATCATGTCTCTGAGAGGAGATCAAGTAGATGCTCTCTCAGGAGGGTCAGGTCTGCAAAAGACCCCCTCTAGATATGATACCTTAACATTCCAGGAGATGAGACACTTGTGTACCTCCAGAGGAATAAAACAGGGTGCAAACCCTACCCTCCTTCAGTTAAGACAACTCCTAGAGGAGTATGATACTCTTAGGGCATCTCAGGCAGGTACCCTAGGTACAGAGGAGGGTCTACCCACCACAGAGGAGTCAGATGGGGCTTCAGATGGAGAGGTAGACAGCCAGGGCCAAGTAGGAAGACTTAGCCAGGCTAACCTAAGTTTACATGGGAGTTTGCATGGGGTCCCCCCATACAGACCCACAAGTAGGCTTACAGAGAGAAACAGGAGGGACAGATCCCCTTCAAGGGAATCCATCCACTCCCATGTCTCTAGCATCTCTAATGCTTCCTCTCACAGGGGAATGACTTCCCATGAGAGAAAGGAGCATGAAGCCAGAATGAGGGAAGCTAATCTGAGGATTCAGAGGGAAGAACTTGCCCTTGCCAAAGAGAAGCTTGCTCTGGCTAGAGAACAAAAGTTAAGTGGGTTAGAACCCACTGGTGGCAGCAACATCCCTAGAGATAGGGATAGGTCTTATGACCATAGAAACCTAAGCAAGATAGTCCCCCCATATCAGAATGGGGATGACATCCACAAATGGATGACTGCTTTGGAGAGGGCCTGCAAAGTACAGCAGGTACCCCAAAGTCAGTGGGCAGCTATCTTGTGGCTCTCCTTTTCTGACAAAGGCAGAGACAAGCTCCTCACAGTCAGTGATGAGGATGCAAACAATTACAAAGTCCTGAAGAGTGCTCTGATAGATGGGTTTGGCTTAACCACTGAGCAATATAGGTTGTTGTTCAGAGACACCCAGAAGACACAGACACAGGACTGGTCTGATTTTGTGGATTGTGCCACTAAGGCTTTGGAAGGTTGGTTAAATGGCAGCAAGGTGCAGGACTATACAGGATTGTACAACTTGATTATGAGGGAGCAGATCCTTAGTAATTGTCAGAACCAGCTTCTCCATCAACACCTGGTAGACTCAGATTTGACCTCTCCCCAAGAATTGGGAAAGAGGGCAGATAAATGGGTCAGGACCAGGATTAGGCCTAAAAATCAGGGTGGTGACCAAAAGAAAGATACCACCAAGCCTCAAGAGAAGGGTGGGGATAAAGCAAAAGAGAAATCTTCCTCAGGGCCCCAAAACTCCACACAGGGTGGTGGGTCCCAAGCTCCCTCCTCTACCACAGTTAAAAAGCCTTACTGCCATGAGTGTAAAACTCCTGGGCATTGGAAAACTGACAGCAGTTGCCCAAGGGCTAAAAACAAAACTGTTCCTCCAACTACTCCTGTCACACCACCTATTACTGTCAGCAGTAATCCCCCAGGTGGTGGGAGTGCCCCCCAAAATTTGGTTGGGTTTTCTTGGGGAACACAGTGGGATCCTGGCTTAGCCAATTCCCCTACAGCAGCTACTCTTGTCTGTGATGGTGGCATGGGGTTTGCCAACTTCACTGCCTGTCCCAACACATTGGGTAGGTACAGACAGGAGCCCTACATCAATGGTAGAAAAGCTGAGGCCTACAGAGACACTGGAGCTAGCATCACTATGGTGGCCCATAGGCTAGTTCCCTCTGAGCAGCTTTTGCCTGGTTTCTCATACCAGGTAACTAACATTGATGGCAAACAGAACAGTCATCCCATGGCAGAGGTATGTCTCAGCTGGGGAGGGGTCACTGGCCCTAAAAGGGTGGCAGTGTCTCCAACCTTGCCTGTGGACTGCTTACTGGGGAATGACTTAGAACTCTCAGCTTGGGCTGAAGTTGAACAAGACACCCATTCTAAAATGGTAGGCCTTTCACAAAAGGGTAGTGGGGTTGTGCCAGCCACAACCCCTGTCCAAGTAGATTTCCTCCCTGGAAAGGTTGGAAGGGCAGTGGTAGCCACAGCCCAGGCAAAGACAGACTTCCCTGTAGAGATTGGCAGAGCTGTGACAGTCACAGCTCAAACCCAAACTGAGTGCCTCCCTGAAAAGGTTGGCAAGGCTGTAATGGTCTCAGCCCATACTCAGACTGACATAGGTGTAGTGAAGCCTGAAACTATGGATCACTCCACACAAACAGAGAGTAGTGGGGAGGAAGAAAAGTCTCCCTCTCCCCAGACATTAGGAAAAGGTCAGCCTCCTCAGGGATCTGACCTCACCCCTTGTGAAGGAACTGCCCCAGAGGTAGCCAGGCCTGGCCTGGCAGAGCCTCTGATGTCAGTGGCCCCTTCCAAGGTGGGACCCAGTCTGGTGCAGGTAGCCTGCCTCTCTCTACCCTGCCTCAGTCAGCCCAGGGCTGCAGAGGTCAGGGAGGCCAGTGGACCCCAAGAGGGCCCCTGTCCACAAGAACCCCCCCATCAAAAGAATGAGGATTGCCTGGCTAGTAGCCCTAGCCAGGTGATGGGTAAAAACATTCCTGAGGGATCCCCTTTACAGGTAGTTAGGGACCTCCCCCAGAGGGATTCTGTTGGGCACAGGCAAACCTGGGACCTTAGGGCCCCAAACCTGACCTGTCCCTCCAGTAAGCCCACAAAAGGGACCCAGCCTCCAGCTTTAGGTAGCCAGAGGCTGACCCTGAGAGCACAGTGCAACTCAGTTAGAGAAAGAAAGGCATCCATGGTGGAGGATGATTGGAGGAAGCTGAGGCCTCACTTTGAGGACACTCACTTCAGTACTCCATCTCAACACCAGCCTTTTACTTTGCAAAGACACCCCAAAGGTAGAGATTCCCTATGGTGGAGACCCTATGATACCTTTAGGATAAGGGATTGCTTAGTGGACCATGAGACAGGGGGTAACCATGCCAGTGCTGGTTCTTCCTTATATGGCCACTTAGGCAATAGAGGCTTACCTTGTCAAGGCCAGCCTTATCTCCTTTCGTTTGGGGGGGGGGGGTTGTGTAGGAAGGTGGATATCTGACTATGGTTACCCCCAACTTTTTGCCTAGTGTCTAGCTGGTTTTTCGACTTAGTTGGCCTGAGATCCTGCCATTCAGGGTCTCAGGCTGTCTGCTCTCTCTTTAAAATGGACTCCATGTACCCTAGGTACATAACCAATTGGTAAGGATCACCTTATTGGACCCTGTACAGTGTACCCTAGGTACCCAGGGCATAGGTGTACCCTAGGCCTCCCAGGGGCTGCAGCATGTATTATGCCACCCCTGGTCTGGCCTTCCAATCAGACACAACTGGCTGATCACTCAGCTGGGGCAAGGTCGTGTAATCACCCCTTGCTTGGATATAGTGTGCCTATATCTACCCTCATATATAGACACATGGGTACCTATCAGTCACTCCTATGGCAGGCCTTAACAATCCTGGAGGCAGAGTGCTTGGTAACATGTGAGATGGTGCTCTAGCATGAGCTGAGCCTGTCTGCAGCTTTCGGAACCATGTCCTTATAGCTGTTCTATGATATAGCCTACCATATACTCTTAAAGTGCCTTATAATCTTAGACGGTTATGGTAACTATGGTTTGGCTTTATCGAAACATGTCGTGTAAGGTGTCTAACACTGTGGAATAATACCCCCATGCCATTTCTGGACATGAGGATATTATCCCCCCCTTCTAGAGGGAAAGACATGTTAAAATCATACTTCACTGTTAGCCTCTGACCAAAGCCTCAGCATCACAAAATGGATGCTGCTGCCACGACACAAGTCTGACCTCCTGCAGCTGGGAGTGATCCCAGCCAGGGAGGCCTGGACAATAGGTTTCCTGCTTGGGGAGGTGCTAGCACCTCCCCAGACAGCCTTTAGTGTATTGGGGCAGGGTGGGCTGAAAGGAATGAGACATGCCTGGGGCACACAAGGTGTTCCTTGCATAGTCCAGTTCAAACCGGCGCTGGGGCACTCCAGCCCCAGCTCTGGCGCGAAACTGGACAAAGGGAAGTGGGTGTAACCACCCCCTCCCAGGTCCCACCCATAAGGCGTGACCTAGCAGGTATCCCAGCCCCCCAGATTAGTATAAGAGTGGGAGTTGGGCCTCAAGACTTTAGATTATCCTGAACCTGCAAAACTGAACAGAAACTCTGGACCTTCGACATTCGACGAAAGAAGAAGACTGAAGAATCTCCCTTGTAGCCAAGGAGTGGCTACCCTGTGCAAACAGGCACCATCAAGAGACTACCCTTTGCTTTGCGACCGTTCTACGAGGAACCGACTGCAGAGCCCGACCAGAGCCTTGACTTCCAGACTTCTCCGACCCTCATCCACATCTGCAGCAGAGCTGAGATCCGTGGAGGCGACGAGCGACGTGGGACCGGCTACCTGGAAAAAGTGGCTAGTAACTTACAGCGCAGCTTCTGAGGTACCCTCGAAGTTGTGCACCGGGGATTGAGAAGCCCCAACCCCAAGCACCATCTGCACCGAAGATCAGCCCCCCACACTCCACGAGTCCTGCGTGGGGCCCTTCAGCATTTTCCTGCTTGCCGCGTCTGTCCGGTTGCTTGCCCGCTGGCTAGTGGCCTCTGTGATGACGCACCCTGAAATCTTCTGCGCTGGTTTGGCTCCTCCAGACTGGCTCCCGCTTCTCTGCAAAGAAGAAGCACCCCAGACCTTCCTGGTCTGCACCAGAAGCAAGTCCTTCGTTCTTCGTGGGTTCCGCTTGCCAAGGCTTGGTGAGTCCTAGTCCAACTTCGACGCCACCGACAGCAAGAGCCTTCGTGGGACAGCTCGCCTCCTGGTCCTGGTCGTCCTCGACGCTTCCTGGTCCTCCTGGCTGCAGCGACAAGCTTCACCTTCACCTGCAAATCTTCACGACATCGCCTGGTTCCTTCCTGGTTCCACGTGGTCACTGGCTAGTGACCTTGACTCTGTCCCTTCTGCTTGCAGGTTTCCTCTCTTCTTGATCCCAGCCTTGGCATCCACCGGACACTCTTCACTGACTGCCTGTCAGCATCTTTCTTCAGGCATCCATAGGAGTCGACGACGAAAACGACGCATCTTCACCCCTATGCACCCGCAGCCTGTGGGCTAGGTAACTTGGGTACTCCGGTGCTCATCAGGATAGTGACTATCCTAGTGTCTAGTTTTCAAGTCTCAACTTCCTAGCTACTCCAGAAGTGTCCTAAATCTACCGTTTTCTAAACTGTACTATTGCTATTGACTTTTACGCATTACGCGTGAGTGTCTCCACTCTGCACCCGAATCCCGTGGGCCTCGCACTTCATACCTAACGCTAGTGTAGTGTAGCCCCAGCGATTCCCTAGGCCTAGGCCTACTCTATTTCCGTGACAGTGGTTCTTATACCACTTACTTAGTATATGGTTTGCGTGGCCCCTAGGGCCTAACTGTATTACTTACCTGTGTGACTTAATGTATGCTTAAATAAGACTGTGTTGTACTTACCTCTAATCTCATAAAGAGTGCTGAGGGTTTGACTAGAATAAATACACTTTATTTTATATATATATCTGTTGTGGTGTCCTTTCATTTGGTATTCAAGGGATTATATATGGTATCACAGGTGGCTTCACATGCCATTCAGAGTTTAGCCTAAGACTGCTCTTGTCCATGCTACCACTAGGATAGCTGGTCTATAAGGTTGACTTTACAACCAATCACCATAAGGGTATTTGGACTGATATAAGGTGTACACTAGAACTAGTGACATAATACATCAGGCCAACTTCTCACATCCATCAATTCACCTTTTGATGAATATCAAATCATTGTACCTTAAATGATTTTGAAATTTATCACACTAAATTTCACATGTTACATTTGTTTTAAAAAAACAACACATCATTAGTTGAGTCAAATATATATTTTTCTCTACCTAAAATATTACTACTCATCTTTAGTACACAGGTGTCTAAAAGAAAACCCTACTAAATTAGTATGTTGTTTATCACTGGTTATTACAAAAGCTGAGCATATAACAATGTTACCTCTATTTCTAAGGCCACACAAATTTGGTCTGTAAGCAGATCATATATGGCCAAGCTCAAATGTTGTTGTGCAGATTTCTGTAAGTAGCTTCTTGGAACAGTTTGCCAGTTCTCATTTATTGTTTCAGCAAATTTTGGCTCCGTGTCACCTGCTTGCCTTCAGGGTGGCTCAAACAGTGTGGCATCCTTTACTTTTTCCATGCATTTTGACCACTCAGGTGCTGAAAAACTCTGACAGAGCACCATCAATTCCTTGCACTTTTCCAATCCAAGCCTTTCACTTTTATTTTCACTTTGATCAGATTCAGATGTTTCAGCTATGGGTGCAAATGATTTTTCAAGGGACCACTGTAAACTTTGTGGTTTCCCTTTCAGCCAGCTTTTTCCTACCTCCACTCGTAGGCCCACAGCACTAATTTCTTCTTCAGAGGCTGCATCTGACTCTTTCACCCTTTGGATACTGCTTTCATCTGAGTCAGTTTCCACTTTTTGCTTTTCCAGTGCCAACTCAGTTTTCTCTAGTGCTGCTTTAAACTCTGTGTGTTCCCTTACAGCTTGACTGACCCTCTTCTATGGACTTTTGACCACTGCTGGCATTTTTTCTTGAAGAGGAGCTGTTTTATCAGGGGGACACAGGACCGTACGTGTGTGAGAGGCAAGCACCCAATTTGGAAGGGCACCACATTTCACAACATTCTTTGCCAGGATCATTTGGAACAGGCCTTTCCATTTCACCGCATCTCTCAGATCAAAGTTTTGGCACCATTCATTATGTAGATCTTGTGTAGCAGCTGCAATCTGGTGAGAAACTGCACGCTCCACATCACTCAGACCTTCACGGCAATGGCTAGTCTTTTCATTAGTCGTTTTCACAAGTGTATTTGTATGTAAATACTCAAGCAACTTTGGTGATGCTGAAACACAGTCTTTTGCAAAGTGTAACTCTGTGCTGCCTTTGTGTTGCTTTATTATGCTTGACACTTCAGGCAGATAGCTACAATCCACTCCTTGTCCAGTCTGTGGTTCTGCACTCATCATCTTTGAGACCTCATTATGATCTGATTTCAGAGAAACTGGCAATCTATACCTGGGCATCAGCTTTTGCAATAAAACATTTGAGACTAACAGGATACAATATTGTGCAACTGAATTAGCATTTCTCTTTCCCAGTAAAACAGTGACGCTCAATTGAGAAATTATATTGCATGTTATGATAAGGGCAATCAATCTCGAATTTTGGGCTGAGGTAACTGCTGACAGCCATGAAACTTTGACAACATAATGTATAGGAAGCACAGCATGTGCTGCTCTTAATGTGTCATTGTTACCTTTCAAATATGGGCCATCTACAAAATGGTTGGGCTGAATCAGACGTTCATCATTAAAGTCTAACTTTGGTTTCAGGCAGAAATTCAGGACATTTAAACATTTAGGTTCAATTTGATCACAAACAATTTCATTTGCTGGCAGTAAGCTAAATACATTTGAATTTAGACATTTCTTGGTCACAGTATTTTCCCAAAATAACTCCACAAAGGAAGCAACCATTACAATAATTGGAAATGCCATTATTATGAACTCACTCTTTTTATGACTGACACCTACCACAGCTACTAAATTAAGGCAGCTGGGCATTTCTGTGACGTCGGGGTCAAGGGTCATTGGGAAATCTGCCACAGACCTTTGAACGCTTTCATGTTTTTGAACAGGCACTGAGAGAGCGCAGCCCTCCCTCTCACTGCACATCCGTGTATTTTCTTTTAAATAAACTTGCATTCCTAGTGCCGGGGCGCGACACCTTTTCTCTTTCAACTCTAGGAATATTTTTGTGCAATTGTTGTCCAATGGAAGCGGATCAGACACATCCTTGTGTGTCAGCCTCAGTAAAGGCTTAGCCACTAGGGAAAGGTTTAGTAACCACTCACTACAGCATCTAACCATTCCCAAAAACTTCCTGACTTCTTTCTGAATTTGAGGTGGATTCATCTGGTAAATTATTTCCACTCTCTGTGGTGACACCTTTCTACCTCCCTTTCCAATTATGTGTCCCAGACATTCATTTTCTTTCTGACAGTACTCCTCACTAGCTTTCATGCAATGGCACTGTGACATGAACTTGGCAAAAATCAATAACGGTAAGCCATTCTTCAGCACATGGAATGTGACAAAATATATTGGCTGGATTCGGTACCACAGGACAACATGGAAAAATTATGCTATAAATCTCCTGCTCTAATCTGTTCTTTTCATTTAGTTTCTGCGAACCTGTGATCAGAAAGTTACATAAACTTCCAATCAATTCCATCAAAAATCCTTTTATTGGTAACATTCCTGCAACTGACGCTGTTCTTGAATACATGTCATCTAATTCTAATTTGAATGAGACATGCTCTGCACATTTTATTAATCTGACATTTTTCTCTGTGAACTCTCTTATTTCTGTGTTTATTGTTGCTTTCAAATCAGAAGGTAATTTTTCAGCTGTCTTTTCTGAAAACAATGCTACAGCTGTCTCTTGTTGGGCCATTTTAAAATGTACACCCTCATCAAGAATCTGAAAATTAACATTATCTGGTGTATAGTAATCTGTGCTGTTTAATTTGCAAAACAATTGTTTTTCTGTCAGTCCTTGTTTCTAATAATTCACATTTGCTCTGCACAACTTATTTAAATTAATGTTAGCATTTTCCATATTCTGTGGGACCATTTGGGCTTGAAAAATTTCTGCCATTGGTACCTGTTTCTGAACTGGCATTTGCATTTGCTGAGCTGGCACCTCTTGCACCTGCATTTCTCTCTGTTTTTGCACATTTCCTATTCCTGCATCACGTTTACATTTAAATTTCTTCTTCCAGTGCTAAATCTGTCACAAAGATGGCAAAAGGACACTTTTTCCAGCAGTACAACAGCCATACCTGAATTTGCACAAACCAAACCATCTTTATTTCCATCCTGTGGAACACCAAATCTTCCTTGAGCACTTTTTACCACTGCTTGTGAAACATCACCCTGTACCACAATTTTATTCTCTGCAAACAGCTTATTCTGAAAACGTTTCTGTGCAAACCTTCTCTGTACCATCATAGGTGTTTCTTCAAACTCTTTTGGCTTCATTCCCTGTCCAGCACAATAGTAACCTTCATCCTTCAGATGCCATTCTATCAGCTTTTGCTGTATGTGCACACTGATCTGATCAGAAAATATTAAACCAATAACCAACTGAGTCGCAAAGAATCTTATGCTAGTGGCATCAGGACATACTCTACCACTGTTTTGCTGAATCATTAAACACACACTTTCACAAAACTCATGAACCAATTTTAGCTCCCGTTTTGTTCTTTTAATCTGTACCCAATTAACATATTTACCTGGCACTCTGCCCTTCAGAAAAGTAATCACTGCTTCATTTTTCTCAACAACAAGAGAAAATAATGGTGCATTCATGCAAACATTTTTCACTGTCTCCTCACCTGGCCTTTGCATCGCAACTTTAGATTCAAACCATAATTCAGTTTGCATGGCAGTGTCAAAAATCATTTCCAAATTAATACACAACTCCTTTAAAATTTCGATAAATCCATCAACTTGTGGGTACCACAGCATAAGTTTGTCTCTCAATTTCGGGAATGTGTTCAGAAATTCTGCAAGTTCACTTTTGTTCCGTGGCACATGAACATGCACTTCTCCCACCATTTCTCTCAATGAGCAAGCAAAAGCTTCTCCCTCATTCTGATTATTATTTTCCTCAACTAAATCTGGTGGTTTCTTTTTTTTATCCAGTTTCCTTGCTATGTCTGGTGGTTTCTTTTTCTTCTCATGTTTTCTTGTGCACTTGTCTCCTAATTTCTCAAACCCATTGCATTTAAAATATATTTTGTTTTTGCAATGTGCAATTGCATTTCTGAAGAACATATTGTCTCATTTTCCTCTTCATTTATGTGTACCCTGAAGCTTTTCTGAAATGGAAAACTTCCTGAAACATTAATTTCATATTTTTGAGCCAAATCGGTCACTCTACCATGTGTAGTTACTGCACATGTATTTGTTTCTTTACTCAGGGAAATTAATTATTTTTCTTGACACTGGTTCACATTTTCATGATTTATATATCAAGGACTGTTAATTTCTTCATGCTCAAATGTTGAATTTAAAACACTAAGCTGTTTCTCTTTTTCGGGGTCTGGGTTAATTTGTGCCCCCATGCTTTCTATCTTTTTAATTACTGCTGCTTCCTCAAATAGGTTTGAAAAACCCCATCTTCAAATATATTCATTTTATCCTGGGCCGTGGGTGCTGTAAACACCATTGTTTCCCCATCTTTCAATGCTTGGACTGTCTGGGGTATTTTCTGTTCAATAATCTGTGCATTCTGAGTTTCTGAAATAAACCCTGGCATATTTACTCCTTCTACAACTCTTTGAACCTTTTGAGTAGGGACCATATTAATTAGGACAGTCATAATTTGTCTAGGCACTATCTGTACATCTGCAGCTTGTAGATTTTTCACTGAATCAGTCACATTTAAAGCTGTAACACCTGGAGGTATCACTGTCAGTGCTGAATCAACAGGTAGTGGGTCAATCAGAAATGTCTGCACATTTCTTTCATTCTGTATTTCTCTCTTTTCAACAGAAGCAGTAGCCACTGTAGTACTTACTGGTACACTATTTTCAGTATTTTTAATGGGAACCACATAAAGTGGCGGACACTCAGTTAACAATGCATCCATTATTTCATCCCCTGAATCATTATTTATTTGAAGCTTTTTATCATCATTAATTCCCTTCTCCTGCATCTGGAGCTTTACCTTTTTATCCTCACTTGCTTTGTCTCTTGCTGCTTTTTCCCACATGCTTAAGGCCTCAAATTGTGCAGCTCTAGATGGTGTCTTTCTTTCACATAACACTTCCCTTAATTTGTCAATAACTTGCAATTCAAAAGTACCATCTTTTGGAAACCTCAAAGGACCCTCTTTTTCAGTAATCTTGCACCATTGGTGAACCCACATACATGAATTTTGTCCCAAATTGGTAGACATAAAATGCACAGGTGTTCCTTCAGGAGCATCACCAACAAAAAATGAATTTTTCACTTTACCTCCAAACAGCTTCTTTAAACCTTTAAACAATTCCATTTCTGCAATATTTTAATGCAATTTACTTTCTCCAATCCTGCCACAATTGACAGTTTCAGTCTGTTTAACTCGTGCTACAGACCCCTTCTTTTTAAACAGGGCTCACTTCACACCCACTGTCTCGTCCAGTGCCAGCGTGGCCCTTTGGGAAGTCAGTTTTCCTCCTGCTACTAGCCCTCCCTTTACAAAATCTTACGACAATCGTTTTCTTACGTTCTCTTTTACTCAAAATCTGTTAGTAACAACATAAAAACACCACCATTGTCCGCTTCGCTAACCAAAGAATAGCAATAGACCTTTCTCACGAGAATTCCGCCTTTCCCAAGAGCAGTGCTTACGTCTGCCCTACTACGGAATTGTTACTTCCGTTGATAAAGTAGCACATCCCTCTACTTCACCCTTCTATCAAGCATCAATTAACTGTTTCTCCAGAATTAAGACACATAGTTGGAAACGCAATGCTCCTGAGAAATAAAACCAGAGTTTCGCAATTAACCGAAATGCCTTTTCATTCACGCACTTTCACACAAGAAAATGTAGTACATTCACACAGAATCCTGTCTTTCCCGAGAACAGCGAACAGTCTGTCCTACTACAGAATTATGACATACGTTAACAAAGCAGCGCTTACCTCTACTTTGTCCTTCTAGCAAGCTCAGAGAATACCTATTACCTTTCCAGTGATAAACGTTATCGGAATGCTAGTTGGATCCCTGGTACCTAAGACCAGAATTTCACAGATAACTTTTGCTATCATACACACTTCTCTCACACAGAAAATGTCTCTAATGGCAACACACGGCGATGTCACCGAATCGAACCCAAACAATGCGATGCGCAACTTCAATTGTTACACGTTTTCCCTGTGTACATACAGGGCAACAACAATTCCGTCTTTCCCGAGAGCAGCGCTTCCCTCTGCCCTACTACGGAACTGTTTACCGACTTCCTACATCCCAGAAGCCGTGCAAACAACATATAACTCAACCCGACTCACATAGAATGTTAGTACATAAACCAATAATCAATAAATCTGTCCTATGGAATTACCAATTCAATCAATAAAACAAAATAAAAAACATCAAGTCAAAATGAGCAAACTTTCATCCGCAGCCAAAACCCTTACTATTTTTCAACACCTCAAAAACATACCTCAAAGATATACCTCAAAAATATACCTGCAGGCACATTAACATTTCAGAACCCTATTAATACTCACACCACTCCAGCAATCTCCTTCTTGTATCACCTTTCCAGTACTGCTTTGCCAGTCTTCAGGTTCTGAGCACAGGAATCAGGACTTTATCTAACTTGGGCAATTATTTCCTAGCGCCAGGCATTAAACTATTTATGCTCCTTTTGGTGAAGGCACTAACCTTAACTCTGCTACCAAAAACTGATCCCGCAGTAATTACCTGGTAATTTCCCTATTCAAAACCACATCACCTAGGGTTTACCGCTGTAAAGGGTGAAAAATTATGGATCTTTTGATGACCGTATTTCACCAAACAGGAGACTTTTCATATATATAAAAATTAAATGCAAACAATATTAGAGGCAATAATGAGAGTGGTGAGTTATTTTAAACGGTTTTATTTAAGTCAAAAATTAAGGTTCTCTGACTCTTTATTCATTAGTCAAATATTAATCAGGTTACAGAATTGAAAAATAGGAAAAATAGCATTAATACAGAACATATTACAGTCTGCATATAAGCATCACATATAGGAAGGGAAATGTGTCGCAAATTGTCAGTCAAAACTCTTAAAGAGTTTCTAAGAAAAAGAGTAAGTCTTACAAGGTTTATCAATAATTAATAATGGCAAAAATATCCCATGAAGAGAAATAAATGCAGTTTAGCACCTAAAATCTAAATCTGTCCTGATCATTACAGCTTTTTCCCTCTGCTTCGCTGTGCTAGTCAGTGTCTCAAGCTGCACCATAGCCCTCACAGAATGCAGCCCCTCCCTTTCTCTGTGTCCAGCACAGAAACTGGGCCTGGAGAGAGACGAAAAGCAAGGCAAAAAGGAGGCACTCCTCCCACTTGTAAGCCATATTTCTAGGAAAAGTTCACGTGCTCAGTCCTAATAGCTGGTCCAATCAGAAATTCAAGACATATCATCTCCCCATGGGCTGACTGGATACGTCATTAATCAGGCTTGTTCCTGTTCAAATTTCAATCTTGTGATTTATTGAAAAAGTGTGTTCTTCTCTCCACGTTTAAACAGGCTACAAAAATATTCAACATTTTGAAGGTCGGAGGAAGCTCAGAGCCCGTTCATTGAAAGTTGCTAGGGAAAAAGTAGCACATTCCAAACTGTTTCAGTTTTAGTCCACTAAGGCAAACTAAAATCACGTGGTTTTCTACACTGTGAAACACAATTCAGCACATTTCGACTCTTGCAAAAATACATGATGCCATTTTGAAAGTACAAATACATTTTCTAAATTAATGTGCATTCTATAGTGAGATTACATATGGATTAATCACATATAAGCATGGCTCTTCAATTAATTAAGCATGTTTTCACATAAAAACACCTCCAAACTGAAGCCCTATGTTTTCAATCTTGCTTTTCCACAATCTGCGTGCCATTATAAAAATCATGTCTGCTGCTTTTTTGTCATATAATAATGCATACATTTTATAGGTGAAAATTAAGCTCCATCCATTTTGTGATGCCAGGCTCTTTCAGATTTCTACCATGTTTCCACAGTCTATCCCTCTAGAAGGGTGGGATCATACTCCCACGCCAGTAACTGGTGTGGGGGTATGATTCCAAGGCATTTGACACCAAACACAACATGTTTTGATGCAGCCATCCCAAAGATAGCATTCACCGCTAGGTTATAATGCACTTAAGAGTATATGGTTTAACCGCATTCACAAAAAGCCACAGAAAATAGACTCTGCCAGCTGCAGAGGGGCCCTGCTTATGCAGAGGCACCCCCTCACATTGTAAACCAATCACCCTGCCCTCAAGATTGACAGGGCCTGCCTTAGGGGTGACTGATAGGTTTCTATGTGTGTGTAAGGTGAGATATAGGGAACCTATACCTCAGTGAGGAGAGCTAACACTACCTCACCCAGACTGCAGTAGCAGGCCTGTGGTGTCAGATTTAGTCTGCTTCCCAGGGGTGGCACAATACACGCCTCAGCCCCTGGTAGGCCTGTGAAGTACCTATGCCCTTGGTACCTAAGGTACCATATACTAGGGGCTCATAAGGTACCACAGTATTCAATCACTAGTGCATCTAATATGCACTCCAAGTTGTTTAGAGAGAACAGAGAGACTGGGGCCCTGATTAGCAGGAACCCAGCCAGACTATAGTCAGAAACCAGTGTTAACATCAGGAAAAAAGTGGGGGCAACATAAGTGCAGATCCTACTCTCCTACAGAGCCCTACTTCAAATCTTTTACAGAGTGGATTTCCCTAAGGAAATGGTATCAGACAGATGTGCAAACTTCATGTCTAGTTACTTAACAGCAATGTGGAAGGAGTGTGGAGTAAATTATACATTTTCCACCCCATATCACCCACAATGCAATGGGTTAGTTGAAAGGTTCAACACAACCCTCATGGGCATGATCAAAGGTCTCCCAGAAAAGCTTGGGCACAGATGGGACATACTTTTGCCCTGCCTTCTCTTTGCCGACAGAGAGGTTCCACAGAAGGGGGTTGGTTACAGCCCATTTGAACTTCTGTTTGGACATCCAGTTAGGGGTCCATTGTGTCTAGTGAAGGAGGGATGGGAGTTACCTCTCAAACCCCCTAAACATGATATTGTGGACTATGTACTTGGTCTCCGTTCCCGGATGGCTGAGTACATGAAGAAGGCAACTAAAAACCTTGAGGCTAGCCAGGAATTGCAAAAGGCCTGGCATGACCAAAAGGCTGTACTGACTGTTTACCAGCCTGGGCAGAAAGTATAGGTGTTTGAGCCTTTGGCCCCAGCAGCCCTCCAAGACAAGTGGAGTGGCCCCTATACAATACTTGAGCAGAAGAGAGCGGTTACCTACCTGGTGGACCTTGGAACTGCCAGGAGCCCCCGTAGGGTGCTCCATGTAAACAGGCTCAAGCCATATGTGGACAGGGCAGACATGGGCTTGCTCATGGCAACTGATGAGGGACAGGAGGAAGAGAGTGACCCACTCCTGAGGTAATTCAGTTTTCCGATTTCATTCGTATTCAGCCACCATTTTGTGTCCCGCCACCATTTTGTGTTGCCCTCACTCAGGCAGCACGGCGAACAAAGTCTTTTTGCCTTTCCCACTGCGACGTGTCGAAAAACCTCCTGCCTCTGTTTATGTAACTGGTGTCAGGGTCTGGCCGACTCCACTAATCCTCGTCTGGTTTGACTGATCCCTGTCTCAACTATCTGTTGGTTCGCACCATTCTTTTCTGACTTTATCTTATCCTCTGGCCTTCGCTATTCTTTACTCGTATTCTCTCATTTCACCACTGTCCTCTGAGGCATACAAATGTGTCCTGCCACCTGCAAGTCGAATTATAAACACTACCACTGATTAACTTGAGGGGAAGGGTGACAAACACAGTTGGAAGAGAGACTTAGTTGAGTTACTTAATATCATGTTTTCACATTCTTCTCATTGGTTAACCCTGTATACATTGGGAGTGTTCTTGGTGAATATGTGTGTTATAAAAGATTGTGCGCCACGAAGTAAAGTGTCAGTCTCTTAAGAACATACAGAGTGTACTTCTGGGACCACTGTACTTAGCTGCAGCTAATAAACCTGATCTTCTACTGAGGAAATATGAATTTTGTGATCAGTTATGTCCCCTATCGTAGACCCCAACGGCTCCATGTGCATGCTATAAGTACATGTATGTTCCCTCCTGCTCCAGTTTTGAACACGCAAGTATATGTGCGTCCACCGTCAACATGTCCTCTTTCAGATCCACCATGAATGGGTCAGATATTCCTTTTCTAAGTATGAAAGGCCACCGACTTTATGTGGTTCACTTTCCACATTTTACAGATTCAGGCGAGTAGGCCCGAATTCTGTCATCAAGCCTTTTCCTGCCTTCTGCCTCTGAAAGCTCCAGTCTGAGCCTGCATCTGTGACCATGAACTTTGTCTTACTCCCTGCGCGGCTAACGGTGCCTGATCCAGCCCGTTGCCTGCCAAAAACTATATTTCACCTTCAAGATTATCTCCTCCGCCCCTCATCCGATGCATTCCTGTCTAGCTGTTTAGGTAAACATTCCTCCAGCTACCGTGCAAAGGGCCAGGCCTCGCTGTCCTCATGCAAGTAATTCATAGCCCTGTTACCATGGAATATTCCTACCCCCTCGCATTTAGTGTAGACACTTAGACGCTTGTACACGCACTAACAGTCAGTATAGTCAGTATAGAATAAGATTCTATCCTAAGAGACCTCTCTTTTTGGATAACACAGTTCTTTAAACATAGGATATTAGATATGATTTGGGATTAGGTTGACATAACCCCAGACTTCTGTCTCCACATGTAGAGCTAAATGTCAAGTCCCCTTCTCCCTCTAGTTGCACGTCAATCACACGTCATGCGGCTGCGCACGCATCTCTGCCAAAATATTTCTGCTGACATTGCAGGATTCTCTTATGGATCCACCCACTTGTGACATCATGTATAATGACGTTTTCTAGTTACGCCTATTCTAGTTACGCATGCATATTTTATTTTGTCTTATCAGTTGATACGCCTACTGCATTTGTTTTACTGTAATGCCTTTTCTATAAAAATGATTACCTGTCAATAATATATGCCCTTCCTTCCTGAACTTTCGTGGTGATGGAATAGAATGCCTACAATTCGAATTGTATTCCTTTGTATAGGAATAAAGCCCTTTTAAAACCTCTAATACCACGGATTCTGCCTCTCATTTTACTGAGTTGTTCTTAATAGACTTTACCGCATAAAAAATAGTACCGGTAACGAAATATTTACCACATAAATTGGCGCCCGAATAGGGACACTTTCTCATCTCACGCGCCGGCGGTGCGTTGCAGGCCCGGTCTCCTGCCACAGCTGAACGGACAAAAACGCGTACCCGCAGGATTTCCTGTATCTCCCTCCGGCCAAGCGGGGACGACTGAGGCTGCGATCAACACCCAGACGAGGCGGTGAGAAGTGCGAAGTATCCCGACCAGAGCCTAGCTGAGAGAGCAAGATCCGAGGTATACAGAGACCCACCAGGTTCCGAAGTTCCGAGTCCAGTCGAGTCGAGTCCAGTCCGGTCCAGTTTCAGTTCCGTTCCGAGGCCTTCCGTTCCGAGCTACCCGGTGAGTACCATTACCGGGGAGGCATTTAACGTGCACATAGTCTGTGCCGGTCAAGACGGGTTTGGGTACACAAATCCGGTCTGCACTGTTTTAGCAGTGTATCTGTACTGTTTAGCAGTATATATAGTATGTTTTGCATATAAATTAATATAAATAAGTATTATCTAGTGTCAGTATTATGTCAGTAACTAGTTTTCTATTAGTTATCATTGTTCGTAAAACTGTTAAGTGTTAAATGTTTTGAAATACGTTCTATATACTGTGGTGTGAATGACTGTTCATTATTGTGTTTTTTTTGTATAAAGTGTGTTCTAGTAATAAGGTCTAAAAATGCCGCTCTTTTCGAAACTAAGACAGATCAAAACTAGAAAAGGTGTACTCGAAGAAGCTGTTCCCATCCCACCTAGGGACACTCCAGGGTACTTTATGTATCATAAGCATGGCCTAGATGCCGTATTATTTCTTGATTTATGGGTGGACTACACCAAAGAATTACCAGAGAGTCAGAGATGGCCCGCAGCGGGGACCTGGGATGCAGATTGCATCATGAGAGTAGAAGAAGAATTATGGAAAAAGAAAGCCAGACAGTCACAGAAAGATGCCATTGAATTATGGCGTAAAGAATCATATAGACGTACAGAAAAAGCACTCAGACAGGAAGAGAAAGGTAGAGAGAATTCAAATAAAACCCGAGAAAATCTATTACTTGAGGAAGGTACCCGAGTAAAATCAGAACAAGTAGACAGACAAAGAAACGCCCTTATGAATTGTATGTATCCACTTCTGGCCGAAGGGTTACCTAAGGCTACTCCGGAAATACCAAAAGACTTGCCACCTCCATTGTTTCCGATAAAAGCACATCCCAAGGGGCATCCCAGAACCGCAGAAGATGTTTTCCTTTCCTCTTATTTAGATGACGCAGCTCCCGAGTATGCAAATACCGCACCACATAGACCGCTTACCGATGATGCTCATCGCCAAGATTCTCCGTCTGTACCTCCACAATAACAAGCTCCGACACACATTCCGACAAACACATCTGTTTCTACAGCTTTTCCCGCAACGACGGTTGCTGTCTCACCTTCAACAAATCCTTTCACGTCCAGCACCCCAGACGGTGCTACAGGAGGTACGACAGACATTTTTTCTACGCCACCCAGAGGAAATAAATTTTCCCTTAGAGAATTAGCACACCAACGTACGCCCAAACTAGCAACTCCCGACATGCTTAAGGAACTTCTAGTAGATTGTAGATATGATCCTGTGCCCGGTAAACGGGACGAAATGCTGCTGTCATCATTACGTATTCGACGAGCTGCAATATATTTAACGAAGCTACCAGGAATGGCTACACATTTAGAAAATATATATCACTTTGTCCAGTCAGGACGAGGTCCTGAAAGTATTAGCAGAGCCATGGAGTACCAGAAAGCGGAGGTACAGGGACAACTGTTACGTTTCCTCATAAACTGTGTAATCAGAAATCAAGACCGGCCTGGGGTAAATCCGGAAGAAATGCAAAAACTTGTCACTTGGGGCCAGAATATATCAGAAGGGAGACATGATAAACAGTTATGTATAGTAGCTATGTACCGAAAGATCCGCAAAGAAGTAGAACGAATGCACGAAGAAAGATTAGAGGTAGACGCCACTGACCTAAACAGAGAGGAGGGGGAGCAAGAATCAGACCAAGTAGATACAATAGCTTATGTAGGTAGAGGAAGATCCCATAATAATACCAGAGGTTTTAACGACCCAATACGTCCAATACGTCCAGAATGTAATAGACATCTTCCAAACCCTATGCTAAATACAAAATCCCCTGAACACTTATTCCAAGCCGCTGATAAATTACTCCGAGATCGAAGGGGATACCACGTGCTTGATTCCATGGACGAACAAGAATTAGCCAGGTCAGCAGTACAATGGGCTGACAGTCCCGGCGAATACAATGATGATGTACTTGCACACACGTTTCTGAATCTAGACCCATATGAACAGCGTTTAGCTAGTATATACATGATTCAACACCTCCTTATATTATATAAAAGCCAACACTCCGATCCAGGACCCTTACCTGACATATTGACAGAACTACTCACGAATATATGGAGAGGGTCAGGTACTGATTTGATTAAGGAAATTCTAGAATCCCGAAACCAATATTTAAATTTCGTATGCCCAGAACACGTTCCAGTTCCCATCATGGGAAGAAAAATGTATCACATAGATAGACAGAATCCGTTACGCGAAGTACACCCAATTAGAGGTGCCGGTGATAATTTTACACGCGTGTTTGTGTACACGCCTATAACCAAACTGGAATTATTAGAAATGAAGAAAGTAGTACCCAGCCATGACAAGGACCCAGCAGGTTTCCACCGTGAGATAAAAGACATGTTACTCATGGGAGAGTATACCTACCCCGATATTATGAAAATATTGAAAGTCCTATTACCCGCCGGTGTTTATGAGAAACTCAAAGAAAAAGAATGGGAGGTGGGAGACCAAAAGATAGATTGGACAGCATTAGAAAACGAAGAAAAGGCCCGAGCTGCAGGAGCAGGGCTTGGGGAAAAGACTACAGCACTAGCAGGATTACTAATACAGGTACTGCCACGTTTATTAACTACGAAAAAGGAAGACTGGGGTGCAATCTCAGCCTGTAAACAAAAACCAGATGAAGACACTAGTGATTTCTATTCCCGATTTGAAAAATGTTTTAGTATAAATAGTGGCATAAAAGCCAGTAGTGAGTCATATCCACATCTGTTTGTGACAAAATTAGTTGAATATTCTCTGCTACAAGTCAAGAATAGAGTATTGAAATTCGAAAGTACCTGGCAAGGTAATACCCCATCACAGATGCTACAGATGTTGCAATATCACCACAATAGAATTAGAGAAGAACAAGAACACGAACAAAGACGTATGAAAGATACAAAAATGAAAATGCTTGTTGCACAGTCAGTTCCAGCCGATAGTCATCAAAAGGGTGATTCCGCAAGTCCTGCGAAAGGGACATGCAACTATTGTAAACAACCAGGTCATTATATACACGATTGTCCAGTCCTGAAACATAATATTGCCACAGGTAGAACGCATGAGAGACCACGTCCACCTAGACAGGATCAGAATCAACAACTAATGCCTCAGCAGGCACAACCTAGGTTAGCTCCGCAACAATTAGCTCCGCAACAGGCAGCTCCACAACAGATCGTAGCACCACCACAAGCGCAGCCTATTGCTGCAACTCAAGCAACAACACAACAGATGTATCAGTACGCACAAACAGATTATCCCGATTATCAGCGATACTCATGAGATAGCCTAGAGAGGGAAGTTGGCTTACCCCTTATAGAGGTTCCTGTAGACCAAGAGGGACCTTATGTACATAGTGAACTATTAGGGGAAGACAGAAAGTTTTTACTTGATACAGGGGCAAGCAGAACAACTATAAGACGCAGTGAAGTTCCAGGGGCACCCCTCTCAGGCTCACAAAATATTTCCCTTGGATTCTCAGGAAAACCTATAATAAATGACGTAACACAACCTCTTCCACTTACAGTCGGTCCATTAACACGTACTACAGATTTATTGCTTACTAAATCATGTCCAGAAAACCTGTTAGGTATAAAAACATTGAAAGCTCTAGGAGCCATAATATGTTGTTCTCCGGAAGGAGTACGACTATTTTTACGTGACTTTAAAGGTCACTACGTATCCAGAGACATGGATCACCGACTGCAGAATTTACCTACACATTTATGGGCACAAGGCCCCACTGATGTTGGTTGCATGAACATTACACCATATCGAGTCACACTTAAGACAGGAGTGGTACTACCACGAATGCGACAATACAAGTTACCTCCAGATGCTGTAGTGGCTTTACTGCAAATCATTGACGAGCTTATTGCCCAAGGAGTGGTTGTGGAAACTGACTCCAATGTATGTAATTCCCCGATAATTCCGATCCTTAAAAGAACGGATCCAAAAGCACCACCAGTATATCGATTAGTTATTGATCTGCGCGAATTAAATAAATGTATTGTACCACAATACCCTGTGGTCCCAGATATCTCCTCATTACTCACAGCTATTGACTCAGAAGCAACGTTTTTCACTGTAATTGATCTCAAGAATGCTTTCTTTAGTGTCCCAATCGATCCGGAAAGTCAATATTTGTTCGGTTTTAGTTTAAATGGACGAAGTTTTAAATTCACACGCGCACCTCAAGGATTTACAGAAAGCCCCAGCATCTATAGCCAAGCACTGAAACGAGAACTTGACAGTATACACATGCCAGCTAACACTGCCTTGCTTCAATATGTCGATGATCTGCTGATCACCGCCCGAAGCGAACCTGAATGTGAAATAGCGTCACTGACGGTTTTGAAATTTCTGGCTGACAAGGGGCACAAGGTGTCCCCTTCTAAGCTGCAATTTTGTGTCCCGCGAGTTGTCTACCTTGGGCACTCGCTGTCCAAGGAGGGAAGGCAGCTTACACCCGATCGCATCCAGTTAATTGCTAACATGCCACCACCCAAGACACAAAAGGAGGTGCGGGCTTTTATAGGCCTCACTTCATACTGTAGGCAGTGGATCCCTCAATATGCATTTCTAGCAAAACCACTCATCCAGTTGACAACACAGGAGGCAGCCACATCGACTGTCCTCCCTTGGACTCCAGAACATACACATGCCTTTGAAAGCTTAAAGAAAGCTTTATGCCAAGCACCTGTCCTAGCAACACCATGTTACAGCAAACAGTTTACACTCTTTGTTACAGAACGCGAAGGTACTGCTTTGTCAGTACTCACTCAGGAACAAGCAGGATCACACAAACCATGTGCTTATTTCTCTAGTACATTAGATCCAGTAGCTCAGGCTCTTCCAGCGTGCCTGAAATCAGTGGCAGCAACAGCTTTAGCAATCAGACAAAGCGATGCCATAGTGTTAGGACATCAATTGACAGTACAAGTACCACACGCAGTAGAGGTCCTCTTGAACCGCACACAAACACAACACTTGACTATAGCAAGACTCACCGGTTACGAATTAACATTGTTTCAGCCACACATAGAAATCAGACGTTGTAATACGTTAAATCCTGCCACACTGTTACCAGTAGGCGGAACAGATCCATTGGCACATGATTGTGTCGAAGTTATTACTATCACGACGAAACCCAGACAAGACTTGACAGACATCCCTTTGTCAGATCCAGACTTGACATTATATGTAGAAGGGTCATGTATGAGAACAAGTACAGGAGAGTTAGTGGCCGCTTACGCAGTCACAACAGACACTGAAGTCATTGAAACAAATTGTATTAACACTTTGTCAGCTCAAGCAGCAGAGCTCACCGCTCTGACACAAGCCTGTATTCAAGCCACAAATAAAAAAGTTAACATATACACAGATTCACGTTATGCATTCGGAGTCGTCCATGACTTCGGCGTACTGTGGCGAGAGAGAGGTTATCTAACGTCTCACGGTGCCCACATCCAACACGGACCCCTCATTCAAGCCCTATTAGACGCGATTCATCTACCTACTGCAATATCGATTATGAAATGCAAAGCCCACACAAAGGTTACCGATATCATTTCTCAGGGTAATGACCTAGCTGACAGAACAGCTAAACAGACTGCTCAGAATCAGACTCACACAACTGACATGACAACGACAATAGTCCCGACACCAACACATTGCATGACAGTTAAGGATCCCGCCCTTGATGTAATTGACATACAGACACATGCTACACCAGACGAAATAAAGAAATGGACTGAATTAGGAGGGATCCAAACAGATCAAGGATGGATGACGAAGGAAAAATCTATATGGTTTCTTCCCGACTCAATGGTCCAAGTCATCATTAACACTATACATAGTCCAGCGCACCTAGGAGAAAAAGCTATGCTAGACAGCATTCAACACATTTGGTTCAACAAACACTTGCGAGCCGCAGCTAAACAAAAAGTTCGTACCTGTATGATATGTTGTCAGTTTAACCCAGGTAAAAGCATTCCCGTAGAACAGGGTGGATTTCAGCCTCCTGATCACCCTTTTGAAGTCCTCCAGATGGATTATATCCAGATGGAACGATGTCGAGGATTCAAATATGTTCTCGTAGTTGTCTGTGCTCTTTCCCGTTGGACCGAAGCCTACCCGGTTTCAGATTACACTGCCCCGACTACTGCCAAACAGTTAGTTCGAGAATTCTTCCCACGGTACGGTTTACCACGTGTTGTCTACTCAGATAACGGCCAGCCGTTCTCGTCCGAACTAATGAAACACGTTTCCCTTCTATTAGGCTACAAATGGAAATTCCATTGTGTCCGACATCCTGAGGCGGCAGGTCTCGTGGAACGTCATAATCAAACTCTGAAAATTAGATTGTCCAAAATATGTAGAGAGAAAGGAGTCGATTGGATAGTAGCCTTACCAGTTGCGCTCTTTTACATGAGAATGGTAGCACATTCTCGAACAGGGCTATCCCCGTATGAGGGGATCTTCGGTAGACCACCAAATATGTGGGGGACGCCTATACCTCGTAAAATCACTGATGTTGACTGTAATATGCTGATAGATTATCTGGCTTCCTTGATGTCTGCACTACAATCTTGTCGTTCACAGGTATCCGCAGCTTTTCCCGACAATACTGAGGTAAAACCCCATGACGTGGTTCCTGGGGACTTGGTGTTGGTCAGGAATTTTGACCGGAAGACCCAACTGGATCCTAGGTGGAAGTCACCGAAGTTGGTTCTACTCACCACAAGGACAGCTGTGAAGATCGAGGGAAGGAAAGGGTGGTTGCACTCGAGTCATATCAAGAAATTTTATGGACTACCATCCAGCGTAGAGACTCAACCCTGTATTCCCTCACAGACAGACTCAAAGCTCCCCTTGGCTGAATTAACAAAACCAGAACTGTATAAACTAAAATTGAGGTCTAGTAAGTCAGACAATTTGATTGTTTAAGTCCTCTCCAAGGTGAATCGGTTGAATTTGTCTCTGACATGTATCCTCTAGACCGGAATAGAGAAAAAAATCATCAAATACAGCTCAAGAAGCATGCGTATTGTAAATCATTTCGTAGTCACTGCACAGTAACATTATTAATTTTGTTTTTTCTAAGTCTTCTAATCATCATTGTCAGCATCCTATTGCACATGTATTACCCTATTCCTAAGCGTGCTTACAATATAACTGCAGAACATTCTTTTAGTGAATTACCTCCACATGAATTGTCCTATAGATTTGCGCTGCGCAACAACACATTCATTAGTATGCTACATCATTCCCATCAAACCAGCAATGCCACAAATTGTTGGATATGTGGCCGACTCCCTCCCTATCAGAACTATAAGGGAGTTTTGCCCCTCTTTCCCTATCCGTTCACACACAATGGCTCCTGTGGAGCATGGTTTAGTTTGATTAATTCCCTAGATTCGGATTCCGCAGTTTATCAAGACAACTGGGTATGGGGAAACCTGAACTTAGTTTTGCTTAAAGTCTGCTACCCTAACAAGGAGGGACTTCCCAAAAGAACAGGAACTGATCTAGAAAATGAAGTATATGGATTAGGTAATTTTACACTTAACCTTATGATCCTGAACGTTGAATCAGAGGCTACACCAATCTTGCCCGCCATGTCCGTATTCCCAGTAAAAGGGGAACTATGTATAAGAAAGAATGGCTCCATACACATGGGCCATAATAAATGCACCACTCTAATAAAATTCAGTGATCAAGGCAAGTCTACATTTAGAGCTTCTCGTCATTCCTACTTTATATGTGGCCAGACCGCATATATACGCCTACCTTTAGATTGGGATGGTACCTGTTACATAGCATTCCTTCTACCACCTGTTTTCCTAGCTCCTCCTGATTATCATAGAAATACCCATTTAGTACACAATAGACAGCAGAGAGATCTCCCAATTGTCGATTACACTGAAACAGCATGGGAAAAATACACAGATTTCAATAAAGGTTTCTTTCCCTATATAGGTACAGTCACTTATAGTAAGCTGATACGTAGATTAACCAGAACCCTTGAAGCAGTAGTGAATGAAACTATTTCCGCCTTAGGCAATTTAACAGAAGAGCAGTCTGCTATGCGGATTGTTGTGCTTCAAAATCGTCTTGTCCTTGACGTCATCCTGGCCGATAGGGGCGGAGCTTGTAGGGTCATCGGATCAAGTTGTTGCATTTTCATACCAGAAAATTCGCCGTCAGTATATAAAGCCATAACCCGCCTTCATAAGATCGTAAGCCAGATACACCAGAGTCCAGGCACCTGGACTTGGTCCGGTTGGTTCTGGGGCGTGTTGTCAGCCTGGGGATGGAGAATGCTCTCCTTCCTAGGTATTGGCTTTCTCATACTATTCAGTTGCTGCTTATGTCTACAATGTGGGCCAGCGATTTGTGGTCTGTGTGCCACCTCGTGTATCCCACATCCAAGTTTTCGTTCAAGATCCCGGAAGAAGAAAGAAGAACAAATGATGCTATATGAACAGATCGATGGATTGATGAAGATCGATATCTCCTAAGGGTCCGAAGGGGACAAGGAGGGAATGAGGAAATATGAATTTTGTGATCAGTTATGTCCCCTATCGTAGACCCCAACGGCTCCATGTGCATGCTATAAGTACATGTATGTTCCCTCCTGCTCCAGTTTTGAAGACGCAAGTATATGTGCGTCCACCGTCAACATGTCCTCTTTCAGATCCACCATGAATGGGTCAGATATTCCTTTTTTAAGTATGAAAGGCCACCGACTTTATGTGGTTCACTTTCCACATTTTACAGATTCAGGCGAGTAGGCCCGAATTCTGTCATCAAGCCTTTTCCTGCCTTCTGCCTCTGAAAGCTCCAGTCTGAGCCTGCATCTGTGACCATGAACTTTGTCTTACTCCCTGCGCGGCTAACAGTGCCTGATCCAGCCCGTTGCCTGCCAAAAACTATATTTCACCTTCAAGATTATCTCCTCCGCCCCTCATCCGATGCATTCCTGTCTAGCTGTTTAGGTAAACATTCCTCCAGCTACCGTGCAAAGGGCCAGGCCTCGCTGTCCTCATGCAAGTAATTCATAGCCCTGTTACCATGGAATATTCCTACCCCCTCGCATTTAGTGTAGACACTTAGACGCTTGTACACGCACTAACAGTCAGTATAGTCAGTATAGAATAAGATTCTATCCTAAGAGACCTCTCTTTTTGGATAACACAGTTCTTTAAACATAGGATATTAGATATGATTTGGGATTAGGTTGACATAACCCCAGACTTCTGTCTCCACATGTAGAGCTAAATGTCAAGTCCCCTTCTCCCTCTAGTTGCACGTCAATCACACGTCATGCGGCTGCGCACGCATCTCTGCCAAAATATTTCTGCTGACATTGCAGGATTCTCTTATGGATCCACCCACTTGTGACATCATGTATAATGACGTTTTCTAGTTACGCCTATTCTAGTTACGCATGCATATTTTATTTTGTCTTATCAGTTGATACGCCTACTGCATTTGTTTTACTGTAATGCCTTTTCTATAAAAATGATTACCTGTCAATAATATATGCCCTTCCTTCCTGAACTTTCGTGGTGATGGAATAGAATGCCTACAATTCGAATTGTATTCCTTTGTATAGGAATAAAGCCCTTTTAAAACCTCTAATACCACGGATTCTGCCTCTCATTTTACTGAGTTGTTCTTAATAGACTTTACCGCATAAAAAATAGTACCGGTAACGAAATATTTACCACACTACGCCTAACGGAGTGTCCCGTGTCTCTGTTCGACAAAGCAGGTGAACCCAGGAGATGAAGGCGTGCCCTGTGCCACCAGGCCCATAAGGTCTGGTTCTTCAATTTGGAGCCCAACGTGGGGCTTCTTCAGAGGTAGCAGTTCTGCCCGAGGGTCGTGAGGAGCCCCGCAAAGAAAATTCCGGAGGAATCGCGAACCACGTCAAGCGACCCCTGTATGTCGAAATGGTCCGAATGTCTTTTTCAGAGCGGTTTCTCCTTTCTGACAGCTGCTGACGACTGCTGCCCTGACTGCACCCTGCTTTGTTCCCTTTGATAATGTTTGGTATCGCGAGACGTTAGACGGGCCTCTGTTGGCGTAAGAAGACACTTAGTTAAGTATTGGTGGGTAGCTCCCACTATTTTGTTTTGATTTGGGTCTTTGATTCGGCTATTGCAAAAGCCGAAGCCAAGGGGTGAGTACGTTTGTGCTGTATTATTTGATTTAACCCCTTGATGTTTGTGAACAGTCCAGTGAAATAATGATGCCTGGTCTGAGTAAGTTTAGGAAGTTCTGTTGCTTTGGTTGTGATAGGGATTCCCGGCTGGAGGACTCTTGTCCGATTCCTCCGGTTGGAGCTCTATTCAAAACATGGTGTTGGCCCCATTGCCTTTAACGAGGCATGGATCCGATACACGAAAAATGATGGTGTTCTGCAGTGGCCACAGAATGGTAGCTTTGAGCCTGACATATTAGACAATTTGGAAGCGATATTGTTCAAAAGAAAAGCCCGGCCGGCAATGTTTGACTCTTTCCGCCTCTGGCGTAAGGAAGCTAAACAAAAAGAAATTAAGCAGGCAAAACGAGAGAAGAAAGCACAAAGTATGTCGATTATACAGGCTGCCCAGCAGTTTAAAGATAATGAGATTGATCATGCAATGGAAATTTCAGAGAGACAGCATCGTATGGCGATAGATAGATGCTATCCGGTGTTGCCTACTCCCCCTTCTGATGAAAGTAAGGATCTGAAGGAAGACCCTTTGATGTCTCACCTATTGAGATTGCCTCCACCCTATGTACAAGGTGCTAATGCACCCCCGTTGTTACGACCTGTTCAGTTGCCTGTTGTCCCCCCACCTGTTCCGGTTCTTCCACATTTGCCCCTTCCAGTATTGCCCCTCCCACCTCCTCTGCCACTGATTCCTTTGCCTCCATCTCCTGAACCTCAATCCCCTTTGCCTTCGGCTCCCCTTATAACTGCCAGTTCTTCTCCTGTATCGCCTAATACCTTGTCCCCTGTCCTTATGTCCAATTCTCCTACTGTGCGCAAACGAATCACAGATACTGTCTCTGGTTTTTTGTCCCCTTTTCTTGGGACTTTGAACATGTCTCTGGCTTTTTCTTGAAGACAGTCTCGTAGTCAACTTCCAGGTTCCGACGAACGGGTGGCGTTGGACTCTCTCGCTCGCAAATGGATCCAGAAGGGTCCCAAGTATAGTGTGAATGATATCATGACCACCTTTCATCAGTGGGATGTGCCCACGCAGAGATATGTTTTTAATGTTATGTGTGACACTCTTGTTAAAGGATGGGAGGATATGGATTTGGGTATAGTCCCCCAGGGTCTGTTAGATGTTCAGGCTAATTTCGATAAAGGACTCATTGTGGGTTCTAAGGTTAAGGACGCCGTAAGGACACTTGTTACTAGGTCCTTATTTCCTTCACAAATTTTTCTTGATTCTGATCCTGCTGTTCGGCTGACATTGAAACATTAACCAATGAGAGAGGTTCCTCCGATATGGAGGGAAGAGGTTGCACAAGCAGGTAATAATCCAGCTATTCCCGCTCACTTCCAGCGTATATGGGTACATGTCCCCTGGAAGAGATCTGATGTTTTAGCTCTCAAACAGTCTTTACCGGATCCCCGTAAAAATCCTGCTGGCTACTATAAGGAATTGTCCCAGACTGTTGATGCCTGTATTATGAATTTAGCCGATATTGACATGTTGATGGGAAACGTAGTCCCACAAGCGTTATGGGCTCGGATTCGTAGAGAGGATCACGCTCAAGAATTGGGTGGTACCTGGGCTGTTATAATTGCCGCGGATAGAGCCCAAGTGGGTGGTGCTAAGCCTGATGTTTTGTTTTTAAAACATCCCTGGTAGGATTATTACTTTAATGAAAACAATGATGCCCGCCTTACGAGTTAATTGGGATAAATTATCTGCGTGTAAACAAAAGAAAGATGAGAGGGTCTCCGATTTCTTCACTCGTTTTGAGGAGACGTTTATTGATCACAGTGGTCAGGATATGACTACGGAGGGTGGACAGCGATTATTTGTAGATAAATTCGTATTTAATTTACTTCCCGAGTTGTCACATAAATTGAAAGACTCTGAAAGCTCATGGGCTGTTTCTTCTTCTGCTCAGATATTGGCTACTGCTCAATATTACGAAAACAGGGACAAAGAGGAAAAAGATAAGCAAGAGAAAAAGACTAAAGAATTAAAAACAAAGGTTCTTCTGCAACAAGCTTATCCTCCTCGCTCTGCTCAGCGCCAGTTTCCACAGCCTCCCGAGTTTCAGAGGGTGTTTCAAAAGCCTGAGCCCTTTATTCAGGGGCCTATGTTAGGCCCTAACCAATGTGCCTATTGTAGGGAGGAAGGTCATTTTAAGAATGGCTGCCCGGTTTTATTACAGCGTAATGGAGGACCATCCACTCCACGAGGTCGTGGTGGTTTCCAGTTAGTGCCCAGGGGTAGAGGTCGAGGTATGTTGCCTCAAACACAGCGTTCCCCTCCACCTCCAAATTCTATGAACTACTTTGATCAGCAAAATACTCAGTCCACACAGTATTACAATGATGACTACTATGTTGAAGGTGAGAATGAAGATCTTCACGCTAACTAGGACAGCCATAGACAAAGTGAGGGAGTTGTATTGATTCCAGTAGATCAGAAAGGGCCTTATGTTAATGTCACTACAATGGGTGTTTCAGAGCCATTTCTTTTAGATACTGGTGCGATGAGAAGTTCTATCATTCATTCCAAACTCCCTGGGGCACCTTTGTCTGGCTTAACGAATGTATCCGTAGGATTTTCTGGTGCCCCAGTTCGTAGCCCGGTCTCTTGTCCTCTGCCTATTTCAATTGGTTCTTATGATTTGGAGGCTCCGCTTCTTTTAACGACTGGTTGCGGCGAAAATCTATTGGGTTTGGATTTATTGAAAAGAATGCATGCCACGGTATATTGTTCTCCTTCTGGTGTACATCTCGCTTTGGGGCAGAAACTGACTTCTCTAATGTATTTGGCTAAAGATCAATTTCCACCTGAATTGCTCTCTCTCCCTGCAACACTTTGGGCTACGGGTCCAAATGATGTTGGTTGTCTTGAGAGCCCACCCTATGTTGTTACCCTCAAGCCCAATGCTAAATTGCAACGCATCCCTCAATACAAAATTTCCAATGATGGTGAAAGCGCGCTTTTGGCTATTATTTATGATTTGGTTCAGAAGGGTGTTGTTGAGTAGACAAGAGGAAATGTATGCAATAGTCCTGTTCTTCCTGTTCTTAAACACACTGATCTTTCTCAGCCTCCTGTTTATCTCTTTGTGATTGATCTTCGGGAGGTTAATAAAATTGTTGTACCACAGTTTCCTGTTGTTCCAGATATAACTGCCCTGTTAACCATGATACCTGCCTCGGCAGCGTGGTTTTCTGTTATTGATCTGAAAAATGCTTTCTTCAGCATCCCCATTTCTGAAGTGAGTAGGGATATTTTTGGCTTCTCTTTAGGAGGCCGAAGCTTCCGGTTCAAGCGCGCACCCCAAGGCTATTGTGAAAGCCCCTCCATTTATAGTCAAGCTCTGAAATGTCAGCTTGATGCTTTTCCTTTGCCGCCAGGCGCTACCCTTATTCAGTATGTGGATGATTTATTGATTGCTGCTGATTCAGAGGATATTTGCAAGAATGTGACTGTTGCACTGTTGCGTCACTTATCTGATCTTCATCATAAGGTTTCACCTTCTAAACTACAATATGCCCGCCAAGAGGTTACCTATTTAGGTCATCTCTTGTCGAAGGAGGGAAGGCGATTGACCCCGGAACGTATCCAAGCAATTGCACAAATGTCTGTGCCATCCACACAAAGAGAAGTGCGTGCCTTTCTGGGCTTTACCTCTTATTGTAGACAGTGGATTCCAAATTTGTCTTTGTTGGCCAAACCTTTGTTGGCACTCACTTTGAAAGACACACCCCAACCCCTTCCTTGAACTGACGAATGTCAGAAGAGTTTTACTGATTTACATACTGCTCTGTGCTCTGCTCCTGTGTTGGGTACTCCGGATTACAGTAAGCCCTTCACGCTCTATGTCCATGAAAGAGAGGGTTGTGCGTTGTCAGTCTTAACACAACGATTTGGAGACAAACAGCGGCCATGTGCCTATTTTTCGGCTACGTTAGACCCAGTAGCCAAGGCATTGCCTCGTTGTCTTAAAGCTACAGCAGCAGCAGCAATTTCTATTCGTCAGTCTGCTAGAGTGGTGCTAGATAACACTCTCGTTGTTATGGTACCACATGCAGTGGATACCTTGCTAAATAGGACGAAAACGCAGCATCTTACAAGTGCTCGCTTGTCTGGGTATGAGCTGACGCTCTTGGCTAGTCATGTGCACATCAAACGATGTAACACTTTAAATCCAGCTACATTGTTACCTCTTCCAGAGGAGAAAGGTATTCAGGAACAACATAATTGTTTTCTCCGTACTGAGGAGGAGACAAAAGGTAGAATTGATTTGAAAGATACACCACTAGTGGACCCGGATGGGATCCTATGGGTGCATGGTTCTTGTTTTAAACTCCCTAATGGTGAGACAACTTCAGCTTATGCTGTTACCACCTTGCATACAATCGTGGAGACAGCACGCATCAGACATAATTCAGCTCAGGCAGCTGACCTGATAGCTTTGACCAGAGCGTGTGTGTTATCTAAGGGAAAGAGAGTGAATGTGTATACCGACAGCAAGTATACGTTTGGTGTGGCACATAGTTTCTGTCGTTTGTGGAGGGAAAGAGGATTCTTTACCTCCCACGGTACTAAAATACAGCATGGTCAATTGGTAACTGACCTTCTTGAGTCACTTGTTTTGCCTACCCAGATATCAATCGTAAAGTGTAGTGCGCATAAGAGGATTACTGATGATGTTGGTCGCGGGAATGCCTTTGCGGATGAGGTAGCAAAAGAAACAGCCAGGGATGCTACAAGTCGCATGTATGTTGCGGGCCCTGCGAATTGGGTCAGGGAAAGAGGGATGTGTGAGGACACAATAGAAAGTGTGAGATTGATTCAAGGAGAGGCTACAGAGAAGGAGTTGAGTAAGTGGAAAGAGAGTACAGGAATGTTAGATGCGATGGAATGTTGGATAGAATTGTCAGAACATCAGCGTTGGCTGTTACCAGATGCCTATGTACTGCCTGTAATTGCTATGGCGCATGGTCCAGCCCACATCAGTGTGAAAGGAATATGTAAGCTTCTGGCTCCAGTGTGGCTGAACGAAGGGATTCCAAAATGTGCAGATAATTTAGTGAAGCATTGTATCGTTTGCTTGATGCATAATCCAGGAAAGGGAACCCCAACTCCAGCAGGTCATTTTGCTCCCCCAACATACCCTTTTGAGGTGTTGCAAATTGACTATATTCACATGGAACGATGCAACAATCTCAAATATGTTCTGGTGGTGGTGTGTGCCTTCTCCAGATGGATAGAGGCCTACCCCATGAAAGACAACACTGCTTTGTCCACTGCCAAAGTTATTCTGAAAGTGTTCTACCCCAGGATTGGTTTGCCACGCATTGTCTGGAGTGACAATGGAAGTGAATTTGTGGGCCAAATTATGAAAAAGTTGTGTGCCGGTCTTGGTATTAGGCAGAAATTCCATGCGGCAAACCATCCTCAATCAGTGGGTTTGGTAGAGTGCTATAACGGCACTCTCAAACTTAAGCTTGCAAAGGTACAGGCCAGCACGAGTCTTGCCTGGCCCAATGCTTTACCCTTGGCTCTCCTATCCACTAGAACAGCTGTACATTCTCGTTTGGGACTCAGCCCATACGAGGTTGTTTTTGGGCGCCCGGCTAATGTTTGGGGAGTCCCTCGCCCTAAAAAGTATTCTGACATACAGTATCCAATGCTGATTGACTACTTACATGACCTCACCACTAAATTGCGTGTTCTCCACCAACAGGTTCAAAACGCTCTACCAGAAGCCTCCACAGACCCAGGTCATTCTATCCAACCTGGAGACTGGGTCTGTGTGAAAAATTTTCAGAGGACGAGAAATTTGGAACCTCGTTGGAAGACGCCTCAACAAGTTCTTCTGGTGACACGTACAGCAGTGAAAGTCGAAGGGAAAAATAACTGGATCCATGGCGTGCACTGCAAAAAGGTGCCCTTGCCCTTGCCTTTTGACCAGTGGGTCCGTAAGGGTGTAGGTGATTTTGAAGGTGAAAGGGTCCCCCAGTTTGTACCTTTCAGTAGTGCACACCGGGATGGAGCTCGGTCAGAGAAAGAAGATGACGACGTTTTACAAGAAGCCGTACCGGCACATCTCCGACTGAACACTACAGATCCACAGACCCTATTTCAGGACCAAACTGTACTGAACAGAACTCAATATAATTTAAGGCCTAGACTGGTCAAGGACACCTGAGCTTTTTCATCTCTTTTGTGACATGTATCATCTGTCCAGGTTGCAGGGTCACGGTAGGAGTCTTGGTTCGTGACCTGTATAGTGGCTAGGCCCCCAGGACTTGCAGTGTCATAGGACGGCTAATAATCACAGCCGAGTGAGTAAGGAAGATTGCCGTGAGCAACAATTTTAGAGGATGGATGTCACATTGGGAAAGAACAATAAGAAGTAAAAGATGAGAAAGAAATATTGTAATTTATTGTACAGTCGATGTGGCATAACATTGTGTGTTTTTATGTTTTTGAGTACCTTATTGGCTTGTGTAGGTAGGATTGTTCATACTATGCAGCACAAATCTGTCCCTACTTCTATTTCCTTGCCTCTTCATTCTACTATCTCCCCACATCAATTATATACGCTTCCCCAACATGAACTAATCAGGAGAACAGAATATTTTAACAATTCATTTGTCCAGTTGTTGCACCAACACCAATTGGTAGTCAACACAACCGACTGTTGGGTGTGTGGACTTATGCCTCATACCACAGACAAAGGGATGCCATATTTAGCCCTTTAATTTTCTTATGAAGGTTCTGCTTGGGCCTATTTTGTGATGTTTTCAAATGCATATCAGACCCGATTTAGACGTCCTGTTGGTTCATATGGTAGTGGACCAGATTTTAGTCATAGTTCTCTGATAAAATGAATAGTGGCTATGGCTAGAATTGTGGAGAATAGAATGGTTCCTGTTGATGAGAAACGGACATACGATGGTTGGAACGTAACTCGCTACGCTACTAGCCTTACAGATAGGGTTAAACAGGGAAAATCTCCACCAATTTGGACTGTGCCAACTTTTGTTTACAAATGAATGGCCAGACTACTGACACTAGACAAGGAAAGAGTTTTTGTTCCCATACATACATTTACACATCTCAGAATTCGCCACCGTTAGTGCCATCCCAGGGCACGTATTTTGTCTGCCACAATAGAGCCTACACGTGGCTACCGATGGATTTTTCAGGAACGTGCTATATAGCCTTTCTTCTCCCGCCTACATACACTGCTTCTTCAGGTCATCACAGAAACAGATATGGCAGAGGGATTATTGATTCTAAAGACACGGCAAGACAAGAGGGAGGTGATTTCCTTAAAGGATTTCTCCCTTTCTGGGGCCCAATGGCCAACAGTAGAAACATGAGACAATTGGTTCGTGTTGTTGAGACTACCATAGATTTCACTGTGGGAGCCTTGAGTAATCTCACAGCTGAACTTCAGGCGGATCGTCTCATGATATTGCAGAACCGGATTGCTCTGGATGTTATTCTTGCAGATCGTGGTGGAGTCTGTAAATTGATCGGATCTAGCCGTTGCATTTATATACCTGACGATGCCCCTACGGTATACCAAGCCATCTCCAAATTACATGTGATCTCCGAGTCGATTTATCAGGACGAAGGAGATTAGTCTTTATTGGAATGGTTTTGGGGATTACTGTCCAAATGGGGATGGAAGGTATTAACCTTCCTTGGAGTGGTTTTGGCCATCATTTTTTCCTGTTGTCTCTGTATGCAGTGTGGCCCCGCCATCTGTGGTCTTTGTGCCACTATGTGTGTCCCAAGGCCTGTGTCATGGAAAACGGAGAACATTAAAATGATGTTGCAGCAATAGCTTAATGACCTCATGGCCATTGACGTCGACTCAGATTAAAATGAGTCTGTGCGTTTTGCCTGAGTAATGGCAAAAGGAGGGTCTGAGGTAATTCAGTTTTCCGATTTCATTTGTATTCAGCCACCATTGTGTGTCCCGCCGCAATTTTGTGTTGCCCTCACTCAGGCAGCACGGCGAACGAAGTGTTTTTGCCTTTCCAACTGCGACGTGTCGAAAATCCTCCTGCCTCTGTTTATGTAACTGGTGTCAGGGTCTGGCCTACTCCACTAATCCTCGTCTGGTTTGACTGATCCCTGTCTCAACTATCTGTTGGTTCGCACCATTCTTTTCTGACTTTATCTTATCTTCTGGCCTTCGCTATTCTTTACTCATATTCTCTCATTTCACCACTGTCCTCCTAGGCATACAAATGTGTCCTGCCACCTGCAAGTCGAATTATAAACACTACCACTGCTTAACTTGTGGGGAAGGGTGACAAACACAGTTGGAAGAGAGACTTTGAGTTACTTAATATCTTGTTTTCACATTCTTCTCATTGGTTAACCCTGTATGCATTGGGAGTGTTCTTGGTGAATATGTGTGATATAACAGATTGTGCGCCACAAAGTAAAGTGGCAGTCTCCTAAGAACATACCGAGTGTACTTCTGGGACCACTGTACTTAGCTGCAGCTAATAAACCTGATCTTCTACACCTAACGGAGTGTCCCATGTCTCTGTTCGACAAAGCAGGTGAACCCAGGAGATTAAGGCGTGTCCTTCGCCGCCAGGCCCATAAGGTCTGGTTCTTCACTCCCTGACCTCCTCTCACAGAACCCTGATGATGGATCAGTAGATGGTGTAGCCTTGTCAGGCAGCCTCACTGTCCAGCAACAAACTGACTGCAGAAAAGTTCTAAGCCATTACAGACATATGTTCTCACTGACTCCAAGTCAGACTGACTACCTGGTGCACTCATAAAGTGGACACTGGGGACAGTCTCCCTGTTGAAAATAAGGTTTACAGGCAACCCGATCATGAAGTCCAGAAGATGTTGGATTTGGGAGTTATTGAACCCTCAGATAGCCCTTAGGCTAATCCAGTAGTCCTTGTACCAAAACCTCACACCAAAGATGGAAAGAGAGGAATGAGGTTTTGTTTGAACTACGGGGGTCTCAATGCAGTCACTGGGACTGATGCCCATCCAGTTCCAAAGGCAGATGAGCTAATAGATACTTTGACCTCAGCCAAGTTTCTGAGCACATTTGACTTGACAGCTGGCTACGGGCAGATCAGACTAGCTGATGATGCAAAGCCAAAGACAGCATTTTCTACTCCAGGTGGGCACTACCAATTTGTGGTGATGCCCTTTGGTTTGAAAAATGCACCTGCCACTTTTCAAAGGTTGTTGAAAAAAGTCCTTACAGGTCTGGAAACCTACAGTACAGCATATCTAGATGATATTGCTGTCTTTAGCTCTACCTGGGAGGATCAACTGGTCCATCTGAGGAATGTTTTGGAGGCCCTGCAAAAAGCAGGCCTAACTATCAAGGCTACTAAGTGCCAGATAGGGCAGAGTCAGATTGTGTACCTGGGCCACCTTGTAAGTGGAGGCCAGGTTCAACCATTGCAGAGCAAGATCCAGACCATCATGGAAAGGGTTGCTCCAACCACCCAGACACAGGTGAGAGCCTTTTTAGGCCTGACTGGGTACTATATGAGGTTTTTGAAAGTATGTGGATCCATAGTGACCCCTTTAAATGACCTCACTTCTAAAAGAATGCCAAAGAAAGTTCAGTGGACAGTTAGCTGTCAAAAGGCATTTGATTTCCTGAAGCAGGCCATGTGCACTGCTCCCATTCTGCAAAGTACTGATTACTCCAAGCAATTAAAGGTCCAAACAGATGCATCTGAGTTGGGGGCAGGGTTGTGTTATCACAATTGAATGATGAGGGTCAGTATCAGCCAATAGCAAGAGAACATGTTTCAGGTTTCACGATTTGCAAAGAAATATGCCGCAAGTTAGTGGAGGTGACTGGGAACGTGTACTGAGACAACAAGAGGCTAAAATCAGTAGATGGAGGACAGTAACAGAGGGACTGAATAGCAAGAATGAATTACATTACTTTCTTTAGGTGGGACCTAGATTGCGACTGATGCCTGTTGGATAGTGGCAAATAATAGTGATCTGGGGACAGATTCCAAGTAGCCTGGATGAAACATCTCCTGTTGTGAAAGACAGAGAATAAGTATAGGTAGCGATGGAGGCTGCACACACTAATGTGTATGAAGTGAATGTAAGTGTTGGACCTGGCCCCTTTTGTGGGGTCCTCCCTAAACTTTTTGCCTTCCTCCTGTATTTTTTCTGACCTGTTGTTGGCTGTTTTATGACCCTGGGCACCTTACCACTGCTGACCAGTGCTAAGGTGCATATGCTCTCCCTATGGTAAAATGTATACATTGATTGGTGTCCATGATTGGTTTATTTGGTTTACTGTCAGCCCCTAGTAAAGTGCACCAGGAGTGCCAGGGCTTGTAAATACAAATACCGCTGGTGGGCTTGCAGCACTGGTTGTGCCACCCACAGAAGCGGCCTAGTAAAATGTGTCTAGGGTCTGCCACTGTAGAACCTGCGTGCAGTCTGGTACTGTCGCGCTGACTGCGCAAGTGCACCCACTTTCCAGTCCCTACACCTTCCCTTAACTACATATTAGTCACCCCTCTGGTAGGCCCAAGGGCAGGGTGCATTGTAGGCATAAGGTAGGACATGCCCTCATGTGTGTGGCATGTCTTAATAGTGAATTACAGCCATTTTCGTTTTTCACTATTGAAGGCTACCTGCTCTCCATAGGCCAGAATGGGCTCCTGGAATTACTACACGCTGTAATCCCAGTGGACTCATAGAGCATGGTAGAAAGTCATGTTTAGTATGCCTGAACTCAGAATAATAAAATACTTCTTTTAGTAAAGTTTATTTTAATATCCTGCGTTTGTAAATACTACTTTTAGAAAGTTAGTATTTACTGATCTGGCCATTTCAGTCCGCCTCTGCGCTGTGTGTGTGTGTTCTGCCTAGTAACAGGGAAGGAGCAGGGCTGGGGAATTCCAGGAGACAGGCTGGCTGCCAGGTGGTGGGTAGAGAAATTACACCAGGATGGGTGGGAGGAGTACACCTTGACTCTTGAATAGACCTGTGCTCTGCCACCACAAAGCAGGCTCCGCCCCCTGTGTAGCGGCTGATGTCTCTGCCCTGCTGCTGAAAGGAAAGACCAGAGTCACCATAACAAAGTGCTCCAGAACTGGACTGAGCCAGGCCCAGGCCCCCTGGCGCTCAAGAACAAAAGAATTGTGCTATAAAAGTAGGAGCCTGGCTCCTAAGAAATCAGATCCTGTTTGCGCCAAGAAGAAACTCTGCCTGAAGAGAAGGACCTGGAGAAGCTGAAGGAGGAATACTGTCCCACTGCCTGAGAGACTGGCCTGCAGTGGGTACCTTGCTGCAAGAAGGAGAGGAAAAGACTTAAGGAAAAGACTTTGCATCAACTTGTGCTTTTAAACAATTTCCAAGGGCTTGCTGGTGAACTTGCCTCCTGATCTGCGCCCCAGGAACAGTGGGCGCTACCTTTCCTGAAGAAGAGGAGAAGTGCCTAGGAGTGATTCTGCAAGCTGACCCCGGAGAACCTGTGCATCCCCTGAACTCACTGAGCAACGCGACTTCTGCTTCTGGAGTGGCTGTGAGCAACGTAAAGGCCTGTCAGCCTGAGCAAAGTAAGCAGCTGCCCCCTCGAGCCGTAGCTCGCAAAGTAAGATGGAGATCTCCGTGCCTGAGCGCCGAGTCCCTGTGACCCCCGCCGGGTTGTAGAGGCTGCTGCCCAGGACTAAAGTGCCCTGGTTCACGTCCCTGGCCGAAGCTAACAGCGTGCGGCGCTGTGATCTCACCCCGAGGCTGCCCTCCTGCTTTTGTCCCCCTTCGTGGCAACCTGCATCCTGCCCGAGCGCCCCCCGAAGCTCCGCCGTCCCCTGGACACTTGGGACGCCGGCGTGACGTGGGACACCCCTGGACTGGACCGCGAGGCCGCCACAAACCTTCCCCGTGAAGCTGAAAGGTACTGTGCCGATCGCGGTAAAAGTACGAGCCGTACTTGCTTTGGGCCGTACTTTCTTTGTACATGCTGGGTTCGAAACGTACTGCCTGTGACACGTACTGGCCTTGAAACGTACCGCCTTTGGAACGTATGGTATCTGAACCGTAATTACCTTGAAACGTACTGCCTTCGAACATACTTAGTCTGAGTCGTACGTACCATTGACCACACTGGGTTCGAACCGTACTGCCTGTTAAACATACTGGGTCCGACCCGTACTGCCTGTGACACGTACTGGCCTTGCAACGTACTTGCTTTGGAACTGTACCTGCCTGCCGACGTACTGTGAGGAACCGTACTGGGCTGGTGCGCACCGTACCGGTGCTTCCGTCCGAGTGCGGCGCGTCCCTGAGACTGTACGGACCGTACAGCGGTGGAAGAAATTGCCGGTGCTCACGCGAGAAGCGTGAGACTCGGCAAGCGTACTCCGGCTCACGCGGGAAGCGTAAGAAACGGCAAGGTACTGTAAAAACCTTACCCAGAGCATCACAAAGGCGCAACGAAGTGCCCAGAAACCCTAAGAACCTGATTTTAAAGAGAACTGTGCCATTTTGAAACCTGTGGACTGCCCTTAAGCATTTAAAGAGTAACTGGATTAAGATTCACCAAGAGAACTGTATTTGTGCAACCTGCCTGAAAGAAAACCTTTTATATAAAGACTTCTATTTTTGATAAATACAGCCTTGTGTCTTTTGTGTGGTGGGGTGGTGATTATTGTGTGGGACAACTTGAACGCTTAACCTTATGCCCTCTTGAAATCTAGCCTGACTGCTCGCGCCACGTTACCTAGAGGGTGAGCAGGGGTTATTTTTGAAGAGGTGATCCTTTGCCCTGACTTAGAGGAAAGGGTCCCTGCTTGTCGCAAGTGCATACCTGCGCCAACCAGAGACCCTGGATTCTAACATTGGTGGCAGCGGTGGGATTTACGGATTTGCATTCTTGGTGTCTGCGCAGTGATTACTAACCATTGCGCAGTGGACAGTCCAGAAGCTTAAGCCACAGAACTTTTTATGATTTAATTTCTCTTGCCAAGTAAAGAAGATCCCTTGTGCTTGGAGTCATGCCTGGCCCAAACAGCATAGAGAAGACCGCGTCTGAAGCTGCTGAGGCTGGAGAGGTTAAATGGGATGCGTCAAAACTGGATAGCTACAAGAGAACTGAACTCAAGTACTTCTGCAGGAAGCTCAAGGTTCCACATGCAGGATGCAAGAACAGATCAGATCTCTACAAGGCGCTGAGAGCCTGGATTGAATCAAGGGGTGCAACTAAGGAAGTTACACCATTGAAACCAGCGGAAAGCGTTCGCAGTTTTGGCAGAGGCCTGTCGCCAGAGGAGCTGGCAGACAGACAGGCCACTAGGGATCAAGAAGTGTTGTTGGCAGAGCTGGAAATAAAAAGCCAATTGGAGCTAGAAAGCAAGAAGCTGGCTCTGGAAGAAAAGAAAATGGCCCTTGAAGAAAGAAAAATGCAAATGGAGCATGACTTCCTAATGAAGAAATATGATATGGAGCTCGAGAGGCTTGAGGCCACGAGTGTCTCAGCCCAGCAGCCAGAAATGTGCGTAGCTCAGAGATTGAGCTTTTCTGAGTGGGAGGAGGATTCCAGCTCAGATGGTGGCATCAGTATTGAATTTTCTAGTGCTGAGAGAGTAGTACGCACACCCAGAGATGTGGCACCTTACTTGAAGGAGGGGGTTAACATACACCAGGAGGTTCAAGGGCATGAGGTAGCTCCAGTAGTGCGCAGTATCCCTGAAGGGAATATGGTAACTGGCGTAGGGGTTCATGGTCCTAGTGGCGGGAGGGACACTCTACTGACTCTAGATGAGAGGCGCAGGGAGAGGGGTTCCCCCAAAATTGAAGTCCTGGTGGGTGAGTGTGAAGACCACCCGGAAGAGTGTGGGTTGTGTGACAGAGACAGTCAGATACTGTCTTGCCAGTCTCAGGAGAGTGGTGTGGAGTATGTGTGTGAGGCACTGGATGGTCAGGTGAAGGATAGTTTGGTTAACCCTGCTAGGGGGCTGTGTGATCCAATTGTGGGAGAGCATATTTTAAGTCCCTGTTTTCCAGAGCTAGGCCAACACCTGTTGGAGGGTGAGTTCTCTGACAGCAGGGAACTCACATTGGAGGCAGACCTTTTGGTGGATTCCAGAGGGTCTGGAGAGGCATTGGGGAGTGACCCCGTGGGGAGTGGCTCAGGTATCTTCCAACCCAGAGTGGTGGAAGTGGTGCAGAGTAGCCCAGCTAGGTCCCATGGTAGTGGGAGGGGTGTAGGGGATCACGTCCTGTCTCAGTGGAGATGGAGTGAGTGTGGGGCTGCGTGCCCCCAGGTGCCCAAAACCCTGACTCAGGTGCCCTGGCAATTCTGGAAGGGGGTACCACTCCATGTGGGAGGGTACAGAGCCCCAAGGAGGAGGACCGGGTGTGGAAGAGGCCACCCCAGTCTTTGGTCCAGACGCCGGGTAAAGTCCTGGGGCTGGTGGGTCAGTGCCAGGATGTCATACCCGACCTGACAAGGGGGAGAATTGACAAAGGGTGCCAAACACCTGGGGCTACTGCCCCCCGCTCCCTGGCGCCACAGAGGTTTGAGAGCCCTGAAAGGCATACGGCCTGGGTCTCATCCCTGACTACTGTCAGTGGCCGCTGTAGCATTTTGCTGTCTGTCTGTTGGGACACACCTGGGAGCCAGTTAGGGTTAGGTGCTGCACAGGTGGTGTCCACAGGTGAGGAGAAGGGTTCCCCATGGATTGGCTTGGTGGGCCCTGAGAGTATGGACAGAGGGAGTCCAATTGGATCAGATTGGCGTAGAACTGGAGTCTGCCCCTGCAGTTGCGGGCCAGGTCCTTGTTCTTTCGCCCCAAGCAGGGAAGACCATCACGGTGGTGATTGGTCTGCCCTGCGTTTTGGCTGGAAGGGGGTTGTGTTGGACCTGGCCTTTTTTGTGGGGTCATCCCTGAACTTTTTGCCTTCCTCCGGTATATTTTCTGACCTGTTGTTGGCTGTTTTATGACTCTGGGCACCTTACCACTGCTGACCAGTGCTAAGGTGCATATGCTCTCCCTATGGTAAAATGTATACATTGATTGGTGTCCATGATTGGTTTATTTGGTTTACTCTCAGCCCCTAGTAAAGTGCACCAGGAGTGCCAGGGCTTGTAAATACAAATACCGCTGGTGGGCTTGCAGCACTGGTTGTGCCACCCACAGAAGCGGCCTAGTAAAATGTGTCTAAGGTCTGCCACTGCAGAACCTGCGTGCAGTCTGGTACTGTAGCGCTGACTGCGCAAGTGCACCCACTTGCCAGTCCCTAAACCTTCCCTTAACTACATATTAGTCACCCCTCTGGTAGGCCCAAGGGCAGGGTGCATTGTAGGCATAAGGTAGGACAAGCCCTGATGTGTGTGGCATGTCTTAATAGTGAATTACAGCCATTTTCGTTTTTCACTATTGAAAGCTACCTGCTCTCCATAGGCCAGAATGGGCTGCTGGAATTACTACACGCTGTAATCCCAGTGGACTCATAGAGCATGGTAGAAAGTCATGTTTAGTATGCCTGAACTCAGAATAATAAAATACTTCTTTTAGTAAAGTTTATTTTAATATCCTGCGTTTGTAAATACTACTTTTAGAAAGTTAGTATTTACTGATCTGGCCATTCAGTCCGCCTCTGCGCTGGGTGTGTGTGTTCTGCCTAGTAACAGGGAAGGAGCAGGGCTGGGGAATTCCAAGAGACAGGCTGGCTGCCAGGTGGTGGGTAGAGAAATTACACCAGGATGGGTGGGAGGAGTACACCTTGACTCTTGAATAGACCTGTGCTCTGCCACCACAAAGCAGGCTCCGCCCCCTGTGTAGCGGCTGATGTCTCTGCCCTGCTGCTGAAAGGAAAGACCAGAGTCACCATAACAAAGTGCTCCAGAACTGGACTGAGCCAGGCCCAGGCCCCCTGGCGCTCAAGAACAAAAGAATTGTGCTATAAAAGTAGGAGCCTGGCTCCTAAGAAATCAGATCCTGTTTGCGCCAAGAAGAAACTCTGCCTGAAGAGAAGGACCTGGAGAAGCTGAAGGAGGAATACTGTCCCACTGCCTGAGAGACTGGCCTGCAGTGGGTGCCTTGCTGCAAGAAGGAGAGGAAAAGACTTAAGGAAAAGACTTTGCATCAACTTGTGCTTTTAAACAATCTCCAAGGGCTTGCTGGTGAACTTGCCTCCTGATCTGCGCCCCAGGAACAGTGGGCGCTACCTTTCCTGAAGAAGGGGAGAAGTGCCTAGGAGTGATTCTGCCAGCTGACCCCGGAGAACCTGTGCATCCCCTGATCTCACTGAGCAACGCGACTTCTGCTTCTGGAGTGGCTGTGAGCAACGTAAAGGCCTGTCAGCCCGAGCAAAGTAAGCAGCTGCCCCCTCAAGCCGTAGCTCGCAAAGTAAGGTGGAGATCTCCGTGCTTGAGCGCCGAGCCCTTGTGACCCCCGCCGGGTTGTAGAGGCTGCTGCCCAGGACTAAAGTGCCCTGGTTCACGTCCCCGGCCGAAGCTAACAGTGTGCGGCGCTGTGATCTCACCCCGAGGCTGCCCTCCTGTTTTTGTCCCCCTTCGTGGCAACCTGCATCCTGCTCCAGCGCCCCCCAAAGCTCCGCCGTCCCCTGGACACTTGGGACGCCGGCGCGACGTGGGACACCCCTGGACTGGACCGCGAGGCCGCCACGAACCTTCCCCGTGAAGCTGAAAGGTACTGTGCCGATCGCGGTAAAAGTACGAGCCGTACTTGCTTTGGGCCGTACTTTCTTTGTACATGCTGGGTTCAAAATGTACTGCCTGTGACACGTACTGGCCTTGAAACGTACCGCCTTTGGAACGTACGGTATCTGAACCGTAATTACCTTGAAACGTACTGCCTTCGAACGTACTTAGTTTGAGTCGTACGTGCCATTGACCACACTGGGTTCAAACCGTACTGCCTGTTAAACATACTGGGTCCGACCCGTACTGCCTGTGACACGTACTGGCCTTGCAACGTACTTGCTTTGGAACTGTACCTACCTGCCGACGTACTGTGAGGAACCGTACTGGGCTGGTGCGTACCGTACCGGTGCTTCCGTCCGGGTGCGGCGCGTCCCTGAGACTGTACGGACCGTAAAGCGGTGGAAGATATTGCCGGTGCTCACGCGAGAAGCGTGAGACTCGGCAAGCGTACTCCGGCTCACGCGGAAAGCGTAAGAAACGGCAAGGTACTGTAAAAACCTTACCCAGAGCATCACAAAGGCGCTACGAAGTGCCCAGAAACCCTAAGAACCTGATTTTAAAGAGAACTGTGCCATTTTGAAACCTGTGGAATGCCCTTAAGCATTTAAAGAGTAACTGGATTAAGATTCACCAAGAGAACTGTATTTGTGCAACCTGCCTGAAAGAAAACCTTTTATATAAAGACTTCTATTTTTGATAAATACAGCCTTGTGTCTTTTGTGTGGGGGGGTGGTGATTATTGTGTGGGACAACTTGAACGCTTAACCTTATGCCCTCTGGAAATCTAGCCTGACTGCTCGTGCCACGTTACCTAGAGGGTGAGCATGGGTTATTTTTAAAGAGGTGATCCTTTGCCCTGACTTAGAGGAAAGGGTCCCTGCTTGTCGCAAATGCATACCTGCGCCAACCAGAGACCCCGGATTCTAACAGGAAGGGTTTTAAAATGAGGGTGGATTCAATAGTGCGGACTAAAATAATCATGAATAGGGGTCCCTTTTTAGGTCTCGCCTAGCGTAGGCCACGTGCATGTGCAGTCTCGCTGGCAAGATTTAATGAGATGTGGGTATTTTCTGTAAGGGGAATTAAGCCCCGCCCCTTTTTTCCATTGGCTGGTGTCACCATTTATGCTAAACGGTGGCCAGCCATTGGAAAAGAGGTGCCGGTGACGTATTTGTTTGTCTTTCTGAGCCGCCCCATTTGGACGGCCTGGCCTGCTTTGCGTTCGTCGCAAAAGGTTTCTTATCTTTATGGGGCAAAAAACACATGGCCCCATAAAGACAAGAAACCTTTTCGCAGGCGAGGCCGTCCAAGTGGAACGGCAGAAAAAGCCCAGCGAATACGTCGTGCGCTTGTTAGAAAGGGGAGGTACTGTAATGGCATGAAAAAAACATACAAAGAAAGTAAAGTAGGAAATGAAAAACTAGCTTGGTGGAAAGCATACAAATGCGTTTCAGTTGACCCCAGTTGGGGGATGGCGAATCATGAGGAAATGATGTGAAGGGTGGGGGTAAAAACAGAGCATAGGCAGTGTGGGGAGGGTAATTGTATAACAACAACACCGGATCCAGCCAGGAGGAGGAGAACTAGAGAGATTCAGAGGAGGAAAACAAGAGCCGGGCCCAGGGAGCAGCTGAGCAGCCCTGGGTTCGCCTTTCTCAGCTGCCCGTCACAGGGCAGCCGACATCACTCATTGTATGTTGTGATAGCTAACAGACACGGCTGCATGGTGACTGTGGTACGGGAAGTGGGGGAGCGGCCTGCGTGCTGGAGTCACTCTGCCAGAGGCAGTAGTTTGTGCCTGTGCTGGAGACGCTGCTACATGTGCTGCCTGCACTGAGCCTGCCTGCGACGCTGTGGGACCGGCGGGTCTGCGCTGTGCGTGTGAGGATTCAAGATCAAAGGCGCCTACCTAACGTCTAAAGAACTACAAGCCCCAGCCTCCCTAGAACCAGGAAGTGGGCGTCTATAAGAGGGCGTCGAGCACGGCAGAAGGCGTGTGTTATTTTGAAACCTTGAATCCGTTCGCCGTCATTTGGAGCGAGGCGTCCAGGCGGGAACGGAGCAGACTGCAGGAGCTGTGTAATTAAGATATCGTATTGGAGGACTCTATCTTTCCCTGTCCCTCGGAGCTTGGCGACCAGGCAGGGAGAGTAGTCAGAGTCGACGTAGTACAAGGGAGGAAGCAGAGGAAAGGTAGTAGCGGAGCTCGGCTGATCTCATCTTCCCTACGCCTGTTCGTCCATCGGGGATATCCTTAACCGCCTTCCCTTCCAACCTGTGACGAGGCTCGGACGAGCTTTTACGAAGCGCGTTGGGGAGAGCGCATGGACAGGTAAAAGCTCGGAGAATCCTAACAGTTCTGTTCGCGCTTGAAGGAGCGCGTTAATATTTCAAAGCTCAGAGGAGCTTAACTAGGCTGACGGCGCGTGAGATAACGCGTTGGTGGTTTCTAGCTCGGAGGAGCTTATCGTGAGTGGCAGCGCTGAGGGAGCGTGACTTTTTGGTTATTATACTCCTAGAGGAGCGAGACATTGGAGCTGGTATAAAGAGGCACTTTGCTAAGGAAAGCCTGGAACAGAAACCTAGCGTGTTGAGACTCACAGGGTGAAGGAGCGCTACACCGTAGGGAATCCAGGCGGCGGTGACTCCACCGTGGAAGCCTTTTAGGTTGACATGATTTTCACCAATAACCTAGGGAAGGGAACAATTCCTCTAGTAACTAAGGTCTGATGTAAGATCTAAGCTTGAATAGTAAGGAGGGGGACGTGCACTAAGGTCTAAGTTTATGATACAGTGAAGGCTCTATGATTAACTGTGGGGAGTCTGGTTTGGTGTACCATGGAGAGTGGGCTCTCAGAAAGAGAGGGCAATGCCCGCAGCAATAGAAGTACCACATTGACTAGTGAGACCTAATGAGTGTAGACTGTTACTGTCTGCTTTATGTATGTTTTGTCGTTTCAGAATCTTGTCCCTGCTGACCCTTCCCCCTATCCTTTCCCTCACCTGATCACCTCTGGGCTCTGTAACCCTTGGTTGGAGTCCGGGGAGATCAGGAGGTGGACCTATATAACATCACCCGGATCCTGAGGAGTTCTGCAACCTGACAGTGCGAGGCTGGCAGAGGCAGTAGAGGCCGCAGTGCAGTACGCTTGCGGCACCTGAGCCGGGATCAGCGTACGCCTCCTCTCGGCACAACAGCCAGCCAGGGCCCTGCTCTCCTCACGCAGCCTCGGCTCTTTCGTGAAACCACACCCCGGGCCCAGCGCAGCTTGTCCGGGCCTCAGCCCCCGCCGCCGGTTGCGGGCACCGTCTTCTCGTCGTCCTCGTCCTCTTCCTCTTCGCTGCTCTCATCCCCGAGCTCGGCTGCTGCTGCACCCCACTCCACCCCCGCCTCCACCGCCTCCCCCGGCCGTGGGCCCAGAGCCCCCCGCCCCGACAGCCACCGGACCCCCCGCTGCCCGCACACCTGCACGGAGACTCGGCCCTGAACTAGCAGGAGAAGGAACTGCAGCGCAGGCTCCTACGCCTCTACCCGGCCGTGGATGAACAGGATATGCCGCTGCCCCGAGCCTGGAGCCCCAAGGACAATTTCAACTACATCGGCCTCTCTCAGAACAACCTGCGGGTGCACTATAAAGGTACAGAGCCGGGGAGGGGTGGCACATCCCCATACTCCTCACCCCTTCCCCACTGGGCACAGGCCTCATACACCCTACTGTCACACTGGGCCCGAACAGAAACTACAGACCCAAGCAACCCTTCCTATGGCTAGCATAGGCCCACTCACCACCCTGTGGCTTACCAGAGGGCCCTAGAATTGCAAAAATTTCTCATGCAGGTCCACGAAAGAGGTCCAGTCAAAGCACCCTGAAATCACTATCTTCCTAGCATAAGAATCAAGGAGTGGCCTTGCCCAAACACTCTAAAATCAAGCTCAGCTTCCCCAGTAGTGCGAGTTCGGTAGGGACTCTGGAATTAAGGAATTCTGCCATTTTCTGCATAATGGGGTGAACACTTTCCACAGACAGTGTAAAAAGTGCAAAACAATGAAGCAGTTTTATCACAAAAGATGCCGCATAACGCTGCATAAACAGGCTTTTATCGTCACACAGTATTTAGTCTACCCTGCCTCATAATTTAGTCCTCCTCAGCTGCAGAATTCCTGTGATTCTGTAGATGGGACAAAAATTGACGATTATGATGCAGTTATTATAATGTGGACTAATAACAGGACGTCCTCCCGGGACATTTCTTAATAATCAGTTCGCAATTCTTTTTGCTTTTTTAGCCGATGCTTCCACCACCACGTGCATAGATTCCACGCCTTTGGCCCTTCCCGCCCCTAAACAGATTTGGTTTTTAACAGAGCATTTATTTGGTCGCATTTGTCAGAGGGAATCACTTAAATCTTCCGAGGCAAGGAGTTCATGAATGGAAGCGGGAACGTGAAACTCTGTGTCCAGGGGTGTTTCTGGTTGCAGGCAGCAGCCAAGGTTAGTGCCCTTGCATTCCTGGTGCTTGCTTACAGCAGTTTTAATATCTTAGAGTTTCTTGTTGCTCAAATAGGTGTAATTTCTATTATTTATATATGTTTCCCTTGTCTATATTGCTTGATTTTGCTCGTAAGATAGTGTCACTCATAATCTTTTATGCGTGCCCATTTAAAGTTGGTGCTATATAAAAATGCACAAATTCTACTTGCCACAGCTTGAGGGGCAGTGGTTGTGTAGGACGGGACAGTGTACTTCAGCTGTATCCATGCATATAAATTACTGGACATTTAAAGGAGCACTTGTTGTAGGTTTAGTGACCTACATAATCGAGTGAGATATTTCACTGAGCAGTTCAAAGCCGCAGCAGACATAACAAATAATTCTACTATGTCTGTTGTTGGTGGTTGTTAGAGGTTGCGAACTGGGGAAACAGGACTGTGTGTTTTTCTCTGCACTGGAAGCCCCTGTATATCTAGTGCTTCACTGACTGTGCATATATGTGTGCATTAATTGCTTATCCTATAAAATACTATTTATGTATGGACGACATATTTTCAAAAGGGAAATTTTTGCATTAGATTTGTTTAAGGTGTTTCTAATACAACATATGTTTTTAAGTTTCAAAAGCTGAATCATCGATTGCTGATCAGAGATCGAGTATTTTTGGTATTTACACGAGTATTTACACAAGTTTGAGCTATCGGTATTGGTATTGTAAATGCCAATGCGTTATATTTATGTTTCTTTTTTAAAAACATGGTTAAAAGGCATTGTCATTTACAATGCCAGAGTTTAAACTATTGGCATTGTAAATGACAATGCCATTTATTTATCTGTTTTTAAAACCAACACATGGATGAAGGGTTTGTCATTTACAATGCCAATGGCTCAAACGTTTGCAAAAGCGAGACCTATTGCATTGCCAGTGCTTGTTTAAGTTTGTTTTACCATTGGAATGGTGGAATTTAACTGAGCCCAAGATGCAGGAACGGCGTCTTTATATTGGTTTATATTGACGCATAGATACAGTCTCGAGGACGGCAACATAACAATAGGCCATGCTTAGAAATGCTTGTTGTATTTAGCAGTCGAGAGCAACAAATACTTAATAGTGGAATTACTTTTTCTGAATAGCAGGCGGGGCTTTGGTTGGGGTTGGGTACCGTGCAAGGGTGTGTAATAGGCACAATGGGGACATCTAATCAATCAATCAATCAATCACTGCATTTGTAAAGCGCGCTTAGAGGGTCCACGGTATAGTTTACAGTTATGGTTCATCACTTATGACATTCCTACGCATCAATAATGATCTATGACCGCACACAGAATTCAGAGGTCAGGTTGAGCAAGGGGGGGTCATTCATTAAAGAATGCCAGCTTAGGATCGGGACATATCAGAGGGGAGAACCCCTTTTCTATATTCAAGCTGATGATGTAAGAGTCAGGTCCATTTGACCCATCCTTTCTCGCTTTATTAAGTTTAAACTTGGATCAGCGCGCCCTCTAGAGGGGAGTGTTGGTGGTATCGGCGTTTGTTTTAATAATGATTCGAGTTGGGAGTTGGTTGGAGACAGAAACGAGCAGCGATTGGCTGATATGCATTGGTGTTTTTCAAGGAAGGCCTCGGACCAGAGAGGGAGCTAAGCGTCAGGAATGCTGATTGGCGGAATACTGTGAAAAGTACATAAACGGAAGGCGAGCTTTCTATTGGCTGGCTGTGAGAGCGGACCACTGAGGGGACATGCGACAGCCTGTCAACAGACTTGAAACTTTATTTGGTGATTGGTTGATATGATAATAGCACCAGGAGGATGATTGGTGGAGCCACAGTTATAGGAAGGCGGGGTTTAGCGGGCGCGCTGAGTGTGAACACAAGAGATGCTCTGACAGGAGCGTCTGCAAGGGCTGCGCCACATCTTGGAAATAATGAGAAATGGTTTGAGGGGGCATTACACAGTAATTTTGTATTTTAATTTCTTTTTGCAGTGCATAACGAAATCAAGCTGAAATGAGACAGAGAGGTGAACATTTCTTTTAAATAATGGTGAGTGGTGCTTTTTAATTTGAATGGAACGAGGCGGAGAGTGAACATTCAAAGTACAGATCATTTGCTGACACTTGGGCTTTGATTTTAGAATACATGTCAGGGGAGAATTTATCAGCAAACCGAATTAAGGACAAACACGAACGAATCGGTCTATTGGTGAGTGGCGTTTTCACATCTGAATAGTGAGATACTACAAATGTTGAGGTTCTATAAGTAAAGAGGGAGTCACTGATGGCCTTAAACGCTGGATCGTGCGTGTAAGGGGTTTCAAGTACTTGATACAATAGAAAAATATAAAAAATAATAATTTAAATAAAAAGAATCAGCCAGATAAACGAAACATAATGGGCAGTCAATAGGTTCCCACCTGTGAGGGTTAGGCGTAGTAACATTGCCCTTTTCAATTTTGTTCACAGATCAGAACTAAAGAATCGATAAGTAAAAGTGGAAGGAAATACCAAGCAGTACAGGCCGCCATTGCTACACTTAGGTGGGATTTTTTCCTACAATTATAATGCACTTAAACAGGACCTAGCGCGCATTTCAAAAGTCACTGCTACATGTTCTTTAATTCACAGCCCACACAGGAGCGTAGCTTGACTGAACGGTAGAAGGTGTTTTCAGAGGCGCAGTGAGACAGCGGACCCTTTTGCACATTGGAGGTGTGTAGTTAGGTAAGTCTAGATTGGAATAAACTCTTGACTGTTAAAAACTCTTGATTGTGAAGGGCACTGGACTAATGATAAAGTTAGGCGGTATTTGATTGCTTTTTAATTGTTGTGTTCTTAATAATAAGGCAGAATAGCTGATGACAGGAAGCTTATGAGATCTGCTTCAAATTCTTTCGTTCTCAATGTGAGAAGGTGGCCTGATATTTGCTGTCCACTAGTTCTGGTGGGCACCTTGTATCAGTCCAAACAACCCCTTATGGTGATAGGTTAAAGACAACCTTTATTCAAAGCTATCCTAGTGGTAGCTATGGAGAGCAGCCTTCAGGCTAAGTCTTGAAGGAATTGTAAAGCAGCTTGTTTTACCAGTCTAAAATCTCTTGAATGATCAAATGAAAGGACAACCACACCAGGTATATATTCAAAATATATGTATTTAAGGTTAATCACACCCCTCTAGTCTCTTTATGACACTGGAGTTCGAAGTACTAAAGATACAAGTGATTAAGCTTCAGTAAAAGGACAAATACACGTTTGAGCCCTAGGGGGGTACCAAACCATATACTAAAAAAGTGGTATAAGAACCACAACTAGAATAGGCACTAGGCCTATTGCCTCTAGAATCGCTGGGACCCCACGGAACCACCCAAGGTAGGAACACAGTGGACCCACGGGAACTGTATGCAGTGTGGAAACACAACCGCGGGTTCCTATTACTTTCTACGGGGAATGTCGCGGTTGGAATTTTAAAGATTAGGGACACTTCTAATCGAGTCAGGACCAAACCCTCTTGGACTTAGGAAGTTCTAAGGCTAGCACCCACGAGAGTACCGGAGTACTCGAGTTACCTCACTCAGGGAAGCCGGGTGCATAGGTGTCTTTTGGTGTCGGGTCGCGTCGCGTCGTCGATTTCAATGGAAGCCTGCAAAGAACTGCTGCTGCCGTGAAGAGAATAAGTGTCCAGAGAGATCCAATCCTGAATCTGGGATGTAAGGAACCTGAAAGCAGAGGGGACAGAGTCTGGGTCACTTGCCAGTGACCTAGGGCAGGATGGACCAATGCCCACAGATGTCGGGTGCTTCAGGTGAGTTCACTGGTGTCTTGACCCTTCAGCCACGAGGTCCAGGAGGTGTCAACGAAGTCCATGAGCTGGTTTCGAGCTGTCCCACAAATCCTGTCGAGTGCTGCAGTGTTGGTGACCAGGAAAGAACCAACAAGCCTTGGCAACGGCAAGTCACAGGAAATCAGAGAAAGGACTGCGGTGCAGACCAGCAAGGTCTGATGGACTCACCCAGTGAGGCTAAGTAAGAGCATGTCTGGAGCAACCAGAAAAGCCCTAACAGAAGTGGAATTGCCTTCGTAGGGACCTGCTAGCTAACAGGCTAGTGATCGCGAAGGAGCCTCGAGCGGTCGCACTGGAAGCTGGCCCACGGGTCACTCGTGGAGTGGAGGCCTACAATCTTTGGAGCAGAAGGTGCTCAAGACTGGGGCTACTCGGAGCCAAAAGCACACCTTCTAGGATGACTAGGAAGGTAGTGTTGCTGCAAAAGTTCACTGTGTCCAGGGGTCACAGTTCCACAACACACATGATAGCCACAGGCCTCAGCTTTGCTGTGGACTCAGGGGAGCCTCAGGGAAGTCGGAAAATCCACCTCTGGGGATGCACAGACTTTGGCATCCGGCGGGAGCTTCAGTAATGCAGACTGGTCAGTTGCTTCTTTGGTGCCTGCCAAGCAGGGGAGTCACTCCTTGACCCCAAGGGAGATTTCTTTTGTCTTCTAGTCGGGATAGAAAGTCGAAGGTCCAGGATATATGTTTCAGAGGTTCGTCCAGGGTAATCTAAAGTCCTAGGGACTGGATTCCTATACTTATACTAAGTTTAGGGGATGGACTAACTCTAAGGCTCCATCTATGGGTGGGCCTGGGGTGGGGGTGGTTACACCCCTTCCCCATTGTCCAGTTTTGTGCCAGAGCAGGGTCTGAGTGCCCCTGCAACTGGTTTGAACTGGGCTATGCACAGGGACACCTTGTGTGTCCCAGGCAGTGTCTCAAAAGCATTCTCTGAATGCACCCACCCTGCCCCAATACACATCTGCCTGTCTGGGGAGGTGGTTACACCTCCCTGTGACAGGAAACCTATTGTCCAGGCCTCCCCTGCCGGAGTTTCCCCTAGCAGCAGGAGGCCAGACCTGTGTCTGTGGCAGTGGCATCCATTTTGTGATGCCAGGACTTTGAAAGGATTCAACCGGGTTAAGCCAGTGTGAACGTGTCTTTCCCTCTAGACGGGTGGAATGCTACCCCCGCCGCCAGGACTGGCGGGGGGTAGTATTCCAAAGCATTTGACACCAAACACGATATGTTTTGATGCATCCATTCCAAAGTTAGCATTTACCGCGAGGTTATAAGGCACTTAAGAGTATATGGTATGGCTGTATCACAGAACAGCCATAAGGAAGTATTTCCGAAAGCTGCAGAGGGGTTCAGGGTTGTCAAGGCCTGCCATAGGAGTGGCTTATAGGTTTATATTTGTCCGTACAAGGTAGTGATATAGGTAGCCTATACCACAGTAAGGGGTGCAAGCACACCCTTACCCAGTTTGCAGTAGCAGACCTGTGGTGTCATTTTGGAGTGCTTCTCAGAGGTGGCACTATACATGCTGCAGCCCCTGGTAGGCCTCTGAGGTATCTATGCCCTAGGTACATAGTATACCATATACTATGGGCTTATAAGGCACTCCAGAATCCAATTAGAAATGTACCTAATGTACATGGAAACCATTTTACAGAGAAAGCAGATAGACTGGGGCCCTGAATAGCAGGATCCCAGTCCAACTAAGTCATAAACCAGCAAAACACCAGGCAAAAAGTGGGGGCAACCATATAGTCAGATCCCACCTTCCTACATAACCCCCCTCCCCCAAAAAAACGAAAGGAGATAAGGCTAACCTTGGCCAGTTGAGCCTTTATTGACTAAGTGGCCATATAAGGAAGTACCTGCACTAGCATGGTTGCCCCCTGTCTAATGGTCCACTAAGCTATTCCTCACCCTAAGGGCATTAGAGGATCTCCACCATGGGGAATTACTACCTGTGGTGTGTTTTGACAAAGTAGAAGGCTGGTGAGGTGTCTGAGTAGAGAAGTGAGGTATTAATAAAGTTGGCCTCAGCTTCCTCAGATTACCTGTCACCATGGATGCCTTACTTTCCATGACTGAGTTGTACTTTGCTCTAAGGGTCAACCTCTGGCTGCCTACATCTGGGGGTTGGGTCCCTTTGGTTGGAACACTGGAGGGGCTAGGCACGTTTGGAACCTTTGGGTCCCATGTTTGCCTTTGCCCAACAGAGACTTGCTGGGGGAGGTCCCTACACAATGGTAATGGGGATGGACTTTACAGTGGAACATAGACCTGGGAGTAACCATGCCAATGCAGATGGACTCTCTAGGTATTTCCACTTAGAACATGAAGACTCAACTGGTCAAGGTTAGTTTAATGTCCCTGCATTTGGGCGAGGGCTGTGTAGGAGAGTAGGATCTGCTTCACTGTTTTTCGACTTAGCCAGACTGTGGCCCTGCTATTCAGGACCCCAGTCTATCTGCTTTCTAGTCTAAATTGATTCATGTACTTTAGGTACACTCCACATTTGATTCTGGCGTACCCTTGCGAGTCCCTAGTATATGGTATACTATGTACCCAGGGCTTAGGTACCCCCGAGGCCTACCAGGTGCTGCAGCATGTATTATGCCACCCCTGGGAAGCCTTTTAAAATGAAACAACAGGTCTGCTACTGCAGCCTGGGTAAGGTGGTGTATGCACCCCTTACTGAGATATAGGTTCCCTAGGTCTCTCCATATCACTGCACATATATACCTATCAGTCACCCCTATGGCAGGCCTTAACAATCCTGAAGGAAGGGTGCTGGGTTTTATGTGAGAGGATGCCCATGCATGTGCAGAGCCCCTCTTTAGCTTTCGGAATCTTTATTCCGGGGTTGTTTGTGATGCAGCCAAACCATATACTCTTAAGTACACTATAACCTCACGGTAAATGCTAACTTTGGGATGGCTGCATGGAAACATGTTATGTTTGTGTCAAACACCTTGGAATCATTCCCCCACACCAGTAACTGGTATGGGAGTATGATCCCACTCTTCTAGAGGGAGCAACATGGCACAACCGGTATACCCGGTACCAACTTGCGTAGCCCTGGCATCACAAAATGGATGCTGCCAGACACAGACATGAGTCTGCCTCCCTGCTGCTGGACGAAACCCCGGCAGGGGAGGATGGACAATAGGTTTCCTGTCACAGAGAGGTGTGACCACCTCCCAGGCAGGCTTTAGTGTATTGGGGCTGGGTGGGTGCACACCTTCTGTGAGCCGAGTGCCAATGTCCTTTGTTTCATTTTGTGCCCCGAGTGCCTGTGTCCGTATTTCATTTTGTGCCCCGAGTGCCTGTGTCCTTATTTCATTTTGTGCCCCGAGTGCCTGTGTCCTTTGGTATTGTTTGCCCTGATTTGTGCCCCCTTTTACTTTTGTTCCCTCGTTTCGCCGCGTTACCCTCCTCACGCCCGTTTCCCGCTGCCGCGTCCCGGTAGCTCCGCCCCCTTACACCCCATTGCCCGCCCCGCTCCCACCTCCCAGCTGCTCCTCCCTCCCTCTCCCCCTCAAATGGAGGCCGCGCAGTGGCCGCGCGCAGCGGGCGCGCCGCTGGCGCGCGCAGCGGACGCACCACCGGCGCGCCAAAGGGGCGCCTAAGGCAAGCTCGTCTGGTCCCGTCCGCAGCCGGCCCGCGCCCAGCGCCAGGACCCCTGGACCTCGCCGGAGCTAGCCTACCCGACAGAGATACGACGCTGCCACCCTCCGTGTACTCAACACCGGCCGACGGCCAGCCTGCTACCAAGCCAACCCGAAACGCACCCATGGAGCATTCACCTGCCACGCCTGCAACTTCACCTGCACCCGTTCCGACACCGGATCCACCAAGCCAGGCTTCAGCAACGATCACCTTAAGTGCATCCTGCTCAACACCCGCTCCATCCACAGGCACGCTGTTGAACTCTGGAACCTTCTCAACACAACAACACCAGACGTCGCCTTCCTCACAGAAACCTGGACAAACGCCTCCTCAGCTCCCGACATCGCCATAGCCATTCCGAAGGGCTACAAGATCACCCAGAAGGACCGCGCCAACCGAGTAGGAGGAGGCATCGCCATCGTCCACAGAAACACCATCCGAATCACGACCAACTCCGACGACACCCTCACCACCGCCGAACACCTTCACTTCCAGATACACACCGACCCCAAGACCACCCTCAGAGGCACCCTCGTTTACAGACCCCTGGGACCACGCACACAATTCAGCGAAACCATCGCAGACTTCGTCAGCCGGCACGCCCTCTCCTCCTCAGACTACATCCTTCTAGGGGACCTCAACTTCCACCTGGAGAACAAGAACGACAGCAACACCACCTCCCTGCTGGGCAACGTCGCCAACCTCGGACTCAAGCAACTGGTGAACACCCCCACCCACAACGCCGGCCACACGCTTGGCCCCATCTTCTCCTCCAGCATACACATCTCCTTCAGCCACTCCACCGGACTGCACTGGACAGACCACAGCTGCGTCCACTTCAACTTCGAGAGAACCACGACCCACAACCACCCTCAACAGGTTCCCCGCAGAAGCTGGAGCAAGATCACCGCTGACCAGCTCACCACCTTCCTCAGACGGAACACTCCCGCCAGCGCAACGGACCCTGACGCAGCAGCCCGCAGCTTCACACAGTGGCTCACCGACTGCGCCGATGACCTCGCACCACTGAAGACTCTCCCCTGCAGACCTGGCAGCAAGAAAACCTCTTGGTTTACAGACGAACTCAAAAACGATCTGCCGCACCCTTGAGAAAGCCTGGCGCCACGACCAAACCACAGAAAACACGACGGCCTTCAAGAACGCCACCCGCATACACCACCAGCTGATCCGCGCCACCAAAAGATCAACATTCAAAGAATGACTGGAAAACAACACCCACAACAGCAAGGAGCTCTTCAGCATCGTCAAAGAGCTCTCCAACCCCAGCTCCGGAAACAACGACGTCACCCCCTGGCAAGACCTCTGCGACTCACTCGCCACATTCTTCCACCGCAAGATCGCCGACATTCACAACAGCTTCGGCGCACCAACCATGCAACCAACCACCGAACATACACCACCAACCACCACCATCTGCAACTGGACCCCGGTCAGCACCGAAGACACCACCCGCATGATGAACACCATCCACTCTGGATCACCAACCGACCCCTGCCCCCACCACGTATTCAACAAGGCCGACTCCATCATCACACCCCAACTCCGGGACATCATCAACGTCTCCTTCACCTCAGCCACCTTGCCGGAGAGCTGGAAGCACGCAGAGCTCAGCGCCCTACTGAAGAAACCAACAGCGGACCCCATCGACCTCAAGAACTTCCGCCCCATCTCGCTCCTCCCTTTCCCTGCCAAAGTCATTGAGAAGACAGTCAACAGACAGCTCACCGCCTTCCTCAAGACAAACGGCTCCCTCGACCCCTCGCAGTCCGGTTTCCGGGCCAACCACAGCACCGAGACCGCCCTAATCGCAGCCACCGATGACATCAGATCCCTGCTCGACAACGGGGAAACAGCGGCCCTCATCCTCCTGGACCTCTCCGCGGCATTTGACACTGTCTGCCACCGCACCCTAGTACAGCGCCTCAGCGACGCCGGCATCCGAGAGAAGGCACTGGAGTGGATCATCTCGTTCCTCGCCGGCAGAACCCAGAGAGTCCGCCTCCCCCCGTTCAGATCGAAGGCCTCTGAAGTCATCTGCGGCTTACCACAAGGATCATCACTCAGCCCGACCCTCTTCAACGTCTACATGAGTGCCATCGCACGCCAACACAACCTCAACATCATCTCCTACGCCGACGACACTCAGCTGATCCTCTCCCTCACCAACGACCCCGCCACTGCCAGAGCCAGCCTACATGAAGGGATGAAAGATGTCATTGAGTGGATGAAGAACAGCCGCCTGAAACTGAACTCAGACAAGACGGAAGTCCTCATCCTAGGATCAGCCCCCTCCGCCTGGGACGACTCCTGGTGGCCCCCTGCCCTGGGCACCACTCCCAAGCCAACGGACCACGCATGCAACCTGGGCTTCATCCTGGACTCCTCCCTCTCGATGACCAGACAAGTCAACGCCGTCTCTTCATCATGCTTTAACACCCTGCGCATGCTCCGTAAGATCTTCCGCTGGATCCCCACCGACACCAGGAAAACGGTCACCCAGGCACTCGTCACCAGCCGCCTGGACTACGGAAACACCCTCTATGCCGGAACCACAGCCAAACTACAGAAAAGACTCCAGCGTATACAGAACGCCTCCGCACGACTCATCCTGGACATCCCCCGACACAACCACATCTCCGGCCACCTGAGAGACCTACACTGGCTCCCCATCAGCAAGAGGATCACGTTCAGACTCCTCACCCACGCACACAAGGCCCTCCACGACTTGGGCCCCAAGTACCTCAACAACCGCCTGACTTTCTACACACCCACTCGCCAGCTTCGTTCGTCCAGCCTCGCCCTCGCCGCCGTACCACGCATTCACAGAGCCACCGCCGGAGGAAGATCCTTCTCCTACCTGGCCGCCAAGACATGGAATTCCCGCCCCATCCGCCTTCGAACGACCCAGGACCATCTCTCCTTCAGAAAGCAACTCAAGACCTGGCTATTCGAGCAGTAGCGGACCCCTCCCCCCCAGCGCCTTGAGACCCTTCTGGGTGAGTAGCGCGCTTTACAAATGCATTGATTGATTGATTGATTGACTCCAAGCGTGCTTTGAAGTCAGCACTGGGGGCACATTTGGTGTCCCTGTGCATAGTCCAGCTCAAACCGGTTGCAGGGGCTACCAGCCCCTGCTCTTTAATGAAACTGGACAAAGGAAATAGGTGTAGCCACCCCCTCTTTCCTGACCCTCCCATAGGTGGATCCCCACCCCTTCCTTGGGTATAAGATAGGAACCCCTGACTACAGAAGTTTAGATTTACCTGGATGAAACTCTGATACATAATCCTGGAACTTCGATGATCTACAAGGTGCTAGATGCCTGAACAATCCCCCTTGGAGTAAAGGAGTTACTCCCCTGCTTGTCAGGCACCTAAGACGCATCTGACTGGATTGCATCTCCGAAGCTCCCGCCGGACTCTTTTTTGCAACGCAGGAGGTGGGTTTCTGTGGTCTCTGAGGTGGATCTGTGCACTCAGCAACTCCGAGGCCCGTATCCCTCATGGAAGACCGTGCAATCCGAACCCCTGGACACCGCAACCATTTGCAGAAGCATCAGCTTTGAGGCAACCTCTGAGGCTGAGCTTTGGGTTACTTGTAGCCCTAACCCCGAGCACCATTTGCACTGAAGATTGCCCACCTACACTCCACATGTTTTCCCGTGAGCTGGATCTTTGTGTTTCACTTGAGATCCCTTCACGATCCCTAGTCCGTCGACTGGTGGGTCCCTGTGAAGGCAACAATAACTCTGATTGGGCTTACTTGGTTTTTCCAGACGTGCTCTGACTCTACATTGCTTGGGGAGTCCCCTGGACCTTGCTGGTCCGCACCAAAGCATATTTTCTCTTCCTGCTTGGGTTGCTGTTGCTAAGGCTTGTTGGGCTCAATCCAAACGCCGACACCGCAGCACTCCACATCCTTTCTGGGACAGCTCAAATCCAGCTCCTGGTCATTGTCGATGCCTCCTGGTTCTCGTGGCTGTAGAGTCAAGCTTCATCTCTTCATCCCTGAAACAGCCGACATCGCTGGGCATTCGTCTATCCTGCCCCTGGTCACTGGCAAGTGACCCAGACTCTGCCCCCTCTGCTTTCAGGTTCTTCACATCTTCGATCCTGGCTTGGATCACACCGAACACTTTTGCTTTGCACGGCAGCAGCACTTTGCAGCACATCGCCATTGAAATCAACAGCGATTCCCGACATCATTTGACACCTATGCACCCGGCTTCCCTGGGTGAGGTAACTTGAGTACTCCAGTGCTCCCGTGGATGTTGGCCCTAGACCCCCTAAGTCTAAAGGGGTTTGCTCAAAGTCCTCTCCTAAGTGTCCTTTAACTTTAAAATTTCAACCGCGAATTTCCCCATAGAAGCTAAAGGAGCTTGCGGCTGTGTTCTCACACTGCACACGTTCCCCGTGGGTCCCCTGTGTCACTCCCTTGGGTGGTTCCTTGGGGTCCCAGCAATTCTACAGGCTCTAAGCCTTGTGTTTAGTCAAGTCATGGTTCTTATACCACTTTCTTAATATATAGTTTGGTCCCCCCCGGGGCCCATTGTATATTGTGCTATATTATTGTCGTTTGGTGCTTTAACTTTGTGTATCTTGCACTCTAATCTCAAAAAGAGATTAGTAGTGAGTGTTTAGTAATACATACATATATTTTATATATACCTTGTGTGGTTCTCCTTTCATTTAGTTGTTCATCAGGTTGTAATCTGGTAAACCAAGCTGCTTTACATTCCTTCAAGACTTAGCCTGAAGGCTGCTCTCCATAGCTACCACTAGGATAGCTTTCAATAAAGGTTGTATTTAACCTATCACCAATAAGGGTTGTTTGGATTGGTGCAAGGTGCCCACTAGAACTAGTGGACAGCATATGCCAGGCCAACTTCTCACACACGGGTTGAGACGAAAGCAGCCTTTACACTGTTCATTGTTCACACTGGGTGAGAAGGCCGCCTGTGTGCAAATTAGCAATAAAAGTGTTTCTGTGTTTTCATTTATTCTTTAGACCTGATTACCATAGTAACTTAAAAACATGATCATTCAAGGCGTCAGTAACTTAAAAACAAAGGGGCTAATTTATGAGTCCTTGCGTCACTTTTGCGCCGCCGGTGCATCACTTTTTGTGACGCATCAGCGGCGTAAAAACGGGACCTTGTTGCACCATATTTACAAAGTGACGCATCTAAGTAGATGCGTCACTTTGTAAACCCCTGCGCTACATTATTCCTGCGTCAGGTATAATGTATGCAGGGTGGGCATTCCCACGTAAGTAAGCATCGTAGAAGTAACGCAGTGAAATCTACGAGAGTTCACTGCGCCACTTCTAGGGTGCAAATGCGTCAATATCTTGCGCCTGCCTCACAGCAGGCGTAAGACTGATGCAGGCCCTTTCACATGGGGCTTGCCCCATGTGAAAGACACATTGCTGGAGTTGCGTCACTTTCGTGACACACTCCAGCAATGCGTCACTTTTGCGCCTACAGATACGTCAGAAATACTGATGTATCTGTGACTCCTTGCGACATGATGTGTCATACTGTAAATATGATGCATCATTGGAGTAGCAGGGAGGGCGCAGTGAAAAGTGACGCATCACTGTTTTCACGCAGTGATGCGTCACTTTTCATAAATGAGGCCCCAGTACTTTAATTTCCAATCCTTTAAAATTACCCTTGGGTTGCAGACACCAGCAATTTTTCAGCATTTGTTAAAAATGTTATCATGTGACATAAAAATGGAATCGACTCACCCGATAGACATAAAATAAGGTCCTGATGAGCTAATCTCACCCCAGCCTTAAGGAATAAAGTATTTAAAGGTGTGCCGTGTGTTTTAAGCAATTTAGGGCACGCATATGCTATGTGCAATAAGGTTTCACGTGGCCACCCATACAGTCTACATTTTGTACTTGAACATTGTTGTGTCCAAGTCGGCGTGCCCTCCTTGGTTGGATTTAAGCCCAGTCTTAATTTAAAACATGTTTCCGTCATTTGAGCTGAGAAATGGACATTCAGATAAGGTTGGGTTCGCAGAGACTGGTGTGAATTAACCCGGAACCATGCATGGGTTTTTGTCACTAAAGCTGTCTTATCTTCATTAAATGAGTTGGTTTTAATCTCTTTTTTTTTATTTGTGTAAAACTGGACATTGTCATTCCTGAAAGCCATGTCTGCAATTCAAACCTCTGAGAGCATGTTCAAATACGGGATCGCCAGGCATCTGTATAGACAGAACGAATCATTTCAGGCAAGCAGGTGTTAGCTAAAGAGTCTGGGTCAGATAAAAACAGGGAGTCCATACTTTACAAAAATGACCCTTGGCACAGTATGGACTGTCTTTGGAGGCCAAACTCCAATCTAATGTCGGCTTGGCCAATTGACCTGGGGATCCTAAAGATAGATTTATAGGCCTTAATTACTAGTAGGGCCTATCATTTTGCATCTTCCCCCCTGGTAATAAATAGGCGAGCCATATGTAATAGTTGGCTGCATTTTGCTCTCATGGCTTTAAGGAGACGGCTGTACGATTGGCACCTCAGTGATTTATGTGAGCATTTAAAGGCGTAGCTTAGAGTTGACGATTTTCCCCCTAAATCTTTAAAATGACTTTAAACGAGACTCCGTTGTCAAATAAAATACCCAGATATTTATATGTCTTCACTACTTCAATTGGCCACCTCTAGCCCTCCATGAACCAGTCTTAGTTTCCGCTGGGCTGATTTTCATGATTTCAGGTTTTTTTAGCCTTCAACTCCAGGCCATGAACTAAAATATAATCATTGAATCCATTAACCAATCTTTGTAGGCCTATGGGGGTTTGACTCAACAAAATGGTATCATCATATTGTAAATAAGATGCACCTCAGCAGGTTTCGGAGGATGGGCATTGACCGGTTCAAGGTGCTGTAGGAGGTCTGACATAAAAAGATTGAAAAGAAAAGGTGCAAGTACACAGCTTTGTTAAAAACTGTTATAAGTGTTAATGTTTTGAGACCGAGTAAGACCGTCACTTAACTCGACCTGGCCCCAAGTGTTGGTATAGAGGAGAATTAAAGCACCCCACGGTTTTCGTGGAATGGCCAATCCAACCCGTTGTTTCCATAGCAGAGCTCGAGGAACTGAATCAAACAATCAGCAGCTTTTAAATCTTTAAAACAAATTTATGGGTTTGGCTTTTTGAAAACAGTGCCCGCAGCAAGTAAAGTGAGGGCCAGCACATTGGTAGTGGTAGATTGGCCTTTATGAAAACCTGTGAGGTTAATTGGAATTTTACATTGCAACGCTGCCATTTTTCCAAGTCGATAAGTAGATGGAAGGCAAAGACCTTAGCATCTACATCAGCTAGGACAATTAGCCGGTAATTGGCAGGGTTATCGACTGGGCCGCTTTTGAAAATTGGCTGCACAATGCTACCTGGCCAGGACACAGAGCGGTATTCAACGCCAACACCTCCTCAGACACTGGAGTCAACACTTTGTTCCACATGTCAATATTGGCACGGAATATGGCTTTAGGATTCCCGTTTGGACAAGGAGTCCCATTTGATCGAATGCGGGACAAGAGAGTGGTTATTTCAGTACTGCTTATAGAATCCAAATCAATCGCCGGGTCAGATCACTTTCTCTATATTTGAGGGACTGATTTTCGCGCAATGGTATTTGCATCTGAATCGCACGCACCATACAAGCTGGTAACAAACCTTACCCAATCATCCTCCATAATATTTATATGGTAAGCCCTATCGCCTCCCCTTTGGAGATCATTCATGATCTCCCAAATTCTTTTTATATTATTTAGTTCAGAGGCATGTAATAATCTATGCCAGAGCCCCATTTGATAACGCGATGTGGCCAACCATGTTTCTCGTCTATATGACCTTTTTAGTGACACCAAATTATCCTTAAGACCATAGTAAGATTGCCGGTGTCTATGGGAAAAACTTCCCATACAGCTGTATTAAGGGATCGTTTTACTTTGAGTAACTGAAATTAATACCATTTATTAGGGGAGGTTAGTGTTGGATTCGTTTTTCTTCGATTTTGTGCTGGAAATGTTCCCACCAAGGATGAGGTGATATAGTTCCACCTATCTAGCACTGAACCTACCCCGCCTGGCCCCGGTCTCTATCCTTAATTACGGCTTCAGCAAACTTCATTACTTCGACTTGTTTATCTGAGTGCCATACCAGCCTTTTCAAGTTATATGAAGAATGAACCATACTTAGAAGCTCATTACATTTGGCAGTTGTAGTGTTAATATCTGAGGGTTATGGTCACTTTTGAGTCAAGGAGTCACTTTATATTCAACAATTGTTGAGCCCAGTTTATCTGAGATAAAAGTTTAATCGATTTTTGAACCGTGCTTGAAGAGTTTAGGAGATGGAAGTAGCCTTGATTTGCACAAAGATTTTTCCTTTAAGAAGGTTAGCCCGAGACGGTGCAGCACATCTTAGCAATACTCTTCCTCATCCGACCTCATGAGTTAAAAGCGACCAGATGTAAGTTAAAGTCACCTGACGTGATCACACCGGCATGTGGATACTGAATTGCTAATGACCTTATGATGTTTCTCAGGATAAACAGCTGGATCATCTTATTTTTCCTCGCACTTAAATAAACTTTCAATATTCTCATCGTACAGCAGCTGTAATGTCATCGAGCACATTCAACCATTCAACCATTCCACCTGCAAATCAATTGCTTCCACTCTTCGTCTTCATTCGGTAGAAATAATGCGTAAGAGGCCGCCCTTTGCTCGGCCTGGTTTATCAGTGCCTCTGGCGGGGAGATTACATTGATGAAACCCAAAACCAGTATGGGGAGCTTAAGGTAATTGTGAATTTGGTTGCACAGCCAGTTTCTAAACTTCTTCAGTAAGAGACCCTGCTATAATCGTGTGTTCCAACACGTAATCTAAAATATGCAAACACCTACATTTAATTAGTTGGCTATCAACATCAGACTGGGCGCTCACCACCAGGTTGGTTAGATTGTGTAACTTTGCATCTATCCCACCACATATACTAAGAGGGTATTTACTAGATCCACCGGTATATCAAGCTAGTTAGAATGAAAATTTAACGCTGTTGTTATTGCATCCATTATACCTGGCAAATTTTGACCTACTCCGTTATCTTCCGAACTTTGATGTTTGGGGGGACACTCTTCCGCTAGTGTGGGTACATCATATTTATCCAAAAACAAAAGATCTGCAGATCTCAAAGAGTTATCGACTCGATCAGTCTTCTTAAGTACCTGGTCAGAGCTTCTAAGTTTGAATTTTTGAGGAATTAAAGTTAGTTGTGAATCAGAAAATTGATTACAATCATATTACAGGACTAAATGGATTCATACCAGTTTTTTGGGTAAGTGACTGATTTCTAGACTCTGCAAGATTCTCGCAGACTCTCACGTTCTTAGATATAGGAGATATGGAAAAACTATGATTTAATTGCATATCGTCCAAACTCAGGACAGTCGTCGCATTCACTTGTATCCCTATAATGATCAGTTGCAACCTGAGCTTTGCCTTCTGCCTATAGGGGACGGATCTTTTCAGTCGACAACATTATTGAAACTCTTGACTTGTTTAATTGACGAACTTCAAGAACTGGCTCGAAATGAACTTGTGCTTTAACCACTGTTACTTGAGGGTACCCTCTTTTATGGAATATCTTTTACAGCAGTAGCTTTTAAACATGAGATAGCATTATCGGCAGACTGTTGCAAACAATCTCTCGTCTCATCTCCTCGAAATAATGCACCATCACATACAGCCTGAACTAATGGCGGTGAGCATTAAGTTACTAGGGCAGGTGTGGATAAAGACATCCCACCCTCACAATGAACTTTATCTGATTATTTAAAATAATCCATAATACGGGACTGGGAATTCTGTGCCCCAATGTCGGGAACAGTCATAGACGCTTGATTCGGTACCATTTTCCCATGTTCCGTACTTGACGTTGCCTCAGTATGGGCCAGCGTTTCCTCAAGTTCCATCTCCTTACCGAGTGATGTATCCTTTTGGGCTTGAGTTTTCTGCCTTTTTTGTGACTGTGACTGTGGCTGTAAAGAACCCCTTGGACAACCTGACCTCATGGTATAATGATTTACTTACCCAATTAGTTGTTTGGGTCGCAAACAACGAGTTGGCCCCCTTTTCTAGGCTCTAGGGGGACATGATGGTTCGGTTGGTGGCACTAGTCGCAGTGGTCACAGGGCCTTACATTGTTATGTTCTTTAAAGGTACAGCAATATCGGCCCAGGTACTGAATGCACCTTTCACCTACATTCCCCTGATATTACACTACATAACGGTTCTTAGGACTGACCTTTTACCTAGTTACGGTAATGACTAGAGGACATGGGGTTTTCACTGAAAAGCTTAAGCCTCATTCATTATGCATGAGGATTCTTGGAATCACAGCTGGACACCTGGCCTGCCTTCTCCTGCATAATAACTATATGTATAAGGGTCATTCCTTCCGTCATCCCAGTCCAACATGACACAACAAGGTATATTCCCAGGGGGTATTACTTTGGGTAAATATACACTATCCCTTGCTAAGGTGAAGAGAGCAGAAAAGGGCTTCCATGTCGACACACTGACGTGAGACGCTGAGGTTCCCGCCTGCAGAGACTCCAGCTCTCAGTGGTCTGACATCCTTTGTGGGGTGTCTATCTCGAGACCAAGATGGGGTCCCACAGTCTCTCACTTTAGGTAATGGGGTTGCCTTTATCCTAGAGGGATTCTTGGCTCCACACCTACATACATGCCAGGTACACGTAGGTGAATCTAGTTTGGGTCGCATCGTAGGAGTACGCTTTTATTACTGTCATGTATTTTATACTTGCCTGTATTTATCGTTTTAGCACTTTGGTAGGAATCTACCATCCTTTCGCTCTTCGTGCTTATAATAATTTATATCTGTTACTGTCTAATGGTTTTTCAGCAGACCTATTTTACACTAGAATGACGCTGGTTCAATAAATACTCATTGAAGAATGTCCCCACTGTTTATTCTGTGTATCAATCTCTCCGAGACAAAGTGAACATGAGTTACTGAGCAAAAAATAGTATTGTGTCCATGATCTCTGATGGGACAGGGCTGTCATGTTCGAATAGTTGCCAAGAACTGGGGGTGTCCAGAATCAGTTTGGACACCAAGCCCGCAGTGTATGTTGTCTAAACATGCAGATCCTATATAAGGTTATAGGAACTACACGACAACATAAGGTCGCAAACATGGTAGACTGCTTGCCTTTTCCGTGCCGCTGTGAAGCCTGGAACAAATACCGTAGCAACAGGAAAGCGAGCCACACCACAGCTTTGCTCCTGCTATGGTCCTGCTGTGAGTATAAATAGAGCTAAGAACGGGTAAAAATGCGTAGCAGGGGCTTACGGGAAAAAACTGCTGCCTGCCCGCAAGGCTGTACCTGCAGCAGCGTAACTATCCCAGTGAGAAATGTAAGGTTAAGACAGACACGGCCCGTGCAGGTAAGAATGGTGAGGTTGGGTGAGAGGGGATTTCGACAGACAATGACAAGGGAAAATTAATTATTTTTTTATCTAATTTTCCCTCGTGGTCATCCGTCAAATCCCCCCCCCCCCCAACCTGGCCCCTCTGCTCTTACCTGCACGGGCCACGGCTACGGTAAGGACTAGAATCATTGCATTTGCTGCTGTGGCCACAGCCAAGTTCCAAATGCAAATATCAAAAGGTCAACAGCAGCTCTATAGGCTGGCCTGGCTGTTACCGGGGGCCAGGACCAGCTTGGCAATAGACCTGCACTTCTCTGCTTTTCTTTGCTTTTCTTTTCTACTTCCTTCCCCAGTCCTTCTGGTCTCCTTCTGACGCTGCCAAGGGTACAGTGACTAGCCTGAGATTAAGGGGGTTAAGGGAGCTGGGGTAGCTGGCAAATGGCCAAGGCTCCCAAGGCCACTGGGCCCCCTAAATATCCCTGATGCAGGAAGCGGGAAGTGGAGGACTAACAAGAGGACGCAGCTTTAGATGACAAATGTAAGACCTGGTCCCGGTCTAGCACTGCAAGATAATTTGGCTTGGGGGCAGTAAAACCATAGGGCAGAATAGGGCAGGGCAGGGCCTCCACAGAGAGAGAAAGCAGCACCAACCTACCGCTGGCCGCTTCTGCTCAACCTGGAGACCTCCCCGGTGCTAAGCCTTATCTCCTGTGTGCATCATGCTACCTGCTGCACACCACACCACACTCGATGCAGCGCACTCCACGCTGCTTACTCCACCTCATCTGTACCCGCGGCTCTTTCTCTGTTCAGTCGGTTCAGGCAGCAGTGGAGCCAGAGCCATGGCAATGCTGGTAAAAGATCTGGTCCACTCAGTAGGAAGTGGCAGGTAGTGAAATCCGACCCGCCAGTGCGCGGAGAATGGACGGAGTGACAGCAGGAGCGAGAGCACCTTGTGGTCCTTTGTGTTGGAGGGCTGACATAGAGCGTCAAGAGCGTAGAGCGGAGGGCGTAGTCACACACTGAGAGGAAGGTGGTCTGGGCTCTTTTTATTCTTAATGTTGGATGGAAAGTGGCCTTCACATTGTTTGTTGTTCACTTGAACAGGAAAGTGGTCTGTGCACTGTTCATAGTTTACACTGAGTGAGCAGAAGGCAGCTTGTGCACTATTTATTCATCCAGGGCTGGTGTTAGTGCTGGTGGTGCCCGATGCAACAATCTTTTTTGTCCCCCCTTTCTCCCCATGACCTCCTCCTCAGATTCCCTCACTAACACCTGGCATAAGTGCCCCTCAACTCTCCACAGCCCCTTTCTCACATACATTTCATTTACTTTAAATCGCTGGTAAAGGCTTGGTTTACTAATCCACTCAGCCATCCACAGAAAATACAGATCTGTTCCTAGCAGCAGGCATAATTACTAACCCTGGGCGGAGTTCGCGGAGTTGCACTACGCGGCAAAAAACCTCCACCGCACTACGCGTAGCTCGATAAGCAGCGGAGTTCCATAGAAAAATGCCGTTCGCAGTGATTGCACAGTGCGGATGCTTGTCCGCACTGTGCAATCATCGCAAACGGAACCTTGCACAGTACCAGTGGTCCCTTCTTTCCCTTTTCTGCCACTTGAGTAGCTTTTTACTCGAGCGGCAGCTTTTCCAACGTGAACAAGAAGTTTCTCATTGCGAGCTGTTGCAAGCATACTCGGCCACTGGCAATGAGAAATCTGACCACCCCGCATTGAGAAATCTTGCCAGGATGTTTATTTTCCACGCTCGCGCTCGCCAACTTGATGTTGACAATTGCGAATGAGGAAACTCACGGAGATGGATTTTCCTCGCTCGCGCTCGCCAACTTGACGTTGACGAACACGAGAGGGGAAAAAAACCTCCTCTCCTCAACGCGAAGCAGAGTTTTTGGGAACCCCGTGAGCTCCGCATAACACGGAGTTCGGGAAACTGCGAGCGGAGCGGAGTTCTCCACCCAAGCCTAATATTAACCCTCTGCACTACTTTATGGTGAGTCAAAACTGCCACTAGACAAAACTCCCATCCCTCTCTCTAGCAGGAACATTAATCACAAGAGCTATCTTGACATTTTAATTGCTGCCTGAAAGCTCAATACACAGGGAACTCTACAGCAGGTGCTTTTAAATCATAAGTTATTGCTAAACACAGCACCCCCCATGAGGTCAGTGCCCCCCCCAGGTCAGTGCCCATTGTGGCTGCACAGGTCACACCAACCTAAAGCCGGCCCTGCATTCATCATGCTGAGAGGAAAGGGGCCCTTGTTCTGTTCATTGTTCATGCCCAGTGAGAGGAAGGTGGTCAGTTCTTGTTCATTGATGACATGGAGAGGAACGTGGCATGTGAACTGTTCACTTTTGGGGATATTTGGTTAGAGGTTGATTGTTGCCCTATTGTTTTTTTTAAAGTTTTATAACAGGAAAAGCAGGTGGTTGGTTCATCATTGTTCATTGTCTGCACTTCTGTTGTGCTCTGTTGGAGATGATACAGACGACCCCTGAGATTTGTTCCTGCAGATGAGACTGTGTGCCATAACAGGTGAGCATTGGGATACACATGACAGTGTGTGATCTTGTGCACGCACATATCCCTTGAACCCCATGGCACTGCCAAGAGAGAGGAGGGGAGTCAGGCACCAGTGTGAGCCCCTGAAGCACAACACAGGTCTCTGGAAGGTCTCCTGCAGAGCTGGGGCTCGGGTGCTTTTCAGAAGGGCGGGTACAGCCTGCACCCCAGACTGTATTTGTCATGGTCTGAGAACTGGTACTGTCACAGACCTTCACCCCTGGAGGGGGGCGGTCCTTTATAGAGGTAAAGACTCCACCTTCAAAGGTGACTGTCATATCACGAGGGGAGGCTTCACTCAAGCCTCTCCTGGTGCCAGCCTCTGGGTCTGCTGTTCTCCTCCCTCCACCCTGTGCCCTCAGCCAGAGATGTGCAGAGAGGGAGGGTGTGAGGGATGAAGGAGGGAGGGAGTGACTGACAGATCACGAGGGGAGGCTTCACTCAAGCCTCTCCTGGTGCCACCCTCAGGGTCTGGATTTCTCCTCCCTCCACCCTGTGCCCACCACAGCCAGAGATGTGCAGGTGGCACTGGGTGAAATGTGCTGATGGAGGAAGGGAGTGAGGTGTGAAGGAGGGATGGAGTGACTGAGAGATCACAAGGGGAGGCTTCACTCGTCTCTCCTGCTGCCATCCTCAGGGTCTGCTGTTCTCCTCCCTCCACCCTGTGCCCACAGCCAGAGATGTGCAGATGGCACTGCGTGGAATGTGCTGAGGCTTCAGGAGGTTCATGTGTGATTGTCATCAGGAAGCTTGTGGTCTTTATTTACTGGTGTTCTGATGAATATCTTTGCAGAAGCCATCTCCGGATGCTTCTATCTCAGTGGAAGATCATGTGCTCTGAATGTGGGTGAGGTCCAGGATATGGCCTTTCAGCACCGAGGGGCGAGAGGGGAAGGGAGTGGGGAGGGAGGAAGGAGGGAGGGGGAGGGAGCTTGAGAAGGTGCAAGGGTTTCAGTCATTCAGTGAGGAATTATCGCACCTTTTTATAAGATTAAACTCAGGCCCTTAGCTGATACCACAAAAGGCTGCTCGTGGGATGTTGGAGCTCACTACATCCTTCCAACTATTCTGAAAGCCCCTAAAACATTGAAACTGGATATTCAAACTCTCCACTGATTTGGCAACTTCTACCTTATAAGGAGTGGCTTCACTTAAACAGTGACCTTTAAAACAAGCATTGGCAAAGCCAGTAAGTCAATGTTTACCAGATAAATGCACGACAACACGCCCATGCAGAAATGATGGTTCATGAAATAGAACATTAAAGATAAAACAGACAATTTGCTTTGTCAGTGCCTAGTGTTGACGGTAACAGATTCCCCACTTGTGGTGGTATTCATGTTAGTAGTAATGTGGCATGGGTGGTGCTATTCATATTGGTGGTAATGTGATATTGGTGGTAATGTATATTGGAGGTGCTATTCATATTGGTGGTGTTAGAAATGAGGGGGCTCTGGTTGGCGCAGGCAAGTGCCAGCGACAAGCAGGGACCCTTTACTTCTTGTCAGGGCGAAGGATGACTCCCCAGAATAACCCCTGCTCACCCTCTAGGTGCGTGGCGCGAGCAGTCCAGGCTAAACCTTAGGCGTACACGGTTAAGCAAATGCAATTACACATACAGTAAACCTCTTGCATGCACCACAAACGGACACCAATCAGGTTGAATATAAAAATACGGTTCTTTATGTAGTTTCAGCACATTCAGTACAAGGCCCAGTAACGGAACACGGTGGGGCCACAATTTCTATAAATACGGTAAAGTTCTCTTTGTTACGGAAAGTTCTTAGGCGGTTACACAGGTGTACTGTGGGCCTCAGCGCACTCCGCGCTGAGACGGCAACCGGGAAGCACGCGGCAGACGACAGGGAAATCAGAACGTTGCGGACCCTGGATCGGATGCGAGCTCGCGGTTGAGTTCGTAGGTACAGTACCTTATGTCTTGACGTGAAGGCGGGTGTGGGATTTCAGCGGCTCTTCATCAGAAGGGTGAGGCGGCGTCCGGGGCTCCTACACTTCACGTTGGGGGTCTGGTCCTTCAGGCTCACGGCAAGAGCGGGGTGTTTGCAGGTGGCAAGTGAGCAAAGCGGGGCAGCCGGGCACGCAGTCTGCGTCCGGGCCGTCCGAGGCTGGAAGATGCTCACAACGCCGATTCCGACAGGAGGGGTGACAGTGCACAGCGAGCCTCCGGCGAGTGAAGTGACGGGCAGCCCAGCACGGCGTCGGGAGAGCGGCTCAGATCGAGCGAGGCTTTTCCCAAGGCAGGAGCGGTTAAGCAGTCAGGTCACGGCTCAAGAAGGGGCTGGGGGGAGCACAAGAGTCACGGCTCCGGCGAGGGAAGGAACACCACAGTCCAGCGGCAGGCGAGTGAAGGTCAGGTTGAACCCAATGGTCCTGGAGCTCAGTTCAGGCGGCAAGCTCGCTTCCAAGCCCTTGGAGATCGTTTTGAAAAAGCACAAGTTTCTTGAAAGTAAAATAAGCAAAGTTCTCAGCAAAGGTTCCTCTTCTCTCCTTTGGCAGCAAGGTCACCACTGCAGGCCAGTCCCCCAGGATAGGGACAGTCTTCCTCCTTACAGCTTTCCCGGTGCCTCTTCCTCAAGCAGAGATTTTTCTTGGTCAAAAGCGGATCTAGTTTCTTAGGAGCAGGGCTCCTACATTTTTACCACAAATCTTTTGTTCTCCCAGGCCAGGGGGGCCCTTGCCTAGTTCAGTCCAGTTCTAGAGCACTTTGTTGACGTGATGTGGGCTGCTTCTTTCAGGGTGCAGGGCAGAGCCATCAGACGCTCCACAGGGGGCGGAGCCGGCACTGTGGTGGCAGAGCACTGTCCTATTCTGAGTCCAGGAGTACTCCTCCCACCCATCTACCTGTCGATCTCTCCATTCACCACCAGGCACCTGGCCCTGCCCATCTGGGTTTCCCTAGCCCTGTCACTCACGCAAGCCAGACAGCAGATACACATCACGCAGAGGCGGGCTGAATTGGTTTAGGCAAGCAAAGGCCAACTTTCTAAAAGTGGCATTTGCAAACGCAGGATATTAAAATAAACCTTACGAAAAGATGTACCTTATCCCGAGTTCAGGCATACTAAACTCGATCTTCTACCATGTTCCCTGGGTCGGTTAGGATCATAGGATGTAACAATCCCAACCGCCCATTCTGGCCTATGAGAACAGGGTAGCCTTGCAATAGTGAAAACGATAAGGGCGGTAATTCACTATCAGGACATGCCACACACATCAGGGCTTGTCCTCCTTATACTACAATGCACCCTGCCCGTGGGCTTGCCAATGGGGTGGCTAACATGGAGTTAAGGGAAGGTTTTAGGGACTTGCAAGTGTGGGCACTTGCGCAGTCAGCATGACAGTGCCGGACTGCACGCAGGTTCTGCAGTGGCAGACCTAGCTACATTTTACCAGGCCGCTTCTGTGGGTGGCACAACCAGTGCTGCGAGCCCACCAGCGGTGTTTGTATTTACACGCCCCGGCACTCCTGGTGCGCGTTACTGGGGTCCAACAGTAAACCAAACTAAGCCAATCATGGAATCCAACCAACATATACATTTTACATAGGGAGCACTTGCACTGTGGCACTGGTTGGCAGTGGCACAGCGCTCTGAGCGGCCAACACCGTAAAAACACATGAGGCACAGCGACAAAAAAGAGGAAGGGAGACTCACGCCAAGGTGCCAGGTCTAACAGGTGGTAATGTGATATTGGTGGTAATGTGATATTGGTGGTGGTATTCATGTTTGTGATATTGGTGGTGGTATTCATGTTGGTGATATTGGTGGTGGCATTCATGTTGGTGATATTGGTGGTGCTATTCATATTGGTGGTAATGTGATATTGGTGGTAATGTGAATTTGGTGGTAATCTGTTATTGGTGAGACAGGAACTTTTATTCGAAGCTTGACATTCCCCATTAGCTCACCAATGTAATGAAAATAACACATGTTAACCAACGCAAATTATACGTCAATGGTCTCGTAGAGAATTGGGGTCAGTTATCCTCCCACCAATGGGAATGAAGGAACACACTTAAAATGACAGTGGCCAGTAACCTTAGGTGCTAGGCATTTGATAACGGCTTTTTCGCCGAAACGCGTTATGCCGTCATTTATATAATTGGTGTCCTGGTAACCCCGCAGTGTCCCCTGTTCTACTTAGTAAAGAAGGAGATCATTGTGAATATATATATATTGTGATCAAGGCCTTTCTGAGGCTGAAACGTGTCATGGCGGTGCATGACACACTCTTGGATTAAAACACGTTTGCACTGAAATATTGGGTCCGCTTCGTCCTTTCTGAAAGTTTTGATGGTGTGACGAAGTTCCTGCATATATATATATTCACTGGAAAAAACAGAGGTTTCAGGCACGTTATAGCTAGGAATTAGCATTTAAAAAACCTTAGAAAGTCACTGAAAAAACCATAGGTTTCAGGGGCGATATAGTTAGCTGGACTTTTCACTCGTACAAAACCATTGAAATTCCCCCGTTATAGTTAGTTCAGCTAACTATAACTCGCGCGCCCGCAATGCACTGCTGATGACGTCACATATTACATCACTCATGACATGGTCAGTGACATCACTGATGACATCACTGATGACATCATCCAGTGAATGTGTGTTTTTCTGAAAATTACATATGTTTTATATATGTATATCTCAAGGTCGATGGAAGAATAAATGGGTATATAAGTGTCTAAATGGATGATTTGTTTTTGAAAAATTGATTGTAAAACTGACTGATTAAGTGTATCTTAGAGAATACATGGCTTAGTGAGTGATGTTTAAATATGTAAATATCTGTATCAGTCTCTCACTTTGTGTATAAGTGGCTGCATGGGTTGGTGAGTAGCTACATGAGTGTCTATATAGGTTATTAGTTGGGATTTTGAGTATCAGTATGAGTGTCTGAGTGTCTGTATGGTTCGGTGGGGGGTATTACGTAGTGCATAAGTGCATGAATGAGTGACACTGTTTGTATGTGTTGAAGACAGCATGTGTGCAGGACTGTATGTGTGGATGAGTGTGTGCATGGGTGTGTTAGTGAGTGAATGACTGTCTCAATAGTGTCTTTATGAGTAACTACATATGTTTTAAACTAGTATATGTGACTATTGGTGTATATAAGTGAGTATATGTGAGAGTGAGAGATTGAAAGAGTTCCTGTATGAATAAGTATGTGTTTCTATAAGTGATTGTTTAAAAGACTAAGGTGCCAATTACGATCCTGTAAAAACCGGGTACGAACCGTCGGACGGAGCATATTCTCCGTCCGACGCGTACCCGGTCGTCAAAATTTACAAACATGGAATTACGATTCGCACGGGAACACCATTTCCGTATGAATCGTAAAAAACCCCGACCGAACAAAATAAACCTACAAATGCGATCCGGGAAAGCGCCGACCTGACGTCGGGACGCTCGCAGCCTGCCATTCACGAACCAGGAATTACGATTCGCACCGACGTCATCCCGCACGGTGAATATTTTCCGGCTGCCAAAAACTGCCGGGAAATCAGGACGACGCGAACAAGGACTACCAGTACGCGACGGACAGACAAGACGACGCAAACAAGGAGGACCTTTACGCGACGGACAGACAGGACGACGCGAACAAGGAGTACCAGTACGCGATGGACAGACAGGACGACGCGATCAAGGAGGACCAGTACGCGACGGACAGACAGGACGACGCGAACAAGGAGGACCCGTACGCAACGGACAGACATGGACCCGAACCTACGTGTCATCCCGGCCCTCATAGCAGTCGACCTCCTCTACAGGTTCGGACGCAGACGCCGCAGAAGGTCAGAACAACTAAGGGAGGGGGGAAAGTGGGGTGGGGTGGGGGTGGCAGGACCAGGGCAGGCCACAAACCCCCCACCAAAGTCACACAGCACACATGCCCTGGACATACCTGACTCCCATGCCCTGGTCACTACGAGGGGGTTGGGGCGTGTCCAGCTAAGCCAGCGACCGCCACAACGGAAGTCCGTCACGACGCGAACCGGCAACACAACCAGACAGGTACGTCCCGTACCCACGCCTGAAGAGCGTGGGTACGAGTCGTACCACGGCCACACCCACGTCACCCCAACAATGGCGGGACGGCTCGTACCCACGTGGCAAAGGCCTGGGTACGGGCCGCACAAGCATCACATAGCGTGGGGACGGATATGTACGGACCCTACCCCCACCCCTAATGCATGGAGCGTACACCCACCCCAACAGTGTAAGTACGACCCGTACCCACACCCGCGTACGTATGGAGCGTACCCCCACCCCAACAGTGTAAGTACGACCCGTACCCCCACCCGCGTACGTATGGAGCGTACCCCCACCCCAACAGTGGAAGTACGACCCGTACCCCCACCCGCGTACGTATGGAGCGTACCCCCACCCCAACAGTGTAAGTACGACCCGTACCCACACCCGCGTATGTATGGAGCGTACCCCCACCCCAACAGTGTAAGTACGACACGTACCCCCACCCGCATACGTATGGAGCGTACCCCCACCCCAACATTGTAAGTACGACCCGTACCCCCACCCGCGTACGTATGGAGCGTACCCCCACCCCAACAGTGTATGTAAGACACGTACCCTCACCTCGAATGCATGGAGCGTAGCCCCACCCCAACAGTGTAAGTACGACACGTACCCCCACCTCGAATGCATGGAGCGTACCCACATCCGTGTATGTCATGAGCGTACATATTGTGAAATTGGAGAGGTGGGTGCAGAGTCCTCCCAGCAGTGCCCTGAGACAGGAGGGGTGGGTGCAGAGTCCTCCCAGCAGTGCCCAGACACAGGAGGGGTGGGGGCCTATCACCCCCAGCAGTGCCCAGACACAGGAGGGGTGGGTGCAGAGTCCTCCCAGCAGTGCCCAGACACAGGAGGGGTGGGGGCCTATCACTCCCAGCAGTGCCCAGACACAGGAGGGGTGTGTGCAGAGTCCTCCCAACAGTGCCCAGAGGCAGGAGGGGTGTGTGCAGAGTCCTCCCAGCAGTGCCCAGACACAGGAGGGGTGTGTGCAGAGTCCTCCCAGCAGTGCCCAGAGGCAGGAGGGGTGTGTGCAGAGTCCTCCCAGCAGTGCCCAGACACAGGAGGGGTGTGTGCAGAGTCCTCCCAGCAGTGCCCAGAGGCAGGAGGGGTGTGTGCAGAGTCCTCCCAGCAGTGCCCAGACACAGGAGGGGTGTGTGCAGAGTCCTCCGAGCAGTGCCCAGAGGCAGGAGGGGTGTGTGCAGAGTCCTCCCAGCAGTGCCCTGAGACAGAAGGGGTGGGTGCAGAGTCCGCCCAGCAGTGCCCTGAGACAGGAGGGGTGGGGGCCTATCACTCCCAGCAGTGCCCTGAGACAGGAGGGGTGGGTGCCTATCACTCCCAGCAGTGCCCTGAGACAGTAGGGGTGGGGGCCTATCACTCCCAGCAGTGCCCAGAGACAGGAGGGGTGTGTGCAGAGTCCTCCCAGCAGTGCCCAGACACAGGAGGGGTGTGTGCAGAGTCCTCCCAGCAGTGCCCAGAGGCAGGAGGGGTGTGTGCAGAGTCCTCCCAGCAGTGCCCTGAGACAGGAGGGGTGGGTGCAGAGTCCTCCCAGCAGTGCCCTGAGACAGGAGGGGTGGGGGCCTATCACTCCCAGCAGTGCCCTGAGACAGGAGGGGTGGGTGCCTATCACTCCCAGCAGTGCCCTGAGACAGTAGGGGTGGGGGCCTATCACTCCCAGCAGTGCCAGAGACAGGAGGGGTGGGTGCAGAGTCCTCCCAGCAGTTCCCAGTCACAAGAGTTGTGTGTGCAGAGTCCTCCCAGCAGTGCCCAGACACAGGAGGGGTGTGTGCAGAGTCCTCCCAGCAGTGCCCAGAGGCAGGAGGGGTGTGTGCAGAGTCCTCCCAGCAGTGCCCAGACACAGGAGGGGTGTGTGCAGAGTCCTCCCAGCAGTGCCCAGAGGCAGGAGGGGTGTGTGCAGAGTCCTCCCAGCAGTGCCCAGACACAGGAGGGGTGTGTGCAGAGTCCTCCCAGCAGTGCCCAGAGGCAAGAGGGGTGTGTGCAGAGTCCTCCCAGCAGTGCCCTGAGACAGGAGGGGTGGGTGCAGAGTCCTCCCTGCAGTGCCCTGAGACAGGAGGGGTGGGGGCCTATCACTCCCAGCAGTGCCCTGAGACAGGAGGGGTGGGTGCCTATCACTCCCAGCAGTGCCCTGAGACAGTAGGGGTGGGGGCCTATCACTCCCAGCAGTGCCCAGAGACAGGAGGGGTGTGTGCAGAGTCCTCCCAGCAGTGCCCAGAGGCAGGAGGGGTGTGTGCAGAGTCCTCCCAGCAGTTCCCAGAGACAGGAGGGGTGGGTGCAGAGTCCTCCCAGCAGTGCCCAGAGGCAGGAGGGGTGTGTGCAGAGTCCTCCCAGCAGTGCCCTGAGACAGGAGGGGTGGGTGCAGAGTCCTCCCAGCAGTGTCCTGAGACAGGAGGGGTGGGGGCCTATCACTCCCAGCAGTGCCCTGAGACAGGAGGGGTGGGTGCCTATCACTCCCAGCAGTGCCCTGAGACAGTAGGGGTGGGGGCCTATCACTCCCAGCAGTGCCCAGACACAGGAGGGGTGGGTGCAGAGTCCTCCCAGCAGTGCCCAGTCACAAGAGTGGTGTGTGCAGAGTCCTCCCAGCAGTGCCCAGACACAGGAGGGGTGTGTGCAGAGTCCTCCCAGCAGTGCCCTGAGACAGGAGGGGTGGGTGCAGAGTCCTCCCAGCAGTGCCCTGAGACAGGAGGGGTGGGGGCCTATCACTCCCAGCAGTGCCCAGAGACAGGAGGGGTGGGTGCCCATCACTCCCAGCAGTGCCCATGGAACGCAAAGGGTGGAGTAGTCACAGATACCATGCCCACAAATGTCAGTCAGGTGCACAAAGACCCTGCAGTACATGTACCACATGTGTGCGAGGCTGGGAGTATACGCATGCATAGCGCAGAAAAGAAAACATGTACACAGGAAGTCATGTCAATAGGCCACATACACAAGTACAATGACTAGCAAGGATGCCACGAATGATGCAGGTGGAGACATCGCGCAGCATGCATGTGCAAAGGTGAAGGACTACGTCACACACCCAGCTAATGGACACACAGCTCTGTGCCAAAGTCAGGGGACACCCTGCAGGGAAGAAGTCAGGGTACACAGAGGAAGGAATACACCTTGGGACAATTGCAACATGCAGCAACTGCTTACATGAATGGAGAAAGGTAGCTAACACCGTGTGATGGCACACAGATCCCAGGGTCCCCCCTATGAGCAGCACACTACTACATTTCCCACACAACCAACACATGACCAACACCCACAACCATGTAGCAGCCCCACCAACAGCAATGCCAGCAATGCAGGAGTGTTCCAAGGGCAAAAAATAAATAGCTTTATTCAGCATGAGCAAAAAACTAGTATGACGTAAGTCCAATATTAACAAAGGCCATAGGGCAGTCCAGGAGACCCAGCTGGATGGGGGACACAGTGGGATGCGTGTCCCCTAGCTTGCCTGCACAGTTACAATCCGTTGTCTTCCACAGGGGTGAGGGCATCATGTGGGGGGGGAAGAAACAGGCACCGCAGGGACAGGAGGGTGAAGGGTAGGCGTTGTGGGTGCAGGGATGGAGGACTCCACCACAGGGGGTGGGGCAGGGCCAAAGGCGGAGGCCAGGATCTCGCTGCACACCTTAGCAAGGTCCTCCAGGGACTCCCCTGCACCCGAAGGAACCACAGGCCCCAAGGAGGGGGGGGGGGTCAGAGGGATGGGTCGCAGCGCCACTGGGGGAGGGTGTGGACAGGGGGGGACTCAACCACCCTGACCGAGGACTTCCTTGACCGCTTGCGTGGTGGCGTCACTGTGGGGCTCAGGGACAGAGCGGCCATGAAGGAGTCTTTGGGGGAGATGTGGCCAGGAGAGCTGAGGGGAGGGGATTTGGAGGGAGTGGATTGGGTGGAATGCGGACTCCCACTCTGGCTGCGTGTCACATGTTTGCCCCCCGACCCAGTGGGTGTGCCTACTGCACCCTGTGTGTGCGTGTCAGGAGGTGTGCGGCGGACCTTCCCTGCTGGTGTAGTGCCTGTGTCTGTTGTGGTGGGTGCATGCTTACGTCTGGGTGTATGTGGGACAGGCATGGGAGTGGGAATTGTGGAAGGAGCAGGGGTAGGGGGTGGGACGTAGCGCTGCAGGAGACCCACTGCTGCAGTCAGTGTGGAGTCTATGGACCTCAGCAAGTTGCGTTGGTCAGCCTGCGATGAATGAATGCCCTCCAAGTATGCCTCCATGTTGTTGAGGACCTGGCTGTGGGCATGAAGGACATTAAGGATCGCAGCCTGACCAATCTGCAACTGCCGCTGGATGTCCACAGAGTCCAGACTCAGCATTGGCGGCAGCAGTGGAGACAGGGGCAGGGGGTGCGGTGCCTGGCAGGAAGGAGACATGTGGTGACCGGGCACGTTGGGAAGGGACACGAGCACGTGGGAGGCGGCTGATGCCAATGGAGGGGGCGGTGCCAGATGTAGGGCTGCTGTCAGATGGTGGTGCAGCCACCGCCCACTCGGAGAGATCATCCTCGGACCCGTCAGCTTCATACTCTGTTGTGCCAGTCGACAGGTCCCCGGGTTCACTCTCCTCCGCCTCAGTCCCACTCGAAGTGCCAGCCCCGATGTCACCGCTGGCACTGGTGCTCGGTCCCTCCGCGCCGTCTGTGTCCATGTCTCCCTCCGTGTCCCCCGACGATGCTGTGGGCAGGGTGAAGAGACAGAAATTAATCATACACCTGTATACATATGTCACATGAGTCAAATCTACGTAGGTTACAGTGCATAGCCTGAAACAAAGGATGAGTTACAACTACAAAACAAGGTACATACGTAGGCCCTGCAAGACACAGTTGTGTGACCCACCATGCCATGGAAAAACTATGGAGAGCATGACACAATAGCAAATTAGATTACACTGTATTCTGACTGAGGAGCAAGGCCCTGGGGACAATACAGCACTGCATCTGCACCACACAGCGTGGCAGGAAATTGGGATGAGCAGGGACCAAAGCCAGGAACTAGAGGCACATGCAGCATAGGTAATACTGAGAACATGCCCACCCTGACTGGCACGTTGCACCTTGAGTGTATGTCCAGACAAACATCACACACTGGCCAGTCCGAGCCAGGAGATGACAGTTCTTGACATGTAGGCCATGCCCGCCCACCCACCCCCTACATGAGACAAATCTGTGGAGACACAGGAAGCACTTACATCTCTTAGTCTGGGTGAAATACACATGGGATGCAACAATTCAAGATTGCACACCAAATACCCAAGGTGCGCCTGTCCTAATAATAATCTACAAATGGGCATCATCAGATGATTGCAACAAGACACACAGGCAATGGCCACCGTGAGTATGTACTTTGAAAATCAGGTCAGGCTGGACAGTGGACACTTGTAATACATCTCACGTCAAGAAACATGGTGCCAGGGGACAATGGCACAGAGCACAACCTATGCTGTAGACACAGAGATTGTCGACATTCTCGGATTACACACATGATACCTAGGAAAAGATGCCCCTGGGGACAGTAGTGGCCACACAACTCCATGCTCCTGAATGGGAATGACTGCAACACACGCTAACATCCCTGCACTATGCCTAACGCACACTCATGCACATCATGTCACAGGCCACCACATGGGACATGCCTGCTGGAAGGCCTGGCACTCGAGAGATTAACTCCCATGTCTGGACTCAGCATTAGTGCCAACTGACATGGAACCCACAAGTCCAGAACTGGACAGGGCACAGGCAAGGTCACAAAACCTGTTACACACCACCCCCACACATGATGCTGCAGGCATTGTACACTTGGAGAAGGTGTCAGGCTACATAACCTTGTGATGGAGTGACTACACACAGACCAGGGAACACATTGCAAGGAGGGGAAGGGAGGCAGGAGAGCACTGCAATACTGTGGGGAACAGGATCTGCACAGCACCATAAACCCTGGAAGTGTATCCATGGAACAGTGCACTTACAAATGCTGGTGAAACACAACAAACACACACATGTACCTACCCCCTTCCGGCTGCTGCATGTCCTGTAGACGCCTGTCCAAGTCAGTGTGAGACCGGCCTCACGGCGTATGCCCTCCCGAACATCCCGCCACCTGCAACCACCACCAAGACACGGCATCTCCGACTCCGGCCGCCCCAGCCACACAGACCCGAGGGCCGGCCCGAGTCCCCGACAGACTCGACACCCTACCACGCATGTCCAACCGAGGGAGCGGGAACCCCCGAGCCAGACCAAGAGGCGCCAGCCCAGTCACACCTCTGATCGCCTTCCCCCGGGAGGACTCGATCGGCCACCAGGCCCCTGGGGAGCAGGCGCCTCGCCTGCCGAGCGTCTGGGGACGCTCCCAGACCCACCTGAAAAGACTAAAGACACGAGCGGCAGGAAATCCCTCCGAACCCCAGCAGTCACCAAAGGCCCCTCTCTGCGAGGACCCCGGACTTCAAAGGGCAGGGGAGTATAATAGGGGGTGCCGGAGGAACGAATGGGAGAGAAGACCTGGAACCATCGAAGCCTGCTGACGCTGTCGCGGCTCCCGAATACCGAACCACCTGGGCCTGCTGAGTGACTCGCGGCCCCCAGCCATTGAACCATCTGAGCCCTGCTGACGAGATCGCGGCTCCCGAACTCTGAACCACCTGGGCCTGCTGAGTGACTCGCGGCCCCCAACCCTTGAACCATCTGAGCCCTGCTGACGAGATCGCGGCTCCCGAACTCTGACTACCTGTGCCTGCTGAGTGACTCGCGGCGCTCCCCTCGAGGACGAATTGGCAAGAGATCGCCCAGAGAAACAACACCCTCCAGCTCGAGGATTGTGAGCTATCCGCAGGGTACTTTGCAGAGACACTACCTTCAAAGACTGTCCCGCTACCCCCATTCCCTTACCACCGATTTGTAGTATCTTGTGCCGCTGATGTACTACTTGCACCTTGGATCATAAAGATCCCTTGAAACCTTCGATAAAAGAACCTATCGTCCTACAAAGAATACGTGTGGTGTCACTCTGTTCGTAGTGTAAGCTCAGGGGGTGCGCGCCTGGTTCGGCCTACTTGGGAGAGGTGGGTCAAAGGGGTGGGCAAGACGTGTATCGAACCCCCCTCCGGCGAACGCCTTTCCAACATTTGGTGGCAGACGACGGGATCCGAGCCGACACCGAAAGAGAGCGTGCAGTGAACGACTGACGCACTACCAAACAGAGATGGAAGGAGAAACCTCCCTGGGTGCCGCAGGTACCGAAATGAGCTCACCGTTCCGAGAGGATCAATTGGACTATTATATGCATAGAGAATTAAAACAATTTTGCAAAGACCTTGGAATCGCTACCAACGGATTAAGCACAAAGGAAGACTTCCAGAAAGTATTGAAGACCTGGGTCGAGACGGGGGCGCCCCCGACCCAAACGGAAGGAGACTCCGCCCATGAACCACAAAGCATCCCGGTGAGAAACAACGGGCCAGAGGGGAACCTGTCCCCCGAGGAACTGGCAGACCGAGAGAGAAGCCGCAACCACGAACTTGAACTGGCCAAGCTGAAAATCGAGGGAGAAATAAAACTGGCCGAGAAAAAGTTAGCCGTCGAGCAGTTACGGCTACAAGGGGAACTCGAGGAAAAAAGACGCCAAAGAGAGCACGACGAAAATAAACTCCAGCTGGAACATGAACGCAGCCTGAAAGAGATCGAGTTGAGGGCTAAAAGCGAAAAGTCACAACCTTCCGGGAATCTATCATCCGCTCCCACCGTGGAAGCCAAAGTCCACATCCCCAAGGATGTGGTAAAAGAGTATTACAAAAACGACGATATCCAGCAGTGGTTTAAGGCCTACGAGGTCGCCATGACCTCTCACCGAGTCCCGCAGAAGGATTGGGGGGCTGGCCTACGGGGCCGGTTCTTAAGCGAAGGAAGAGATACCCTGCTGGATCTGCCCTCCACGGTCATGAACTCCTACAGCCATATGAAAGAAGCCCTCGTGGGCCGGTATGGACTCACCCCCGAGATGTACCGGCAACGGTTCCGAGATTGCAAAAAGATACCGGGCACCCCATGGGTAGAATACGTGAACTTTTACAGCCGGGCCTTGGACTGGTGGATCAAGGGCAGCAAGGTCTCCACCTTCGAAGAGATGTTTGATCTGATCGCCTGGGAACATTTAGCGGCCAATTGCTTTGTAGAACTGCGCCAATATCTCTTGGACAGTAAGCTCACCGACCCTCGAAAGCTGGCCGCCGAGGCTGACCGTTGGGTGAACACCCGGGCCGCCCGAGGCCCCGTGGGGGACTACGGTCGCCACAGTCAAGGACCCCCCCGCCAGAGGGGCGGAGGAAACCACAGCCGACCGAGAGACTTCCCAGGGGGGCCCCCGCACAGCCCTCCCAGCAGCCCACCAGCGGCAGGTCCAGCCCCGTCCCCGGCCAGCACCGGAGCCCCGGGGCGGCTAGGGCCTCAAACCAGGATCACCTGCTTCCGCTGCCAATAGCCCGGACACTACGGCAATGACCCCCAGTGTCCCCAGTATCAACGAACCGCAACGACCAACCCCCCGGCCCGGCAGATGGCCTCCGTGGCCATAGGGGAAGAGATAGAAGACTCCGAAGAGTGGGAACCAGCTGCCATGGCCCTGGTCTCCCTTGGTGATCGAGAAATGGTCCCCGGGACACCCTTGCCCGCCAACACAAAGAAGTACCGACAGCAGGTGACCATCAACGGCCACCGAGTCGAGGGCCTCCGCGATACCGGGGCAAGTGTCACCGCAGTCCACCGCAACCTAATCTCTGAAGACCAGATCCTACCCGGTGCCCTCTGTCCGGTCATATCCTCCGACAATTCCGAGAGCCTCTGCCAGATGGCTCTGGTGCCTTTCGAGTGGGGAGGAGTCTCCGGAGAATTGAAGGTAGCCGTCCGAACATCACAGCCCGTAGACTGCCTCCTGGGCAACGACCTTGAGAGTTCCCCGTGGGGGCAAGTGGAACGAAGAGCCCATCTCGGGATGATGGGCCTACCCGAATGGGTCTGCTCCACCACGCGCTCCATGACTGCGTGATTGCCTCTCTCCGAGGGCGGTGAGGCCCTCCCACCGAACACTGTCCCCGAGAACCGGGACACCCTACCAGAAACGGACAACCCTCCTTCGGAGGGAGAAGAAGACACTAACCCGGGAGAAGGGCCGGGACCTTCCGCCCCTGAGGCACTGACTGAGCTCGGAGAACTGCCCGAGATGGCCCAGTGGCGCTGTGAGGGAGGTCCCTCCCGTGAAGAGTTCTGCCAGGAACAGGCCACCTGCCCTTCCCTCGTGGGACTCCGACAACAAGCCGAAGCCCAGACCGCCTGTGACCGGACCGGAACCCACTGGGTCTATTGGGACAATGGCCTCCTATACAGCGAACAAAAGTCAGCCGAGCTAGGCGCAGCCCGAGTACTGGTGGTACCCCTGCGCTTCCGAAGCCTCCTCCTGGGCCTGGCCCACGATGTACCCTTGGCAGGACACTTAGGCCAAGACAAGACATATCAGCGATTAGTTACCCACTTCTATTGGCCCAAGATGCGAGCGAATGTAGAAATCCACTGTAAGTCCTGCCTCACGTGCCAGGGCAGTGGGAAAAGTGGCGGAAAGCGCAAGGCCCCATTACAACCCTTTCCCGTTGTGAGTACCCCGTTTGAGCAGGTCGGCATCGACATCGTGGGACCCCTGGATCCGAAGACCGCCCAGGGCCACAGATTCATCCTCGTCCTGGTGGACCATGCCACCCGCTACCCCGAGGCCATTCCCCTCCGCACCGTGACGGCTCCCGTGGTGGGCCGGGCTCTCATGGGGATCTTCTCCCGTGTCGGATTCCCTCGCGAGGTTGTGAGTGATCGCGGCACTAACTTCATATCCCGCTACATGAAGTCCCTGTGGCAGCAGTGCGGAGTAACATATAAGTTCACGACCCCCTACCACCCCCAGGGCAACGGCCTGGTGGAACGCTTCAACCGAACCCTGAAGGGGATGATCCTGGGCCTCGAGGAGCCCCTGCGCCGAAGATGGGACGTCCTCCTCCCTTGCCTCCTGTTCGCGTACCGGGAAGTTCCCCAAAAGTCCCTGGGGTTCAGCCCATTCGAACTACTATACGGACACCCCGTCCAGGGGCCCCTGAGCCTGGTCAAAGAGGGCTGGGAGACAAGCCCCCGGGGGACCCCCCCTGATGTGTTCCGCTACATCCTGGCGCTCCGCAACCAGACCCGGAAGTTCAGAGAACTCGCGGAGGCTAACCTCGAGGCCAGCCAAGAAGAAATGAAGCGCTGGTATGACCAGAACGCAACTCTGGTCGAGTTCCAGCCGGGCCAGCAGGTTTGGGTCATGGCCCCGGTGAAACCCTGCGCCCTACAGGACAAATGGACTGGCCCCTTCACGGTGATCGAGCGGAAGAGTCAGGTCACGTACCTGATCAATGTACCGTCCCCACGGAACCCCCTCCGGGTTCTCCACGTGAACCGTCTCAAGCCCCACTTTGTGAGAACGGAGTTGAGTTTGCTACTGGCCACCGATGATGGGGCGGAAGAAGACACTGAACCCCTGCCCGACCCCCTGTGCGCTAAAGACCTGGATGGATCCGTGGAGGGAGTGAAACTGTCGACCACCCTCACTCCCCAACAGTCCGACGACTGTCGCCAGCTGCTCAGACAATTCGCAGACCTCTTCTCCCTCATCCCAAGGGTCACGGACTGGTGTGTCCACGACGTGAACACCGGCGACAGCCCACCTGTGAGACACCGAGCCTACCGGGTGCTTGACCGGGTCCGCACCTGCATCAAGACCGAGGTACAGAAGATGTTAACCCTTGGGGTGATCGAACCCTCCGATAGCCCCTGGGCCAGCCCGGTAGTCCTGGTCCCGAAAGCGGCCGCCCCTGGGGTCGCCCCCGAACTAAGATTCTGTGTGGACTACCGGGGGCTCAATGCGGTCACCCGAGCGGACGCTCACCCTATTCCCCGCGCAGACGAGCTCATCGACCGCCTTGGGGCCGCACGTTTCCTCAGCACCTTCGACCTGACCTGCGGTTACTGGCAGATTGCGCTCACGGAGGGAGCGAAAGAGCGCTCCGCCTTCTCAACACCAGATGGACACTACCGCTTCAGGGTCATGCCGTTCGGGATGAAAAATGCCCCGGCCACTTTCCAGCGGTTGGTAAACAAGGTCCTGGCCGGACTCGAGGAGTTCAGTGCAGCGTACCTTGACGACATAGCCGTATTCAGCTCTCAATGGCACGAGCATCTCCAACACCTCCGGCAAGTACTGCTGGCCCTGCGCCAAGCCAGCCTAACAGTGAAGGCCAGCAAATGCCAGCTCGGGCAAGGCTCCGTGGTCTACCTGGGGCATCAGGTGGGCAGTGGGCAGGTCGCCCCCCCTCCAACCAAAGATCGACGCCATCAAGTCCTGGGAGCCCCCCACCACTCAGACGGAAGTCCGGGCCTTCCTGGGCCTCACAGGATACTACCGGAGGTTCATTAAAGACTATGGTAGCCTCGCAGGGCCTCTCACGGAGTTGACCTCCAAAAATCTCCTGAAGAAGGTGCAGTGGACCCCCCCGTGCCAACAGGCGTTCGACGCCTTGAAAACCGCCATGTGCACCGCCCCAGTACTCAAGGCCCCCGACTACTACCAAGAGTTTGTGGTCCAGACCGACGCATCCGAACACGGCATCGGAGCCGTCCTCTCGCCGTTCAACGACAAGGGCATAGATCAGCCCATAGCCTTCATCAGCTGAAGGCTGCTGCCTCGAGAACAGCGTTGGAGTACCATAGAACGAGAGACCTTCGCCGTAGTCTGGGCCCTCAAGAAACGACGGCCCTACTTGTTCGGAACCCACTTCCGAGTGCAGACGGACCACCGGCCCTTGCGGTGGCTGATGCAGATGAGGGGAGAGAACCCCAAGCTATTACGATGGTCAATCTCCCTCCAAGGGATGGACTTCACTGTCGAGCATCGCCCCGGGGCGGATCATGCCAACGCCGACGGCCTGTCCCGGTTCTTCCGCTTCAGCGAGGAGAACCCCCCAGTGGATGGGTAGTTCTCCATGCCTTTCAGCTGGGGGGGACGCGTGTGAGACCGGCCTCACGGCGTATGCCCTCCCAAACATCCCGCCACCTGCAACCACCACCAAGACACGGCATCTCCGACTCCGGCCGCCCCAGCCACACAGACCCGAGGGCCGGCCCGAGTCCCCGACAGACTCGACACCCTACCACGCATGTCCAACCGAGGGAGCGGGAACCCCCGAGCCAGACCAAGAGGCGCCAGCCCAGTCACACCTCGGATCGCCTTCCCCCGGGAGGACTCGATCGGCCACCAGGCCCCTGGGGAGCAGGCGCCTCGCCTGTCGAGCGTCTGGGGACCCTCCCAGACCCACCTGAAAAGACTAAAGACACGAGCGGCAGGAAATCCCGCCGAACCCCCGCAGTCACCAAAGGCCCCTCTCTGCGAGGACCCCGGACTTCAAAGGGCAGGGGGAGTATAATAGGGGGTGCCGGAGGAACGAATGGGAGAGAAGACCTGGAACCATCGAAGCCTGCTGACGCTGTCGCGGCTCCCGAATACCGAACCACCTGGGCCTGCTGAGTGACTCGCGGCCCCCAGCCATTGAACCATCTGAGCCCTGCTGACGAGATCGCGGCTCCCGAACTCTGAACCACCTGGGCCTGCTGAGTGACTCGCGGCCCCCAACCCTTGAACCATATGAGCCCTGCTGACGAGATCGCGGCTCCCGAACTCCGACTACCTGTGCCTGCTGAGTGACTCGCGGCGCTCCCCTCGAGGACGAATTGGCAAGAGATCGCCCAGAGAAACAACACCCTCCAGCTCGAGGATTGTGAGCTATCCGCAGGGTACTTTGCAGAGACACTACCTTCAAAGACTGTCCCGCTACCCCCATTCCCTTACCACCGATTTGTAGTATCTTGTGCCGCTGATGTACTACTTGCACCTTGGATCATAAAGATCCCTTGAAACCTTCGATAAAAGAACCTATCGTCCTACAAAGAATACGTGTGGTGTCACTCTGTTCGTAGTGTAAGCTCAGGGTGTGCGCGCCTGGTTCGGCCTACTTGGGAGAGGTGGGTCAAAGGGGTGGGCAAGACGTGTATCGAACCCCCCTCCGGCGAACGCCTTTCCAACAGTCAAGAAAGACCACCGCCAGCACACGTTTCTGGATGTGGGAGAGACGGCGGCGCCCGCGGTTCTTGTGGCTCTCAGGTGAGTCCCCCAGCAGGACCCGTGCGATCCTCCGCGTCCAGCACCGGATATCCTGCCAGCGTTTCCTCACCTGGGACAGGTGCCGCCTCCGACCATCCGCACTCCTCACGGCGCTGACGGCGTCCAGCCATATCTGCTCCTTGGCAGAGGCGTCTACCTGTGAGGATGAACAAGTGACACTACATCAATACACCTTGCACATGTCACGGGGACACAGATTAGAACACATTTGCTGTTTACAACAAGGCATAGTGTGCATCCAACGCATTGCAACTTTGTCATAGGGACATGATCCTGTGGGGGAAGGACAAAAGCAGTACGTGCCATTGAAAGGACACAGGTGGAATGAGGGCAACTACACAATCAATGAGCCAGGCTCACACTGTGCATCACACCCACCCCTCCTGTCTCAGGGCACTGCTGGGAGGACTCTGCACCCACCCCTCCTGTCTCAGGGCACTGCTGGGAGGACTCTGCACCCACCCCTCCTGTCTCAGGGCACTGCTGGGAGGACTCTGCACCCACCCCTCCTGTCTCAGGGCACTGCTGGGAGTGATAGGACCCCACCCCTCCTGTCTCAGGGCACTGCTGGGAGTGATAGGCACCCACCCCTCCTGTCTCAGGGCACTGCTGGGAGTGATAGGCCCCCACCCCTCCTGTCTCAGGGCACTGCTGGGAGGACTCTGCACCCACCCCTCCTGTCTCAGGGCACTGCTGGGAGGACTCTGCACACACCCCTCCTGTCTCTGGGCACTGCTGGGAGTGATAGGCCCCCACCCCTCCTGTCTCAGGGCACTGCTGGGAGTGATAGGCACCCACCCCTCCTGTCTCAGGGCACTGCTGGGAGTGATAGGCACCCACCCCTCCTCTCTCAGGGCACTGCTGGGAGTGATAGGCCCCCACCCCTCCTGTCTCAGGGCACTGCTGGGAGACATCAGGCATTCCCCCCCCCCTGGGACCCCCCCTACAGTACATGGCATGTGTGTCACACCTGGACACAATGGCAGAATTCACAGTCACTAAAAAGGGACACAGTCTGTGCCAGTGGACACTGCACTCACCTGATAACCTGGTCGCCCATACAGCATGGGGTACCGTGGGAGGATCATATCCACCAAAGCCATGTTCTCCTCCAGGGTGAATGGCTGTGACCTCTCCACAGCCCTTGACATGGTTCCAGGGAATCAGTAGCAGCAGCTGGGTCGTGGAATACAAAGATGTGCAGGCAAGTGCTCCCTCATGGGACCTGGCTGCCTTATATCTGCCTTGCTGGCCCATCTCATGCACAGGAGTACAGAGTGATTGGTCACTCACATTTGCATCCTATGTTTCCTCCAATCCCTTCAAACATAGCAGTCTGTGGGTTCTCTATCGGTTTTATTCTCCTGCATGATGTCAGCCCCACAAACACATTGCAACAAAGTAGATTAATTCCAACTGACTTCTGCTGTGCACCTTCCAGAACAAATTCAAAATTTGAACTTGGTCTCCATGACAACCAGCATGCATGTAGGCCTTAATACTTGTCCCTCATGTGTCCCCTATGTAATTTGGAGCTTCACACACAGGTACGGTGCGTTCCGGGGCCCTAGGGCACCCCAAATGCATTGCAACGGCCCGTACACGCGTGCCTACGTTCACTATCACTATGGGTGTCCTCGCGTATGCGTACACGTAGTGATAGTGAGCGTACAGGCGTGTGTACGGCCCGTACCACTACGAGTACGCATACGCGAGGACACCCATAGTGATAGTGAGCGTACAGGCGTGTGTACGGCCCGTACCACTACGAGTACGCATACGCGAGGACACCCATAGTGATAGGGAGCGTACAGGCGTGTGTACGGCCCGTACCACTACGAGTACGCATACGCGAGGACACCCATAGTGATAGGGAGCGTACAGGCGTGCGTACGGCCCTACCACTATGGGAGTTCTTGCGTATGCGTACTCGTAGTGGTACGGGCCGTACACATGCCTGTACGCTCCCTATCACTATGGGTGTCCACGCGTATGCGTACTCATAGTGGTACGGGCCGTACACATGCCTGTACGCTCCCTACCACTATGGGTGTTCTTGCGTATGCGTACTCGTAGTGGTACGGGCCGTACACATGCCTGTACGCTCGCCATCACGATGGGTACACATACGGCAGCACTCCATAGTGATATGGGAATGTACACAGGCCCTCTTAGTAGCAGTACGGCGGTTTTCACACATCACAGTGGTGACAGGCGGCACACAGGTAGGGATAGGGCGGACATACTTGTCCATGGATGGACATACTTGTCCATGAATGGACATCAAGGCATAGTCTGTGCATTACTACATGTGTGGGGCACAGGTGTGACGGGCTGTGATGTGGAACATTACTCCTGAGTCGAGAAGGCACCAGATGTATGATGAGATGTGTACAGATGTACTGTGTGACGGTGCAATGTGTGCCAGGCATGCCCTTGACTCCTTTGACATGTGTGCATGTCGTACTGCACACTTGGGGTGAGCGTCACTGGCATGGCACGGACACCAACACACGGAAGTGTCCCCTGATGCCCGGTACAGGGGTTACCACACCTGACTTGTCACTACCCACGGTGCACAAAGTGACTATGTCATGTATGTGTGGGGGCTTCCCATCAGGTTGATGTTGGAGCACCCTCAAAAGCTGCAGCTGTTGCAGCAACCAACATGTGTCTGTGTGTAGATTGACATTGCACACTGTTCCGCACACCATGCCACATGAGGTCTGCATCCTCACAATGAATGTGTGGTGAGTCATGACATGTGCACCTTCATGGCAAGGTGTGTGGGCTGTCCTAGTGTAATGTCATGTGACCTGTGGCTCTAGTGTTCCGCTACCAGCCTCTGCAATCGGCATCCTACTTCTGCTGATGTGTGGGCGTATGTCACTCCTGTCTTGCGTCTGGCTGTTCACTTGCACTGGGACACAGCTATTCCCATGGCATGGCATGGGGAGGTTCTCAATCTCAGTGTGTAGCTGGGTCTTGGTAGGAGTGTCACCTTGCATCCATACGTGTCCTGGGCATGTAGCACATACCTGACTCCATATGTAGCATATGTGTATTGACAGATTAACATGTGCTCAGTACATATGAATTGTTGTCGTAGTGCACTCACTCTTCCTTTTCACTTCCAAATTACTGCAGAGCGCCGCCTCTTGCCCGACCAATTCCGGAATTGGCTGCCACGCGGGAGAATGACAGCATCCGGTGCTACCGCTTCCCCCAACCGTTGATTCTGGAGTTGACGGCGAGACTGGCACCACACCTGCAACCGCAGCACAGGTATCCTACGGCACTGACACCCCAGCTGAAGGTAATGGCTGCCCTACATTTTCTTGCCACGGGTACCTTTCAATATACCATAGCTCATGTTGGTGGCATGTCCCAGAGCATGTTCTGCCGTGTGCTGCATGATTTCTTAGAGGCCATGTTGATTCACCTGGATGACTTCATCAAGTTCCCAACCCCTGAACAGTTGACTGCGGTCAAGCGTGGATTCTATGCCCTGGGAGGGATGCCCCATGTCATTGGGTCCATAGATGGGACACATGTAGCTTTGGTACCACCACACGCACGGGAGGTGGCATACCGCAATCGGAACCACTACCACTCCATCAATGCCCTTGTGGTGTGTCAGTCCAACATGGTGATTTCACATGTCTGTGCTCGTTTTCCAGGATCAGCACACGATGCCTACATCATGAGGCATAGCAGGATGCCTGAAATGATGATGCAGCTGCGCAACGAAAGAGCATGTGTTGTTGGTGGGTACAGTCTGTCTGTCCTGTATTTTGCATAGCCTACCAGCACGACCGCTTCACCACTTCTAACGATGTCCATGTGCTTCCCATGTAGGGGACGCTGGCTATCCCAACATGCCATGGCTGCTCACACCTCTCCGCAACCCCATCACGCCGGCCCAGCTCCGCTACAACACCGCACATGGCCGGACAAGGTGAGTGATAGAGAGGACGTTTGGCCTGCTGAAGAGCCGATTTCGGTGCCTCCACAAGACCGGCGGCGCGCTCCCATATGCCCCTGCGAAGGTCTGCAAAATCTTCATGGTCTGCTGCATGCTGCACAACATGGCAGTTGAGAAAGCTGTGCCACTCATCCTGGATCAACATGACGAGGACCATCCACCCGTGGAGGATGAAGGGCTTGGCAATGGGGCTAGTGATGTGGAGGATGTGGAGCCGCAAGAGGACATCCGGACTTGGCTCATACGCGACTTCTTTGCTTAGTGGTGAGTACCAGTGTCTGAGTGTGCACGCATTGGTCCCCGTGTGGCATGTGTTGTGATGTGTGTCTCCACCTGCATGTATGGCACGTGAGTCAGAGGTGTGTGTGGGTGTGTCACTGGAGTGATGGTGGCAGTGATAGTTGTATTTCCCCAGTCATAATTGTGACCTAGCATGTTGTCATCCATACATGTGTCGAGTAAATGCACATGCAAGTGGCTGTGCTTTTTGTGGCTGACTTCTTGTGTGTCTCTCTTCCCCAGGTACTTGCGCATGCCGTCTGCTGGTTGCATTGTTGTGGCACTGCTATTCCTCATGGACACGTCATCGTGGGCTGACTCAGCGTTACAGGCACGGACACGTTTGGAAGTCTCCATAGGGTAAGGGATGCATCAGGGGTGTATTGGGTGTGGCAGTTGTTCACGATGTATGCACACTGCCCCTGCCGATGTTTGGTTCCTCTGCAGCCATGTAGCATCACCATGGGACACGACATGCAGCTGTGTACACCTGAATAGATGGTCTGCCTGGTTGACAGTCATCAGTGATGGGATAGTGGATTGTGATGATGGCATCAATGTGTGTGACACTGCCCTCGGACACATACGGTTAGCATTGGCTTGACATGGTGTGGGACTTCCACATCAGCGGATCAATGGTGTATGGCAGTCTCTCTGTGAGCAGCTGTGGGTGTTTAGCTGTTAGCCGACAATTGTGTGCCAGTTCCATGGCTAACACGCATTTGTGCTGCAGAAGGGGGGTGCCAGTGTTGGACCCACATGTTACTCCACAAGATGTGTTCATGTGTACTTCAAGTTGCCTCTGCAATCCCGAAAACATGTCTAATAAAGGTGTCCCTATGCCTCCAAGGTGCCTCTTCTCAGTCAATGCTGGTGTGTTGCCACGGTGCATCCAGCATGTCTGGCATGGTTTTCCCTGATAGTGGCTATGTGTCGATGTGTCGAGTAGCAAGATGCAAGCTGTGTGTGTGGGCTGAGACTGTGTATTGGGCATGATGTCCATGACTGTGTGGGTATTGTGACATGTGCCATCCCCATGCATCCAACGTTGGCCAGGCCCCCATTCTCTGCATCCACCGGACTCAAGCTTGCAGGATATGGTTCTGCCACCTGTCTACACATACCTGGGTGTCCCCCAGGACACTGGACATGATCCTTGACCTCTGCGCATGACTGTTGCTGTACTCAATGTGTCTGTCAGCACGGTTGTGTGGCCACCCCCTCAGCTGGTTGGGCCCATCACGGGTGTGTATGGTGCTCCATGTCTGTCTTGCCTAATACACTGTGACCCGTGTGTCCTGTGCAAGACTCAGGCCCCAGGGTGTGGATGGTTGGAGTCAAAAGAGAGCTCAGGCATGTTTAGACTTTACAACACACATGTAAGGTAATAATGCAACCAGCAGGCATCTTCTCTTCATGGTGTGAATTTTTATTTTGGGGGGGGGGGATAAAGTGAGGGGCTTTCCGGGAGTTTGGAATCCAAAGTTCAGTAGGGGAGTTGGTGTCCTTGCCATTGGAAATCCTCATAGTCCATGCCACAGTCTTTGTCAACATTGGTCAGACAGTGACCAGCAGGGCCATGTGGCAGAGAATGTCACTTGATGCTGTGATGCTGTTGCTCCAGTGGGCCAGGTGCCAGGCCAGGTGTCCTGGGAGATGGTGATGTAGCACCGACCCTCACGGTCCTTTCTGTGGACGACCCGGCCTCCTGCGGGGACCCTTAGCAGCAGGCCGTGACGATGTTTGGGATGCTCCGTCGGATGTCTCCTCCTCCTCCTGATCCCTCCCTGTGGGTGGTGATGTTCTACGCCGTCTGGCACAGGGAGGGTTGCCCATGTTGTCGGCCATCCGACGGAGTGTATCGTGAATCCCCTGGAACACCGTCACTTGCTCAGCCTGTCTGTCCTCCATCCTCCGTTGGTGTTGCAGTAGACAGGCATGTTGCTGGGCCTGCTGGGTCTTGATCCCCTCGAGGATGGACACAACCTGGGCCATGCCCGTGGTGTCCTGTCGGTATGTGTCCATGATGTTACGGACATGGGCAAATACCGGTTCCCCAGCCAACTGGTCAGGCTCGCGCCTCCGCCGTCCTCCACTCCCACCACCCCTGCCCACTTGCACCTGGCCTGCCCTTGTGGGTACATCGGGTCTCCGGGACCCCTGAGGGGTGGCATTGGCGTTGTCGCCTGCCTCCTCCTGGGTGCCCGGGACACCGTGTCCCTCCTGGCCGGCCTGGCTGCATTGTGGTGGTGGGGCAGGGATCCTGGGTGTCTCCTGGGATGTGGCAGGAGTGGGGGTGGTGGTTGGCACAGTTGTACCTGACGCAGGTGCTGCAGGTGGTTGGACACCAGAGGGGCCAGGTCGGTCGGGGTCGTCCACAGAGTGGTGAGAGTCGTCGCTGCCGGTGGGATCGGGCTCCCGCAGATCCGGTCCTGTGAGTCTTCCCCCCCCAGTGTTGGGGGGTGAACCACGACGTTGACCTGTGTGTGAGAGAGACAATGTTAATTTTGGTCCATGCAACATCCATGTTTCATCAGTTTCAAAGTTGGCACTTTTCCTCTTGGAATTAGGATCTGTCTTGCATTCCACTCACAGTGCACTTGTGCATGGGTGTGTCCCTTGGGCACCACTTTGGCCCCTTTAACTATGTGTGGCACAGTCTTACTTGCTGCGTCAAGTGTGACTGCAGTCAGCAGTGGAGTGGGCAGGTGTGGCGAGCCATGCATTGGCGCCTTCCGTGTAGCACTGTACATGTGCACATGGAGTGGATCCACACACTTATATAATGCAGGTAGCTGTCGTTGTGCTCGTGAACAGGTTGTGACATGGCCCTGTGTTTTGCCATGGTGAAGAGGGGGGGTTCTGGCACTGGCCACCCTTGGCTACATGCACGCAGTCTACCTGCTGACGAGCAGACATTCCCACACACCACACGGCTGATTTGCTCTCCCTGTGTCTCCCTCCCTCTCTGTCCCCCTCTCCCTCCCTCTCTGTCCCCCTCTGCCTCCCTCTGTGTGTCAGCCTCCTCCCTCTGTCCGTCTTCCTGTGTCTCCCTCCCTCTCTGTCCCCCTCTCCCTCCCTCCGTGTGTCAGCCTCCTCCCTCTGTCCGTGTCCCTGTGTCTCCCTCCCTCTCTGTCCCCCTCTCCCTCCCTCTCTGTCCCCCTCTCCCTCCCTCTGTGTGTCAGCCTCCTCCCTCTGTCCGTCTTCCTGTGTCTCCCTCCCTCTCTGTCCCCCTCTCCCTCCCTCCGTGTGTCAGCCTCCTCCTTCTGTCCGTGTCCCTGTGTCTCCCTCCCTCTCTGTCCCCCTCTCCCTCCCTCTCTGTCCCCCTCTCCCTCCCTCTCTGTCCCCCTCTCCCTCCCTCTGTGTGTCACCCTCTGTCACCTCAGCCCAGCTTCCTAGACACACACTTTTTCCAGTCCTTTGAATGGCCCTTGGCTTGTTGCTGTGAGTTTGTTTCTGATCTCCAGGCACCCATTGGGTGTAGTGTCTGTGTGTGCGCTGCTGCTGTGGTTGTGTGTGCTGCCACTCTTTCACAGTGTTGGCTGTTCATTAGCTGCTGTCATGTGCAAAACAGTGCCTTCACCCCCATGTGTTGATGCAAGGCGTCCGCCATTTGCTGGCGAGTCTTTCCTGTGTGGGGACACACTGTTTGTCTGGCTGTGTCCTGGGCCATATGGGCAGAGGGCATTGTTGTCTGCTTCTGAGTTGCACTATGTGATTTTTGGGGCCCACCCTCCCGCCATCCGGGTTACCGTGTCATGTGTTGGTGTCTTCTGCGGCCTGTGACTTGACATTGTCCAGCTGGGTGCATGGGGCATGGTGGTGCCAGTGGCATGTGCGTGTTCATGGAGTGTGGTTGAGTCATGCGATAGGTTGGGGTGGTTGCGTGCCTGTTAGTGATTTTGGTTGTGGATGAGGTCCCCCCCATGTGAGGTGCGTTGTTCGTGTACTCACCCGGGTCTCGGAGTCCTCCTAATCCTTTGACTGCCTCCACCGGCTGTATGGCCATCACCCTCTCCTCCCAGGGCTGGTAGTGTACGGGTCTGCGGGAGGGCCCTCCTCCAGTGGCGTTGGCCTGGTTGTGTTCCTCCAGCATCTTGGCTCGGACCCTCCTCCGCAGATCGTACCACCTGGCTTGGCATTCCTGCCTGGTCCTTCTGGTGTCCGCAACAGCATTCACAGCATCGACGATGGTCTGCCACATGGCTGTTTTTGCTGCAATGCTGGTCTGTCTGACCAATGTTCCAAAGAGCTGTGGCTCGACTCTGAGGATTTCATCAACAAGGACCTCCAACTCTCGGTTACTGAACTTTGGATTCTTGTTAGTGGGCATGGTGAGAGGTGTGGGTGTGGATGGTGGGGGGTGTGTGTGGATGGTTGTGGGTGTGTGGGTGTGGTTGTGCAGGTGTGTGTGTGTGTGAATGTGATGAGGGGGTGTTTGTGGAGGTGGTTGTGTGAAGGTGTGCAAGTGTAAGGTGTGGTGAGGCTTGTAGTATGGTTCTGTGGTGTCTGGCAGCAGTGAGTCTGTTGCAAAGGCTCATGGTGTGTGTGTGTGGGCCCTTTTTATTGGTCCATGGGTGAGTGTGGCTGTGTTTGAAGTTTGGGTGGGTGTGTTATAAGGAGTGGTGGTGTTTTGGGCCTCTGTTTGTTTTTGGCAGTTGCAGGTCAGTGAATGTGTTTTTTTAGTGTTTGTTGGCCATGTTTAGTGGCTATGTGCCATTCGAATAGTGTATTCTTGTGTTGTTTTGTTTTGTCCTGGTTGTGTACGTGCGTTTTGAGCGTGTGTACGGTGTGTACATGGGCCATTTGGTTGTACGGTGCTGTCCTTGTGTGTGGTTTGGTACGACTCGTACATGCTGTTGTGATGTTGGGGCCTGGGGTGCGCTCCGTACTTAGGAGGTTGTGTTGGGGGTGCGACAGGAACGTACTGGGGTGTACATAGACGGTGGTACGACACGTACAGGGGTGGGGGTACGACTCGAACGTACTGGGGTGTACATAGACATTGGTACGACACGTACAGGGGTGGGGGTACGAATCGAACGTACTGGGGTGTACATAGATGGTGGTACGACACGTACAGGGGTGGGGGTTCGACTCGAACGTACTGGGGTGTACATACATGGGGGTCGGACACGTACAGGGGTGGGGGTACGAATCGAACGTACTGGGGTGTACATAGACAGTGGTACGACACGTACAGGGGTGGGGGTACGACTCGAACGTACTGGGGTGTACATTGACGGTGGTACGACACGTACAGGGGTGGGGGTACGACTCGAACGTACTGGGGTGTACATAGACGGTGGTACGACACGTACAGGGGTGGGGGTTCGACTCGAACGTACTGGGGTGTACATACATGGGGGTCGGACATGTACAGGGGTGGGGGTACGACTCGAACGTACTGGGGTGTACATACATGGGGGTCGGACACGTACAGGGGTGGGGGTACGAATCGAACGTACTGGGGTGTACATAGACGGTGGTACGACACGTACAGGGGTGGGGGTTCGACTCGAACGTACTGGGGTGTACATACATGGGGGTCGGACACGTACAGGGGTGGGGGTACGAATCGAACGTACTGGGGTGTACATAGACAGTGGTACGACACGTACAGGGGTAGGGGTACGACTCGAACGTACTGGGGTGTACATACACGGGTGGGGGTGTACATACACGGGGGGTACGTCTCGGACGTACGGTGATGAATACAGGCCCCAGCTAGGCCCGCAGGACACAAGGGTTCGCTCTCCTGTAATGGAATCTATAAGGAAGTTGGCACGGAAACTGCAAAGTACAAAGACAGCATTTATTAACCCTTAAGGGTGGTCCTACAATCCACACAACACTCTTCAGTATTGCATAGAGTAGCACAAAGAACTTTCGTACATGGTCCCCTTTTATACACAGTAGAGGGGCTCATGAGTGGGTGGATACAACATGAAGACGAAGAACATTACCATTTATGGTCATTTTCGATACTGAATCAATATATGGGCAGAGCCAACGCACTCCTTGAGCCCGTGAAAACATGGTCAAGCAAGGCTAACTGATAACAGATGTGGTCAAGTCTGGGCATGCGCCAGATAGACAAAGGAGCTATTTATAGACTGTTACTAGGCAGATTGCAAGAGCAACTAACACAGAGGTTGGACTCTTCTCGTGGGGAACACGTGGAAGCATGACAATACAAAATGGAGTCCAAGCTTCGGTCAACATAACAGAGAAAACACGATCTATAACAGAGGAATTAATGTCTTTAGTAAATGCTTAATCACATCGCTGTTTCAATTTACAACAGACGACCCTTTCAGCATTTACTGAAGACATCCGGTTTGTTAGGATAATCATCATATATGTCAATTGTCATCATTTCTTCAACTTCTTTAGTTAAACGTTTTTGGTGGGCAACATCAGCAATAACTTTCTTATCAGGGATACAGAATGATACACATAATGAGCAGAGCAAGGGACCACATTGGATACAAATACAGCATGAAAACAGAACCGCTACAATAATGCAGAGACCAGTTAGAACCTTCCATCCCCAGGCGGTAATTAACGCCCAAAACCATCCAGAAAAAGACCAAGTGCCGTTTTCTGTATGGATCTCAGCTGCAAGTTTATGCAGTTTATTGATGGCATTATAAACTGACGGCGTATGATCAGGAATAAACACACAACAGCTACTTCCAATAATTTTACATGCTCCTCCTCTGTCAGCTAGCATAACGTCTAATACCATGCGATTCTGCAATGTAACAATTCTAGTGATCTGCAATTCCTCCGTAAGATTCCCAAGAGCAGCAGCAGTCTGATTTGTCACAGCTTCTACCACTCTTGTTAATCTTCGGATTTTCCTACTGTTCAGGGCAGCTCCAACAAAGAAAAACAGTCCTAAGTTAAAATCAATATACTGTTGCAGACTGGTGTCAGTCTGATCTACATCATCAATCGATAAAGTACGTTTATACCTATTTACAGTCACATTATTTAATAATTTCAAATCCTTATGATAAGATGCGGGAGCTAGGAATACAGGAGGTAATAGAAATGATACATAACATACCCCAGACCACCCAGCTGGCAGACGGTAATAACCTTTATTTCCACACACAAAGTACGTATTATGGGATGCTAAGAAGGTACTATTGTTCAACCCATCAATATTCAAAACAGTGATGCAATCACTGACACCAACAGGGATGAAACCCACACTCTGAACACACAGATCCGCTTGAGCTTGTGCTACTTGAATCACAAATTTATCTTTTCCCACAGTGTCTCTTGTGTTCGTAAAGATGTAGGGAATGGATTCATTGTCAGGTCGGTACTCTTCCCACTCCCAAATTGTCCCATTCGAATGTGGATACCCATTCTTGTCTTGATGGCATTCTTTATTAAGTCTAAACAGCAATCGTCCCACTGTCGGTTTCCGAGTGGCAAAAAGCAAAGTATACCATGCTCTACAAGAGCCATTATGAGAGAAAGGAAGTGGTATAAATGGCGTTCCTCCTCTCTTCTGATGAGCTGGCATCATCCCACATATCCAACAGTTCGTAGCGTTCGTAGCAACGTGGGTATGATGCAGCATCTGGATGAAAGTGTTATTCAAGTAAGATTGTCGATGCTTCAACTCTTGATACGGTAATGTATAAAAGTAGTGCTCCTCAGGCACCGGAGTTCTCAACACAAGAATCTTCCGAGCGGGAGTTACATCCTCCACGAACCATGTGGTTATCCCAACAATGGCTACTGTCAACATGAACCCTAATGCACAAAGGATTTTCTTTTTCTCCATATCAAAGTAAAAATAAAACCCAATATCTTCCTGAAACTAAAAGTCTGTCAGAACTCTTCCCCTTGGGCAGCGGTTGATTTCTTCACCAGCGGGCCAAGACGGGTGTCGCTACACTAATGCAGGGCTGATCCCCCCCCTTGCCTCATCGGCTCTCCGTTTCACTAACCCAAGGGCCGTTCTGACAGTATGTCCCGCTACTGGAAAACTCACTTCCTTGGTCGAAGATGATATCGCCTTCCTCCAGGAGTCGCGTGGTCCGGAAAGAGCTCCTCAATGGCGTTTGGCTCCGCAGCAGGGCCTGTCTCTGCAGCCAAAATTTCTCGTTGATCGGTCAGCACGGCAGGTTCCACCAATCCGGGCGGCACCTTCCTACAGTGCAGGGAGTGGATCCAATTCTTTCTGTTGGAGACTCGCACAGCCGTCCTCGTTGCGAGGAGGACCTGCTCAGGGCCCACCCATCTCGGCTCCAAACTGTTCGTTCTGTCGAAGACTTTCACCATGACATGGTCACCGGGCCGGAGACCATGTCCTTCGCCGGTAGACCGATCAGGGAGCGCCTCTCGGACCTGTTGATGGATAGAAACCAAGTTATCCGTTAACTGTGCCAGATAATCGCTCATCATTACACAAGGTACATCATACACAGCCTTAGGTCTTGGTGGACCCCAAATATTCATTGGGCGTCCAAAGACGACCTCGTATGGCGTAAGGCCAGTTCGAGAGTGCGGTACTGATCTGATTGACAATAACGCCAGTGGCAGAGCGTCTGGCCAAGTCAAAGACGTCGAAGCTTGAATTTTGGCGATCTTAAGCTTCAGTGTACCATTATACTTCTCAACTAGGCCTGCAGACTGAGGGTGAAACACGGCGTGGAACTTCTGAGTGATGCCTAGACCCTTCAAGACATACTTCATAACATCCGCTACAAAGTGAGGGCCATTATCACTCCACAGAAGTCTACAAACGCCATATCGGGGGAAAAACTCCTTCAGCAGCAGCTTCGCAGTAGTCATCGCAGTATTGTCTTTCGTAGGGTACGCCTCAACCCATTTGCTGAAGGCGCAAACCACTACTAGAACATACTTCAGATTGTTACAGCGCTCCAGCTGGATGTAATCCATCTGCAGAACCTCAAAGGGTGCAGTGGGTGTCACAAATCCTCCTGCTGGAGTTCGAGTACCCTTTCCTGGGTTATACCTCAGGCAGATCATACAGGTCTGCACCACCCTCTTTGCTGTGCTAGCAATCTCTGGATGCTCCCAGACTTGGGTAAGCAATTTCACAATTGCGGAAGCTCCAACATGTGCTAGCCCATGTGCCATCTGAACCATAGGTTGTACAAAGGCCGTGGGTAATTTCCATCTATCCATCTGCTTATTTCTCCAGCAACCCTCGTCATCCAGTTCTCCCTCGCTAGCCCATTGTTCCCGCTCTTTGTCAGAAGCGGTCCTTTGCATTTCTCGCACTTCCTCCTTCGCATCATGCCATCTCTCCACCTGTGACTTCACTACATACATGGCGGTAGTACCGGGCTGCATCGCAGTCTCCCGTGCTACTCGATCCGCTAACGCATTCCCTTCTCCAACTTTATCAACCACTTTCCTATGGGCGCTACACTTAACGATGGCAATTTTCTTTGGGTATGTCAATGCAGTTAAAAGGTTATGAACTAACTCTCCATGCATTATCTGCACTCCATGTGACGTTAAAAACCCTCTCTCCTTCCAGAGTAGGCCGAAGTCATGCGCTACTCCGAAGGCATAGCGACTATCTGTATAAACATTCACACATAGTCCTGTACTGAGCTCACATGCTCGTGTTAATGCTATCAGTTCCGCTGCTTGGGCTGATTTCTGTGGTATGCGTGCTGTCTCCACTATCGTTTGTAATGTGGTAATTGCATATGCTGCTGAAGCCGTACCATCTGGTAGCTTCAGACAGGATCCATCCACCCACAGTTCTCCATCTACATCTGGAAAGGGCGTATCCTGGAGGTCAATACGACCCTTTGTTTGTTCCTCAGTCACAAGAATACAATCATGCACTTTCCGCGCCTCCGGCTGGGTTTCGGGGTATGGCAACAATGTTGCCGGGTTCAACGTTACACACCTTTTCAACGTAATATGAGGAGCCAAAAGCGTCAACTCATATCCCGTTAAACGGGCACTGGTCAAATGCTGCGTCTTTGTTTGATTAAGCAGGGCATCAACAGCATGGGGAACTAATACCAACAGCTTATGAGATAACACAATTCCCTCGCTTTGGCGTATTGACACAGCTGTCGCCGCAACCGAGCGAAAACACCCTGGTAATGCTCGGGCGACAGGATCAAGTACAGCCGAAAAATATGCACAAGGGCGCTGCTTATCACCGTGCATCTGCACTAAAACTGACAATGCACATCCATCTTTCTCATGCACATACAACGAAAAGGGTTTTGCATAATCAGGGGTACCTAACACTGGTGCTGAACAAAGGGCCTGTCGTAGTTGCTGAAAAGCAGTATCGCACTCATCTGACCAAGGGATTGGGATAGGCGTGTCCTTTGTCAAGAGGGCTAACAATGGCTTAGCTATGTGCGAAAACCCCAATATCCACTGTCTACAAAAAGAAACAAGGCCCAAAAATGCACGCACATCCTTCTGTGTGGACGGTCTCGGTGTATCCAAAATTACTTGGATACGATCCGGTGTGAGTGCACGTCCCTCCTTAGACAAAAGGTGACCCAGATAAGTCACCTTTGGTCTACAGAATTGTAATTTCTTCCTAGATACCTTATGATTACGGGACGCTAGAAAGGAAAGTAAGGATAACGTACTTTTTTCACATAACTCCAGGGTGTCAGCCGCCAGTAAGATATCATCGACATATTGAATGAGGGCGACACCCTCGAGCAGGACAAAGGAATCCAATTGCCGTTTCAAAGCCTGACTGTAAATGCTAGGGCTTTCTGTATAGCCCTGGGGAATCCTACAGAAACGATAAGATCTATTATTCAATGTAAACCCAAAAAGATATCGGCTATCAGGGTGAATGGGAATGGAAAAGAAGGCATTTTTCAAATCAATCACTGAGAACATGGTCGCCGTAGGCGGGACCAAGGTAAGCAACGTCGTGATATCGGAAACCACTGGGTATTGAGGTATCACGATCTTGTTCACTTCTCTCAAATCAATTATAAACCGATAAACTCTGGCATCCGTATCCTTTTTCAGTATGGGAAGAATCGGACTGTTACAAATGTTGTAGGGGACTTCCTCAACTACCCCAACCGTTATCAAATCCTGCACTATCTGTATGAGAGCCTCCTCGCCCTCCTGGGAAATACGGTACTGTGGGAGGCGTGGTAACACCGCCCCTTCCTGGACGCTAATGTGGACCGGCGGAATCACCATTTGTCCCACATCAGTGTCCGAAGTTGCCCACAAAGCATGAGGGAGGGTAGCTAACAGCGCATCCTCTGACATCGTACACATACGTTCAGATCGAGGGTAATTGTCATTCAATATTACTCGCACACCAGCAGGGGAACAGCGGATAGTAGCCCTAAAGTGTTTTAACATATCAAGACCCATAATATTGTCTGGTGTGTACGGGGCAAGCAGAAATGGACAGGGTGCAGAAAAAGAATCAACCTTAAACATGAGGGGCTGTGAAAGAGGGCTTCGGGAGAGTGTACCGTCAAACCCTACCGATGTGACCATTAAGCCGGATGGGGGAGCCCCCGGAACCAATTGCTTAGATAGCGCACTACGTGTCGCTCCAGTATCCACTAGAAACTGATCAGTAGAGCCCAAAACCTCAGCCGATACATAAGGGCCCTTCTGATCGACCGGCACCTCAACTGATTCTAACCCCCATCCAACGCAATCCTATGCATGCTGAGAATCATGGTACCCCGACCGGTCAATTCCTGATGCTTGATACTGATGCTGGCGATCGAAAACATTTGATCTATCTCGGTGCTGCCCAGCAGACTCAAGACGAGCCTGTTCGTTAGAATTCCCTCGAAAGTTCGAGAAACCCCCTCTACCTCGCGGGCCACCGTGGGTATGCCCCTGGCGCGATGCATGCAACACCGGGCAGTCCCTAGCCCAATGACCCGATTGCTTACAATACGCACATTGATTCCTATTCAAATCAGACCGGCCCGAGGGAGGACCATAAGATCCTCCCCTACCTCTATTACTACCCCGTCGAGGCGGGCCATAGACTTGCGCCAACATCACCTTTGTTTTCAAATCTTTCGATTTCTTTTCCTCCTGGCCCTTTGCTTCTTGCTCCTGACGCTCATAATACTGGGCGATAGTCAGGAGGGCCGTCGGTGTAGCGGAGGACCAAGAACTTTCACTCGCTTTTAGACGGGCCGCAACTGCCGGCAGCAGATTAGCTACATATTTATCCGCAAAAAGGTGGCGTCCCGTATCGTCGGTAAGCGACTGGCCACTAAAATCATGAAACGTCTCCTCAAAGCACGTAAAGAAGTCCGCAACTGACTCATCAACTTTCTGTTTACATGCAGCTAACATATTCCAGTCAATCTTTTTAGGGGGGATAATTGTCTTCAACTTAGTCACAATAGCAGCAGGGAGATCTAAAATATTCTGGGGCGGTTTCTGCGCAGGCTTCCTCTCCCTATCCTCATCCTCCAGTTCAGACCATCGAGCCTTAAAAGTGGTAACATCATCTACCTTCCGCACAGATCGCCACATGTCTGGTGGTAGAATAAGCCCAAAGAACAAATCTATGTCTGCTAACGTCATGACGCAAGAATTCAAGGCCCCCTCGACTTCTTCATAGAAGGCCGCTGGATTCTTACGGGGGTCGGGCAGCGCATTCTTCAATGCCATAACATCAGCCCTATGCCACGGAGTGTAAACCCAATTATACACGAAATATCCCTTAGCATCGGCGGAGGTAATGTCCGAGCTAGTCCCCGCTCCTTTAGGAGGAACATACAAAGGCGCTGCCTCTCGCATTGGTTTAACATGCACTATGTCATCCTTATATGACTGGGAGGTGGATGAGTGGCCCTCTGTTGTGCACGAATCCGACTGCTTCTCCTTCCCTGCTCGCTGGCGCGCTTTCTCTTTATAGACCAGCACCTCGTCCCGCAAGGCGAACAGCCGCCGAACCGTATCTGGAGCCTTAGAAAAAGAGAAAACACCATTACGCAATGCTTTAGCATCCGATGATATTTCGTCGGGCTCAAAAACACCAGAACGTTTCCGGAAAGCATCAATCACTTCATCCGCGAAATGACCCAGAAAATACAATTTATCTCTCTCCTGCCACGGCCCCCAAGTATGGAATAAGTCCTCCATGGATATCTTGCCGTTAAGTGCACGGAAGGAAATTTGCCGAAGCTCAGCCATTTGGTCGGCTGATAACATGGACCGCGTATCTACCTTACCCGGACCCGGGCCAGAATCTTGCGGCCTCGGAGCAGATGCGCCGACATAAGGGGGCGGAGGGCGATCTAGTAAAGAAAAATCATCATCAAGATTATTAAGGACAGGATAAAGTGGCTGCCGAACGACGTATTGACCCGAAACTTGTAGCCTACGCTCCTTCTCTTGCCTGTCCGTCTGCTCTCTATCCTCCCGTCGCTTCGCTTCCTGTGCTCGCACATGATCATTCTTCCGTTGCTCTTTATCAAACAGCGCTTTCTCACGTTTCTCTCGCTCACGCACCTCCTTCACCCACAACCGCACACACTCAAACATATCCTGACGAGCACGCCGCTTACACATACACTGTTCCACATACTCAATCTTACGTATATCAAACGATCCATACAAAGGCCATCGCAACTCAGGATCCTTTTTTGTATATTTCCTCCATACTGTGCTGTACATTATGGAAGAAAGACCATGCTTCACATACATATCCCTATTAGGAGTCCCCTCTGGGGGAGCTGGAGCAGATTCCTCGAGGTTCAACCGGTTTCCGAAACAGCAGCACCACTTACGGAGTGCGCTGAAAGCAGGCATGCTCAGAAATAATGCAAAATATGCAATATTATAGAAAAAATGGCACTTAATCGTTGCGCCGTTCAAAGTTACACAGCTCTGGAGAAATCTCTCCACATTACCTGCCTATATGTGTTGCAACGCATATATATTCACAAAGACAAATTCCAAATATGACTAGTCATCACAAATCAAACTCAAATAGCCAGATCAGGCTTCAAAAACTCGGAGCAAGTACCGTACACCGGTTCTTACCAATCAAGAGTCCAGATTCCAACTGCCAAGCTCCACAATCGCCCAAACGGCTTTCACGGCAAGACCGACAGAAGAGGTCTCAGTCGAGGACCGGCGCCACCCAGACGGTCAGCTCGGAAGGGAAGGAAGAAAAACCTTGGGATGCCAGGGCTAAGACGCCGCTGGCAGTGATCACGTCCCCGGCCCAATTCCTCACCTTCGTCGCGACCAGTCCTTCGAGCATCCGAGTCGCCGATGAGCCCCACGTGACGGGCGCCAATTGATGAATACAGGCCCCAGCTAGGCCCGCAGGACACAAGGGTTCGCTCTCCTGTAATGGAATCTATAAGGAAGTTGGCACGGAAACTGCAAAGTACAAAGACAGCATTTATTAACCCTTAAGGGTGGTCCTACAATCCACACAACACTCTTCAGTATTGCATAGAGTAGCACAAAGAACTTTCGTACATGGTCCCCTTTTATACACAGTAGAGGGGCTCATGAGTGGGTGGATACAACATGAAGACGAAGAACATTACCATTTATGGTCATTTTCGATACTGAATCAATATATGGGCGGAGCCAACGCACTCCTTGAGCCCGTGAAAACATGGTCAAGCAAGGCTAACTGATAACAGATGTGGTCAAGTCTGGGCATGCGCCAGATAGACAAAGGAGCTATTTATAGACTGTTACTAGGCAGATTGCAAGAGCAACTAACACAGAGGTTGGACTCTTCTCGTGGGGAACACGTGGAAGCATGACAATACAAAATGGAGTCCAAGCTTCGGTCAACATAACAGAGAAAACACGATCTATAACAGAGGAATTAATGTATTTAGTAAATGCTTAATCACATCGCTGTTTCAATTTACAACAACGGGGGCGGGGGGTGTGTTGGGCGCGTATGCGGGCACATGTCTCCATGGTTGCTATGGGTGTTCGGTGCGGACGGTGTTTTTTCCATACGGTTGTGACATCGGACGCACGGGATGGATCGTGATTCCTCGGTCGGACTTCACCTTTCACATTTGTACGGTAAATCGTCCGAGGACGTGTCGGACACATTTTCCGACCCGAGGACGTGTGGGAAATCATTCCCGATGCGGTTCGTATGGACTTTTTACCATGCGAATCGTGATTGCCAGTTCATACGGCACTTGTACGATTCGTACGGTAAAAAGACCGGATACGAGTCGCACGGGGAATTTTTTTACCGGATCGTAATTGGCACCATAGTATGTGTACGTTTCTGTAGAAGTAAGTGTGGTGGTGTGTGTATAACTGTAGATGCAAGTAAATGGATGTTTGATTCTTTATTAGCATGAGTGACTATGTGTGTGAGTAACTCTATGGATGAGTGTAACAGGATGTATAGGTGTATGAGTACATATGATGAGTGAGTACATGTATGAGTGACTGTATAGGGCTGTTGGTGAATGAGTGGATGTGTATGTGGATCTTAGAATTACTGAATAGGTTGTTGTAACTGATATTGGTATGTCCATTGTTTTGAAAATTTTAGTTTCTATTTTTGAATGTGTGTATCAAAGGTTATATTAGGGGGAGAGGAGGTCTGCCACTTTATCACAAAGAAGATGTCATCAGTGATGTCATTTGAGATGTCATCAGTGATGTCATGAGTGATGTCACTGACCATGTCATGAGTGATGTAATAAGTGACGTCATCAGCAGTGCATTGCGGGCGCGCGAGTTATAGTTAGCTGAACTAACCATAACGGGGGAATTTCAATGGTTTTGTACGAGTGAAAAGTCCAGCTAACTATAACACCCCTGAAACCTATGGATTTTTCAGTGAATATATATATATATTATCTACTGGCGGTCGCCAGTAGATAGTTATAGTTACAACCTAGTTTCCATAGGAAATCTCAAAATTCTATTTTGAATAACTTTAACGCCGGTTGACGAATCTTCGCGAAATTTTCAAAACAAATGGGGCGCTCCGTTCAGCTCCTACCCTGAAAGTCTCGGGGTGATTCGTCAAGCAGGGGCCGAGAAAAAAGGGGGGTCCCAAAACGTGTTTTCCCCATGCATTTTTCCATAGGACCTTTAGTCGAAGGAACAGCCCGAACAGCTGAACAGAATTACTTGAAATTTGGCAGAGAAGTAGTCCTCAGGTCAAGGAAGTGCCTTTTGAAGGTCTCATTTAAATCTGTTCAGTATTTCCTGAGAAAATAGCATTTAAAACCATATCAATATCTATACGCGTGCACCGTGCGCGCACTGTGACGTGCGCGAGCGCAATTCTGATTGGTTGTTAGATGTCGGTAAACATTCGAATCGGTCGAAACCAGGAAGTGTCGGACGCCATTTTGTCTCTCGCAGTCTGAGGGGGTGAAAAACAAAGGTGGAGAACTTGAAAAGGGGGCAGGGTGGACAGTTCCTGACCCCCTAGCCTTTCTCAGGGGGTCCCAGAAGGACCCCCAAGGGCCAAAAAAAGATTTTATTTCTTTGTCAAAAAATCGCGGGGTGCGCGCACCGTGCGCGCACGCTAAAAAACACGTAAAAATTTGTAAAAAAAAATTTTAACGGAAAAAAAATCGCGAGGTTAGCGCACTGTGCGCGCAAGCGCACGGTGCGCGCACGTTGCGCACACGCTAAAAATCCCATAAAAAAAATAAAAAATACATACATAAATTAGCATTCAAAAAACCTTTGAAATTCACTGAAAAAACCATAGGTTTCACACACGTTATAGTTACGAATTAGCATTTAAAAAACCTTGCAAATTCACTTAAAAAAACCATAGGTTTCACACATGTTATAGTTAGCTGGACATTTCACTCGTAAAAAACCAATGAAATTCCCCCGTTATAGTTAGTGCAGGCAATTATAACTCACGCGACCGCAATCCTCTGCTGATGACGTCAGATATTGCTTCACTGATGACATATGTGTCTTTCTGTAAAATAAATATTTGTAAAATATGTATAGCTAAAGATTAATGGAAGAATACATGGGTAAATAAGTGTCTAAATACAGTGATGTAATATCTGACGTCATCAGCAGAGGATTGCGGTCGCGTGAGTTATAGTTGCCTGCACTAACTATAACGGGGGAATTTCATTGGTTTTTTACGAGTGAAATGTCCAGCTAACTATAACATGTGTGAAACCTATGGTTTTTTAAGTGAATATATATATATATATATATATATATATTTTTTTTTTTTTCACTGAAAAAAGCATAGGTTTCAGACATGTTATAGTTAGGAATTAGCATTTAAAAAACCATAGAAATTCACTGAAAAAAACATAGGTTTCAGGGCTGTTGTACTTAGCTGGACATTTCACTCGTACAAACAATTGAAATTCCTCCGTTATAGTTAGTTCTGCTAACCATAACTCGCGCGCCCGCAATCCCCTGCTGATGAAGTCACATATTACATCATTCATGACATGGTCAATGACATCTCTGATGACATCACTGATGACATCACTGATGACATCATCCAGTGAATGTGGTTTGGTTCGTTATTTAAATATGTTTTATATATATAGCAATCTGCATGGAAGAATGAGCGGATATATAAATATCTGGATGGAGGATTTAGTAGCAGTGTGAATGACTGTTTACTTGACTAATTTATAGTGTCTCACTAAATATATTGGATAGTGACTAAACTGTGTGAATATTTGTATCACTTTGTCAGTTGTTGTGTAAACTGCTGCACCAGTTGGTTACTAGCTACGTGAAAGTCTATATTAGTTATTGATTAGTTAACTGAGTATTTGTATGGGAGCGTGAATGTGTGTGTGGTTCGGTGGAGGGTGTGTGACTGCCCAAAGATGTGTGAATAGTTGATTCAGTAGGTATATGAGGTTAAGACTGCATGTTCTAACAGTTGTTTGGGTGAGTGAATATCTTAATGGGTGTGGTGATGAGGAAATATATCTCTCAATGGTACATGTCCAACAAACTAGAAAAATGAAAGGCAGTGTGTGTGACAGTTGTTGCATATAAATAAGTATACATAAGACTCAGTGATTGTGTGAGTGACTGTATGGATAACTGTATACTTCTAATAGTGATTTTATAACACACTACATATTAGTTAGTATCTATATGAATAAATGAAGTGGTGTTTGTATAAGTGTGTAGCTGACTAAATGTAAGTATGAACCATTGTTTGCATAAGTGAGTAGGATGACTGCATAAGTGAATAGTATGTGTGCTGGTGTGTAATGTCTATAATTGTATAAGTAAATTTGATAGTGTTCTATTGATCATTGACAGCATGTATGAGTGAATCTATAGGTAAGTGATTAGATGTGTGTGTAGATCTAGGAATCACTGAGTGGGTTTTTAGAAACTTTTATTCGTGTGTCAATGGATTCAAATATGGTACTCTGTATTTTACAGTGAGTGATGAAAGGTTATACTAGTGTATGATGAGGTGTATCTGATTGTCACGTGGATGATGTCATCAGTGATGTCATTTGAGATGTCATCAGTGATGTCACTGTCACGATCCGGCTGGATATCTGCACGAGTGGCGATCCCGCCAGAAACCTGGAAGAACTACAAGTCCCAGGTACCCCGGCAGTCCACGAGTCACGTTGTGGGCGTGTCCCGAGAGTATAACTACACGTCCTCTCCTTCACGTCCTGGCCGATTATTCCCGGACGTATCCTGAAGAGCTACGACAGGAAGAGTTCACGGCGAACCCGTACTGTCACCCGTCTACAGAGATACGACCTCTCGACCCCTGTTGAATCTCCGCCTTTCCCGGCGACCGCCAACGTCCCTCGGAACCGGCCGGGGAAAGGTTTCCTGTTCCTGGCTCCCGTCTCCCCTGAGAGACCGGAGTGGAGGCACCTCCCTACGGTGCCCTTCGTCACCAGTGGAGTACCGGAACGGGTACTTCCGCCTTGGCTCTCCACGCCTCTCGGATCCTCCGAGAGAAGAGGCATAGCGCCAAGAGACCACCACGCCCAAGGATTTCCGGCGAAGCAGCCAAAGAGGTAATTCTTGTTCGCAGACCTGCCCAAGGATTTCCGGGCTTTCACGGTCGGTAGGTGTTGCGCTCCTCGGCTCAAGGATTCGGAGCTTGGCAGTAGAAGCGCCTTCACCTACCTTCACATCTCACCGCGCCAATTGGGCGTCGTTCAGTGAGCTGGAAGACAGGCTCTTGGGAACTACCAGAGGCCTCTTGGTCCAGCTCACCTCACTCACCGAGCACTCATCCCCCCTGGGGTTTGTCCCCGCTAAGCGGAACTTACCGGACTCCAGTATTGGAGATACTTAGCCTAAACAAACGCCCAGTCACTTCACCGCCCGCACCTCAGTAGGTGGGAGGAGACAGCAGGTAAGCGACTCACACTTAGGGGGAAACACGGTAGGGGAGTTCGAGTCAGTCGACTATCACTCATTGTGTGTTTGTTTCCTTTTAGGTTTCCGTCCCACCGTTCCTGTCTCACTTCCCTCACTCACCTGCCTCCTCCGTCCGCGTGTGTAACACGTCCTCCGGACGAGGGGCAGATGGGAGGTGGAACCCATATAGCATCAGCGTCATTCCGAGGAGAGGAAACCCGCGGGTACGCGACAGAATAATCGGCCCACGAAAATATCTCCTCCCGATCACGCTGATCATGGCTACGTTAGAAGAAGTGTTAGCCTCACTAGCCCTGATGCAGGCGGACTTAGCCGCTTCCCGGTCGGAAACGGCCGCCTTGCATACACGTATGGATAGATTCCAACGAAACCCCTTCGATGCCGGGGCCCCGTTTCCCTCACAATCCCCTCAGGTAGTGGTAGAAATGCCCGTCCAGGTCCCGTTGGCCCCCCCTGAAAGGTTTCATGGAGACGTACATAAGGTCCAAGTGTTCATGACTCAAGTAATGCTACTCTTCCACTGTAAACCGAAGCTGTTTCTTACCAATCAGGCCCGGGTGGCCTTCTTAATTTCTTACCTGGCAGGAGACGCGGCTCAATGGGCCGTGCCCATCGTCCGCAGGGACGAAGCCCTCCTATATGATTGGGACGCTTTCCGCAACGCATTCGAAGACACCTTCGATCGCAGAGCCGACACCTTTGCGGCGGATCGCGACCTGCTGACCCTCCGGCAAAAACCAAATGACTTTCTGGGCTATAGGAACAGCTTTCGTTGGTTGGTGGCAGAAACCGACTGGCCGGAAACCAAGCAGTCGGCTATCTTTTATCAAGGGCTCACCGATGAGCTGAAAGATGTCATTGCCCAGATCGACCCACAACCCCAGACCTGTGTTGCGATGATGGAACTGGCCTCCAGGTTGGAGCATCGTCTCCGTGAACGAAAAGGGGATCACAGAGGAAGAGAGAAGACGCCCGGCTCCTATGACAACACCCGACCTCCTGACCACGCGAGTTCCAAATCGGAACCCATGGAAATTGGGACCGTGAGGGCCTCGTTGACCCTAAGTGAACGCGACCATCGCCGCAAACAGGGACTCTGTCTGTACTGCGGCAAGAAAGGACACTTCCTCCGTGAATGCCCAGTCAGGCCCAAAACGAACAGACCGCGGTCCGGACAAACCGCCCTCGCCATCGAAGAAAAGGTACCGGGAAACGACAGAGCTTGACGGACCAAGGAGGGAAGCCTTCAAGCCCACACTTCATCCCTTCAATGGAATCCACCCTAGGCCAAGAACCGGATCACTTCTTCATCTCGCTAACTGCTGTCATCAACCAACGGAACAGATCCATACGAGCTATGATCGACTCCGGAGCCACGGGGTGTTTTATGGATAAAGATGAAGCCGACCGGCTCGGAATCCCGCTTACACGCAAGGAGCCTCCGGAGTTAGTATACGCGGTGGATGGAAAAGAACTGGAGTCGGGGCCCATAAGATATGAGACCCCGTCTCTTTGGGTATCCATAGGAAACGACCATGGAGAGTGGCTGCAGTTCAACATCATTCAAGCCCCGCGATGCCGACTCATTCTAGGGTTACCCTGGTTACGGAAACACGAACCAACCATAGAATGGTCCACCAATACCATATCGTTCAACTCTACTTTCTGTAACCTCCACTGTATCCAAACGGCCCATCCACAACTCGCGGGTCCGTCTCTGGCCCAACACATCGCCACCGCCGCAGAGAAGGATGTTACGCTTCCCACCTGGTACACGTCCTATCAAGATGTGTTCAGCGTCCAAAAGGCAGAAGAACTACCCCCGCATCGAGAGTACGACTGCCGCATTGACCTGGTACCTGGTGCGGTGATCCCGTGTGGACGCATCTACGCCCTCACCGGGCCGGAGACCACCCACCTGCGAGAGTATCTGGACACATACTTGAAGTTGGGGTACATACGTCCCTCACGGTCCCCGGCCGCGTCGCCCCTCTTCTTCGTACCAAAGACTAGTGGCGAACTACGCTGTTGTATTGACTATCGCGCCCTCAACGCCTTGACGATCAAAAACAGGTACCCGTTGCCCTTGATCCCGGTCTTGTTGGAACAAGTGCGAGAGGCCCGTTTGTATACTAAGTTGGACCTCCGAGGGGCATACCACCTGGTCAGAATGAAGGAGGGCGACGAGTGGAAGACCGCATTTAGAACCCGGTTCGGGCTTTATGAATACTTGGTGATGCCCTTTGGTCTTTGTAACGCCCCGGCGGCCTTCCAGTTCTTCCTCAATGAGGTTCTACGAGACTTTCTGGATAGGTTCGTCGTGGTTTACATCGACGACATCCTGATCTTCTCCAACAACCAAGAAGACCATGTCGTCCATGTGAGGCGAGTGTTACAAGCCTTGCGGAACCACAGACTGTACTGCAAACTCACAAAGTGTGAGTTCCATGTGACCACCGTGGAGTTCCTCGGAGTCCATCTAACTCCCACCGGACAGGTGATGTCCACCCGAAAGGTCCAGGCGGTACAACAGTGGCCACCCCCTCGAACCATCAAGGAGATCCAGAGCTTCCTTGGCTTTGCGAACTTTTACCGCCGGTTCATACACCACTTTTCCCAGATGGTGTCACCGCTCACCAGGTTGACACGAAAGAACGTACCGTTCCTCTGGACGAACGAAGCCCAAAGGTCCTTCGACCAACTTAAGGATGCCTTCACGTCCGCTCCCATCCTGCGACACGCCAACCCCGACCTTCCCTTCTCAGTGGAAACCGACGCCTCTGACATCGCCGTAGGGGCGGTTCTTTCTCAGCGACATCCAGAGACAGGCATTCTTCACCCAGTGGCCTACATGTCCCGGAAGCTGAGCACCGCCGAACAGAACTACGCGGTTTCCGAAAAAGAACTCCTCGCCATACGAAAAGCGTTCCTAGAATGGCGACACTGGCTACTGGGGGCACAACACCAAGTCACCGTCTTCACCGACCAAAGAAATCTCCAGTTTCTGCGATCAGCGAGACACCTTACTCCACGGCAGAGACGATGGATGCTCTTTTTTGCCGAATATCATTTCCTCGTGACCTACCTCCCCGGTTCGCAAAACCTGAAGGCGGACGCCTTGTCACGTCAAGAAGTGCACCGGCTCCCGGCGGTGGAGCCCAAGCAAGCGATCCTGTCTCCCGGACAAGTCATAGGACTAACGGTAACTGAGTCCTTCCTACACGACGTCAAACGAGGGATCTCCACGTTTACCTGGGTAGCCTGGATGAAGAGGCACCAGGACTGGCGCCTACAAGGCGGTATCCCCATGCGAGGCACACAGGTTCTGGTTCCCTCTCTCAAGTTGCGACAGCTCGTTTTTCGTTGGTGTCACGAGCTTCCTAGCGCCGGGCACATGGGAGGAACAAAGACTCTCGAGAAAGTTCTTCGACACTTCTGGTGGCCCTCGGTCAGGCCGGACATTTTGCGCTGGGTCAGCCATTGCACCGTGTGCTCCCAGATGAAGGCCGATCATCGCAAACAGCAGGGTCTCTTGCATCCGCTACCTACCCCCTGTAACCCCTGGGAGAGGATTTCGGTGGATTTCATCGTGGGTTTGCCTAAAGACCAGAACTGCACCGCCATCGTGGTAGTGGTCGACTACCTGACCAAGATGGGTCACTTCCTGGCCTGTGAACAACTCCCAACCGCTGGAGCCCTTGCGAAACTTCTGTTGCTCAATGTCGTCCGGCTACACGGCCTGCCGCTTGGTATCGTGTCGGAGAGGGGATCTCAGTTTACAGCACGGTTTTGGAAGGTATGGTGTGCCGAACTGGGAATCCAATCCTCCTTATCCACCAGCTTCCATCCCCAAACCGATGGACAGACCGAGAGGCTCAACCAGACACTTAAGCAGTACCTCCGGTGTTATGTGGACCAGGCATCCAACGCTTGGGTAGACTGGTTGTGGGTCGCGGAGGTGGCCTATAACGATTCCATGCATACCTCTACACAACACACCCCGTTCTTTCTTTCTGCGGGGTTCCATCCTAGGTTCACACCCTTCGTGCTCCCCCACACCAACCTCAGCGTCCCTGACGTACAAGACAGACTATCCACTATACGTGCATCTCTCACCCAGGCCCGCAAAACACTTTTGGTAGCCAAGGCCAGATACAAACACCAGGCAGATAAACATCGTAGACCCAACCCAGTGTATCACAAGGGAGAGAGAGTATGGCTGTCCACAAAACACATCCGCTTCAGACGCCCTAGCGTCTTTAACCCTAAATTTATAGGACCTTACCCGGTTGTCCGGCACGTGAACCCTGTGGCCGTCCAACTAAAACTCCCGGCGCGTTTGCGCATCCACCCGGTGTTCCACGTCTCCTTGCTCAAACCCTCCCTTGGCCCCAGCAGGCGGCGCCCGGCCCCTGTGTGGGTCCGCCACGAGCGGGAGTACGTGGTTCAATGGGTGTTGGACTCCAAGAAGGTGCGAGGACAACTCTGGTATCTCCTGGCCTGGAAGGGGTATGGGCCGGAAGAAAATTCCTGGGAGCCCGCGACGGCACTCCACGCAGACCGTCTGGTGGCGGCCTTCCATCGCCGGTGTCCGGACAGACCTGGCCCTCCACTCGTCGCACCCCTTCAGGGGTGAGAGGGGATGTGCTGTCACGATCCGGCTGGATATCTGCACGAGTGGCGATCCCGCCAGAAACCTGGAAGAACTACAAGTCCCAGGTACCCCGGCAGTCCACGAGTCACGTTGTGGGCGTGTCCCGAGAGTATAACTACACGTCCTCTCCTTCACGTCCTGGCCGATTATTCCCGGACGTATCCTGAAGAGCTACGACAGGAAGAGTTCACGGCGAACCCGTACTGTCACCCGTCTACAGAGATACGACCTCTCGACCCCTGTTGAATCTCCGCCTTTCCCGGCGACCGCCAACGTCCCTCGGAACCGGCCGGGGAAAGGTTTCCTGTTCCTGGCTCCCATCTCCCCTGAGAGACCGGAGTGGAGGCACCTCCCTACGGTGCCCTTCGTCACCAGTGGAGTACCGGAACGGGTACTTCCGCCTTGGCTCTCCACGCCTCTCGGATCCTCCGAGAGAAGAGGCATAGCGCCAAGAGACCACCACGCCCAAGGATTTCCGGCGAAGCAGCCAAAGAGGTAATTCTTGTTCGCAGACCTGCCCAAGGATTTCCGGGCTTTCACGGTCGGTAGGTGTTGCGCTCCTCGGCTCAAGGATTCGGAGCTTGGCAGTAGAAGCGCCTTCACCTACCTTCACATCTCACCGCGCCAATTGGGCGTCGTTCAGTGAGCTGGAAGACAGGCTCTTGGGAACTACCAGAGGCCTCTTGGTCCAGCTCACCTCACTCACCGAGCACTCATCCCCCCTGGGGTTTGTCCCCGCTAAGCGGAACTTACCGGACTCCAGTATTGGAGATACTTAGCCTAAACAAACGCCCAGTCACTTCACCGCCCGCACCTCAGTAGGTGGGAGGAGACAGCAGGTAAGCGACTCACACTTAGGGGGAAACACGGTAGGGGAGTTCGAGTCAGTCGACTATCACTCATTGTGTGTTTGTTTCCTTTTAGGTTTCCGTCCCACCGTTCCTGTCTCACTTCCCTCACTCACCTGCCTCCTCCGTCCGCGTGTGTAACACGTCCTCCGGACGAGGGGCAGATGGGAGGTGGAACCCATATAGCATCAGCGTCATTCCGAGGAGAGGAAACCCGCGGGTACGCGACAGTCACTGACCGTGTCATGAATGATGTAATATGTGACATCATCAGCAGTGGATTGTGGGTGCGCGAGTTATAGTTAGCTGAACTAACTGTAATGGAGGAATTTCAATGGTTTTGTGCGAGTGAAATGTCCAGGTAACTATAACAGCCCTGAAACCCATGTTTTTTTCAGTAGATTCCAAAGGTTTTTTAATTGATATTTTTTAAATGTAATAATAGTTATATGTATTTTTTATACTGATTTTCTACAGTTTTTTAACTGTTTATTTTTACATATTTTATTTTTTAAATTACATTATATATTTTTAATATAAATGGAAATAAAAATGTTTTTTAAAATATTGAAACTGAAATTTTGTTTTTTGTCAGGGTCACTAGATGATTATTTGGGTACTGACTGAATGATTAGAGTACTGCAAGGAGAGTGCTCGGGTGAATTTATAAGTGTTTGGGTTTTGGCGCAGTGAATCGATTAGTACATGGTGCTGAATGGGTCACTGGAGGAGTGCAAGGGGAGTGACAGGGTGTCTGCTACAGTGTATGTATACTGACTGGGGAATTGAAGGTGTGAAAAACAAGTGTGTAGGTGGTTAGAGGACTGCATGCATAGTGGATAGGCATTTGAAGCAGGCCATGTGCTAAGGGGTTAATTTATAAGTGGTTGGGTTTTGGTGCAGTTTTTTCAATTTTTTCAGAAGGGTACTGGTGGTAACTGACTATGACTAACCAGTCCTAGAGCCAGTGCTATGCTAAAAGACACTTATAATACAATTAAAACACCTACATACACTAGGGAACGCTATGCATTGGGGTATCCCTGGGATTAGAATGACCTCCTCTGTAATCCCCTAGTGCATAATAGGGCAGGGGGATTAAAACTACCTCTTAAAACGTGCCACAGGGCGCGTTTGCACACTGTTGAAGGGAGGGGGGGGGCTAACCTGACATGTGCAAACACGCCCTGTGGCTGTTTTAATTTGGGGCATAAAGTCCCCTTGAATCCTGAGTGTCCCTTGGGTCCAACTAGCTCACCAGGTATCTCCAGTTAGCCCCACAGAGCTGCGTTGCAGAAAGGTGTAAAAAGTGGCACGTCCTGGACCACCTCTCTGTAACGCAGCGCAATGGCGCTTACTGGAAGCACCTGGTGGACTAGTTGGCCCCCAGGGGCCATCAGGATTGAAGGCAAATTATTTCCCCATCTTAAAATGCACCACAGGGCGTGTTTTCACATGTCACCTCGGGCCCCATCCCCTGCCTTCACCACTGTGTGAACGTGCCCTGTGTCCGTTTTAATTTGGGAGATTAAGTCCCCTTGAATCCTGAGTGTCCCTTGGGTCCAACTAGCAAACTAGCCCACTAGGTACCTCCAGTAAGCGCCACACAGCTGCGTTGCAGAGAGGTGTAAAAAGGGGCACGACCTGGGCCACATCTCTGAAACACAGCGCAGTGGTGCTTACTGGAAGCACCTGGTGGGCTAGTTGGCCCTCAGGGGCCCTCAGGATTGAAGGGGAATTATTTCCCAAACTTAAAACGCGCCACAGGGTGTGTTTTCACATCGTCACCTCGGGCCCCATCCCCTCCCTTCACCACTGTGTAAACGTGCCCTGTGTCCATTTTAATTTGGGAGATTAAGTCCCCTTGAATCCCGAGTGTCCCTTGGGTCCAACTAGCCCACTAGGTACCTGCAGTAAGCGCCACAGAGCTGTGTTGCAGAGAGGTGTAAAAAGGGGCATGGTCTCTGAACACCTGTCTGCAACGCAGCTCCGTGGCGCATACTGGAGGTACCTGGTGGGCTAGTTGGCCCTCAGGGACCCTCAGTATTGAAAGAGAATTAATTCCCCAACGTACAACTCCCCACGGGCGTGTTTGCACAATGGTGAAGGAAGGGGGCGTGGCCTGAGGTGACATGTCTGCAAACACGCCCTGTGGCGCATTTGAATTTGGGGGATTAATTCCTCCTTAATACTGAGGGTACCTGGGGGCCAACTAGCCCACCTGGTACCTCCAGTATGCGCCAGAGAGCTGCGTTGCAGAGGTGTTCAGAGGCCACGCCCCTTTTTACAATACTCTGCAACGCAGCTCTGGGGCATGTGGGAGGGGCTCAAGCCCCCGGGGGGTGGCTGTCCCCGGGGCTGCGGGGGGGGGGCAGTGAGCCCCCCAGCATATATTATCACAAAGCCCCGGGGGTGGCGGTCCCCCCACCTATGTATATTAAGGCCCCGGGGGTGGCGGTCCCCAGGGCTGCGTGGATCCTAAGCGCTTAACGCGATTTAAAAAAAAAAACAGCTCCAACACCAAGGAATTCCCACCTTCGCAAGACCTGTGCGACTCACTGGCCACCTTCTTCCATCGCAAGATCACGGACACCCACGACAGCTTCAACACCACGACCGCACCGACAACCACTGAGACCTCCACCCCCACGACCACCATCCGCACCAACCACCTGCTCTCCTGGACCAACATCAACGATGACGACACCATCAAGATCATGAACACCATCCTCTCCGGATATCCATCAGACTTATGCCCCCACCACATCTTCAACAAAGCCAGCACCGCCATCGCACCCCATCTCTGGAAAGCCATCAACATCTCCTTCGAGACAGCGACCTTCCTGGAGAGCTGGAAGCATGCCGAGATCAGCGCCTTACTCAAGAAACCCAAGGCGGAACCCAAGAACCTCAAGAACTTCCGGCCCATCTCCCTGCTTCCATTCCCGGCGAAGGTCTTCGAGAAGACCGTCAACAAACAACTGACCCACTACCTCGAGGAGAACAGCATCTTGGACCCATCTCAGTCCGGGTTCCGCATCAACCACAGCACCGAAACTGCCCTCATCGCCGCCACCGATGACATCAGGACCCTACTAGACAACGGAGAAACTGCGGCCCTCATCCTCCTGGACCTGTCAGCCGCCTTCGACACGGTCTGCCACTGCACACTACGCACATACCTCCATGACGCCGGGATCCAAGAGATGGCCCTGGACTGGACGACATCCTTCCTCTCCGGCAGAACACAGAGCGTCCGCGTCTCCCCCTTCCGCTCCGAAGCCACCGAGATCATCTGCGGCGTCCCCCAGGGCTCATCCCTCCCAACGCTGTTCAACATCTACATGGCACCGATCGCCCACGTCGCCTGACTGCACGACCTCAACATCATCTCCTATGCCGATGACACCCAGCTGATCTTCTCCCTCACCAAGGACCCCCATACCACCTAAACCAACCTCCACAAAGGAATGAAGGTATCGCCGAATGGATGAGGAACAGCTGACTGAAGCTGAACTCGGACAAAATGGAGGTCCTCATCCTCTGATCCACCCCTTGGGCCTGGAACAACTCCTGGTGGCTGACTGCACTGGGAACAGCTCCAACACCCACTGACCATGCACGCAACCTAGGGGTCATCCTCTTATCCACCCTCTCCATGACTAAGCAAGTCAACGCCGTCTCATCCTCCTGCTTCAACAACCTCTGCATGCTCTGCAAGATCTACAAGTGGATCGCCACCGAAACGAGAAGAACGGTCACCAATGCCCTTGTCAGCAGCAGGTTGGACTACGGAAACGCCCTCTACGCAGGCGCCTCGGCCAAACTCCTGAAACGGTTTCAACGCATCCAGAATGCCTCTGCACGCCTGATCCTCGACATCCCTCGCCACAGTTACATCGCACCCCACCTGAGAGACCTGCACTTGCTCCCCGTCAACAAGAGGATAACCTTCAAGCTCCTCACCCACGCACACAAGGCACTCCACAACACCGGACCAGCATACCTCAACAGACGACTCAGCTTCTACACCCCCACCCGCCAGCTCCGCTCCACCGACCTCGCCCTCGCCACAGTCCCCCGCACCACAAGAGTGACCTCCGGCGGCAGATTGTTCTCCCACCTCATCGCCAAGACCTGGAACACCCTCCCCATCCACCTACGCAGACCCAAGACCTGCTGATCTTCAGAAGACTCCTCAAGACCTGGCCTTTCAAGCAGTAGCAGCTTTCCCCACCCCCCACCCCCCAGCGCCTTGAGACCCTCACGGGTAAGTAGTGCGCTTTACAAATGCTATGATTGATTGTTTGAATGCCTAATTAATTAGCAGGGGCACGTGGGGGCACCCGCACCCCTGGAGCTTAGTTTATTGAATGCCATGAGGCCCCCTCCCAAATTTTTTTTTTTAAAAAGACTGGCCAGGCCCCGGGGATGAGGTCCCTGGGGCCATAGTTGGTCTCTGGAGGAGGGCCACGTGACCCCTTGCCCCAAAATTAAAAAAAAAACAAGGCTGCCAGGCCAAAAGTGGCCCAGGAAAAGGGGCCACTTGAAGAAAATAAAAAAAAAATTTAAACGGCAACTCGCCGGAGGCCCTGCCCCCTCTCTGCATGTCTCTGCTAACACACCCCTGTCACGTTCTAAGTTGGGGAATTAAGTCCTCTTGAATACTGAGGGTCCCTGGAGGCCAACTAGCCCACCAGGTACTTCCAGTAAGCGTCAAACAGCTGGATTGCAGAGAGATGATCAGAGGCCAAGGCCCTTTTTACACAACTCTGCAAATACGCTTCTTTGCGCACTGCCGGTGGGGCGATGAGGTCCTCTTGTGTCCTGAGGACCTGAGGACACAAGTGGACTTCATCCTCGAACAGCAGTGCGCCAGAAGCAGTGTTTGCAGAGTGGTGTAAAAAGGGGCATGGCCACAGACCACTCTCAGCAATCCAGGTATGTGGCACTTACTGGAGGTACCTGGTGGGCTAGTTGGCCCCCAGGGACCTTCAATATCAAGGGGACTTAATTCCCCAACTAGAAGATACCAGGGGGCACGTTTGCAGAGTGGTGGGAAAAGGGGGCGTGGCTTTTGTCCACCTCTCAGCAATCCTACTGTGTGGGGCTTACTGGAGGAACCTGGTGGGCTAGTTGGCCCCCAGGGACCCTCAATATCAAGGGGACTTAATTCCCCAACTAGACGACACCAGGGGGCACGTTTGCAGAGTGGTGGGAAAAGGGGGCGTGGCCTTTGTCCACCTCTCAGCAATCCCACTGTGTGGGGCTTACTGGAGGTAAGAGGTAGGCTAGTTGGCCCCTAAAGGACCCCCAGCAGTGAAGGGGACTTTCATCCCAATCCAAGAGTGGTGGGCAAAGGGGGCATGTCCTGCTATGAGAATTTAGCAACCCTGCTGTGTGGGACTTACTGGAGGTGATAGGAGGGGTAGTTGGTCCCCAAGGATGTCCTTGGGGGCCCACTACCCCTCTTGTTACCTCCAGTAAGACCCACACAGTGGTATTGCTAAGACGTCTTTGGAGGCCATGCCCTTCTTTCTCCACCACTCTGCAAACGCGCCTCCTGGCAGACTACGGGATGGGGATGAAGTCCAATTTACTCCTGTGGGACTTTGGGGGCCAAGAAGCCCTCCTGGCACCTCCTGTAAGTCATATGCAGCAGAATTCCTGAGCGCTGGTTGGAGGCCCAGCACACTTTCTCCACCACTCTGCAAACGCGACTATTAGTTAAAGAAGTGTTTGCAATGTAATAGATTTTTCATTCGCGAGAATTAGAGCTATTGGCATTGTAAATGCAAAAGTTTTTTACTAATGTTTTTTGGAGTGGAGTGGATGTATGTTGTGTGTAGTGGAATTATGTAGTATGTTGTACAGTGAAATTATGTGGATAGAAAGTATGTGGTATTTAGTGTATAGGAATTATGTAGAGTGGGATTATGTGTTATGGAGAGTAATTATGTGGTATGTTAGTCTGTGTTGTGGAGTGGTAGCCTCAGGTTTAATCTTCCTCATTTCCATAGAAGCTCAACTATGAACTCAGTGAGACAAAAAAAAGAAGGAATCACTGAGGAGCACTTGTGGACCTAGTCAGAGGTATGAGCAGGGCCACTGGAATTATGTGACTGTTTGGCTGCACCGACTTTCACACAAATATACATTTTCTGCATTAGCCACATAATTCATCATCTGCTCCCTAATCTGCAGATTTAAACAAAAAAAAGCCTTGTTTCTAGCTCAAACGGCTCAAACGTTACCAAAAATAGAGCGACAACTGTTACAGCGTGGTGGAAGGCCCTTTGCAAACCTAGAATGGTCACCTGTTATGTATTTCTAAATGTGGGTGTTAAATTGGTGCTAATGGTGTGCAAGCCACTCTTGCTTTCTTCTGCTCCTCTCTTGCCTCTTTCTGCATTTCTGTTGCTTCTTTCTGCACATTTCTTTCCTTCTCTGCACTTCTCTTGCCTCTTTTTGTAAATCTCTTGTACTTTCTGTACCTCTCTTGCCTCTTTCTGAACGTCTGTTGCCTCTTTCTACACCTCATTTGCTTCTTTCTGCTCTTTTCTTGCCTCTTTCTGCATCCCTTTTGTATGTTTCTGCACCCTTCTTCCCTCTTTCTGCAACTCTCGTGCCTCTATCTGCACTTCTCTTCCCTTTTTCTGCACCACTCTTGCCTGATCTGTACCTCTGTTCCTTCTTTCTTCAACTGTTTTGTCTCTTCCTACACCCTTTGTGCCTCTGTCTGCACCTCTCTTGCCTCTTTCTGTACCTCTGTTGTCTCTTTCTACCCTTCTCTTGCTCTTTCAGCACCCTTTGCACCTCTTTCAGCACCTCTGTTGATTCTTTCTGCACTTCTCTTCCTTCTTTCTGCACCCCTCATGCTTCCTTCTGCACCTCTGTTGCTTCTTTCTGCACTTCTCTTGGTTCTTTCTGTACCCCTCTTGCCTCTTTCTGCACCACTGTTGCTTCTTTCTGCACTTATATTGTCTCTTTCTGCATCCTTAGCGCCTCTTTCAGCACCCCTCTTTTCTCTTTCTGCACCTCTCTTGCCTCTTTCTGCACCTCTCTTGCTTCTTTCTGCACACTGTTCCCTCTTTCTGCACCTTTCCTGCCTGTTTCTGCATCTCTCTTGCCTCTTTATGTACCTCTGTTACCTCTTTCTGCACCTCTCTTGCCTCTTTCTGTACCTCTGTTGTCTCTTTCTACCCTTCTCTTGCTCTTTCTACACCCTTCGCACCTCTTTCAGCACATCTGTTACTTCATTCTGCCCTTCTCTTCCTTCTTTCTGCACCCCTACTGTCTCTTTCTGTACTTCTCTTGCCTCTTTGTGCACCCCTCCTATCTTTTTCTGCACCCCTCGTGCCTCTTTTTGAACCTCTGTTGGTTCTTTCTCCACTGCTCTTCCTTCTTTGTGCTCCTTACTTGCCTCTTTCTGGACTTCTCTTGCTTCTTTTTACACCTGTATTGCTTCTTTCAGCAATTCTCTTTTCTCTTTCTGCACTTCTCTTACTTCTTTCTGCACCACTCCTGCCTCTTTCTGTACCTCTGGTGCTTCTTTCTGCACTTCTCTTGCCTCTTTCTGCCCCCTTTGTGCCTCTTTCAGCACCTCTGTTGCTTCTTTCTGCACTTCTCTTCCTTCTTTCTGCACCCCTCGTGCATCCTTCTGCACCTCTGTTGCTTCTTTCCTCACTGCTCTTAGCTCTTTCTGCATCCCTCTTGCCTCTTTGAGCATCTCTTTTGCTTCTTTCTGCACTTCTCTCTCCTTTTTCTGCACCCTTCTTGCCTCTTTCTGTACCTCTCTTGCTTCTTTCTGCACATCACTGGCCTCGATCAGCACCTCTGTTACTTTTTTCTGCAAATCTCTTGCCTTTTTCTGCATCTCACTTGCCTCTTTCAGCACCTCTATTGCTTTTTCCCACAGATCTCTTGCCCCTTTCTGTACCCCTCTTTTCTCTCTCTGCACCTCTCTTGCCTCTTTATGTACCTCTGTTGCCTCTTTCTGCACTTCTCTTGCTCTTTCTGGACCTTTTGCGCCTCTTTCAGCACATATGTTGGTTCTTTCTGCACTGCTCTTGCTTCTTTCTGCACCTCTGTTGCTTCTTTCTGCACTTGTATTGCCTCTTTATTCACCCATCTTTTCTCTTTCTACACCTCTCTTGCCTCTTTCTGTACCTCTGCCTCTTTCTGCACTTCCCTTGCTCTTTCTGTACCCTTCGTGCCTCTTTCAGCACCTGTGTTGGTTCGTTCTGGACTTCTCTTGCTTCTTTCTAAATCTCTGTTGCTTCTTTCAGCAATTCTCTTACCTCTTTCTGCACTTCTCTTCCTCCTTTGTGCACCCCTTCTGCCTCTTTCTGTACCTCTCTTGCCTCTTTGTGTACCTCTCCTACCTCTTTCTGCAACCCTCCTGCCTCTTTCTGTACCTCTCTTGCCTCTTTCTTTACCTCTCTTGCCTCTTTTTGCACTTCACTTGTTTCTTTCTACACCTCTCTTGCCTCTTTCTGCACCTCTGTTGCTTCTTTCTGCACTACTCTTGCCTCTTTCTGCACAACTGAGTTAGAGGTAGTTTTAATCCCCCTGCCCTAATATGTACTAGAGCCTTACAGGGGGGTCATGCCAATCACAGGGATACCCCAACCCATAGTGTACCCTAGTGTATGTAGGTGTTATCACTGTATTCTAAGTGTTTTTCAGCATAGCACCGGCTCTGGGCCTGGTTAGTCAGTCAGTTACCACCAGTACCAGTCAGCAAAAAGTTGGGGGCACAGGATGACTTTGTAACAAGGCCTCTTTCTTTTTCTCTTCTTTTTCTCTCTTTTCTTTTCTCTCCCTGTGGCTATGTGCTACATCCTTTTATAAAAAGTAATATTTATGTGTTTGTCTTTACATGTGGTATATTGTATATATATTTTGATCTTAACAAGATTTTGATTTTGTGGTCACATGTTTATTCCTTGTTGTTTTTTGTATTGACTCTGGGCTAATCTCTCTATTTGACTTTTTTTGATTTTTTTCAGTTTTTTGTTGTTGGTGTCTATTTATTTGCTTATTGTGTATTGTGATATATATATGTATTATACATGTGTATTTATGTGAGTTTTTAAATAATTATTACAGCCCTGATGAAGTTCCCAAGGCACTAGGGAACGAAACGCGTTGGCTGTGTGCCTGTGTTTTATCAAGCATCTTCAAATAAAAAGAAGAAAATTTATCTGAAGCACAAGTTTCGGTCTTGTATGACTTTTGATAGAGTGCACCTTCCTTTCTTTGTGGACTTTTATGTTAAACTAGTATCTTCCAACAGCAGATACTGGGAGACGTTGCACTCGCTTTGATATATATGATTAATGGAATTTAAGTGCTTGACCAAGGTCAGCTGTTGGTTGCTTTGTTGTTATATCATATATATATGAATGTCTGTATCAGTCTGTCAGTTGGTGTGTAAGTGGCTGCTTGGGTTGGTGAGTAGCTATATGAGTGTCTACATCTGGGTTTTTGATTGGTTGTCTGAGTACCTGAATGGGCGCCTCAGTGTCTGTGTGGGTGAGTGGGGTGTGTGTGACTCCTTGCATGAATGTGTGAGTGGGTGATTCACTGGGTACATGGGTTCAAGAGTGCATATGTGAGGGGCTGTATGGGTGGGTGAGTGTGTGTATATTATTATTATTATTACTGTTATTTGTAGAGCGCACAGCTACCTCCAACTGAGTTGTCCCGGCGCTAGCAGCATGAGCAGAAGTATAGTCGAGGCACTGGAGAGTGCTAGCTCCGGTCGAACAACCATGTTTTCAGGGCTTTCCTGAAAACACGTTCTGATGTGGACTTCCGCAGATGTTCAGGCATAGAGTTCCACAATGCTGTTGTTCTTACCGAGAAAGCCCGGCCACCAATCCTAGCTTTCTTAAAGTGTGGAATTACCAGTAGCTCTTGATGATTTGACCGAAGTGCCCTAGTTTGGTGATATTTCTGGAGTCTTTTCTTAAGGTATATTGGACCCGAGCCTCGAGAAGCTCTGTAGGCCAGGGTTAGTGCCTTAAACTCTATCCGCCTTTTTACCTGCAGCCAATGTAGGCTCCGAAGATGCGGAGTGATGTGCTGGCGAAAAGGGACATTCCTAATGAATCTTGCTGCCGCATTTTTTAAGATCTGCAACTTTCTAATAAGATACACTGGCAGACCAAGCTATAGACTGTTTGCATAGTCCAGCTGAGAGATGACTAATGCATGGACTACTGACTTTCTACAGCCGATCGGCATTAGCTTCAAAAATCGTCTCCGGGCTTTTAGCTTCCAAAAACACGCGGAGGAGACCTGGCCTATCTGGGATTTGCCTGACAGATTGGCATCAAATTTAAATCCCAGATTTCTGGCTGAGGTTGCCGGCACGGGGGGGGGGTTCAGTTCAGGAGGCCACCAGAGTTCTGACCTGGGGGGAGATGGTTGATTAAAAAAGAGTATCTCCGTTTTTTCTGCATTTAACTTCATACAGTTGTCAGTCATCCAAGAGGCCACTTTCAGTAGACATCGCTTGAAGTTAATGAATGAAACCTCTGAGTGTTCCCTAAAGGAAAACACAAGCTGAGTATCATCAGCATAGGAGATAACCTTTACCCCTAGTTGTTCAATTATAGGGGCCAGAGTAGCCAAACAAACATTAAAAAGGGAGGGACTCAGGGCTGAGCCTTGCGGAACTCCGGATATCAAAGGGCTAGAGGAGGACACATACGGGTGAAGGAGCACTTTCTGGGATCGTCCCTCCAAAAAGGAGCGGAACCATTCTAAGGTGGTTCCGGTCACTCCCAATGCAGCTAATCTTTCTATAAGGATCTGGTGCGACACCGTATCAAATGCTGCGGACAGGTCCAGCAGTACTAGCATCGCACAGTTACCTTGATCCACCGCCTCCCTTACAGTTTCTTCCACTTCCAGCAAGGCCGTCTCGGTACTATAGCCCGATCTGAAACCTGATTGTGAATCGTATAGAAGTTTATGAGACTCCAAGAATTCTCCCAGCTGTATTTGAACTTCCTTCTCGAGTACTTTAGCTTGTACTGAGAGAAGCGAGATCGGCCTGAAATTCTTTAAGTCTGCTGGGTCTGCACTTGGTAGGGTAGGTGCCTGTTTTCAAGGAGGAATTCCAGATAGGGTTAAGTAAGGGGTTCAGCCTGGGGGCAAGGATTTAAAAAAACTTAGGAGGACAAGGGCCGCTGGGGAGCCAGACTTAACTTTGCACAGCTCTGACAGAGAAATACCTGGGCTCAAAGGGCGGAACTCCGACCAGCACTCCACATGCTGATCTGTCGGAGAGGTCTCCACCAATGGCCGCGGGATAGTTGTTTTAGGGAACGTGGCATAAATGGTTTGGATTTTTGTCTGAAAAAAAGTAGCAAGATCTTCACATAGGCTAACTGAAGGAGCAATCGTACTTTTTAAGGCTTGTGGCTTCAAGAAGCCCTTCACGATCTTGAAAACGTCTCTTGACGAATTGTCAGAAGCTTTAATTTGATACGCGAAGTATTCCTTCAGGGCATTACGTTTTAGTTTGTGGAATCTTTTTAGTGCCATTCTGTATGTGCCTTTAGCCTTGGCGTCATACTTTTTCCGCCATAGCCGCTCTAGACGTTTACAGAGGCTTTTCTCCTGACGGAGTTCTAGCGAAAACCAGGGAGCTGTCGGTTTATTTCTAACCGATTTCACGGTGTTCAAGGGGGCTACTTTATCGAAAGCTGTGGTAATCCAATTATCAAAGGCTGATGCATCTTGATCGGAGTCTCCCGTGAGTAGAGGGAGCGTTTCCTGTAGTTCTAAACCCATAGACTTGGGTAGGACCTTCCTCCAGCAACCGACTCTGTAATGCTTTTCTGCCAACTTCTGTGAGTAGTCCAATTCTGATATCTTTCAGAATACTTGCATAATCTTCATTGTTTGCTTGCCTCATATTGGCAGTAAGTTCTTTGTACTCAAAGAACGACCAAATATTCGCATTACGAATGCTTGCTAATGACTTCTTCGTGTCTTCATGTGTCACAGTATTAAACACTGGTTGTCCTTTAACTGGAGTAAGCTGTAGAAGAGCCTCAAAAACTATGACGTGTTTTCCTCCAAATAATACGTCATAGTCTCTCTTTAGAATTTGCTGCATTCTTAAATGCACAAAGGCAAGCATTAAGTTTGATACCATGCTTACCTCATCAATATTAAGAAGTTGCATCTTCTTCAACACTCTTAAAACTTCAAAGCATGCTTCACCTGTTAGCTTGTGATATTCTATTTTGTTCTCATGCTCCACTGGTAACATTAGCAAGCGATGTAAGGTAATTCCTTTTATGTTATATGCCGCTAACCCAGTTGGAGCAGTAACAACACAAGACAAAGTTGAATCTGTTTTTTGCTGTAGGTAGCTTCTTATGACTTTTATTAAGAAACTTTTTCCAGTTCCAGCTTGTCCACTCACATACATCCTGATTGGTTCAAATGATGTGCATGTGCACTCTTTATTTTCATGTAGTAATCCATGATCAATTTCTTTTGTGACGTCTTCATAAATTTGTTTTTGTTCTTCATTCAGTTGTTGTTCCAAATTTATTAAGTCTATTAAATCTTCCTGAGCTTGATTCATAGCTGTTTCAACTTCAGTCATGGCTATTGCAGCTTCATTTTCTACGATTGGTTGTCCTAGGGGATCTTGACTGAGCGTTCCAGAAATTTGGCTGTCTTGAGAACTGTCTCTAGCTACTTCAGCTGCAATTGTAGTTTCCTGTTCAATGTCTTCATTTAACATTTGTACGTAATTTGTGAAAGTACTGCATTCAATCGTATCTTTACATGCATTAAAGGAATCTTCATAGCTATGAAATTCTCCAAGTAGTTCGTCCTCTTAACGCCATGGTTTAAACAGCTGTAAAAGTGCCAAGTAGTAAAATTCCTTTTTCTCAGTAGTGTCACAACTCAGCTTCCTGTGATTAATCAAACTTCCTTTTGTTTGCTTCACCAAACATCCTTCCTCACCAATGACTTTATATTTTCCATTGTTGATGTCTTCTGTGGCTTTCCGTGAAAAAATGTAGTTCTGCAGCACTTCATAGAGACACACGTTCTCAAGATGACGACTTCTTTTTGGGTAATACGTGTCCAACATGGTTTTTTTTTTTTTTTTTTTTTTTTGAAACCGTTTATTACAGATCTCAAGAATATAAAAGTATGGGCCTACAACCTTCCGGCCGGCCGCTAGGAGTGACATGAGCATACGACATACAATTATAATAAACGTGATGCTGTAGTGGAACATGCTCAGGAGGGAACAACGTCAAATGCCGCATCAGCCAGACCCCACTATACGGTTTCATTTTTAAGTACGAACAACAAAGAACACCACACCCACAAGGCAACCCACAATCGAAAATAGCAGCACGTGCTCCCCTGGCGGGGGGACCCCAGCTATCCAGCAGCGTCTAAAGAGGGGGAAGAGAGCAGAACAAGGACTGGGGGAACCCAATACCCGGCACCAGGGGGATGAGTCGGTTAAGGGGACGGGGCTGGGGAGGCAGCAGGCAGCAACGGTGGTGCACAGATGCCCCCGCGGTAGGCGTTCCAAGGGCCCCATACTTTCACCCATGTCCCAGGCTTACCCCTCGCCATATACACCACCTTTTCTCGAAACATACACCAGTCCATGTGTTCTTTCCAGGCCGAGACCGTCGGGGGTCTCTGGGATCCCCACAGTTGAGCAATATCACGCTTGGCTATCATATATCCCAGAGTCACCCACCACGTCTGCGGCACCGAATAATCAGTCGGTTCCCACACATTCAACAGGCATCTCCTCGCTTCAGGCAGCAGCGCCACATGCGTAACCACTCGCAGGACCTCATGCACACCACGCCAGAATCGCTCCACCTCCGGGCATTCCCACAAGATATGCAGAAAGGTCCCCAAAGCACCACACCCACGCTTACACAACCCATCTTCAGCATAGCCCATACGCAGAAGCTTCGGCCCCGTCATGTAAACCCGGTGGAGTATCTTGAGTTGGACGAATCGGAGGCGAGCCGGTATGGCCACCTCCTTCGGGGAGGCTACCGCGTAGGTCCAGTCCTCGTCGTCCAACTCCAGCCCGTCGGCAACCCAAGCCGCACGAAGGGGAGTCAACAGGCCCGAGCGGTCGTTAATCAGCTTTTTGTATATCAGGGAGATCGTACTGTCCGGGACGTGTCCATCCAGCATTCTATCCTCTAGGGGGGAAGATTCCGGGATGGAGGCAACTTCCGAAAAGACGGAGCCCAGCGCATGACGGACCTGCAAATACCGAAAGTATTCGCTGCCCTGCAACTTAAACTCCGTCTGCAGCGTTGCAAACGTTTTAAATCCTCCCTTCGTCCAGAGATCCCCCACTTTACTAATGCCTATGAGGTCCCATTTCTCAAAGCCCTTTGAGGTCCATAAGGAGCCCAACCGCTCAGACGCGTATAGTGGTGACGCCCGGGTCAGACGGTCTTTCCACCCCATCGCAGCATTGGCCGCGTGCCACACTTGCACCATGACACGCGTAGGCCCCGTCAGACGGGCGTCGGGCGCGCTAGAATAAAGCGCTCGATTATAGTCACCACCTGGCAGGAGCGTCTTGTCCATTTCGAATGCCGGGTTCAAGGCGGGCCCATATAAGCCATGGTTAATTGCAGCTAGCTGGGAGGCCCAATAGTACCGTTTAATGTCCGGGAGGGCAATCCCCCCGTCATACCACGGGAGCGTCAACTTCGCCAGGGCAATACGCGGCCTCCCGTCCCAGAACAGACGGCGTTGCAGACTCTCCACCTCACGAAAGTAGCGCGCCGGGACTAAGTCCATTGTGTTCTGCAAAGCATACAGGAAGCGTGGCAACGACATCATCTTGAACAATGCCGCCCGGCCGAGCGGCGAGAGCGGCAGGCGCCGCCAGCGCGCGACGTCCTCCTTCAGGCGCTGGAGGGGGGGAAGCAAGTTCCGTTCGTAGCGGGCCTCCGGGTCCAGAGTAATGAAGACGCCCAAGTACCTGAACCCCCGCGAGGCGATCTGAATCGGACAGCCCCGCGGGAGAACGGGAGCCTCCCCAGAGAGCACATACACACATGATTTAGCCCAGTTGATGACAAGGCCAGAGTTGCGACCGAATGAGCGTAAAACATCAACCAGGACTATCAGTGATTTACGCGGGGAGGCTAGGTACAAGAGGATGTCGTCAGCGTACAGGGACACGCGGTCATCATACTCGGGGGTCCAGCGGAGACCCCGGATAGAAGGGTGCCACCGCAGCCACTCCGCCAGGGGCTCCAAGGCCAGCGCGAACAGGAGCGGCGACAAGGGACAGCCCTGTCGCGTGCCCCGGCCCAGCTCGAACGGGGCCGACACTCTCCCGTTCACCACCACCTGCGCCAATGGGCCCGAATATAACAATTTGACCCAACTGATGAACCCCGGGCCAAATCCAAACTTCTCTAGCATCGCCCAAATGTATGGCCACTCAAGCGTATCAAACGCCATGGTGGCGTCTAAGGACGCCAAAATGGCCGGCTCGCGTATGAATGGGACACGTGCGAGCACCCCATGCAAACGCCGCAAATTAAGGGCCGTATTGCGATGGGGAATAAAGCCGGACTGGTCCTGATGAACCAAATCGCCCACCACGCCGACCAGTCGATTGGCCAGTACCTTGGCGAGAATTTTGGGCTCCGCATTCAGTAGCGAGATGGGACGATAGGATGTCACCCGGTCCCGAGGTCTCCCTTCCTTGTGGATCACCACGATTGTAGCCAGACGCTGGTCCAGCGGGAGGGAGCCCAACGAGTGGGCCACCAGGAACATTGCACGAAGGTGGGGCGCCAGGGTATCTGGTCGCAACTTGTACAACTCGATAGGGATACCATTCGGGCCCATGGCCTTGCCAGAAGCGACCGAGCGTATGGCGAGGGCGATTTCGTCGGAGGTGGGGGCAGCGTCCAGCGACACCCTGTCCTCCCCGGAAAGGGATGGCAGCGCGATATCTCTGAGCAGAGCACGGGAATCCTCTTCTGAACAGGAAGAGACCGGGGAATACACCTCGCGGAAATAATCCGCGAAACAGGAGACAATTTCTTCTGGCTCAGTTACACACACACCATCCTCTCTCTCAATCAGCGGGACCACACGATTCGCTCTCTTCTTTTTGTCCAACCACGCTATCAATTTACCAGCCTTATCACCCACATCATACAGTTGCCCCTGTTGTTCTCTACTGAGGCCCTTGGCCGCCTCCGTGACGAGGGCTCTATAGGCCGCTTGCTTGAGTTGGAGGACATGCAGTGCAGCATCCGTCACCCCACCGTCTAGATCACCCTCCAACTCGGCTATTTCCGCCTCCACCCGGGTCACCTCCTCCCGCTCGCGCCTCCGGGCATGGGAAATAAGGGATAGGGCCTCCCCTCTAAGTACCGTCTTGAAGGCCTCCCACAGGGAGACAGCCGAAGGCACAGACCCCACATTCTCATCAAAGTATCGCTGCAGGGATTTAATCAAGTCAGCACGAATGGTGGGGTCACGCAGATACCAGGAATTGATCGGGGCTATCCTACCCTCACCCCTCGGAAAGACATCAAAATGTAGCAGGAGCGGGGAGTGGTCCGAGATACCCTGTGCCCAGTGGCGAACCTCTCCCACCCTCCCAACATGGGCCGCCGGGACAAGGACATAATCAAGCCGTGAGAGACTACCATGGGCCCCGGAGTGGAAAGTGTACTGCAGCTGCGTGGGATGTTTTAAGCGCCAGCAGTCCACCAATCCCAGTGTGTCCAAGAGGCCGGAGAGCCATGCCTGTGCCCGGGGGAGGTCCCTAGGAGGGTGACGATCTACAGTCCCCGAAACCACCGCATTGAAATCTCCCCCCACTATCAGGAGCCCCCCCGGAAGGCCAAGGAGGAGGCGCCCCAGGTCTGCATAGGTGGTCGACTGCAGCCCCGGTGGGACGTACACTGACATTAAGACGATCACTTTGCCCTCCATTCTCCCCACCAAGACAGTGTAGCGTCCCCTATCATCGTGGAGCACCTCATCAATTTCCAACGGGAGTGAATTCTTCACCATGATGCCCACACCCCTAGAGCCCGACGTGAAGCCCGAATGGGCCACTAGGCGGTAGCCACGCCGATTCATGGCACAAAAGGAATTACCTATAAGGTGTGTCTCCTGCAGAAAGACTACATCAGGCGAAAGTCGCTTCAGAAACTGCAGGACCACACCTCGTTTGATCCTGTCCCCCAGTCCATTTACGTTCCAAGATAACAAAGTTAATTCCCTACCCCCATCATACACCGAAGCCATGATTCGTCCCCCCGAGAGCACCTGAGAACCAGCACAAAAATAAGTTTGCCTTGTGAGAAAAACGAACAACACCCCATCCCTACCCACCCACCCCAACAAAACTCCCCCCTCCCTGCACCCCTGCATGAGCCCGAACAGCCCCCCAACGTGCAGTGTGCCTGTCGCCCCATAGATAGTTAAACTAACTAAACCCCCAGAGGAGGAGGGAGAACCCCCAAGAGACCCTACTCAACCTCCATAAGAGGGGACCTTACACAAACAAACGCATGGTCAAACATGGCATCATTATCGTCCCGAGCGAGGCCTAATATGAGTCCCTCAGTCCCGGCGTGCCCTCTCCCCCAACCGCTCCCCCCCCGCCCCCCCGATCCCGATCCCCAGACAGAGTGTCCAGCCAGTCCCCGGCCGCTTCGGGACGATCAAAAAAGTGCGTGCGACCCTCTACCTCCACTCGCAGCTTAGCTGGGAAAAGCATGGCGTATTTGAGGTTAAGGTCCCGAAGACGGCGTTTGACACCGAGAAAGCTCAATCTCTGTTTTTGGACCGCTGGGGTGAAATCAGGATAAAAATTAACATCCATATTGTCAAGTCTAACCGGTCCCTGCAGCCTGGAGGATTGCAGGATAGCGTCTCTGTCCCGAAAATTGAAAATCCGGGCAATGAGAGGTCTCGGAGGGGCACCGACCTTAGGCCTTCCCCCGGGAACCCTGTGGGCCCTCTCCACCGCGAAAAATTTACTCAGCCCCTTTGGCTGGAGATGGGTGACGATCAGGTCTTCCACGAAGAGGTCCGCCGCCGCCTCCTCACGTCCCTCAGGCACCCCGATGATGCGAATGTTGTTCCTCCGGGCCCGACTCTCGGAGTCCTCCAGGCGACGATCCATCAGCGCGCTTGCCTGAGTAAGCCGGCGCACCTCCGTTTGTAAGGCCGCCACATCCGTCACAAGGCCCGATGCGGTGTGGGCCAAAGAATCTACTCGGTCATTGGTCTTGGAAAGATCGGCCCTCACCAGGCCAACATCCACGAGGACCGAGTCAATCTTCTGCGCCAGTGTATCAAAACGCTGGCCCACCGAGGCCTTCATCTCAGCAATGGCGCCCATGACATCCCGCAGAGTCAGGTCCGTGGGTAGATCAGGAGCATCAGCAGGGCTCTCAGGGGATCTGCGTGGCACCTCGGGAGACCCCTTCTGGGGGGTATAGCGGTCCATGCTGTTGGACTGCTGGGCTGTGCCACGCCGGGTCGATTTTATCTTTGCCCGATCGCCATCTTGCTTCGTGGACATGGTCCCAGTCCCCCGGTCGCACCAGCCACGGTGTGAGGGGCAGGCAAGCCGGTTCACAGGACCCGGGGGGGGCACCACAAGGCTGCGGGACAGATCACAGCCGGCAGGCAGGCAGGTTCTCCCAGCGAGGCCACACCAACACACAAAGCCCCGCGACCCAACCTCGCCGGAACAGCAAGGGGGGTGCGAAAGCGAAAGTGAAAGTGCAGGGCACGCGAGTCGCCAAGCCCTGCCCGCCGCTGTTGTTCACTTTGTCCCTGGATCGCCCCACAGCGCAAATCCGGGGTTCGGCAAGGAGAAGGCCGCAAACCTTGGTCGGTGCTCACGCCGGTGTCCGAGGTCCGATTTGGAAGCGGAGAACGGATGCCACCTCAGCTCAGGCTCACCAACACAGTCCCCTCATCTAAGACAGGATAATTGAAGGATAGTCGTAGGAGGTCGCGGAGGTCCTCGGGAGCCTCGCACCTACGCGGCCATCTTGGTTGCGCGCTAGGCTCCTCCTCCGTGTCCAACATGTTTGATTTCAAAATATCTGAACTTTCCGGGTCGTTCTCTGCCAAATATTCAATTTCTCCAACAGATTTCAGTACTCGATTTCGCATTTCTGCAAGGCCTAAACTTACCCTGTTAGAAATGAGGGGGCTCTGGTTGACGCAGGTGTGAACCCACAACAAGCAGGGACCCTTTACTTCTTGTCAGGGCGAAGGATGACTCCCCAGAATAACCCCTGCTCACCCTCTAGGTGCGTGGCGCGAGCAGTCTAGGCTAAGTCTCAGGCGTACACGGTTAAGCAAATGCAATTACACATACAGTAAACCCCCTGCATGCACCACAAACGGACACCAATCAGGAAGTATATAAAAATAAGCTTTTATGTAGATTCAGCAGATTCAAATACAAGGCCCAGTAACGTTGAACTGATGGGGCCACAATTCTTGGAAATACGGTCAAGTTCTCTTTGTTTTACGGAAAGTTCTTTAGGCGGGCACAAGGTAACGGTAGGCCTCAGCGCACTTCGTGCTGAGGCAGCGCCCAGGGAGCACACAGCAGATGACAGGGAAATAAGAACGTTGCGGACCCTGGATCCGATGCGAGCTCGCGGTCGAGTTCGTAAGTACAGTACCTTGTTTCTTGACGCAAAGGCGGGTGCGGGATTTCAGCGGCTCTTCGACAGAAGAGCGAGGCGGCGTCCGGGGCTCCCACACTTCACGAGGGTGTCTGATCTTCAGGCTCACGACAAGAGCGGGGTGTTGCAGGTGGCGGGTGAACAAAGCGGGGCAGCCGGGCACGCAGATACGTCCGGGCCGTCCGAGGCTTGGAGATGCTCACAAACGCCGATTCCGGCGGGAGGGTGAAGGTGCACAGCGAGCCTCCAACGAGCGAGGTGTCGGGGCAGCCCAGCACAGCGTAGGGGGAGCGGCTCCAATCGAGCGAGGCTCTTCCCAAGGCGGGGGCGGCTAAGCAGTCCTGGTCACGGCTCAAGGAGGGACTGGGGCACGAGGGTCACAGCTCCGGCGAGGGAAAGGACACCACAGTCCAGCAGCAGCCGAGTGAAGATCAGGTAGAGCCCAATGGTCCCGGGGCTCAGTTCAGGGGGCAAGCTCAGTTCCAAGCCCTTGGAGATCGTTTTGGAAAAGCACAAGTCTTGAAAGTAAAAGTAAAGTGAAAGTCTTCAGCAACAGTTTCTCTTCTCTCCTTTGGCAGCAAGGTCACCACTGCAGGCCAATCCCCCAGGATAGGGACAGTCTTCCTCCTACAGCTTCCCCGGTGCCTCCTCCTCAGGCAGAGATTCTTCTTGGTCAAAAGCGGATCTAGTTTCTCAGGAGCAGGGCTCCTCCATTTATACAGCAGATCTTTTGTTCTCCCAGGCCAGGGGGGCCCTTGCCTAGTTCAGTCCGGTTTCTGAGCACTTTGTTTACGCGATGCAGGCTTCTTCTTTCAGAGTGCAGGGCAGAGTCATCAGACGCTCCACAGGGGGCGGAGCCGGCATTGAGGTAGCAGAGCACTGTCCTATTCAGAGCCTAGGAGCACTCCTCCCACCCATCTACCTGTCGATCGTCCTATTCATTACCAGGCTACCTAGCCCTGCCCATCTGGGTTCCCCCAGCCCTGTCACTCATACCAGCCAGACATCAGATACACATCACGCAGAGGCGGCTGAAAGGTTTAGGCAAGCAAAGGCCAACTTTCTAAAAGCGGCATTTGCAAACCCGGAATATTAAAATAAACCTTGCGAAAAGATGTACCTTATTATTCCGAGTTCAGGCATACTAAACTCGATCTTCTACCATGTTCCCTGGGTCGGTTAGGATCATAGGGTGTAATAATCCAGGCCGCCCATACTGGCCTATGAGAACAGGGTAGCCTTGCAGTAGTGAACAACAAGATGGCGGTAATTCACTACTAGGACATGCCACGCATCCAGGCTTGTCCTACCTTAGGCTTACAACGCACCCTGCCCGTGGGCCTACCAGAGGGGTGACTAACATGCAGCTAAGGGAAGGTTTTAGGGACTGGCAAGTGTGGGCACTTGCCGGTCAGCATGTCAGTACCAGACTGCACGCAGGTTCTGCGATGGGAGACCTCAGACATATTTTACCGGCCGCTTCTGTGGGTGGCACAACCAGTGCTGCAAGCCCACCAGCGGTGTTCGCATTTACATGCCCTGGCGCCCCCGGCGCACTTTACTGGGGTCTGACAGTAAATCAAACAATCCAATCATGGAATCCAACCAACATATACAATTTACATAGGGAGCACTCGCACCGCGACACTGGTTGGCAGTGGCACAGCGCGCTGAGCGGCCAACACCATAAAAACACATGAGGCACAGCGACAAAAAGAGGAAGGGAGACTCACGCCAAGGTGCCAGGTCTAACACGTGTCCCCTCCAGCTGAAAAGTGGGGAGAACTACCCTACCCCAGGGAGTTCCTCATCACTAAGGCGGAAAAATCTGGACAGACCGTCAGCATTGGCGTGATCTGTACCACGGCGATGTTCCACCGTGAAATCCATATCCTGTAGGGAAATGGACCACCTCAACAGCTTTGGATTCTCACCCCTCATATGCATCAACCATCTGAGGGGCCTGTGGTCCGTCTGAACCCGGAAGTGAGACCCAAACAAGTAGGGTCTTAGCTTCTTCAGCGCCCAGACCACAGCAAATGCCTCACGCTCAATAGCACTCCACCTTTGTTCCCGTGGAAGTAACCTCCTGCTAAGAAAGGCTACGGGTTGATCTAGGCCCTCCTCATTAATCTGTGAAAGAACAGCCCCCACACCATGCTCTGAAGCGTCTGTCTGCACGATAAACTCTTTGGAGAAGTTGGGAGCCAAGAGCACGGGCGCCGTGCACATAGCAGTTTTCAAGGCCTCAAAAGCTTTCTGACAGGTGTCAGTCCAAATCACTTTCCTGGGCTGCTTCTTCGAAGTCAGCGCTGTCAAGGGGGCAACCATGTTGCCATACCCCTTGACAAACCTCCTGTAGTACCCGGTGAGACCTAGGAAGGCTCTCACCTCCGTCTGGGTTTTGGGCGCCTCCCAATTCAGGATGGTTTCTATCTTGGGCTGAAGGGGTGCCACCTGGCCACTCCCAACTTGGTGTCCCAAGTACACCACGGAACCCTGCCCGATCTGGCACTTACTCGCCTTGATCGTGAGGCCTGCCTTGCGCAGCGCCATCAACACTTCCCAGAGGTGACGCAAGTGTTCCTCCCAAGTGGAGCTGAACACTGCGATGTCATCCAGGTAGGCTGCACTGAACGAATCCAGCCCAGCCAACACCTGGTTGACCAATCTCTGGAAGGTGGCAGGGGCATTCTTCATCCCAAATGGCATAACCCGGAACTGGTAGTGCCCATCTGGGGTGGAAAATGCTGACCTCTCTTTGGCCCCCTCGGTCAAGGCGATCTGCCAATACCCAGACGTTAAATCAAACGTGCTGAGGTAGTTGGCAGCCCCTAGCCGATCGATGAGCTCATCAGCTCTGGGGATGGGGTGGGCGTCAGTCCTAGTGACCGAATTGAGTCCTCTGTAGTCCACACAGAACCGGAGTTCGGGTGTGGCTCCCGGCGCTGCAGCCTTTGGGACCAAGACCACGGGGCTGTCCCAAGGACTGCTAGAAGACTCAATTACCCCGAGTGCAAACATCTTGGAGACCTCCTCCTTGATGCATGTCCTCACCCTGTCAGTCACCCTGTAGGCCTTGTGCCGCACAGGTGGACTATCCCCAGTGTCCACATCATGGACGCACCAATCAGTGACACCAGGGACCAGGGAAAACAGGTCAGAAAACTGTCCCAGCAACTGGCGACAATCATTCTGTTGCTCAGGGGTCAGGGTGGAAGAGAGGATGACACCATCCACTGACCCATCTTGCTCCTTGGCTGACAGGAGGTCAGGAAGAGGTTCTGTCTCCTCTTCCATTCCAGCATCTGTTGCCAAGAGCATGCCCACTTGGGACCTCTCCAAGTGGGGCTTGAGGCGGTTGACGTGTAGGACCCTTAAGGGGTTCCTAGGAGACTTCAGGTCCACCACGTAGGTAACAGGACTCTTGCGCTCCACCACCTCAAAGGGACCGGTCCACTTATCCTGGAGCGCACACGGCTCCACGGGGGCCAAGACCCATACTTTCTGTCCAGGCTGAAGCTCTACCAGAGTGGCATTCTGGTCGTACCACCGCTTCATCTCCTCCTGGCTGGCTTCCAGATTTGCCTCAGCAAGTTGCCTGAATCGCCTAGTCTGATTCCTGAAGGCCAGCATGTAACTATATACATTCTGGGGAGGCTTCCTGGGAGATTGCTCCCAGCCTTCTTTGACCAGACTTAGAGGTCCTCTGACTGGGTGGCCATACAGAAGCTCAAAGGGACTGAACCCCAGAGACTTCTGTGGCACCTCACGGTAAGCGAAGAGAAGGCATGGTAAGAGGACGTCCCACTTACGCCTCATGGCTCCTTCTAGGCCCATTATCATGCCTTTGAGGGTTCGGTTGAATCTCTCAACCAACCCGTTTCCTTGGGGGTGGTAAGGGGTGGTGAACTTGTAGGTTACACCACACTCTTGCCAAAGAGATTTCATGTACTTGGACATGAAATTGGTACCTCGGTCAGACACCACTTCTAGAGGGAATCCCACTCGGGAGAAAATTCCCATCAGTGCCCGTCCCACCACGGGGGCCGTCACTGTCCTTAGAGGAATAGCTTCCGGGTACCGGGTGGCATGGTCCACCAGGACCAGGATGAACCTATTGCCCATCGCTGTCCTGGGGTCCAGTGGCCCTACAATGTCAATCCCCACTCGCTGGAATGGGGTACCGACCACAGGGAATGGCTGGAGTGGAGCCTTCTGCTTCCTTCCACTCTTTCCACTTGCCTGGCAAGTCTGGCATGTCCTGCAGTGAGTATCTGAACTCCTGCGCATTTGAGGCCAATAAAAGTGGGTGACAAGCCTTTCAAAGGTCTTGTCCTGCCCCAAATGCCCTGCCAATGGCACATCGTGAGCCAGCCCCAGTAGGAAGGCTCTGAAGTCCTGGGGTACCACCAGCGCACGGGCTGACCCAGGCTCAGCAACCTTAGGCTCTGTATATAGGAGGTCGTTCTCCCAGTAAACGAAATGTGATCCTGACTGATCACCTGCGGCCTGGTCTGCAGCCTGCTGCCGCATACCCACGAGAGAAGGGCACTCCTTCTGTGCCTTGCAAAAGTCCTCCCTGGTGGGACCCCCTTCCTGCTGCCAATGGGTCAGCTCCGGCAGGTCTCCCAGTTCAGCTATCTGCTCCCCTGTAGGCTCCAGGGCATCCCCCTCAAGGTCTGCTTCCTCCTGGACCGTGGGAACTTCAGGGGCCAGCTTCCCGCGCCCCTTGCTCCTTCTCTCTGAGGCCGGTTCCTGGGCCTCCCTCTCAGGCTCCAGGACCTCTTGAGTACCTCTACTGGCTGCCATGGACCGTGTGGTGACACACGCCCAATCCGGCATACCCAACATCTCCAGGTGAGCACTCCGCTCCACCTTAGCCCAAGGTGAGCTCTCCAAATCGTTCCCTAACAAACAGTCTACAGGCATGGCGGGCCTCACAGCTACCTGAAGAGTACCAGAGACCCCCCCCACTCAAAGGGAACCTGAGCCACCTTGCAGTGTCTCTCTGTGTTGTCAGCGGCAACAACGGGATAGAATGCATTGGGGACCACCTGCTCCTGAGACACCAGGTGACACCTGACAGCTGTCACACTGGCTCCTGTATCTCTAAGAGCTTCCACTCTATGGCCATTTATGGTCACCCACTGCCTGTACTTCTTAGTGTTCTCAGGCAGCTGGGTTGGAGGGACCACTTCACGGTCTCCTAGCGAGACCAGGGACATCTCTGCGGGACCCCACCCACCTTGGACATCCCTCTCCTCCCCCAAGGCTACACTAGTCACCTGCCGGGATGGAGCACCAGTGGGTGCTGGTTTACCAAACAATGGACACTTTACATCAGAGGCAAAATGCCCCAAATTGTTACACCTGTAACATCTTACGGGCCCCTTTTGAACAGGAGGACCTGTCGGGGCCCCGGTCGGTTTCTGGGGTGGGGGAGGCTGAGAACCCTTCCCTTGGTTCCCTTGGGGACTATTTTGGGGCCCTTTTTGGAACTGCTTCTGTTTACCCCTGTCCCCCCCACTCTTCTGCTGGGGACCCTGCCCACCTTTGGCGGAATCTCCCACGGTACCCTTGTGGACCCTGGTACTGACCCAGCGGTCCGCCTCCTCAGCAAGCTTCCTAGGGTTAGTCAGCCTACTATCGATCAGGTGCTGGCGTAGCTCAGGAAAACAATTACTGGACAAGTGCTCCCATGCCATTAAATCAAGAAGCCCTTGATAATCATTCACCTTACTACCCTTTACCCAACCATCCAGCGCTCTGCAAAAGAAAGTCACATATTCCACATACGTACTATTGGGAATCTTAGTGCAACCCCTAAACCTCTGTCTATATAACTCAGGGATCAACCCATACCTAGCCATCAATGCTTCCTTCAAATGGGCATAAGAATTATGAACCTCAGCAGGTAAATCTAACAGTGTGTCCCGCCCTTCACTCAGGAACTGTCCCCACAACCCCGCTCCCCAATCTTTCTCAGGGACCCGGTGGGAAGACATGGCTACCTCGTAGGCTCTGAACCACTGCCCGATGTCGTCATTCTTGAAGAACTCCTTCACTACATCCTTGGGAATATAAACTCTTGGTTCCGCCGGTACTGGCGGTGTGCTGCCACCAGAGGGATTAAGCTCCAAACTTTTTGCTTTCAGCTCCAGCTCCCTCAGCTTCATGTCATGCTCTAATTGTAGTTTCTTTTCTTCCATGGCTAGTCTTTGTTTTTCCATATCCATCTGCCCATGAAGTTTTGCCATCTCCACCTCGTGTGCCAGGGTTGCTGCCCTGTCTGCCAATTCTTCTGGCGACAGGCCTCTGCCAAACTCATGGACACTTTCTGGTGGCACCACTTCCACCTGATTCTCTGGTGCCTTTGACTCATACCAGGCCCTCAGCGCCTTCACGAATTGGGTCTTGTTTTTCAATCCAGTTTGGGCAATTCTGAACTTGGAGCAAAAACCTTTCAATTCTTCATTGCTATAATTCCGAAGTGCGCTTTCTTCCCAATCTATGTCCTCAAATCCAGAGATTATAGAAGCTGCCCTTTCGGCGGGAAGTGAACCAGGCATGGTTCTAACAACGGAGATTCTTGGCAAAACAAAAACAAATTCTAGTCTTGTGGCTGTGTTACTGGTCTGCTCTCACTACGTGGTGATCAGTGATTCACTATACGCAAACCACAAATGCAAATCCGTAAATCCCACCGCTGCCACCAATGTTAGAAATGAGGGGGCTCTGGTTGACGCAGGTGTGAACCCACAACAAGCAGGGACCCTTTACTTCTTGTCAGGGCGAAGGATGACTCCCCAGAATAACCCCTGCTCACCCTCTAGGTGCGTGGCGCGAGCAGTCTAGGCTAAGTCTCAGGCGTACACGGTTAAGCAAATGCAATTACACATACAGTAAACCCCCTGCATGCACCACAAACGGACACCAATCAGGAAGTATATAAAAATAAGCTTTTATGTAGATTCAGCAGATTCAAATACAAGGCCCAGTAACGTTGAACTGATGGGGCCACAATTCTTGGAAATACGGTCAAGTTCTCTTTGTTTTACGGAAAGTTCTTTAGGCGGGCACAAGGTAACTGTAGGCCTCAGCGCACTTCGTGCTGAGGCAGCGCCCAGGGAGCACATAGCAGATGACAGGGAAATAAGAACGTTGCGGACCCTGGATCCGATGCGAGCTCGCGGTCGAGTTCGTAAGTACAGTACCTTGTTTCTTGATGCAAAGGCGGGTGCGGGATTTCAGCGGCTCTTCGACAGAAGAGCGAGGCGGCGTCCGGGGCTCCCACACTTCACGAGGGTGTCTGATCTTCAGGCTCACGACAAGAGCGGGGTGTTGCAGGTGGCGGGTGAACAAAGCGGGGCAGCCGGGCACGCAGATACGTCCGGGCCGTCCGAGGCTTGGAGATGCTCACAAACGCCGATTCCGGCGGGAGGGTGAAGGTGCACAGCGAGCCTCCAACGAGCGAGGTGACGGGGCAGCCCAGCACAGCGTAGGGGGAGCGGCTCCAATCGAGCGAGGCTCTTCCCAAGGCGGGGGCGGCTAAGCAGTCCTGGTCACGGCTCAAGGAGGGACTGGGGCACGAGGGTCACAGCTCCGGCGAGGGAAAGGACACCATAGTCCAGCAGCAGGCGAGTGAAGATCAGGTAGAGCCCAATGGTCCCGGGGCTCAGTTCAGGGGGCAAGCTCAGTTCCAAGCCCTTGGAGATCGTTTTGGAAAAGCACAAGTCTTGAAAGTAAAAGTAAAGTGAAAGTCTTCAGCAACAGTTTCTCTTCTCTCCTTTGGCAGCAAGGTCACCACTGCAGGCCAATCCCCCAGGATAGGGACAGTCTTCCTCCTACAGCTTTCCCGGTGCCTCCTCCTCAGGCAGAGATTCTTCTTGGTCAAAAGCGGATCTAGTTTCTCAGGAGCAGGGCTCCTCCATTTATACAGCAAATCTTTTGTTCTCCCAGGCCAGGGGGGCCCTTGCCTAGTTCAGTCCGGTTTCTGAGCACTTTGTTTACGCGATGCAGGCTTCTTCTTTCAGAGTGCAGGGCAGAGTCATCAGACGCTCCACAGGGGGCGGAGCCGGCATTGAGGTAGCAGAGCACTGTCCTATTCAGAGCCTAGGAGCACTCCTCCCACCCATCTACCTGTCGATCGTCCTATTCATTACCAGGCTACCTAGCCCTGCCCATCTGGGTTCCCCCAGCCCTGTCACTCATACCAGCCAGACATCAGATACACATCACGCAGAGGCGGCTGAAAGGTTTAGGCAAGCAAAGGCCAACTTTCTAAAAGCGGCATTTGCAAACCCGGAATATTAAAATAAACCTTGTGAAAAGATGTACCTTATTATTCCGAGTTCAGGCATACTAAACTCGATCTTCTACCATGTTCCCTGGGTCGGTTAGGATCATAGGGTGTAATAATCCAGGCCGCCCATACTGGCCTATGAGAACAGGGTAGCCTTGCAGTAGTGAACAACAAGATGGCGGTAATTCACTACTAGGACATGCCACGCATCCAGGCTTGTCCTACCTTAGGCTTACAACGCACCCTGCCCGTGGGCCTACCAGAGGGGTGACTAACATGCAGCTAAGGGAAGGTTTTAGGGACTGGCAAGTGTGGGCACTTGCCGGTCAGCATGTCAGTACCAGACTGCACGCAGGTTCTGCGATGGCAGACCTCAGACATATTTTACCGGCCGCTTCTGTGGGTGGCACAACCAGTGCTGCAAGCCCACCAGCGGTGTTCGCATTTACATGCCCTGGCGCCCCCGGCGCACTTTACTGGGGTCTGACAGTAAATCAAACAATCCAATCATGGAATCCAACCAACATATACAATTTACATAGGGAGCACTCGCACCGCGACACTGGTTGGCAGTGGCACGGCGCGCTGAGCGGCCAACACCATAAAAACACATGAGGCACAGCGACAAAAAGAGGAAGGGAGACTCACGCCAAGGTGCCAGGTCTAACATACCCAAATTATTCTTCTGGATTTCGAGTACAGACTTGCAGATGATAACCTATCTGAGCATTCGTAGGATCCAATTTCTCAATGCGATAACATCTTTAAACTGAAACTGTATAGCTTCTTACTGACAGTCTTCTCATGAGAAATCTCTTCCACATTTCCTTCAATTCCGTTTTCTCAGATTTAGTGATGTACGATGTGACATACCGAGCAACAGCAATAGAATTGTCCGCCACATACTGAGTATCCATGTTAGCATTCCACATGGATAAAATGACTGGGTTGTAGTCATTTATATATTTTGACTCTTCTTTTCTTCTTAGGTTGTACGTATTTTTGGGAGATTTTCTTGTAATAGTATGTCGCACAGCTGACATAAAACTATTGACTCTTCCTTTTGAAAGAACAGGTCTTGGAAATCCAAATCGACATTTTGTGTAGAATTTATCTTTGCTCTTGTACTTTCGCCGACAGTATTTTCCACACCGATGACTTTGGAAACGTAAAACTTGCTCTTTTAACTTTTTCTCTTCTGTGCTTTAAGGTATAGCACATGTTGCATATTCTTCAATGAAACTTAAAACTGCATCATCAGAATCTGTTCCAAATTTTGGGGCATCCTTGATCCACAGCAGCATATGAATATGAGGAGCACCTCTTGCTTGGTACTCTTTTCTCCAAAAGAAATCCACAACTTCTCCAAGAGGTGTTTTTTTTTTATTGCAGATGAAGGACATCATAGCCTCAAATCTATGATTGAAATATCTGCAAACATTAACCGGATCCAATGAGCACAATTCACTTGCTGTCTTGTATTGGATGTTTTTAATGTTGGAATTTGCCTCTCGCAGAAAATCCAGTAAATCATCCCAAGCGTACTCGGCACAGCTTAGGGTAAGGAACCATGTAGGAGTTCCTAAATTCCGCAACATACATTTCAATTCTCCATGGCGTCGGTACCAATATTCATTTGTCCCACGCTGACAAGCCATCAGATTGATCAATTGTGATTCCAAATGATCATCTCGCTGCTGTACTTTGTTCATAAAGTCCTTAGCAGACACATTTATGCCGATCACGATCCTGTAAAAACTGGGTACGAACCGTCGGACGGAGCATATTCTCCGTCCGACGCGTACCCGGCCGTCAAAATATACCAACATGGAATTACGATTCGCACGGAAATACAATTTCCGTACGAATCGTACAGAACCCCGACCGACCAAAATAAACATAAAAATGTGATCCGGGAAAGCGCCGACCTGACGTCGGGACGCACGCAGCCTGCCATTCACGAACCAGGAATTACGATTCGCACCGACGTTATCCCGCACAGTGAATATTTTCCGGCTGCCAAAAACTGCCGGGAAATCAGGACGACGCGAACAAGGAGTACCAGTACGCGACAGACAGACAGAACGACGCGAACAAGGAGTACCCGTACGCGACGGACAGACATGGACCCGAACCTACGTGTCATCCCAGCCCTCATAGCAGTTGACCTCCTCTACAGGTTACGACGCAGACGCCGCAGAAGGTCAGAACAACACCCATGGGCAAAGGTGGGGGGGCAGGGGCAGGACACATAACCCCCACCCAAGTCACACAGCACACATGCCCTGGACATACCTGACCCTCAGGCCCTGGTCACTACGAGGGGGTTGGGGCATGTCCAGCCAAGCCAGCGACCGCCACAACGGAAGTTCTACATGACGCGAACCGGCAACACAACCATACAGGTACGTCCCGTACCCACACCTTAAGAGCGTGGGTATGAGTCGTACCACGTCCACACCTACGTCACCCCAACAATGGCGGGACGGCTCGTACCCACGTGGCAAAGGCCTGGGGACGGCCCGCACAAGCATTCCAGAGCGTGGGTACGGACATGTACGGATCGTACCCCCACCCGCATATGCATGGAGCGTACCCCCACCCCAACAGTGTATGTACGGACCGTACCCACACCCACGTACGTATGGAGCGTACCCCCACCCCAACAGTGTAAGTACGACCCGTACCCTCACCCGCGTATGCATGGAGCGTACCCCCACCCCAACAGTGTACGTACGGATCGTACCCCCATCCGCGTACGTACAGAGCCTACCCCCCACCCCAACAGTGTAAGTACGACCCGTACCCTCACCTGCATACGTATGGAGCGTACCCCCCACCCCAACAGTGTAAGTACGACACGTACCCCCACCCGCGCACGTCTGGAGCGTACCCCCACCCCAACAGTGTAAGTACGACACGTACCCCCACCCACGTATGCAAGGAGCGTACCCCCATGCCAACAGTGTAAGTACAACACGTACCCCCACCCGCGTATGCAAGGAGCGTACCCCCCACCCCAACCGTGTATGTACGACCCGTACCCCCACCCGCGTATGCAAGGAGCGTACCCCCCCCAACAGTGTAAGTACGACACGTACCCCCACCCGCGTATGCAAGGAGCGTACCCCCATGCCAACAGTGTAAGTATGACACGTACCCCCACCCGCGTATGCAAGGAGCGTACCCCCCATGCCAACAGTGTAAGTACGACACGTACCCCCACCCGCATATGCAAGGAGCGTACCCCCCACCCCAACCGTGTATGTATGACCCGTACCCCCACCCGCGTATGCAAGGAGCGTACCCCCCACCCCAACAGTGTAAGTACGACACGTACCCCCACCCGCGTATGCAAGGAGCGTACCCCCATGCCAACAGTGTAAGTACGACACGTACCCCCACCTCGAATGCATGGAGCGTACCCCCCACCCCAACAGTGTAAGTATGACACGTACCCCCACCCGCGTACGTATGGAGCGTACCCCCATGCCAACAGTGTAAGTACGACACGTACCCCCACCAGCGTACGTATGGAGCGTACCCCCCACCCCAACAGTGTAAGTACGACACGTACCCCCACCCGCGTACGTATGGAGCGTACCCCCCATGCCAACAGTGTAAGTACGACACGTACCCCCACCCGCGTATGCAAGGAGCGTACCCCCCACCCCAACCATGTATGTACGACCCGTACCCTCACCCGCGTATGCATAGAGCGAACCCACATCCGTGTATGTGATGAGCGTACATATTGTGAAATAGGAGAGGTGGGTGCAGAGTCCTCCCAGCAGTGCCCAGAGACAGGAGGGGTGGGTGCAGAGTCCTCACAGCAGTGGCCAGGCATGGGAGGGGAGTGTGCAGAGTCCTCCCAGCAGTGCCCAGAGACAGGAGGGGTGTGTGCAGAGTCCTCCCAGCAGTGCCCAGTCATAAGAGGGGTGTGTGCAGAGTCCTCCCAGCAGTGCCCAGACACAGGAGGGGTGGGTGCCTATCACTCCCAGCAGTGCCCAGAGACAGGAGGGGTGGGTGCAGAGTCCTCCCAGCAGTGCCCAGAGACAGGAGGGGTGGGTGCCTATCACTCCCAGAAGTCCCCAGACGCAGGAAGGGTGGGTGCAGAGTCCTCCCAGCAGTGCCCAGACATAGGAGGGGTGGATGCAGAGTCCTCCCAGCAGTGCCCAGACACAGGAAGGGTGGGTGCAGAGTCCTCCCAGCAGTGCCCAGACACAGGAGGGGTGTGTGCAGAGTCCTCCCAGCAGTGCCCAGACGCAGGAGGGGTGTGTGCAGAGTCCTCCCAGCAGTGCCCAGAGACAGGAGGGGTGTGTGCAGAGTCCTCCCAGCAGTGCCCAGACGCAGGAGGGGTGTGTGCAGAGTCCTCCCAGCAGTGCCCAGAGACAGGAGGGGTGTGTGCAGAGTCCTCCCAGCAGTGCCCAGTCATAAGAGGGGTGTGTGCAGAGTCCTCCCAGCAGTGCCCAGACACAGGAGGGGTGGGTGCCTATCACTCCCAGCAGTGCCCAGAGACAGGAGGGGTGGGTGCAGAGTCCTCCCAGCAGTGCCCAGAGACAGGAGGGGTGGGTGCCTATCACTCCCAGAAGTCCCCAGACGCAGGAAGGGTGGGTGCAGAGTCCTCCCAGCAGTGCCCAGACATATGAGGGGTGGGTGCCTATCACTACAAGCAGTGCCCAGACATATGAGGGGTGGGTGCAGGGTCCTCCCAGCAGTGCCCAGACACAGGAGGGGTGGGTGCAGAGTCCTCCCAGCAGTGCCCAGACGCAGGAGGGGTGTGTGCAGAGTCCTCCCAGCAGTGCCCAGAGACAGGAGGGGTGGGTGCCTAACACTCCCAGCAGTGCCCATGGAACGCAAAGGGTGGAGTAGCCACAGATACCATGCCCACAAATGTCAGTCAGGTGCACAAAGACCCTGCAGTACATGTACCACATGTGTGCGAGGCTGGGAGTATACGCATGCATAGCGCCGAAAAGAAAACATGTCCACATGAAGTCATGTCAATAGTCCACATACACAAGTACAATGACTACCAGGGATGCCACGAATGATGCAGGTGGAGACATCGCTCAGCATGCATGTGCAAAGTTGAAGGAGTCCGTCACACCCCCAGCTGATGTAGACACAGCTCAGCACCACATATTGGGAACACCCTGCAGGGAAGATGGCAGGGTACACAGAGGAAGGAATACACCTTGGGACAATTTCACCATGCAGTAACTGCTTACATGAACAGAGAAACATAGCTAACACCGTGGCATGGCACACAGATACCAGGCTCCCCCCTATGACCAGCACACTACTACATTTCCCACACACCCAACACATGATTACCACCCCAAATCATATAGCAGCCCCACCAACATCAACATCAGAAAAGCAGTAGTGTTCAAAGGAAACAAAAATGGCTTTAATCAGCATGATCCTAAATAGTGCGTTCGTAGAAAGTTCAATATTTACAAAGCCCATAGGGCAGTCCATGAGTCACAGCTGGATGGGGGACACAGTGGGATGCGTGTCCCCTAGCTTGCCTGCACAGTTAGACTCCGTCGACTTCCACAGGGGTGAGGGCATCATGTGGGGGGGAAGGGACAGGCACCGCAGGGACAGGAGGGCGAAGGGTAGGCGACGTGGGTGCAGGGATGGAGGACTCCACCACAGGGGGTGGGGCAGGGCCAAAGGCGGAGGCCAGGATCTCGCTGCACACCTTAGCAAGGTCCTCCAGGGACTCCCCTGCACCCGAAGGGACCACAGGCCCCAAGGAGGGGGGGGGGGGGGGGTCAGAGGGATGGGTCGCAGTGCCACTGGGGGAGGGTGTGGACAGGGGGGGACTGAACCACCATGACCGGGGACTTCCTTGACCGCTTGCGGGGTGGTGTCACTGTGGGGCTCAGGGACAGAGCGGCCATGAAGGAGTCTTTGGGGGAGACCTGGCCAGCTGAGGGGAGGGGATTTGGAGGGAGTGGATTTGGTGGAATGCGGACTCCCACTCTGGCTGCGTGTCACACGTTTGCCCCCCGACCCAGTGGGTGTGCCTACTGCACCCTGTGTGTGCGTGTCAGGAGGTGTGCGGCGGACCTTCCCTGCTGGTGTAGTGCCTGTGTCTGTTGTGGTGGGTGCATGCTTACGTCTGGGTGTATGTGGGACAGGCATGGGAGTGGGAGGTGTGGAAGGGGCAGGGGTAGGGGGTGGGACGCAGCGCTGCAGGAGACCCACTGCTGCAGTCAGTGTAGAGTCTATGGACCTCAGCAAGTTGCGTTGGTCAGCCTGCGATGAATGAATGCCCTCCAAGTATGCCTCCATGTTGTTGAGGACCTGGCTGTGGCTATGGAGGACATTAAGGATCGCAGCCTGACCAATCTGCAACTGCCGCTGGATGTCCACAGACTCTGCATTGGCGGCAGCAGTGGAGACAGGGGCAGGGGGTGCGGTGCCTGGCATGAAGGAGACATGCGGTGACTGGGCACGCTGGGAAGGGACACGAGCACGTGGGAGGCAGCTGATGCCAATGGAGGGGGCAGTGCGAGATGTAGTGCTGCAGTCAGATGGTGGTGCAGCCACCGCCCACTCGGAGAGATCATCCTCGGACCCGTCAGCTTCATACTCTGTTGTGCCAGTCGACAGGTCCCCGGCTTCACTCTCCTCCGCCTCTGTCCCACTCGATGTGCCAGCCACGATGTCACCGCTGGCACTGGTGCTCGGTCCCTCCGCGCCGTCTGTGTCCATGTCTCCCTCCGTGTCCCCCGACGATGCTGTGGGCAGGGTGAAGAGACAGAATAAATCATACACCTGTATACATATGTCACATGAGTCCAATCTACTTAGGTTACAGTGCATAGCCTGAAACAAAAGAAGAGTTACATCTACAAAACAAGGTACATATGTAGGGCATGCAAGACACAGTTGTTTGACCCACCATGCCACTGAAAAACTATGGAGAGCATGACACAATAGCAAATGAGATGACATGGAATTTTGACTCAGGAGCAAGGCCCTGGGGACAATCCAGCACTGCATCTGCACCACACAGCGTGGCAGGCAATAGGGATGAGCAGGGACCACATCCAGGAACTAGAGGCACATGCAGCATAGGTAATACTGATAACATGCCCACCCTGACTGGCACACTGCACCTTGAGTGTATGTCCAGACAAACATCACACACTGGCCAGTCCTAGCAAGGAGATTACAGGTCTTGACATGTAGGCCATGCCCGCACCACCCACCCCCTACATGAGACAAATCTGTGGAGACACAGGAAGCACTTACATCTCTTAGTCTGGGTGAAATACACATGGGATGCAAAATTTCAATAGTGCACACAAAATACCCAAGGTGCGCCTGTCCAAATAATCATGTACAAATGGGCATCATCAGATGATTGTAACAAGACACACAGGCAATGGCCACCGTGAGTATGTACTTGGAAAATCAGGTCAGGCTGGACAGTGGACACTTGTAATACATCTCACGTCAATATACATGGTGACAGGGGACAATGGCACAGAGCACAACCTATGCTGTAGACACAGAGATTGTCGACATTCTCGGATTACACACATGATACCTAGGAAAAGATGCCCCTGGGGACAGTAGTGGCCACACAACTCCATGCTCCTGAATGGGAATGACTGCAACACACGCTAACATCCCTGCACTATGCGTAACGCACACTCATGCACATCATGTCACAGGCCACCACATGGGACATGCCTGCTGGAAGGCCTCGCACTTGAGAGATTAACTCCCATGTCTGGACTCAGCATTAGTGCCAACTGACATGGAACCCACAAGTCCAGAACTGGACAGGGCACAGGCAAGGTCCCAAAACCTGTTACACACCACCCCCACACATGATGCTGCAGGCATAGTACACGTGGAGAAGGTGTCAGGCTACATAACCTTGTGATGGAGTGGCTACACACAGACCAGGGAACACATTGCAAGGAGGGGAAGGGAGGCAGGAGAGCACTGCAATACTGTGGGTAACAGGATCTGCACAACACCATAAACCCTGGCAGTGTATCCATGGAACAGTGCACTTACAAATGCTGGTGAAACACAACAAACACACACGTACCTACCCCCTTCCGGCTGCTGCATCTCCTGTAGGCGCCTGTCCAAGTCTGGAAAGACCACCGCCAGCACACGCTTGTGGATGTGGGAGAGACGGCGGCGCCCGCGGTTCTTATGGCTCTCAGGTGAGTCCCCCAGCAGGACCCGTGCGATCCTCTGCGTCCAGCACCGGATATCCTGCCAGCGTTTCCTCACCTGGGACAGGCGCCGCCTCCATCCATCCGCACTCCTCACGGCGCTGACGGCGTCCAGCCATATCTGCTCCTTGGCAGAGGCGTCTACCTGTGAGGATGAACAAGTGACACTACATCAATACACCTTGCACATGTCACGGGGACACAGATTAGAACATGTTGGACCCGGCCTCGTGGCGTGGTCCTTAACCCCGTGGATTGTGCCCGTTCCCCGCCCCGGCCTTCACGGGCCACCCTTCTGAACTGCACCGAGGCCCTTCATCCAGAGCTGCACGAAGTCGCATACCCCTCGTGGCTCCGCCATCTTGTTGGCATCCACGTGACTCTGTGCACCAGCCAGTGCGACCCCGCTCAACCCGGCCTCGACCCAGCGAAGCCCCGACATCGAGGCACCACGAACTGGCCAGGGGGTGCCGCAGGAACCATTCATCGCCCCCGGCGGAGGACAGTATCGATGAGACCCCCAACTGTCCTCCCCTCTCGAGGTGTGATCGCCCTGCAACTCCCTTGGGCCTGGCGCCTCTCCTGCTGGGCGTCTGGCCACCTCCACCCGGCCTCTCCGCCCCCCCCGGGCGCCTGGGTCCGGACATCAAAGGGCTCCAGACCTATATCTGGGGCGACCCCGCCACAGATCGGCAGTTGTATCCCGGAGTCGAGAGCCCTGCTGATTGAATTGCGGCTGACCCTACGGAGAAGAACTCTTGTCGGAACCATCACGAGCCCTGCTGACTGCGTCGCGGCTCCTTCTTGTGAACACTTTGAACCACCTGGAACATCGGAGCCCTGCTGACGCTGTCGCGGCCCAACCTCGCTGAAACCTCCCTCGGAGCCCTGCTGACGACGTCACGGCTCGAGCTGAGCAGAAACCATCTTGAGAGCCCTGCTGATTGGATCGCGGCTCTCCCCGAACTGTACGCCGGAGCCCTGCTGACGCTGTCGCGGCTCGACCCCTCCGAGATCCGGAGGTCCTCCAGCTTGAGGATAAGAACTGGGCCCCAGGTACCCTCGTACCGCACTCCTGCCAAAGACTGTCCCGCTACCCCTACCCTTCCAAAGAGACTCTGAGACTTTTGGTGGATACCTCGATCCCTTCGTGTAAATATTGACCTCGTAACCTTTTTATTGCCGATAAAGAATTGCTTGTCGTAAGACAACCTCCTTGAGTCCTGTGTGGTGGTGTTACTGTGCTAGTACGTGATAGGAGAAGGATCTCTCATGAGACTTCTCAGCAGCGCTCGGCTACTTCGTACAGTGTGAGGGCCCCCCCTTGGTGGTCTCGCCGACTCCTCGGGGTCCGCCTTCCAACATTTGGTGGCCAGCGACGGGATCAGAGCCGAACGCAGTACGTACCAGCCAGTACCCACTAACTACCCATCCAAACGAACAGTATCATGAGCAGCCAGGAAAACAACGCGACAATGGAGTTCCAGCCCGAACGGCTGGAGGAATATACGCAGAAAGAGTTAAAACAGTTCTGCAAAGACAAAGGCATTGCAACCACCGGCCTAGGTACCAAAGAGGAGATGCAGAAAGCTCTGAGGTCATGGCTGGAGGCCGGGGCAGGCCCCTCCCAGGAAGAAGGTCCCTTGCCCCTGACTGAGACCACATCAACCGCACTGACTCCGGCAACCGGAGGAAGAAAGAGCCTAGAAACCGGCCTCTCCGAAGAAGAAATACGAGAGCGGGAGAAGGTCCGGAACCACGAGCTAGAGCTCGCACGACTGCGGCTGGACGGCGAACTCCAGCTGGCAGAAAAGAAACTGGCCCTAGAGCAGCTACGGCTTCAAGAGGAGATAGAGGAGAAGAGACGACACCGGGAGTTGGAGGAAAAGAAACTGACCCTTGAGCACGAGCGCAGTCTCAAGGAGCTCGAGATCAAGGCCAAGAATGGAGGGACCAACACCCCCAGTACTAGAGACACTCTACCGCCTTCCGAGACCAAGGTACATATCCCGAAAGAGGTCGTCAAGGAGTATTACAAGAATGACGACATCCAACAATGGTTCAAGGCCTACGAGGTGGTCATGACCTCTCATTGGGTGCCCCGAAAAGACTGGGGCGCGGGCCTGTGGGGGCGGTTCCTGCGTGAGGGTCGAGACATGCTGCTCCAGCTGCCGGAGGAGGTGATGACCTCCTACGATCACATGAAGGAGGCCCTGCTCACCCGCTACGGGCTAACCGCGGAAATGTACCGCCAGCGGTTCAGAGACTGCAAGAAAATCCCGGGTACCACATGGGTGGAATATGTGGACTTTTTCAGTCGGGCCCTAGAAGGGTGGATCAAAGGGAGCAAAGTAACCACCTACGGGCAGCTGGTCGACCTCATCGTGTGGGAACATCTCTCCAACAATTGCTTCGTGGAACTGAGACAGCACCTCCTCGACAGCAAAATGACCGACCCGCGAAAACTCGCCGTCGAGGCCGATCGATGGGTCAACTCCCGGGTCCCCCGGAACTCAATGGGGGAGTACCAGAGGAACCCCACCGGACCCCCCCGCCAGCGCGGTGGAGGGGGAGGGCCGAACAGGAACCGAGACCCTCCCGCCGGGGCCCCCAGGAGCCCCCCTCGAGGGCCACCACAGCAACAACTCTCCCCGAGCCTAGCCCGAAGGGGGGCGCCCCCGGCCAGACCCGGACCACGGCCACCAGTAACGTGCTACGGCTGCCAACAAACCGGACACTATGCCAGCGATCCGGTCTGCCCCCTGAACCGAAGAAACGGGGCCAGCGGGCCCCCACCCCGACAGCTGGCGGCCGCCGCCCTGGGAGAAGGAGAAGAGGAAGAGGAGACCCTCGACCGAGGGACCACTGAATGGGAGCCGGCAGCCATGTCCCTGGTCTACCTGGGTAGCCGAGAAATGGTACCCTGCACCCCCATCCCAAGCAACACCCAGAAGTACCGGCAGCAGGTCACGGTCAATGGACAACGGGCCGAAGCCCTTCGTGACACCGGCGCCAGTGTCACCGATGTCCGCTGCCACCTGGTGACCCCGGAACAGATTCTACCGAATGTGCTGTGCCCCGTCCGGACGGCCGACAACAGTGAAAGCCTGTGCCAGATGGCCCTGGTCCCCTTCGAGTGGGGAGGGGTGACGGGCCTGCTGAAGGTGACAGTACGAGACGACGCCCCTGTCGACTGCCTCCTGGGGAACGACTTGGAGAGTTCCCCCTGGGCTCAAGTAGAGCGACGAGAGCACCTCCGAATGCTGGGACTGGCTGACTGGGCCTGCGCCATCACCCGGTCCATGACTGCCCGGGCCCCCCCGCTCATCCTTGGCCTCCGGGGCCGCCCAGCCCGAGGGGCTCACACCCCCTCCCGCCAGCAGCGAGGAGGAGGCGGACACCGACCCTGGACCTAGTGAATCCTCCCCCGAAGAGATGGCTTCCCCGTGCGCCCTACCAGAGCTGACACAATGGCGACACGAAGGGGGCCCCACCCGGGAGCAGTTCCAACAAGAGCAGCAGTCCTGCCCCACTCTCGAAGGGGTCCGCCAACAAGCGTCCGCCCAAACCAACGGGGACCAGACCGGCACCCACTGGGTCTACTGGGCCGAGGGCCTGCTATACAGTGAGCAAAAAGTGGCAGAACTCGGGGCCAGCCGAGTGTTGGTGGTCCCCCTCCGCTTCCGGGAGTTCCTGCTCAACCTGGCACATGATGTGCCCCTCGCCGGACACTTGGGGCAAGACAAAACGTACAGCCATCTGGTGACCCACTTCTACTGGCCCCGGATGCGGAGAGACGTGGACAACCACTGCCGGTCCTGCCAGACCTGCCAAGCCAGCGGGAAGACGGGGGGTCGGATCAAGGCCCCCCTCCAGCCCTTTCCAGCCGTCAGCACCCCGTTCGAACGGGTCGGAATCGATATTGTGGGGCCCCTGGACCCCCGGACCGCCCTGGGCCACCGCTTCATCCTGGTCCTCGTGGACCACGCCACCAGGTACCCGGAGGCGGTCCCGCTAAGAACTATAACGGCCCCCGTGGTAGGCCAGGCCTTAATGGGGATCTTCTCCCGAGTGGGATTTCCCCGCGAAGTGGTGAGCGACCGAGGCATGAACTTTATTTCAAGATACATGCGGTCCCTGTGGCAGCAGTGCGGGGTCACATACAAGTTCACGACCCCCTATCACCCTCAGGGGAACGGACTGGTTGAGCGGTTCAACAGAACATTAAAGGGAATAATCCAGGGCCTGGAAGAGCCCCTCAGGCGGAGATGGGATGTCCTGCCTCCTGTTTGCCTATCGGGAGGTCCCGCAGAAGTCCCTGGGGTTCAGCCCATTTGAACTATTGTATGGACACCCGGTCCGCGGACCGCTCAGCCTGGTCAAGGAGGGCTGGGAGATGAAGCCCCAAGGCGCCCCTCCTGACGTCTACCGATACCTCCTGACCCTCCGAAACCAGACCCGCAAGTTCCGAGCCATGGCCGAAGCCAACCTCGAGGCCAGCCAGGAGGACATGAAGCGGTGGTACGATCGGAACTCCTCTACCATAGAATTCGAGCCAGGTCAGAAAGTATGGGTCATGGCCCCGGTTGAACCCGGCGCCCTCCAGGACAAGTGGACCGGGCCCTTCAAGGTAGTGGAGAAGAAAAGTCCCGTCACCTACCTGGTCGACCTGGAGTCCCCCCGGAACCCCCTCCGGGTCCTGCATGCTAACAGGCTAAAACCCCACTTTGCCCGGACCGAACTGAGCCTGCTACTGGCGACCGACGAGGGGGGCGAGGACGACTCCGAGCCCCTGCCCGACCTCTTGCAGTCCAACGTCCATGATGGATCGATCGAAGGTGTCCAACTCGCCTCTTCCCTGACTCCGGAACAGCGCAACGACTGCCAGCAACTGCTGCGGGACTACGCAGCCCTCTTCTCCCTCACCCCGGGGGTGACCCAGTGGTGCGTCCACGACGTCGACACCGGGGAGAGCCCCCCCGTGCGACACAGAGCCTACCGGGTACCCGACCGAGTGCGGGCCTGCATCCAGGCCGAAGTAACGAAGATGCTGGCCCTGGGGGTCATCGAACCCTCCGACAGCCCGTGGGCCAGCCCTGTCGTCCTGGTGCCCAAGGCCGCAGCTCCCGGCCACCCCCCAGAGTTGCGATTCTGCGTGGACTACCGAGCCCTGAATGCAGTGACCAAGACGGACGCCCACCCTATACCCCGGGCCGACGAACTCATCGACCGCCTAGGGGCCGCTCGCTACTTGAGCACGCTGGACCTCACCGCCGGGTACTGGCAAATCCAGCTCACCCCCGGCGCCCAAGAAAGATCCGCCTTTTCGACCCCGGATGGGCATTACCACTTTCGGGTGATGCCCTTCGGAATGAAGAACGCCCCGGCCACCTTCCAAAGACTGGTGAACAAGGTTTTGGCCGGGCTTGAGGCCTTCAGCGCGGCCTACCTAGATGACATTGCCGTGTACAGCAACCACTGGGCAGAGCACCTCCTTCACATTAAAGCCGTCCTGGCCGCCCTCCAGCGGGCCGGGCTCACAATCAAGGCCAGCAAATGCCAGATCGGCCACGGATCCGTGACCTACCTGGGCCATCAAGTGGGGAGCGGGCAGGTGGCCCCTCTCCAACCGAAAATAGATGCCATCCAGGCCTGGGAACCCCCCACTACCCAGACCGCTGTCCGGGCCTTCCTGGGTCTCACCGGATACTACCGGCGGTTTATCCGGGACTATGGGAGCATTGTTGGCCCCCTCACAGAGCTAACGTCCAAAAAGCAACCCAAGAAGGTGCACTGGACACCCCGCTGCCAAGCAGCCTTCGACACCCTAAAGACAGCAATGTGTACTGCCCCGGTGCTGCAGGCCCCTGACTACAATAAGGAGTTCGTGGTGCAGACGGACGCCTCCGAGTATGGGATCGGGGCCGTCCTGTCCCAAGCCGATGAAAAGGGGCTCGACCGACCAGTGGCCTTCATCAGCCGACGGCTACTGCCCCGAGAGCAACGATGGAGCACCATTGAGCGTGAGGCCTTCGCTGTAGTGTGGGCCCTCAAGAAGCTCCGGCCCTACCTCTTTGGTACCCACTTCCGGGTCCAGACCGACCACCGGCCCCTGCGGTGGTTAATGCAAATGCGGGGCGAGAACCCCAAGCTGCTGCGGTGGTCCATCTCGCTACAAGGGATGGACTTTGACGTTGAACACCGGCCCGGCAATGACCACGCCAACGCCGACGGCCTGTCCCGCTTCTTCCGCCTTGACGAGGAGAATCCCCAAGGAGATGGGTGACTCTCCATGCCTTCGGCTGGGGGGGACGCCTGTTGGACCCGGCCTCGTGGCGTGGTCCTTAACCCCGTGGATTGTGCCCGTTCCCCGCCCCGGCCTTCACGGGCCACCCTTCTGAACTGCACCGAGGCCCTTCATCCAGAGCTGCACGAAGTCGCATACCCCTTGTGGCTCCGCCATCTTGTTGGCATCCACGTGACTCTGTGCACCAGCCAGTGCGACCCCGCTAAACCCGGCCTCGACCCCAGCGAAGCCCCGACATCGAGGCACCACGAACTGGCCAGGGGGTGCCGCAGGAACCATTCATCGCCCCCGGCGGAGGACAGTATCGATGGGACCCCCAACTGTCCTCCCCTCTCGAGGTGTGATCGCCCTGCAACTCCCTTGGGCCTGGCGCCTCTCCTGCTGGGCGTCTGGCCACCTCCACCCGGCCTCTCCGCCCCCCCCCGGGCGCCTGGGTCCGGACATCAAAGGGCTCCAGACCTATATCTGGGGCGACCCCGCCACAGATCGGCAGTTGTATCCCGGAGTCGAGAGCTCTGCTGATTGAATCGCGGCTGACCCTACGGAGAAGAACTCTTGTCGGAACCATCACGAGCCCTGCTGACTGCGTCGCGGCTCCTTCTTGTGAACACTTTGAACCACCTGGAACATCGGAGCCCTGCTGACGCTGTCGCGGCCCAACATCGCTGAAACCTCCCTCGGAGCCCTGCTGACGACGTCGCGGCTCGAGCTGAGCAGAAACCATCTTGAGAGCCCTGCTGATTGGATCGCGGCTCTCCCCGAACTGTAAGCCGGAGCCCTGCTGACGCTGTCGCGGCTCGACCCCTCCGAGATCCGGAGGTCCTCCAGCTTGAGGATAAGAACTGGGCCCCAGGTACCCTCGTACCGCACTCCTGCCAAAGACTGTCCCGCTACCCCTACCCTTCCAAAGAGACTCTGAGACTTTTGGTGGATCTCTCGATCCCTTCGTGTAAATATTGACCTCGTAACCTTTTTATTGCCGATAAAGAATTGCTTGTCGTAAGACAACCTCCTTGAGTCCTGTGTGGTGGTGTTACTGTGCTAGTACGTGATAGGAGAAGGATCTCTCATGAGACTTCTCGGCAGCGCTCGGCTACTTCGTACAGTGTGAGGGCCCCCCCTTGGTGGTCTCGCCGACTCCTCGGGGTCCGCCTTCCAACAGAACACATTTGCTGTTTACAACAAGGCATAGTATGCATCCAACGCATTGCACCTTTGTCATAGGGACATGATCCTCTGGGGAAGGCCAAAAGCAGTACGTGCCATTGAAAGGAACAGGTGGAATGAGGGCAACTACACAATCAATGATCCAGGCTCACACTGTGCATCACACCCACCCCTCCTGTCTCTGGGCACTGCTGGGAGGACTCTGCACCCACCCCTCCTGTGTCTGGGCACTGCTGGGAGGACTCTGCACACACCTCTCCTTTCTCTGGGCACTGCTGGGAGGACTCTGCACACACCCCTCCTGTGTCTGGGCACTGCTGGGAGGACTCTGCACCCACCCCTCCTGTGTCTGGGCACTGCTGGGAGGACTCTGCACACACCCCTCCTGTCTCTGGGCACTGCTGGGAGTGATAGGCACCCACCCCTCCTGTCTCTGGGCACTGCTGGGAGTGATAGGCACACACCCCTCCTGTCTCTGGGCACTGCTGGGAGGACTCTGCACACACCCCTCTCATGCCTGGGCACTGCTGGGAGGACTCTGCACACACCCCTCCTGTCTCTGGGCACTGCTGGGAGTGATAGGCACCCACCCCTCCTGTCTCTGGGCACTGCTGGGAGTGATAGGCACCCACCCCTCCTGTCTCTGGGCACTGCTGGGAGGACTCTGCACACACCCCTCTCATGCCTGGGCACTGCTGGGAGGACTCTGCACACACCCCTCTCATGCCTGGGCACAGCTGGGAGGACTCTGCACCCACCCCTCCTGTGTCTGGGCACTGCTGGGAGGACTCTGCACACACCCCTCCTGTCTCTGGGCACTGCTGGGAGTGATAGGCACCCACCCCTCCTGTCTCTGGGCACTGCTGGGAGTGATAGGCACACACCCCTCCTGTCTCTGGGCACTGCTGGGAGGACTCTGCACACACCCCTCTCATGCCTGGGCACTGCTGGGAGGACTCTGCACACACCCATCCTGTCTCTGGGCACTGCTGGGAGTGATAGGCACCCACCCCTCCTGTCTCTGGGCACTGCTGGGAGACATCAGGCATCCCCCCCCCCCCTGGGCCCCCCCCACAGTACATAGCATGTGTGTCACACCTGGACACAATGGCAGAAGTCACAGTCACAAAAAAGGGACACAGTCTGTGCCAGTGGACACTGCACTCACCTGATAACCTGGTCGCCCATACAGCATGGGGTACCGTGGGAGGATCACATCCAGCAAAGCCATGTTCTCCTCCATGGTGAATGGCTGTGACCTCTCCACAGCCCTTGACATGGTTCCAGGGAATCAGTAGCAGCAGCTGGGTCGTGGAATACAGAGATGTGCAGGCAAGTGCTCCCTCATGGGACCTGGCTGCCTTATATCTGCCTTGCTGGCCCATCTCATGCACAGGAGTACAGAGTGATTGGTCACTCACATTTGCATCCTATGTTTCCTCCAATCCCTTCAAACCTAGCAGTCTGTGGGTTCTTAATCTGTTTTTTTCTCCTGCATGATGTCAGCCCCACAAACACATTGCAACAAAGTAGATTCATTCCAACTGACTTCTGCTGTGCACCTTCCAGAAAAAATTCACAATTTTAACTTGGTCTCCATGACAACCAGCATGCATGTAGGCCTTAATACTCGTCCCTCATGTGTCCCCTATGTAATTTGGAGCTTTACACACAGGTACGGTGCGTTCCGGGGCCCTAGGGCATCCCAAATACGTAGTGGTAGTGAGCGTACAGGCGCGTGTACGGGCCGTACCACTACGTGTACGCATACGCGAGGACACCCATAGTGATAGGGACCGTACAGGCGCGCGTACGGCCCGTACCACTACGAGTACGCATACGCGAGGACACCCATAGTGATAGGGAGCGTACAGGCGCATGTACGGCCCGTACCACTACGAGTACGCATACGCGAGGACACCCATAGTGATAGGGAGCGTACAGGCGCGTGTACGGCCCGTACCACTATGGGTGTTCTTGCTTATGCGTACTCGTAGTGGTACGGACCGTACACATGCCTGTACGCTCACCATCACGATGGGTACACATACGGCAGCACTCCCATAGTGATATGGGAACGTACACAGGCCCTCTTAGCAGCAGTACGGCGGTTTTCACACATCACAGTGGTGACACGCAGCACACAGGAAGGAATAGGGCGGACATACTTGTCCATGGATGGACATCAAGGCATTGTCTGTGCAGTACTACATGTGTGGGGCACAGGTGTGACAGGCTGTGATGTGGAACACTACTCCTGAGTCGAGAAGGCACCAGATGTATGATGAGATGTGTACAGATGTAATGTGTGACGGTGCAATGTGTGCCAGGCATGCCCTTGACTCCTTTGACATGTGTGCATGTCGTATTGCATACTTGGGATGAGCGTCACTGGCATGGCACGGACAACAACACACGCAAGTGTCCCCTGAGGCCCAGTACAGGGGTTACCACACCTGACATGTCACTACCCACGGTGCACGATGTGACTATGTCATGTATGTGTGGGGGGGTTCCCATTAGGTTGATGTTGGAGCACCCTCAAAAGCTGCAGCTGTTGCAGCAACCAACATGTGTCTGTGTGTAGATAGACATTGCACACTGTTCCACACACCATGCCACATGTGGTATCGGATGTGAGGTGCGTATGTATGCATGTGACACGGAGTAGCGAAACAAGGACATGTCTGCATCCTCTCAATGAATGTGTGGTGAGTCATGACATGTGCACCTTCATGGCAAGGTGTGTGGGCTGTCCTAGTGTAATGTCATGTGACCTGTGGCTCTAGTGTTCCGCTACCAGTCTCTGCAATCGGCATCCTACTTCTGCTGATGTGTGGGTGTATGTCACTCCTGTCTTGCGTCTGGCTGTTCACTTGCACTGGGACACAGCTATTCCCATGCCATGGCATGTGAAGGTGCACAATCTCCGTGTGTAGCTGGGTCTTGGTAGGAGTGTCACCTGGCAGCCATATGCGTCCAGGGCATGTAGCACATACCTGACTCTGTATGTGGCATATGTGTATTGACAGATTAACATGTGCACAGTACAAATTAATTGTTGTTGTGGTGCACTCACTCTTCCTTGTCACTTCCAAATTACTGAAGAGCGCCACCTCTTGCCCGACCAATTCCGGACTTAGCTGCCATGCGGGAGAATGACAGTATCCGGTGCTACCGCTTCCCCCAACCGTTGATTCTGGAGTTGACGGCGAGACTGGCACCACACCTGCAACCGCTGCACAGGTATCCTACGGCACTGACACCCAAGCTGAAGGTAATGGCAGCCCTACATTTTCTTGCCACGGGTACCTTTCAATATACCATAGCTCATGTTGGTGGCATGTCCCAGAGCATGTTCTGCCGTGTGCTGCATGATTTCTTAGAGGCCATGTTGATTCACCTGGATGACTTCATCCATTTCCCAACCCCAGAAATGTTGACAGTGGTCAAGCGTGGATTCTATGCCCTGGGAGGGATGCTCCATGTCATTGGGTCCATAGATGGGACACATGTGGCTTTGGTACCACCACAGGCACAGGAGGTAGCGTACAGGAATCGCAAGCACTACCACTCCATCAATGCCCTTGTGGTGTGTCTGTCCAACATGGTGATTTCACATGTCTGTGCTCGTTTTCCAGGATCAGCACACGATGCCTACATCATGAGGCGTAGCAGGATGCCCGAAATGATGACGCAGCTGCGCAACGAACGAGCATGTGTTGTTGGTGGGTACATTCTGTCTGTCCTGTATTTAGCGTAGACTTACAGCACGACCGTTTCTCCTGTTCTAACGATGTCCATGTGCTTCCCATGTAGGGGACGCTGGCTATCCCAACATGCCATGGCTGATCACACCTCTCCGCAACCCCATCACGCCGGCCCAGCTCCGCTACAACACCGCCCATGGCCGGACAAGGCGAGTGATAGAGAGGACGTTTGGCCTGCTGAAGAGCCGATTCAGGTGCCTCCACAAGACCGGCGGCGCCCTCCCATATGCCCCGGCGAAGGACTGCAAAATCTTCATGGTCTGCTGCATGCTGCACAACATGGCAGTTGAGAAAGCTGTGCCACTCATCCTGGATCAAGATGACCAGGACCATCCACCCGTGGAGGATGAAGGTGTGGTAAATATTCTTTTACCTAGACTGAATTTCATACGGAATCTAAAATAAAATAAAATAGCTCAGAATAATAAGAGGCAGAATCCGTGGTATAAGAGGTTTCTGAATGGGCTTTATTCCAAAATGGCCGACTCGAGTCGCGGCCTTCAGGTTCCGTCACCACGGGGGTTCAGGAAGTGAAGTACGATACTTTATTGACAGGAAGTAACTTTTATAGGTCATACATTACAATGAAACCAATATAGAAGGCGTAACAATTGATAAGAGAAAAGATACAGTAAATACGTAACCGAAACTGGGCGTAATAGGGAGCAAAAAGAAACATGATTGGCTATGATTATTATACATAGGTGGATCTATAAGATAATACTTGACATAGATGCGCGCGCAGCAGCATGACGTGTAAGTGACGTGCAACTAGGGGGTGAAGGGGGCTTGACATTTAGCTCTACATGTGGAGACAAAAAGTCTGGGGGGTCAAGTCAACCTAATCCCAAATCATATCTAACATCTTATGTTTAAAGAACTATGTTATCCACAAGGAAGGACTCTCGGACAGAATCTATTCTATACTGACTGTGAGTGCGTGTTCAAGCGTCTAAGTGTCTATATGAGATGCGAGGGGCAGAAAACTTTCCATGGCAACAGGGCTATGAATTACTTGCATGAGTCAGGAAAGGCCGAGCCCTTCGCTTGGGAGCTAAAGGAAATGTTTACTCAAACTACTAGACAAGAATGCATCGGCTGAAGAGCAAAGTAGATAATTCGAAGGTGAAATACAGCTTCTTGGCAGGCAGGCGAAACCGGCCGAGGCAGGCACCGTTAGCTGCACAGGGAGTAGGACAAAGTTCATGGATACAGATGCGAGCTCAAGCTGAAGCTGTCAGAGACAGAGACAGGGAAAGGCTTTGAGGACAGAATCGGGCCTATTCTGCCTGAACTGTAAAAATGGAGTAACTTAGCCATATAAAGTCGGTGGCCTTTCATACTTAGGAATCGAATATCCAGCCCATTGATGGCGGATCTGACAGAGGACATGTTGATGGTGGACGCACATGTATTTGCGTCTTCGAAACTGGAACTGGAGGGAACATACATGTACTTGTGACATGCACATAGAACCGTTGGGGTCCAAGATAGGGGACATAACTGATCAGGAAAATCCACATTTCCACATTCCCTCCTTGTCCCCTACTTGCCCTTCAAGAGATATCGATCTTCATTATTCCATCGATTTGCTCATGGAGCATCATTTCTTCTTCTTTCTTCTTCCGGGATTTTGAACGAAAACCTTGATATGGAATACACGATGTGGCACACAGACCACAAATCGCTGGTCCACATTGCAGGCATAAGCAGCAACTGAATAGTATAAGAAGGCCAATACCTAGGAAGGACAGAACACTCCATCCCCAGGCTGATATCACACTCCAAAACCACCCGGACCACGTCCAAGTGCCTGGATTCTCGTGTATCTGGCTCACAATCTTATGAAGGCGTGTTATAGCTTTATATACAGATGGCGAATTTTCTGGTATGAATATGCAGCAGCTGGATCCGATGACCCTACAAGCTCCGCCCCTATCGGCCAGGATGACGTCAAGGACAAGACGATTCTGAAGAACAACAATTCTCATCACCGATTGCTCCTCTGTCAGATTGCCTAGGGCGGCTATAGTCTCATTCACTACAGCTTCAAGAGTCTTGGTTAGTCTACGTATCAGCTTACTATTTGATATTGTACCTATATAGGGAAAGATACCTTTATTGAAATCTACATACTTGTCCCATGCCGTCTCAGTATAATCGACAACTGGGAGATCTCTTCGCTCTCTAGTGTGTACTAAATGAACATTTCGATAATAATCAGGAGGAGCTAGGAAAACAGGTGGCAAAAGGAATGCTATGTAACAGGTACCATCCCAATCTAGAGGCAGACGCATATATGCGGTCTGACCACATATAAAGTAGGAATGGCGAGAAGCTCTAAATGAAGATTTACCTTGATCACTATATTCTACTGTAGTAACGCATTTGCTATGGCCCATATGTATGGAACCAACTTTCCTTACACATAATTCACCCTTAACTGGAAATACTGACATAGTGGGCAGAATTAGTTCAACTTCGGATTTGACATTCAGAATCATAAGATTAGGTGTAAAATTACCTAATCTATACACTTCATTTTCTAGATCAGTTCCTGTTCTACTGGGGTGACCCTCCTTATCTGGGTAACAGACTTTGAGTAAAACTAGATTCAGATTTCCCCATATCCAATGTTGTTGATAAACTGCTGTGTCTGAGTCTATGGAATTTAGTAAACTAAACCATGCTCCACAGGAGCCATTATGTGTGAATGGGTGGGGGAAGAAAGGCAGAACTCCTTGGTTATTCTGATAGGGAGGGAGTCGGCCACACACCCAACAATTGGTGGCATTACTAGTCTGATGGGAATGATGTAACATACTAATGAAAGTGTTATTACGCAGCGCAAGTCTATAGGATAATTCATGTGGCGGTAGGTCACTAAAAGAATGTTCAGCAGCAACATTATAAACATGTCTAGAAATAGGGTAATATATGTGCAAAATCATACTCGTAATAATTATTAAAAGACTCAATAAAAACAGAATTAATAATGTCCCCATACAGTAGCTACGCAGTGATTTACAATACGCCTGTCGTTTCAACATTTTCCGGGTATTTTCTCTACTCAGGTCCAAGGGATACATGTCAGAGACAATTCAACCGCTTCACCTTGGAGAGGACTTAAACAATCAAATTGCTCGACTGTTTGGGCCTAAGCTTTAATTTATAGTTCTGAGAGTCATTCGGTTCAACAAAGGGAAGTTTTGAATCAGTCTGTGAGGGAGTGCAGGGCACAGTGTCTATATCCGAGGATAGTCCATGAAATTTCTTGATGTGGCTTGAATGAATCCATCCCTTGCGGCCCTCGATCTTCACGGCTGTTCTTGTGGTCAACAGGACTAGCTTGGGTGTCCTCCACCTGGGCTCCAGTTGAGTCTTTCTGTCAAAGTTCCTTACGAAGACATAATCACCCGGGATTACGTCATGTGGTTTCACCTCAGTGTTGTCAGGAAAGGCTGCAGCTACCTGTGAACGACAAGATTGTAGTGCAGACATCAAGGAAGCCAAGTAATCTGTCAGCATATTACAATCAACATCAGTTATTTTACGTGGTATAGGCGTCCCCCACATATTCGGTGGTCTGCCGAAGATCACCTCATACGGGGATAGCCCTGTTCGAGAGTGTGCTACCATTCTCATGTAAAATAGTGCAACTGGTAAGGCTACTATCCAGTCAACACCTTTCTCCTGACATATTTTAGACAATCTGATTTTCAAAATTTGATTATGTCGCTCCACGAGACCTGCTGCCTCGGGGTGTCGGACACAGTGGAACTTCCACTGATATCCCAACAAAAGTGAAACATGTTTCATTAATTCAGATGAGAAAGGCTGGCCGTTATCTGAATATACAACACGTGGTAAACCGTACCGTGGGAAGAATTCTCGAACTAACTGCTTGGCAGTGGTCGGGGCAGTGTAATCTGATACTGGGTACGCCTCAGTCCATCGGGAGAGAGCGCAGACAACTACAAGAACATATTTGAATCCTCGACATCGTTCCATCTGGATATAATCCATCTGGAGGGCTTCAAAAGGATGATCAGGAGTCTGAAATCCACCCTGCTCTACGGGAACACTTTTTCCTGGGTTGAACTGACAACATATCATACAGGTACGGACTTTTTGTTTAGCTGCTGCTCGTAAATGTTTATTGAACCAAATGTGTTGAATGCTATCTAGCATAGCTTTCTCTCCTAAATGCGCCGGACTGTGAATTGTAGCTATAATGGCTTGGACCATGGAGTCAGGAAGAAACCATACAGATTTCTCCTTCGTCATCCATCCCTGATCTGTCTGGATCCCTCCTAGTTCAGTCCATTTCTTTATTTCTTCTGCTGTGGCATGTGACTGTATGTCAATTACGTCAAGTGCGGGATCCTTAATTGTCATACACTGTGTTGGTGTCTGAACTATTGGCTTTGTCATGTCGGATGTGCGAGTCTGAGCAGTCTGTTTAGCTGTTCTGTCAGCTAAATCATTGCCTTGAGAAATGATATCAGTAACCTTCGTGTGTGCTTTACATTTCATAATCGATATAGCAGTGGGCAGATGGATTGCGTCTAACAAAGCATGAATGAGAGACCCATGCTGAATATGGGTCCCATGAGAAGTTAAATAACCCCTCTCTCGCCAAAGCACCCCGAAGTCATGTACGACTCCAAATGCATAACGTGAATCAGTGTATATGTTAACTTTCTTATTTGTGGCTTGAATACAGGCTTGTGTTAGAGCAATAAGTTCTGCTGCTTGGGCTGACAAAGTATCTATACAGTTTGTTTCAATAACTTCAGTGTCTGTTGTGACTGCATACGCGGCCACTAAACCTCCTGTACTTGTTCTCATGCACGATCCGTCTACATACAACGTCAGGTCTGGATCTAACAATGGAACGTCTGTCAAGTCTTGTCTAGGTTTCGTCTTTATTTCAATAATTTCAACACAATCATGAGCTAGTGGGTCTGTTCCAATTACAGGTAACAGTGTAGCAGGATTCAATGTATTACAACGTCGGATCTCTATGTGTGGCTGAAACAATGTCAGTTCATAACCGGTAAGTCTTGCTATGGTCAGGTGTTGTGTTTGCGTTCGGTTCACAAGAACTTCTACTGCATGTGGTACTTGTACTGTCAATGGATGTCCTAACACTATGGCATCGCTTTGTCTGATTGCTAAAGCTGTTGCTGCCACTGATTTCAGGCACGCAGGCAAAGCCTGAGCTACGGGATCTAATGTACTGGAGAAATAAGCACATGGCTTGCGTGATCCTGCTTGTTCCTGAGTGAGTACTGACAAGGCAGTACCTTCGCGTTCTGTAACAAAAAGTGTAAAATGTTTGCTGTAACATGGTGTTGCTAAAACAGGTGCTTGACATAAAGCTTTCTTTAAGCTTTCAAAAGCTTGTGTATGTTCTTGAGTCCAAGGGAGGACAGTCGATGTGGCCGCCTCCTGTGTTGTCAACTGAATGAGTGGTTTTGCTAGGAATGCATATTGAGGGATCCACTGCCTACAATATGAGGTGAGGCCTATGAAAGCCCGTACCTCCTTTTGTGTCTGGGGTATTGACATGTTAGCAATTAACTGGATGCGATCTGGTGTAAGCTGCCTTCCCTCCTTGGACAGCGAGTGACCAAGATAAATAACTCGCTGGACACAGAATTGCAGCTTAGAAGGAGACACCTTGTGCCCCTTATCGGCTAGAAAATGTAAAACTGTCAGAGAAGCCTTTTCACATTCGGGTTCGCTTCGGGCGGTGATCAGCAGATCATCGACGTATTGAAGCAGTGCAGTATTGACTGGCATGTGGATACTGTCAAGTTCTCGTTTCAGTGCTTGGCTGTAGATGATGGGGCTTTCTGTGAATCCTTGGGGAGCGCGTGAGAATTTAAAAGTGCGCCCATTTAAACTGAATCCGAACAAATATTGGCTTTCCGGATCTATGGGGACGCTGAAAAAGGCATTCTTGAGATCAATTACAGTAAAGAATGTTGCTTCGGAATCAATTGCTGTCAATAATGATGAGATATCGGGGACCACAGGAAATTGTGGCACAATGCACTTGTTTAGTTCACGCAAATCAATAACCAATCGATATACTGGCGGAGCAGTAGGATCAGTTCGTTTAAGAATCGGAATTATCGGTGAATTACATACATTGGAGTCTGTTTCTACAACTACTCCTTGGGCAATTAGCTCATCAATGATTTTCAGCAAAGCCACTACAGCATCTTGCGGTAACTTGTATTGTCGCATTCGTGGTAGTACCACCCCTGCCTTTAATGTGACTCGGTATGGTGTAATGTTCATGCAACCAACATCAGTAGGGCCTTGTGCCCATAGATGTGCTGGTAAAGTCTGTAATCGGTGATCCATGTCTCTGGATACATAATGACCTTTAAAATCACGTAAAAACAATCTTACTCCTTCCGGAGAACAACAGATAATAGCCCCTAGGGCTTTTAAAGTCTTGATACCTAACAAGTTTTCTGGACAGGATTTGGTAAGTAATAAATCAGTAGTTCGTGTCAGGGGACCAATCGTAAGTGGAAGTGGCTGTGATACCTCATTAACGATAGGCTTTCCTGAAAAACCAAGGGAAACATTTTGAGAGCCTGAGAGGGGTGCCCCTGGAACTTCACTACGCTTTATTGTTGTTCGACTTGCCCCTGTATCAAGTAAGAATTTTCTATCTTGACCTAATAATTCACTATGTACATAAGGTCCTTCTTGATCTACAGGAATCTCAATAAGGGGTAAGTCAACTTCCCTCTCTAGGCTAGTTCATGCGTAACGCTGATACTCAGGATATTCATACTGTGCAGTCTGATACATTTGTCGTGTTGTGGTTTGTGTGGCAGTAGCAGGCAACGGTGGTGCAGCTGGCACAAACTGTATGGGTTGTTGTGAGGCTGGCATAGACTGTTGCTGAGCTGGCATGGACTGTCCATGTTGCATAGCTCCTTGTTCATTCTGATCCTGTCTGAGTGGTCGTGGTCTTTCCTTTGCAATACCTATAGCTATATTACGCTTCAGGACTTGACAATCGTGTACATAATGGCCTAGTTGTTTACAGTAATTGCACGTTCCTTTTACAGGAACTGCTGATTCTCCGGAATGCGTCACACCCTTTTTGTGACCATCCGCTGGTACTGTCTGAGAAACTAGCATTTTCATTTTTGTATCTTTCATACGTCTTTGTTCGTGTTCTTGTTCATCTCTAATTCTATTGTGATGATACTGTAACATTTGTAGCATTTGTGACGGAGTGTTACTTTGCCAGGTACTCTCGAATTTCAATATTCTATTCTTCACTGGAGGCAATGCATTTTCTACTAATTTTGTCACAAATAAATGTGGATACGACTCACTACTTGTTTTTATACCACTATTTATACCAAAACATTTTTCAAATCGGGCATAATAATCACTTGTGTCTTCATCATGCTTTTGTTTACAGGCTGAGATTGCACCCCAATCTTCCTTTTTCGTAGTTAATAAACGTGGCAGTACTTGTACTAGTAAACCTGGTAATGCTTTAACTTTATCCCCGAGCCCTGAACCTGCAGTTCGGGCCTTTTCTTCTGCTTCTAATGCTGTCCAATCTATCTTTTGGTCTCCCACTTCCCACTCTTTTTCTTTCAGTTTTTCATAAATGCCAGCAGGCATTAGTACCTTTAATATCGTCATAATATCAGGATAGGTATACTCTCCCATCAGTAACATGTCTTTAATTTCTCGGTGAAAACCCGCTGGGTCTTTGTCATGACTGGGTACTACTTTCTTCATTTCTAACAATTCAATTTTTGTTATGGGTGTGTATACAAATACACGGTGAAACCGATTGTCTTCGCCTTTTATTGGGTGCACTTCTCGTAAGGGATTTTGTCTATCCATATAATACGGCGTTCTTTCCTTGCTGGGCAGCGAGAAAGAATCCGGACTTACAAAAAGGACGTACTGTTTACGTGACACTAATATTTCTTTAATTAACTTGTTACTAGAACCTCTCCATCTGTTCGCGAGTAGTTCCGTTAATATATCAGGTAAAGGACCAGGATCAGCATGTTGGCTCTTATATAATATAAGGAGCTGCTGAATCATATAGATTCCAGCTAAGCGTTGTTCATCTGGACTGAGGTTAAAAAACGTGTGTGCTACGGTCTCATCACCGTATTTTTCAGGACTGTCAATCCAGTGGACGGCTGATCTGGCTAATTCTTGCTCATCCATGGAATCGAGGAGGTGGTAACCCCTTCGTTCTCGGAGTATTTTATCTGCGGCTTGAAACAAATGTTCAGGAGACTTCAGATTTATTATAGGCGTCGGATACGTTCTGCTATTATTTGGACATACAGAGTGTATGGGATCAGAAAAGCATCTAGTATTATTACAGGATCTTCCTCTACCTACATAGGCTATGGTCTCTGACTGTCTTACGGAATCCCCTGATTCGGACACTTCATCTTGCTCGAACTCGTCTGTTTCCAATCTTTCTTCATGAATACGTTCTATTTCTTTACGGATTTTTCGGCACATGGCTATTATACAGTTTTGCTTATCGTGTCTCCCTTCTGATATATTCTGGCTCCATCTTGTAAGAATAAGCATTGCATTCGGGTCTACCCCCGGTCGGTCTTGATTTCTGATCACACAGTTTATGAGGAAACGTAACAGTTCCCCCTGTATCTCTACTTTCTGGAATTCCATAGCTCTATTAATACATTCTGGATCTCGCCCTGTTTGAACAAAATGATATATCTTATCTAGATGCGTAGTCATTCCTGGTAACTTCGCTAAATACCCTGCGGCTCGTCTGATGCGTAATGATGCCAGGACCATTTCGTCCTCTTTACCGACCACCGGGTCATATCTACAATCTATAAGAAGTTCCTTAAGCACACGTTCACTTACGAATTTGGGTGTACGTGAATGCGCTGACTCTTGAAAAACAAGTTTATTTATTCTAGGTGGCGTAGAAGTATTGCTAGCACCTCCCGTGGCCCCGTCTGGGGCGTCGGGTGTGAATGGATTCGTCGAACGTGACACAGCAACTATAGGTGTGGACACCACTGTAGAATCTATTGCGGAGACAGATGCGGAAACAGATGTGCTTGCCGAAGCTTGTGTCGGGACTTGCTGTTGCACGGGGACAGATACCTGATCCTGACGTTGAACCGCTCCGCCAGACGGTCTATGTGGTGCGGGGTTAGCATACTCGGGAGCTGCGTCATCTAGATATGAGGAAAGAAAAACATCTTCTGCGGTTCTGGGATGTCCTTTAGGATGTACCTTAATTGGAAATAATGGGGGTGGCAAGTCTTTTGGTATGGCCGTAGTAGCTTTAGGCAATCCTTCGGCCAAGAGGGGATACATTCCTTTTATAAGGGCGTTTCTTTGTCTCTCTGTTTGTTCTGCTTGTACTCGGATACCTTCCTCAATTAATAGATTTTCTTGAACTTTATTTGAACTTTCTTTACTCCTCTCTTCTTGTCTACGTGCCTTTTCTGTACGTCTATGAGATTCTTTACGCCATAACTCAACAGCGTCTTTCTGTGACTGTCTGACTTTTCTTTTCCATAACTCCTCCTCGACTTTCATGATGCACTCTGCATCCCAGGTTCCCGCTGCGGGCCACCTTTGACTTTCTGGCAATCCCTTGGTATAATCTACCCATAAATCAAGAAATAATATGGCATCTAAGCCATGCTTGTGATACATAAAATGCCCTGGAGTGTCCCTAGGAGGAATAGGAACTGCTTCTTCAAGCACCCCTTTTCTAGTAGTAATCTGTCTTAACTTCGAAAAGAGCGGCATATTGACAATTGATCTGATACCTGGTCTTGAACACACTTAATACGAAAAACACAATAATGAACAATCATTCATACCACAATATGCAGGACATTTTAACACATTAAACATTGAACGTAAAACATTATTAAAAAATGACCAACAATGATGACAGTCTGCATAACTAATCACCAAGCAGAATTCTTGACAACAACTAGATACTTCGGAATACTTGATATACTGCTAAACAGTACATATACACTGCTAAACAGTGCAGACCGGATTTGTGTACCCAAATCCGTCTTGACCGGCACAACCTATGTGCGCGTCAACACGCCTCCCCGGCGATGGTACTCACCGAGTAGCTCCTTGAAACGGAAGGCCTCGGAGAATGGACTGGACTCGATGACTGCGGACAGCGGACCCTCTGGACATCGGGACTTCGAAAACCTGGTGGGCCTCTGTATACCTCGGATCTTGCTCTCTCAGCTAGGCTCTGGTCGGGATACTTCGCGCTTCTCACCGCCTCGTCTGGGTTGATCGCAGCCTCAGTCGCCCCCGCTTGACCGGAGGGAGCTACAGGAAAATCCTGCTGGTACGCGTTATGGTCCGTCCAGCTGTGGCAGGAGACCGGGCCTGCAACGCACCGCCGGCGCGTGAGATGAGAAAGTGTCCCTGTTCGGGCGCCATTATGTGGTAAATATTCTTTTACCTAGACTGAATTTCATACGGAATCTAAAATAAAATAAAATAGCTCAGAATAATAAGAGGCAGAATCCGTGGTATAAGAGGTTTCTGAATGGGCTTTATTCCAAAATGGCCGACTCGAGTCGCGGCCTTCAGGTTCCGTCACCACGGGGGTTCAGGAAGTGAAGTACGATACTTTATTGACAAGAAGTAACTTTTATAGGTCATACATTACAATGAAACCAATATAGAAGGCGTAACAATTGATAAGAGAAAAGATACAGTAAATACGTAACCGAAACTGGGCGTAATAGGGAGCAAAAAGAAACATGATTGGCTATGATTATTATACATAGGTGGATCTATAAGATAATACTTGACATAGATGCGCTCGCAGCAGCATGACGTGTAAGTGACGTGCAACTAGGGGGTGAAGGGGGCTTGACATTTAGCTCTACATGTGGAGACAAAAAGTCTGGGGGGTCAAGTCAACCTAATCCCAAATCATATCTAACATCTTATGTTTAAAGAACTATGTTATCCACAAGGAAGGACTCTCGGACAGAATCTATTCTATACTGACTGTGAGTGCGTGTTCAAGCGTCTAAGTGTCTATATGAGATGCGAGGGGCAGAAAACTTTCCATGGCAACAGGGCTATGAATTACTTGCATGAGTCAGGAAAGGCCGAGCCCTTCGCTTGGGAGCTAAAGGAAATGTTTACTCAAACTACTAGACAGGAATGCATCGGCTGAAGAGCAAAGTAGATAATTCGAAGGTGAAATACAGCTTCTTGGCAGGCAGGCGAAACCGGCCGAGGCAGGCACCGTTAGCTGCACAGGGAGTAGGACAAAGTTCATGGATACAGATGCGAGCTCAAGCTGAAGCTGTCAGAGACAGAGACAGGGAAAGGCTTTGAGGACAGAATCGGGCCTATTCTGCCTGAACTGTAAAAATGGAGTAACTTAGCCATATAAAGTCGGTGGCCTTTCATACTTAGGAATCGAATATCCAGCCCATTGATGGCGGATCTGACAGAGGACATGTTGATGGTGGACGCACATGTATTTGCGTCTTCGAAACTGGAACTGGAGGGAACATACATGTACTTGTGACATGCACATAGAACCGTTGGGGTCCAAGATAGGGGACATAACTGATCAGGAAAATCCACATTTCCACAAAGGGCTTGGCAATGGGGCTAGTGATGTGGAGGATGTGGGGCCGCAAGGGGACATTCGGACTCGGCTCATACGTGACTTCTTTACTTAGTGGTGTGTACCAGTGTCTGAGTGTGCACGCATTGGTCCCCGTGTGGCATGTGTTGTGGTGTGTGTCTCCACCTGCATGTATGGCACGTGAGTCAGAGGTGTGTGTGGGTGTGTCACTGGAGTGATGGTGCCAGTGATGGTTGTATTTCCCCAGTCATAATTGTGACCTAGCATGTTGTCATCCATACATGTGTCGAGTAAATGAACATGCAAGTGGCTGTGATTTTTCTGGCTGACTTCTTGTGTGTTTCTCTACCCCAGGTACTTGCGCATGCCGTCTGCTGGTTGCATTGTTGTGGCACTGCTATTCCTCATGGACACGTCATCGTGTGCTGACTCAGCATTACAGGCACGGACACGTTTGGAAGTCTCCTTAGGGTAAGGGATGCATCAGGGGTGTATTGGGTGTGGCAGTTGTTCAAGATGTATGCACACTGCCCCTGTCGAAGTTTGGTTCCTCTGCAGCCATGTTGCATCACCATGGTACACATGACATGCAGCTGGGTACACCTGAATAGATGGTCTGACCGGTTGACAATCATCAGTGATGGGATAGTGGATTGTGATGATGGCATCAATGTGTGTAACACTGCCCTCTGACACATACGGTTTGCATTGGCTTGACATGCTGTGGGACTTCCACATCAGCGGATCAATGGTGTGTGGCAGGCTCTCCGTGAGCAGCTGTGGGTGTTTAGCTGTTAGCCAACACTTGTGTGCCAGTTCCATGGCTATCACGCATTTGTGCTGCAGAAGGGGGGTGCCAGTGTTGGACCCACATGTTACTCCACATGAAGTGTTCATGTGTACTTCAAGTTACCTCTGCAATCCCGAAAACATGACTAATAAAGGTGTCCCTATGCCTCCAAGGTGCCTCTTGTCAGTCAATGCTGGTGTGTTGCCACAGTGCATCCAGCATGTCTGGCATGGTTTTCACTGATAGTGGCTATGTGTCTATGTGTCGAGTAGCAAGATGCAAGCTGTGTGTTGGATGAGACTGTGTATTGTGCATGATGTCCATGAGTGTGTGGGTATTGTGACATGTGCCATCCCCATGCATCCAACGTTGGCCAGGCACCCATTATCTGCATCCACCGGACTCAAGCTTGCAGGACATGGTTCTGCCACCTGTCTACACATACCTGGGTGCCCCCCAGGACACTGGACATGATCCCTGACCTCTGCGCATGACTGTTGCTGTACTCAATATGTCTGTCAGCACGGTTGTGCGGCCACCCCCTCAGCTGGTTGGGCCCATCACGGGTGTGTATGGTGCTCCATGTCTGTCTTGCCTAATACACTGTGACCCGTGTGTCCTGTGGCAGACTCAGGCCCCAGGGTGTGGATGGTTGAAGTCAAAAGAGAACTCAGGCATGTTTAGACTTTACAAGACACATGTAAGGTAATAATGCAACCAGCAGGCATCTTCTCTTCATGGTGTGACTTTTTATTTTAGTGGGGGGGGGGTATGAGGGGCTTTCCGGCTGTTTGGAATCCAAAGTTCAGTAGGGGAGTTGGTGTCCTTGCCATTGTAAATCCTCAGAGTCCATGCCACAGTCTTTGTCAACATTGGTCAGACCAGCAAGGCCATGTGGCAGAGAATGTCTTTTGATGCTGTGCTGCTGTTGCTCCAGTGGGCCAGGTGCCAGGCCAGGTGTCCTGGGAGATGGTGCTGTAGCGCCGACCCTCACGGTCTTTTCCGTGGATGACCCGCCCTCCTGCGGGGACCCTCAGAAGCAGGCCGTGACGATGTTTGGGATGCTCCATCGGATGTTTCCTCCTCCTCCTCCTGATCCCTCCCTGTGGGTGGTGATGTTCTACGCCTTCTGGCACAGGGAGGGTTGCCCATGTTGTCGGCCATCCGACGGAGTGTATCGTGAATTCCCGTGTACACCGTCACGAGCTCAGCCTGTCCGTCCTCCATCCTCCGTTGGTGTTGCAGTAGACAGGCATGTAGCTCTGCATGTTGCTGGGCCTGCTGGGTCTTGATCCCCTCGAGGACGGACACAACCTGGGCCAGGCCCGTGGTATCCTGCCGGTATGCGTCCAGGATGTTTCTTACATGGGAATATACCGGTTCCGCAGCCAACTGGTCAGGCTGGCGCCTCCGCCGTCCTCCACTCCCACCACCCCTGCCCACTTGCACCTGGCCTGCCGTTGTGGGCACATCGGGTCTCCGGGACCCCTGAGGGGTCGCCTTGGCGTTGTTGCCTGCCTCCTCCTGGGTGCCCGGGACACCGTGTCCCTCCTGGCCAGCCTGGCTGCTTTGTGGTGGTGGGGCAGGGATCCTGGGTGTCTCCTGGGATGTGGCAGGAGTGGGGGTGGTGGTTGGCCCCGTTGTACCTGACGCAGGTGCTGCAGGTCGTTGGACACCAGAGGGGCCAGGTTGGTCGGGGTCGTCCACAGAGTGGTGAGAGTCGTCGCTGCCGGTGGGATCGGCCTCCCGCAGAGCCGGGTCCTGTGAGTCTTCCCCCCCAGTGTTGGGGGGTGAACCACGAGGTTGACCTATGTGTGAGAGAGACAATGTTAATTTTGGTCCCTGCAACATCCATGTTTCATCAGTGTCAAAGTTGGAACATTTCCTCGTGGAATTAGGATCTGTCTTGCATTCCACTCACAGTGCACTTGTGCATGGGTGTGTCCCTTGGGCACCACTTTGGCGCCTTTAACTATGTGTGGCACAGTCTTACTTGCTGCGTCAAGTGTGACTGCAGTCAGCAGTGGAGTGGGCAGGTGTGGCGAGCCATGCATTGGCGCCGTCCGTGTAGCACTGTACATGTGCACATGGAATGGATCCACACACTTATATAATGCAGGTAGCTGTCGTTGTGCTCGTGCACAGGTTGTGGCATGGCCCTGTGTTTTGCCATGGCGAAGAGGGGGGGTTCTGGCACTGGCCACCCTTGTCTACATGCACGCAGTCCACCTGCTGACGAGCGAACATTCCCACACACCACAAGGCTGATTTGCTCTCCCTGTGTCTCCCTCCCTCTCTGTCCCCCTCTCCCTCCCTCTCTGTCCCCCTGTCCCTCCCTCTGTGTGTCAGCCTCCTCCCTCTGTCCGTCTCCCTGTGTCTCCCTCCCTCTGTGTCCCCCTGTCCCTCCCTCTGTGTGTCACCCTCTGTCACCTAAGGCCAGCTTCCTGGGCACAGACTGTTAGCAGATGTTTGAATGGCCCTTGGCTTGTTGCTGTGAGTTTGTTTGTGATCTCCAGGCACCCATTGGGTGTAGTGTGTGTGTCTGCGCTGCTGCAGTGGTGGTGTGTGCTGCCACTCTTTCACAGTGTTGGCTGTTCATTAGCTGCTGTAATGTGCAAAAACGTGCCTTCACCCCCATGTGTTAATGCAAGGCGTCCGCCATTTGCTGGCGAGTCTTTCCTGTGTGGGGACACAGTGTTAGTCTGGCTGTGACCTAGGCCATATGGGTAGAGGGCATTGTTGTCTGCTTCTGAGTTGCACTATGTGATTTTTTAGGCCCACCCTCCCGCCATCCGGCTTATCGTGTCATGTGTTGGTGTCTTCTGTGGCCTGTGACTTGACATTGTCCAGCTGGGTGCATGGGGCATGGTGGCGCCAGTGGCATGTGCGTGTTCATGGAGTGTGGTTGAGTCATGCGATAGCTTGGGGTGGTTGCGTGCCTGTTTGTGGGTTTGGTTGTGGATGACGTTCCCCCCATGTGAGGTGCGTTGTTTGTGTACTCACCCGGGTCTCGGAGTCCTCCTAATCCTTCGACTGCCTCCACCGGCAGTATGGCCATCACCCTCTCCTCCCAGGGATGGTAGTGTACGGGTCTGCGGGACGGCCCTCCTCCAGTGACGTTGGCCTGGTTGTGTTCGTCCGTCATCTTGACTCGGACCCTCCTCCGCAAATCGTACCACCTGGCTTGGCATTCCTGCTTGTTCCTTCTGGTGTCCGCAACAGCATTGACAGCATTGACAGCATCGACGATGGTCTGCCACATGGCTGTTTTTTCTGAAATGCTGGTCTGTCTGACCAATGTTCCAAAGAGGTGTGGCTCGACTCTGAGGATTTCATCGACAAGGACCTCCAACTCTCGGTTACTGAACTTTGGATTCTTGTTAGTGGGCATGGTAAGGGGTGTGGGTGTTGATGGTGGGGGGTGTGTGTGGATGGTTGTGGGTGTGTGGGTGTGGTTGTGCAGGTGTGTGTGTGTGTGTGTGAATGTGATGAGGGGGTTGTTTGTGAAGGTGGTTGTGTGAAGGTGTGCAAGTGTAAGGTGTGGTGAAGCTTGTAGTATGGTGCTGTAGGTTGTCTGTGGGGTCTGGCAGCAGTGAGTCTGTTGCAAAGGCTCATGGTTTGTGTGTGTGGGCCCTTTTTATTGGTCCATTGGTGGGTGTGGCTGTGTTTGAAGTTTGGGTGGGTGTGTTATAAGGAGTGGTGGTGTTTTGGGCCTCTGTTTGTTTTTGGCAGTTGCAGGTCAGTGAATGTGTTGTTTTAGTGGTTGTCGGACATGTTTAGTGGCTTTGTGCCATTCGAATGGTGTATTCTTGTGTTGTTTTGTTTTGTCCTGGTTGTGTACGTGCGTTTTTAGCGTGTGTACGGTGTGTACATGGGCCATTTGGTTGTACAGTGCTGTCCTTGTGTGTGGCTTGGTACGACTCGTACATGCGGTTGTGATGTTGGGGCCTGGGGTGCGCTCCGTACTTAGGAGGTTGTGGTGGGGGTGCGACTCTGACGTACACGGGTGTACATACACGGGGGGTACGACACATACACGGGTGTACATACATGGTGGTACGACACGTCCAGGGGTGGGGGTAGGACTCGAACGTACAGGGGTGTACATACACAGGGGTACGACACGTACAGGGGTGGGGGTACGACTCGAACGTACAGGGGTGTACATACACGGTGGTACGGCACGTACAGGGGTGTACATACACGGGGGTAGGACACGTACAGGGGTGGGGGTACAACTCGAACGTACAGGGGTGTACATACACGGTGGTACGACACGTACAGGGGTGTACATACACGGGGGTAGGACACGTACAGGGGTGGGGGTACGACTCGAATGTACAGGGGTGTACATACACGGTGGTACGACACGTACAGGGGTGGGGGTACGACTCGAACGTACAGGGGTGTACATACACGGGGGTAGGACACGTACACGGGTGGGGGTACGACTCGAACATACAGGGGTGTACATACACGGTGGTACGACACGTACAGGGGTGTACATACACGGGGGTAGGACACGTACAGAGGTGGGGGTATGACTCGAATGTACAGGGGTGTACATACACAGTGGTATGACATGTACAGGGGTGGGGGTACGACTCAAACGTACAGGGGTGTACATACACGGGGCTACGACACGTACAGGTGTGGGGGTACGACTCGAACGTACAGGGGTGTACATTCACGGGGGCACGACACGTACAGGGGTGGGGATACGACTCGAACGTACAGGGGTGTACATACACGGGGGTAGGACACGTACACGGGTGGGGGTACGACTCGAACGTACAGGGGTGTACATACACGGGGGTAGGACACGTACAGGGGTGTACATACACGGGGTAGGACACGTACAGGGGTGGGGGTACGATTCGAACGTACAGGGGTGTACATACACAGGGGTAGGACACGTACAGGGGTGGGGGTACGACTCGAACGTACAGGGGTGTACATACATGGGGGTACGACAGGTACAGGGGTGGGGGTACGATTCGAACGTACAGGGGTGTACATACACAGGGGTATGACACGTACACGGGTGGGGGTACGACTCGAACGTACAGGGGTGTACATACACGGGGTACAACACATACACGGGTGGGGGTACGACTCGAACGTACAGGGGTGTACATACACGGGTGGGGGTGTACATACACGGGGGTAGGACACGTACACGGGTGGGGGTATGACTCAAACGTACAGGGGTGTACATACACGGGTGGGGGTGTACATACACGGGGGTACGTCTCAGACGTACGGGGGCTGGGGGGAGTGTTGGGCGCGTATGCGGGCACATGTCTCCATGGTTGCTATGGGAGTTCGGTGCGGACGGTGTTTTTTCCATACGGTTGTCACATCGGACGCACGGGATGGATCGTGATTCCTCGGTCGGACTTGACTTTTCACATTTGTATGGTAAATCGTCCGAGGACGTGTCGGACACATTTTCCGACCCGAGGACATGTGGGGAATCATTCCCAATGCGGTTCGTATGGACTTTTTCCCATGCGAATCGTGATTGCCAGTTTGTATGGCACTTGTACGATTCGTACGGTAAAAAGACCGGATACGAGTCGTACGGGAATTTTTTTTGCCGGATCGTAATTGGCACCATTATGTAGATGTACTCCACTTTTTAAAATGTGATTTACTGCATAAGATAGTGCAGACAAGTCGCTTTCAAATAAAAGATGGAACAAATAAGGAATACTTTGACGAAATCTTGAATCTTCTGCATATAATCTTGTAGTCCGATACTCAGAAGCTGGAATCTGTACTGGTAGTTCATCGTATCGTCCACCTTTTCCTGTAGGAAACAGCTGGGGAAAACATCGAGCTTCCAAGCTCTCCTCCCATACACTCACGGGAGTTCCTTTTGCTTTCTTCATCTGAAACAGATCAATAGTGTTTGCCATAACTTCTTTTGAATGAAGAGGATGTATGCTGAAATGTTCATAAATTTCTTCTTCTTTTGACTTGTCCACTTTTTCAATTTGCCCAGTTGGTTTTTCTGTGTCTTCTTGTAAATCTTCTTCATCTTCACCTATATAAATTAATTCATACCATTTATTATTCCTTTTCAAATATAAATTTGCTCTTTGTACTTTCCGTACATCTACCAGCTCCTGCCAAATTTTCTTATTCTTTGTAGGTACACCATTAACCAGAATAACTAATGGTTCAGTTTCCAAAGTATCTGCATCAATAGTTTCCATATTTTTTTTCAAATCCAATGGCAAATACACAACTCTTCCTTTTAAACCTCTCAGTAAATCTGAAGGAGGTAATTTACCGGTTTTGGGCTCCATACGTACTATAGTCTGGAACGGATTAACACATTGAATGAGTATAGACTCATTCGCATTTAAATCAGAAAGTTCGGCAGGAATAGCAACCAATTCTAAATTATTATGTACAGCTCTAGCCGGCATTCTATTTTCTTCTAACTTATTATAACAGTATTTACAAATATGCTGATCTTCACCCAATTCAAAACAATTTTCAAGAAATATATATGTTGCAAAATCCTTCCACTTATAATTATCTTCATTTTCACTTTTTTTATACAGATCAACATAACTTGTTTGAATTTTATAATGGCTTCTCCGGCAACAAATACAAGTAATATTTGGTCTTTCATTAGAGATGATAGTAAATTTTGTCATTTCATCTTCAAAATTTTTACTAACAGTGAGTTCTACATTCTCTTCCACATTTTCCTCAATAACTGTGTCCTTTTCTGCACTTTCTTGTTCTGGACCAAAGTAACAAAACTGAATCTCATCAGTAACCTTCACTACATCTGATACAGATCCACGGAACAGAGCATTATTCAACTCATTTAACTTTACTGCAGGACTTTTAGCAAAATACAATGTTCTCACCAACTTTCTCATTTCAGTATGATGTACTGCCAGCATCCTAAAATGGTGAAAAACACTTTGACAAACTTTCCTAGATAGACAAGCCAGAGAATGTCCTTGCAAACCAGTATTTTCTCTCACTCTGCATGGATCTAGTCTTTGAAGCACCTTAATCTTCTGTTTAACACTCTTTTTACTATATTCTCTTAGAAAGTCACGTAATTTATCAATAGATTCCTGACGCACAGTACAAATACTACTACAATTCCAAGTGTACACTGGGGCTTTAGGACGTCTCCCCATAACCTCAGCAGCCATCACTTCTTCCTCATTTCTTGGAACCATTTTCTCCTTTTCCATCACACAACCATCTCTAACTTCATATGCTCTACCATTGGTGTCAACTGCATGCAACAAACTATTACTTTGAAGATAACTCTCTTCATTAAAAAGTGGCTCAGTACTTGAACTATGCTTCCATTCTCCTAAGAACAGTTTACAAAAGTTACTGTTTTTCACTTCTCTTTTCCTTTTGCTTTGTGACTTCATTGCATTGACTGATTTATCTAATCTACGCACCCTGTTCAAAATTAAAATGAAAAGTTTTCCTTTTATTTCCAAAGCCTTAGTAACAATGGTTTCAATAAATTTCTTTTTCTTAATAAGTTTGGTTTTCTTCTTATATTGTTTCACATCCTTTAGCAAATTTAACATCACTCTTCTCTGAAACATTTTCCAAAGAATGTTTTTAAAATCAAATTTTCGTGTTAAGTCACTCTTACTTACTTCTGATTGTACATTAGCTTTTTGTTTTTGCTGTCGACTCTGTTGTTGCTTTGTACTTGAAACACTGTTTGAAGTGCATATATTTTTAGCATTTTTTGTTTTTTGAAGATATTTTTAAAAAAATCCTTAGTTTGCTTACCAGAAGACTTTTTCTTTTTGCAATCACAGGCTTCTCCTCCTATTTTTTTTTTTTACCAGTTGTGTTCAAATATAGTTGTTGTTGCTTTTCTTTTCTCTTTCTTGTCTTTAAAGGCATTTTTTTATTTTTTCACTGTTGCTCAGCAATACCTGCAAGAAACTAAAAAAAAAAATAACTTTTTGTAATTATAATTCATTATAATTTTTTTTTCAGCTTTTCAAATCCTATCATATGAGCTGACCCTTTCCTATGAGTGCATGTCTTACAAAACAAGAGAAACATTAATTAAATCCCTGACAACAATTCCTGTGTGCACACAGACTCATGGTGTGATTCTAGGCAGAAAGCGATATTTTCTTTGGCAGTTTCAATGCACATTTACTACTGTGGTGGAGCAAGTGATAATTACCGTGACAGCCTGACACATTTTCCTTATCATTTAGAGAGGAAGAAAAGAGCACATGTCCTAACAGCTTCTTGAGACTATAAGCATGTGTTACAGGGTGAGTGATTAGACTAGAGCAAAGGAAATAAGCCTTGGTGACGTTCAGTATGTTTGCGTTACACACTGCTATCTGAAACACCACACAGAGCTGAGTACTACGCATAGGAGTGTAGGAGAAGCTGCTGCGTGTGTGCAAAGAGTGTGTTTGTGGAGACTGTGTATTGTCTGTTGCAAGAGAGATCTGCATGGAGACTTGTACAACTGCATGAAGACTGCAGAGATGTATGTAACAGTGCATTTATGGTAAGGGTTAATTTGAGTTTTGAACATGTGACAACTACCTCTCCCATTGCAAGTTTGAAAGGAAAATCTACCCTGTTGGTTTCAAATGTGCTAGCATTTGCCTCTCATTTGTGAGATAGTGATTTCTGCTCAGTGCTAACCATCACAGTTGAAGAAAACAAGCTGCCCCTTTCCTGCAAGTGCAAGTTTTACAGAACAACTGCAACACAAATTAAATCTCTGGCAACAATTCCTTTGTGCACACAGACTCATGGTGTGATTCTAGGCAGAAAGCGATATTTTCTTTGGCAATTTCTATGCACATTTACTACTGTGGTGGATCAAATGATAATTACTGTGACAGCCTGACACATGTTCCTTATCATTTAGAGAGGCAGAAAAGAGCACATGTCCTAACAGCTTCTTGAGACTATCAGCATGTGTTACAGGGTGAGTGATTAGACTAGAGCAAAGGAAATCAGCCTTGGTGACTACCTCAGCATTTGCAAGATTGGAAGGAAAATCTACCCTGTTGATTTCAAACGTGTTAGCATTTGCCTCTCATTTGTGCAATACTGATTTCTGCTGACTGCTATCCATCACAGTTGAAGAAAACAGGCTGCCCCTTTCCTGGGAGTGCAAGTCTTACAGAACAACAACTTCACAAATTAAATCTCAGACAACAAATCCTGTGTGCTCACAGACTCATGGTGTGATTTTAGGCACAAAACAGTGTTCCTGGGTAATACCAGCACACCTTAAATTATGGGGAAGACATACTCCATAATATCTTACAAGTTCAAGGCAGATACATATCTTCCACAACATAAAATGTAAGACACCACTTTTAAAGTACAATGAATATCTACCATGATAATTTCAAATGTGTTTGCATTTGCCTCTCATTTGTGAGATAGTGATTTCTGCTGAGTGCTAACCATCACAGTTGAAGAAAACAAGCTGTCCCTTTCCTGCAAGTGCAAGTTTTACAGAACAACTGCAACACAAATTAAATCTCTGGCAACAATTCCTGTGTGCACGCAGCCTCATGGTGTGATTCTAGGCAGAAAACAGTATTTGATTGGCAATTTCAAAGCACATTTACTACTGTGGTAGAGCAAGTGATAATTTCTGTAACAGCCTGACACATTTTCCTTATAGTTTACAGAGGCAGAAAAGAGCACATGTCCTAACAGCTACTTCATACCATGAGCATGGGGAACCTGGGTGAGTGATTAAACTAGAGCAAAGGAAATGAGCCTTGGTGACGTTCAATATGTTTGCGTTACACACTGCTATCTGAAACACAACACAGACCTGAGTAGCACACATGGGAGTGTAGGAGAAGCTGCTGCGTGTGTGCAAAGAGTGTGTTTCTGGAGACTGTGTATTGTCTGGTGCAAGAGAGATGAGCAAGGAGACTTCCACAACTGCATGAAGACTGCAGAGATGTATGTAACAGTGCATGTGTGGTAAGGGTTAATTTGAGTTTTGAACATGTGACAACTACCTCTGCAATTGCAAGATTGGAAGGAAAATCTACCCTGTTGATTTCAAACGTGTTAGCATTTGCCTCTCATTTGTGCAATACTGATTTCTGCTGACTGCTATCCATCACAGTTTAAGAAACCAGGCTGCCCCTTTCCTGGGAGTGCAAGTCTTACAGAACAACAACTTCACAAAATAAATCTCAGACAACAATTCCTGTGTGCACACAGACTCATGGTGTGATTTTAGGCACAAAACAGTGTTCCTGGGTAATACCAGCACACCTAAATTATGGGGAAGACATACTCCATAATATCTTACAAGTTCAAGGCAGATACATATCTTCCACAACATAAAATGTAATACACCACTTTTAAAGTAGAATGAATATCTACCATGATAATTTCAAATGTGTTTGCATTTGCCTCTCATTTGTGAGATAGTGATTTCTGCTGAGTGCTAACCATCACAGTTGAAGAAAACAAGCTGCCCCTTTCCTGCAAGTGCAAGTTTTACAGAACAACTGCAACACAAATTAAATCTCTGGCAACAATTCCTGTGTGCACACAGCTTCATGGTGTGATTCTAGGCAGAAAACAGTATTTGATTGGCAATTTCAAAGCACATTTACTACTGTGGTAGAGCAAGTGATAATTACTGTAACAGCCTGACACATTTTCCTTATAGTTTAGAGAGGCAGAAAAGAGCACATGTCCTAACAGCTACTTCATACCATGAGCATGTGGAACCTGGGTGAGTGATTAGACTAGAGCAAAGGAAATGAGCCTTGGTGACGTTCAATATGTTTGCGTTACACACTGCTATCTGACACACAACACAGACCTGAGTAGTACACATGGGAGTGTAGGAGAAGCTGCTGCGTGTGTGCAAAGAGTGTGTTTCTGGAGACTGTGTATTGTCTGGTGCAAGAGAGATGAGCAAGGAGACTTCCACAACTGCATGAAGACTGCAGAGATGTATGTAACAGTGCATGTGTGGTAAGGGTTAATTTGAGTTTTGAACATGTGACAACTACCTCTGCAATTGCAAGGTTGGAAGGAAAATCTACCCTGTTGATTTCAAACGTGTTAGCATTTGCCTCTCATTTGTGCAATATTGATTTGTGCTGACTGCTATCCATCACAGTTGAAGAAAACAGGCTGCCCCTTTCCTGGGAGTGCAACAACAACTTCACAAATTAAATCTCAGACAACAATTCCTGTGTGCACACAGACTCATGGTGTGATTTTAGGCACAAAACAGTGTTCCTTGGTAATACCAGCACACCTTAAATTATGGGGAAAACATACTCCACAATATCTTACAAGTTCAAGGCAGATACATATCTTCCACAACATAAAATGTAATACTCAACTTTTAAAGTAGAATGAAAATCTACCATGGTAATTTCAAATGTGTTTGCATTTGCCTCTCATTTCTTTGAAAGTGATTTCTGCTAAATGCTAACCATCACAGTTCAAGAAGGATTTCTACTGAATGCTAACCATCACAGTTAAAAAGAAGCTGTCCTTTTTCTACAACTGCAAGTCTTACTTTTCAACAGCAACACAAATTAAATCTCTGACAACAATTTCTGTCTGTACACAGACTCATGGTTTGATTCTAGGCACAAAACAGTATTCCTCAGTGATACCAGTACACCTTAACTTATGGTGAAGACATACTCCATAATATTTTACATGTTCAAGACAGTTAAATATCTCCCAAAACATAAAAAGTAAAACACAACTTTAAAAGAAGAATCAAATTTCTATTATTTATATCAAAATTCACCACATACATCCCCTCTCAAACTCAAAACTCACCTTTAAAATTAGTTAGTTGAGAAAGAAATGTGGCACATACACAGCAGTTTAGCAGACCAGAATCTCTGAGCTGTACACCTCTCTCCTCTCACCAGAACCAGTAAATGGCACCGTTTCCCTCTCTTTTTTCACACATATACATGTTAACTTCAAGTCAAATTCCTTCCCACATTTTTTCAAATGGAAACACACATTTCTATTGGTTGAAAATTTTAACCCTTTCCAAATGATCCCTACCCCCAACATAACTTCTACCTCCTAGCATTTCAACAGGTCATGGAACACTGGTGTGAGCAGAGAGGTCAGAAGTTCAGCACACAATGTTTCAGATCCAAAGAGCAAGAGTGCTTGACTTTTCAAACCTAACAGCAAATCCAAACTAATGTTCTGTGGGTACACATTTTTTTTGTTTTGAACCAATACAAAACATGCTTGTAAAAATGTAAACATGCAGCCTAGTTTTAACTGTAAAATGGTTTGAATCAACCAATGAGTTCTTTTAATTAAAAAAAAGTATGTTTGCCTCCATTTTTCAACTTTCTTTCTTTTCATATTGCCATTCTACTGAAAGACACCTCCTGAGTGCATCCAGATCTCCTTGGAAGATGTTCACAGTGTGGATTGTAGGTCATAGCTATGTCTTCTGGAGTGAAAAGTATGCAGAAAAAAGAGGTATGGTGAGTGACCTTGCTTTGCCAAATGTAGACACTAAATGGATTGGTCAGAGAGGGTTAAAGTGGCACCAATTAATGCCCTTGGTAAAATCCTTTCTACATCTCCCACAGCCTAACCTTATTATTGTGCACTGTGGTGGAAATGACCTAGGCACTTTAACTGGGGTAGGTCTGGAAATGCCTATTAAGGACACCTTTGTGCAATTGATGTCACTTTTTCCACAAACTGCCTTTGTATTTTCTAATATATGCCAAAGGCAAAAGTGGAACTGGTCCAACCAATTTTGTCCACAGATTGACAAAGCAAGGAAGCACGTCAATAAGTCTGTTTCTGCTTTCCTCAGAGACTATGGTATGGGTTCTATATACCACAACAACTTGCGTTACAACATACAAGACATTTATAGAGGAGACGGTGTACACTTCAATGATGAAGGGAACAGAGTCTTCCTCTAGAACTTTAGACTATGCATCGGTACTTACTTGTAGATACCGAAAAACACTCAATAAACACAAGGAATCTTTTTAGAGCCACCTAATATCTAAACACTTAAACTTGTTTTTAAAAACTTTTTTTTAAAGGTTTTTTTTTCGGGTGCGCGCAGAGTGCGCGCACCCCGCGATATTTTTTTTAAATTAAAATTTTTTTGTTTGCCCTTCGAGGTCCTACTGTGACCCCCTGACAATGGCTAGGGGGTCAAGAACTCCCTACTCTGCCCCCTTTTCACATTCTCCACTTTTGTTTTTCACCCCCTCAGACTGCGAGAGACAAAATGGCAGCCGACACTTCCTGATTTCGACCGATTCGAATGTTTACTGACATCTATCCACCAATCAAAATTACGCTCGCGCACGGCAGGGTGCGCGTACAGGGCTTGCAGAGTGCGCGCACGCTGCGCGCTTATAGATATTGATATGCTTTTAAATGCTATTTTCTCAGAAAATACTGAACAGATTTACACCAGACCTGCAAAAGGCACTTCCTTGACCCTATGGCTATCTCTCTGCCAAATTTCACATACTTCTGTTCAGCCGTTCGGGCTATAGCTGCGACTAAAGATCCTATGGAAAAATCCATGGAGAAAACGCGTTTTGGGACCCCCCTTTTTCTCGGCCCCCGCTTGACGAATCACCCCGAGACTTTCAGGGTATGAGCGGAGCGGAGCGCCCCATTAGTTTTGAAAATTTTGCGAGGATTCGTCAACCGGCGCCAAAGTTATTCAAAATAGAATTTTGAGATTTCCTATGGAAACTCGGTCCTAACTATAACTATCTACTGGTGACCGCCAGTAGATAATATATATATATATATTCACTTAAAAAACCATAGGTTTCACACATGTTATAGTTAGCAGGACATTTCACTCGTGAAAAACCAATGAAATTCCCCCGTTATAGTTAGTGCAGGCAACTATAACTCACGCGACCGCAATCCTCTGCTGATGACGTCAGATATTACATCACTGTATTTAGAGACTTATTTACCCATGTCTTCTTCCATTAGTTTTTAGCTATACATATATTACAATTTTTTTTTTTTCAGAAAGACACATATGTCATCAGTGATGTAATATCTGACGTCATCAGCAGAGGATTGCGGTCGCGTGAGTTATAGTTGCCTGCACTAACTATAACGGGGGAATTTTATTGGTTTTTCACGAGTGAAATGTCCTGCTAACTATAACATGTGTGAAACCTATGGTTTTTTAAGTGAATTTGCAAGGTTTTTGAAATGCTAATTCCTAACTATAACGTGTGTGAAACCTATGGTTTTTTCAGTGAATTTGTACGGTTTTTTAAATGCTAAGTTATGTATTTATTAATATTTTTTTTTTCCCAAAAAATGTTCCCGTGCGCGCACCGTGTGCGCACGGTGCGCTTCTCGCACCCCGCGCCCACTTTGCACAGTTCGTACTGTGCTAGCACGGTGTGCGAAGTTCGCGGAATTTTTTCCGTTTACTCCGTGCGCGCACGTTGCGTGCACTCCGCGATTTTTCGCAAAAAAAATAAAATCTTTTTTTGGCCCTTGGGGGTCCTTCTGGGATCCCCTGACAAATGCTAGGGGGTCAGGAACTGTCCAGCCTGCCCCCTTTTCACGTTCTCCACCTTTGTTTTTCACCCCCTCAGAGTGCGAGAGACAAAATGGCGGACGCCACTTCCTGGTTTCGACCGATTCGAATGTTTACTAAGATCTGACAACCAATCAGAATTGCGCCCGCGCACGGCAGGGTGCGCGCACCCAGCGCGCACGGTGCGCGCGTATAGATATTTATATTGATTTAAATGCTATTTTCTCAGAAAATACTGAACATATTTACACCAGACCTGCAAAAGGCACTTCCTTGACCTTATGGCTACCTCTCTGCCAAATTTCACGTAATTCTGTTCAGCCGTTCGGGCTGTAGCTGCGACTAAAGTCCCTATGGAAAAATCCATGGGGAAAAGGCGTTTTGGGACCCCCCTTTTTCTCGCCCCCCGCTTGACGAATCACCCCGAGACTTTCAGGGTACGAGCGGAGCGGAGCGCCCCATCAGTTTTGAAAATTTTGTGAGGATTCGTCAACCGGCGCCAAAGGTATTCAAAATAGAATTTTGAGATTTCCTATGGAAACTCTGTCCTAACTATAACTATCTACTGGCGACCGCCAGTAGATAATATATATATATGTATGTATATATATATGGTCATTTTAGGGTTTAGGATGGGTTTGGGTTTTTGAGTAGGAAGGGTAATTTTAGGGTTTAGGGCAGGTTTGGGTTTTAGGGTGGGAAGAGTAATTTGAAGGTTTAGGGTGGGTTGGGTTTTTGGGTGGGAAGAGTAATTTGAGGGTTTAGGGTGGGTTTGGGTTTTTGGGTAAGAAGAGTCATTTAAGGGTCTGGGTGGGTTTGGGTTGTTGGGCGAGAGGGTAAGTTTAGGGTTTAGGGTGAGTCTGAGTTTTTGGTTGGGAAGGGTTATTTTAACGTTTAGGCTTGGTCAGGGTTTTTGGGTGGGAAAGATAATTTTAGGGTTTAGTTGGGTTTGGGTTTTTGGGTAGGAACGCACCTTTTTACTGCTACTTTTCCCCACGCAACATCGAGCCAGAAACACTGATTTCTGGGTAATGGAGTCCACTATGGATTGCAGTGGCAGTGTGACCAGGTGACTAGGGGTCATTAATTTTTCCTCCAATGAGGTTGTTGCAGGACATATTAAGGTGGGGGCGGAGCTACATTCAAGGAGCAGCCGCATCTGAGGAAGGCCATTCTGGCCGAAATGCATTATGCACATGCTGTTTTTAATGAAGGATTCCTTGTTTTCCCCGTAGTGGCCTCTTCTCCTTGCTTACCTGGTAATTTTAGGGTTTAGGATGGGTTTGGGTTTTTGAGTAGGAAGGGTAATTTTAGGGTTTAGGGCAGGTTTGGGTTTTAGGGTGGGAAGAGTAATTTGAAGGTTTAGGGTGGGTTGGGTTTTTGGGTGGGAAGAGTAATTTGAGGGTTTAGGGTGGGTTTGGGTTTTTGGGTAAGAAGAGTCATTTAAGGGTCTGGGTGGGTTTGGGTTTTTGGGCGAGAGGGAAATTTTAGGGTTTAGGGTGAGTCTGAGTTTTTGGTTGGGAAGGGTTATTTTAACGTTTAGGCTTGGTCAGGTTTTTTGGGTGAGAAAGATAATTTTAGGGTTTAGTTGGGTTTGGGTTTTTGGGTAGGAAGGGCAATTTTAGGGTTTAGGGTGGGTTTGGGTTTTTGGGTAGGAAGGTTAATTTTAGGGTTTAGGGTGGGTTTGGGTTTTGGGGTTGGAAGGGTAATTTTAGGGTTGAGGGTAGGTTTGGGTGGGAAGGTTAATTTTAGGGTTTAGGGTGAGTTGGGGTTTTTGGATGGGAAGGGTAATTTTAGGGATTAGTGTGGGTTTGGGCTTTTGGGTGGGAAGGGTAATTTTAGGGTTTACAGTGGTTTGGGTTTTTGGGTAGGACGTGTAATTTTAGAGTTTAGTGTGGGTTTGGGTTTTTGGGTGGGAAGGGCAATTTTAGGGTTTAGGGTGGGTTTAGGGTGGGAAAGTTATTTTTAGGGTTTAGGTGGGTTTGGATTTTGGGGTGGCAAGGGTAATTTTAGGGATTAAGGTTGGTTTGGGTTTTTGGGTGTGATGGGGGTTTAAAAAAAATATATTTTAAATAAATAAATAAATATATTACCTACTGGCGGTCGCCAGTAGGTAGTTATAGTTAGGACCCTGTTTCCATAGGAAAACCGCAACATTCTATTTTGAATAACTTTGGCGCCGGTCGACGAATCCTCGCCAAATTTTCAAAATAGGTGGGGCGCTGCGCTCCGCTCCTACCCTGAAAGTCTCGGGGGGATTCGTCAAGCGGGGGCTGAGATAAAAGGGGGGTCCCAAAACGCGTTTTTCCCATGCATTTTTCCATAGGACCTTTAGACACAGCTACAGCCCGAACGGCTGAACAGAGTTAAATGAAATTTGGCAGAGAGGTAGTCCTCAGGTCAAGGAAGTGCCTTTTGTAGGTTTGGTGTAAATCTGTTCAGTAGATTCTGAGAAAATAGCCTTTAAATCAATATATATATCTGAGCCAGCTTACGGTGCGCTTACGGTGCGCTTACCGTACGCGTACGGTGACGTGCGCGAGCGCGATTCTGATTGGCTGTTAGATCTTAGTAAACATTCGAATCGGTCGAAACCAGGAAGCGGCGGCCGCCATTTTGTGTGTTTTACTCAGAAAAAAAAGGGTGATAACTTGAAAAGGGGGCAAGGAATAGAGTTACAGACCCCATAACATTTGAAAGGGGGTCAAAGAAGGACAGAAAAGTACAAAAAAAACATTTATTAATTTTAAAAAAAATCGCGGGGTACGCGTACGGTAAGCTTACCGTACGCGTACTGTAGAAAAAAAAAATAAAAAATGAAATGAAATGCAGATTTAAGTGTTTAGATATTAGGGGGCTCTAAAAAGAGCCGTTGTGTTTATTAAGTGATTTTTTAGTGGTACCTACAAGTAAGTACCAATGCAGAGTCTAAGGTTCAAGAGGAAGACTCTGTTCCCTTCATCATTGAAGTGTACACCATCTCCTCTATAAATGTCTTGCATGTCGTAACACAAGTTGTTGTGGTAAATGGAACCCATACCATAGTCACGGAGGAAAGCAGAAACAGATTTGTTGACGTGCTTCCTTGCTTTGTCAATCACCGGACAAAAATGATTGGACCAGTTCCATTTTTGCCTTTGGCATATGTTAGAATACACAAAGGCAGTTTTAGGAAAAAGTGAAAACAGTTGTGCAAAGGTCTCCTTCATAAGCATTTCCAGACCTACCCCAGTCAAAGTGCCTAGGTCATTGCCACCACAGTGCACTATTATGAGGTCAGGGTGTTGGATTTGCATGAAGGATTTCACCAATGGCATCAATTGGTGCCACTTTAACCCTCTCTGACCAATCCATTTAATGTCTACATTTGGCAAAGCAAGGTCTCTCACCATACCTGTTTTCTCTGCATACTTTTCACTCCAGAAGACATAGCTGTGTCCTACAATCCACACTGTGAACATCTTCTAAGGAGATCTGGATGCACTCAGGAGGTGTATTTCAGTAGAATGGGAAAAAGAAATGAAAGACAGTTTGGAAATGGAGGCATACATATTTTTTTTTTAAAAAAAGAACTGATTGGCTGTTTCATACCATTCTACAATAAAAACTAGGCTGTATGTGTAAATTTATAGAAGCATGTTTTGTATTGGTACAGAAAAATGTGTTACCAAAGAACAGTACTATGAATTTGCTGTTAGGTTTGAAAAGTCAAGCACTCCTGCTCTTTGGAAATGAAACATTGTTTGGTGAACTTCTGACCTAACTCTACACAGCAGTGTTTCAAGAGCTGTTGCTATGGTAGCAGGCAGAAGTCAAGTTGGGGGAAGGGTACTAGGCAGAAGTCAAGTTGGGGGAAGGGTACTTTTGGAAAAGGGTTGGTTTTCAACCAATAGAAATGTGTGATTACATTTGAAAAAAAGGGGGAAGCACTGAGATTTGAAACTTACATGTATATGTGTGGAAAAAGAGAGGGAAACTTTGCCATTATCTGGTTCTGCTGAGAGGAGAGAGGTGTACAGAACAGAGATCCTGGCTCTGATAATCTGCTGTTTGAGTGCCACATTTCTTTCACAACTAACTAATTTTAAAGGTGAGTTAAGAGTTTGAGAGGGGATGTATATGGTAAATTAAGAAATGAATAATAGAATTGGAATTCCTTTTGTTGAAGTTGTGTTTATTATTTTGTGTTTTGGGAGAAATTTAAATGTGAGGAACATGTAAAATAATATGGACTATGTTTTTACGATAAATTAAGGTGTACTGGTATAAATAAGGAATACTTTTAGGGTTTGAGGTTCCAGTCAGTAATGGAAATACATTTAGCATCACTAAGGCTGGTTGCCCTTGCTGGAGTGTAGTCAGTCACCCAGGTTACACATGTTGCTGGTCTCAGAAAGCTGTTTGGACATGTGCTGTTTTCAGAATCTGAAAAGTGGATTCAAAATGTGACAGACTGTAAAAGTACTTATCACTTGGCCAAAAAAAAGAGTAGTAGGTGTGCTTTCCAATTGGCAAAGAAATTTCGTTTTCTGACTAATATGAAAACATGACTCTGTGTGCAAAGAGGAATTATAGACAGAGATTTATTGCGTATTGCTCTGGTGATTTTACATTTGCATTAGATGGAAAGGGGGAGCTATTTTTTCTGCAGAAGCAGACTCTTAGCACACAGCCAGCTGCTTATCCTGTGGTATCATGCACAGTATTCACAACCGAGTGGGGTTTGAGGTTGCAGTCAGTAATGCAAATACATTTAGCATCACTAAGGCTGGTTGCCCTTGCTGGAGTGTAGTCAGTCACCCAGGTTACACATGTTGCTGGTCTCAGAAAGCTGTTTGGACATGTGCTTTTATAAGAATCTGAAAAGTGGATTCAAAATGTGTCAGACTGTAAAAGTACTTATCACTTGGCAAAAAAAAAGAGTAGTAAGTGTGCTTTTAAATTGGCAAAGAAATTTTGTTTTCTGACTAATATGAAAACATGAGTCTGTGTGGAAAGAGGAATTACAGGCTGATATTTATTGCGTATTGCTCTGGTGATTTTACATTTGCATTAGATGGAAAGGGGGAGCTATTTTTTTATGCAGAAGCAGACTCTTAGCACACAGCCAGCTGCTTATCCTGTGGTATCATACACAGTATTCACAACCGAGTGGGGTTTGAGGTTGCAGTCAGTAATGCAAATACATTTAGCATCACTAAGGCTGGTTGCCCTTGCTGGAGTGTAGTCAGTCACCCAGGTTACACATGTTGCTGGTCTGAAAAAGCTGTTTGGACATGTGCTTTTTTAAGAATCTGAAAAGTGGATTCAAAATGTGACAGACTGTAAAAGTAGTTATCACTTGCCAAAAAAAAAGAGTAGTTAGTGTGCTTTCAAATTGGCAAAGAAATTTCGTTTTCTGACTAATATGAAAACATGACTCTGTGTGGAAAGAGGAATTACAGGCAGAGATTTATTGCGTATTGCTCTGGTGATTTTACATTTGCATTAGATGGAAAGGGGGAGCTATTTTTTTATGCAGAAGCAGACTCTTAGCACACAGCCAGCTGCTTATCCTGTGGTATCATGCACAGTATTCACAACCGAGTGGGGTTTGAGGTTGCAGTCAGTAATGCAAATACATTTAGCATCACTAAGGCTGGTTGCCCTTGCTGGAGTGTAGTCAGTCACCCAGGTTACACATGTTGCTGGTCTGAAAAAGCTGTTTGGACATGTGCTTTTTTAAGAATCTGAAAAGTGGATTCAAAATGTGACAGACTGTAAAAGTAGTTATCACTTGCCAAAAAAAAAGAGTAGTTAGTGTGCTTTCAAATTGGCAAAGAAATTTCGTTTTCTGACTAATATGAAAACATGACTCTGTGTGGAAAGAGGAATTACAGGCAGAGATTTATTGCGTATTGCTCTGGTGATTTTACATTTGCATTAGATGGAAAGGGGGAGCTATTTTTTTCTGCAGAAGCAGACTCTTAGCACACAGCCAGCTGCTTATCCTGTGGAAAAAATGTAAAAGTACTTATCACTTGGCCAAAAAAAAGAGTAGTAAGTGTGCTTTCAAATTGGATTATCGTTGGAAATTTAATCAAAAAATAATTTCAAAAATTAACATTTGGCCTAAAAGAAAGGAAACTAGATGTATTGTGGATTTATTTGAGATATATTATTTTTGAGATTATGCTTCTGTAAGAAAATTGTCAGACGGTATTTTTTAGAAATAGTTTTTGTTATTAGATGATATTTTTAATGAATAATATTTTGCATTTCGATAATGTTATGTTTAAATGAGAAGAGATTCTGGGCTTTTTTTAAACAATCTTTGAGATTGTCATTTATTTTTTGCCCGCTATTAAGTGATGAATGCAATTGCTTTCACGATTTATAGTGAAATGCAATATATTCTGAAAAAACAGCAAAAAAAAGGCAAAAAATTGTTTTTGGAAAATATGTAAATATGTGTACTGTATTATAAAATGTTTTATTAAATATTAATACTTTTTTCGTTTTTTTCAGATTGAGAAAGAAAATTTTCGAAAACTTGAACCATTTTTATAGCAATTAAAATTAAATTTTAATTAATAAATAATTTTTTGAGTGGGTATGGTAAGTCAGAAATTTCATGGTCCCTTTTTTCCACTTCTCCAAAATCACATTTTCAGTTTTTCATTGTAATCTCTCAAGGACCTTGTAATGTGATAATTGATTTTTAGTGTTTTTAAAAAAAAAAAAAAAAAAAAAAATACGTGTACCGTAAAAAGTTTAAAAAAATATATACAAAAAAGTTGAAAGGTAAGGTTGGCTCTTAAAAGAGCCGTTGTGTTCGTACAGGGACAGAGGAAAGAAAGAATGGGAATATTAGTCGGTAGGACAAATGTGCTGGTCTATTTTATTGTTAACTAGGGCAACACTGGTCTCCCTATGACAAATTAGACCATGACAATGGGCACACGGCATTGTAACCCTCGCAAACCGAGGGTTAGTTTCCAGAGGACCAGAAAAAGGAGATGCTCCCCCCACAGATGAAGGGCTCAGCTGACCTGCCGAAGATGGACTCGGCCTTGCAGATGATGGACTAGGCTGAGCTGCTGTGGATGTGCTTGGTTGACTTACTGAAGGGTTTCCTCCAGTATGTCGAGCATATGTCCTACCGTGTACATCATGAAGGTGTCTCAACATAGTGTGATTCCCAAAGGAATACTTCTTGTTAGGATTCCCTCTTGAAAGTACACGGTCACACAGCTTACAAGTCACTAAAGGTGCATTTACCTTTTTCTTGCCCTCTGGAAAAGAAAAATACTCCCATATGAAAGAGCTCTTTTGTTTCCTCCTTCTCTGCCTCAAGGTAGTGCTGCTAGCCTCACTCTCTGAAGAGGTCTGCTGTTCTGCCATCGTATCACAAAGACAACTCAGCTCCTTCTCCAAAGGCATCACCAGCAGAAATGAGGGGAATGGGTGTGGTGTAGGAGAGTTCTAGAACTGAAAGTAGTAAAAACCAATCAAAAGTGTTGTTTCTTGATCACATGACCCAACGTGCGCGTACGTTACGCTTACGGTGCGCTTACGGAGCGCTTACAGTAAAAGTACGCATGCGCGTAAAAAAGACACGCGCACGCGCGCATGCGCAAAACAGGCACGCCCCTTCACTTCCGCGTCACATGCGCGTGCAGCGTACGCGTTACGCGCCGAGTGCGCGTAACGCACGTCTACGCAAATTGCGTAACTGAACGCAAACAGCGTAGAAATCTAACGTACTAAAAGCAAGATGTACGCTTACCGTACGCGCACGTTAAAAAAATACTAATAAAAAAAAAAAGGGAAAAAAAGATTCACTATGTTATACTACTAAATCTTACCTGTTTAGTTTAAAAAAAAGGTAAAAATAAAAAATATATTGTAGAATTTTTAAAATTTAACCATAGTCTTTAAAGAGGATATACATTTTTTAAACAAATATGTAAAAAACATTGCAAAAAAAAAAAAGGTAAATATAAGAATTAGCATTTAAAAAACCTTGCAAATTCACTGAAAAAACCATGGGTTTCACACATGTTATAGTTAGGAATTAGCATTTACAAAACCTTAGAAATTCAATGAAAAAACCAAAGGTTTCACACATGTTATAGTTAGCTGGACATTTCACTCGTAAAAAACAAATGAAATTCCCCCGTTATAGTTAGTTCAGCTAACTATAACTCGCGCGCCCGCAATGCACTGCTGATGACGTCACATATTACATCACTCATGACATGGTCAGTGACATCACTCAAGACATCACTGATGACATCTCAAATGACATCACTGATGACATCACTGATGACATCATCCTTGTGATAGAGTGGCAGACCTCCTCTCACCCTAATATATCCTTTGATACACACATTCAAAAATAGAGACTAAAATGTTCAAAACAATGGACATACCAATACCAGTTACAACAACCTCTTCAGTAATTCTAAGATCCACATACACATCCACTCCTTCACCAACAGTCCTATACAGTCACTCATACATGTACTCACTCATCATCTGTACTCATGCACCTATACATCCTGTTACACAATGCCACTCATCCATAGAGTTACTCACTCACATAGTCACTCATGCTAATAAAGAATCAAACATACATTTACTTGCATATACAGTTATACACACACCACCACACTTACTTCTACGGAAACTTACACATACTTAGACTATTAAACAATCACTTATAGAACCACATACTTATTCATACAGGAACTCTTTCAATCTCTCTCTCTCACATATACTCACTTATATACACCAATAGTCACATATACTAGTTTAAAACATATGTAGTTACTCATAAAGACACTATTGAGACAGTCATTCACTCACTAACACACCCGTACACACACTCATCCACCCATAGAGTCCTGCACACATGCTGTCTTCAACACATACAAACAGTGAGTCACTCATTCATGCACCTATGCACTACGTAATACCCCCCACCGAACCATGCAGACACTCAGACTGATACTCAAAAAACCAACTAACACCTTTACAGACACCCATGTAGCTACTCACCAACCCATGCAGCCACTTATACACAAAGTGAGAAACTAATACAGATATTTACATATTTAAACATTACTCACTAAGCCATGTATTCACTAAGATACACTTAATCAGTCAGTTACACAATCAATTTTTCAAAAACAAATCATCCATTTAGACACTTATATAACCATTTATTCTTCCATCGACCTTGAGATATACATATATAAAACATATTTAATTTTCAGAAAAACACACATTCACTGGATGATGTCATCAGTGATGTCATTTGAGATGTCATCAGTGATGTCATGAGTGATGTCACTGACCATGTCATGAGTGATGTAATATGTGACGTCATCAGCAGTGCATTGCAGGTGCGCGAGTTATAGTTAGCTGAACTAACTATAACGGGGGAATATCATTGGTGTTTTTACGAGTGAAATGTCCAGCTAACTATAACATGTGTGAAACCTTTGGTTTTTTCATTGAATATATATATATATATATATATATATATATATATGTTAACTCAAATTGCCCACAGCATTAAGAACGCACTCACTTCAAATGAAATCCTCCGATTTATTCATATGGAAAGCAAACTGCAACATTCATGTTTGTTTCTTGATCCGACGCGTTTCAAGGCCCCTGCCTCTTAATCATAGATCTGTTTGCACGTTAAGCAGATGGCGCTGATCCAGCCTCAATTTCAACCCTCAGTGGGCGTTGCATTCAGTGCGTGATTGCAGACAGAGCAGGCTGGTACTTGAAGTCAAGCTCAGTTAGTTAATTTCACCCTCCAGTGGGCTCTGCTTTCCGTGTATGTTTTCAAAAAACCTCGTAGTAGGCCATGTGTTTGCAGCGTTATTAAATCCTCATTTGAAGCACTAAGCAAATAGGCACAGTTCCTATTTACAGCCTCCCACTCGTGACTCTGGGGATGGTGCAGTTCTCCACGGCCGGGCCGCCGTGCATTAAATGTTAACTCAAATTGCCCACAGCATTAAGAACGCACTCACTTCAAATGAAATCCTCCGATTTATTCATATGGAAAGCAAACTGCAACATTCATGTTTGTTTCTTGATCCGACGCGTTTCAAGGCCCCTGCCTCTTAATCATGGATCTGTTTGCACGTTAAGCAGATGGCGCTGATCCAGCCTCAATTTCAACCCTCAGTGGGCATTGCATTCAGTGCGTGATTGCAGACAGAGCAGGCTGGTACTTGAAGTCAAGCTCAGTTAGTTAATTTCACCCTCCAGTGGGCTCTGCTTTCCGTGTATGTTTTAAAAAAACCTCGTAGTAGGCCATGTGTTTGCAGCGTTATTAAATCCTCATTTGAAGCACTAAGCAAATAGGCACAGTTCCTATTTACAGCCTCCCACTCGTGACTCTGGGGATGGTGCAGTTCTCCACGGCCGGGCCGCCGTGCATTAAATGTTAACTCAAATTGCCCACAGCATTAAGAACGCACTCACTTCAAATGAAATCCTCCGATTTATTCATATGGAAAGCAAACTGCAACATTCATGTTTGTTTCTTGATCCGACGCGTTTCAAGGCCCCTGCCTCTTAATCATGGATCTGTTTGCACGTTAAGCAGATGGCGCTGATCCAGCCTCAATTTCAACCCTCAGTGGGCGTTGCATTCAGTGCGTGATTGCAGACAGAGCAGGCTGGTACTTGAAGTCAAGCTCAGTTAGTTAATTTCACCCTCCAGTGGGCTCTGCTTTCCGTGTATGTTTTAAAAAAACCTCGTAGTAGGCCATGTGTTTGCAGCGTTATTAAATCCTCATTTGAAGCACTAAGCAAATAGGCACAGTTCCTATTTACAGCCTCCCACTCGTGACTCTGGGGATGGTGCAGTTCTCCACGGCCGGGCCGCCGTGCATTAAATGTTAACTCAAATTGCCCACAGCATTAAGAACGCACTCACTTCAAATGAAATCCTCCGATTTATTCATATGGAAAGCAAACTGCAACATTCATGTTTGTTTCTTGATCCGACGCGTTTCAAGGCCCCTGCCTCTTAATCATGGATCTGTTTGCACGTTAAGCAGATGGCGCTGATCCAGCCTCAATTTCAACCCTCAGTGGGCGTTGCATTCAGTGCGTGATTGCAGACAGAGCAGGCTGGTACTTGAAGTCAAGCTCAGTTAGTTAATTTCACCCTCCAGTGGGCTCTGCTTTCCGTGTATGTTTTAAAAAAACCTCGTAGTAGGCCATGTGTTTGCAGCGTTATTAAATCCTCATTTGAAGCACTAAGCAAATAGGCACAGTTCCTATTTACAGCCTCCCACTCGTGACTCTGGGGATGGTGCAGTTCTCCACGGCCGGGCCGCCGTGCATTAAATGTTAACTCAAATTGCCCACAGCATTAAGAACGCACTCACTTCAAATGAAATCCTCCGATTTATTCATATGGAAAGCAAACTGCAACATTCATGTTTGTTTCTTGATCCGACGCGTTTCAAGGCCCCTGCCTCTTAATCATGGATCTGTTTGCACGTTAAGCAGATGGCGCTGATCCAGCCTCAATTTCAACCCTCAGTGGGCGTTGCATTCAGTGCGTGATTGCAGACAGAGCAGGCTGGTACTTGAAGTCAAGCTCAGTTAGTTAATTTCACCCTCCAGTGGGCTCTGCTTTCCGTGTATGTTTTAAAAAAACCTCGTAGTAGGCCATGTGTTTGCAGCGTTATTAAATCCTCATTTGAAGCACTAAGCAAATAGGCACAGTTCCTATTTACAGCCTCCCACTCGTGACTCTGGGGATGGTGCAGTTCTCCACGGCCGGGCCGCCGTGCATTAAATGTTAACTCAAATTGCCCACAGCATTAAGAACGCACTCACTTCAAATGAAATCCTCCGATTTATTCATATGGAAAGCAAACTGCAACATTCATGTTTGTTTCTTGATCCGACGCGTTTCAAGGCCCCTGCCTCTTAATCATGGATCTGTTTGCACGTTAAGCAGATGGCGCTGATCCAGCCTCAATTTCAACCCTCAGTGGGCGTTGCATTCAGTGCGTGATTGCAGACAGAGCAGGCTGGTACTTGAAGTCAAGCTCAGTTAGTTAATTTCACCCTCCAGTGGGCTCTGCTTTCCGTGTATGTTTTAAAAAAACCTCGTAGTAGGCCATGTGTTTGCAGCGTTATTAAATCCTCATTTGAAGCACTAAGCAAATAGGCACAGTTCCTATTTACAGCCTCCCACTCGTGACTCTGGGGATGGTGCAGTTCTCCACGGCCGGGCCGCCGTGCATTAAATGTTAACTCAAATTGCCCACAGCATTAAGAACGCACTCACTTCAAATGAAATCCTCCGATTTATTCATATGGAAAGCAAACTGCAACATTCATGTTTGTTTCTTGATCCGACGCGTTTCAAGGCCCCTGCCTCTTAATCATGGATCTGTTTGCACGTTAAGCAGATGGCGCTGATCCAGCCTCAATTTCAACCCTCAGTGGGCGTTGCATTCAGTGCGTGATTGCAGACAGAGCAGGCTGGTACTTGAAGTCAAGCTCAGTTAGTTAATTTCACCCTCCAGTGGGCTCTGCTTTCCGTGTATGTTTTAAAAAAACCTCGTAGTAGGCCATGTGTTTGCAGCGTTATTAAATCCTCATTTGAAGCACTAAGCAAATAGGCACAGTTCCTATTTACAGCCTCCCACTCGTGACTCTGGGGATGGTGCAGTTCTCCACGGCCGGGCCGCCGTGCATTAAATGTTAACTCAAATTGCCCACAGCATTAAGAACGCACTCACTTCAAATGAAATCCTCCGATTTATTCATATGGAAAGCAAACTGCAACATTCATGTTTGTTTCTTGATCCGACGCGTTTCAAGGCCCCTGCCTCTTAATCATGGATCTGTTTGCACGTTAAGCAGATGGCGCTGATCCAGCCTCAATTTCAACCCTCAGTGGGCGTTGCATTCAGTGCGTGATTGCAGACAGAGCAGGCTGGTACTTGAAGTCAAGCTCAGTTAGTTAATTTCACCCTCCAGTGGGCTCTGCTTTCCGTGTATGTTTTAAAAAAACCTCGTAGTAGGCCATGTGTTTGCAGCGTTATTAAATCCTCATTTGAAGCACTAAGCAAATAGGCACAGTTCCTATTTACAGCCTCCCACTCGTGACTCTGGGGATGGTGCAGTTCTCCACGGCCGGGCCGCCGTGCATTAAATGTTAACTCAAATTGCCCACAGCATTAAGAACGCACTCACTTCAAATGAAATCCTCCGATTTATTCATATGGAAAGCAAACTGCAACATTCATGTTTGTTTCTTGATCCGACGCGTTTCAAGGCCCCTGCCTCTTAATCATGGATCTGTTTGCACGTTAAGCAGATGGCGCTGATCCAGCCTCAATTTCAACCCTCAGTGGGCGTTGCATTCAGTGCGTGATTGCAGACAGAGCAGGCTGGTACTTGAAGTCAAGCTCAGTTAGTTAATTTCACCCTCCAGTGGGCTCTGCTTTCCGTGTATGTTTTAAAAAAACCTCGTAGTAGGCCATGTGTTTGCAGCGTTATTAAATCCTCATTTGAAGCACTAAGCAAATAGGCACAGTTCCTATTTACAGCCTCCCACTCGTGACTCTGGGGATGGTGCAGTTCTCCACGGCCGGGCCGCCGTGCATTAAATGTTAACTCAAATTGCCCACAGCATTAAGAACGCACTCACTTCAAATGAAATCCTCCGATTTATTCATATGGAAAGCAAACTGCAACATTCATGTTTGTTTCTTGATCCGACGCGTTTCAAGGCCCCTGCCTCTTAATCATGGATCTGTTTGCACGTTAAGCAGATGGCGCTGATCCAGCCTCAATTTCAACCCTCAGTGGGCGTTGCATTCAGTGCGTGATTGCAGACAGAGCAGGCTGGTACTTGAAGTCAAGCTCAGTTAGTTAATTTCACCCTCCAGTGGGCTCTGCTTTCCGTGTATGTTTTAAAAAAACCTCGTAGTAGGCCATGTGTTTGCAGCGTTATTAAATCCTCATTTGAAGCACTAAGCAAATAGGCACAGTTCCTATTTACAGCCTCCCACTCGTGACTCTGGGGATGGTGCAGTTCTCCACGGCCGGGCCGCCGTGCATTAAATGTTAACTCAAATTGCCCACAGCATTAAGAACGCACTCACTTCAAATGAAATCCTCCGATTTATTCATATGGAAAGCAAACTGCAACATTCATGTTTGTTTCTTGATCCGACGCGTTTCAAGGCCCCTGCCTCTTAATCATGGATCTGTTTGCACGTTAAGCAGATGGCGCTGATCCAGCCTCAATTTCAACCCTCAGTGGGCGTTGCATTCAGTGCGTGATTGCAGACAGAGCAGGCTGGTACTTGAAGTCAAGCTCAGTTAGTTAATTTCACCCTCCAGTGGGCTCTGCTTTCCGTGTATGTTTTAAAAAAACCTCGTAGTAGGCCATGTGTTTGCAGCGTTATTAAATCCTCATTTGAAGCACTAAGCAAATAGGCACAGTTCCTATTTACAGCCTCCCACTCGTGACTCTGGGGATGGTGCAGTTCTCCACGGCCGGGCCGCCGTGCATTAAATGTTAACTCAAATTGCCCACAGCATTAAGAACGCACTCACTTCAAATGAAATCCTCCGATTTATTCATATGGAAAGCAAACTGCAACATTCATGTTTGTTTCTTGATCCGACGCGTTTCAAGGCCCCTGCCTCTTAATCATGGATCTGTTTGCACGTTAAGCAGATGGCGCTGATCCAGCCTCAATTTCAACCCTCAGTGGGCGTTGCATTCAGTGCGTGATTGCAGACAGAGCAGGCTGGTACTTGAAGTCAAGCTCAGTTAGTTAATTTCACCCTCCAGTGGGCTCTGCTTTCCGTGTATGTTTTAAAAAAACCTCGTAGTAGGCCATGTGTTTGCAGCGTTATTAAATCCTCATTTGAAGCACTAAGCAAATAGGCACAGTTCCTATTTACAGCCTCCCACTCGTGACTCTGGGGATGGTGCAGTTCTCCACGGCCGGGCCGCCGTGCATTAAATGTTAACTCAAATTGCCCACAGCATTAAGAACGCACTCACTTCAAATGAAATCCTCCGATTTATTCATATGGAAAGCAAACTGCAACATTCATGTTTGTTTCTTGATCCGACGCGTTTCAAGGCCCCTGCCTCTTAATCATGGATCTGTTTGCATGTTAAGCAGATGGCGCTGATCCAGCCTCAATTTCAACCCTCAGTGGGCGTTGCATTCAGTGCGTGATTGCAGACAGAGCAGGCTGGTACTTGAAGTCAAGCTCAGTTAGTTAATTTCACCCTCCAGTGGGCTCTGCTTTCCGTGTATGTTTTAAAAAAACCTCGTAGTAGGCCATGTGTTTGCAGCGTTATTAAATCCTCATTTGAAGCACTAAGCAAATAGGCACAGTTCCTATTTACAGCCTCCCACTCGTGACTCTGGGGATGGTGCAGTTCTCCACGGCCGGGCCGCCGTGCATTAAATGTTAACTCAAATTGCCCACAGCATTAAGAACGCACTCACTTCAAATGAAATCCTCCGATTTATTCATATGGAAAGCAAACTGCAACATTCATGTTTGTTTCTTGATCCGACGCGTTTCAAGGCCCCTGCCTCTTAATCATGGATCTGTTTGCACGTTAAGCAGATGGCGCTGATCCAGCCTCAATTTCAACCCTCAGTGGGCGTTGCATTCAGTGCTTGATTGCAGACAGAGCAGGCTGGTACTTGAAGTCAAGCTCAGTTAGTTAATTTCACCCTCCAGTGGGCTCTGCTTTCCGTGTATGTTTTAAAAAAACCTCGTAGTAGGCCATGTGTTTGCAGCGTTATTAAATCCTCATTTGAAGCACTAAGCAAATAGGCACAGTTCCTATTTACAGCCTCCCACTCGTGACTCTGGGGATGGTGCAGTTCTCCACGGCCGGGCCGCCGTGCATTAAATGTTAACTCAAATTGCCCACAGCATTAAGAACGCACTCACTTCAAATGAAATCCTCCGATTTATTCATATGGAAAGCAAACTGCAACATTCATGTTTGTTTCTTGATCCGACGCGTTTCAAGGCCCCTGCCTCTTAATCATGGATCTGTTTGCACGTTAAGCAGATGGCGCTGATCCAGCCTCAATTTCAACCCTCAGTGGGCGTTGCATTCAGTGCGTGATTGCCGTGGAGGAGGCACCATCTCGCAATTTAGAGAGGCTATGGAAAGGAACTGCTCAATTCCATTCAGCACATCGCTCCGTTATTCAGCCCGTCAAAGATGATCTGTTTCCTACTAAAGGATTGATAATGCTATTAATTACAAACGATCACTGAACTTACTACAAGGAAAAATGTTTCTCGCACAGCGGTAACTACATGTACCATCAGGCATTGCAGGGACATGTGATGTAATGTGCCTCTGCAGGGTCATGTGGGTATTAAAAACCGGAAAATCATCTGTGTGAGCGTCAGTACCGTTTGTTAGCTGCCCAGGAAGAAGGGGCCTCAGTGCCTTGAAACGCGTCGGCGAAAGTAAAGAAAACTCGGAGAATCCAAGGCGTGCTGTACTTCAAGCCGGATGGCTGGGGCGTTGTCGAGTGCCTTCTTAGAAGCTCACGGGCACTTTGTTGGACAATTAAGTCACGGCTGGCCCTTGCCGTGGAGGAGGCACCATCTCGCAATTTAGAGAGGCTATGGAAAGGAACTGCTCAATTCCATTCAGCACATCGCTCCGTTATTCAGCCCGTCAAAGATGATCTGTTTCCTACTAAAGGATTGATAATGCTATTAATTACAAACGATCACTGAACTTACTACAAGGAAAAATGTTTCTCGCACAGCGGTAACTACATGTACCATCAGGCATTGCAGGGACATGTGATGTAATGTGCCTCTGCAGGGTCATGTGGGTATTAAAAACCGGAAAATCATCTGTGTGAGCGTCAGTACCGTTTGTTAGTTGCCCAGGAAGAAGGGGCCTCAGTGCCTTGAAACGCGTCGGCGAAAGTAAAGAAAACTCGGAGAATCCAAGGCGTGCTGTACTTCAAGCCGGATGGCTGGGGCGTTGTCGAGTGCCTTCTTAGAAGCTCACGGGCACTTTGTTGGACAATATATATATATATATATATATATATTTTTTTTAATGAAAAAACCATAGGTTTCAGGGGTGTTACAGTTAACTGGACATTTCCCTCATACAAAACCCTAGAAATTCCCCTGTTATAGTTAGTTCAGCTAACTATAACTCGCGCCCCCGCAATGCACTGCTGATGACGTCACATATTACATCACTCATGACATGGTCAGTGACATCACTGATGACATCACTGATGACATCTCAAATGACATCACTGATGACATCATCCATTGAGTATGTGTTTCTGAACAGTTTTAATATGTTTAATAGATATAGGGAAAGGCCTGTTGAAGAATAAGTGGGTGTACAAGTGTGTGAATGGATGATTTTCTAGGTGCGTAACTGACTCTATAAGTGAGTCATTAAATGTATCTTACTGCAGACTAGTGACTAAACTGTGTGAATGTCTGTATGTGTCTGTGTGTTGGTGTATAAGTGGCTGCATGGTTTTGTGAATAGCTATATGAGTGTCTATATGGGTTATTGATTGGTTGTCTGAGTATCTGTATGGGTGCCTGAGTGTTTGTGTGGGTAGGGTGTGTGTGACTCTGTGACTAGATGTGTGAGTGGGTGATTCACTGGGTGCATGGTTTTAAAAGTGCATCTGTGATGGACTGTATGGTTGGGTGAGTGTATGTATGGGTGTGTTAGTGATTGAATGTATATCTCAGTTATACATGTGTCACTAACTACATATGTGAAACGCGGTGTATATATGTGTAAGAGTATATAACTATCTATATGTGAGAGTGTGTGATTGCGGGAGTGGCTGTATGCGCCATAGTGCAAGGATATCTGTGTCATGTGCTGTTTGTTTTTTCTGCAGGAAGACACAGAATTTGTTAGTATTTTTATGAGTAAGTGAACTTGAGCGTGTTTAACTGTATATGTGAGTAAATTGGACTGTGATTAATTATTTGCATGACTGACTAGATGTGTCAGTACCTCAATTGATGATTGGCGGTGTGTGAGTGTCTATATAGGTGTATAAATGCACAGAGTGACTGTAAGTATGAGTGACTGTAGAGGTGAGTGAGTGGACATGTATGTAGACCTAATAGTCAATGAGTGGGTGAGTTGTTATTGGTATTGGAGTATCTATGGTTGTCAAAATGGCCATCTGAAATTTTGAGTCGGTGTATCAAAGGTTTTATTAGGGTGTGAGAAGATGCACTAATTTATCACATCGATGACGTCATCAGTGATGTCATTTGAGATGTCATCAGTGATGTCATCAGTGATGTCACTGACCATGTCATGAGTGATGTAATATGTGACGTCATCAGCAGTGCATTGCGGGGGCACGAGTTATAGTTAGGTGAACTAACTATAACAGGGGAATTTCTAGGGTTTTGTACAAGGGAAATGTCCAGCTAACTATAACACCCCTGAAACCTATGGATTTTTCAGTGAATATATTATATATATACATATTTGTATATATATAAGTCCACACGCACAGCAGTTTTCACGGCATAGATAGAGGAGCACTTGCAGGTCCTTGTTGCAAGTTGTTTTCTTCGGTGCACAGAAGCCCCCGCACTGACAGACGCGTTTCGTAAATCTGCCCGTCAATCTGCCTTTTTCGATGTCAGTGACCCCAAGTGCATGACACATATTTAAAGTGATAAACGTGATTCGATAGGTTAAAAGAAAATACATCAAAACAGAAGAAGGGCTCGTGAAGTTACTGCATAATGCAGAATACATGGCGGCCATCTTAAAACTCGCTCCAAATACAATCACTGTCCTTTTATCAGTACTTAAAATTTGAATGTCGTTAAATACAAATATTTACAAGTGGTCAAAAAAATACATATACTCTGTATGTACATCTATATACTTTTATAACGATGGGTTTATCTTACGATATATACTCTTAGGAAAATTCCTAGAAGTTACTCCCATCTACTAAATCAGTTCTATATAGCTTAGCGGTTTGTAGCAAGGTTAAATACCTATATTCTATCTAGATGACGATTCATCTTCCCGCTTGGTATCTATACCAAATGATAACCTGCTGACTTAAGTATAGCCTTTAGGCAAGAGAACCAACGAAAGTACTGTAAACTATACAAAATCGCGCCCTAAATGGGCAGATCACCAAGGACCGAAAACTAAGCCTGGACGTGAGGAAATTCATATAAGATTTACAGGGGAATGGGACTAGCAATGAATCCATTCATTTCTTTGCATAGAGTCAATGCATTTCAGAGAAAAGGGATGTACGGTTCAGACACACAGTGAAGAGTACAGAAAGAAAATTCATGTTAATAAAATTTGAACATATATCTTTACATGCATACATATATGTTAATATGTATATATACAAGTTAATTATATATATATATATCATCCAAGGTGGTTCCTTTGTGCCTTGCCTCGGGCGCTACTCGGCGGGTGCGTTACCTCGCGGTCGAACCAAACCGCCAATATTCACCACACAACTCCCGATTGGGAAGAAAGGTCGCACTCCAACAGCTTTTAGATGCTTGTTCGTTTATTCTTTCGTCTTTCAAAGATTCGCAAAACCATTAATCCAACAAAGTAATCACCGACGCGTTTCGGTATACTCCTATACCTTGCTCACGGTTGTCATTTCACAATGTTAGAACAAACATTGTTTTTAAATAAAGTTAATTGAAGGAAGTCCTCTGACAACATTTCCTGGTGCCGCCCAAGCTTTTGCCCTCTGAATTATGGGACATGTAGTCCACAATGTTCGTGTTTTCAAAATTATCATTAAACTCAGAATAATTTTCCGTTATCTTTGTAAATGATATGTTTAGTCGATTTTGCAAAATCCATTCTTAATTTTGTGGCTTCATTGTCTTTACGATCCACCATCGATGTGTTGATCCATTTCAACAGTCTTTCAAGTAAAGCCCTCTGGTGGGCGATTGTGAAAGTGTTATCACTATTCCGGCCAGTGATTGGTGTTGAGTCCTCTGGTGGGCATTGTAAACTCCATCTTCAGTGTTTTGACCCCAACAGTCACAAATTTTGTCTGTCCTTTAATGTCAAGCCTTTTAGTGAGTATTTCATTTTTATGTTGAGACATATTGATTTCTACCCTCGGTGGGTGTCTCCACATTGTATTGCATTCCACATGTTTGGCAGTTGTTTGTATACCCACTGGAGGGTAGGAAGACAAACAACTGCCAAACATGTGGAATACAATGTGGAGACACCCACCTGTTCACTGATGTATTCACCTTAGACAGTCGAATAGTGTCAAAACGACGAGCAAATGTATAGATTTGACCAAGCAAATAATCTTGTCTATCCCGTCGAAATTTAGTGGCTTTTCGTGCTGTTATTAGTTGCTCATATTTTGTAAGGCGAATATTGAGGTCAGACTTAAATTTATTTACGTCCTCCTCTCCCATGCATTTGAGTAAGTCCGCTTCCAAGGTAACAATTTCTATTAATATCTTTTCCCGATCTTTTACTGCGTATTTAATCAAAATTTTCATCATGTTTTCTGATGCATGCGCGTTATTCGCCGCCCACTCCTTGAGCATCTCCGGGTCAGGGTTTTCATACGTGGGGGCTGTCAATACTCGCAGTCCTCGAGGAACTCTCCCCACATCCAGGTATCTGTTTAATGACTTTACCTCCCACCACTTTGAGATCTCATTGCGATGTAGTTTCTCTATCTTTTTCTTCAGCGCTTGAATATTGTCGTTTGACTCTTTCACTGCTGAATCCACTCCAGATTTTGGAATAGCCGCTGTATCACTCCTTTCGCTAAATACGGAGTCAGCGGTTTCCTCACGTTGCTGTATCAAGGTATCCATTCTCGAGCACTCGTCTTTTACAAATGCGTCCGCTTGTTAAAGAAATATTTACGCTGAATACACCCTTTGCCTGCTCAGCATACTCCGATGGGTTTTTTAATCCCCTTCTCCTCTCCCCGCTGCCTGAAATTACTGACCGTTACTATATATTTATATTTAGTTATTTTCCTACCTTCACCACTTTTACCAAATGTATGCCTTTACTACGTAAGCCTTTGCAATGGCATGCGTGGTAAAGGCATATAGGTGGTAAAAGTTTGAGTTGTGATGGTAGTTAGTTGTAATGGCATTGGCGTTGTAATATCCGCGTTGCAATGGCACGTGTAGTATTAGTACGCTTTGTAATGTCATACATTTGTTTTAAGGTATTTAGTGCCTTGTTTATATTTTACCGCAGGAATTGACCACATGGCAGCAGTACCACCCAGGTAGGATAAAACAAATGCCATTTTAGTCCGCTCTGTAGGGAAGCACGTGGCCTTGCATATGAAATGCAACTGGCCTTGATTGATAAACGTAGCAAATTTTGTGGGATCCTCGTAAATCGTTCAGGAGGGGCTATGGGTACAGCAGGAGGGGTGGCAACTTGGATAAGTGGACCTCCCCCCCCAGAAGCGGATCCCGCGTATTACTCCCTGCAGTAGTATTGGTAACGGTGCTCTGCTGTATAGTATCTACCCTAAGAGTAAGGGTTTGAGTCTCTTTCTGTAAATTCCCTGTCATATGGGCTAAGTTGGCTAGGGTTATCTGGTGTTTTATCATATCGCTCAGACAGAAATTGGATGTGGTCGGAAGAAACGCACGTGACCACTAGAAGACGAGGCCTTATTATGCCCGCATCAGCCAGCTTTATTCTGGTGCTGGTCCACCCCTGCTGCACATGCGGCCGGGCATGGAACAGGCCCAACAGAATGAATAAAATCTCTGGACACTACATTGTCTATTTAAACAGCGAAACTGGACGGACAGAATGCAATGGCAGGAACCTGAAAATCAAACCAAAACTTTCTTTCAAACTACCAAACACCTATGTTTTCTTTATTCAACCAAAGTTCTAAGGAAGAATTCTGCATACAAAGGGGGTGTACAGTGTTTCTTGAAATTGGTTAATTTGTTTTTTAGACATTGTTGGACTTGGCCCCTTTTCCCTGAATTTTTTCGTTTTTTTATTTCTCCCAAGATGGCTGCTACAGACCCCTGCTACTGCAGAGTGGTCTTTATTAGTAGCACCCTAGCTGCCAGGAGCTGGCTGGAACCCCACAACAATGTTGCGACACCAGCCCGCCTTTTTGTCCCATAGGTAGAATGGGGAAGCTCCTGGAATGTGCTGGAACCTTCTAGAAGGGAGGTGTGGTTTTACTTTTGCCGCCTTGGCTAGAGGTCACCTGACCTAGGGCTACTTAAGTGAGGGAGGGAACTTTTTCTAGTTAGTTGGCCAGTTGGGTTAAAGCAGAGCTGGAAGAATCCACGCAGGAGTTTTAGGCGGTAGGGCCTAGCCAGGGACTTATGCCTCTGAGAGTGACAGGGCTTAGGTGCTGCCTCTTAAGTGAGTGAGGGATCCTGTGAAACCCACTGATCTGGCCCAGCAGTAGGAGGACCCAGGGAATCTCTGCCCAGCCTGACTAGGAAGGACCTAGTCGCCAACTCATTCCCTACCCCCAAGGAACAGAACCCCCAAGGGCGCCAGTATCATCTGCGCCACAAGAACTGAATACTGACACTTCATGACAAGAACTGAAGGCTGGAACTTCATGACAACAAGCTGCATATTGAAACGTTCTGTGAAGATTGATTGCCTGACTGCTGGGGATCAACCAAGTACTAGCGTTGTGTTTCCCGTGCTTCCCAACCTGGCCTGGAATCCCCTGTATTGATCTGTCGTCGAGCGCGGAGCTGGCCGAGCTCCCGCTTAATTTGTGACCCCCCTGGTGCGAGGACCAGCAGCGTGATCACCGCCGCGGCCCGTAGGCCTCAGGGACGTGTCAGGGCCGAATCGGGGCCCGCGGAGAAGCCCGGGGCCCCGCCGCTGCCGTCGCAGCGTGAGGAGGAGGAGAGAGGATTCGTGACGTTTCCCGCGCCGTTGCGCGTATCTGCCGAAGGGCCCGGAGCGGAGCCGAGTGACGAGAAAAAGGTAACCCCCGGGGGCTGGGAGGTAGCGCGGCCGTGTGGCAGCCTGAGACTCGCCCCCCCCGCTCCCCGGAAGTCTTGGGAAGGCCCGGTGCGCCCCCTGCCAAGTGGGAGCGACACCGCATGCAGAAACTGTGAGTACCCCCTCCGTGGGATTTCCCTTCGTACTGTGAGTTCCCCCTCCGTGGGATTTCCCTCCGTACTGTGAGTTCCCCCTCCGTGGGATTTCCCTCCGTACTGATGAGTCCCCCCTCCGTGGGATTGCCTGTAACTGAGGACTGCCGTCCGTGTGACTCCCAGTGCTCAATGCGTTCTAAGTCTAAGTAGCGCTGAGCCTTCCTTTGTATTCACCGGTGCTCAATGCGTTCTATGCCTAAGTAGCGCTGAGCCTGCATTTGTATTCACCGGTGCTCAATGCATTCTATGCCTAAGTAGAGCTGAGCCTGCATTTGTATTCACCGGTGCTCAATGCCTTCTATGCCTAAGTAGCGCTGAGCCTGCATTTGTATTCACCGGTGCTCAATGCCTTCTATGCCTAAGTAGCGCTGAGCCTGCATTTGTATTCACCGGTGCTCAATGCCTTCTATGCCTAAGTAGCGCTGAGCCTGCATTTGTATTCACCGGTGCTCAATGCCTTCTATGCCTAAGTACCGCTGAGCCTGCATTTGTATTCACCGGTGCTCAATGCATTCTATGCCTAAGTAGAGCTGAGCCTGCATTTGTATTCACCGGTGCTCAATGCCTTCTATGCCTAAGTAGCTCTGAGCCTGCATTTGTATTCACCGGTGCTCAATGCCTTCTATGCCTAAGTAGCGCTGAGCCTGCATTTGTATTCACAAGTGCTCAATGTGTTCTATGTTTAAGTAGCGCTGATCCCTAATGTGTATTCACAAGTACTCAATGCGTTCTATGTTTAAGTAGCGCTGATCCTTAAATGTGTATTCACAAGTGCTCAATGCGTTCTATGTTTAAGTAGCGCTGATCCTTAATGTGTATTCACAAGTGCCCAATGAGTGCTAAGTCCAAATAGCGTGTACCCTCAGTTTGTGCTCTCGAGCGCTCCATTCTCCAGTTGAGGCCTCAAGCGCAAGGCGCTCCGTGTAAGAGCGACGCCTTAGCGTCATAGGGTATCCCGCAGCACTAGTAAAGGTCATTCCTCAGGGGTTGCTGAGGTAATCGTAATAAGATGCGGAAATACAAATGTTAATGGGTACAAGTTAAGAGGCATCGCCTATAATGTTAAATGTGTACAAGTTAGGATACATTGCCCTATAAGATACTGTGCGTGCTCCTTTGATTAGATAAATCTGATTAATTTGCATTCACGTTACTGTGTGGCGTCTCTTATTGTGTGCGTTTACTGCCTCAGAGGATGTGTGTGTTGTATGGTCGCTTAACACATAAGCCTTTGGTTGCCCAGCCGCTCGTGTCACGTTACCCCCTTAGGGCCTGGAGACCCCAGGTCTTACATTGTTGGCGAGCGGTGGGATATTAGGACCTGTGACCATACAGCACCCTTCCGTGAGGCGGAGGGCGCCACAATTAAACGCCTATTGTTTTGAAAGCTCTGAAACCATTTATTGCTGCATGTATTGATTCCACTGTCCAGGCTGAGAGTGTAAAAGAATCCTGGTTAGCTGGTAACTGTCACCCATATCCAAGAATATTTCTTCCTTAGTATCTAGGTCCCCACCTGTCATGATGGAATTCCGGTTAGCCGACCTCGAGGGGTACACTGTAAAGCAACTGAGAGAATTCGGGCAGGGGATGGGGGTGCCTGGGGTGCGGAAGGCCAAAGGAACGGAACTCCGTACCGCCTTAAGGGCATGGGTAGAGGCCCACACAGAAGGGAGAGAGGATGAGGGACAGGAGGCGCCAGATGCACCTCAGGAGGAGAGCGCCCAAGAAGTACTAGACATACTAAATGTAGATGTGTCTGAAAATGTGCCCCCAGGGAGATGTTCTGGGGCCAGTAGTAGGACAGTGTCTAGGAGGAGCGCGTCTCTAGAAGAGTACGAGGACAGGAGGGAGGAGAAGCAGTTAAAGTGGGAGCTGGCCAAGTTGGAACAAGAGAAAAAATGGGAACTGGCCAAATTGGAACATGAGAGAGAGAGAGAAAGGGAAAACAAGAGATGGGCAATGGAGGAAAAGAGGATGGCGCAAGAGCTTCGGCTGAAGGAGTTGGAGCTGCATGCCCTCCAGATGAATGTGTCCAGTGAAGACAATGGTGACAGCATACCAAAAGCTCCACAGGAGCTAAAATTTTATTTACCCCATGAAGGCATCACCAGGGTGTCTGAGGAGGCATTGGTGGGTGACCCTGAAGGGGGTGGTGCAGGGCTCTTCCAACCCAGCGAGGTGGGAGAGGTGGCAGATAGCCCAGCTAGGTCCCAGGGAGAGAGGGTTGTAGGGACTCATGACCTATCCATAGGAAGGAGTGAGACGGGGAGGTTTCCCGAGGTGCCCCAACCACAGTCTCAGGGCCTGGAGAGTTCCGTAAGTGAGCCCCAGGTTGGGAGCCTAGGCTGTCCCGATGTGCCGCCCGGGGAAGGGGAGCCCCTAGTGTCAGGAGGACCCGGGGCATCTAACATCAGAGCTCCTGAGGTTCTGGGGTTGGCCCAGTTTCAGGGTTTAGATCCTGGGCTGGGGTGCCGGGCTCAGGGGTTGCCTGACCTGGCGGGTGGGGCACCTGTTAACAGTGTCCCCCCAGAAGTGACTTCCAGGGGTACTTTTCCCGTTGGGAGGGTGTGGAACTCTGGGAGGGGGTGCAGAGGGAGGAAGGTCTCGCCTCGGGCACCGGCTCAGCCTAAGGGTTTAGACCCTAGGTTGGGGAACCAGTTGGAGGGTCAAGGCCCTGGACTGAGGAGGAGGGTGAGGAACCCCAGAAGGAGAGGCAGGGGGAGGAGAGCCTCGCCCCTGAAGGCTGGTCAGCCAAGGGTGCGGACCCCAGGTGGAAGGACCAGTGGCAGTTTGGGACTGCAAGGAGGAGGACAGGAGTGGTCAAAGGGCACTACAGGCCTGGGGCTACTGCCCCCCACTCTGCGAGACCACTAGGGCCAGAGACATCTGGATGGCCTAGGGGCCGGTCCTGGCCACAACCAGCTAGGGAGCCCCAGTGGGGTGGTTTCGTTGGTCCAGGGAGGATTGAGAGGGAACCATCGGGTTCCAGAGCGGAGGAGAACCTGCGAGTGCTCCTGCCGTTGCGGGCCTGCGTCCACCTTTTCTCGCCCCAAGCAGGGAAGCCCATCAAGGCATTGATCGGTCTACCCTGGCTTTTGGCTGGAAGGGGGTTGTGTTGGACTTGGCCCTTTTTCCCTGAATTTTTTCGTTTTTTTATTTCTCCCAAGATGGCTGCTACAGACCCCTGCTACTGCAGAGTGGTCTTTATTAGTAGCACCCTAGCTGCCAGGAGCTGGCTGGAACCCCACAACAATGTTGCGACACCAGCCCGCCTTTTTGTCCCATAGGTAGAATGGGGAAGCTCCTGGAATGTGCTGGAACCTTCTAGAAGGGAGGTGTGGTTTTACTTTTGCTGCCTTGGCTAGAGGTCACCTGACCTAGGGCTACTTAAGTGAGGGAGGGAACTTTTTCTAGTTAGTTGGCCAGTGGGGTAAAGCAGAGCTGGAGAATCCACGCAGGAGTTTTAGGCAGTAGGGCCTAGCCAGGGACTTATGCCTCTGAGAGTGACAGGGCTTAGGTGCTGCCTCTTAAGTGAGTGAGGGATCCTGTGAAACCCACTGATCTTGCCCAGCAGTAGGAGGACACAGGGAATCTCTGCCCAACCTGACTAGGAAGGACCTAGTCGCCAACTCATTCCCTACCCCCAAGGAACAGAACCCCCAAGGGCGCCAGTATCATCTGCGCCACAAGAACTGAACACTGACACTTCATGACAAGAACTGAAGGCTGGAACTTCATGACAACAAGCTGCATATTGAAACTGGCTCTCTGTCGAAAAAAGAATACCCTTCAAACTGCTCAAACACGCCTACAAAGCCTTCCACAAACCGGACCCCAATACCTCAACGAACGAATCTCCTTCCATGCCTCCAAGATAAACCTCCTCTCTGCTGACCTGGCCCTAGCCACGGTCCTCCGCATCCACAGGACCAGAGCAGGTGGCAGATCCTTCTGTTACCTCGCAGCCAAGACCTGGAACAAACTCCTCCCAACGCTTCTGACGAAGCCCGACACCGCACCTATTCAGAAAGGATCTCGAAACCTGCCTCTTCGGATGTCCACGGATCTGCTCAAATTGCAACCAGCACCTTAAGTCCCTCACGGGTGAGTAGCGCACTATAGAATCCCTGATTGATTGAAATACTGTGCAGTTTTTTTCTTTTACAATCTATTGTTTTTTTTCCCCTCTGCTCAAAGATGATGTTTCATACAAACCCTTGTTTATGGTGGAGAATTATGAAAGCTGAGAACAGTATAAAAAAGGGAAAATGAAATGTTTTACTATATTGTGATTTATTGTTACAGTATAAGAAATGTGTATTGTTATGTTTCTGTAATTTTAAAAATAAAATACTACCATATATTTATGTTCTTTCTATTTTTCAGTAGTGGCTGTAGTTGTACGTGTTTAGAAGTCTCAAAAGACTTGTTCAACAACAGAGATATTCCTTAGATATACCAGTAGAGAGTGTTTTTATACATAAAAAGCACTTGGTACTGTTTGCCACCACTTTGTTTAATTAATTTTGTAATTATAACTTGCAGTGTAGTTCAGCAAATTTACACTGTAGAACTATACACCACGGTAGAGTCTTGTGCCGCCACTGACACATTCACACATACACAGATTACACAACTCATACACCCAGAGACTCCTCCCTTCAACCACTCACTAAGCCATTGACACAGTTACTTACACACCGTCTCACTTACAAATACATCTACTACTACATGATCTTACTTACCCATACAGACATTCACACAGTTTGGGGCATAATTACAAACCCCTATCGCCACCAAAACGTCACATTTTTGCACGTTGTGCTGGCGATATGGGCTTCACCTTATTTACAAGGCAGCGTTAGGCCACTTAACGTGGCTGAACGCTTCCTTGTAAATAAGGCACCCTTTCACGCTACACTGAGCATGAAAGGGGAGGGCAATGGGTGGTGTGGTGGGCGTTCCACCGCAACACCCATTGATTTTGCTGCTGTCCCATATTTACAAGTGTCGCGTAAATATGGGGCAGCGCCAGAATGAACACCAGGGGAAACCTGGTCTTAAACCGGCGCAGCGAGAAGAAATGTTACATTTCTCCCCTTTTTTGCTGTTTTCATGTGTGTTGCCTTGTGCAGCACACATAGAGACAGCAAAGGCCATTGATTGTTTATGTTCAGGAAGGTGACTTTCCTGCACATGAACAATCAATAAAAAAATGACATTTTGCAACTTCTATCTGTGCTGCATTAACCTCTTCAGTGCCCATGACGAGCTGGACTCGTCATGGGCCGCGGTAGCGCTGTGCCCATGACGAGTCCAGCTCGTCATAGACCCCGCCCGCTAATGCAACGGCCGGCACAGGGCGGGGAAAGGGGCGGGCACTGAAGGGGTTAAGTTAATAACCCACTGACACAAATAGCAAGAAGAGGCACAGAGAAATACGCAAATGGGGGGCCTATCACGCAGCTGGAGAGTGCACTATGCACTTGGCATTTACAGAATGGGAAAGCATTTGCTAATTTGCCAGTAGAAAATACCGCAGTTGGGTGGACATCTTTTTGGCAAAAATTTGACTATTCTTCTTCTTCAAAAAAAGTTCCATTATAGCCGTGATCCTCAATTCGGATCAATTAAACCTCAGCGAGAAGCACTTACACATAAAAACATAGCAGGTGAACTTCCTCTTGAGTAAAGGACACATGATCTTAACTTCTTGACCTTGGGAATGCAAAGCAAATACGTTTGCTATAATACTCAACATTAAAAAATTATCTGAAATTATTATTAGAGGTGAATGCATCGTTAATCATTTGCAAAGCAATCTGAACTTGGGTAACTGTGATCCTTGCAAGAGCAGAGTGAATGTTTTTCCCTTTTAAAAGGCCAAAGTATGGAAATGCCCAAAATCTACACCACCACTCAAACACATGCACTCACAGACCCATACAGACACCCACACATCCACAGACCCATAGCAGCACTCACATAGCTACTGATAGACATACACAGGCACTCTCACAACTACTCACAGATCCACACAGCCACTCATATACCCATTCACAGGTCCACACTGCCGCTCACAGTCCTAGTCACAGACCCACATAGGTACTCACACACCCACTCACATACCCATAGCACCTCTCACAGACCCACACACACCCATATAGCCACCCCCACACTCACTCATAGACCCATACAGCTTCTCATACACCCAGTCACTGACCTATACAGCCACTCACACATCCATTTTCAAAGTTTACAGGTTACAGTTAGGAAATAAAAAAAAATTAAAACATAGAAATTCACTGAAAAAAACAAAAGTTACAAGGATGTTATAGATTGCCTCAGATTTCACTCATACACAACAATTGAATTTCAGTAGTTATAGTTACCTAAGCTAACTATAACCTATGCCCCAGCAATGCACTGCTTATGACCTCACATATTATACAACTGATGACATAGTCAGTGACATCACTGATAACATCTGAAATGGTATCACTGATGGCATCATCGATGACATCATCATCTACAGAATCACTCACCCACCCATTCACAACCCCTCGAAACCTCTCATATACCCACTTCTGCTCAACCACTCACATACCCATTCAGAGACCCATAACAGTACTCACACACCCTCTCAAAGACCCATAGTGCCACTCACATATCTACTCATAGCCCCATAAACCCTCTCATATACCCACTCCCACTCCCACACAACCACTCACATACGCATTCAGAGACCCATAAAATAAGTCACATACCCACTCACAGACCCATAGTGCTAATCACACAACTAATCACGGACCCATACAGCCACTCATACATCCAGTCATACATACATATAGACCCTTATATACCCCCTCATACAACCACACATCCAATCACATAATGAGTCAGTCACTCACACATATAGCTACTCACATGCCTACTGACTCACCAATACAGTCACTTACACAGCAGCTCACTCACCCATACAGTTACTCAAACACACACTCACTTACTCACACTGATACTAACTCATGTACTCACTCCCCTGTACAGTCACTGACACAAGCACACACACACACATTGAGGCACAGTGACATTCTCTGACACACTTATACAGTCACTCAAACACCCACTCACTCACCCATATACCACTTATGCATGTGATCATTCACCCATACACCCACTCACATCCCATCACTCACCTATGCAGCCTCTCAAATACCCACTCACTCACCCATACAGCTCTGACTCAATCGCTCATTCACTCATACACCCATACACACACTCACTCACCCATAGAGCCACTCACACACCTACAAATACACCAATACAGCCACTCACAAACCCACTCACTCACCCACAGAACCACTTAAACATCCGTAGTGCAACTCAGACACCTAATCATACTTGGATACACAGTCACACGGAGGGAGTGACCCACTTAGGGTCATCCGGATCACTCATGACCACCTCTTAGCCTTCCATACCAAATGATGAGTCGGTCAGACACTAGAGAATCCAAACCAAGATATATTTATTCAGGTATACTCGAGCAGAGCCCAGTTTGCCCAGTCTCTTAGGGGTGCTACAGAGGGCTGGCCTCAGCAAACATAGAGATAAATTATGTATAATTCAGAACCAATGAAGCCACGGCCACAATGGAATTTTCCAGGCAGATGCAGCTAAACAAAGAAGTACAGAAGGATAGGTTTTGATTCTGTGGCTGGGCACACGCTATCTCCTACTGAAGGTTACTCAGTCCGTGCCCACCACTAGACTAGTGGGAGAAGGCCTCTATCTAGTGGGAAAGGTATGTGTTAATAAGAATAGTGTATTCATTAGCAAAGCAAGGCCCAACCTTGGAGAAACAAAACCAGAAGCCGTTTCTCAAAAAGCAAAGATTAGTTTCGATCATGGTTCAAAATGGCGGCCAAACATAAAATGGTGCAGCGAATGTTAATTTTACATAGAATAGTGTGCAAGCAAAGAGAATAAAGCATTTTCATTTCAACAGATCCTCCTTTTAGCAGGAGCTAACTATTTTGTGTAGTGATCAAAGAAAATATAGCATTTCAAGAACAAAGGAACATCAGTGTTAGGAGCTCTACTTATATTCAGTATCAGGAATGGAGGCTGCAAGGAAATATGTAGTCTCAAAAATACTTTCATCAATCTGCATCAATGCATCAATGTCCTTTTGCATCATAATCGCAGCATTAGTATCATTAATCAACGTTCTCTGTTTGGGGGTGAGAATATTAACACAATAGGAGCAACAAGCTGGAAGACATTGTATGCAGAGACAACATGTAAAGAAGATACCGGCAGTCACAGCAAAGAAAGTGAGAATCTTCCAACCCCAGGATGTTCACGTGTTCCAAAACCACCCCGACATTGTCCAATCACCTGTCTCTTGGTGTATTTCAGCTGACAATCTTTGTAGCTTTTGTATGGCTGAATAAACATTGGGAGCGTTATCAGGTATGTAAACACAACAGCTGCTGCCTATGATACGACATGCCCCTCCCCGGTCCTCAAGGATGACGTCTAACACCATCCGGTTCTGCAAAGTGACTAATCTCGAAGCCTGGAGCTCAGCAGTAACATTTGTCAGTATTCCAGCTGTTGTATTGATAACGGCTTGACCAACTCTAGTCAAGTGAAAAATTTGGAGGTTATTATCCATGGGGCCAAAAAAAGGTAGTAGGCCATTCAGAGCATCCCCAAATTGCTGTGCGGTGGTGTCTGTCTGATCTATATCCTTTGTGTCAACAACCCTTTTGACACGGGTCATGAATGTACTTCTATGTAGCACCCGATGAGTTTTGTGATAATTAGACGGGCCAACATATACAGGGGGCAAAGGAAAGAGAGATAACATGTGATTGACCATCCTCTCGGGAGACAGACCTGAACTTGTGACATATGGTAGGATCAAAAGCGGACTATTAGTCGTATTTAGTTTGTAGGTGAAATTACACTTACTCTCCTTCACCCTTTTTCCCCCTGTCCCCTGGACACAAAACCCAGCTGTCGTATTAACCACTGGCACAGGTTTTGGTTTATCTTTGGTAATATTTCTACCTCAAAAGGCTTGAAAATATTCAGAAATGTTAAACCACTGGAAATCAGACATTTCCATTCAAAACAAATCATTATCCTTTACTTTATGATACATTTTCCAACATGACTTTGAGGACTGTGTCCCTAGAGTCCCTTGTCCTGCCGGTCCTATGGGGTTAAACCCTTGGTAGATGCGTAAATATTCATTCGCAGTGACAGAATCAGTGATTGTCAGACTCCAAGTAGGAAGTTGGGATTGGAAATACACCAGCCGAAACAATTCAAACCAACCCTTGCAGCTGCCAATATATGACAGTGGCATAGACAACAGGTTGTCGCTGTTATGAGTGACTGACAGGAGCAACCCACAAACCCCAAAATACATTGTATTGGACACATTATGAGTAAGCCTGGGCAAAGCACTACGCTACGCTCGCGTAGTTTGCGAAGTTTGCGCTACTTCACACTAAGCGAACTGTACGTAGCACAGTGCGAGCACGCGTAGCGTAGTGTTGCGTAGTGCTGCGGTCATTTTTTGCTTGCTCGCGGTCCTCAACGTCAAGTTGGCAACCGCGAGCAAGCAAAATGACATCCCGGCGAGACTTTTTCCTTGTTCGCGATCAGCAACATCAAGTTGGCGATCGCGAGCATGGAAAATAAACCTCCTGGTGAGATTCCCAACGCGAGGAGGTCAGGTTTCTCATTGCGAGTGGTCGCGTATGCTCGCGACCGCTCGCGATGAGAAACTACCAGTTCGCGTTGAGAAAGCTTCCGCTCGAGTAAAAGTCTACTCGAGCAGCAGAAAACTACAGCTCGCACTGTGCAAGATGCCATTTTCAATGATTGCACAGTGCCGGTTGCTTGTCCGCACTGTGCAATCATTGAAAACGACATCTGGCACAGTGCGAACAAGGTACTACGCAGTTCGCGAAGTGCTACGCGTAGCTCTCGTAGTGTGAACTGCACTTTGCGTAGCTTCGCGAAGTGCTACTTCGCGAACTACGCCCAGGGTTAATTATGAGCATGATGCAACATTTGTACAAATACATTGCCTGCGTAGGACTGCCTATGTGCTTCTTTGTGTGGGGCTAGAGTAACAAAAACGTGTTCAAGTGGAGTAGGAGTTGTACCCACCAAGGAATATACAGGAAATTTCTCCTCTAGGAACTAGGATATTCCAAATACTGCTGCTATTGCAATCAAAATAATTTATATACAAATTATTTTGCTGTTTGTTGAGCAACCCCTTGTTAAACGCGGTGGTGCAAATAGTTGTTCCTCCTCATCAACAGGCTGACCAAAGGGATGCATAATTAAGCGAGGGAGGAATGTAATAGTAAAGGTAAGTGTTCCCAGTGTCCGTCAGAGTCTCACTGGTACAAGCTCCTGTTGTTCGTCAATATGTTGGTGCTCTTGAGCACCGGCGGTGGAGCTCTGTCCCACATCGGTCAGGATAATGTGCAATGTTCAAAACAGTGCACAAGTCTCACATCACCCTAGACTAATTCCGTTGGCACTATGGCAAAGTACACCTGACTTACACAGTCCATCCCTATCTAATCTGCCTTCTCCCTTTGTGCACGTTCCTCAACCGAGGATGCACATTGTACCTGGTCAGTGAAAAGGGGCTCCTGAAGAGCTCATATTTCTGGTGGAACTGCTGCATTCAATACTTCATCGTTTTCTGCATACGTTTGGGTCCAAGTGAGCCTGGCATCGCTGAAGGAGACAAAACGAGGCACCTTCTCACACTCATAGTCCCCAATGCCATCCCTCACCCATTGTTCATAGGACGGAGCATCAGAACCAATCAAACACTCACACCCAGTCAACAGATCTGGGTATGATCCATCACCGTTCTTTAGCCCACTCTGCCACCCCAGTTCAGACATGGCCATATGCAAATCAGTCTGACCCTGTGCCTCATGGGAACAGTCCTGCTCAGACGTGAGTCCCTTGCTCACTTTGCCACTGGATTCAAGCAAGCCTGGATGAAGACGGCTGAAATGCCAGAAACCGGTCCTAGCCTAGGAAGCTTGTTTCCGGTCCAGGGAAGGCATGGCTTGGCAGTTCGGGCTGGACTGTTCCCATGAGGCACACGGTCAGACTGATTTGCATATGGCCATGTCTGAACTGGGGTGGCAGAGTGGGCTAAAGAACGGTGATGGATCATACCCAGATCTGTTGACTGGGTGTGAGTGTTTGATTGGTTCTGATGCTCCGTCCATCACCACCCCCTTTTGTACCGCTTTGTTCGCCATAAGTTGGCAGGGTATGCTCAGACGTGAGTCCCTTGCTCACTTTGCCACTGGATTCAAGCAAGCCTGGCTGAAGACGGCTGAAATGCCAGAAACCGGTCCTAGGAAGCTTGTTTCCGGTCCAGGGAAGGCATGGCTTGGCAGTTCGGGCTGGACTGTTCCAATGAGGCACAGGGTTAGACTGATTTGCATATGGCCATGTCTGAACTGGGGTGGCAGAGTGGGCTAACGAACGGTGATGGATCATATCCAGATCTGTTGACTGGGTGTGAGTGTTTGATTGGTTCTGATGCTCCGTCCATCACCACCCCCTTTTGTACCGCTTTGTTCACCTTAAGTTGGCAGGGTATGCTCAGACGTGAGTCCCTTGCTCACTTTGCCACTGGATTCAAGCAAGCCTGGCTGAAGACGGCTGAAGTGCCAGAAAACGGTCCTAGGAAGCTTGTTTCCGGTCCAGGGAAGGCATGGCTTGGCAGTTCGGGCTGGACTGTTCCCATGAGGCACAGGGTCAGACTGATTTGCATATGGCCATGTCTGAACTGGGGTGGCAGAGTGGGCTAAAGAAAGGTGATGGATCATACCCAGATCTGTTGACTGGGTGTGAGTGTTTGATTGGTTCTGATGCTCCGTCCATCACCACCCCCTTTGTACCGCCATGGGCCATCATAACCAGAGGAAGAACATATGCATCTGGCAACATCCATCTGTTTCCCTGACTTATCAGTTCAACACCCCTCATTGTCCAAGCATGCTATAGTTTCTTGCTATATTGCTAATTCTTCTATTGTAGCCTCACGTTGTATCTATTTCACATTCTCAAGCGTGTCCTCAAACATGGTAACTTCAGGCACCCACCTTTCCAATGGAACAACAAGCATCACCATTGTGAGGAGTTGTCGGAGGAGACCTGCTAGGCCTGGAGCTCGCAGCATCTTCAAGGGACTCTGGGGGTGATCGACAGCCGGACCGACATGGAGGAGGCCAGTGGCGAAGAGTGGGCAAACAGAACATGAAAACTCTGGACTGATTCCCGTGTACAGTGGATCCCAAAGGGCGATGGCTTTCATTTTGGAGGGCTTGAGGCGTAGATGGAGAGTTGGATGGAGCGGAAGACTTGCATTCTAAGAGACTATGGGGATTTTATGGCCTGCTTATTTTGTTTTCACTCTAGGTGGCCCTGAGTCAGGTACTTAAGTCTTTGAGAACCAAGTGTAAGGGCGGAACGGGGTCTACATAGAGTGATTCGTTGACCTCCAGTATTACGGTAAAGAGAGCATCTTGGGAGGGTGAATGAAGCAAACGATTTGCACGCACCTGGACACCTATGGAGTAGCCGAAACTGATGGTTCTATGTAACTATATTTGGGGTGCTCTGAATTGTGGCAGTCACAATGGATTATAGAATTTTCCTATGCAGATGCCTTAACAGTTGATGTTCTAGGGGCTGGCAGAACGGAATTGGTTACGTTCCTTGAATGTGTTCAAATACAGAGGCTTCCCTCTATGTTGGGGATCCTCTACACTCGTTCTTATTGTTTCTTTTTTTTGTTAAGTTAGTTCGATGTCATGGTGCTTTTTTAACATTTTTTCTTGGAGGGTAGGGGGGACACACGGGGACACAGTCAGCGCAGAAGGCCCGTGGATGGGGGCAGAGTCACTACAAATTACACATGGCAGTCAGGGCTCTAACATGGAACGTCCGGGGTCTCAACTCCCCTAATAAGCGTCAATGCCTCTCGAAATATTTAATTGATTATTAATGTCCAAGTGGCGGCCCTTCAAGAGACGCACCTCAAAAAAACTGGGAAACGCCGTCTGAAGCATACGGCATACCCTCTTATCTTTAGATCCTCCCACGCTTCCAAACAGAACGGGGTGGCAGTGCTTTTCCACTCGGGGGTTCCGTTTCAGGTGCAGGATACCAAAACTGACAAAACAGGGAGATACATTATGGGCAAAGGGGTACTGAGGGGCCGGCTATGTACATTTGCAGTCATTTAGGCACCCAACATGGGACAACAGGATTTTATATTCTCCTTTCTTATGACCTTAGAGAACTTTGCAAGGGGGGACATTCTTATCTTAGGGGATTTTAACCTCATATGGGATCAGGGGCTGGACACGTCTAACCCACATAGGGCGGCAGGTGGGATCTTCGGCAAGGCACTTAGAGCGCAGCTCCAACTCCTGGGTCTGGTAGTAGTGAGGAGGGACAGTAATCCCACTGTGCGCGACTACTCCTTCTTCTCCCACTCACATAGAACATACTCCCGCATTGATTACATATTTGTAAGCCAATCTCTGCTCCCCATGATACTGCAAACACACTTGCATTCAATCTGTCTGTCCGATCATGCCCCTCTAGAGATGACCCTTACCTGGCCGAACCCTCGCCCCAGGCATGTGCGCTGGTACTTCCCAACTTTCTATGTAGGGATCGACTGCTGCGCGATGAACTTAGGCAAACCATTAAGAATTTTTTTGAGCAGAATGATCCCGCGCTTACCTCCTATGCCACCAACTGGGACGCTTTTAAAGCGGTAGTCTGGGGGAAATGCATTGAATTGGCTACTACCCTGAAAATTCAGCTATGAGAGGAGCGTCTCATGTTAGAAAGGGAACTGCAGTCTGCAGAACTTACACACAAGACTAGCCCATCGGCCCCAGCGCAGTGGAAAGTTACGTCCCTTAAAGGAAAACTGGAGGCCATTTACACCAAAAGGGCGTAAAAAACTATTTTACGCTTACAAGCCAGGGGCTACAAGGGAGAAAACCAAGTGGGATCCCTTATTGCATGCCAACTATGGGCCAAACAGGAAAGGGAATACATAAAACCTATTGTAGATGACGAGGCCGTCTCCCACAAAACAGAAGAGGGGAAAGCGTATGCCTTTGAAAACTTCTACCATAATCTCTACACCTCGGAACACCCACAGGTGCAGGAGCAAACGAGTTACCTTGACTCCTTAGATCTCCCCCAGGTTCCGGAGACCGCTAATGAGGAACTGGCCCAATCCATTACCCCTGAGGAGGTACAAAAGGCGATTGACGCACTTAAATTACAGAAAGCAACGGGCCAGCTGGGTTCACAGCACATTTTTACCGTACCTTTGCGCCATAACTTGCCCCCTTTTTAACTACCTTATTTAATATCATCGCTTCTAGACAACAGGTCACCCCTTCTATGGGGGAGGCGATTGTGGCAGTGATTCCCAAACCGGGCAAGGATCCTACAGCCTGTTCCTCGTACTGCCCGATCGTGCTTCTGAATCTCTACGCAAAAATCTTGGCCACGTGCCTCGAATCAGTGCTCCCAGGCCTTATTGACCCAGATCAATAAGGCTTCATCAAGGGGCAGCAGACCCATGATAACCTGCAACGCATCATCCACATAATAGAGAAGGCTCGGAGGAAGAACATCCCGGCGGCTCTTCTCTCACTTGACATGGAGAAAGCATTTGACCGCGTTGAGTGGACCTTCTTGTTCTGAGTCCTTCGACTCTTTGGTTTTCCTGAGACTTTCGTAGGGATGATACATGTCAGTTATCACTCCCCTAGATCCCGGGTCTTGGTCGATGGTGTTGCTTCCCACTTTTTTAACTTGGCTCGTGGGACGAGGCAGGTGTGCCCGTTGTCCCCCCTCCTTTTTGCTTCAAGTATAGAACCATTAGCGCATAAAGTTAGGAATAACCCAGACATAACAGGGGTAAGATTTGGCTCTGATGAGCACAAGATAACGCTCTTCGCTGATGACGTACTTCTTCCGATTACAGAGCCAACGTCCACCCTTCCGGCTATCCAGGGGGAACTTGCCCTGTGAGAACGGGCCGCTGGATTTAAAATTAACCTGGTCAAATCCTTGTTACTTAATCTGACCCTGTCTGCGTGGCAGTGGCAGCAGGTGGAGAGAGCTTCACCTTTCTCCTGCACAACTAAAGAGATTACCTCTCTGGGAGTTAAGCTCACCCCCTACATTTCAGAACTCTACAAGGCCAACTTTCCTCCACTTATGCAACATTCAAAGAGTGACTTGGGCAGATGGAGCGCTGCACATATCTCCTAGCTGGGCAGGATAAATGCCATTAAGATGAACGCGCTCCCTCACCTGCTTTATCTCTTCCCGGGGCTACCCATTCCATTAGAACAAGGTCTCTTCAGAGAGCTGCGACAAGGAATCACTATCTGGCAGGGTAAGAGGGCCCGCTTGCCCTATTGCCTGCTCACTTGGCCACGCCGGGAGGGAGGTCTGGCCTCGCCAGACTTCCAGGGATATTATAAGGCGGCTCAGTTACTAGTAATCACAGAATGGTCACTGCGCGCCTCTGAGAAACATTGGCTGCATAAGGACAGGCAGATCACCGGCCGCACCATATGGGATCTATTATGTAAGCCCAAACATGACAGACCACCCAATGCATATATCAGCACACCCACCTCCACCTCACTAAGGGTCTGGGACACTCTCACTAAGAAGCTACAGTTGACCACCTTCCCATCCCCACACACACCCATACATTTTAATGCTGCATTCCCCCCTGCACTTCACGAGGGACCCTTCGAGGCTTGGCGGAAGGGAGGGTGTCTTATGATTTCCCATCTATTTCATAAGGGAGAGATCCTCACCTTTCAAGACTGCGTGAAACAATTTGCACTGACCGCTAAAGAGAAGTTCCATTACCTGCAGCTTAAACATTGGGTGATACAACCTCTGGTGCGGCGGGCCGCTACCAGAGACTTGCTCCCCATAGAGAAGTTTGCCCAGTCGGGATCTACCACCAACGGATGCATTTCCTTTCTATACGCTCTCATACAAGCTCTAAGCCCCCGGTCCACCCCACAATATAAAGCCTTTTGGGATGCACTGATGGGCACTCCGCTAGGGGCAAACAATGGGAGTGTGTATATAACAACATAATGAAATTCAACTGCTCGATGCATTTAAGGGAGGAGCATTATAAAATTATGTACAACTGTTACTTATATAACCAGATCGTCCCCAACACATTAGATGGATGTTGGCGGGGATGCGGTTTACTGGGTGACTTCTGGCATATCTGGTGGGACTGCCCATTCATTCAACCCTTTTGGAAGAAGATCCTGTCCCAAATCAAGCTCATTTTAGGCTACCCAATTTCCCAAACCCTGGAACATACTTTGCTGGGGGCAAGAGACCCAACTCTGAAACACCAGATGCAGAGTGATCGATCTGTTATGTGGCTATGCTTGGGGGCAGCTAAATTGGCAGTCGCTGCCGCATGGAAAAAGCAAGAGGCACCATCGCTGACTCAAAGGCATGCGAGGTTGTGGAGGGCACTGGTGCTCGAGCTCATGGCAGATATAATGGATGATACCAGGAAAGGTTTCGAATACATATGGTCCCTGCTGTTGAGTTACTTATCGGAAGGTCTTCCGTTGTCGGAATGCTCCCCAAGGCTAAGGGCCTTAACCTGTTCCATATATAAGACTACAGAATTATAGGTGAATGCGGGCAGCTGGAATGATGCCCTATCAGGGACTTAGGCGCTCAACCCTCATGTGCACCCTACTATTCTTTACACCATGACACCAAAGTGCTGTTGAGTTTTTATGTTAGGTACAGTAAGTTTCCTTTATAAGTTCCTCGCTCTAGAGGGTGAATTGATAGCAACTTGTGAACCGCTAACTGCAACAAATTGCAAATGTCAATATCAAAATGTTTTCTCGCCACAGAACTTGCGACCAAGCTGTAACTCACATGGGATATCTGTAACTCTTGGCCTTTTTTGACAATTGTTGCTTATGTGATGCATTTCTGTTCAATCATAAAAATCAATAAACAGAATTTGAAACAAAACAGAAAGCGCACAACCAGCCGACTCATGGACGTACAACACAAATGGCTTGTCATATTGGGTGTGCCAAACACAGGAGCTAAACAAAGTGCAACGTTTAATTTCTCAAAAGACTGCTGACACACAGGCGTCCAAGACAAGGGCTCATGCACATCTTTAGTGGTTAGTGCAAGCAAGGGTTTGATTAGTAAGGAGTAGTTCGGTATCTACTGCCTACAGTAGGACGCACATCTTTCTGAGTCTGCGGGACAATGGTAGTGATGCTCTCAGGGGTCAATTTCCTACCCTCCTTTGACAGTAGGTGACCTAAATAGTTGACCTCCTGTTAACAATACTGAAATTTGCAAAGGGACACTTTATGTACGTGCTGTGCCAAATGCAACATTAATTTAATTGTACTATCCCTGCAACCTTGTTCTGTGTCAGAGGCGATAAGGAGGTCATCACGAACTGAACCAGTACATTACCTGTAGGAAGCAAAAGGGAATTCAATTGGCTCTTTAGAGCTCGACTATAGGTGCTTGGACTCTTAGTAAAGCCCTGAAGAGCTCAACCGAATCTAAAACTTCTGCCAGCTAGTGTAAAACCAAACAAATACCTACTGCCGGGATGGATAGGAACACTGAAGAATGCATTTTTAAAGTCAATGACAGAAAAGAATTTATCAGTGGAATGAATCATTGTCAAAAGAGTAGTAATGTCCGGGACCTCAGGAAACACGGGAACCACAATGTTATTAACTTCGCGCAAATCAATCACAAAACGATAAACATCTGCATGATCATCAGAGGAACCCGAAGGTGCCCGTTTAAGAATGGGGATAATAGGACTATTACAAATATTAGCAGTCGTCTCCTCAACAACTCTTTTCTCAATCAAATCCTGTACAATTTGCAATAAGACTCGCTCTCCTGCCTGCGGTGTTTTATACTGAGGAATGTGAGGCAAAATAGCATTGTCTTTAACTTGGGTCGAAACCGGCGACATCTGTAATAGTCCCACATCTGTGTTGTCTGTTGCCCACAGAATGTTTGGCACAGCTTTAAATTCAACAGGAAGGGGGATCATCTTTGGACAGACACTGTTTAGCGTGTACCACATCCGGAGCCATTGTCATGTAAACACCTGCTGGGGAACAATAAATTGTAGCATGCAATTTCTTTAACAAATCCAAACCCATCAAATTTTCTCTGCAATTAGATGTCAAACAGAATGGCAAATCCACAGTGAAAGGACCAATAGTCAAAGTCTTGAGATGGGGCTTACAACCAGTACACCAGAGAAGCCCACAGAAAAATTATTATGGACAGACAGAGCCACCCCAGGGACCAAAGAACGAGAAATAGAACTGTTTGTTGCACCTGGCTCCACCAAACATTCCTTAGCCGAACCATGCAAATCCACAGTAACATAAGGACCTTGCTGATCTACAGGTATCGGAACTGGTCTCTCACTCTGTCCTGGGCTATCCTAGCTGTAAGACATTCCTGTCACCTCATCTGTGTCAAAATCATCATGGTAATATTGTCCGCCCCCAGGGTCATCAAAGTAATTATTATCAGAATGACCCTGCAAATCTGACGTGTTCTGAGACCTATCAGCCCCACCAGCTCCATGACCACACCCACAGCAGTCTCATCCGCTGGGGACCGCTACCTTCTGCAATAACATGGGACACTCGCTACGCCAGTGTCCCTCCTCTTTACAGTATGCACACTGATTCGGACCCAGAGGTGCAGTGCCAGACTGCCTAATAGTGCGTGGAAGCTGTCAGGCCGAACCACCCCACCCTCTACCATTCTCTCTGGAAGCCTACTTTAACAACACCTTTGTCTTCAAATCCTTTTGCTTCTTCTCTGTCCTCTCCTTGTCCTCATTCTTCCTATGCTCATAATACTGTGCCATATTCAGAATAACTGAAGGGCAGAGGTGGACCAAGTGCTTTTGAAAGCCTGCAATCAAGTCACAACCTCAGGAAGCAAATTCGAAACCACCGGACACCTCCCTCAACAGACAAATCCTGCCCAGTATAATCCAGGAACACATCTTCAAACCGAGTGAAAAAATAAAAATCAGACACACTCTCATCTTTCTTCTGGTGACAAGCCGCTAACTTGTCCCAATCAACATTCCTCGGTGGAATAAGAGAATGCATATACGTGATAGTGCGGCCTGGCAAAGCAAGTATCTCTGCTCTAGGCTTATCACCGGGCTTCCTTCCTGATCCCATACTTTTATTTGATCCCATGTACCACCCAGTTCCGTAACATGATTTTGTGTGTGCACTTGCCTCCAAATATTAACTGGAACCAGCAAACCAGAGAACATTTCAATATCCACAAGAGCCATTACCGTTGAAGAGGCAGCTTCAGTCAATACTTTAATATACGCAGTAGGATCTTTCCTAGGATCAGGCAACTGATTGCTAAGAGACCAGACTTCACTCCTTTTCCATGGATTATAAACCCATTGTTCCTGAAAATGAGCCGCCACACCTGGCCTAGTGATAACACCGTGATGATCCGTTAGCACTGGTATTTTGGGATGATATATGGGATGAACCTCCTGCATTGGAAACTGAGATACCGACGTAGGGCTCTTCTCAAGTAGCCTACACCGATAAGCAATCAGTGTTGTAATACTGCTAAAAACGTGGTCAGGCTCCATATTACTAACATACACATGATATTAAATATCAAATAAAATCTGTGGTGCCGCATCTTTGAAACATTGCTCCCAAATACTAATCAGAGTAGCAGACATATGCTTAAGGGCATGCTGTTGTACAAAAGGCTCATACTCTTTCATCACATTTCACACATCTTCCACACTGTAAATGGGGTTTCGGGCCCACTGCGCAGCTCAGAAGGTAATGAACAAGCAATTAGATGTGTTCCCTGTGTGGAAAAGAAATAATAACAAATGTTGATTATGTGAATAATGCTTACACAGTGATCTATTTGCCAGTACATCTACTACTGTAGGTTAGAACCTTACTTACCTGTTAAACTCCACTCTTCCACTTTGCAGTTAATCACCGTGAAAAAAAGGAACTTGGGCATCATCTATAGAAGACAAAATATTGGAAAACTTGTCCATACAGAGTACCAGGTAGTCAGAGAAATGAAAGAAACGTACTGTATAGCACCCACCTATCTCGGAACTAACTAGAAAAATATAATAGCCCAAAAAGTAAACAACAACAAAAAAATCCAAAGAGTCCTACTGTAGTGCAACTAACTTCTTGGTTGATTCTTTACATTAAAACAATGGGCATGCAAACAATATGCAGGCTATGTAATGCCTCCTTAATTGCAAGAGATACTGACATGCTTTTCCAGTGATTTACAGGTTAGGCACAGGCACTATCAGGAAATTGTATCTCTAACAGCGTGAGAACAACATTCAGTACAACAAATAACCAATATCTTTACATCTCAGTGCATAACACTCAGTTACCATAGCAAACAAGTAATAATTCCTTTCCTGTTTGCTTCATCCAGGTGTTCAGGAGTGTGGCCGAGGACACAACACAAAAATGGATATCGTAAGCAGAGATAAGCAGAAAAATACCAACTGACACAGAACGCCAAGATTCCCAAAATCAATGACCCGGAAGTGGTGAGTTATGACACCGGACGTAGTAGAGTCTCCCACACACTAGAATGTGAAGTGTTCGTTTAATGCCTCAAGTCCTTTTCATACATTCCCTGCTTCGTTCCTGCTGCATCTTGCTTTGGGGCCAGCGCAGGCATGACACAAGGTCCCAGGGGACGGGGTCCCCGGAGTCGTAATTGGCCCAAGGAGGGAGGCCGCAGAGCCCTCTCCCCATTCTAAAAATACCTGACCCCGAGGGATGGGGTTCCTGGGGCAAAAAATCAGCCCAGGGAAGGGGGGAAATACAAAGCCCCCCTTCCTCTATAATAATAAAAAAAAAGAAAAAGCTACAGGCAAGACACACAACTAGTTGAGAGATGAAGTTCCTTTTAATGCTGAGGTTTCTCGGGGGCCAACAAGACCCTTACAGCGGGATTGCTGAGAGGACTTCAAAGGCCACCTTTCTCCACCACTCTGCAAATGCTGCTACTGGTGCACTGATGGTTGGGGGATGCAGTCCCCCTGGCTCTCAAGGGTCCTTCGGGGCCCAACTACCTCTCCTGTTACCTCCAGTAAGTCCCACACTGAGGGGTTGCTGAAAGGTTTTCAGGGGCCACGCCCCCTTTCTCCACCACTCTGCAAACATGCCTCCTGGTGCCCTGCTAGTTGGAGGATGAAGCCCCCTTGGATGCTGAGGGTCCTTGGGGGCCAGGAATCCCTTCTGTTACCTCTTAAAAGTCACAGACAGTGGGATTGCTGAGAGCTGGTCCGAGGTCCTGCCCCCTTTCTCTACCACTCTGCAAACATGACTACTAGTTAAAAAACCATAGAAATTCACTGAAAACTTACAGGGACGTTATAGTTAGGAATTAGCATTAAAAAAACCTTAGAAATTCAATGAAAAAAACAAAGATTACAGGGACGTGGTAGTTAGGAAATGGAATAAAAAAAGTAGAAATTCACTGCAAAAAACAAAGGCTAAAGGTGACAATAAAGTTAGGCTCAGGTTACACTCGTACAAAGCCAGTGATATTCAGCATATAACTCGTGCCCCCACAATGCACTGCCTATGACTTCACATATTATATCACTCATGATATGGTTAGTGATATCATTCATGACATCTCATATGATATCACTAATGACATTACACATGATAAAATCCGCAGAATCACTGAAATACCCACTCACACCCCATAGAACCTTTCATACACACACTCCCAAACAACCATTCACAGACCCATACCAATACTAACACACCTACTCACTGATTCATGGATCTACACACACATCCACTCACTTACCCAGACAGGCACTCATACACTGAGTCAGTCACCCATAGAGCTGCTCACACACCTAGTCACTCACCCATACAGTCAATCACACAACCACTTACTCACCCATACAGATACACACTCACCTACTCACTCATACTAACATGTATTCACACACCTATACTGTCACTGACACAGGCACACACTCACCCATACCTCCACTCTCATATTCACTCACTCAACCATACAGTCACTAATATTCCACATCACTCACCTATACTGCCTTTCACATACCCAGTTACTGACCCATATGACACATCCACTCACTTAAACACACAGCCATACATACACTCGTTCACCCATACAGCCCCTCACATACACCCTTACTAACCCATACAGCCACTGACTTACTCACTCATCCATACAAGCAATCACATACCCCCTCACCCACCCACACAGCTACTCAGACAACCAATCACTCACCCATATAGCCAGTTATGTACTCAATCACACACCCATACAGCCACTTAGACACCGACTGTCAGACTGATACAGACATTCACACAACCAGTCACTCACCCCTATTACCTCCAGGAAGTCCGATACAGTAGGATTCCTGAAAGATGGTCAGAGGCCCCACCCACTTTGTCCATCACTCTTCAAACGTTACTACTAGTTAAAAAAAACATAGAAATTAGCTTAAAAAACAAATATTACAGATCCCATCCCCAGGACAAAAATGTCCCAAAAAGGAGAGGGCGTGCACGCAGTCCCTCTCCTTGAGCCTTCAAACTCCCAGGAGACTCCATCCCCCAGGGGTGATTGCCTTTTTGAAAGGGTGGGGGCTGCACGGCCCCCTCCATGAGCCTTTAATGGCCCCACCAATCCCATCTCCCAGGGGCTAGCTCGCCTGCTGTGTCCCGGAGAGTCCACTCCCAGGACACAGCAGTTTCCCTACACACATCAGTGCAGACGATGAAACCTGTGTTTGCTCCCACCTGGCAGGAGCATTTTAAAAACTCCTGCTGAACAGGAGCAAACCCTGAGTCTGCTCCAAGAGGGTGGGAGCTTTTGAAACTGCACCCACAAGCTGGCAGCTGACTAAGATATGCTTATCTACTTGCACCGATGCATTAATAAGTTTCTCCAGCATCTTAGAAGCCGTCGGTGATAGAGAGATAGGCCTGAAATTGGCCAGCAGGGACCTCTCTGTTGTAATTTATTTTAGTAGTGGGACCAGTCTGGCCTGTTTCCAGCATGCTGGCACAGTGGCGGAGTGGATAGAACTGTTAGATAATTGATTCAAAGTAGGATTTATCACCTCATAGATCGAGGTAAGGATGCGAAGGGGCAAGGATCGTCAGGCGGATCCGACTGTGGCCACTGGCTTTTCTTTGTAATAAGAATAATTGGGGTAACCTCCATGTTAGCTACAATTTTAAGACTTATCTTTAAAAAAAACAAGACTTCTCCGTAATACAATGGCAGATGCTGCTAAAGCTTGTGAAAGAGCCACTGGGTGGAGAAATTGCTTAACTATATTAAACATTTTACATGAGTTATTATTGGCTGCCAATATTTTATCAGGAAAGAAGACAGATTGAAATTTCATCCATCGGTTCCCTCTCCTTTTCCTCGGCATGAAGCTTGTTTGTGCTAAAAACAATACATACTTAATGCGGACTCTTTGAAGTTCGCCTGTAAACTCTGACACTCTCTACCATTGGCCTGCATTTTAGTGATGCCATCATTCGTTATCATTTATTCGGATGTGATTATTGGTCTGATCCGGCTCCTCTGTCGATATCTGGTTGATGAGGAAATCCACTCTCTTATATTTTGTCCAATTATAGAGCAGAGATGGCCTGATCAGAAAACAAGTACCTTCAAACTGAACCTTGTCTTCGGCCTTTCCCTGTCTCAGAACGATCGCTACAATCCTGTGTGCCTGTCTCTTTGATTCTGGGCTTCTAAAACAACTCATGTTCCCATTCCTGGGGCTGCTCTAGTGATCCAGTGCGTGGTTCTGCATCTCGATCTGCACCTCCAGCTCCTCTGGAATCCCTAAGATACGAATGTTCCATCGCTGCACCAGTTCTTCTAGGCTCTCACAATGGTTGTGTCTTATTTTCTATGTCTCACTTCTGTTTCACCTGTTTCAGGTTCAACCTCAAATATTTATGCCCAGCGCATAATTTGTAAAATTATAAGTACCAGGGCTGTTGTCAGTGGGCCATAGCAGCTTGAACCACCCACTGCCCCTGCCAGCTCTGAATCTGCCCCTAAGTGTGTCTGCTCTATATGACTCTTGTTGGTATTCGTATTGCCTGTGTTATTTTTTGATGCTATTTGTGACTGTACTGAGTACCCTCCTGTCCCCTGCAGCTCTCCTGCTACTCCAGAAGCCTCAAAGTTCTGTCCTCCTCCAACATGGGCTGAGTTGTTACTCATCTCTGTTACTGGACCAACGCAAATCATGAGACCACTTATCTACTCACTTAAGCAGCAAAGGAAGAGCAGTAAAATAAAACAATTTCACATCAGTTCTACCTTCCCCGCTCATGACATATCATTCATGACATCACTGCAGGAGCCCTGTCCTCTGGTCATATTCAAATCCCCCAACCTGTGCCCAGCTTCAGTGACACTAACATCTATTCAAGGCATAAGTTGCTAGTGTAGAGAACTGGTTTTCGGATGTTCTGATTTGGTTAAACTTTACGAGATCTCGCCACAAAAGTCACCCTGAACATCTCCCTTGGACAAGGAGGCAGAGCACACTTTCATTTAATTACAATCTGTCCTCTCTCCAGTACTGGGACCGCCAGACTTCTTCATATTTCTCACTCTCTTTTGACACAAAGAAATGGGGATGTCATTTAAGTACACTATGACATGAAAAATGGGGGTGTGGTTCAAACACACGATGACAAGAAAAGACCACTGCCTCTCATGATCTGCCCTGGGTCCCACGGCTCTGGCGCATGCACCGAGGGGTACCCACAGTACAAAATGCATCCTCACATCCATTTTCAGATGCAGGAGTGCATTTTGCACTAAGAAAATAGCACCAAAAGCCCACTCTGCCCCTTCGTGGAAATTCGAGGAATTAATCTCCACCAATTCTACCCACCCCTACTAAATAATAGGTCTTCTCAAAGATAAGATCACAAAACACTCTAGAATGCTGCTGCGCCATTATGTACTGAATCCCGCACAGTGATAATGGTCGTCTGTCCACTATGAGGGCACACGTGGTGTGCTCCTCAAGGTCACAGGACAGATCCTGGACCTTATATTGTCATGGACAGACCTAGGCCTTGTCAGACATGCCTGACACTAGGCCAAAATAAAATTCAGACCACAAGATACACAGAAGGTTGGGCACTGATGTTGTGTGAGGCTCATGTCATCTCTTGTTGTCCTTATGTCAGTCACCCTTGAGTCCATGTAAGGTTCATGTCAGTTACAAGTCAAGCGCCCTGAAGCCGCGTGTGAGGGTCATGTCGGTCTCTTGCTGGCCTCATGTCAGCAGTACCAGAGCCTCGTGTGAGGCTCATGTCTGCCACATGTTGGCTTCATCCTGTTATGAGATGCGGCTTCTCCTGAACTACAGCCACAGTCGAAGATCCCCCTCGGTGAGATGTGCTGATGCTGCTAAATGTTTTCTGTGTGAATGTCATCAGGAGATCTGTGGAGCTGATTCCTTTTCTGCTGATCAGTCACATTTGCAGAAACAACATCCTGGCTCTTTATAAAGTGCGAGCCCACCTCGCTAATTAGCACCTTGTAAGCATGTATGTATGTATGCATGCATGTATGTATTCAGGCATTTATAGATGTATGCATGTGTACATATATATGTAGGCATGTATGTAAGTTTGTTTAGTGAGTCAGTCACTCAAAATGGGTTGAGGGATGCTTGCATTAAGTCTAACCTCTGATAATCAATACAGGGATGTCTCATTGATGGTGTTCTATCACACAACTGATAGTGTTACATTAGTTGTGGCCATTGGTAGTATCTCATTGGTAGTGTTGCATTAATATTATCCTAGTGTCCCACTGGTATTGTCAGACTAGTAGTGTCATAGGTAAGGCGAAACTTGGTGAATTTTACTCTGCGGAATTCTAAGGAGTTACATAAAAACTCAGGGCGTTATTTATGAAATGTGTTGCATTGCTGGGGGAAACCAGCGATGCAACACTGTTCAGCGCCATCCTTCGACACCATGGATGCGCTGTATTTACTGTACGGTGCTCCATGTCGCAAGGATTTACAGATACGTCAGCATTTCTCATGTATCCGAAGGCGCAAAATTGAGGCATTGCTGGAGTATGTCTGAAAACAGACGCGACTCCAGCAATGTGTCCTTTCACATTAGGCAGGCCTCATGTGAAAGGGCCTGCGTCAGTCTTACTCCTGCAGTGATGCAGGCGTAAGGATTTGATGCAGTGGTGTCCTAGAAGTGCCATAGTGAAATCTGATAGATTTCACTGCACAACTAAGTGGGAACACCCGCCCTGCATACATCATACCTGACGCAGGTATAATGTAGCGTAGGGGTTTACAAAGTGACACATCTGCTTAGATGCATCACTTTGTAAATATTTTGCACTGTGGCGCATATTTTACGCCGCTGGTGCATCACAAAAAGTTCATTTCCACCTCAATAAAGCCAGTTCTCAACACAGAATCTCTAAATCACTCTGAATTAAATCTCTGCTCAAGCGACAATCTTACAGAAAAAAACACTCCCTCTCAAACAATCGCTCTGTGGGAACAAGCTCTAGACATGGATGTTCTCCAGACTCTGAACCCTCATTGACACAGGTTATGACTGAGTTCCTAGAAGCTAATATTTGTTTCCAAGAGCTCCATGGAGAGATCAAGAGTCAAACCAGCTCTTTTCACCCACATGAGAAACAAAAATAAGAAAGAAACTCTTTACAGCAGAAGATGATCTGTACTGAATCAAAACGATGAGGATGACACTGAAAAGGCACAAAACCGTGCTCTCAAGGTCCTCTGTTCCAGGTTCTCACTGTCCTTTGTTCCATAGTCTTAGTGTCCTCTATTCCATGTTCTCAGTGTCCTCTATTCCATGTTCTAACTGTCCTTTGTTCCATGCTCCCACTCCCCTCTGTTCATGTTCTCAGTCTTCTCTGTTCCATGTTCTCACTGTCAGTCAGTCATAAAGTCTTTATTCGGTTTAAGTGCAAACCATAAAAGCATACTACAATAAATACATATTAAAAACAAAGATTTCATTATTGGGGAATTACCAAGCTTTAAAAGAAACACAGTTACACCAATTGTTTTAACAAGGTGACGTGTCCAGTTAAAAACATTAAAAAGGGTACAGTTCATTTCTTCAAGGTACGAATTACCACAGTTAAAAAACTTGCAATATTGAAAGTTTCCCAAACATTGTTTAAAAGCTGTAGGTACAAAAAAGCAGGTCTCACTTGAACAAAGCCTTTATCTCTTAATATAGGGATTAAAAAACGTTTCCTGATGTCAATAAAGTGCTCACAAAAGAAAAAAAGGTGTATTATATCCTGGGGGGAAAAGTTATCACAGGAACAAGGGCCAGGGTCCAACGCCCTTTTCCAGTCTTTCTTGACTCCAATCAATAGGTGTAGTTGATTCAATCTAAATCTGGTTAAAAGAAAACGGTGAGTTACATTTGTTACATATCCAAGATAGGGTTCCATAAAAGGTATTGTTTTACAGAGCTGATGGGTCCTAACGGAACCCTTAACCAGCTCCTTCTCTTCCCTTACCGAGGTAGATATGTACATATGAGTTTCTTTGCACCAATTAATGTCACCTTTAACCAGGGTCTCGGGAGAAAGAAACAGCTCTGGTCTACCAAGCTTTTTAGCCAGGTTCCGAATATATTTCAACCAGGGTATGTGCAGACCATAATCAAGCAAAAGACAGTCTCTCAAAATACTGTGGTTCAGATGTAAATCCGGGTTAAGCCAAATGCTGATCCATTTAAGCATCGGGGCCAAAGCAATACTGTCTTCAAGAAAACCGATACCAAGTTCCTGATGGACAATATAGTTGGCGGTTGAGATCGGGACTGAGAGGAGGTTTTTTAAAAATCTATCCTCAACAGTCTGAATGCTTTTGGCGTTGTTGATGCCCCAGACCTCAGCTCCGTACAAGGCTATGGAGAGACACTTAGCTTTGTACACCTGGATAAGGGCCTTCATTGGTCTAGCACCCAGTTTTCTGGCAAAGCCCAGAACACCTACTGTTGCTCTTGAAAACACAATCTTTTTAGCCATTATTTGGGTTACCCCGGAATCTCGATCATCAAAAAGAACACCCAAATAAGGAAAAGAAGAGACCCTGGATAATTGATGACCCCCACATAAAAAGGTTTTAGATTTAGCGGATTTAGGGCCAATGACCATGACGTGTGATTTGACAAAGTTAACAGATAAGTCCAGAGCCTTCATAAAGTCGGCAAATGAGTTTAACAATAGCTGGAGGCCCACTCCCGTTCTAGCGATTAGGGCGGCATCGTCAGCATATAAAAGGGCAGGGACTGAATATTTCCCTGCATGGGGGATATCTTTACATGAGGCGATATGGGTATTGTCTAAATCATTTATATACAGTGTAAAAAGGAGAGGTGTGTGGTAAATATTTCATTACCGGTACTATTTTTTATGCGGTAAAGTCTAGTAAGAATAGCTCAGTAAATATAAGAGGCAGAATCCGTGGTATTAGAGGTTCTAAAAGGCTTTATTCCTCTACAAAGGAAATACAATTCGAACTGCAGGCTTCAAATTCCATCACCACGAAAGTTCAGGAAGGAAGGCAATACATTATTGACAGGTAATGGTATTTATATGGAAAGCATTACATTAAGACAGATGCAAGAGGCGTAACAGCTGATAATACAGATAAAATATGCATACGTAACTAAAAAAGGCGGACATATAGGCGTAACTTATAAAACGTCATTATACATGATGTCACAAGTGGGTGGATCCATAAGAGAATCCTACAATGTCAGCAGAAATATTTGGCAGAGATGCGCGCGCAGCCGCATGACGTGTGATTGACGTGTAACTAGAGGGTGAAGGGGACTTGACATTTAGCTCTACATGTGGAGACAGAAGTCTGGGGGGTCATGTCAACCTAATCCCAAATCATATCTAATATCCTATGTTTAAAGAACTGTGTTATCCAAAAGGAAAGGTCTCTAGGATAGAATCTATTCTATACTGACTGTTAGTGCGTGTACAAGCGTCTCAGTGTCTACATGAGATGCGAGGGGGCAGGAATCTTCCATGGTAACAGGGGCTATGAATTACTTGCACGAGGACAGCGAGGCCTGGCCCTTAGCACGGTAGCTGGAAGAATGTTTACCTAAACTACTAGACAGGAATGCATCGGATGAGGAGCGGAGCAGATAATCTTGAAGGTGAAATACAGTTTTTGGCAGGCAACAGGCTGGATCAGGCACCGTTAGCCGCGCAGGGAGTAGGACAAAGTTCATGAATACAGATGCAGGCTCGGACTGGAGCTTTCAGAGGCAGAAGGCAGGAAAAGGCTTGATGGCAGAATTCAGGGCCTACTCGCCTGAATCTGTAAAATGTGGAAAGTGAACCACATAAAGTCGGTGGCCTTTCATACTTAGGAATGGAATATCTGACCCATTCATGGCGGATCTGAAAGAGGACATGTTGACGGTGGACGCACATGTATTTGCGTCTTCATAACTGGAACTGGAGGGAACATACATGTACTTATAGCATGCACATGGAGCCGTTGGGGTCTACGATAGGGGACATAACTGATCACAAAATTCATATTTCCTCATTCCCTCCTTGTCCCCTACGGACCCTCAGGAGATATCGATCTTCATCAATCCATCGATCTGTTCATATAGCATCATTTGTTCTTCTTTCTTCTTCCGGGATCTTGAACGAAAACTTGGATGTGGGATACACGATGTGGCACACAGACCACAAATCGCTGGCCCACATTGTAGACATAAGCAGCAACTGAATAGTATGAGAAAGCCAATACCTAGGAAGGATAGGATTCTCCATCCCCAGGCTGACAACACGCTCCAAAACCAACCGGACCAAGTCCAGGTGCCTGGACTCTGGTGTATCTGGCTCACAATTTTATGAAGGCGAGTTATGGCTTTATATACTGACGGCGAATTTTCTGGTATGAAAACACAGCAACTTGATCCGATGACCCTACAAGCTCCGCCCCTATCGGCCAGGATGACGTCAAGGACAAGACGATTTTGAAGCACAACAATCCGCATAGCAGACTGCTCTTCTGTTAAATTGCCTAAGGCGGAAGTAGTCTCGTTCACTACTGCTTCAAGGGTTCTAGTTAATCTACGTATCAGCTTACTATTAGTGACTGTACCTATATAGGGAAAGAAACCTTTATTGAAATCTGTATATTGCTCCCATGCCGTTTCAGTGTAATCGACAATTGGGAGATCTCTCTGCTGTCTATTGTGTACTAAATGGGTATTTCTGTGATAATCAGGAGGAGCTAGGAAAACAGGTGGCAGAAGGAATGCTATGTAACAGGTACCATCCCAATCTAGAGGTAGACGTATATATGCGGTCTGGCCACATATGAAGTAGGAATGACGGGAAGCTCTAAATGTAGACTTGCCTTGATCACTGAATTTTATTACAGTGGTGCATTTACTATGGCCCATGTGTATGGAACCATTCTTTCTTACACATAATTCCCCTTTAACTGGAAATACTGACATGGCGGGCAAGATTGGTGTAGCTTCAGATTCAACGTTCAGGATCATGAGGTTAAGTGTAAAATTACCTAATCCATATACTTCATTTTCTAGATCAGTTCCTGTTCTTTTGGGAAGTCCCTCCTTGTTAGGGTAGCAGACTTTAAGCAAAACTAGGTTCAGGTTTCCCCATACCCAGTTGTCTTGATAAACTACGGAATTTGAATCTAGGGAATTGATCAAACTAAACCATGCTCCACAGGAGCCATTGTGTGTGAACGGATATGGAAAGAGGGGCAACACTCCCTTATAGTTCTGATAGGGAGGGAGTCGGCCACATATCCAACAATTTGTAGCATTGCTGGTCTGATGGGAATGATGTAACATACTAATGAATGTGTTGTTGCGCAGCGCAAATCTATAGGACAACTCATGCGGAGGTAATTCACTAAAAGAATGTTCAGCAGTAACATTGTAAGCACGTTTAGAAATAGGGTAATACATACGAAGTAATATACTAGTTATAATGATCAGAAAACTTATAAAAAACAAAATTAATAATGTTACTGTGCAGTGACTACGAAGTGATTTACAATACGCATGCTTTTTAAGCTGCATCTGTTGATTTCTTTCTCTATTCCGGTCTAGAGGATACATGTCAGAGACAAATTCAACCGATTCACCTTGGAGAGGACTTAAACGATCAAATTGTCTGACTTGCTAGACCTTAATTTCAGTTTATAAAGTTCCGTTTTCGTGGGTTCAACCAAGGGGAGCTTTGAGTCTGTCTGTGAGGGAATGCAGGGCTGAGTGTTCACACTGGACGGTAGTCCATAAAATTTCTTGATATGACTCGAGTGCAACCACCCTTTACGTCCCTCGATCTTCACGGCTGTCCTTGCTGTTAGTAGAACGAGCTTAGGCGATTTCCACCTAGGCTCCAGTTGGGTCTTCCGGTCGAAATTCCGTACCAGAACCAGGTCGCCTGGAACCACGTCATGGGGCTTCACCTCAGTGTTATCGGGAAAAGCTGCAGCTACCTGTGAACGACAAGATTGTAGTGCAGACATCAAGGAAGCCAGGTAATCTGTCAGCATATTACAGTCAACATCAGTGATTTTGCGAGGTATAGGCGTCCCCCACATATTTGGTGGTCTACCGAAGATCACCTCGTACGGGGATAGCCCTGTTCGAGAATGTGCTACCATTCTCATGTAAAAGAGTGCAACTGGTAAGGCTACTATCCAATCGACACCTTTTTCTCTACATATTTTGGACAATCTAATTTTCAGAGTTTGATTATGGCGTTCCACGAGACCTGCTGCCTCGGGATGTCGGACACAGTGGAATTTCCATTGGTAGCCTAACAAAAGGGAAACGTGTTTCATCAGTTCGGATGAGAACGGCTGACCGTTATCTGAGTAGACAACACGTGGTAAACCGTACCGTGGGAAGAATTCTCGAACTAACTGTTTGGCAGTAGTCGGGGCAGTGTAATCTGAAACCGGGTAGGCTTCTGTCCAACGGGAAAGAGCACAGACAACTACGAGAACATATTTGAATCCTCGACATCGTTCCATCTGGATATAATCCATCTGGAGGACTTCAAAAGCATGATCGGGAGATTGAAATCCACCCTGTTCTACGGGGATGCTTTTACCTGGATTAAACTGACAACATATCATACAGGTACGTACTTTCTGTTTGGCTGCTGCTCGCAAGTGTTTGTTGAACCAAATGTGTTGATTACTGTCTAGCATAGCTTTTTCTCCTAGGTGCGCTGGACTATGTATTGTGTTAATGATGACTTGAACCATGGAGTCGGGAAGAAACCATATAGATTTTTCCTTCGTCATCCATCCTTGATCCGTTTGGATCCCTCCTAATTCAGTCCATTTCTTTATTTCTTCTGGTGTAGCATGTGTCTGTATGTCAATTACATCAAGGGCGGGATCCTTAACTGTCATGCAATGTGTTGGTGTCGGAACTATTGTCTTTGTCGTGTCAGTTGTGTGAGTCTGATTCTGAGCAGTCTGTTTAGCTGTTCTGTCAGCTAGGTCATTACCCTGAGAAATGATATCGGTAACTTTTGTATGGGCTTTGCATTTCATAATCGATATTGCAGTAGGTAGATGAATCGCGTCTAATAGGGCTTGAATGAGGGGTCCGTGTTGGATGTGGGCACCGTGAGAAGTTAAATAACCTCTCTCTCGCCACAGTACGCCGAAGTCATGGACGACTCCGAATGCATAACGTGAATCTGTGTATATGTTGACTTTCTTATCTTTGGCTTGAATACAGGCTTGTGTCAGAGCGATGAGCTCTGCTGCTTGAGCTGACAAAGTGTTAATACAATTTGTTTCAATGACTTCAGTGTCTGTTGTAACTGCGTAAGCGGCCACTAACTCTCCTGTACTTGTTCTCATACATGAACCATCTACATACAATGTCAGGTCTGGATCTGATAAAGGGATATCTGTCAAGTCTTGTCTGGGGTTTCGTCGTGATAGTAATGACTTCGACACAATCATGTGCCAATGGATCTGTTCCGCCTACTGGTAACAGTGTGGCAGGATTTAACGTATTACAACGTCTGATTTCTATGTGTGGCTGAAACAATGTCAATTCGTAACCGGTGAGTCTCGCTATAGTCAAGTGTTGTGTTTGTGTGCGGTTCAAGAGAACCTCTACTGCGTGTGGTACTTGTACTGTCAATTGATGTCCTAACACTATGGCATCGCTTTGTCTGATTGCTAAAGCTGTTGCTGCCACTGACTTCAGGCACGCAGGAAGAGCCTGAGCTACTGGATCTAATGTACTAGAGAAATAAGCACATGGTTTGTGTGATCCTGCTTGTTCCTGAGTGAGTACTGACAAGGCAGTACCGTCGCGTTCTGTAACAAAGAGTGTAAACTGTTTACTGTAACATGGTGTTGCTAAAACAGGTGCTTGACATAAAGCTTTCTTTAAGCTTTCAAAGGCATATGTATGTTCTTGAGTCCAAGGGAGGACAGTCGATGTGGCTGCCTCCTGTGTTGTCAACTGGATGAGTGGTTTTGCTAGAAATGCATATTGAGGGATCCACTGCCTACAGTATGAAGTGAGACCTATAAAAGCCCGCACCTCCTTTTGTGTCTTGGGTGGTGGCATGTTAGCGATTAACTGGATGCGATCAGGTGTAAGCTGTCTTCCCTCCTTGGACAGCGAGTGCCCAAGGTAAACAACTCGCTGGACACAGAATTGCAGTTTAGAAGGGGACACCTTGTGCCCCTTGTCAGCCAAAAATGTTAAAACCGTCAGTGACGCTGTTTCACATTCAGGTTCGCTTCGGGCAGTGATCAGCAGATCATCGACATATTGAAGCAAGGCAGTGTTGACTGGCATGTGGATACTGTCAAGTTCTCGTTTTAGTGCTTGGCTATAGATGCTGGGGCTTTCTGTAAATCCTTGAGGTGCGCGTGTGAATTTAAAACTTCGTCCATTTAAACTGAATCCAAACAGATATTGACTTTTCGGATCTATTGGGACGCTAAAGAAAGCATTCTTGAAATCAATTACAGTGAAGAACGTTGCTTCTGAGTCAATAGCTGTTAGTAATGAAGAGATATCTGGGACCACAGGGTATTGTGGTACAATACATTTATTTAATTCGCGCAGATAAATAACTAATCGATATACTGGTGGTGCATTTGGATCCGTTCTTTTAAGAATCGGAATTATCGGGGAATTGCACACATTGGAGTCGGTTTCGACAACCACTCCTTGTGCAATGAGCTCGTCAATGATTTGCAGCAAAGCCACAACAGCATCTGGTGGTAACTTGTATTGTCGCATTCGTGGTAGTACTACTCCTGTTTTCAGTGTGACTCGATATGGTGTAATGTTCATGCAACCAACATCAGTGGGGCCTTGTGCCCATAAATGTGTAGGTAAATTCTGCAGCCGGTGATCCATGTCTCTGGACACGTAGTGACCTTTAAAGTCACGTAGGAATAGTCGTACTCCTTCCGGAGAACAACATATTATAGCTCCCAGAGCTTTCAATGTTTTTATACCTAACAAGTTTTCTGGACATGATTTAGTAAGCAATAAATCTGTAGTACGTGTCAATGGACCAACCGTGAGTGGAAGAGGTTGTGTTACGTCATTATTTATAGGTTTTCCTGAGAATCCAAGGGAAATATTTTGTGAGCCTGAGAGGGGTGCCCCTGGAACTTCACTGCGTCGTATAGTTGTTCTGCTTGCCCCTGTATCAAGTAAAAACTTTCTGTCTTCCCCTAATAGTTCACTATGTACATAAGGTCCCTCTTGGTCTACAGGAACCTCGATAAGGGGTAAGCCAACTTCCCTCTCTAGGCTATTTCATGTGTATCGCTGATAATCGGGATAATCTGCTTGTGCATACTGATACATCTGTTGCGTTGTTGCTTGTGTGGCAGCAATAGGCTGCGCTTGTGGTGATGCTACGGTCTGTTGTGGAGCTGCCTGTTGCGGAGCTAGTTGTTGCGGAGCTGACCTAGGTTGTACATGCTGAGGAATTTGTTGTTGATTCTGATCCTGTCTAGGTGGACGTGGTCTTTCCTGGGTTCTACCTGTGGCAATATTATGTTTCAGGACTGGACAATCGTGTATATAATGACCTTGTTGTTTACAATAGTTGCATGTCCCTTTCGTTGGACCTGCGGAATCACCCTTTTGATGACCATCAGCTGGAACTGACTGAGCAACAAGCATTTTCATTTTTGTATCTTTCATACGTCTCTGTTCGTGTTCTTGTTCTTCTCTAATTCTATTGTGGTGATATTGTAACATCTGTAACATCTGTGACGGGGTATTACCTTGCCAGGTACTCTCGAATTTCAATACTCTATTCTTGACTTGTGGTAGGGAATTTTCAACTAATTTTGTCACAAACAGATGTGGATATGACTCGCTACTTGCTTTTATGCCACTATTAATACCAAAACATTTTTCAAATCGGGAATAGAAATCACTAGTGTCTTCATCTTGCTTTTGTTTACAGGCTGAGATTGCACCCCAGTCTTCCTTTTTCGTAGTTAATAAACGTGGCAGTACCTGCACTAGTAATCCTGGTAGTGCTGTAGTCTTTTCCCCAAGCCCTGCTCCTGCAGCTCGGGCCTTTTCTTCGTTTTCTAATGCTGTCCAATCTATCTTTTGGTCTCCCACCTCCCATTCCTTTTCTTTGAGTTTCTCGTAAACACCGGCAGGCATTAACACTTTCAGTATTTTCATAATGTCGGGGTAGGTATACTCTCCCATGAGTAACATGTCTTTTATCTCACGGTGGAAACCTGCTGGATCCTTGTCATGGCTGGGTACTACTTTCTTCATTTCTAATAATTCAATTTTAGTTATAGGCGTGTACACAAACACGCGTGTAAAGTTATTACCTTCACCTCTGATTGGGTGTACTTCGCGTAACGGATTCTGTCTATCTATATGATACATTTTTCTTCCCATAATGGGAACTGGAACGTGTTCTGGACACACGAAAGCTATATACTGGTTTCGGAATTCTAGAATTTCTTTAATCAAATCAGTACCTGACCCTCTCCATGTATTCGTGAGTAGTTCTGTCAATATGTCAGGTAAGGGTCCTGGATCGGAGTGTTGGCTTTTATATAATATAAGGAGGTGTTGAATCATGTATATACTAGCTAAACGCTGTTCGTATGGGGCAAGATTCAGAAACGTGTGTGCTAGTGCATCATCACTGTATTTACTGGGACTGTCAGCCCATTGTACTGCTGACCTGGCTAATTCTTGTTCGTCCATGGAATCAAGCATATGGTACCCCCTTCGATCTCGGAGTAATTTATCAGCGGCTTGGAATAGGTGTTCAGGGGATCTTGTATTTAACATAGGGGTTTGAAAGTGTCTGCTACATTCTGGACGTATCGGACGTATCGTATCATTAAAGCCTCTAGCATTATTATGGGGTCTTCCTCTACCTACGTAAGCTATCGTTTCTAATTGTTCTGATTCTTGCTCCTCCTCTTCCTCTGATTCAATTCTGTCTGCTTCTCGTCTTTCTTTATGTATTCGTTCTACTTCCTTGCGGATCTTTCGATACATGGCGATTATACACGCCTGTTTATCATGTTTCTCGTCTGATATGTTCTGACCCCATTTGGCAAGTTTTTGCATGGTATCATGATCTGCCCCAGGCCTGTCTTGGTTCCTAATCACGCAGTTTATGAAAAAACGTAGTAGTTGTCTTTGGACATCCACTTTCTGGTATTCCATAGCTTTGTTAATACTTTCTGGACCTCGCCCTGTTTGGACAAAGCGATATATATTGTCTAGGTGTTCAACCATTCCTGGTATCGTCATTAAATACAATGTAGCTCGTCGTATACGTAGTGATGATATGAGCAATCTGTCCTGTTTACCTGGCACTGGGTCGTATCTACAATCCACAAGCTGTTCTTTAAACATGTCGGATGTCGCTAGTTGGGGTGTACGTTGGAGTGCTAAATCTCTAAGGGTCTGTTTATTTTGCGGCGGTGTGGCAAACATGTCTGTCGTACCTCCTGTAGCACCATCTGAGGTGCTGGGCAAGAAAGGATTCGTTGGACGTAAGATAGAAATTGTAGATGCGGGAAAAACAGTAGAAACGGATGGACCTGTGGGGATGGGCGTAGGAGTTTGTTGTTGCGGGGATACAGAAGGATGCTCTTGGTGTTGAACACCATCGGCAAGCGGTGTGTGTGGGGTGGAATTAGCATACTCGGGAGCTAAGTCATCTAAATAGGAGGAAAGGAAAACGTCCTTTGCTGTTTTAGGATGTGTTTTGGGATGCGCTTTTATCGGGAGCAATGGAGGAGTCAAGTCTTTTGGTATTTCCGGGGTAGCCTTAGGTAACCCTTCGGCCAGAAGAGGATACATACCATTCATAAGAGTGTTTCTTTGTCTATCTACTTGTTCTGATTTTACTCGAGTACCTTCCTCAATTAATAGATTTTCTCGGGCTTTATTTGAATTCTCTCTACCTTTCTCTTCCTGTCTGAGCGCTTTTTCTGTACGTCTATATGATTCTTTACGCCATAATTCAATGGCATCTTTCTGTGACTGTCTGGCTTTCTTTTTCCATAATTCTTCTTCTACTCTCATGATGCAATCTGCATCCCAGGTCCCCGCTGCGGGCCATCTCTGATTTTCTGGCAAATCCTTGGTGTAGTCCACCCATAAATCAAGAAATAATACGGCATCTAGGCCATGCTTATGATACATAAAGTACCCTGGAGTGTCCCTAGGTGGGATGGGAACAGCTTCTTCGAGTACCCCTTTTCTAGTTTTGATCTGTCTTAATTTCGAAAAGAGCGGCATTTTTAGGTCTGGTTACCTAATCTTGAACACACTTAATACAATAAACACAATAATGAACAACCATTCACACCACAATATGTAGGACGTATTAAAACATTTAACACTTAACAGTTTAACGAACGATGATAACTAATAGAAAACTAGTTATTGACATAATACTGACACTAGATAATACTTATTTATATGCAAGACATACTAGATATACTGCTAAACAGTACAGATACACTGCTGAAACAGTGCAGACCGGATTTGTGTACCCAAACCCGTCTTGACCGGCACAGACTATGTGCACGTTAAATGCCTCCCCGGCAATGGTACTCACCGGGTAGCTCGGAACGGAAGGCCTCTGAACGGAACTGAAACTGGACCGGACTGGACTCGACTCGACTGGACTCGGAACTTCGGAACCTGGTGGGCCTCTGTATACCTCGGATCTTGCTCTCTCAGCTAGGCTCTGGTCGGGATACTTCGCACTTCTCACCGCATCGTCTGGGTGTTGATCGCAGCCTCAGTCGCCCCCGCTTGGCCGGAGGGAGATACAGGAAATCCTGCAGGTACGCGTTTTTGTCCGTTCAGCTGTGGCAGGAGACCGGGCCTGCAACGCACCTCCGGCGCGTGAGATGAGAAAGTGTCCCTATTCGGGCGCCAATTTATGTGGTAAATATTTCATTACCGGTACTATTTTTTATGCGGTAAAGTCTAGTAAGAATAGCTCAGTAAATATAAGAGGCAGAATCCGTGGTATTAGAGGTTCTAAAAGGCTTTATTCCTCTACAAAGGAAATACAATTCGAACTGCAGGCTTCAAATTCCATCACCACGAAAGTTCAGGAAGGAAGGCAATACATTATTGACAGGTAATGGTATTTATATGGAAAGCATTACATTAAGACAGATGCAAGAGGCGTAACAGCTGATAATACAGATAAAATATGCATACGTAACTAAAAAAGGCGGACATATAGGCGTAACTTATAAAACGTCATTATACATGATGTCACAAGTGGGTGGATCCATAAGAGAATCCTACAATGTCAGCAGAAATATTTGGCAGAGATGCGCGCGCAGCCGCATGACGTGTGATTGACGTGTAACTAGAGGGTGAAGGGGACTTGACATTTAGCTCTACATGTGGAGACAGAAGTCTGGGGGGTCATGTCAACCTAATCCCAAATCATATCTAATATCCTATGTTTAAAGAACTGTGTTATCCAAAAGGAAAGGTCTCTAGGATAGAATCTATTCTATACTGACTGTTAGTGCGTGTACAAGCGTCTAAGTGTCTACATGAGATGCGAGGGGGCAGGAATCTTCCATGGTAACAGGGGCTATGAATTACTTGCACGAGGACAGCGAGGCCTGGCCCTTAGCACGGTAGCTGGAAGAATGTTTACCTAAACTACTAGACAGGAATGCATCGGATGAGGAGCGGAGCAGATAATCTTGAAGGTGAAATACAGTTTTTGGCAGGCAACAGGCTGGATCAGGCACCGTTAGCCGCGCAGGGAGTAGGACAAAGTTCATGAATACAGATGCAGGCTCGGACTGGAGCTTTCAGAGGCAGAAGGCAGGAAAAGGCTTGATGGCAGAATTCAGGGCCTACTCGCCTGAATCTGTAAAATGTGGAAAGTGAACCACATAAAGTCGGTGGCCTTTCATACTTAGGAATGGAATATCTGACCCATTCATGGCGGATCTGAAAGAGGACATGTTGACGGTGGACGCACATGTATTTGCGTCTTCATAACTGGAACTGGAGGGAACATACATGTACTTATAGCATGCACATGGAGCCGTTGGGGTCTACGATAGGGGACATAACTGATCACAAAATTCATATTTCCTCAGGTGCCAAAATGCACCCCTGCCTAACCCCATAAGATATGGGTATATCTTTAGTACAATTACCCTTTTGATCGTAACAAACTGTAGCTATTAACTCTCTATGTAGGTCCGCTAAAAAGTGGACGATGTCTTTGTCCACACCAAGTGCAAGGAGCATGGGCCATAGTTTTGATCTATTTACACGGTCAAAGGCCGAGGACAAGTCCATGAAGGCGACCAACAGGGTTCCTTTCTTGGCCACCGTGTATTTACCAATTAAGAGTTGTAAATTTAAACATTGGTCTATGGTGCCCATCCCTTTCCTAAATCCATACTGGACCATAGAGAGTTTTCCAGATTCCTCTAGCCAATCGTTTAGTTGGGCGAGGACAACCCTCCCCAAAACTTTCACTGAGGAGTCTATGAGGGAAATTGGTCGATAACAGCTCGGGTCGCCTCTATCCCCCTTTTTAAAAATAGGAACGATGACCGATTTCGCCCACGTTGATGGGAGGCCCTGTTGACAAGCATTTGTAAAGACATTAAAAAGGATTTTGGACCAGAGTTTTATATCTGATTTAAAAAGATCAGCCGGGACTCCGTCAGGTCCCGGCGCCTTATTACTTGTCATTTGCAAAATAGCCTTAGTCACCTCTGATTCTGTAAAGGTCAAAGTATAACTATCAGAGTTAAATAAGGGCCCTGCCCTCGAACCATCTCCATCATACACCTGTTTAAAATGAGTATACCAATCATCCTCTTGGATACCGCATTCAAGCTCGGTATTGCTTTTACCGTTAAAGAAAGGCTTGTTTACAATAGACCAAAATTTCGCACTATTTTTGATGACATCAATGGACAGGAGTTCATTCCATGCCTCATCCCTAATTTCATTTTTACGTTTTTTCTGAGCCATTTTGTAGGCCTTCCTACAGATGGCAATTTCTGCTCTGTCAGGGGGAACCGCTTTAAGAGCTAACATAAGCTTCCGTTGGGAAGATGAGCAGCTGTGATCAAACTATTTCTCCCCAATTTTGGGTTTGTCCTTGCATACTTTTTTGAGATCACTATTTACCTGACAGCAAATTTTATCATAGGCTGTCAGAACTGCATCACTACAGATCCCGTCTTGTGAACACAAAAGTATTTCATCCCCTACCGTGTCCCACAATTTTTTAGTGAAATCCTCTGGGACCAGCTGACACCATTTCAGGCGTCGAGTTTGGTCAGTTGGCCTTATGCCCAGTGTACTGACAGTAGAATTATCAGATTTTCTTTTTTTAAGATCATCAGTGAAAGTTAACTGGCCAGGATTGTGGTCACTATGGATAGACCACTTAACCTTATATTGACTTACATTTCCAGCTAAGTTAGGTGTAACAAAGATGTAGTCAATAGTGGATCCTATGCCACAACCTTTATAGGTCGGGATGTCATTGATGTCATTGACGGGGTAGACCAAATGATTCCCAACTATGAGCTCATCTAACAATATCCCCTGTGGTGTGTGTTCAAAGTGTAGATTACCTTGATTATGTGGACCCAGACTGTCCCATATAAAACAATTTTTAAAACAGGGATGAACATTAAAATCACCAAGCACAACAACCGAATAAGGATTTTTACATGATTCATTATACATTTGTAAAAAATCAAATAGACTGAGTAAATGTTCATTTGGCATATTCTGAATAAATGAGTTATAAAAATTTACAATGAGCCAGATCCCATTTAAGTTGGAGTGGATTTCTACTGCTAAACAGTGAGGCGAGCCTGTCTCCACTTTACTGTATTTACCATCAATGGTCAGTGCAATAAGGGTTAAAAGTCCACCTTTAGCCCTCCCCCTACTGGAGGCCACTGCTGGTGACCAGAAAGCAGAAAACCCATCCAGCAAAAAGGTATTTTTAGTGTCCCAAGTTTCTTGTAGGCCAATAATTTCGTGGCCTAATAGACTGTCCCTCCAAGTAGGGTCATGAGTTTTGTTGGTTAGGCCAGCTATATTCCAACTAAGGACACTTGTGCCTAAAGGCGTTCGCGGGGGACTGACAGTAGCACCCACTCTTTCATCATTGACAGTCCCCAATACAGACGTAACATTTTGGGTGCCCTCTCTACTTGTGACTTGCACAGAACCAGTGGGAACCGTATCCTCTCCCTCTATAGAAGATGAACTTTCCGTTATGGGTTTTGTAGTGTCCCCAACAGAGTGCAGTCAATCATTAGAATCTAAGTTACTCAGAGCCTGGAACCGATTTGAAATAACAAAACCTTGAGGAAACTGGCTTACAGGGTTACTTGTTGCGACCTCCCATGGAACGCTGCGGGATAAATTTGTTTGTTGTTTATAAAAATAACCCAATGAATGAAGGGTAATACCCTCGCCAGTGTGGAGGATCAGAGTAGCTTTCGATAAGATATTATGCACTATGTGGGGATTTCTAAAGTTTATTACTACACAATCCCCCTTTATAGTCTTGCGCGAGCGCCCAACCCAGGAGACTCTTCTCGTGGTTAAAATCGAATGGGATAAGTATGCTGGAAAGCCATAATTCTTATTCAACCACGAGACTGACTTATTTTTAAGGGATTCATGGGTTTCGGCGAGAGAGTTCTGGGCGCCGTCCTTCAAGGGGGGAACATTTGTTAACACTACAACAAATGGGGCACAGTCAGGGGGGAGATCTGGTTTTACTCCTCCTGAATAAGTACTTGCCGTTGCGTTGTTACTGCTTGGGCAACTTCCAGGAGGTGAAGTATTACTCTCATTTGCTGTGGATTCGACAACCAGTGGAGCTATATTATTTAGAGTATCCTTTGAGGGCCTAGAGGTGTCAGCAGAGACAGGTAGACCCTCTGCTGCTCTAGTCATGTTTCCAGGGGAATTAATCCTACATGCCAAAAGATTACGTAGGCCTTCAATTTCAACAGATAGTTTGCCGATCTTGGTAACTAAGGGTTCAACAATTTTCAAAATTTTGGACTCTAAAAGACCTAACAAGGAATCAAGTTGATAAGAATCTAACTTGGCCGTGGGGTTGTTCGAGGTGGCTGATTCCTTGGTAACCTGAGTTATTGGAACAGGGCCCGTCTTTTTATGAGTACTTCGTAGGCCACCCTGTTTCTGATGAGTCCGTTTACGGGATCTTAGCACTCTCTGGGTTGGCCGGTCCGGAGAGTCTTCTACGGTCTCATTAACATCAGTCACTAAGTCTCTATTAACTTCCAATGATTCTTGTTCACTAGGAAAATGATCATCCATGGTTAATAAATCATTGATCCCATTTAAACAATTCGTAGCGTGAGATGGAGAAGAGACTAAAGTGACTGTGTTGTTGGACAAAGGGCTAGTAGTCGTTAAATTTGATCCATGGCCTAAAGATTTGCGCCTATCACTGTTGATTTTGTTGACAACTTTAACTAAATAGTTATCTAACGTTGCCGTTGTCGTGGATTTGCTGCCTGCTACTACTTTGGCCATGTTAGACATACCCCTGGGAAATCCTAAAACTTAGATTAAACTTAATTAAACTTTCCCACAATGTGGCAACACCAGCACCTGTGATGTGATGCTGCCTGATGGCCAGAATATGAACCAAATATAAATAGCTAAAAACAATACTACAGGACCGAAATACCGTGAATTGGGCAAATTACCCCCACCGTGTAAATAATAATACAGTCTTGTAGAGTCTTACGCGTTAGTGGGGTGGCCCGTCCCGGCCTCAATCGGTCCTCTGAGGGCCCGCCCTTTGCCCGGGCTTAGCCCGCGCGCGGTCCCGCGACGCGGGGGAAGTGCGGAGATTAAAAGCGCCTCAGTGCGCGCAGACGTCGTTGGCGGCTTTCCGGCCGCAAGGGAGCCTGGGGGTTGTGGTCCGAGTCCTCCTCACTGCGGCCGCGATGAGAAGAGCTGCGGTGGCGGGAGGAAGGGAGCAGTCCGGTGTCCGACGCAGGAACCAGCAGCCTGCACCACGCCAAACTCTGCCCCCACAGTAAGTCCGCAAGGAGCTCCCGCTCTGCCGGGGAAGTGCGGAGATTAAAAGCGCCTCAGTGCGCGCAGACGTCGTTGGCGGCTTCCCGGCCGCAAGGGAGTCTGGGGGTTGTGGTCCGAGTCCTCCTCACTGCGGCCGCGATGAGAAGAGCTGCGGCGGCGGGAGGAAGGGAGCAGTCCGGTGTCCGACGCAGGAACCAGCAGCCTGCACCACGCCAAACTCTGCCCCCACAGTAAGTCCTTTGTTCCATGTACTAACTGTCCTCTGTTCCAAGTTCTCACTGTCCTCTGTTCCATGGTCTTAGTGTACTCTGTTCCATGTTCTCAGTGTCCTCTATTCCATGTTCTAACTGTCTTTTGTTCCATTCTCCCACTCCCCTCTGTTCATGTTCTCAGTCTTCTCTGTTCCATGTTCTCACTGTCCTTTGTTCCGTGTTCTAACTGTCCACTATTCCAAGTTCTCACTGTCCTCTGTTCCATGGTCTTAGTGTCCTCTGTTCCATGTTCTCAGTGTCCTCTGTTCCATGTTCTAACTGTCCTTTGTTCCATGCTCCCACTCCCCTCTGTTCCATGTTCTCAGTCTTCTCTGTTCCATGTTCTCACTGTCCTTTGTTCCATGTACTAACTGTCCTCTGTTCCAAGTTCTCACTGTCTGCTGTTCCATGGTCTTAGTGTACTCTGTTCAATGGTCTCAGTCTCCTCTGTTCCATGTTCTAACTGTCATTTGTTACATGATCCCACTCTCCTCTGTTCAATGTTCCTGGATGTGCTGCAGCGTGCAGGTTACGCTTAAGAGTGCCAGTGTGGGGCCTGGGAGGACATGAAGCAGGGAGCTACCACCATCCTGATGGGACAGTACAGGGCCTTGAACAGCAGTTCTGAAGTCACTTTCTAGACTTACACGGGGGACATACACAACTCACCAATAATCTTGATGTAGGCACTAACAATAAACAACTGATCAGAACTAGGGACAGGGTTGGGAGCTCTCAGCCGGCAACTAGATGGGCTAGGGCTAGGGCAAAGCAAAAACCTCCCCTCCCTGCCGGGCCTCTGTCCTCCGGCCGGCCACATGGCAAAGTGCCTGGGACAGGCTCCATCGGGCCTGGGAAGTCCACCCTTGGGCATCCGGGCCCGAGAGCTCTGGCCTGGGGCTCCCTACACTGGGCTCCATCCTTCGCTCTGCCATGGGACCGGGGCCTGTTGGGTGTTCCCCAGCTCAGCTTGGGTTCAAGAGCTCTGGCAGGGGCCCTTCCTCAGGCCTGCATGAAGCTTCGTCCGGACCCCGTCCTCCTGCTTCACCATGGTCCCATTACGGGACTCCGCTGGACCCGGGCAGGCCTCCCTCTTGCTTCGCCCGCCTGTCAAGGTGCCTGGGGGTCCCTGGGTCAGAGGTCCGTTGGGTAGCCCCGTCCTCAGCCCTAGGCCCGAGGCCGAGCCAGGGTCTCCGAGCCCCCGGGTCTCAGAGCCCCAGAGCTCTCCAAAGGGCAGGCTGGAGCCCTTCCGCAAAGGCTCAAGAGGGCAGGATGGCATCCTTTGGGCCTGGCCATCTGGTCGTGCCTTCCCCCTTGGCGATCTTGTTGCATGCAATGCTTTCCAATGGGGCGACTAGATGGCTGGGCTGCCCTGGAAGTCCGGATGAGGGCTTGTTTGCCTCCCCGATCCAAGCCAGGACTCCAGGAGATCGGGCGTGCCTTGGGTCCCCTCAGTCTTGCGGTGCGCACAGGTTGCCAGAAAGGGGGGTGCCCTTCCTCCAGATTTCTAGGGACAGGGTACTCCAAAACCCCTCTCAGCCTAGCGGTCCTCAGCCGGCATCCGGACGGGCCAGGACGACCCCTCAGCCATTACGAGACAGGGGAAGGCAGGACCCGTGCCCGCCCGCCGGGGCCCCCAGGGGCCCAGGTCCGCCCCAACCTCCCAGCCCCTTCTCGATGGGCCTTTTCTCTGAGCCTGCTCACCCCGGGAGCAGGCTGGGATGCATAGCCGGCAACCCTCATGCAGGGCACCCTGCCAAGGGAAGCCCCTGCCATACTCCGATTGATTGGCCACTCTAGATCTGTTTAGGGATTGACTGCTGGGCCAGCCTTGGCTGTTGTTTCAAGCAAAGAGCTTCCACCACACATAGACCGTCTGACTCCAGGGTTTACCGCCTGGCGGGAGGCCCTTCACCCTACTCAGCAGAGCGAAGGCCAAGCAGCCCCGGCAGCTTGTGCCCCCCAGTGGTCTGTCCCGAGCAGAAGAGGTCGGGTAGTGCCAGGCCCTTGGATGCTGCCACCCTGCAGGTCCCTTAGGCCAACGTGCCACACTGTCACCCCTCTCCACCCAGTGCATTTCTGCAGCAACTCTGAACAACCGTTCTGAGGGGTGGAACAGCCGCCAGGCTTCGGCACCGCTGCGTCTCGCTCAGGCTCCACCTCGGCCCACCTCTCCCTTCCGGGGACACAGCTGGGCCTGCAAGTGCCCGTGCGATCGCACCTCTCTGCCCCTCCAGCGAGCACTCCCGCCCAGGTGGGCGGGCTACTTCCCCTAGCAGGCTCCCAAGAGGGAGGGGTGTGCGAAGGTTGCCGGTCGGGGAGACGGGCACACGGCTCCCGAACCCACCCCATCAGCAAGTGCAGCTACCTGGTTGATCCTGCCAGTAGCATATGCTTGTCTCTAAGATTAAGCCATGCATGTGTAAGTACACCTGGCCGGTACGGTGAAACTGCAAATGGCTCATTAAATCAGTTATGGTTCCTTTGAACGCTCCATCTGTTACTTGGATAACTGGTAATTCTAGAGCTAATACATGCTGACGAGCCCTGACCTCCCAGGATGCGTCCATTTATCAGACCAAGACCAATCCGGGCTCGCCCGGCCGCTTTGGTGAGTCTAGATAACCTCGGGCCGATCGCGAGTCCCTGTGATGATACATTCGGATGTCTGCCCTATCAACTTTTGATGGTCCTTTATGTCCCTACCATGGTGACCACAGGTAACGGGGAATCAGGGTTTGATTCCGGAGAGGGAGCCTGAGAAATGGCTACCACATCCAAGGAAGGCAGCAGGTATTCAGATTACCCACTCCCGACTCGGGGAGGTAGTGACAAAAAATAACAACACTTTCGAGACTCTGTAATTGGAATGACTACACTTTAAACCCTTTAACGAGGATCCATTTGCGTGCAAGTCTGGTGCCAGAAGCCGCAGTAACTCCAGCTCCAATAGTGTATATTAAAATTGCTGCAGTTAAAAAGCTCGTAGTTGGATCTTGGGATCGAGCTGGCGGTCTGCAGCGAGGCGAGCTGCCGCCTGTCCTAGCCCTCCCTCTCAGCGCCCCCTTGATGCTCTCGACTGAGTGTCCTGGGGGTCGATGCCTGAGTGTTCAAAGAAGGCCGGTCACCTGAATACTTTAGCTAGGAATACTTGAATAGGACTCTGCTTCTGTTTTATTGGTTTTCGGAATTGGGGCCATGATTAAGAGGGACTGTCGGGCCATTTGTATTGTGCCACTAGAGGTGAAATTCTTGGACCGGCACAAGACGAACCAAAGCAAAAGCATTTGCCAAGAATGTTTTCATTATTCAAGAATGAAAGTCGGAGGTTCGAAGACGATCAGATACCGTTGTAGTTCCGACCATAAACGATACCAACTAGGGATCTGGCGGCGTTATTCCCATGACCCACTGAGCAACTTCCGGGAAACCAAAGTCTTTGGGTTTCGGGGGGAGTATGGTAGAAAAGCCGAAACTTAAAGGAATTGACAGAAGGGCACCACCAGGAGTGGAGCCTGTGGCTTAATTTGCCTCAACACAGGAAATCTCACCCGGCCCGTACACAGAAAGGAGTGACAGATTGAGAGCTATTTCTTGATTCTGTGGTTGGTGGTGCATGGCCGTTCTTAGTTGGTGGAGTGATTTGTCTGGATAATTCCGATAACGAATGAGACTCCTCCATGCTAACTAGTTACGCGATCCCCAGCGGTCAGTGGCCAACTACTTAGAGGGACAAGTGGCATTCAGCCACATGAGATCAAGCAATACCAGGTCTGTGATGCCCTTAGGCTGCACACGTGCTACACTGAATGGATTTAGCGTGTGTCTACCCTTCGCCGACAGGTGCAGGTAACCTTCTATACCCCGTTCGTTATAGGGATTGGGGATTGCAATTAATTCCCATGAACGAGAAATTCCCAGTAAGTGTGGGTCATCAGCTCGCATTGATTAAGTCCCTGCCCTTTGTACACACCCCCGTCACTACTACCGATTGGATGATTTAGTGAGGTCATCGGATTGGCCCCGACAGGGTAGGCAACGGCCCTGGCGGGCGCCGAGAAGTCGATCAAACTTGAATATCTAACGAAAGTAACAAGGTTTCCGTAGTTGAACCTGTGGCCCGAGCGACTGATGGTGTTAGCCCGAAGCCCTCGGCTGCCTCCTGCAAGCACACCCTAGGCACAGGGCCCAGCACTCACGTGCTCCAGCCGGCGTAGCGGTCCGTGGCCACATGGGGCGCTTGGTTGAGGACCAGTCCTCGGCGGGTCTCCCTCTGCTGGGGAAGGACCTGACTGACTGGCGCATGAGTGACTAGGGAAGGGGGGCGGCCCCAGGTACCTGTCCCTCTCAATGGTAGGGGCACTGCAGTGGGTCCTCCCGAGACAGAACTCTCGCTCACCCAGCACGACCCCCGTGGTGGGGGGAAACTGAATGGCAGTGCCTCCCCGGGCTGGGACCACCCCCCTAAAAGAAGGCCCTGCCGCCCGGGCCCTCAGGCGCCCAAGTCCCGGACTGAACGGGCCTCGGGTGACCGAGGAGCAGACCTTCTCAGGAGGCAGGGTGGCCTGGAAGAGAAGGAACCGAGTGCCTGCGAGGGGACCACGGCTGCTTTCGGTGGGAGACGTGCAGGATGGGGAGCCACCTGGCTCTTCTCTTCCGGTGCCTCTGACCCGTGCAAGGGTGCGGTGGGCTACTCACCAGCCTGCCGACATGGCTTGGGCCGCCCGGTGATGGACGGCTGACGTGCAGGTGAGGCGCCCTCCCTCGTTGCCAGGTACCCGTTCAACCCGGTCCGGTGAGGCCAGACTGAGGGGTTTGAAGACTCATGCGGTCTCTCCTGGTTACTCCACAGGGACCGGCTGTGGTGGGGCTGCCTGCTTCCATCGCACCGGGAGCCCCCTTACCTGCGGGTTGGTCGGGGGGGACTCCTGGGCCAAGCAGCTGGTAACTCTTTTTTTCTCCCAACAATGCAGTCTGAGTCCCAGAGGGATAGCCTTGAACAGGGTGCCCGGGCCACGTGCAGTGGATGGAAGGCCATCGCCTTCCTCCCACCTCTCCTGCACCCGCAGGTAGGTGAACATTTTCGAAAAGTTGCCTGTGACTCTTGGCGTTCGATCACTCGGCTCGCGCATCAATGAAGAAGCCAGCTAGCTATATGAATTAGTATGAATTGCAGGACACATTGACCATCAACACTTCAAAAGCACTTTGCGGCCTCGAATCAGACGCGGCAACCCGCTGAATTTAAACATATTACTAAGCGGAGGAAAATAAACTAACCAGGATTTCCCCAGCAACGGCGAGGGAAGAGGGAAAAGCCCAGCGCCAAATCCCCACCTTGCGGTGGGCGCGGGAAATGTGGCGTACAGAAGACCGACTCCCCGGATTCGCTCAGGGGACCCAAGTCCTTCTGATCCAGGCTCACCCTGCGGACGGTGTTAGGCCAGGGGTGGCCCCCGAC